>NC_090923.1:999144846-1000477919 GCF_040938575.1 Ambystoma mexicanum
CGCAGAAGCCCACATAACAGAAACTATGTCAGCTACCCAAAGACCCCGCGAAGAACAGCAATCCTACCTACGGGAAGCCGCCTTACCGAAGCTCTCGGACACGAGTAGAGAAGAGTTGGAGGCCTCGATCACCAGTGAAGAGATCGATGAGGCCATTAAAAGCTTACGAACTAGAGCCCCGGGCCCAGATGGTTTCTCATCCCGATTCTACAAACTCTTCCGGCCCCAGCTACTAGCTCCGATGATGACACTCTTCAACTCCTTCGCCGCATCTGGATCAACAACTCCATCAATGAAAGAGTCAATAACGGTATTAGCGTTGAAACCAGGAAAAGACCCCAGCGACATTGCAGCTCACCGACCCATCTCCTTATTAAACCTGGATACGAATATCTACTCGAAGGTCTTGGCGAACCGATTAGCGAAGTTGCTTCCAGACATCATAGACCCAGACCAGACTGGATTTATCCTAAACAGAGCCACCACAGATAATACACGCAGAGTCCTCAACTTAATCGAGATAGCCAAACAGAGCTCGAAGAAACTCACCCTCCTAGCCTTGGACGCGACCAAGGCTTTCGACAAAGTGGATTGGTCGTTCCTCCGCTTCACCCTGAAAGCGTTTGGTTTTGGGCCCACCTTCTTAAAGCTCACCTTAGCGAATTACCAATCCCCGACCACCCTCCTCCGAATGAACGGCCTCCTGTCTAACCCGATCTCCCTAACCTGCGGCACCAGACAGGGGTGCCCCCTCTCTCCCTTGCTATTCGCTATGGTTATGGAATCATTGGCCCAGCGGATCCGCCTCAACTCCAGAATCAAAGGCCCCCAAGTAGGCACCACCCAGCACAAGATCGCGCTCTACGCTGATGACGTGATGCTATCCATCACAGACACCTCACATTCCTTAAGAGCCGCCCTAGCGGAAATCCATCGATTCGGAAGGGTGTCCGGATTCGCCATTAACCTGATGAAATCGGCAGCAATGGGGATAGGCTTAGACCAAAGAGACAAGGCATCCTTCAGCGCCCAATGCGCAATCCCACTAAATGACACCTCCATCCCCTACCTCGGGGTGCAGATCCCCGCTGACCCGGGAGACATCTACCGGACAAACTTCCCGCCTCTGATGAAAACGTTGGAAAAAGACCTAGACACCTGGCACAAGCAGGAAATATCCCTAATAGGCCGTATCACGGCCTGTAAGATGAATCTGTTGCCACGATTCCTATACGCATGCTCAGCCCTCCCCGTCATTGTCCCCCGCCCACAACTACAGAGACTGCAGAGAAAGATACTTGAATTCATATGGAGGAGAAAAAAGGCCCGCATTCCACGGAGGACCATGCTCTGCGCTCCGGGCCAGGGGGGCCTAGGGGTCCCGGACCTTCAAAAATATCAAATGGCGGCGCAGATAGCCCACACCCGGGCGTGGACTATGACGTCGGGACGCCCCAAATGGATGGACATAGAGCAATCCCGACTACCCCTCCCACTGCGCTTCCTGTTACACCTCCCATCTGCGCTGCGCCGGACATGGCCAGCCATCCTATCCTCAACCAGGCACACGCTGAAGGCATGGGATTGGGCCCGCAAACTCAGAGGTATTCCGAGAACCCTGGGCCCCTCAGCCCCAGTCTTCCACAATCCAGCGTTCTCGCCGGGAGCTCACCCCTCGAACTTTAAAAATTGGATCGCGGGAGGCCTCAGCTCCCTAAGCCAACTATTTGAGGGAACACAGCCGCTGACATTCGCCCAATGCAAAAGAGCGTTTAATCTAGCGGAGTCGGACAGGTTCTCATACTGCCAAATCAGACACTGGTGCACACAACCCCAAACACGGGAGGCGGCCACTCGGGCCCAGGACGCCTTGGAATTGACGGTGACGGACCCTCCAGCCCGAGGGAGGATCTCGACACTATATCGATTATTCCAGGAGGACCTCCTGACAAATAGAGCGACTTACATGGCTCGGTGGGAAAAGGACCTGGGGCATCCAATCCAGGATCAAGACTGGACTGATATCTGGTCCCGCACGCACTCATCCTCCTTCTGCATCACCAACCGAGAATGCGCACATAAACTGCTCATGAGATGGTACTACCCACCCCTGCAACTACACCACTTCAATCAGTCGCTAGACCCACAGTGTTGGCGTCGATGTGGCCTGCCAAACTCCTATCTACATATGTGGTGGTCATGCCCGGTGGTGAAGGCCTTTTGGACCCAATGTATAGCGGCCATCACAGACATAACCCAGATCCCGCTACCACTGGAACCAGAATCGCTGCTGCTGGGGACCCCGATACCGGACACCTACCCGAGATCGGGTACATCTGCAGCTCTCATCACTCAATTACTCCTAGCCGCTAAAATCACAATAGCCCGGGCATGGAAGGCTCCAGAGGGTCCCCTAACAGTGTTGTGGTGGCTAAAAATTTGGGACATCTTCATTGCTGAGAAAGTCATGGCGGCAAACAGAGGCCACCTCCATCGTTTCACGAACATCTGGTCGCCGGTGATAGACTATGACCTTCGCTTCCCGGCGCTTACATACAAGCCGCGCCTAGTGCAACAGGCCCAACGAGCTGCGGATAGAGACCAGTCGCAGACGAGCGAGGAGCAGGCCCCGGAGGATAGCCAGTTACAGGACTTGGAGACGTAAGCCCGGAGAAGAGTGGGGATGTCGAACCGAGGTAGGAGGAGACAGGAGCGTATGAGCCCTGAATCGGACCTGAGGGGGGGGAAAAAAGGGACAATCCACTGTGAACTGTTGGGACTAGGAAGTGGGTTTGGGTGCCGGGGGATAGACGATGTTATATTTATGCTGTGATAAAGTGTTGATTAGACATGTTAAACTGTTCTCCTGTATGCCAACCGAAAATAAACAAGTTAAAAAAAAAAGAAAGTGCCTGCTGGAAATGTACTTTGTTCATCTGCTTTGGTGTTTAGCAGATCAACGAACAGTACAATTTCAGGTTTTCCTAACTTTGTGGGACTAGAGTTCCTTTCAAAAACACAGTGCTACAAATATCGGAAGGATTTCTTGTTCCCCGCTATTAGCCAGGCATGGACACGCAAACATGTGTCAATGGACAATACTCTTGCTGGCAAAAGGATCTGGCTTGCTGGTGATGGACAGTGTGACAGTTTTTCTGCTAAATACTGCACTTACCACTTCCAAGGCATGGGAACCAAAACAAATAGTGAGTTCAGTTGTCGTGCAAGTATCTGAATGTACATAGTCTGTTGCGATGGAAAAATATGGTTTCATTAAATCCATTCAACTTCTACAATCCAGAGGAATGCAAATAGACCTGATAGCCACTGACAGGCACATTTCAATAGCCAAGGCCATGCGAGAGCAGTTTCCAGACATAAAGCATCAATATGATGTATGGCACGTCGCAAAATCAATTTCTAAAGAAAATACAGTTTCCGGAAAGAAAGGCTACAGAAAGCATTTAAAATTTGTCATAGTCTTTCGGCAACCATCTTTGGTGGAGCTCCAAAACTTGTGATGGATCTGTATGTATTCTGCTTGAAAAATGGCCTTTATTTATGCACCGTTGTTCTAACATATACTCTTGTACAGAAAACAAGCATTTCCAAGAATGTGCACATGGACCATTGAGCAAGGAATAGGAGCGTATGAAAAAGTGGTTGATTCCAGGCTCCCCTTCTCACACAGCACTTGAGATTGTGTGCGACAAAACACTTTCAAGAGGCATGAGGGGACTCTCCGAGTTCTGCCACACTGGAGATATGGAGGTGTTCCATAGTGTGTGCCTAAAGTGCAGGCCTAAAAGGTTGCGTTTTGGCATATACAGTATGGAGACCAGAACAAGACTGGCATTTTTTCAAGATGCCTTGTTACAACAATGTGTTTACCAAAAGAACCAAACAGTGGGTGGCAAAGCCAATATTCCAGCAGATGGATTTTGAATTGGTGAAAGATCTGACATTGAATATGATGGACATGCAAACGCATAGAATAGCTCCAGATTTTGTTCCCAGGGACCAGTCTATACCATAGAACATCGCAAAAGAGGTTTGCCCTCCCAAAATTGAGCTTGTTGAAAGGTTGACTTCAAGATTCAAATGCTATGTGGCTCTCTTCACAATGTTTAACAAAGCCATTAACAAGCATTTAATCACTGTTTGTGAAATAATGTCACTAGATAGGCCTTAACATTTCTGTTTTTCTTTGATTTGTGTATTTATTACCATACATATAGTTGATTTATATTGGAGCAATACATGTCAGTCCGATTATTTCAAGGATGTGACTCAAATCAAATCAAATGTAGAAGAGACTACAGTGTTTAATACCAACAGTCATCAGGAGCTACTTTTGGCTCCTCCTGGCCAACTAATGTAATGCTACAAAATAGCTCCTTGTTCCACAGTGGTAGCTCCTGGTAACCGGTTACTGCTGGATACCTAGGCATTGATTGTAATTGCAGTTTATCCAATCCTAATTTCGGGCCATGTTTTTAATGAACTCACAATAGTTGAAGAATCTAATAAGAAAATTGGAGAAGCAGATATACAGAAACTCAATGCCTTCTCAGGCTGGACTACTGAAACAGCCTGTTCCTCAATCTGCCTAAATCCTCCCTTTGCCCCCTTCAACTAATCCAAAATAGGACTGCAAGCCTTATCCTTGGCTTCAAGCCCAGAGATCGCATCTCTCAAGCCCAAAAATATCTCCACTGGCTCCCGGTGCCTGCATGGATCAAGTTCAAGACCCTCTGCATCTTCCACAAGGCTTTCTGGGGCCAGGGACCCCACTACATCCGACTCTTTCCCAAAATACTTCCCTCTTAGAGACATTCAGTCATCTAGCAGCATTTCTCTGCAGATCAGATGCTATTCCAAGCAGAGTGTGTGTGGTAGATCTCTTTCCTCGACAGGAACATCCCTCTATAATGGGCTCCCTACCCCTCTCAGGTTTCTGCCTGATCTCCTTAAGTTCCAGAAGATTCTCAAGACCCAACTTTTCTCCTCTTCATTCCACCCTGCTAATGCCCCCTTTGTCGCATTGACTGGTTGCCTGGTCCCTTCTGAGCTCCACAGGGCACCAGACCCTCCTCGCCCATTATACCTCAGTACCCTGTCTTCTTGCCCCCCCGGGCCCACTTTCCCCTGACGACAAGCCAGGCGTGGTGTGCATCCTTACTGAACCTGGTCCACCCCCGTCCTCGCTTTGCATGTGGTCCTCAATCCCTGCTTCCCCTGGCAATTGTCAACCTGCCCTTCCCTTAGCACTTGGCAGCCCCATTCCCCTCCTGCTCCCCCCTGCACTTGTATACCTCCTCTTGCCCTGCACCTCCCTCCAACCCTAGCATTTTCCCTTTTGCCTGACCTACAGCCCCCTTTCCACTCCCTCTCCATGCACTTCTTGTTACTGCTCTTTCATGATCTGAACGACACACAGCCTAGTAGGAACGTTATTGGTGTTTTCTTCCCTGCCCCCCCCCCACGTTTTGGCTTGTGGGGCCTTGAAACACAGTTTTTCTGTATATGCGCTTTACAAATAACCATTAATTAAAATAAATGAAATCTAACCTTGCTGGAAAGTAGGAATCATGATAAGTGGCTGCATATAACAATAGACTAAAGGTTTATTTGCCACAGTGTTTTCCAACATTGAAATAACGAGCAAAGGAATATGTCTTGCCAATATGCACTATGAACATGCCCCTATGGCCTTTGTTCATTTACATCTTACTGTGGAGGCCCACATGCATCAATGCAGAAATCAATATGATTGCTGTAATCGATATACACAGAAGCCAGTAAGCCTTTCAAAACTGCACTCATTCGAGTCTGGAATTATAGTGTTTTTAAAAAAAGAAATATATTGTTATTGTTGCTCGTTGCATGTGTTGGCCTGGCTGTAACAGTACACCCAGCTTGGTGCGAAATTATCCCCCCCGCCCCGCCCCAGCCCTCCCTTCCCGGTCTGTCTGTGCCGTCTCTATATATTAACCCACCGCTTTTGTATTTGAATTCTGTGTATTTCAGAAAAGAAGTGGGCCACTTTCTCCCAAAAAACTGCCCCACACTATCAATTTAGCTTTTTTTTAAACAGGCATTGACCTATTGAAGTATAGGGAAATCCGAACCTGTCTGCACCTCGCCTAGAGTCATCTTTGAAAGAATCCACAAATGTTATGGGACCAAGCGTATTGATACCATTCCAATGGAAGTAAATATTTTCAAATGTGGGATACTTGAAATATTTCATTTGTTTTTCACTGCACACCTATCATTAATATTGCTCAATTTTGTGGCATGTGTTCCCAAAACGAAACTCCCTTCGAAGCGCCGTGAATGCTGGATGGAGGGTTGCATTGTTATGCATCCTTTAATCCACCGCACTATCAATATGAAGGCCAAAATGTGTACAATATCTACAAAGAAGTGAAGATTAACTATATTGAAAGCTTACATAGGAATTTTAGGTTTCTATTACTGAAATCTGTCTTTCGAATCGATTGGTCATCCGTCAGATAGGGAGAATGGAAACACAAGAAACATTGTAAGCAAAGTTTTAAATATTTATGCAAGTGAGGATGGCAAGTGTGCTCTATACTACATGATTTACGTCAATTACAGACATTGTACGTGTTAATTGTAACTTAAATTGATAGTTAACATAAATATGTACTGTGTGTATACAATTATGAATTGGGTACTGAAATTTTTTTTTGCATTCTCGATTTTCCATATTTATATTATACCGATGTGCGCCTGTCATGGGTACAGTTTACCAGTTGACGGCTTCTTTAACCGCAATTGGACACTTATCATCAACAACACATCTGTGATAACCATTACTTGGACCGATCGCCAGACACCAATCTGTCCTTTTGCGATTGTAGTTATAAGGAGAAACGTGGCAGCGTATAGGTTCTGAAAACGTGCACATATGAAAGTGTTGCATTTGAAATTTAAGCCACTAATTTCTTCTCTGTAATGGAACGCCATGTGCGTCGATGAGAAATCGGCGATGGGAGATAAAAACTTTATTTGAAGAATGAAAAGACTGGGATGAATCGATCGTTGAACGGAATCAGCATTATAAAATTACCGTAAATGAGAACCATACAATGTTCGATAGCTATAACCTCTATTAGAAAAAGTTACCCATGTTTTCGTGGACTTAATTACCTCTTTTAATGCATTAGGTCAAAATTAAAAGTACTTGTTATGCTCCCGACTATTGCTGTTTTCTTCAAAATAAACTGTTTTCTCCAGCATGGAGTCTGGCATGGATTCACATGCTCATGAATATTCCCTATTGTCAGGCTGGGAATATTCTGAAAAAAGAAAAACAGTTTCACTTTCACTTACAAACTGTACTTCTCCTCTAAACCAATCACTGTCCTCTGGGCCATACTGCCCCCATCCAATGACAGCCCTCTGCCTAAGCCTCACCTCTTGCAGCCATCTTCATATTGTTACTGCACGCTTCAGTGTTGGGAGTCCTCGAGTTTGCCCTGCGAGCTACTTCTACGTTTTTTTGTGTTTTTCGCAGAAAAAGGTTCAATTTTTGTTCCAAAAGAGCCTGTGTTAATGTTAATGGTATTTATATGGCTCCATCTGCCTCAAGGGAAAAGATCGTCAAAGTTTCCAGATGGCCATCGGGCCTACTTCGTGCGCTCCGACCATGACGGAGGAGAAAAAAGGAGGAGGTTCCCTCTTGAAGTCCTACACCAAGTGCGGGCTTCGAAATGTGTTTGTGGAGGACAAGCACCTGCAATGCCTCTCCTACCTGCATCCGGACCACAAGAAGACGACAAAGGACAGGCACAGTAGAGTGGCGGTGTGGCTGAACGCCAAGGCCTCTGCCCTGTGCTCCAAGCAGGGGTATGCCTCCCAAGGCCAATCATTCAGAGGAGCGGGCTTCTAAGTCCTATGAGGGCGCCTCATCTGTGGGGGCCCAAGATAAGGCCAAGCACCGGAGGTCCAGGTCCACTAGGCTTACCGGAAATGGGCCCCGCGGCAGACAGTCCGCGATCGACATCACTTCCCGCCTCCATTGCCAGCCTGCAATTGAGCTCCTCCTCGAAGAGAAAGTCATCCAACCTCGCTAAGCTGCGGGAGAAGCCCGAAAAGCCATGGACGGAAGAGAAGAAGGCCGAGCTGCCCAAGAAGGCCCAGGAGGCACAGGATAAGACTTCATCAACGATAGAGATGGTGGTGGCTGCTCTCTCGAAAGCTAAAGGGGCTGACCCTGAGAAGGTCCCCCCCAAAGCGCTGAAGGTATCCCTCCCTCCGAGGAGTGAGGCTGCCGTGGTGACTTTGACAAGGTCTGCCAGCACTCCGGAGAAGGGGATACCGCCTCAGAACCTGGTTCCAGCCCCTCAGGGTGGAAAAAAGGGGGGTAAAGAGACCCTAGTTCAGTCCCAGGCCGTGGCCCAAGCCATGGACATTTCAGCCACTGACAACGAGGACTTGTAGTCTCTAGACACGGTCCACGAGGACGTGGAAGAGGAGGGCGGCGGCTGCGACGACGGCACGGGTCCAGTGGTCCGATCACACCGGTTCCGTCAAGGGATGTGTCTCTGGACATCCTATCAACCCTCCACACCTTGGATTCGGAGATATGGAAGAGGATACAACAAGGGCCTGTTCCAATGGTCCCCCAGGCCCCTGACCAGTTGTGGACGAAGGAAATGAAGCGCCATCCGATGCCCCCATTTCCGCCTCCACATCCGCATCGGGCCCCATCTCCCCCAGCAGACCCAGACACGGGTACGGGAACGGATGCGGCCATGACGACGGAAGACGACAATA
This sequence comes from Ambystoma mexicanum, assembly GCF_040938575.1. Classification (NCBI taxonomy): domain Eukaryota; kingdom Metazoa; phylum Chordata; class Amphibia; order Caudata; family Ambystomatidae; genus Ambystoma; species Ambystoma mexicanum. The sequence continues at coordinate 999,153,655 of NC_090923.1, forward strand.
TTGTTGGAGCGGACAGGGGGTACCCGCAGCCTAGGGCGTCCACACCGGAGGAGGTGGGGTTGTTCCATTCCATGATCGCCACAGCCTCTGAGCTGTTCCAGCTTGTGTCCGAAGAAACTAGGAAAGGAGGGTTTTCTGTACCACAGGCGCAAGTCCAAGAGGAAGATAATCATGGCAGTGCCCCTCCTGGACGATGTGTGGGAGGCCGGCTGACAAGGTTAGTCAGCGAGTGGGAAAAGATCACCACCGACGGATGGGTGCTGGACGCTCTCGCCCAAGGACATATCCTGGAATTTCAGCACAAGTGTCCGTGGATCCCTCAGGTGGCCCGTTAGGAGCAGCACATCCATCAGCTCTTGGAGGAAGTACGGGACATGCTACGAAAAGGGGGCGATAGAGCTAGTTCCCCAGCAACTCCGTGGCTCTGGAGTCTATTCCAGATACTTCTTGGTAAGAAAGAAGACGGGGGGCTGGAGGCTAATTCTAGAACTGCAACTTCTGAACAAGTATCTCAAGTCTCAGAACAGCATGGTCAGGTTGCAGCACGTGCTCGGCCAACTGTAAAGGGGGGATTTCTTGACGTAGCTGGACCTGGAGGACGCCTACTTTTAAAAAAAATGTTTTATTTATGTCATACAGTTTAATTAAACTTTTGAAATTTCTAATCAAAATACTGTCGATAGTGTCTAGAAGTTCCTTTTTGAACTTTAGATATTCTGCTGGTGAGGTGTTCCAGTAGACATTTATCACATGCAGAATATTTGATTCTTCATTTACTGAATCTTCGGCTTCCAAACTTGCGTACTGAATGTGTGGTGAGATATTTTCAGATGACTTTAATTTAAATCCACATTTCCTTTTTACCAAAATTAACTGGCCAGACATGGGTCTTGCTTTCCGTTGGACAATTGCTGGGTTTATCGCCACTTCAAAGCCCTCTACACAGGGCATTCTATCCAGCCATGTATCCTGTAGACAAATTATATCTGTCGATGATAGGGCTTTTGGGAACAATTTTAATAGATGCGCATGGCCTCTTGTGTTCCAGATTGCCCATACAGTGTTAACCTGTGGAATCTGGCATTAGCTTTCGGCGGTGACATTTAAGGCTTTGGCCACCCACGTCCAGCAATTCGGTTCTTCAGCTGCCTCGTCAAGCATTCTTGCTGCAGGGCTCATTTGCTTTCCTGTCCCTACATTTTGCAATGTTATTTTGATCTTTTTCAGTTTTCGGGTTTCTGACACTTCCGCCGGTAGTTGTCTTTGATCCTTTGAGGGAGTATTGGTTTGCTTTCCTTTCTCTTTCGTTGGAACGTTCTCCACTGTATTAGCAATTGTGGGTTCTTTCAGATTTCTATTTAAAGCACTTGAGTTCAGCAGAGCATTTGTTTCTGCGTTCCCTAGTGCATTTTCAACCACATAGACTTGGAATCCGGCCTCTATCAGCTGTCTTTCGCACATCATCACTACTTCAGCAAGTTTGCGATCTTTGATGTGCAGTAGGGCACTTTTGCAATTGGAATCTTCCAGTATTTCCACCTGGTCAATCTCAACGCTTTTTGTGGTTCTCAGGACAGGATCTAGCAGACCGTCATTTCCCACGGTCAATGCATCGGCCGTACTCGGCGTTTCTTCATCGTCATCTGTTCCCTCGTGACTATAGGTTGACAGGTTTAGTATCTCATCATCGTCATTTACCTCGACTTCCTCAGTGTCACTGCGTTTTGAGCTACTCTCCTTGTTGCTTCCTTCTTTCGCGCATGGTAGCCCTTCTTTAATTTTTATCTCCTTTGTTACATCGTTTGTTGTGATGTCGTGATTATTGAAGGTCACATTCAGTGCTTTGATGTTTTGGAAGAAATTAGCAGAGTTTCTGGAGTTTTTGTTTTTTGGCATTGCAATGTTCTTGTTTTTTTTCTTGCATTTGTCTTGTTTTAAGTCCGTTTCAGACTTCATTGTCTTCGTTTGAGGATTAGTTTTGGGTTGCGGCTTTTCGAATATATCGAACCATTCAGTGTCCTTCACTTGCGGCGCACTTATGCTCAGTTTAACTTTGCGACCAGGATTTTGCAAATCTTCTGTCGCAACATTTGAGGAGGCTTCAAGACCTACGCTGGACGACTCTACATGGGCTGAACTCGACGCTGTAGGTTTCGTTAGGTCAATAATGGGGGGCGGGACTATTGCAGCTTTGCATACCATAGCATTCACATGTGGAGCCACCAAGTCTTTGTCCTTCTCTTCAAATGATTTTGCCTCCGCTGTCAGTTCTCTAGACACTTCATTTTCTTTGGCTGCGATCAGCTGCATCGTCTGTTTCTCGGTGTGTGAAGCCATGCCGTTCTTACTTGAGCTTAGTGAAGCGTCTATGACCAACCGTCCATTTTCCAATTGAGGCGCCAATAATTGCGTGGGATCTTTCACTCTTGATGTTTGCGGTGCTTCATAGCTGGTTCTTCCCTCTTGATCCTTCTGTAGTAAAGTTAAGGCTTGCCTATTAACTTCCGCCAACAGACGTTTATCTTCTGAGTTGTTTTTAAATGAGTTTTTCAAGACTGATAATGAGATATCATTACCACGTCTTGTGACATTGATTTGCGTCATCATGTCCGCCAGATCGCTTTCTAATTTCACCATTTTAGAATTTAAAAGCGCAATTAAAGTACCTTGATCTCTGTAATTCTCATGCAGATTTTCGTACAATTTTGTTAGGGGCGCCACAGCTATTGTGCATGCTGATGTCAATATTGGGCGTAAAGTGCAAATGACCTTCTCCACTAGCTCCACCATGGACTGGAGCTCACGTTGCCCCTCGGACTCGTGAGACCTCGGTTCATGGTAAATCTGCTGTCGATTATTCGGGGAGTTATACTCTTCATCAGAGGAAGACGAAGAGGAGGACATCTTCGTTAACCCTTGATGCTGGCGTGCTGCTGATGTCCCTCTCAAACCAGTGAATGGGTTTGGCAACAAGGTTCTGTTATGGCTCTTAAACCTTTTCAGGGTGCCACACACATCACTTTCAGAGCTTATGTAGTGTCTGATTCTTTTTTGAGGTATCATTATTTCTTCGTTTCTTGTCTCGAATGTCGGTGCATTCGCTTTCAGACTAACAAAGTAGGACATCGCCTTTTCCTGGTGTTGCTGGTCCGCAGCTATATTTTGTGTACGGTTATTTGAAGTTTTGCTGTAAATTTTGCATGTATGTGATAACTTGCTATTCATATTGATCAGGTCTCTGATAACTTGGTCAGCAATAACCAAAGAATTCCGGTGGCAAGGGAGCTCATCCTGCTTTGGGAGATCCTGGGTTTTCTGTAAATTCAGTGGATCCCAAATTTCTTCGCCACTAGTCTCATCATCCTCTTCGACTTCTTCTTCCTGAGATGTAATAATTGGGGAGGTCATCGGGTTACTGTGTAGCTGAGGGTGAATTACCCTTGTGTCACTATCTAGGGAGAGATTCCTTGCAATAGGCAAAGTGACAGATTTTTTTTGGGAGTTGTTTGTTGATTTTTGCCACTGTTTTCCACGCCATTATTTTTAGGGGGCCGATGGATGTTGTGTATTTTATGCTCGTCCTTGCACTTGTCGTTGCACTTGTTCGTTCGCCCCTGCCGTCTTTCTTCAGAACGGCTGCGGCTGTGGCAAACTCTCCATCTCCCTCCCCCTCGCTCACACCTCCCACAGGCAGTCCCTCGGCCAGAGCCTGGGGCGGCTCAACTCCAGGCGGCTCTGCCCGGGCGGGGCCACCGCCGCCCGCGATCCAGCCCATGCTCCCTCCCCTTTGCAGTGCCTCGGCTCTCGCAGGCGCGGGCATGCCCCCTCCACCTTCGCCGCCCACAGCCTGGCAATCAGCGACGACCAGAAGCTGCCCGCGGCTGGGGCTTTCCTCTTCCAGGAGCTGCGTGTTAGGGAGAATTCTCATTTTATAGCTAATTTCCCTTACCTATAGAGTCCCACTCTTAGGCATTTTTGCTATGTGTGTCCTAGGCTATTTTTCTGTGTTTAATGCCTATGGGGTTTTCTCTCCCCCATAGGAACCATCTTTATGCACTTGTGTTACACAGCACCCTCTGTGCAGTGGCACAGTGGTGTCGTAGCGACCCCCAAACATAGACTCCATACCCTGGGACTGACTACTGTCTCCCAGAGCATGTAGTCTCCTTTGGGGGTCATTCCGGGGTTGCAGGTAAGGAATTACCGGCACCGGTAAGGGTGCCGATGCCGGTAATCCCTTACCTCCGTATTCCGAGGTCCCTTTGCGGGTCCTTCCTTACCTCCTGCTTTTAGCAGGAGTAAAGTACGGGACCCTCAAAGGTTCTTCGGAGGTAATTACGGTACCGTAATTTACGGTGCTGTAATTACCTCCTTCCCCATTCCCATTGAGCCCTATGGGGCAGAAATGGGAATGGGGAAGGGCAAAAGGTGAATGGGGAATTACCGGTCCCTCCAACCCTGGAATGGACCGGTAATTACTCCATTCACCATGCCGGATTTGGGACGGTTTCGGAGGCAACCATGGAGCTAATTACTCCATGGTTAGCTCCAAACCCGGAATGAGGCCCATTGACTTTACTAGTCAAATCTTACGAACTTAACCAGTACAACCCATCTTACTATGGAGGTACTGGAAAGGGTTAATAGTTTTTCCCTTAGGTTCATTTTGGAGGGGGTACTACCAAAAATATTCAACCGCAAATATTTTCCTATGGGATTTTCCCATTGTTCAAGGCTAATACTTTTACTGACAGCCTCTAACATACAGCCGGTTTTTATTTTATTATTAACTTTACTCCGGCAGTTTTTATTTGCCAGAACTTTAATATAACTTGTTCTCTTTTTTGGCGGGCTTCTGCCAAGAAGCCCTCCTTTCGGCGCCTCTGAGTGTGGGTGGGTCTATTGTTTGGGAGGGGGAGTAGAACCCCTGGACAGAGTTGCCACAGCAACTCAGGTTGCACTCTAACCTGATATGCTGGAGGGTCTCCCGCCAAGAAGACCACTCCACTGTGTGAGTGACAGCTAGGCTGTATGAATGGGTCTCTTTCTGCATAAAAGTAGGGTCCTGAGGACTGGAAGAGCAAGACGTCGCCACTGGAACTACGGAACCGAAGGGGAGAGAAGCCACAGACATCTTCAGCACCTACAGCACCGGTGAAGCCCTGCCGGATCGTCTCACCACTTTTCTTCCACATGACGAGAGGAGATCTTCATCGAAAGAGCCTTCTTCCCTTGAGCTGGTGGGGACAACCAGTTCACCCATCGCTTCTCCGGACCTGCCTTGGTCGAATCGACAGTGCACCGCACTTGGAGACCGGATAGCCAGGCAGCTATCGACCCGGACCGCGATTAAAAGGAGTGTACCTTTTAAACTTTGTTTGGTAGCACCGCGGCTGGTTTCATCCCTGGGTAGTGTAGTGACTCGAACCTTCCTCCACGACGAGAGCCTCTCTTCCTCTGCTGGACCCCTAGAACTGCCGGAACTACCAGGAACAACCGCCACCGCAGGAGCCACTTCATCACGTTTAAGGTACATTGTTCCACCAGGTCTCCCTCTTCCCGTGGTAGCCCTAAAGGTGTTTTAAATCCTTTATCTACTTGTTGGGTTGGCCGCCCTCTCTCTTAACATTGTCTTTCGCCTCGCATCTACCTCTTCAATATTTTTCCACTAAAGACTTGACTGCAGCTACAAGAACATTTTTGCTCCTAAGCTCTTGGTCCTGTACCACTGACTCTGGCTCAGGCCTATTGACTGTGGCTGATTTGTTAGATCTGCCCTCACTAGATTGGTTTTCAATGAGAAATGCGTTAATGCACCTAAATCTTCTATACCCCTCTTCCTTCCTACTGTTTTAACTTGTGGAGTGCCATTTTGCTCAGTTTTCATTCACTTATCTTCCTGCTAAAGTGTCACTGTGCATTACTTGTTCACAAAACTTCAGGGAAGTGTTGCTAGGGGGTGTCTGAAGATATTTCGATTTAACTTGTGCTTTCCCTCCCTTTCGGTAAATTGTTAGAGTGCCATTTGTAGTTGGTTTTCACTGTGCCATTTTGCTCAGTTTTCACTCTACCGCAAACTTGTCTACAATTGAATAGGGAGTTGTATATACGTTTCCTTGACTAAACTGAACTTACTTTATCAACTGTGATTTATGTGTTGAATTAGATGGGTATAGAATAAATATATTCTCTTTTTTGATACAAAGCTTTGGTCAGTGTTTCCTTGTCCCATAGTATTGTGATACCTATTGTGTAAACCCCGAATACTGTCCATCTCCCTCTGGAGATAAGTCTGACTGCTCAGCCACAGCTACCAACTAAATCTTTGTGTACAGACTGATACCAAAGGGGATTTATTCCTCTCACCTGTAGTCCTAATCTGGTGTAGTGCTCCCTACGGGAACTGCACTGGATTCTGTCTAACACTGGTGTACAGCGGTGAGGATAAAAGTATTGGATTTAAATTTGAGTGTGCTACCAGTACCTTGATTCAATAAACCACAAAGTTAACAATCACAAAAGTTATTTTAACAAAGTCAAAGATGGAAAGTAATAGTCAGGAGACCCTCCTTGCAAAAACTGCTGATATTCTTAAAGATTTGTGCAGACAGAAAGGTCTTCCTGTCAAAGGCAAGAAAACAGAAATGATTGATAGACTGTTAGAGAAACAAAGTCTGGATAGTGGTGCTGTAGGCCCTACTACTCCAGCAAATGTGGCAAACAGTAATGAGGATAATGTTGAAAATGTTATTGTTGAGTCAGATGAGGAAGAGGAGGATAACAATGTCACCCCCTCTGGTCCTCTGCCTGCTCAAGGGCCTCAACCTGTAGCTACTGGTTACCCTTACCAGGTCCCACATTAAGTCCTGAATTTATATCTCTAGTAAACATGAGACTTGAACTTGAATTCAAACAAATTAGTGCCCAAACTGAACAGAGACATCAAGAACTAAGGTTCAAAGAAATGGAGCTCAACCATGAGCCTGAGATGAAGAAATGTCTTTGAAAAATGCTTCTCTCCCCGAATCCTCTAGATCTTCCAGTCCAAAAAGACCCCGGATGCCTAAAGAGATTGTGGGTATGTATGAACCTAAGTTGGATGTATTAGATTGGCTTGCTATGTTTGAATATAATCATGGGCTCCAGGATATCACAGGGAATCAGTTGATCCCCGTGTTATTCTCTGTTGCATCTGATGTGGGAATGGAGTTGGGGGAGGTGGATAGGATGGACTATGAATCTGTAAAGCAAGCTCTGATAGCTAGATTTGGGAAGACCCCTTCTCAATACCTTAAGAGGTTTAGGACCCTCAAAAAGCATGATAGTACCCCTTGGGCTACTTGGGTAAATGAATGTTTGAAGAACTTAGAGGGATGGATTAAGGGTTATAGAGTTAACACTTATGAAGGAATGAGAAATCTCGTTATGATGGAGTCTATCTATGATGCCTGCTTTCCTGAGCTCAGACAGCACTTGGCTGATTCAAAGGAATTAGATTCTAAGAAGTTAGCTAAGGCTGCTGACTTGTGGGTTGCCAACAGGGCTACTCACAAGGATTCAGGGGTAACTCAGAAAAAGGATGAGGGAAAGCAGCCAAAGAAAGACAACAAAGAGAATTCAAATAATTCCAATTCCAAAGAGGGCCACAAACAAAATTCTAAGGGTAAGCCACAAGGGAAACCTAATCAGGCTAGTGTACCTTCGGGTCCCAGACCAGAAGTAGGTCAGAACAAGCCACCATTCATAAAGACATTTGGAAAATGTTATGTTTGTGGCTCTACTGATCATGTGAAAGGGGATCCCAGATGTAAGGGTAAACCTTCAGGGGTTTACACTGTCTCCTTAGCCTTCGCTCCAGAGGAGGAAGTAAGATGGCCAGTGGAAACTTTCAACTACTGGCTGATGATCCCATTGGAGTCTCAGCTAGTGTATCTTTAGTATCGCTAGGGTTGTGGGAACAACAGAATTTAGATGTGAATAATTCTATCCCTCCTAATACTAAAGAGTATTATAAAGACAGTGTCCTAGTCAATGGTCAGGAGACTCCTGCCATTAGAGATACTGGGGCCAGCATAACTGTGGTGGACAAATCTTTTTCTCAAGGTGGAGGATGTTGCTAAGGCACCCAAACGCCTCACCAAGTTAGCTGGAGGGCCTGTACAGATGCTTCCCCAATTACCAGCTCTCATCCAGTGCAATGAAATGACTGTCAGGATACCTGCAAGTGTACAATCTGAAGTACCAGGAAGGGTGCTGTTGGGCAATGATCTGAAAGACCTGGGAGAAGTACTCCCAGACCTCCTATTAAGAGATTACAGGAGCTTACCAGACCTGCAAGGGAGAGGACCTTGAGGGGCTCTCCTGAGCAGATGATAGAAACAGAAATCACTCCTACACCACTGGAGTTACTAACTTCCATTTCCAAGCACCCAGAAGCAAAGGGAAAACCCAAGACTTCCAGGAAAAAGACAGCAGAAAACACTCCAGTACTGCCAACCAGGAAATCTCCTAGGTTAGCAAAAATCACACCTGTGATTCCTCCTCCAGCTGAGGCTGAGATGGAGGTACAACCCTGTGTGGTTGAGCTAGAGCCTGAAGACTCAGATCTAGTAGGAGGTCAGGAACTCATTGGAGATCTTGACCCTGTGGACCATCCTGAGCTGCAGTCGTTACTGGCAGAAGGTGGGCCCCAAAGGGCAGACTTCAGTAAGGGACAAAGAGAATGTCCAACTCTGGAAGGTCTTCGCCACCAGGCAGCTTCTCAGCTTGAAGGGCAAAAGCCTGGGAAGTATAGGTTACACTGGGAAGATGGCTTCTTCCATAGTGAACCAACCGAGTCACTCCCTGGGGACTACAAGAGACTTGTAGTACCCAAGCAAACAGACTCCAATTCTTGCAACTAGCCCATGAGATACCTTTGGCTGGTCACTTGAGCTTCAAGAAGACCAAGGAAAGGGTCTCTCTCCACTTTTATTAGCCTAAAATGGGGGCTGAGGTAGATAAGTATTGCAAGAGTTGCCACACTTGCCAAACCTCTGGTAAAAGTGGCTCCAAGAACGTGGCACCTCTAGTGCCTCCCCTGTGGTGGGAGTACCATTGGAGAGGTTAGGAATCGACATTGTTGGTCCCCTTGATCCTCCAACTTCTTCAGGCAACAGGTTTATACTTGTTGTAGTAGACCATGCTATTAGGTGTCACGACCCTCGCCCAAAACCCCCTCTGGCAAACCCATTGGCCAGGTGGAGTCAGGACTCGGGCCTCTAGAGCCTGGCATCCTCTTCAAAAGCCCTCCTGGGGCCAGTCCTGGCGCCTATGGCGCCAGGCTCATACACCATAAACAACAATGTGCTTGGGAACTACTTTATTGTATTGTCATCCAACATGGAGGCTTCTCCAGCATTGGATCTTTCATAGATTCAGATGCTTGAATATTCCCCGTCGTCAGACTGGGAATCCTCGGTGATAAGTTAAATAATAATAATAATAATTTTTTTTTAAAATATATATATATATATATATATATATATATATTTCTGAGGCTTGTGGAATCTGCTTAGATCACATGCTGTGCATAGGCCGACATCTAGTGGAAGCTGCGGAGTATTACAGTTTGTTTTTCGAAAGTCGAAAATGGGCGTCGACACAGGCGTGCCAGTAATACTATCCCTAGTGTGACGTCCACTGTACCCAAGATCCCTCACGCGTGTAGGATCCTCAGATTGTTTTTTTCCGCCATACTGGTCGGAAGCATCTTGCGGAGTTCCCTGGCCTTAGCCATACTTTTGCTGTTATTATAATTTTAATTCTTATTCATTCCCTTCCCCACCCCAACGTCGACCCTCAACCTCGACGACGGCTGGAGAAGTCATCGACCGTCGACTGCTGCACGACGGATCTGGGCCTCGGTAGGCCGCTGGCCTCGGCCCGGGCCTAGTAGGCCGCTGGCCTCGGCCCTTACAAGTAGGGAGAGTGGGGGGTGGTACATACTCTTCACTCTTGATATATAGTTACATTTATATATATTCCTACACTTAGCAGCCCGCTGCCTTAAGGTGCGTATGGAGGGTACCCCTTTTCAATTCTGCCCCAAGTGCAATCGCAAATACCCTTGGGTCGACAGGCACGCCACGTGCAATCTCTGCTTGCCGAGGGATCACCCCGAAGCGAACTGCAGAGCGTGTAGTAGGTTTAAACCTAAGACACTTAAGGACCGTTCGACAAAGCGTTGGGCCCACCACGCCAGGCAGGAGGCCATGGCAGCGGAGGGCGCCTTCAGCGATGGCAGCGACGCCGTACTTTCGGACGGCGAGGGCATTACGGCGTCGAAAGACAGCCGACGAGCGCAGGTCCCCGACCTCGGAAGGTCGTCCGGCAGGGCGGCTATGGGGAAGACCCCCGGCGACGCAAGCGCTACACACCTAACACACACTAAACACACTAAGACCAACCGGACCTCGACGACGTCGACTTCCCGGAAAGAGGCACAAAAAGAACGGTCCGACTCGGTGTCCTCTGGGCGCTCTCGATCGAGATCGCCTCACGACGCAAGGCAATCATCCACTCTTGCCAAGAGTGCCTCGCTACACACACTAACGGAAGTTCGATCGTCGGGAGACGAAGACGACTTCCACCCCCAGGCCGCGCTCCAAGATACCGAGACCGCGGTTAACATCAGTGAGGCCCCACGCCCGAAGCACACAGATACCTCTCCAGACCCTCGACGCCAGGCGTCGAAAGTCTCTGGGGCCCCCAAGGGACAGGGAAAACATTTTTCCACGCACGGAGAAGGGGGGAAACAGCGGAAAGCACAGCCTTCCACCCCTGTAAAGCCTAAGCAGACAAGCAAACACAAGTCTACCCTTGAAAATAAATCACCTGCTAAAGTAATACCCTGTTCCAGGGAATGGTCCAGTGAGGACATAGACAGGGTTATGTCTAGGATGTCTTCCTTGGCTGATTTTTATGATAAGAACCCAGAACACTTTCTTTCATATAACCCTCAAGGGCCCACACCCTCAGGCTCCTCCGATCCTATCCCGCTAAGTAAAGAGCCCCGGGTCGAAAGACCTGAACCCTTCAAGGTTCAGCCTTACTCCACTCCATATTCTACTCCACTCCCCAGTTATCAGGGACAAGTTTTCCCTGAAGAGGACCAGGAGTTTGCATTTATGGAAGAACAAACCGGGACAGATTACTATGCAGAGGATGAGGACCTGGAGGAGGGAGAAGATGAGCAGGAAATTTACAGAGTAGATTCCCCAGTACAAAGCGAAGCCCCAGTTACTGACTCTCCAGTTGATAACCAGCCCCTCCTTAACGAGGTTCTCGCTCGAGCAGCGGAACACTTCCACATCGACACCCACGGTGTACAGGAGGAAAGGGACTTCGCGGAGGAGTTTGTAGGAGAGAGAAGACCGGTCGCTCAGACCATCCCTATCCTCAAATCCATCCAACGAAGAATAGATCCTTCCCTGGTGAATCCTAACCTCACCAGAGCTGTCAACCCCAGAATTGAAAAGATTTTCCGGGCAGCCCAGTCTGACCCTCTGTATATAAAGGGACATCTTAAACCAGATTCCCTAGTGGTGACCAACACTAGAAAGAGGGCTGGCACGCCCTTATCTTCATCAGAAGCTCCTCCCGACAAGGAGAGCAAAAAACTTTACGGGTTTGGCAGAAAGGTAGCCTCAACGTCCGCCTACCAAGCAAGGATTGCGAATTCCACCACCCTGTTGGCTAGTTACAATTGCCATCAATGGGAAGAAGTCGCGGCGCTCATTGCCTCTGCTCCAGAACCGCTAAAGGGCCAGCTGGCTCGGATCTCGGCAGAGGGGAGAGCCGTGTCTGGTTGCATTTTAAAAGCAACTTTCGACGCCGCTGACAACGCAGGGAGATTGATAGCAGAAGGTACTGTTATCAAGAGACATGCGTGGTTACGGCAGTCGGGATTCAAGACAGAAACCCAGGCTTCTTTAATAGACAAGCCAGTGGAACCCGACCTATTGTTTGGGAAAGCGGTCGAAGACGCACTTAAAAATGCCAAAGATGAATATGAGACTCTCAAATCCCTTGGCCAGCTTACCAACAAACCCCCTAACCAGAGGGGGAACAATAATTTTCGTCGCCCACGCGGCCAAAATTCACAAAGAGGCAACTATGCCCAGGGACAAGGTACACAATGGAATAACAACCAGCAGTCTACCCAGAGTTACGGCAGGGGTAACAAGAGAGGTCGTGGAAGAGGCAGAGGCAGCCCCAACAAGGGCGGGGGCACGCCTCCACCAAAACAGTGACGCTCAGTTCAGGGTCCCTTGCCACGCAACCCCAGTAGGGGGACGCATTTCCACCTTCACCCAGGCTTGGGAAGGGATCACCTCAGACAGATGGGTGCTGTCAACAGTATCCGCAGGATATTGTATAGAACTACTGCAGCGTCCCCGGAATCATCCTCCACGACAAAGAGTGCACTCCCTAGAACATCAAAGGATCCTTCTCGAGGAGATCGCCATTCTGCTAGAAAAGGACGCGATAGAACTCGTCCCAGGACACCAGGTAAACAAGGGTATCTATTCAACTTACTTCCTTGTGCCAAAGAAAGATTTGACAATGCGCCCAGTATTGGACTTACGGCCTGCCAACAAATATGTCAAGCCCCAAAAATTCCGTATGACCACGCTACAAGAGGTAATCCCCCTCCTAAAAAAGGGGGATTACATGGCAACCTTGGATATGAAAGATGCTTATTTTCATATTTCCATGCTCCCAGCGCACAAAAAGTACTTGCGCTTCAAGGTGGACAGTCGCCACTACCAATTCAAGGTACTGCCCTTCGGGATAGCTTCAGCACCAAGGGTATTCACCAATATACTGGCGGTGGCGGCTGCACACCTACGCAGGGAAGCAATCCCGGTGTACCCTTATCTGGACGACTGGCTCATAACGGGGGAAACCCCAGGAATTTGCAGGTCAAACATTCAGAGGACTATCGACCTCCTCCACGAATTAGGCTTCTCCATCAACGAGAAAAAGTCAAGTCTGGTGCCAAGCACCTCAAAACAGTTTCTAGGAGCTATCCTAGATACTCAGAAAGGATTGACCTTCCCTTCGGAAGAGAGAATTCGGAATATACTTCTGCAAATTCCGCATTATCAGTCAGGTCAACAGATAACAGTACGCAAAGCTATGCGGTTACTGGGCATGATGGCGTCATGCATTTACCTGGTCCCCCACGCGCGTCTGCGCATGCGTCCCATGCAGGAATGGTTGGCGAAACAGTGGTCTCAGGCAAGTGGTCATTGGGACGATCTAGTGGTCGTTTCGCCAACACTCGTACAGAGCCTACACTGGTGGACAAGAGAGAATCTCGCAAAGGGGAAACCCTTTTACGATCCCGAAGTACAAGCCGTGGTGACTACAGATGCATGCCTGACTGGGTGGGGAGCTCACCATCTCCACCACACAGCTCAGGGTCTCTGGTCTCACTCAGTAGCCAAGAACCACATCAATCTGCTAGAGCTTCTGGCAGTATTCCGAGCGCTAAGGGCGTTCGAGCCCCATCTACTGAACTTGTCGGTGCAGATCAGGACGGACAGCACGACAGCCATGTTCTATCTGAACAAGCAAGGGGGGACTCGTTCGCAAAATCTGTCCAAGCTTGCCCAGAAAATATGGATATGGGCACTCAGACGGAACATCTTCCTGTCATCGCAACATGTTCCAGGGGAGCTCAATTCCCTAGCGGATGCGCTAAGCAGAAACTCCCTCCCGGAAGAACACGAATGGGTCCTTCACAGAGACGTAGTAGAAGATCTCTTCTCTCAGTGGGGTTTCCCCACTATAGACCTATTCGCCACAAGCGAAAACAAACAATGCCCAGGATTTGCATCCAGGTTCCCCCAGCCGGACTCCCAAGGGAATGCCCTGTGGATGAACTGGTCAGGGATGTTTGCGTACGCTTTTCCACCAACTCCTCTCATCAGGAAGGTGGTGTACAAGATGAACAAGGAATCTATGACGCTCATCCTAGTTGCTCCCATGTGGGCGAGACAACCATGGTTTCCACACCTACGCAGGATGGCGGTGTGCGAACCCATCAGACTCCCAGCCTGGTACAACCTACTGTCCCAGCAACAGGGTCAAACAGTGCATCAGGAACCCAACTCTATGAACCTAGCAGCATGGCTCCTGAAGTCATAGAGTTTGGACATCTCAAATTACCACAGAGGTGTATGGACATTCTAAAGGAGTCCAGGAAACCAAATACAAGGCACTGTTACTTTGATAAGTGGAAAAGATTCGTTATCTGGTGCCAGAATAAACAAATCAACCCGGTTGATTGCACTCCTTCCAACGTTGTGACATACATGCTCCACCTGCTGGATGCAGGGTTGGTTTTTAACTCGCTGAAAGTACACCTGGCAGCCCTCTCGGCTTACACCACATCCCATAACAAGGTCTCGTGGTGGAAAGTACCAGTGGTTAAAGCCTTCATGGAAGGAGTAAAGAGACTTCACCCTCCTATTTCGAACCCACCGCCAGGATGGGACCTCAACGTGGTGCTAGCTAAGCTCATGGGACCCCCATTCGAACCCATGCATAAAAGTAGTCTCAAACACCTGACTTATAAAACGGCCTTCTTAGTAGCCATTACCTCCATAAGAAGGGTCAGTGAAATTCAGGCTCTGTCAGTGCAGGATCCTTTCTTTACTATCCACAAGGACAAACTGGTTTTACGCACACACCCTAGGTTCTCACCTAAATTCATATCCAAGTTCCATGTAAACCAGTCCATCGAGCTTCCGGCTTTCTTCCAGAACCCGCAAAGCTCGGCTGAGGTGAAACTACACACCCTAGATGTGCGTAGGGCGGTCCTATACTATGTAAATAAAACCAGACCGCTAAGGAAAACAGATCAACTGTTTGTCTCCGTAGCTACAGGCAGAGAGGGGGATCGCGTCTCTAAGGGCGCTATCTCGAAGTGGATTATCAACTGTATACAGCTGTGTTACTCTCTTTCTGACAAGACTCTGCCTTTTACGCCAAGGGCCCACTCTACTAGAGGCATTGGTGCCACTCTGGCTTTCATTGCAAATGTTCCCCTCGACACCATTTGCAAAGCGGCTACTTGGAGCTCTATTCACACTTTTACTCAGCATTACTGCATTGACACTCATTCCAAGACAGATACACAAGTGGGACAAGCGGTTCTAAGACACCTGTTTGCTCATGACCCTTCTCACATCCCACCTCCTTCTTCTGGTACTGCTCGCTAATCTATGCACAGCATGTGATCTAAGCAGATTCCACAAGCCTCAGAAGGGATACATTACTCACCGTAATCGTATTTCTGATGCTTGTATCTGCTTAGATTCACATGCGACCCACCCTTCCTCCCCTCCGAGAGAAGGCGCATGATTGCTTGTAGTCTTACCTTTTCTGTCTATCTGCTTGGATTATCTGTACTCACGCTACTCCTCATGCTTCCTCATGTCAGAAAAAATACAATCTGAGGATCCTACACGCGTGAGGGATCTTGGGTACAGTGGACGTCACACTAGGGATAGTATTACTGGCACGCCTGTGTCGACGCCCATTTTCGACTTTCGAAAAACAAACTGTAATACTCCGCAGCTTCCACTAGATGTCGGCCTATGCACAGCATGTGAATCTAAGCAGATACAAGCATCAGAAATACGATTACGGTGAGTAATGTATCCCATATATATATATATATATACACTGCCACCTAGCAGTGCATGTACATAGCCCATTATAGCCTATGAGCCACTTCATTGTGTAGTCCCTCCACCTCACTTTGGTCCTTTATGGCCCCAGCCAATGAGGTGGCAGGGCTTAAGCTCCGCCCCCGGCAGCCATCTTCAGATTTTTCACCGCAGTCTATCAGACACAGGGAATCCTCAAGCTCTCTGAGCTTTCTCAAATTCTTTCTACTTTTGTGTGGAATATATTTGTAAAATATATTCCATCTTGTTCCCCTTCTTAGGGGCTTTCTTTCCAATTAACCTTGGTGGCAAAACTTGTTGTTTTCCTCTCAAAATCGTCGACTGAACTTCTCTTCAGAAATGGAGGCACCTCAGGCTGTCAGGAAGCCTTCCCTGTTCAGGGACTGCACGAGGTGCAAGAAGAAATTGGTTTACTACAAGGACCCCCACGAGCATTGCATATATTGTCTGTACCCACATGACATTAAAAAATGCGAGATTTGTAAAACCTTTTCCACTAAGACCCTTCATGACAGGCATAGAAGACTCCTTTCATACCTGGAATCCAGGGATCAATCTTCGGACGAAGAGTCTGTCAGAACAGCTCCTGTCCAATTCAGCATTCCATCTGAGAGGCAAACTTCAAAGAGAAGGGCCTCTTCAGTGGAAAGGAGTTCCTCTCCCAAATCCAAAAAGAGGAAGCTGGAATTGATACCCTTTCTGCCTCCAGTTGACCTATCAAGCCAGAAAAAGTCAGCAAAATCTGCCTCCAGAGGTAAGGAGGAGTTTGCAAAAAACGGGGGTGGCAGTCGTCGGCGGGTAAACCGCCCACGAATGAAAGGAAAGGTAAAGGCCCGTCATCGGCCATACCGTCGACGAAACCAGCATCGACGACGACGACGCTTAAGACATCGTCGACAGTTAGATCATCGTCATCGGGCATGTCGACCACGAAGCAATCGTCGACGAGCAAGAAACACCACTCGTCCACGAAGCATTCCTCCATGACGCAGTCGTCCACTGAACACACTCCACATTCGTCAACGAAGCCCTCGTCGACGGGAAAAGGTCAGTCGTCGACGACGAATCCCTCGTCGACGGGAAAATCTCAGTCGTCGACGGGAAAAGCTCAGTCGACTGCGAAGCCTCCGTCGACGGGACAATCTCTGTCGTCGACGGGAAAAGCTCAGTCGACAGCGAAACCTCCGTCGACGGTACAATCTCTGTCGTCGACGGCGAAGCCCTCGTCGACGGGAAAATCTCAGTCGTCGACGAGGATAACATCATCCATAACGCCTTCAGAGGCACCGCAAATTTCGGCAGTTACAGAGGAATTACTGCCTCTCACTCTTGAAGCTCCTGTCATTACAAGCAATATCATTGAGAAGAATACTGTAACTGAGCCTCTGGTACAGCAATTTTCACCTTTGGGGCACATGGCAGAACTTCCGGATATAATTCTTCAGGAAGAATTCTCCGATGCGGAAGTGGTGGAAGAGTCCATCGGTCCCTTACCGAAGCAATACAGCCCTCCTTGGCACCCGTCCACGGGAGAATCCGAATATCCTCATGACCCGGTGCTCATGTTATCCGTGCAGAGGATTGTAGAAGAATTTTACAAACGGCAAAGGGAGAAGCAAATTCCGATTAATCCCATTCCAAGAGAGTCATCCCCGATTCCAGGCACAACGGGTTGCTCTCCTTACAGGAGTAGACAGCAAAAACGGATGAGATCACCTGCTCGAAGACCGAGGAGCAGCACCCACAGTGCTTCATCTACAAGAGTCCCGTCACCACAGTCATCGCACAGACCGTGATCTCCGGACGTAGATCCCACCATGGTACCGTCCACCATCTCGGTATCAGACTGGCAGGAGGATCCTTTTGGTGAATTTTCGGAACCAGAAGAAGGAGAAATTACTCAGGAGCCAGACGATTGGGATGACTACGTCGTCGAGAAGCCCAGGAGGAGAGACTCGCCGGGCAAGGCCTCACCACCGGATGATCTCGTCTCTTTCCACACCATAATAGGTAAAGCCGCAGAACTGTTTAAAATTCAGGTTTCTTCGGAGGAAAGGCAATCAGTGCTCTACGAGCACAGGGACAAACGAAGGAGGACAGTGACCACAATTCCCCTCCTCGATACCATCTGGGATTCCGGATCCAAGATCCTATCTACGCCCTTATCGACTCCGGCGTTGGTGTCCAGGCCAGAAAAGAAATATAAAGCTCCGGATTCGGCACCGCTTTGTTTAAGGGGTCATACGAAACCGGACTCAGTTATTACAGTGGCGGCCAGAAAGAAACTCGCCAACCCCTCCTCACCGTTGTCGGCCCCACCGGATAAGGACGGACGTAAATTGGAAGCCATGGGCAGGAAAGTATCATCTTCTGCATCACTTACAATCAGAGCGGGTAATGCACTGGCCATGACCGCAAGATTCGATCGCGAGCTTTGGCTCCGCATGTCTAACTTGGCGAAACAATTACCACCGGAGCTCCAGGAGGAGTCAAAATCCATAATCGCGGATGGTGAAGCAACATCGGATCACATGATCGACGCAGCAGTTGATGTGGCCGAATCAGGCTTCAGACAGATGGCGCACGGCACAGTGCTCAGAAGGCAGGCCTGGATAAAGGCTACTAACTTTAGACCTGAAGTTCAGGCGCAGATACTAGACATGCCATTTGACGGCCAAGATCTCTTTGGGAAAAAGATAGATGATCATTTGAAGGCAATCAAGGCAGACACTGACACAGCCAGAGCCATCAGTTCTTTAAAGGACAAAAGTAAGGACCATCGGTCTTTTCGTCCCTTTAGAGGTTCATCTTCCAAGTTCAGGGGATACAGTCGTTCCTCCTATGGTCAAAAAGCACAAGGCGGCACGTACCAAGCCAATAAATATCAGTCATCCAACAGATACGCCCATAGAGGCAGACGTGGCTCCGCCCAAGGGAAGTCGCAAGGCAAGCAGAACTGACGACCAATCTCCCCCCCCTTCGCCACGCCCCGGTGGGGGGAAGGGTGAGCCAGTTTTTCCAGCGCTGGCGGTCAATTACATCGGACAAATGGGTGTTACAGGTGATCCGAAAGGGTCACACCTTGGAATTTCTGGACCAACCTCCTTCCCTGCCTCCAACTCCCCGCAGAGTGCATATGCTAAGACAGGTCATGTCCGAAGTGCAAAAACTGCTCCAGAAGGCAGCAGTAGAGCCAGTACCCTATTCTCAGAGGGGAAAAGGTTTCTACTCCCGATTTTTCCTCGTCAGAAAGAAAAACGGTCAATGGAGGCCCATCTTGGACCTGAGGGCTCTCAACAAGTTCATCAAGCGCATAACTTTCAAGATGGTAGCTCTACAAGGGGTGCTACCTTGGTTAAACAAGCACGACTTCTTAGACTTGGAGGATGCATACTTCCACATTCCGATCCATCCAGCACACAGGCAGTTCCTCAGGTTCACAGTGGGAGGGCACCACTTTCAGTTTCAAGTGCTTCCGTTTGGTCTAAAATCGGCGCCAAGAGTTTTCACGAAGTGCCTGGCACCGGTAGCGGCAAGTCTCAGGAGAGCAGGAACGGACGTTTTTCCATACCTGGACGATTGGCTGATAAAGGCAAGTTCAGCTGCAAAGGCTCGTTCGGCAGTGTCGAGGACGGTCAACCTTCTAAAAGAGTTAGGTTTCTCCATCAACCAGACGAAGTCCTGTCTCGTTACCAGCAAGGTAGCTCTCTTCCTGGGAGCCAGGCTCGACTCCAGCATTCCCAGAGTGAGACCATCCACAGAGAGAATAGCAGCGATTCTACGCACAACTTCGAACTTCCTACAGAAAGAGACAACATCTGTACGCTCTTACAAATCCCTATTGGGCATGATGTCATCATGCATATTCCTCATACCGAACTGCAGGCTTAGCATGAGGCCGCTTCAGGAAGCTCTGGACCACCAATGGAAACAAGCTTTCGGATGCTGGGAAGACATTGTCCAGATTCCATCGACGTTGCACAAGGCCCTTCGATGGTGGAACGTTCCGAGGAATCTTCTACAGGGAATGCCGTTTCAAGCACCGACTTCGACCCTCCTTCTGCGGACGGACGCTTCCTTATCAGGCTGGGGCGCTCATCTTGCGGACCTCCAAACCAAGGGATCTTGGTCGGCACAAGAGTCCCAGCTCCACATCAACGTGTTGGAGCTCAGGGCCGTAAGGTTGGCGCTGAAAGCCTTCCTACCGGTTATAGCTGGTCAAGTTCTTACGGTCCAGACAGACAACACGACCTCCATGCACTATACAAACAAGCAGGGAGGCACGAGGTCTCAGATTCTGTCGCAAGAAGCCCAACAGCTATGGGCATTGGCCTTGCGCTACGGGATACAGATCATGGCAGAGCACCTTCCAGGAGTAGACAATGTCCTAGCGGACAGATTAAGCAGAGAATACACAGCGTCACACGAGTGGGAGTTGGACGACAGAGAAACCCGACGGATATTTGCCTTATGGGGTCATCCGCAGATCGACCTTTTCGCCACCAGGAACAACAAAAAATGCAAGAGATTTGCGTCAAGATACCCCGAGCACCAATCGCTGGGAGACGCGTTCTCAGTGGATTGGTCGGGGAAGCTCCTCTACGCCTTCCCACCCATTCCCCTCATGTCGAGGGTACTTCGCAGGGTGAAAGAACAGGATTGTTCCTTGATTCTTATTGCACCCGATTGGGCACGGCAAGTCTGGTACCCGACGCTGAGACATCTATCCTGCAAAACCCTGATTCGTCTCAAATCACATCAATATCTACTGACACAACAGAACCGCAAGGTCCTCCACCACGACCCGAGGAGCCTGTCCCTCAAAGCATGGTTCCTGAGCAGCGTAAACTAATGCACCTAAAGTTACCATCAGAATGCTGGGATATCATCGGGGCCGCTAGAGCCCGTCCACGCAACTCACCTACACCAGAAAATGGACCAGGTTTTCCAAATGGTGCGAGACCTCAGCGATCGATCCCCTCACGGCCTCGGTTGATCAAATTCTGCCTTACTTGTTGCACCTGGCTAAGTCAGGGCTCTCACTGTCCTCTATCAAGGTCCATCTGTCAGCCATAGCGGCCTACACAGTAACTGCTGAGACGCAAGCCTTACT
This sequence comes from Ambystoma mexicanum, assembly GCF_040938575.1. Taxonomy (NCBI): domain Eukaryota; kingdom Metazoa; phylum Chordata; class Amphibia; order Caudata; family Ambystomatidae; genus Ambystoma; species Ambystoma mexicanum. The sequence goes on from NC_090923.1 coordinate 999,174,511, forward strand.
CTCCTTACCAGCGATCAAGATCTTCCTGAAAGGGCTGATGCATACTTATCCGCCTACACCTACACCAGTTCCGGACTGGAGCCTCAACACCGTCTTAACAGCCCTCATGCAACCTCCCTTCGAGCCCATACATAGATGCGATATGAAATTCTTGTCCTGGAAGACATCCTTCCTGGTAGCCATCACATCGGCCAGAAGGATCAGTGAGTTGCAAGCCTTGTCTTCGGAACCTCCATTTACCTTGTTCCAGAAGGACCGCGTCATCTTAAGGCCTCACCCAAAGTTCCTCCCCAAGGTACTTTCGGAGATGTCGTTCACTGAGCGCATTGTTTTACCAACCTTCTTCCAGAATCACACTTCGGAAGCGGAAAGGACATTACACTCTCTAGACGTTTCTAGGGTGTTGAAGTTTTACTTGCAAAGAACCAAGGAGTTCCGCTCCTCAAACTGGCTATTCATTTCCTTCTCTGGCCGTACCAAGGGCCAACATATATCCAAACAAAGCCTGGCACGCTGGGTATCGTCCTGCATTACCCACTGTCATCAGTTGAAAGGCGACCCTTTAACTAGACCGCCGTCTGCGCACTCCACCAGAGGAAGGGCGGCGTCAACAGCATTCCACGGAGGGGTGGCCTTGAAAGACATATGCAGAGCTGCCACGTGGAGCACTCTCCATACTTTCGCGAAACACTACTGCCTGACTGAAGATACCAACAAAGAAACTGCAGTTGGACAGGCAGTGCTCCGCCATCTCTTTGTGTAAGGTAGGACCAGCCTCCTTTCCCACCTTTCCCGAAGTATGTAACCGTTGTGTTGCTGCATGGTAAAGGTTTGATCAGAAATATGTTTTTCTGTAATTATGCATATCTGTTTATAATGGTGGCATGTTTTAACTGCTTGGTATTCTATTCAAGCATCTGAATCTATGAAAGATCCAATGCTGGAGAAGTCTTAGTTACTTACCTGTAACTGTATTTCTCCAGCATTGGTATCTTTCATAGATTCACATGCGCCCGCCCGCCTCCCCTGAGAGGCTGCTCCTATGCTCGGCATACATCATACTGTAATCTATACGGTTCAAAATCTGAAGATGGCTGCCGGGGGCGGAGCTTAAGCCCTGCCACCTCATTGGCTGGGGCCATAAAGGACCAAAGTGAGGTGGAGGGACTACACAATGAAGTGGCTCATAGGCTATAATGGGCTATGTACATGCACTGCTAGGTGGCAGTGTATATATATATATATATATATATATTTTTTTTTTTTTAAATTTATTATTATTATTATTTAACTTATCACCGAGGATTCCCAGTCTGACGACGGGGAATATTCAAGCATGTGAATCTATGAAAGATACCAATGCTGGAGAAATACAGTTACAGGTAAGTAACTAAGACATCCACATAGCTTGGTTCCCTAAGAACCAAGCTATGCGGTCTAGTGTTTTGGGTGTGGCAGGCCTGGAACTACTTTCCCTGGTACTACTTTACCTGGGCTATATAAACCACACCCTGACTGCAGAACATGCTTTCTGTTGCTTTGCAGCTTGCAACGTGACCCTCACCGTGTCCAGCTATACCCTCGAACCTCGGAGAAGCAGAGCCTGCAAGGAGACAAAAGGAACATCATTAGCATCAGCATCTTACCTGCAGTCTTTATCTTTAAACACTTGCAGCTACTGAGAACAGCTTCCTGGAATTTGCATGTCTCCCGGACAGAACGACCTGAAAGAGGAAGATAGAGGCAACATTAAAGAAAGCTGTAGAGACATTTACAAATTACAAACTGCTCAAAAGGCTTACCTGGCTGGTCGCCTCTCGGCTGGCACCACTCCAGACATTACACTCGCGCTGAAGAACACTGTGACCTACAAGGAAGGAAAACACATAAGACTTTGCAGCGCTGCGCATAGCGCTTACTTACCGCATGATAGCGCTCTTAATGCGCCATCATTTACCAGCGGGGCTCAACCAAGCCAGTTTGCCACGCTGAAGCTCGCATACCTAAGGGAGAAAAAGGAGACATTTTAAACAAAGAAAGGCATGCAGGATAGCAACAAAACTAAAGAACAGGACGGAGAGCATGCCAAATTCTACCATAAGGTGAGGAGAGGGTGCCAGAGGGACTGAAAGCATACGGTGGTGGAGGGAGGATACTTACCCCAGTCGGTCAGTCTTGAGCACAGTCCTCCTGTATTTTCAGGCAGAACCTTCCCCGCAGACCACATCAGGGCAAAGCTGAGAAGCATACCAGCGAGTAACCCGGCTGGGTGGCGTCCCTGTGGATACCAGGTGAGCGTAACAGAACACAAAGCCTACCATAACAAATCCACCTGGGCGCCATGGAGACATCAGAAATGGACCAATTGGCCCAATTACTAGGTGAGCTTCGTGCTGAGGTTCATTCTGTCCAACAAGAGACTAATGCCCTCCGTAGAGACCTAATAGTGACCAAAGAACGCACTGAAGAGATTAGCAGGCAATACTTGCAATCACAGGCAGGACAGACGCCTCTACCTGGAAGCAATCCAACGATGCAAAACCCTGCCATACCACCCACTCCGGTACAGATCCCGTTACCTGGAACAGTGCCCCTGGCACCACCAGAAAGGTTCTCAGGCGACCCAGGGAAGTATGCAGCATTCATCAATCAGTGCCGCCTTCATTTTCTTTGTAGGCCTGGAGCATTGCCAAACGACCAAGCTCGGGTAGCTTTTGTCTTATCATACCTGAGTGGTAGTGCAGCAGATTGGTCGGTGCCGTTGGTAACCCATGACGATCCTCTATTACATGACTTTGGGGGGTTCCAGAGAGAAATGGAAAAACATTTTGCTCGCCATACCCAGGAACAAGCAGTAGACAATGAACTCTTGTCCCTCCGACAGGGGAATCAGGACTTGTTAACATACATTGCTATCTTCAAAAGACTGGTTGCCGAAGCTAGGTGGCCAGAAAACAAAAGAACCAGGTTATTCCATCGAGGATTAAGAGGCGAATTAAAGGACGTCTTAGCCCAGGTGGTTGATCCACCCAGAGACTGTGCAGAATTCATAAATCTGGTTGTGCAGCTAGACCACCAGTTGCAGGACCGAAAGGCAGACCGGTTTAAGACGGACCCTCGGACCGTGTATGTTCGACCAAGGGAAAACATACCCCGTGTACCTGAAAATGCTGTAGAACCCATGCAGATTGGAGGGATACGGCCTCCATTAACAAAACAAGAGTGGGACAAAAGAAGACAACTGTAACGCTCACCTGATTCCCACGGGGGCGTCGATCGGAACTGGACTGCTAAGGTCTCCACCAGCGTTATTCGTAGTGCAGAGACGGCTGACTGGACCGGCCTTTCTAGCTTCGTCTGCTTGATTCATAAAAGTAGTTTCCTAAAAGCAGGAGGAGGGGAATTAGCCACCCAGTGGATGCAAGGAAACACTTGTTTAATTCGTTCCCTCTAAGCACCCTGATATTCCCCTTTTGTTGTCTCTCCTTATTGTTTGTAATGATGAGCTCTCCATCCTGCACCGAGCGCAGGGGCGCGTAGAATCCCAGTTGCTTCACTGGTTTGAAGATTTTGAGCGAGTTCCAGACGTGTTGGACTCCGTGGGAAATGGCAAGGAGCCGTAAGTATAATGTCTATAGAGTTCAATTGTCTGTTATTCACTCGTTTTTATCCCTTTTGTATTGCAGCTTAATCCGAGAAGAGTTCACCTGAAGTGCTGCAGGTTGCACGTGGGTAAGAGTCTGTATTACCCAGCGTTGTCCAGTAAAAGCGAAATAAATGTCTTTAACAAGTGTTCTTTCCTCACAGGTGCGGCGTTAAAGAGGTGGAACGCCGATGAAAGTTGCCTAGGGGAGCGGTAACTCTGGTGAATATAATATGGTTGCTTTGATTGTCTTTGTTAGCACCCGGCTCACCGTGATCTCTTTGTCCCTTCCAGGTTCCACGGATGCCGTGATGAAATGATGGCTGCAGCGCTGAACCCGGGATATGCAGACTGGTAAGTATGGCGCGACGCGCCTGCTAGCAATGTGATGCTTTTATTTCCGACGTGTCTTCTCCAATTCTGAAGTGCGGCGAATTCAGGAACAGATGAAGATTAAAAGGTAAGTTCTTGTTCTTATTTCTCTATCTTCTAGGATGGTACCCAGGTTCGAGGCGGGCGTGGCAGAGGACTGTATGCTGCAGACATGGTGAGCATCACGCTGCTGAAGTGCAGAATAACGCGAAGCATGGGCTGCTGTTCGGGCGTGGTTTAAATAGCCTGAAAAGTATTCCCAGGTAAGAAGTTCCCCAGAACCACACCCGAGTAAAAAATAGTCCCTGTAATAAAATAGTCCCATCCAGGCCTCACGTGGGCTTTGATTCATTTGCAGCATGGTCTGCAGGAGGTAAGTAATGTCTATGAGACTGGTGCCTATGGCGCCAGGACTGATGTCTATTATGAGCCTGCTGCCTAAGGCGCCAGGACTGAACCCAGATAGCCCCCAGCCGGGGCTGCTGGGGTCTCAATAAATGTCTGGATGCCTGCTCCCGAGGCTGCTGGGCTGGGTCCGGATGCCCGGGGGTAGGCATCATGACAATAACAACAGCTTTGTTTGTATTGTGGGAAACCAGGACATTTCCTGAAGGACTGTCCAGTAAAACCCCCAAGAAGAACAGTCAGGCCACAGAGAAGGATGAAGCTAAGGAATCGGGAAACTACCAAGCTCGACAAACATAGAGGTCAGTTTGTCGAGTGAGAAGAAAGAGTTGCTGACCTCGCACTTTGCAATACCAGTGATCTTAATTAACCACCAACAGTCGTCAAGAATGTATGCCGTTGAAGCATACATCGATAGCGGAGCAGTTGGAAGTTATATTTATCAAGAACTGGCAGCAGAGATAGGGCTTCCTTTGTGTTCTAAGCCAACTATGGACAAGGTAACCACCGTGGATGGGACAGAAATCGCTTCCGGACCAGTAACCCAGTGCACAGCCAGGGACCTTGCTGTGCCAGGACGGACATCGGGAGTCTATTTCATTCGATCTCATCAAGGCACCTCAGTTCAGGCTAATACTAATGCTCACAACCCTTTGATATACTGGCGGGCATGAAAATTAACCTTCCCCGCTGACTGCCCCCATACCAAGAGGAGAAACCCGACGTCTGTATCCCCGTGACTCCCGGAGTGACAGTATCAACCCTGGGAGCAACTAATACCTTGCCAAGTGAATACCATGATTTCCAGGATGTTTTCCGAAAGGACCAAGCCAATACATTGCCGCCGCACAGGCGCTATGACTGTCAGATCGACCTTGTTCCTGGTGCACAAATCCCTTGCGGCAGGATCTACGCTCTCACAGAACCAGAAAACTTTCATTTGAAATCCTATTTAGACCAGTACCTTGCAAACAGATTTATCTGTCCTTCGAAGTCCCCCGCATCCAGTCCTTTGTTCTTCGTACCGAAAAAGGAAGGAGACTTGAGAACCTGTATTGACTACCGCGCATTGAACCAGATCACCGTGAAGAACCGCTACCCCTTATCACTTGATGCTAGACCAAGTTAAAGATGCCCAGATTTATACCAAATTGGACCTTTGAGGAGCCTACCACCGCGTCCGAGTCAGAAAATGAGATGAATGGAAAACCGCCTTCCGTACTAAGTACGGCTTGTTTAAATATCAAGTCATGCCCTTTGGGTTATGCAACGCTCCTGCGGCATTCCAATATTTCATGAATGACGTCTTAGGGGGTTAATTGATGTGTGCGCCTTAGTGTACATAGACGATATCTTAGTATACTCAGCCTCGGAACAAGATCATGTCAGGCATGTTTGTTCAATCCTCACCAAGCTCTGTCAACATCGCTTGTTTGCAAAGCTTGAAAAATGCTTTTTTCACGTCACCGACGTAGAATTTCTTGGTTTTATCCTTACTCCATGAGGCATCAGAATGGACGTGCACAAGGTAGATGCCATTCTAAAATGGCCTTCACCAACGTCTCTGAAAGGGGTACAAAGCATGCTGGGCTTTGCAAACTTCTACCGCCGGTTCATCCCAGACTTCTCTCAGGTTGTGCACCCAATCACAGTACTATTACGAAAAAACAATAAAAAGTTTGCTTGGACCGAAGAAGCAGAAGAAGCCTTTCAGGAACTTAAAGAAAGGTTTACCTCTACTCCAATCCTGCGACATCCTCGTCCAGACCTCCCTTATGTCGTTGAAACGGATGCGTCCAGTCTCGCAATGGGGGCTGTCCTTTCACAGAGAGACCTGGAAACCGGCCAGCTACATCCTGTGACCTCTGGTCGAAAAAGTTCTCACCTCCAGAGATTAATTATGCCATCACGGACAAGGAACTCCTGGCTATCAAATCTGCCTTTAAAGCCTGGAGGCACTACCTTCCGGGGGCCAGACACACCATTACAGTCATCAAGGACCACCGAAACCTGCAGTATCTCAAAACAGCCAAAGCCCAGTCCTCGCCCCAATTACAGTGTGCCCTTTTCTTCGCCAAATGTTTATGTAATCACATTTCGACCAGGAGTCAGAAACGGAAAGGCGCATGGGCATAGATGAAATAGTATATACAACTCCAGACCCAGTACCTATTATACCTGAAGACAAACTCTTAGGTATCACAACAGCCTTAACACAAGCAGTACTACGAAAAGAAATCCAACGGACAATAAATCCTGATGCCTACCTCGCATGGCAAACTCAAGGAGAACAATATACCATCAAGGACCACCTACCCTTTTTAGGGATCGCCTATATGTACCCAAGAAGGAATTACAACAGCATATTATTTCACACTATCACGATTCACTGATTGAAGGGCATCCTGGGATCGCCAAAACCCTAGCTAAGCTGAAAGAGAACTTTTGGTGGCCTACGTGGCCTAAGGACATCATTCAGTATATTCAGATATTCAGTCCTGCGGAGTCTGCGCACAAAATAAATCACAGAAACAAAAACCATCTGGTCTCCTACAACCATTGGACATTCCTCCAGTTCCATGGCACACTCTTTCCCTTGACTTCATCACTGATCTACCTCCAAGCCAAGGGTTCAACACCATCCTTGTAGTTGTGGACTTATTCTCGAAGATGGCCCATTTTATTCCTCTCAAAGGCCTCCCAGACGCAGGCACTTTAGCAAAAGTGTTCCTGGAGGGCGTGGTTAAGCTACATGGCTTCCCTTCGGTTGTGGTCTCTGATCCAGGCAGCCAGTTTGTTTCAAACTTCTGGAAAAAATGCTGTGCAATGGCGCAGATCGACGTTCGGCTATCTACCAATCACCATCCCTAAATGGACGGCCAAATCGAGAGAACCAATCAGACACTCCAGCAATATTTACGGTGCATGCTGCACCACGAACAAAGGAATTGGAAAGACCTACTATGGATAGCCGAATATGCATATAACAATTCTTTCCATTCAAGCATAGGACAAACGCCCTTCTATACCCTTCATGGCAGACATCCACGTACCTCTGAACTAGACCTTCCAGCCAGCTTGGAAACGCCACCGGTTAAGACTCTACACACAACCATTACTCAGGCTTTCAAAAGGGCAAAGGAACACCTTATTCATGCTAAAGAAAAACAAAAGAAATTCGCCGACCAACACCGGAAAAGGCCCCTGATTATCAAGTAGGAGACAAAGTTTGGTTAGCTGCTAAATTCGTACCCATCAAGGGAACCCGGACCTTTCATCCCAGATTCTTAGGACCCTATACCATTAAGGCAATTGTCAACCCAGCAGCCGTGAAACTGGATTTACCACCTATTCTACACATCCACCCGGTATTCCATGTGTCCCTCCTGAAACCAATGCAACCCGGCACACGGATTGGGACACCACCCAAGCCCATACTTGTTGACGGAGAACCAGAATTCAAAGTAAAAGATATCTTGGACTCTAAATACTCTAGGACCAAGCTATAAGCTATATTATCTCGTCGATTGGAAAGGATTTGGACCACAAGATAGATCCTGGGAGCCCAGTGAGAATATCCACGCACCACCTCTAATAAGGAAATTCCATCGGAACTTCCCAACCAAACCTGGGCCAGACAGAAGGAACACCATGGGAAGGGCCTTAGGGGGGAGTGCTGTCACGACCCTTGCCCAAAACCCCCTCTGGCAAACCCATTGGCCAGGTGGAGTCAGGACTCGGGCCTCTAGAGCCTGGCATCCTCTTCAAAAGCCCTCCTGGAGCCAGTCCTGGCGCCTATGGCGCCAGGCTCATACACCATGAACAACAATGTGCTTGGAAACTACTTTATTGTATTGTCAGCCAACATGGAGGCATCCACATAGCTTGGTTCCCTAGTGTTTTGGGTGTGGCAGGCCTGGAACTACTTACCCTGGTACTACTTTACCTGGGCTATATAAACCACACCCTGACTGCAGAACATGCTTTGTGTTACTTTGCAGCTTGCAACGTGACGCTCACCTTGTCCAGCTATTGCCTCGAACCTCGGGGAAGCAGAACCTGCAAGGAGACAAAAGGAACATCATTAGCAGCAGCATCTTACCTGCAGTCTTCATCCTTAAACACTCGCAGCTACTGAGAACAGCTTCCTCGAATCTGCACGTCTCCCGGACAGAACGACCTGAAAGATTAAGATAGAGGCAACATTAAAGAAAGCTGTAGAGACATTTACAAATTACGAGCTCAAAAGGCTTACTTGGCTGGTCGCCTCTCGGCTGACACCACTCCGGACATTCCACTCGCGCTGAAGAACACCGCGACATACAAGGAAGGAAAACACAGCTTAGCAAAGGCAAGACTTTGCAGCGCTGCGCATAGCGCTTACTTACTGCATCATAGCGCTCTTAATGTGCTATCATTTACCAGCGGGGCTGAACCAAGCTAGTTTGCCGTGCTGAAGCTCCGCATACCTAAGGGAGAAAAAGGAGACATTTTAAACAAAGAAAGGCATGCAGGATAGCAACAAAACTAAAGAACAGCAATAAGACCTACCTGAACAATATCAAACGGGCCAGCGTCAGTGAAGTAACAGGACCGCCCATGAAAGACAACGCGCCCCTGCAAAGAAGGCAGGACGGAGAGCATGCCTATTTCTACCACAAGGTGAGGAGAGGGCGTCAGAGGGACTGAAAGCATACGGGGTGGAGGGAGGATACTTACCCCAGTCGGTCAGTCTTGAACACAGTCCTCCTGTATTTTCAGACAGAACCTTCCCCGCACACCACATCAGGGCAAAGCTGAGAAGCATACCAGCGAGTAACCCGGCTGGGTGGCGTCCCTGTGGATACCAGGTGAGCGTAACACTAGGTTCCCTGAAGCAATTCCTATGAGGACTGTTACGGCTCCGGCTGTAGCTAAGGCCCTCCTTGGTATTGTTGGGTTTCCTAAGGAGGTAATATCCAACAGGGGGTCAAATTTCCCACTACATGAAAGCCATGTGGAAAAACTGTGGAGTTACCTACACGTTACCTACAAGTTCTCAACAGCATACCACCCCCAGACAAACAGATTGGTAGAAAGGTTTAACAGAACCATGAAGAGCATGATAGGAGCTTTAGAGGAGCCTCTTAAGAAAAAGTGGGATATTTTACTGCCATGCCTTCTCTTTGCATATAGAGAAGTCCCTCAGGAGGGAGTAGGTTACAGTCCCTTTGAACTTCTCTATGGCCATCTGGTCAGATGTCCATTGGCCCTGATCAAGGAGGGGTTGGAGAGTGCTCCTTCCCCCACGCCAGTCAGAGTCACTGACTATGTAATAGGACTCCGGAGGATAATGTCACACATGATGGCTGAAGCAAGTGATAACTTGAAAGCAGGTCAGGCTCTGGTCAAGCATTGGCATGACCAGAAGGCCAACATGGTTGAGTTCGCTGAAGACCAGCTAGTTCTTGTTATGGTACCAACAAGGCAGAGGGCCTTGCAGGACAAATGGATGGGACTCTTCAATGTTGTGGGAAAACTTGGACAGGTGAACTATCTGGTGGACTTAGGCAATCCTAAGGAGGCTCCTAGAGTCTTTCACATCAACCGTCTAAAAGCTTATGTCTCAAGACCAGAGCTGGGAGCTTTGCTTCTAGCTTCAGCTCAAGAGGAAGAGGAGAGTGAACCTCTACCTGACCTCCTCAGAGGCAAACCTTTAGTTGAGAAAATAGAAGAAGTCAATCTCTCTTCTAATCTGACACCTGAGCAACAGGAAGAGTGCAAAGTTTTGTTGAATCAATTTGCCTCCATGTTTTCTCTAGCACCAGGCTTGACCACTTGGGGCCAGCATGATATTCAAACTGGTGACTGTTTACCTGTCAAAAGCAGGGGCTACAGGATGTCAGAAAATGTAAGAACCCACATCAAAGGAGAGGTCAACAAAATGTTTGATCTCGGGGTAATAGAGCCCTCTACTATTCCATGGTCTAGCCCAGTTGTGTTAGTACCAAAGGCAGGATCCAAGGAGTTGAGATTCAGTGTGGACTATAGAGCACTAAATGCAGTCACTAAGACTGATGCCCATCCTTTGCCAAGGACAGATGAGCTGGTGGACAGACTTGGTTCAGCCAACAGCCAAGTTCCTCAGCACATTTGATCTCACGTCAGGCTATTGGCAAATAGCCCTGATTGACTATGCCAAGGAGAAAACTGCATTCTCCACCCCAGTTGGCTTATACCAATTTAAGGTGATGCCTTTTGGACTAAGGAATGCACCTGCTGTTAATCAGGTTCTGAATGGGATGGAGGCCTTCTGCATGGCATACTTGGATGACCTTGCAGTGTTCAGCCCTTCTTGGAAAGAACATGTTGACCACCTAGGATATGTTTTGCAGGCTCTGCAACAGGCCCATCCGACCATAAAGGCAAGCAAATGTCAAATTGGTCAGAGTAAAGTGGTCTAACTTGGGCATGAGGTAGGAGGTGGTGATATAAGGCCTTTGCTCAGCAAAATTGAAGCTGTGCAAAATTGGACAACCCCTTTGTTAGGGAGAATTCTCTGTTTAGGCTGAATTTCCTAACCTAGAGAGTCCCCCAGCAGCTTTGCTGGATTTTTGGGGTTTATTATTTTCTCCTGCCAAGAGTGAGACTCTTTTACCCTCACTCTTGGGCATGATTTGAGTGTGTTTCTTTGACTCTAGATGTGTTTAATGGACAATGGGGTCTTTTACTCCATAGGGCTTCATGTGTTTTTGTGATGTGTGTTACACAGCAACCTCAGTGCAGTAACACAGGGGTGTCATAGTGACTCCCCAGTATAGACTCCATATCCTGGGACTGACTACTGTCTCCCAGGGTCTGTAAAGTCACCATTGACTTTACTAGTCTTAAATTCTGAACAGAACCAGTACAAACCATCATATTGTGGACGTACTGGCTGGAGCAATTCGATTGCCCCGGGGTCTGTTAGTCGAGGGGGCACGTCTCCGTCCCCCTGATCGAGTTTTGGCTGGTGGCAGTGGATACTACTTTTTATATTCAACCGCAAATATTTCTCTATGGGATTTTCCCATTGTTCGAGGCTACTATCTTTATTTATTTAATTACGATAGCCTTGAACATACTGCCGGCTTATTTAATTAATATTAATTCTCCGGTTGGTATTTTTTGCCAAAACTCGGTTCTAAAATGGCGTTTGTGTTCTCTTCTGTGACTCCAACCCAAGTCGAGCCCTTTGTTCCACTTTTTGGCAGGCTTCTCCACAGAAGCCCTCCAAAGTGGTGCCACTCTGTCTGGGGTACTTAGGAGGGGTGGAGGGGGATTTAGGCACCCTGGACTGAGTTGCCTAGGCAACTCAAGTCGCACTCCGTCCTGATTGGCCCAAGTGGTGAGCCGGCCAGCTCACCACTTAGCATGTTTGAGTGACAGCTAGGCTGAGTGAAAGGGGGGTTTCTGCATAAAACCAGGGCTTTGGGGACTGGAACTTCAGAAGTCGCCACAGGACCTAAGAATCCGACGAGGGAGAAGCTGAGCCGACCTGCCACGACGACACCACCGGTGGATCCCTGCTGGACAGTCTCACCACTTTTCCCAACGACAGAGATCTCCCGCCGGAGAGTCTTCTTCCTTTGACTGGTGGGGATAACCAGTTTCACCGTCTTTTCGCCTTCCCGACGTATCTCGTGACCGCCTTGCCTGTGACAAGCACCCCGGCAACCGGGATACCACGTTTTACCATGACCGCGAATTAAAGGGTAATACCTTTAACCGGAAAACTCTGCGGCTGGTTTCTTCCCTTGCAGTGCAACGACCTTCATCTTTTCTCACAAGTGACTTTTGCTCTTCTGCCTTGCTAATAGTGTTCCTAAAGCTTAGAGTGGTGTACCTTCCCATATTCTGTCTTTTTCCCTCCCTTCTTCATGAACTTATTGGAGTGCCATCTATAGTTAAGCACTCACCTCTGTATGAAAATAAGTGTTAACTAATAAGGGTTGTATGTATTATAATAGTAACTGTGTTTAGAGTGTTTTACGATAAGAGTGCTGGAGTGTTTCAAACAGTGTGTTTTTAAATAAATAATTATATACTTTGATACCAAAGCTCTGGTCAGTGTTTGCTTGTATTGTTGTATCTGAGTGCCTATTGTGTATACTTTGCATACTGCCTAACTCTTCTTGAGAGAAGTCTGACTGCTCAGCCACAGCTACCAGGTAAATCTGGGTGGTACAGACTGCTACCAAGTGGGTTTACTGCTAACATCTGTGGTCCTAAATCTTTTGCAGTGTTCCCAAAGGGAACTGCACAGGTTTCTGCCTAACACCCTTCTACTCAAACCCAAGTGAGAGCCTTCCTAGGCCTCACTGGGTACTACAAGAATTTCATTGAAAACTATGGATCCATAGCTTCTCCACTGACTGTAATCTCTTCTCCTAAGTTCCCTAAAAAGGTCAAATGGAATGAGGAGTGCAATCAGGCCTTTGAAAGCCTAAAGAAAGCCCTTTGTCAAGCTCCAGTTCTCAGAGCTCCTGACTACCACCAACCCTTCATTGTACAGACAGATGCTTCCAATATAGGTATAGGTGCAGTACCCAGTCAACTGGATGAGAAAGGTAGGGAGCACCCCATTTGCTTCATCAGTAGGAAACTGAAGGAACCTGAGACAAGGTGGGCAACTATTGAGAGAGAATGTTTTGCCATTGTGTGGGCTTTGAAGAAGTTTAGACCATACCTGTATGGATCTACTTTCATCATTCAAACAGACCACCAACCCTTGAGATGGGTGATGCATATGAAAGGGGAAAACCCAAAACTGCTAAAATGGTCAATCTGCCTCCAAGAATTTGATTTTACCATTGAGCACAGGTCAGGTCACCACCAAAATGCTGATGGTCTCTCTAGGATGTTTATAACTGACTAGAGGTATGATACTCATCCAGGAGTGGATTAGATCCTCCTGTCTCTTAGTCTGGGGGGGGGCAGTGTTAGGGAGAATTCTCATTTCATGGCTAATTTCCCTTACCTATAGAGTCCCCCAGCAGCTTTGCTGGATTTGAAGGGTTTGTTTCTTTTTACCCGCTAAGAGTGAGTCTCTTTTTCCCACTCTTGGGCATTTTTGCTATGTGTGTTCTAGGCTATTTTTTTGTGTTTAATGTCAATGGGGTTTTCTCTCCCCCATAGGAACCATCTTTATGCACATGTGTTACACAGCACCCTCCATGCAGTGACACAGGGGTGTCGTAGCGACCCCCAGACATAGACTCCATACCCTGGGACTGACTACTGTCTCCCAGAGCATGTAAAGTCTCCATTGACTTTACTAGTCAAATTTTACGAACTTAACCAGTACAACCCATCTTATTATGGAGGTACTGGAAAGGGTTAATAGTTTTTCCCTTATGTTCATTTTCGAGGGGGTACCTTAAAGTCCCGCTCTCTAAAGTTTCTGGCTGGTGGCAGTGGTTACTACCAAAAATATTCAATCGCAAATATTTTCCTATGGGATTTTCCCATTGTTCGAGGCTAATACTTTTACTGACAGCCTCTAACATACCGCTGGTTAATTTTATTATTAACTTTACTCCGAAATGCTGATGTCTAAAGTGGGGAAGGAGGTCACGCAGTTGAGACTAGATTGGGAAACGGAAGTTGGAGCCCCGATGGAAGACGGGATGTGGGAACGGGTGCAGGGGTATCATAAGAAGGTGTTTAGAAACACAAGGCTGAAACAGATTCAACTGTACATAACGCATAGGGCATATATGATGCCTTGGAGGATATCGGGGTTTGAAAATGCAGGACGGCAAGCATGCCCCAAGTGTGATGAGGAGAACGCGGGCATGGTGCATATGTTATGGTCATGCCCGATCATAGAACGCTTCTGGAGGGAAGTGAAAGGGAAACTGGAAAAAAAGGGGGTCAAGATTGTAGTGGATACAGTGTGGGCCTGTCTGCTGGGGGGGTTCCCAAGACCACAGAAGCTCAGGCACGTGAGTAAACTGAGGGATCTGGCTTATGTGCTTGCAAAAAGGAGAATTGCCATCGGATGGAAGACATGCCACGTGCCAAATGTGGAGGTGTGGTGGTGAGATTTGCAAAAATGGGTGGAAGCGGAAACCATGGTATGGCAAGAAGCGAGCAGCATCGGGGGGAGGAGGAGACTGAGTCCCTGATGGCCTGGAAATCATTGATAGCCAAACTGTTTGGGTCAATAGGTGACCCGGCGGAGCCTGTAGAAGAGGAGATCGTACCACAGGATGCGGAAACTGAATGTTTAAAGCAATAGACTCGTAAAGGGGGGTGGGATAAGGGAGGTAGTGGCTAGAAGTTAAGAAAGTGTAATGAAACTGTTAGAACATGCACTGTTTGTTTGGTTTGTATTGTGTGGTTGTGTTTATAACTCAATAAAATGTTTAAAAAAAAAAACTTTACTCCGGTAGGTTTTATTTGCCAGAACTTTAATATAACTTCTTTCTCGAGTCTTACTCCATACTCCTAACCCAGGTCAGGGATCCTTTGTTCGCTCTTTTGGCGGGCTTCTGCCAAGAAGCCCTCCTTTTGGCGCCTCTGAGTCTGGGGTGGGTCTGTTGTTTGGGAGGGGGACAGAGTTGCCACAGCAACTCAGGTCGCACTCTAACCTGATAGGCTGGAGGGTCTCCCGCCAAGAAGACCACTCCACTGTGTGAGTGACAGCTAGGCTGTATGAATGGGTCTCTTTCTGCATAAAAGCAGGGTCCTGAGGACTGGAAGAGCAAGACGTCGCCACTGGAACTACGGAACCAAAGGGGAGAGAAGCCACAGACATCTTCAGCATCTACACCACCTGTGAAGCCCTGCCGGATCGGCTCACCACTTTTCTTCCACACGACGAGAGGAGATCTTCATCGAAAGAGCCTTCTTCCCTTGAGCTGGTGGGGACAACCAGTACACGCATCGCTTCTCCGGACCTGCCTTGGTCGAATCAACAGTGAACCGCACTTAGAGACCGGATAGCCAGGCAGCTATCGACCCGGACCGCGATTAGAAGGAGCGTACCTTTTAAACTTCGTTTGGCAGCACTGCGGCTGGTTTCATCCCTGGGTAGTGTAGTGACTCGAACCTTCCTCCATGACGAGAGCCTGTCTTCCTCTGCTTGACCCCTCGAACTGCCAGAACTACCAGGAACAACCGCCACCGCAGGAGCCACTTCTTCACGTTTAAGGTACATTGTTCCGCCAGGTCTCCCTCTTCCCGTGGTAGGCCTAAAGGTGTTTTAAATCCTTTATCTACTTGTTGGGTTGGCCGCCCTCTCTCTTAACATTGTCTTTCACCTCGCATCTACCTCTTCAATATTTTTCTGCTAAAGACTTGACTGCAGCTACAAGAACATTTTTGCTCCTAAACTCTTGGTCCTGTACCACTGACTCTGGCTCAGGCCTATTGACTCTGGCTGATTTGTTAGATCTGCTCTCACTAGATTGGTTTTCAATGAGAAATGCGTTGATGCACCTAAATCTTCTAAACACCTCTTCCTTCCTACTGTTTTAACTTGTGGAGTGCCATTTTGCTCAGTTTTCATTCAATTATCTTCCTGCTAAAGTGTCACTGTGCATTACGTGTTCACAAAACTTCAGGGAAATGTTGCTAGGGGGTGTCTGAAGATATTTTGGTTTAACTTGTGCTTTCCCTCCCTTTCGGTAAATTGTTAGAGTGCCATTTGGAGCTCATCACACCGTCCTCATGACCCTCAGGGAACACAGGCAACACACTACTGCCACACTCCGCTCATTCCGCATAGTGCAGGGTGTTATGTTGATAGGGCTCCGCCTTGAAAAGATGTAAGTGGAAAAAACACTGCTTCACAAGGTCAGCTCTCCACGCAGGCACAGGCAACACACTCCTGCCACACTCCGAGAGGACGCCTACTTTCACGTCCCCATTCACAGGAAACACAAGGACAGCACTACCAGTTCAAGGCCCTTCCCTTCGGCTTGTAGCCAGCCCCCAGAGTGTTCGACGGACACTTCCCTGGAAGGCTGCGGAGCCCACACTGGACATCTACACGCCAGAGGCCTGTGGCCACCAGAGGAGAAGGATCTCCATATCAACATCCTGGAGGTACTGGCAGTGTTCTGGGCCCACAAGTCATTCCTTCCATCTCTGAAGGTAAAGGTAGTGAGGATCTTCATGGACAACACCACCACAATGTTCTACATTGGGAAACAAGGGGGCACTCGATCCCCAGCGCTCTCCAGGGAAGCGCAGGAATTATGATATGATATGGTATTTATAAATTATGGCGCTGGGCCATCGGACAAGAAATGTTCCCAGTCCCTCCTCACCTAGCGCGAGCCAAGTACACCATTCCGGATTCCCTGAGCAGTAAATTGTGCTCCTGCCATGCGTGGGAACTTCAGCAGGACCAGGTGAACCATATCTTCGCCAAGTGGGGCAGGCCCCAGATCGAACTGTTTTCAACGGCAGCAAACTCCAAATGCCAGAAGTTTGCCAGCGGATTCCACCAACCAAGGAGCCTGGGAGATACGTTCTCCTGTATCACAACCCAGGATCGCTCAACCTGGTGTCTTGGCTGCTGCAGCCCAGAGTTTTGAGGATATGAGTTGCCTACGGACTGCAGGGAGGTCCTCGCCAAGGCCAGAGGGTCGTCGATTTTGAAGTGAATTGATGTGTGCGCCTTAGTGTACATAGACGATATCTTAGTATACTCAGCCTCGGAACAAGATCATGTCAGGCATGTTTGTTCAATCCTCACCAAGCTCTGTCAACATCGCTTGTTTGCAAAGCTTGAAAAATGCTTTTTTCACGTCACCGACGTAGAATTTCTTGGTTTTATCCTTACTCCATGAGGCATCAGAATGGACGTGCACAAGGTAGATGCCATTCTAAAATGGCCTTCACCAACGTCTCTGAAAGGGGTACAAAGCATGCTGGGCTTTGCAAACTTCTACCGCCGGTTCATCCCAGACTTCTCTCAGGTTGTGCACCCAATCACAGTACTATTACGAAAAAACAATAAAAAGTTTGCTTGGACCGAAGAAGCAGAAGAAGCCTTTCAGGAACTTAAAGAAAGGTTTACCTCTACTCCAATCCTGCGACATCCTCGTCCAGACCTCCCTTATGTCGTTGAAACGGATGCGTCCAGTCTCGCAATGGGGGCTGTCCTTTCACAGAGAGACCTGGAAACCGGCCAGCTACATCCTGTGACCTCTGGTCGAAAAAGTTCTCACCTCCAGAGATTAATTATGCCATCACGGACAAGGAACTCCTGGCTATCAAATCTGCCTTTAAAGCCTGGAGGCACTACCTTCCGGGGGCCAGACACACCATTACAGTCATCAAGGACCACCGAAACCTGCAGTATCTCAAAACAGCCAAAGCCCAGTCCTCGCCCCAATTACAGTGCGCCCTTTTCTTCGCCAAATGTTTATGTAATCACATTTCGACCAGGAGTCAGAAACGGAAAGGCGCATGGGCATAGATGAAATAGTATATACAACTCCAGACCCAGTACCTATTATACCTGAAGACAAACTCTTAGGTATCACGACAGCCTTAACACAAGCAGTACTACGAAAAGAAATCCAACGGACAATAAATCCTGATGCCTACCTCGCATGGCAAACTCAAGGAGAACAATATACCATCAAGGACCACCTACCCTTTTTAGGGATCGCCTATATGTACCCAAGAAGGAATTACAACAGCATATTATTTCACACTATCACGATTCACTGATTGAAGGGCATCCTGGGATCGCCAAAACCCTAGCTAAGCTGAAAGAGAACTTTTGGTGGCCTACGTGGCCTAAGGACATCATTCAGTATATTCAGATATTCAGTCCTGCGGAGTCTGCGCACAAAATAAATCACAGAAACAAAAACCATCTGGTCTCCTACAACCATTGGACATTCCTCCAGTTCCATGGCACACTCTTTCCCTTGACTTCATCACTGATCTACCTCCAAGCCAAGGGTTCAACACCATCCTTGTAGTTGTGGACTTATTCTCGAAGATGGCCCATTTTATTCCTCTCAAAGGCCTCCCAGACGCAGGCACTTTAGCAAAAGTGTTCCTGGAGGGCGTGGTTAAGCTACATGGCTTCCCTTCGGTTGTGGTCTCTGATCCAGGCAGCCAGTTTGTTTCAAACTTCTGGAAAAAATGCTGTGCAATGGCGCAGATCGACGTTCGGCTATCTACCAATCACCATCCCCAAACGGACGGCCAAACCGAGAGAACCAATCAGACACTCCAGCAATATTTACGGTGCATGCTGCACCACGAACAAAGGAATTGGAAAGACCTACTATGGATAGCCGAATATGCATATAACAATTCTTTCCATTCAAGCATGGGACAAACGCCCTTCTATACCCTTCATGGCAGACATCCACGTACCTCTGAACTAGACCTTCCAGCCAGCTTGGAAACGCCACCGGTTAAGACTCTACACACAACCATTACTCAGGCTTTCAAAAGGGCAAAGGAACACCTTATTCATGCTAAAGAAAAACAAAAGAAATTCGCCGACCAACACCGGAAAAGGCCCCTGATTATCAAGTAGGAGACAAAGTTTGGTTAGCTGCTAAATTCGTACCCATCAAGGGAACCCGGACCTTTCATCCCAGATTCTTAGGACCCTATACCATTAAGGCAATTATCAACCCAGCAGCCGTGAAACTGGATTTACCACCTATTCTACACATCCACCCGGTATTCCATGTGTGCCTCCTGAAACCAATGCAACCCGGCACACGGATTGGGACACCACCCAAGCCCATACTTGTTGACGGAGAACCTGAATTCAAAGTAAAAGATATCTTGGACTCTAAATACTCTAGGACCAAGCTATAAGCTATATTATCTCGTCGATTGGAAAGGATTTGGACCACAAGATAGATCCTGGGAGCCCAATGAGAATATCCACGCACCACATCTAATAAGGAAATTCCATCGGAACTTCCCAACCAAACCTGGGCCAGACAGAAGGAACACCATGGGAAGGGCCTTAGGGGGGAGTGCTGTCACGACCCTTGCCCAAAACCCCCTCTGGCAAACCCATTGGCCAGGTGGAGTCAGGACTCGGGCCTCTAGAGCCTGGCATCCTCTTCAAAAGCCCTCCTGGAGCCAGTCCTGGCGCCTATGGCGCCAGGCTCATACACCATGAACAACAATGTGCTTGGAAACTACTTTATTGTATTGTCAGCCAACATGGAGGCATCCACATAGCTTGGTTCCCTAGTGTTTTGGGTGTGGCAGGCCTGGAACTACTTACCCTGGTACTACTTTACCTGGGCTATATAAACCACACCCTGACTGCAGAACATGCTTTGTGTTACTTTGCAGCTTGCAACGTGACGCTCACCTTGTCCAGCTATTGCCTCGAACCTCGGGGAAGCAGAACCTGCAAGGAGACAAAAGGAACATCATTAGCAGCAGCATCTTACCTGCAGTCTTCATCCTTAAACACTCGCAGCTACTGAGAACAGCTTCCTCGAATCTGCACGTCTCCCGGACAGAACGACCTGAAAGATTAAGATAGAGGCAACATTAAAGAAAGCTGTAGAGACATTTACAAATTACGAGCTCAAAAGGCTTACTTGGCTGGTCGCCTCTCGGCTGACACCACTCCGGACATTCCACTCGCGCTGAAGAACACCGCGACATACAAGGAAGGAAAACACAGCTTAGCAAAGGCAAGACTGTGCAGCGCTGCGCATAGCGCTTACTTACTGCATCATAGCGCTCTTAATGTGCTATCATTTACCAGCGGGGCTGAACCAAGCTAGTTTGCCGTGCTGAAGCTCCGCATACCTAAGCGAGAAAAAGGAGACATTTTAAACAAAGAAAGGCATGCAGGATAGCAACAAAACTAAAGAACAGCAATAAGACCTACCTGAACAATATCAAACGGGCCAGCGTCAGTGAAGTAACAGGACCGCCCATGAAAGACAACGCGCCCCTGCAAAGAAGGCAGGACGGAGAGCATGCCTATTTCTACCACAAGGTGAGGAGAGGGCGTCAGAGGGACTGAAAGCATACAGGGTGGAGGGAGGATACTTACCCCAGTCGGTCAGTCTTGAACACAGTCCTCCTGTATTTTCAGACAGAACCTTCCCCGCACACCACATCAGGGCAAAGCTGAGAAGCATACCAGCGAGTAACCTGGCTGGGTGGCGTCCCTGTGGATACCAGGTGAGCGTAACACTAGGTTCCCTGAAGCAATTCCTATGAGGACTGTTACGGCTCCGGCTGTAGCTAAGGCCCTCCTTGGTATTGTTGGGTTTCCTAAGGAGGTAATATCCAACAGGGGGTCAAATTTCCCACTACATGAAAGCCATGTGGAAAAACTGTGGAGTTACCTACACGTTACCTACAAGTTCTCAACAGCATACCACCCCCAGACAAACAGATTGGTAGAAAGGTTTAACAGAACCATGAAGAGCATGATAGGAGCTTTAGAGGAGCCTCTTAAGAAAAAGTGGGATATTTTACTGCCATGCCTTCTCTTTGCATATAGAGAAGTCCCTCAGGAGGGAGTAGGTTACAGTCCCTTTGAACTTCTCTATGGCCATCTGGTCAGATGTCCATTGGCCCTGATCAAGGAGGGGTTGGAGAGTGCTCCTTCCCCCACGCCAGTCAGAGTCACTGACTATGTAATAGGACTCCGGAGGATAATGTCACACATGATGGCTGAAGCAAGTGATAACTTGAAAGCAGGTCAGGCTCTGGTCAAGCATTGGCATGACCAGAAGGCCAACATGGTTGAGTTCGCTGAAGACCAGCTAGTTCTTGTTATGGTACCAACAAGGCAGAGGGCCTTGCAGGACAAATGGATGGGACTCTTCAATGTTGTGGGAAAACTTGGACAGGTGAACTATCTGGTGGACTTAGCCAATCCTAAGGAGGCTCCTAGAGTCTTTCACATCAACCGTCTAAAAGCTTATGTCTCAAGACCAGAGCTGGGAGCTTTGCTTCTAGCTTCAGCTCAAGAGGAAGAGGAGAGTGAACCTCTACCTGACCTCCTCAGAGGCAAACCTTTAGTTGAGAAAATAGAAGAAGTCAATCTCTCTTCTAATCTGACACCTGAGCAACAGGAAGAGTGCAAAGTTTTGTTGAATCAATTTGCCTCCATGTTTTCTCTAGCACCAGGCTTGACCACTTGGGGCCAGCATGATATTCAAACTGGTGACTGTTTACCTGTCAAAAGCAGGGGCTACAGGATGTCAGAAAATGTAAGAACCCACATCAAAGGAGAGGTCAACAAAATGTTTGATCTCGGGGTAATAGAGCCCTCTACTATTCCATGGTCTAGCCCAGTTGTGTTAGTACCAAAGGCAGGATCCAAGGAGTTGAGATTCAGTGTGGACTATAGAGCACTAAATGCAGTCACTAAGACTGATGCCCATCCTTTGCCAAGGACAGATGAGCTGGTGGACAGACTTGGTTCAGCCAACAGCCAAGTTCCTCAGCACATTTGATCTCACGTCAGGCTATTGGCAAATAGCCCTGATTGACTATGCCAAGGAGAAAACTGCATTCTCCACCCCAGTTGGCTTATACCAATTTAAGGTGATGCCTTTTGGACTAAGGAATGCACCTGCTGTTAATCAGGTTCTGAATGGGATGGAGGCCTTCTGCATGGCATACTTGGATGACCTTGCAGTGTTCAGCCCTTCTTGGAAAGAACATGTTGACCACCTAGGATATGTTTTGCAGGCTCTGCAACAGGCCCATCCGACCATAAAGGCAAGCAAATGTCAAATTGGTCAGAGTAAAGTGGTCTAACTTGGGCATGAGGTAGGAGGTGGTGATATAAGGCCTTTGCTCAGCAAAATTGAAGCTGTGCAAAATTGGACAACCCCTTTGTTAGGGAGAATTCTCTGTTTAGGCTGAATTTCCTAACCTAGAGAGTCCCCCAGCAGCTTTGCTGGATTTTTGGGGTTTATTATTTTCTCCTGCCAAGAGTGAGACTCTTTTACCCTCACTCTTGGGCATGATTTGAGTGTGTTTCTTTGACTCTAGATGTGTTTAATGGACTATGGGGTCTTTTACTCCATAGGGCTTCATGTGTTTTTGTGATGTGTGTTACACAGCAACCTCCGTGCAGTAACACAGGGGTGTCATAGTGACTCCCCAGTATAGACTCCATATCCTGGGACTGACTACTGTCTCCCAGGGTCTGTAAAGTCACCATTGACTTTACTAGTCTTAAATTCTGAACAGAACCAGTACAAACCATCATATTGTGGACGTACTGGCTGGGGCAATTCGATTGCCCCGGGGTCTGTTAGTCGAGGGGGCACGTCTCCGTCCCCCTGATCGAGTTTTGGCTGGTGGCAGTGGATACTACTTTTTATATTCAACCGCAAATATTTCTCTATGGGATTTTCCCATTGTTCGAGGCTACTATCTTTATTTATTTAATTACGATAGCCTTGAACATACTGCCGGCTTATTTAATTAATATTAATTCTCCGGTTGGTATTATTTGCCAAAACTCGGTTCTAAAATGGCGTTTGTGTTCTCTTCTGTGACTCCAACCCAAGTCGAGCCCTTTGTTCCACTTTTTGGCAAGCTTCGCCACAGAAGCCCTCCAAAGTGGTGCCACTCTGTCTGGGGTACTTAGGAGGGGTGGAGGGGGATTTAGGCACCCTGGACTGAGTTGCCTAGGCAACTCAAGTCGCACTCCGTCCTGATTGGCCCAAGTGGTGAGCCGGCCAGCTCACCACTTAGCATGTTTGAGTGACAGCTAGGCTGAGTGAAAGGGGGGTTTCTGCATAAAACCAGGGCTTTGGGGACTGGAACTTCAGAAGTCGCCACAGGACCTAAGAATCCGACGAGGGAGAAGCTGAGCCGACCTGCCACGACGACACCACCGGTGGATCCCTGCTGGACAGTCTCACCACTTTTCCCAACGACAGAGATCTCCCGCCGGAGAGTCTTCTTCCTTTGACTGGTGGGGATAACCAGTTTCACCGTCTTTTCGCCTTCCCGACGTATCTCGTGACCGCCTTGCCTGTGCCAAGCACCCCGGCAACCGGGATACCACGTTTTACCATGACCGCGAATTAAAGGGTAATACCTTTAACCGGAAAACTCTGCGGCTGGTTTCTTCCCTTGCAGTGCAACGACCTTCATCTTTTCTCACAAGTGACTTTTGCTCTTCTGCCTTGCTAATAGTGTTCCTAAAGCTTAGAGTGGTGTACCTTCCCATATTCTGTCTTTTTCCCTCCCTTCTTCATGAACTTATTGGAGTGCCATCTATAGTTAAGCACTCACCTCTGTATGAAAATAAGTGTTAACTAATAAGGGTTGTATGTATTATAATAGTAACTGTGTTTAGAGTGTTTTACGATAAGAGTGCTGGAGTGTTTCAAACAGTGTGTTTTTAAATAAATAATTATATACTTTGATACCAAAGCTCTGGTCAGTGTTTGCTTGTATTGTTGTATCTGAGTGCCTATTGTGTATACTTTGCATACTGCCTAACTCTTCTTGAGAGAAGTCTGACTGCTCAGCCACAGCTACCAGGTAAATCTGGGTGGTACAGACTGCTACCAAGTGGGTTTACTGCTAACATCTGTAGTCCTAAATCTTTTGCAGTGTTCCCAAAGGGAACTGCACAGGTTTCTGCCTAACACCCTTCTACTCAAACCCAAGTGAGAGCCTTCCTAGGCCTCACTGGGTACTACAGGAATTTCATTGAAAACTATGGATCCATAGCTTCTCCACTGACTGTAATCTCTTCTCCTAAGTTCCCTAAAAAGGTCAAATGGAATGAGGAGTGCAATCAGGCCTTTGAAAGCCTAAAGAAAGCCCTTTGTCAAGCTCCAGTTCTCAGAGCTCCTGACTACCACCAACCCTTCATTGTACAGACAGATGCTTCCAATATAGGTATAGGTGCAGTACTCAGTCAACTGGATGAGAAAGGTAGGGAGCACCCCATTTGCTTCATCAGTAGGAAACTGAAGGAACCTGAGACAAGGTGGGCAACTATTGAGAGAGAATGTTTTGCCATTGTGTGGGCTTTGAAGAAGTTTAGACCATACCTGTATGGATCTACTTTCATCATTCAAACAGACCACCAACCCTTGAGATGGGTGATGCATATGAAAGGGGAAAACCCAAAACTGCTAAAATGGTCAATCTGCCTCCAAGAATTTGATTTTACCATTGAGCACAGGTCAGGTCACCACCAAAATGCTGATGGTCTCTCTAGGATGTTTATAACTGACTAAAGGTATGATACTCATCCAGGAGTGGATTAGATCCTCCTGTCTCTTAGTCTGGGGGGGCAGTGTTAGGGAGAATTCTCATTTCATGGCTAATTTCCCTTACCTATAGAGTCCCCCAGCAGCTTTGCTGGATTTGAAGGGTTTGTTTCTTTTTACCCGCTAAGAGTGAGTCTCTTTTTCCCACTCTTAGGCATTTTTGCTATGTGTGTTCTAGGCTATTTTTTTGTGTTTAATGTCAATGGGGTTTTCTCTCCCCCATAGGAACCATCTTTATGCACATGTGTTACACAGCACCCTCCATGCAGTGACACAGGGGTGTCGTAGCGACCCCCAAACATAGACTCCATACCCTGGGACTGACTACTGTCTCCCAGAGCATGTAAAGTCTCCATTGACTTTACTAGTCAAATTTTACGAACTTAACCAGTACAACCCATCTTATTATGGAGGTACTGGAAAGGGTTAATAGTTTTTCCCTTATGTTCATTTTCGAGGGGGTACCTTAAAGTCCCGCTCTGTAAAGTTTCTGGCTGGTGGCAGTGGTTACTACCAAAAATATTCAATCGCAAATATTTTCCTATGGGATTTTCCCATTGTTCGAGGCTAATACTTTTACTGACAGCCTCTAACATACCGCTGGTTAATTTTATTATTAACTTTACTCCGAAATGCTGATGTCTAAAGTGGGGAAGGAGGTCACGCAGTTGAGACTAGATTGGGAAACGGAAGTTGGAGCCCCGATGGAAGACGGGATGTGGGAACGGGTGCAGGGGTATCATAAGAAGGTGTTTAGAAACGCAAGGCTGAAACAGATTCAACTGTACATAACGCATAGGGCATATATGATGCCTTGGAGGATATCGGGGTTTGAAAATGCAGGACGGCAAGCATGCCCCAAGTGTGATGAGGAGAACGCGGGCATGGTGCATATGTTATGGTCATGCCCGATCATAGAACGCTTCTGGAGGGAAGTGAAAGGGAAACTGGAAAAAAAGGGGGTCAAGATTGTAGTGGATACAGTGTGGGCCTGTCTGCTGGGGGGTTCCCAAGACCACAGAAGCTCAGGCACGTGAGTAAACTGAGGGATCTGGCTTATGTGCTTGCAAAAAGGAGAATTGCCATCGGATGGAAGACATGCCACGTGCCAAATGTGGAGGTGTGGTGGTGAGATTTGCAAAAATGGGTGGAAGCGGAAACCATGGTATGGCAAGAAGCGAGCAGCATCGGGGGGAGGAGGAGACTGAGTCCCTGATGGCCTGGAAATCATTGATAGCCAAACTGTTTGGGTCAATAGGTGACCCGGCGGAGCCTGTAGAAGAGGAGATCGTACCACAGGATGCGGAAACTGAATGTTTAAAGCAATAGACTCGTAAAGGGGGGTGGGATAAGGGAGGTAGTGGCTAGAAGTTAAGAAAGTGTAATGAAACTGTTAGAACATGCACTGTTTGTTTGGTTTGTATTGTGTGGTTGTGTTTATAACTCAATAAAATGGTTAAAAAAAAAACTTTACTCCGGTAGGTTTTATTTGCCAGAACTTTAATATAACTTCTTTCTCGAGTCTTACTCCATACTCCTAACCCAGGTCAGGGATCCTTTGTTCGCTCTTTTGGCGGGCTTCTGCCAAGAAGCCCTCCTTTTGGCGCCTCTGAGTCTGGGGTGTGTCTGTTGTTTGGGAGGGGGACAGAGTTGCCACAGCAACTCAGGTCGCACTCTAACCTGATAGGCTGGAGGGTCTCCCGCCAAGAAGACCACTCCACTGTGTGAGTGACAGCTAGGCTGTATGAATGGGTCTCTTTCTGCATAAAAGCAGGGTCCTGAGGACTGGAAGAGCAAGACGTCGCCACTGGAACTACGGAACCAAAGGGGAGAGAAGCCACAGACATCTTCAGCATCTACACCACCTGTGAAGCCCTGCCGGATCGGCTCACCACTTTTCTTCCACACGACGAGAGGAGATCTTCATCGAAAGAGCCTTCTTCCCTTGAGCTGGTGGGGACAACCAGTACACGCATCGCTTCTCCGGACCTGCCTTGGTCGAATCAACAGTGAACCGCACTTAGAGACCGGATAGCCAGGCAGCTATCGACCCGGACCGCGATTAGAAGGAGCGTACCTTTTAAACTTCGTTTGGCAGCACTGCGGCTGGTTTCATCCCTGGGTAGTGTAGTGACTCGAACCTTTCTCCATGACGAGAGCCTGTCTTCCTCTGCTTGACCCCTCGAACTGCCAGAACTACCAGGAACAACCGCCACCGCAGGAGCCACTTCTTCACGTTTAAGGTACATTGTTCCGCCAGGTCTCCCTCTTCCCGTGGTAGGCCTAAAGGTGTTTTAAATCCTTTATCTACTTGTTGGGTTGGCCGCCCTCTCTCTTAACATTGTCTTTCACCTCGCATCTACCTCTTCAATATTTTTCTGCTAAAGACTTGACTGCAGCTACAAGAACATTTTTGCTCCTAAACTCTTGGTCCTGTACCACTGACTCTGGCTCAGGCCTATTGACTCTGGCTGATTTGTTAGATCTGCTCTCACTAGATTGGTTTTCAATGAGAAATGTGTTGATGCACCTAAATCTTCTAAACACCTCTTCCTTCCTACTGTTTTAACTTGTGGAGTGCCATTTTGCTCAGTTTTCATTCAATTATCTTCCTGCTAAAGTGTCACTGTGCATTACGTGTTCACAAAACTTCAGGGAAATGTTGCTAGGGGGTGTCTGAAGATATTTTGGTTTAACTTGTGCTTTCCCTCCCTTTCGGTAAATTGTTAGAGTGCCATTTGGAGCTCATCACACCGTCCTCATGACCCTCAGGGAACACAGGCAACACACTACTGCCACACTCCGCTCATTCCGCATAGTGCAGGGTGTTATGTTGATAGGGCTCCGTTTGAAAAGATGTAAGTGGAAAAAACACTGCTTCACAAGGTCAGCTCTCCACGCAGGCACAGGCAACACACTCCTGCCACACTCCGAGAGGACGCCTACTTTCACGTCCCCATTCACAGGAAACACAAGGACAGCACTACCAGTTAAAGGCCCTTCCCTTCGGCTTGTAGCCAGCCCCCAGAGTGTTCGACGGACACTTCCCTGGAAGGCTGCGGAGCCCACACTGGACATCTACACGCCAGAGGCCTGTGGCCACCAGAGGAGAAGGATCTCCATATCAACATCCTGGAGGTACTGGCAGTGTTCTGGGCCCACAAGTCATTCCTTCCATCTCTGAAGGTAAAGGTAGTGAGGATCTTCATGGACAACACCACCACAATGTTCTACATTGGGAAACAAGGGGGCACTCGATCCCCAGCGCTCTCCAGGGAAGCGCAGGAATTATGATATGATATGGTATTTATAAATTATGGCGCTGGGCCATCGGACAAGAAATGTTCCCAGTCCCTCCTCACCTAGCGCGAGCCAAGTACACCATTCCGGATTCCCTGAGCAGTAAATTGTGCTCCTGCCATGCGTGGGAACTTCAGCAGGACCAGGTGAACCATATCTTCGCCAAGTGGGGCAGGCCCCAGATCGAACTGTTTTCAACGGCAGCAAACTCCAAATGCCAGAAGTTTGCCAGCGGATTCCACCAACCAAGGAGCCTGGGAGATACGTTCTCCTGTATCACAACCCAGGATCGCTCAACCTGGTGTCTTGGCTGCTGCAGCCCAGAGTTTTGAGGATATGAGTTGCCTACGGACTGCAGGGAGGTCCTCGCCAAGGCCAGAGGGTCGTCGATTTTGAAGTGCTACCGTCATAAGTGGAAGCATTTCGCCATGTGGTTCCGGTCGCAGAAGATTACCCCTCTGAGGATCACAGCCCTGCAGATTCTTACATATTTGCTATCCTATCTCCATCTACGCCAGGTCTCCAGGAAGGTCTTAACTTTGGTCTCATCGACTCGTCAAGGAATTCCTCAAAGGACTTTTTCGTTCTTTCCCGCCGGTGAAGGCTCCTGCCCCGGAATGGGAACTCAACATAGTTCGGACAAGCCTCATGGGGGCCCCCTTTCAGCAGATGCATTAGACCCCTTTCAAGTTCCTCTCTTGGAAAAAATTTCAAGAAAGGTAGCAGGCGCTCCTCACCAGAGAGAACATGGCATGATAACCTGTTCTGAGATGAGAGTTTGCAGCACATGCTTTTTGCTCACTGTACCTTTCACAGATGGGAAATATCCATTTGCATATCAGTCTTTGTCCCGCCCACATGGGCAGTTCAGCACCAAAATGCTAGGGCAATTCCTCTCTGAACAAGAGTACCAACAGCAACCCCATACACGTGTTTCAGCCGTGTTGGGCCTCATCAGTGAGGTGAAGCTGTGCCTCTCTGAGCACAGTGAGCAGGAGGTCCATGTCTGGTTGCCCCCAGGTAACTTAGGGTGACCAACCCCAAGTTCCTTGCAAATATTTCAAGAAAGGTAGCAGGTGCTCCTGTTATGATAACCTGTTATGAGATGAGAGTTTGCAGCACACGCTTTTTGCTCACTGTACCTCTTGTGGAAAACGGTTTTCCTTGTGGACATCACCTCTGCCATGGGTGAGATACAGGCTCTATCCTGCAAACAGCCATAACAGACTTTCCACAAATCAAGGGTGGTGCTGTGGACGTACCCCTCTTTAATGCCAAAGGTTCTGTCAGAATTCCACCTCAACAAACCTTTGATGTTACCTGTTTTTTTCCCGAATCCTTTGTCACCGGCTGAGAGGGCATTGCATTTGCTGGACGTTGCTCGTGCCCTGAAGTTCTACGTGGCACGCATGAAGAATTTTCAAAAGACTTCACAGCTGTTCATGAACTTTGGTCCTGTGAACCATGCGAAAGCCTTGTCCAAGGTGGCTCTCTGGCTGCATCATGCACTGTCATCCGTTGGCAAACGGACCACTGCCCAGCCGTCCGAGAGAGCACTCCACCAGAGCGATCGATGTGATGATAGTGTTCCTAGCTGGTGTGCCCCTGCTGTACATCTGCAGGGCTGCTACGTAGAGGTCCATACACACCTTCACAAAGTTCTACTGCGTCAACAGGGATTCCAGGGAGGAGTCCAGAGTTGGCCAAGCAGTGCTAAGCAACCTGTTCACTTGAGGTGAGTCTGTTCCAGAGGTAAGAGTTGGTTGCTTCTGTTGAGTCTTGCCACCTTCCGTGGTTGTGTAATGTTGTACTGCTATGTATTTTTTATTCATGAGCATGTGACTCTATACCAGACCCCATGCTGGAGAAGGAACAAGTTACTTACCTGTAACTATTGTTCTCCAGCATGGGCCTGGCATGGATTTACATGCAAACCCTCCCTATGTCCCCTCTCCAGCTCTTGTTGGTCATACTGCCACTTTACAAGCTTACCAAATCTGAAGATGGCTGCCAGAGGAGGGGCTTAGGGAGAGGGATGTCATTGGATAGGGGCAGTATGACCCCAAGAACATTGATTGGTTTAGAGGAGAAATATAGTTTGTAAGTGAAAGTGAAACTTTTTCTATTTACTGAGGATTCCCAGCCGGACAACGTGGAATATTCATGAGCATGTGAATCCATGCCAGGCCCATGCTAGAGAACAATAGTTACAGGCAAGTAACGTGTTCCTTATCATTTTTGTGAAAAGAAACAAAAGTTTTGCATCTGTTTGTGAATATGCGTATTTATGTTCCTGGTTCTGCGTTAGATAACGTTATGACATTGGTGATGACAGGGTACTTTTGGCTATGCTGACCACTAACATCATTGAAATAGGTGGATCTCACAATGAGCGTCTAGTGATGTCAGCGTTAGGGGCAGGTGATCTTAATTAGTGCCACGAGGGCACTTGAACTTAGGGCGGTGGATCAACAGATAAGATTAGCACAAGGTGGTGGTACCTAACCCCTCATTTTTGCACGTTATAAAGTGAGAAAAATTCAGTTGCAATGGACATTTTTTTAAGAATGATCAATGTATGCACTAAAATACATGCCCGGGTGATTGGGCCAATACAATTTCTGACAGAACTACGCCTTTAAGCAAAGTCTGGTTCTCATACATTGAATCAGAGCTTAATAAACGTGAAAGGACAACAGTGTGCAAACCATACCAGAGTCTAGTAAATCCTCCCACAGGACAAAACTGGGAACATGCAAGGCTCAATGGTGATCCCACCCAACGTCTAAGAGTCAAATTCAACTTCTCACCAACAGCAAAATACTGCCCACCGATCAGCACTGCGTGTTCTCATTTGGTTGCTGTTCCAATCTCCCCTCTGGAAGCCTAGATCTAAAAAAGATGTGCGACCCTGCCTTGACCAATTCCTGCCTCTGGCCATTCTCATTTCTTGTTCCCATGCTCACTGCTTGTACTAGGTGCATTATTGTTCCTTTTGTCACCCATAAGCCCATCTTCTCTTGAGTTATAAGAAGTGTTACAGAAATGTATTTGTCTCATTCTGTTGGGTTCACCAAAAGAATTACCAAATGTATGGGTTTCTGAGATATATGGGAAAGCTCTTTTATGGTTGAACATTTGAATATCTTTTATTATTCTCTAAATTCTCTCTGTGGTGGTATCACTTTTAAACTTTGCCATCTCCTCCAGATGTAGATCTAATTTGATCTTAAAAGCTTCCAGATCCAGTTCTTTCTTAATATCCTCCTGGATCTTATTCAAATCAATATCGGCTGTATCGATTATGAGAATGAGCCAATTGCTCCCACATTTATTTGCAATGTAACTCCATTTAATTTTAAAATCTTTGTTGTCAAGAAACAAACAGAATTCGTTTCTTACAATTAAGCCTTGAGGGAGTGATTGGTTTTTCAAATATTCAAGCATGATGGCACTGTGTAGTTCCGTTCCAACCAACCGTTTGCGTCACTGAGAAAGCTCATTGATATTGATATTTTATTTCTATCGCGCTTGTACACAAGTGTTTCAGAGCGTGACAAGGCAAGGGAGGGGAACAGGGGAGAACAAAAACAACGATCCTACTAGGCCCAGTGACATTGAGAACAAGCAAGAGCATGGGAGAAGGGCAGGGGAAAAGTGTATGGAAGGGGGGAGAGGTGGAAAGTGCAGAGAAAAGGAGAAACATAAATAATAATAAATAAATAAATAAATGAATAATAAAGGCAACAAACAGTGGTAGTGCAGCCAGCCGTTGGCTAGTGCTGGGTTTAAGGCAGCAGACAGGGTAGGTCTGATAAGTGCAGGAAGAAGAAAGGGGGTCTGTATGGGTACAGATACAGATCTCAGTGGCAGGGGTGGGCCGGAGGCAGTGCGGGAGGGGGGCAGGGTTTGCAGGTACCTGGGCCCGGAGGACAGAGGGTGGCCAGGTGCACAGTGCCAAGAGAGAACAGATCAGCAGGGGAGAGGGGGAGGGAAGGCAATAGCAAAGAGGAAGGTCTTGAGGTGCTTCCAGAACCGGAGATGGTTCTCCTCAAGTTTTAGAGTGGCAGGGAGGCCGTCCCAGAAGGAGGTCCCAGCCGAAGACAGAGATCTACCCCCAGCTTGTTTCTTTGACAAACGACTGACCCTGAGGGAGTTAGAGGTAGAGGAGCAAAGAGCTCGAGAGGGGAGGTATTTGCAGAGGGATATCTGAAGGCATTTTGGGCCCAGGCCCCAGAAAGCCTTGTGGACAATGCAGAGGGTTTTGAATTGAATCCTTGCATCCATTGGGAGCCAATGGAGAGATTTCAGAGCTGGAGAGATACGGTCCCAGTGCTTGAGGCCAAGGACAAGTCTAGTAGTCCTGTTCTAGATTAGTTGCAGAGGGTGGAGAGAAGAGGCAGGTAGATTTAGAAAGTGTCACAACCGCAGGTTCCTGGCGTTTATGGAAGAGGTGGAAATATGGCGGCCGTCCGACTGTGCCGCCACGTTGTGCTCCCAAGCGCTGTTAGCGGTCTAGTCCTTTCCATCATGGCCGCCGCCGAGTGTACTTCCCTGTTTACGCTCGGCGGCTCGGCGCGTTGCAACTTCTGAATCCTCTTTGTTGCTAGCGCTCCACAGTTCTCTCGCTTGGCGGTGTTCCGCTCCTGTCCTATTTTCCCCTGCTTACCTCTCTCATTCCGTTGTCTTCTCTTCTCTCTCTTGCCTGCGCCCCGTTATTCCACTTGGGCGCTTGGATTGCTTGCATCCCTTCTCTTCTCCTGCCTTACCTCTTTTGAGTTCTCTCTGGCTCCCCCCCCCCCTTGATTTCATTCAGTGCCGTTCTCTCAACTCACCTTTGCTGAGCCCTACCCGCCGGATTTGCCGGTCTCCCTGGCTGGTCTTGGATTATTCCTCTCGTTCCGCTGCATCGGATATCTACACTCCGAAGGGGTTTTTGTGCCGTAAGGCTTTTCCCCTTGCCTCACTTGTCTGTCGCGGGGGGGAGTCACCACTGATTCATTCCCAAAGGGTCGCGGTGGCTTCCTCCCGAGGCCGACCCTATCTACACAAGGAGAGGAGGACTTTTACTTGTCGATCCCGCGGAAAGAAGTTGGACTTCTCATCAGGTGAGGAGGAAGGGGAATTTGAAGACTCTCAGGGTTCGAGTGGGGTGGACAACATAACGGAAAACCCTGTTGATACGCCCACAGCGTCAGGCATTGTTGATAGCTTGCAACGCCTAAATACTGACATGGCAACTCCCCAGCAACTTCAAGAATTGGTCGCGGCGGTACAAAACTTAAACCTGGAAGTTCAAGCCCTTAATACGGCAAATACCGCTCCCCTGTTGGAGAGTTACCGCTAGAGAACAGCAAGTCACAGATTTACCGCCTTTGCCTCTGGTGTCAGGCAAATTCGACGGATCAGAGAAAAAAGTCAAGGAATTCTTGGAAGCTTGTAATATCCATTTCGCTTTCAGACAGAACACCTTTTCCTCCGATCATGCTAAAGTGGGGTTTATGATCACACACCTGACTGGTAATGCCCTAGCGTGGGCTACCCCATTGGTGTCCCAGTCCGACCCAGCGTTACAGAACTTTGTAGCATTCAAGGATCTTCTCAAGCAGACATTTCTGCGCACTGAAAGCGCTCACCTGGCTAGTGAAGACCTGTTGGATGTACGTCACGGTGGTTCTGACCTACTCACTTACATATCCTCCTTCAAAAGACTAGCTGCAGAAGCTGGCTGGCAAGAAGAGGCTCAATACACCATCTTCAGGAGGGGTTTGCGCGAAGAGCTGAAGGACGAGCTCGCTAGGATCCCTCGCCCCGATTCTTTCTCAGATCTCATAAAGGCTGTTGTACGGATAGATTTTCGGTTGACTGAACGGAGGAATGAAAAGAGAAAGACCCGTAACTCCAGCTCTTACCCCGAGACTCACCCATCAACCTCCTCACCTGCCGCTCGTCCATCCACCCGGGAAGAACCTATGCAAATAGGAGCAACCAGAGCGCCCTTGACAGCGGAAGAGAAGAAGAGGAGAAGAGAGGGCAGCCTTTGTCTATACTGTAGCTCCTCCACACACCTCTTGAGAGACTGCCCAGATGTACCCCCCAGACGTCCGGGAAACGAACGCCCTCGGTAGTTGGCAGGACGGACTACTGAGGGGCTTTTCCCAGTTCCTATGTCACTCTTTCAGTTACTTCTGCCCAACCCTCGGAAGACCAACGTCTCATGGTGGTATCCGTCCAGCTTCAGTTCAGAGGAAAGGAAATGGAGACTCTGGCCCTGCTGGATTGTGGAGCAGCCGGGAACTTCCTGGACACCCTATGGGCCGACAAGGTAGGCCTTCGCAGGATAGCCAAGAAGGAAGACCAGAAGGTAGAGGGAGTAGATGGTACCCCTCTGTGCTCCGGCCTCATTACCCACACCACAGAGGAGGTACGGGTATCCATTCAACAACATACTGAAGTACTGAGCTTCGATATCATTCACGCAGCTCATTTCCCAGTCATTTTGGGGATTGGTTGGCTCCGACGACACAACCCTACCATAGATTGGTCGGCAAATCTTCTAAGTTTTCATTCTGCTTACTGCCAGGAGAAGTGTCTTCCAGGACCCTTGTTCGAAAGCGTCAAGACGGGGTGTGCCCCTGAGAGGAGCACGATCCATTGTATCCCAAGCTGTCTTCAGGAGTACGCCACAGTGTTCCAAGACCAACAACCCATGGAACTTCCTCCTCATCGACCTGAGGACTGTAGGATAGACTTAGTCCCTCAGGCTCTGGTTCCGTTTTGTAGGATGTATCCCCTTTCCTTGTCGGAAAAGGAAGTCCTTAGACGCTACTTAGATGACAACTTAGCCAACGGACTTATCCGACCTTCCAGATCACCAGAAGGAGAATCTCTATTCTTCATTCCCAAGAGGGACTCCAAGGACCTAAGACCTTGTATCGATTACTGAGGGCTTAACCAACTTACCATCAAGGACCGGTACCCTATGCCCATCATCTCGGAGATCCTGGAGACTGTCCAAGGCTCAGTAGTTTTTTCCAAACTCGACCTACGTAATGCTTACCATTTGCTCCGCATCAGGACTGGTGACGAATGGAAGACGGCTTTCCGCACTCCCTATGGGCTGTTCGAATATCAGGTTATGCCGTTCGGACTGGTCAACGCTCCCTCAATCTTTCAAAGGTTTATGGACCGTATATTTTCTGATCTCTTGGGCCAAAACACTGTTGTCTACTTAGACGATATTCTGGTTTACTCCCGTCAGCCCGAAGAGCATACTCGTCATGTGAAGGAAGTATTACACAGGCTGCAGCGACATCATTTATTGGTCAAGCCGGAAAAGTGTGCTTTCGCCAAATCCTCCGTCTCCTATCTGGGGTTTATTTTGTCCAGCGAGGGGATCGCCATGGATCCCAAGAAGGTCGAAGCTATTCTAGGCTGGCCCTCCCCTTCGTCGGTCAAGGAGATTCAAAGATTTTTGGGACTGGCCAACTTTTACCGGAAGTTTATTCCCGAATTTTCCAGACTCACTCTGCCTATCACCTCCTTACTAAAGAAAGCCTCCAGACCCTTTCGATGGTCCAGGGAAGCCGAGGAGAGTTTCATCTGCCTGAAAAGAAGGTTCTGTTCTGCCCCTTTTCTGAGACAGCCGGACCAACTGCTTCCCTTTATTCTTGAGACCGACGCCTACACGGGTGCGGTTGGCGCCGTTCTCCTACAATCTAATCAGGGCCAAGAACATCCCATCGCCTATTTCTCCAAGACTCTGAACCCTAGTCAGCTGAACTACTCCGTCATAGAAAAGGAGCTCTTAGCTATGAAACTGGCTAGTCTAGAATGGAGGCATCTTCTCCAAGGAAGCTTACACCTGATTCCTGATACGTACTGATCACAAGAACCTACAGATCCTACGTCAACAAGAGTGTTATAACACCAGACAAGCCCGATGGGTGCATTTCTTTGCACAGTTCCATTTTCTCATAACATACATACCTGGTACCCAAAACCAGGTTGCTGACGCCTTATCTCGCAGAGATGAGACCTCTCTGGGATACGAGAAAGAGCTCATGTTTCCCCATATCAAGATAATTTCCGCTGTATCGTCTTTCTTGGAAGAAGTGAGGGAAAGATCTCTTTCCCCAGAAGAAACGCTCTTGCAAGTGGGGAGGACTCCGGTGGATCGGAGGGACGGTCTGTACTTCACTCAAGGGAGGCTCATCCTTGCTTCACAGGACCTCAGAATACAAGCTCTCCAGTGGTGTCACGACTCGAAGGTGGCCGGGCATAGAGGCTTACGAGGGACTTTGGAATTACTGCAGAGATCCTTTTACTGGCCCGGTATGCGAGCCGATACTCAGGCATACATCCAGACCTGTCTGACCTGTATGCAAAATAAAAATTCCACTCGAAGTCCCCTTGGCCTGCTTCAACAAGACTCGATTCCCTCAGGCCCCTGGAAGCACATATATACAGATTTCATCGTAGATCTACCGGTTTCCCAGGGCTGTACCTGTATCATGGTAACTGTGGACTCCTTTTCGAAGTTGGCTCATTTTTCCCCCTTACCCAGGATACCTTCGGCCTCCCTTATGGCGGAAGTCTTCATGAAAGATATCTTCAGGTTGCATGGTCTCCCCAAAAAGATTGTGTCTGACCGTGGGAGCCAATACACCTCAAAATTCTGGACTGCCTTGTGCAGACTGCTGGGTATCGAAAGAGCTCTGTCTTCTGGGTTCCACCCACAGACTAACGAGCAGACGGAAAGGCTAAACGGGACCCTTGAGCAGTATTTGAGGTGTTTCATTAACCAACAACAGGATAACTGGGTTTCCCTCTTACCAACAGCTGGGTTCGCTTATAACAATTCTGTACACAGCGCACTTGGGATCAGCCCTTTCTTTTGTATGTATGGGTACCATCCTAAATCTATAGTACCCACCTTCTGGACTGAGACTCCCATACCATCCTTAGAAACCTCTCTGTCTAGATTAAAGGAAGCCCATAACACCGCCAATCAAAGTCTTCTAAAGGCCAACACCTGTAACAAACTACAAGCTGATAAACACCGGAGACCTGTACCGGATTGGAACAGAGGATCCAAGGTCATGTTATCCACCAAGTTTTTGCCCCGCTGGGTACGTCCTTCTAAGCTATCTCCCCGATTTATTGGTCCCTTCGAAGTCTTATCCAGGATCAATCCAGTAGCTTACCGCCTCAGACTGCCTAAGAATCTTAGTCGCATTCATCCGACCTTTCATACCTCTCAATTACGTCCCTTCGTATCAGGGAACAGAAAACAGAATACCCCCAGACTCCACACTTTGCCTGCTCCCACCTCTGAGGAATACGAGGTCTCCCACATCCGGGATTCTCGTTACCACAGAGGTCGCCTTGAATATCTTATTCATTGGAAAGGCTATCCTTCATCTGAGGATACCTGGGAACCTCGGACCCATGTACATGCTCCCCGTTTGCTACATCAGTTTCACAGATTACATCCCAGCAAGCCAGGGGGAACCCGACTTCGAGGGGGGCATACTGTCACAACCGCAGGTTCCTGGCGTTTATGGAAGAGGTGGAAATATGGCAGCCGTCCGACTGTGCCGCCACGTTGTGCTCCCAAGCGCTGTTAGCGGTCTAGTCCTTTCCATCATGGCCGCCGCCGAGTGTACTTCCCTGTTTACGCTCGGCGGCTCGGCGCGTTGCAACTTCTGAATCCTCTTCGTTGCTAGCGCTCCACAGTTCTCTCGCTTGGCGGTGTTCCGCTCCTGTCCTATTTTCCCCTGCTTACCTCTCTCATTCCGTTGTCTTCTCTTCTCTCTCTTGCCTGCGCCCCGTTATTCCACTTGGGCGCTTGGATTGCTTGCATCCCTTCTCTTCTCCTGCCTTGCCTCTTTTGAGTTCTCTCTCTCTCTGGCTCCCCCCCCCCTTGATTCCATTCAGTGCCGTTCTCTCAACTCACCTTTGCTGAGCCCTACCCGCCGGATTTGCCGGTCTCCCATATTCCAGCTGGTCTTGGATTATTCCTCTCGTTCCGCTGCATCGGATATCTACACTCCGAAGGGGTTTTTGTGCCGTAAGGCTTTTCCCCTTGCCTCACTTGTCTGTCGCGGGGGGGAGTCACCACTGATTCGTTCCCAAAGGGTCGCGGTGGCTTCCTCCAGAGGCCGACCCTATCTACACAAGGAGAGGAGGACTTTTACTCGTCGATCCCGCGGAAAGAAGTTGGACTTCTCATCAGGTGAGGAGGAAGGGGAATTTGAAGACTCTCAGGGTTCGAACGGGGTGGACAACATAACGGAAAACCCTGTCGATACGCCCACAGCGTCAGGCATTGTTGATAGAAAGAGGCTGTTACAATAGTCCAACCTGGAGCGAACCAGAACTTGGGAGACCATGAGCTTCTGGGGGAAGGAGAGGAAAGGAAGAGTACCTCTGAGGAAGTGCAGTAGGAAGTTTGACTTTTTAGAGACCTCAGAGATGTGGGCGGAGAAGGAAAGTGTTGAGTCAGAGATTACCCCGAAGTTCTTAGCCTCGCAGATGGGGGTAGGAGGAGGACCAAGGGAGGCCGGCCAGAGAGTGAGGAGAAAGGATGGTGAAGGAGTGTCGATGAGAAGGATCTCCGTCTTGCTGGAATTCAAACAAAGATCATTGGCGGCACACCAGTCTTGAATGGCAGTTAGGCAATCAGAGATGAGAGAGGGAGAGGAGGTGGCAGAGGAAAGTCTGAAAATGAGTTGATTGTCGTCAGCGTAGCACTGGAAATATGAGCAGAAAATGGCAATGCAATGGGCGAGAGTTACCAGGTATTGGTTGAAAAGCCAGGGCGAGAGGTTAGACCCCTGGGGAACACCACAGGTAGAGAGGAAGATAGATTATATGAAGGATCCAAGTTGGACCTGGGAAGGTCGATCAGAGAGGAAAGAGGTCAGCCAGGCCGGAGCCTGGTCAGTGATACCCAGGTTATCACAGAGACGGTTAAGCAGAATGGTATGGATGACCGTGTCGAAGGCAGAGGAGAGATTGAGGAGGATGAAGACGGAGGGAATGTTAGAGTCAAGGTTGGAGAGCAGATCTTCACGGATGTTTAGGAGAGCAGTTTCCGTGCTTCTGGCAGCTCTGAAGCCAGATTGGTGTTCATGGAGACAGCCAACAGAATTGGAATATAGGTTAAGCTGAGGGATAGCCAACTTTTACAGCAGTTTGCCCAGAAAGGGAGTAATGGAAATTGGGCGATAGTTAGCTGGACAAGAAGGATCAGCTATGGGTTTCTTGAGAAGAGGATGCACAAGGGAGTGCTTCAGAGGGGAGGGGAAGGATCCTGAGGCAAAGGAGTGGTTGCAAAAGTCAGCAAGGGCTGGAGCGAGGGTTTCAATGTGGTCCTTGATGGTTTTAGAGGAACATGGATGAACCTGTTTTGATGAGGCTTTCATAGATCGGACTTGTCTAGCAACCTCATCAGGGAAGAAAAGAGGAAAGGAAGGAGGGTGTGGGGTGGCTTAAGGAGGATCAGCAAGCACAGACGGAGAGGAGGGGGAGATGTCCTGTTTTGTTTTTAGATAAAGTGAGAGGCAAGGGCATTGCAAAGAGCCTGGGTGGCAACAGGAGGGGTAGAGATTGCAGCAGGGTTGGCCAACGGTTACGCTCACCTGGTCTCTGCAGAGGCATTGGGGCACGGTTGCAGCCCTCCCTGAACCTGAATCACCCCCTTTCAGGCCTCTCCCTCAGGATAAAAGCTGTGAGTGGTGGCATGTGGTGATACTGCTCCTGCGTGGAAATAAGAGTGTGTGAGTGCGCCAATCTGTGATTGTTGTACTTCTCGAGCCTTTCACCCCAAAGTACGGTTTCTGTGAGCATACGCCGGTCCATAAAGCTCACCTGTGAGTTATGGAAGATAAGCTCTCCGTCCTGCTACTTCTGGCGCGTCAAATGGGATCTAGTTCCTTCACTGATCCCTGATAAGGATTAGTCCAGTCCAGCTGTGACTGCTCTTCTCCTTATGATTGGTAAGTCTTTCTTAAGCTCTTGTGATGCTGTTCGTTCTGTTTAATGTCTTTATATGTTGCTCCTATTTATGCCCGCAATAATGTCTCTCTTCTGTTTTCTTCCCTTAGATGGACATGTGGCCTCAATGCAGCTGTGAGACGCGGCCGGATGGAAGATGAATGCTACCGCAATGTTCGACAGCAGGTAAGTGATGGTTTAATGAAAGCGCGAAGTATGGCGAAGCGCAACCTTAAACTGACTGTTTTTTCCATGTCTAACCTTGTCTTCTGTTTTTCCTTGCAGGCGCTGCTGTCGACGATGGAGCCTGTCGTGCTGCGGTGCCAAGATGAAGATTTCGGCGTTCCGGAAAGTGTAAAGATGAATACTTGGTTCACCGAAGAGATGTACAGGTAAGAACAGCTTCCCCCAGTTGGTAAGTATGCTGGAAGG
This sequence comes from Ambystoma mexicanum, assembly GCF_040938575.1. Lineage (NCBI taxonomy): Eukaryota > Metazoa > Chordata > Amphibia > Caudata > Ambystomatidae > Ambystoma > Ambystoma mexicanum. The sequence continues at coordinate 999,214,909 of NC_090923.1, forward strand.
AATCAGGATGTCCAGGAAGCAGGATCTTCAAAGGTAAGTCTGACCTCAGGCGACGGTGAGCGTTACGCTGCTTGCAAGTGCAGAGTAACGTGAAGCGTCTGTCTTGAGGATCGGGCAGCTTATATAGCTGAGATTGTGGGCACGCCAATTAGGGCCGGCTTACCAGCCACACCCTGCCACTCCTAGAGTGTGAGCACGTGCGAAGGCAATCCATTAGCAGCCACACCCAAGAATACACTTGGGGCTGCTTAATGGATGGAATGTTCAAGGTTAATGCATCTGAAGTGCTATGTCCATAATAAAAGCTTTTTGGTGTTAAATGGGTGTTCTTGTTTACATTTGTTCATAAGCCTGGTGCCAAAGGTGCCAGGACAGTGTCCAGCCAGGTCCCCTGTGCATGCGACCCCTGCATGCCTGTGCCCCTGATTTCATGACCATGACACCAACTTCTTGCAGATTTTAAAGGGTTTGGATGAGTTGTTAGATGCCGCAGAGACACGAGCTTGAATGTGGACTCTCTTCTTGGTGAGGACAGTGAGTCGTTATTGCCTTTGGAGCAGGCGACAGGCCAGTTTGTCAGAGGATGATCAAGAAGCCCTCCATTTCCTCTCAGCAGCCCTACACTTATGTTTAAGTGTAGCTAGGTCACAGTTATACCAGGATGTGTACTTGGCTTCGGACTTCAAATGGATCCTCATGACAGGGGCAAGAGCATCAAGAATATCAGAAATTGAAGAGTAGAGCAGAGACAGGGCTGTGTCAGGATGTGAGACAGCCAGAGGTTGAAGGGGGAGAGAAGGTGGCAGTGAAAGCCTCAACTGACACACGCTTCATGGGACGGATGTCCGAGAAGGTAGCTGGCAGTGTTGGGGTAGGCTTGTCTTGGACGGAGGAGAGGGAGAGATGAGAGGGGAGGAGGCAGTGATCGCTCCAGGTGAGAGGAGTGGTCAGAGGGATGGAGAGGGGGAGGTCAGAGGAGATCAAGACATTGAGTGTGTGCCCTGCAGAGTGAGTTGGGCCAGAGGGAAGGATGGACAGGGAGAGGGAGTCGCGGAGATCACAGAAGAGTTTTTTCTTTTTCTTTAATGTTTTTGGTTTGTTTAAACCTTTACAATGTTTTACTCGAAAAAAAAATGTTTTTTTTAACAAAAGGCATTCAAAAGAGGACTAGGTCTGAATGGGAATGATAGAGGCAGGAATCCACTCAGGAAAGATCAGGGCTAACCCCCACCAGTCTGGGAGGATCTGGGTGCAAAGAGGATCTTGTAGCCATCAGGGAGGAGAGTGACAGAGCTGGCCATGAACCATGTTTCAGTAAGACCAAGGACATCAAGGTCTAGTTTTTCAAGTAGGTGGCAGATGTCAGAGGAGTGTTTGACAGCAGAGCGAGAGTTGAGAGTGGCAATATGAAGAAGGTGGCCAGCCTTAAAAACCTTCCAGGGAAGGGTACAGATCAGAGGTATGCCCTGCGGCGGAGAAAGAGCACTAGGAGGGGCAGAGGAGGAGGACAGAGAGGGCAAGGTAGCCAAGGGGGGGAGAGGAGGGGACAGCAGGAGATGAGAGGAAATTGATGAGGCGAGGGAAGCGCCTATCAAAGAGGAGGAGATTGGCCCGAGGGCCTTGGACCATGACAGTGCCATTAAGGTAGACATTAATGATGACTTTAGAGGAGTCGAAGGAAGCCATGAGAACTTCCCAGCAAGTGGCACCGTTAATGGGAAAGGAGGAGGTAGGACAGAGCACAGAGATCATATGAAGAGTCCATAGATCTGGCAAAGGCATGACAAAGAGGATGTTAGTGAGGGTCTGTCTGGAGGAAGTATTGGAGTAGGTGTCGGCGATAGGAAGACCAGGGCCAAGATATCCTTTTTGAACTTCTTCTTAGCAGACTTAGTGAGAAGGGAAGGATAGTCGATGGAGAGAAGCAGTTGGAAAAGATAGGAGAAACAGATAATGCCATGGTCTGGTAGAGAGAGGTGGCAGTAGGAGGAATATACAAGATTAGAGGTAAGGAACAGTCACTGGGCTAGCAGGTGTTAGGGAGAATTCTATGTAAGGCTAATTTCCCAAACCTAGTGAGTCCCCCAGCAGCTTTCTCTCCTGCTAAGAGTGAGATTCTTTTACTCCCATTCTTAGACATGATTTGAGGTGTTCCTTTATCTTTCAATGTGTTTTATGGGCTATGGGGTCTTTTACTCCATAGGGTCTCATGTGTTTTTTTTATGTGGGTTACACAGCACCCTCCGTGCCGTAACCCAGGGGTGTCGTAGCGACCCCCCAACATAGACTCCATACCCTGGGACTGACTTCTGTCTCCCAGGGCATATAAAGTCACCATTAGCTTTACTAGTCCCAAATTATGAACAGAAACCTGTACAAACCATCATATTGTGGACGTAATGGTTGGGGCAATTCGATTGTCCCGGGGTCTGTTGTTCGAGGGGGCACGTCTCCGTCCCCCCTGATCGAGTTTTGGCTGGTGGCAGTGGATACTACTTTTTATATTCAACCGCGAATATATCTCTATGGGATTTTCCCATTGTTCGAGGCTACCAACTTTAATTATTCAATTATTATAGCCTCGAACATACCGCCGGTTTATTTATTTAATATTAATTCAACGGTTGGTACTTTTTTCCAGAACTTGATTCTAAAATGGCGTTTGTGTTCTCTTCTGTGACTCCAACCCAAGTCAAGCCCTTTGTTCCACTTTTTGGCGGGCTTCTCCACAGAAGCCTCCAAAAGTGGTGCCACTCTGTCTGGGTATCACAGGGAGTGTGGGAGGGGGTTTAGGCACCCTGGACTGAGTTACCTTGGTAGCTCAAGTCGCACTCTAGTGCGATTGACTCTAGTGTGATTGGCCCAAGTGGTGAGCCGGCCGGCTCACCATTTAGCATGCTTGATTGACAGCTAGGCTGAGTGAATGGGGGTATGCTGCATAAAAGCAGAGCTTTGGGGACTGGAACTTCAGAAGTCGCCACAGGACCTAAGAATCCGAGGAGGGAGAAGCTGAGCCGACCTGCAACGACGACACCACCGGTGGCGCCTTGCTGAACCGTCTCACCACTTTTCCCGACGACAGAGGAGATCTCCAGTCCGGAGAGTCTTCTTCCTTTGACTGGTGGGGATAACCAGTTTTGCCTTCTTTTCACCTTCCTGGAGCATCTCGTGGCCGCCTTGCCCGTGCCAAGCACCCCGGCAACCAGAATACCACGGTTTATCACTACCGCGAAGAGAAGGGTAGTACCTTTTAACCGGAGGACTCCGCGGCTGGTTTCTTCCCTGGCAGTGCAACGACCTTCATCTTTCCTCCACGGCGAGACCTCTTCTTCCTCTGGACGAAACACCGACTTGCACCTGCTGCCAGGAACAACTGCCCCCGCTGAAGCTTCCTTCACACTTAAGGTACTGTGTCCCGCCTGGTTTCACTTGCGACAGATCGTTCAGGGTGACAGTAAAGCCTCGACTTTCTAACCTGGATTAGCCTGGGACAACCTAGCTAACTTTTCCTGACTTTAATTTCATCCTTTTTGTGCGACCTATCTACAAGACTCTTTGGGCATAACCCCACTGTGTGAACCTGGACCCCTTCTGCTTGCTCTCTCCAAGAGTGGGCCTTGCAATTGACTTCCTTGCTCTCCAGTAAAACTCTGCCTATCCTGCCTTACTGTGGTTCTTCGTAAAAGTATTGAAACTTGTGTGCTTCCTTAACTCTGCCTTTTTCCCTCCCTTTCTTTACAACTTATTAGAGTGTCATCTTATGTTAAGCGCTCACCTCTGTCTGAAAATAAGTGGTGTTTCTCACTAAGACTTGTCTAATAAGTGAATAGGGTTGTATATATATGATAGTGACTGTGTGCTGAATTTACTTACCTCGTATTTGCTAGTGTAAATCACAAGTGTGTTTTTAAATAAATAATTATATACTTTTACACCAAAGCTCTGGTCAGTGTTTGTTTGAGCTACTGTGTCTCTGTACCTATTGTGTATACTCTGCATACTGCCTAACTCTTCTTGAGGGAAGTCTGACTGCTCAGCTACAGCTAACAAGTGAATCTGTGTGGTACAGATTGCTACTAAGTGGGTTTACTGCCAAACACCTCTAGTCTTAAATCTTTTGCAGTGGTCCCTAAGGGAACTGCACAGGTTTCTGCCTAACAGCAGGTTACAACTGAGAGCTGAAGTAAGGTGAAAAAAAAAACAACACAGCCAATTTTGACTTTCCTAAACACACCCGAATTTGACTTTCCTAAACACACACAAATTTGACTTTACTAAAATACACCCAAATTTGACTTCCCTAACCACACCCAACGTTGACTTCCCTAACCACACCCAAATTTGACTTTCCTAAAACACGCCCAACTTTGACTTTCCCAAACACACCCAAATTTAACTTTCCTAAAACACACCCAAATTTGACTTCCCCAAACACACCCAAATTTGACTTTCCTAAAACACACCCAAATGTGACTTTCCCCATACACACCCAAATTTGACTTTCAAGGCAATTTCGTAGGCAACAATAGGTATAAGAAAAGAGGTAGGATTATAGTTGAGTGTTTAGACGAGAGCATGAAGGGGGGACCAGTTGTAAACAAGAAGAAGGTAGAGTGAAGGTGAATGGGCCTCATTACGAGAATGGAGGTAGCTGCCCCCGTTCCGGGCTCCATTACCGGGTTCCTGCAATGGGGATTTACCGGGTTACTCTGACATAGGAGGACCCAGTAATTCCTCCTTGCAGGAGCCCACCCCCATTCCCATTTGAGCCCCCGTCGGGCTCAGTGGGAATGGGGAGGGAGGTAATAATGGGCAGATTACATCTGGCCCGTTATTGCCTCCTTCTTCCCCTCGCGGGACCCGGAAAGCATGCCTGGTTTTACCAGGAGTGCGATCCGGGTCCCGCGATGGGACGTTTGTAATCGGCGCTCCTGGAATGAAGGGGGCCGGTCCCGTACCGGCCCCCTTCATTCCAGGAGCGCCAGCCTTATAATGGGGCCCAATGAGATGAAATCTAAATGGTAGGCAGAAGGAGGGAAACTAACCAATAGAGAGGGCAGTAAGAGAAGCCCAGTTTCATGCCTGAGGGAGCAGGCATCCCCAGGGAGGGTCAGGCTGTTGTAGTAGCATCCCGGGAAGCTGACAGGGCCTTAGAAGTGGGCCTTTGTAGATGGTACCGGCTCCCGCCTCTCGGTTGCTCCTATTGGGCAATGAAGGCCCAAGCAACCAATGGGGGTGGGTGTCAGGCAGGGATAGAGGACATCAGGCCCATGAAGAAAAAGTGAGGTCTTCTTGGAGGGGCCCAAAAATCCAATGTGAGCCGGTGAAAATGCGGCAGGCACGATATTAAACCCACAAGCTGGGTGCACAAGGAGTCAGGAGAGCTACTATGTGCAGTCCACTGCCCGCCCAGCAGATTCGAAAATAAAGGTGCAGTTTTTTTTTCTCCTAAATGTGCGCTTCATGTGCTAAAAGGCACTCTGAAATTTAGGGCTTACCCTGCAGGCTGTTCTGCCCTCTGGAGGATGTAGAAATTAGAAGAATGGCCAGCCAGGCCACTGGTGTTGAAGATCACTGCATATCATTGTTACTCACCCCTACTAGGGCGGATGCAGAATTGCATAGCTCAGTTGGAAAAAGTCTCTGATAAAGTCAAAAAAGCAACAGGACCAGTGTTTGTCAACACTTTTTGCCAATTTATCTTTAATAATCAAATCGGTTATCACCAAAAATTGGAAAAAAAGTGTGTACACATAAAAAGACATCTCCTTTGGTAGCATACAAGAGAAGTCAGAATATGAGAAATATTCTAGTCAGAAACAATATAACAGAAAAGAATCCATGGATGGTGAAACAGACAACCTTGTGGGCCCTGCCCCCCGTTTCCGGTCACTTTCTGTGTAGATAATGCGTTAAGTATACTGTTAAAACTGCAGAAGTAGAAATTGTGTTGCAGGAGAAATGGCTTATTAAAGATCTAACGGATTGCCATAGTGAAAATGTAGTGTACATGATCATATTTCCGTGTGGGCTCCGATACATAGGCAAGACGAACAGAAAGTGCAAAACCAGGCTCTTTGAGCAGTGCAGCTGTATTAAAAACAACATTATTGAGGCTCCTCTGGTGAAACATTATATTGAACTGGGACACAACTCCGAGAATATCCTTTGGGTAATTCTTTAAAAAATCAAGGGAGCCAATAGTGAAGATAATAATCGTCGATTGCTCCTTTTTTTTAAAACCTTTGAGACAGACAACACATCACGTATGTAACTTTAGCAACAGGCCAACTGTGTTACATCTGGTCTATACTTTTCCCCAATGTCTCTGATTATTTTGCTATCCCCCCAACTAGTCCTCCTCCCTCCCTCCCTTTAACACCAGTTATGGGGTATCCAGAGTCTGCAGGAGCTATTGAGTTCTCTCCAAGCTGTCTAATCTGTTCTTAGACTCTCAAATGACATGTGCATTTTTAAGTATTCGTGGTTTGTGGAAGTGAGCTTCCCTGTCCTTCACAAACTCATGGAAGGGTTTCCAAGTCGCCAGGAACTTAAAGTATTTCCCTGCTCGAAGGGACCATATCTTCTCAGTTGCCATGACCCACCAGATCTTCATCCACCAACCAGGGGTCGTTGGACCCGTTTCGCATTTCCATCTCTGTGCCAAGTTCATTCTTGCAGCTGACAATAGGTGCGTTAGTAGGGTGGCCCTAGGTCCAGACATTGCATAAGTGCCTTCAACAGCGCCACTCCTAGTAAGACCGTCTAGGGAGATAAAGGCAGCTCCACACCCACAATGTCCTTTATGTGCCCCAGCACTTCCTTCCAGTATGCCACTGCTTTTGGGCACGTCCACCACATGTGTTATAGCTCTCCCCACCCCCGCCGTTCCTCCAAACTTTAGGAGGATAGTTCCCAACCCATTCCGGATGTTTTTCCACCCCAGTGCTTTATCCCAGCTACGTAGGGATAACTTGGTTTCTTCTAGTAAGGCCCCCCCTTTTCTCGGCCCGCCGGTTTAAGTGCCTGCAGTGGCCCCAACGGAATCGTGGTAGCTGATTGTTCTATCTGGCACCACACCTTTAAGTCAGCCTGTCTCGTCCATTCCAACACTGGCGCCAAGTGTGCCGCCATTATGCATCTCTCAACATCTGGGACTCCCAATCCTCCCAGGAGTGGAGGGCGCATCAGAATACTTGTAGCTGTTTCCACAGGGGTGTAATGTTCGCTCTATACAGTTTGCCTAGACTTCTTGTTAGGTGTATTCCCAGATATTCCAGGGAGTCCCTTTCCCATATCAAGGGGAATGACTTCCCCAAAGTTTCTATATCCTCCCTTCTCTCCATTATGTTTATTGCTTTAGATTTGGAGAAGTTAATAGAGAACCTTGATGACCTCTCGAACTGCAATTTTACCATGGCTCTGGGCATTGTGTTTTGGGTATCTTTCATGAAGAGCATTAGGTCGTCCGCGTATAATGCGATTTTTTGGGCCACCGGACCACAATCCACCCCTTCGAACCCGGTGTCCTGCCAGATTTGGCTCGCAAAGGGTTCAATTGCCATCGCAAAAATTAGGGGTTGGGGGCAGCCTTGCCTTGAATCTCGCCTAATTTTAATTTGTTCCAAGCTCTGGCCGTTAACTGTAAAGCTTGTTGACGGATCTGAAAATTAGCAAGTACCATCTTAGAGAATTCCAGGCCGCACCCGAAGCCTTCCAGTACTAACCCAGGTATTCCCAATTCAGACTGTCAAAGGCCCTTCTGGCGTCCAGTGCGGCCACTGAATACCCCTTCTGTGTGCGTACTCCTGTCTCTATTACATCTATTGCCCGCCTCACGTTGCCCTGTGTATGCCTCCCCACGATGAATCCTGCCTGGTCGTCATGTATAATGCCATGGAGGACTTTCATCAGTCTGTTCGCCAAGATTTTAGCATAGATCTTTGCTTCTGTATTTAGTAGTACAATGGGGCGAATGCTTGCGCCTTCTGAGGGGTCTTTCCCTGGTTTCAGGATTAAAATGGTTGTGGATCTACCCATGTCGGCTGTGACTGATCCTTTTTCCCCTGATTATGCAGAAGAGGCGTGTCAATGGGCCCAACAACTGCGAGCAAAATGCTGTATAGTAGCCAGACCCCAGGCCGTCCGGGTCTGGGGCCTTATTTGCGGGTAATGCTGCAATCGCATCACTGACCTCCTGTGCCGTAATCGGGGCCCCCAGTGACTGTCTATCCTGTTCCGCAGTTTGTGGTAGAGGGGTGGTCTGCAAATAGGACCTCTGATTTTCAGGGTCTAAGTTTTCACTACTCAGAAGTTCTTTGTGGAATTGTACCATTATCTCTAGTTTCTCTTTGTCTGTTGTTTGTGGGACTCACTGTTTATTTTTAAGTTACGCTATGTAGTTTCGTGTTTTTTGTTTTTCCAATTTCGCGGCTAGGAACCTGTTTGGCCTCCCCCCCACCCCCTGTATATAGTAAGATTGTTTTGTGTTCAACAATGTTTGGGCTACCCTGTCTGCGGTGTGGTTTTCAAACCGGGCTCTACTCTTCCAGAGTTCTCTCAGAGATTTCCTTGTTTGTCTGCCCTTATGTAGATTCTCGGCTTCTTTTACCTCTTTTTCAAATGTTTGCGTTTTGAGGGTTCTCTCTCTAGAGTATGCCGCTGCTTGTGAGATAAATTCGCCTCGGACTACCGCCTTCCCTGTGTCCCAAATCACCCCCCAGTCTGTTTCGCCGTTATCATTCTCCCCAAAGTAATTGTTAATTGTATTCTCCAAATGTGCCCTGAGAGCGGTGTCCCTCAGTATTATCTTGTTTTATCTCCAGGTGGGCCGTTTCTTACTCTCCCTTCCCTCCAGCTCCATGCGAACCACCACCGTCACATGGTCCCTGAGATACTCTTCCCCTATTTCTATTTTCCTCACCTGGGGGACCAGTGTTGCAGCGATCAGGACCACGTCTATTCTGGAATAGCCTAAATGGACTGCTGAGTAGTGCGTGTATTCTCTGATTTTCCCCTGAAAGAACCGGCATGTTTCTATTACCCCCGGGTCTCGAAAACGTTTTCCCAATGCTTGTCTTTTTTTCTGATCTGCCATTGTGGGCAGGAGCGTTTTAACTAGTGTAGGGTCCATCACACAGCTAAAATCCCTGCCTACGATCAGCTGGCCCTCACACCAGCCCCCGTACTTTTCAAGTATTTCTGTGATGAATACATCCTGTTTTTCATTGGGGGGGGGAGTACAGGGCAATTATAGTATAGGTCCTTTCTCCTGTTGTGCCTTTAAGCCCAAGGAATCTCCCCTCTGTGTCTCTACGCAGTTGTAGTTTCCTAAACCCCAATTCCCTGTTGATCAGGATGGCCACACCCTTTGATTTTTTCCCACTGGATGCAAAGTATTGTTGGGGAAAAGGCCTTATGGGCCTTCCTCTTTTAGTCCTTTGGGATAAGGTGATTTTCCTGCAAGATCCCTGTTGTCGTCTGCATCTCCCTTAGCCTATCCAGAATTCCTCAGAGTTTCATGGGTGAGTTCAGCCCTTGCGTATTCAGGGATGCTATTGTTGCGTCCACCATTTCAACATAAACAGGAATTGCTTCTCGCCGTCTTTGGCGTTTTGCCTAACTCAACCTTCCACCTGCATCACCCCCACTGTCTTCCCCTTTCCTCAGACTGTGGACCGCTTCCCTCTGCCCTTTGCTCCCTTTCCTCCCCCACCCAACGCCCCCCCCCCTTAGCCCCACCCTCTCCCACTTCCCTCCCCACGGTGCTCCCATTTGGCTTATGTGACCGGGGTTGCAAGGATTCCCCCCAGATCTTACTACTGGGTGTTGGGTTACAAATAGGCCCATAGTTCCAATGTGCCAGGGCATTCTGGGCCTCATTACGACCCTTGCGGAAATGGAAAAATGATGGCGGAAATGCAATACCGCCATCGAACACCGCTCGTTGCGATCATGACCCGTCACCGTAAAGTACGATGCCATTAGCGACACCGCAGTGAACGGCAACGCTAACTGCACCAAGTACGCGCACGCGCGCCTTGCAAAACCGGAATCACCGCCATGGCGCAACGGTACGCGAATTCTGACCCTAGCGGACATGTACTGAACGCCATCAAGCACGTCGTAAAGTACCATTCCGCCATGGCGAGAAATACGGCAACGCGAACCAACCGTAAATGGCCCACTGAGTGCCTGTACTCCACTCCCTGGCCTCATTGCACAACTCCTGGCATGCGCTATGTACTCACACTATGCAACCAGTGAAATCCACAATTCACCCATGCATGCCAACGTAGAAAAGCATGCAGGGGCTCAAAGCGCCCCGTGAGTGGGCATCCATGTACGGCATGTCACCATAGCCGTACTGACGCAGCACAGGCATGTGAAGGTACAACACATCAAAATGAAAATCAAGAACACATGACACAAAACAACAGTAGTCCCCCATCGCTTGCCACCAGCGCAAGGCAACATCCACAACAGCATCCTGAGGGGGATTGCACCAGCCCTGTACTCATGCCATCAAACAAACCAACCATCAGCAGAAGCATGTACCACACAAGTCGGCAGAGTGACTGAGCAGCCAGGCTCATCCCAAGAGGGGCCGATGGGAGCTGCAGGGCACAGATGGCATCAATACAGGAGCTATTCCAATGGACATGACCCCAGTCCCCCTCCAACAAACGCACGCAAACACAGTCACCTGTGACCAGCCACATTCTGAACAACCCATCATTCCACCAATCGACCTGGCTGACAGGCACCAGTCGGCCAAAAGCCAATCCCCCGCCCCAGAACAGCACATCATGTAAACAGTCACAATGGCAGCCTCTATCCGTGACCATACTGTGCTACGTAGGCAAACGCGGGCAGTACTGTACCACACAACTCAACTCAGAAGGCGGAACACAATGCAGATCATCACGCAATACATACCGCCACAAAGCGAAAATCGCCACATCACCTGCAAAGAACAACGCAACACGACAAATATCGGAATACAATTTAAATGCACATCCAAATGACAAAGGCCCCACAGCAATTTGCAAAATACCACCAAAACAACCATCATCACCGAGGGCTGCATCAGCAATAATTGACCGGCTTCCACTTGTGTGACGCCCTGTACCATCATGGCACACAGGGCTTACATCAACGTTCCAAAAGGCAACATGGAAGCGGCAAGAACCGCAGGTCCGTCCCATGAGGCAGGCACTAGTCGAGCTGAAAGGCCGAAATGTTGCACCTAGCCACCAGTACAGCGTAAGGGCATGTGGCCCATTGGCGATCGTCCCATATGATCGAAATGGTGCTCCACTGATTCACCCGAAGCTGCAGGAGTCGAGAGTAAAAACCATCTGGAGGAGTGGCGTAGAGATGGCATCTGCAATAGGGCAGGAGATACCTGTCACCCAAAAGAAACACAAATCAACCGATTGCATTACGGGACTCATGATGCATTACAATCTTCATTCAACACACCAAATCCACACCCATATGCATGCTAGCCCACTCCAAAGGAATATACACACCCCTAAATCAGTATCGAATCACAACGAAACCAATCGAGCTAAATACACCATTGGCAACGTCGGTTACTGTGCATGCGTCCGTCAAGACAGAACCCATGACATGGGATTAGTAACGTGCCTAGACACAAGTGTATGAAGGCGCGTCGAGACAGGGAGGATCCGACAAGGGCAGATAGACGTATGTCCCACTATGGCAGCCTTGCATCACATAACGCAGGGGAAGGGGAGTGAACCAAAAAACCCATGTACATGGCAGACCCTAAACGGATTCATCAGTCCATGCATCCACACATCATTCCCTCATCCCGCAATGAAAACGCATGAATATTCACTCACATAATATGTGAAACTTCCATCGCGTCTGTGCGTAATGCAGTCCGCCAAAAACCACTGTGCCCCTGGCCGGATCTGTAGTGTTGTGAAGCAAGATGGATTTGGGAACGTCCTGCCTTATCGTCCACTACGCTATTGCGCATCCCATTCAATTCATATCATTCATTGCCTGCTCGTTATGGGCCATGTCCCAAGGACATTCTACAATAGAACGTTACATTTCCAGCCAGACCTGTGGGCGTATCCTCGCCGCTACTTCAAAACCCAAAATGCTGGCCTTCGAATTCCTCACTTGCAACATTACGTCGAAAAGGCTTCTGTGAACGCTTGCATTCACAATTACATCAATGTAGTGCGGCTGTGTGTCATGATGCTAACTGGCTGCAATCACAAATGGGACGCCACGCCCGTCGGTGGATTACGTTACTGTGCTGCATGAGGGTCGCCCATCGATCGAGCCCTACATACCACTGACTCTTCACAGGTATGTAAGCGGCTGCAATCATAGCATGTGTAACAATGGGAGCATAGCATGAAGATCAGTCAAAGTACATCACACTGCCATCGGGATTAGATACATGATTCAAATCCCAAGATGCCATGCGGCCAAATGCAGCCTTACGTGCGGGACGTGCTCGACCAGAAGGGATTGCATCTGCCACAGATTCATTCAATCAGCACAGGTGGAGGCCATACAGGCCGACAGCACATATATTGCAGACCCAAACCCCTCCCACAACCACTCCCACTCCAAAATGCTACCGGCAGGACTAGCGATGTTGGGCCTGGGGTACCAGACAGCACTGCAAGTGCTACAACTACAAGAAGACGACGAACAACAACAGGTACAACAACCGGGCGCACAGGGGAGACGGAGGAGAAGGAGGAGGAGGAGGGCAAGGCAGGGTCAGCAAGCCCCACAAGCACTGCCACTACCACCACGCAGGCGGCCCGCAATCCCACGCCTCCGAGCCGATCCGTTCAACCTCACTGCTGAGCAGATCCACACCCTCTACCGTTTGGACCGGGACACCATAATCGCCATTGTGGACATGACACATGCTGACCTCGTGAGCATGATAGATAGCCCAACCGCCATCCCACCCCTACTGAAGGTGGTGTCTGCACTCCACTTCCTGGCCACAGGCACCTACCAGCACACAGTGGGACAGTTGCATGGCATTTCACAGCCACTGTTCTCACGGACACTCTTCCAAGTGCACGATGCCCTCCTGAAGCACGCCGACGACCACATCACACTACCACGCACGTACCAGGAGATTACCAACGCTAAAGTGGGATTCCATGCACTTGGCGGCATCCCGGGTTGCATTGGTGCCATCGACTGCACCCATGTTGAATTGGTTGTCCCACATGCCATGGAGGTCCAGTACCGCAACCGGAAACAATTTCATTCAATCAATGTGCAAATGGTGTGTGACTCCAACAAGATATTTACGCATTGTTGTGCCAGATTTCCAGGATCTACCCATGATTCTATGGTCCTGAGGAACACAAGAATACCACGCTACATGGAGCGACACGCAGGGCACAGATCCTGGCTACTCGGTGAGTCTCATTCCATGCATGACATCGTGGCCCATTTGATGCGTCAATGACCTTGCAGGGGGGGGGGGGGCTACTTAGCACTATCATTCCACTGACACCCTTTATTCGTCTCATACAGGTGATGCCGGGTATCCACTGAAGAGATGGCTCCTTACACCAATCCGGAACCCACAGAACGAGCATGAGGAGGACTACAACCATGCCCACTCACGTACCCGTGTGGTCATTGAACAGGCATTCGGCCTACTGAAGGCTCGTTTCCGCAGCCTCAGCAGGTCTGGCGGGGCACTCATATACAGCCATGAGAAGGTTTCTAAGATGGTCATGGCATGTGTCATGCTGCACAACATGTGCATACGTAGGAATGTGCCCATGCCCCCTGACGCTGTACTGCATGCACCTGAGGATGATGATGATGATGAGGGTGGGGATGTGGAGGCACCTCAAGGAGTCCATGAGGCACAGGATGCACGTGCAATCCGACAGAGCATCATAGATGCATGCTTCTAGCAACCACGCATGGTGCCTATTACACGGAAAGGGGACCTGTGGCACTGTGTGTGTGTAGTACAGGCACATTGTGGACTGTACGCCTATGAAGGCCTCGTACGCAAATATCAATGTCCACACATGTCATTGGATGATAATGAGGTGCTGTATTGTTAATGTGATTTGATTTATACACCCTATGGACCCGCCACCCAGTGAAGCCCAACACACACCCTCCACCCTACTACCTCCCCCCCCAACACCAGTGTCCAAATATGCATGCTGTCCGTGGGTAGACGCTATTGCAAGCCCCCTCTACGGGTATCAGGGGCACCCCTGCCCGTGGAGCGCAGGTTCCTGCCAGATCTGCGTTGGGGGCTGCCCTGGACGGAACTTGCCACGGATGAGGTCTCTGCCTGCTCGCGTCCATGCATGTCTCTGAGGGTTTGTGAGAGCTCCGAGAGCACACGGCGCATAGCAGCAAGTTCAGCACAAACGTCTTTGGACGTCGCATGCAGTTCCCCCCTCAGGCTCTCGGTGCTTTTCTCCATTTGTGCTCTCAGGCTCTCGGTGCTTCTCTCCATTTCTCCCCTGAGGCTCTCACTACTTTTCTCTATTTGTGCCCTGAGTGTCTCGGTGGATGTTTCCATGGCTGCCCTGGAACCCCCGCATTCATTTGCATGGTCCTTGAGTAGCGTGGACGCTTCCTGCTGTTGCTCGATCAGCAGGTCGAGGGACTGTTGCCTCTGCTGGGCCATGGACATTTGCGGTGGTGTGACAGGGGGGCTGCTCAACACATGTTGCCTTGGCACAGGACTTGTGGGGGTTGGCCAGTCGTCGTCTTCAGGGTGCCCCTGCGTGGTTTCGTCATGGTGTAGGGGATGGAACATGCAGGGGGATTGGGAAAGGTCATGGATGGTACCTACGTCGCCAGCACTGTTTTCCGTGTCGGAGCATGCTGGCATGACAGCTGTGTCACCTATGGTGCTGCTACCACCAGAGGCAGTGCCATCAGATACGTTCTTTGGGGGGACCTGTGGTGCTGGGGTTGTGGACTTGCTGGCTGCTGGGGTGCCTGTTGCAGTCCCCTCCAGTGTGCTGCCACTTGATTCCTGCTGCTGCCGTGTCTTGATCCTTGCACCTGAGGTGGAGGCTCTTGGGACGTTGGTCCTGGCCCTCTTTGCAGGCGTGCTGGTAGGGGTGTCCTGCAGCTCGTCGTTGGTATCGGACCCTGTGGTGGAGTAAAGAGGGGCGAGCGTTAGTTATGGGTCTGTCGGATTTGGAATGGCAACGTATCAAATGCATTGGGGTGGTACATGAGGCTGATTTGGGACTGGGCCTTGGAGGTGGTCTCATTTTCGTGTGGATTGAGGATGCATTCATTTGGCTGCCTGCAGTTAGGGGGTGCATGCTGCACATGTAGGGGTTGTTTATGGCTTCTTGATTGATTTGTTTGTTCATTCTGACTTTTAGAGGGCGCTGTCAGGGCTAAGTATGTATTGCACTATGGGGTCACATGGTACTGCACATGTTCGTGGTTTGTGGATTTCGCATTGTTTCTCTTGGCCAACCTACCTGATTCTCCGGATGTCGGCACTCCTTTCTCCATCCCTCCGACTCCCTCTATGCTCTCCATTCCTATGGTGGAGGCGCAGATTTCCTCCCAGGGGGTCAACTTGATGGGTGACTCTGAACCCCCCCCCCGGTAGCTGTGGCGATGTTCCTGTTCGCAGAAAGTATGCTGCGAACGCGGATCCGCAGGTCGTCCCACCGCTTGCGACATTGCTGTGGCGTGCGGGGTGTTGTCCCCACCGCACTTACGCGCTGTGCCACCAGGGCCCATATGGCCTTCTTGTTGGCAAGGGCCGTCCTGGTCATTTGACTGGAGAAGACGACGGCGGAATTTTCCTGTAGGGTCTCGGTGAGCACGGTCAGTTCCTCTCGGGAGAAGTGTACCTGCCGCTTGCGGTCACACGCTTTCTTGGCTACCTTTCCCATATTTATTTTTTTAACTGGGGTTGCTAACGGGTTGGGATGTGTGTCAGGCTCGGATTTTTTATGGTTGTGTTGGGATTCGGTTTTTATAGTTGTGCGGCGTGCTGTTTCCCGTTCCGGCCACATGCTTTTACTTCCGTTTCCGTATATTTACGGTGGCCGTAATTTGCGGTGCACGCTCGTTACGGTGACCGCTCATTACGGTGACCGCTAAGATGGGTGGCGGTATTGCACCTGGTGCAGCGTACGGCGGCGGTAAGGGCCGTTTTGGGGTCATTTCCGCCATCGCAGCCTTTCGGATTCCGCCATGGCGTAATGCTCGTGCCCGATGGGTCGTGATTGGCCGCACTTTGCTCCTTCGTGCAATGGCGGAAACGCTATTTACGCTGTTGCGGTCCGGTCAGTCACTTTCCGCCAGGGTCGTAATGAGGGCCCATGAGTTGATTCCTAATTATGGTAACGCCTGCCACCGCACAGGCACGCTTTTAGCTCCAGTTGTAGGTTATTCCTCTTGTTTTGTCATTTTATAGTAACGGTCTCATTGAGTGATGAACTGTGTTGCCCCCGTCGGGCCCTTATGTATGAGTTTTATATGGGCCGGTCAGCTTGGCTTCTCCTCTGGGTTTGTTTCTCCTTTCCATGGACCATTCCCAAGGATTCGCTGTGTTGGTCGCAGTGTCTCGTATTGATCCGGCTTCCACTTGGTTCTGGTCCTCCTCGATGCATAGCATTGATAAGCCCTCATCGCACATGCTGATTTATCTTTGTTTTCCTTCCCAGTTGAATGTTAGACCGAAGGGGTAAACCCACCTGTATGTTATGTGCTTCACCTGTAGGGCTTTCGTTACTGGTCGCATGAGTCTCCTTTTGTGAAGTGTCGAGAGCGCCAAGTCTTGATACAGCTGGATGGGGCTACCATTGACCGTCAGGTCTGTGTGGGTTGTGGCCGCTCTCAGAATGTTCTTCTTCAAGCCGTAGGATGTGAGGCCCACCAGCACATCTCTGGACCTCGCTCCTGGTTCAGCACTCCTGGGGCCCACCTGATGTATCCTGTCGAAACGTATGGCTTCAGGCCGTGTATCGGGTAACATGCTGCTGAAGGACTGTTGCATCGTGTCCCGAAGGTCCCTGTCTATTATTGATTCTGGCAGGCCTTTGATCCTTATATTGGACCTTCAGGATCTATTTTCAAGACCTTCAGCCTGCAATTCCAGGTCACTGGTGGCTCTCGCCACCTGATCTAGCAGGATGCTGTTCTGTTTTGTGTCTTCCACTATGCTGGACAGGCCATTCCACCGAATCAACCCTGTCTCTGAGCTCATTCACTTGCTTGCGGACCTGCTGCAACAAGGCTTTTAGTTCCTCTTTTAGCTGCCCCATCTGGGACTGGAATGTGTCGGGCAGTCTTGCCTCCATACCCTTCAGACAATTCAACAGTTCTTCCTTGTCGGAGGACATTGTGGTTTGGGGTGTAGCCGGAGTTGGCTCCGTAGTGTCCCGTAGGGGCGAGGTGGCTGGTAGTTCAGTTAATTTCTTTTGTCTCAAGCACTTTGCTAGTTGGTTCTCCTGGCGCATGAGTGTCCCCTTTAATTATGAGGGGGCGCCTTTGGTTCTGGCGCCTGGCATTCGGGTTGCAGGTCCTCCCCAGTGTCTCCGGCTGTCCGCTGAATGTGCCCCCCGTTGCGGCCCTGTCAACTTCCACAACTTACCCCCCTTCAAGATGTGGCTCGGGGCTTTCTTCGCTATTCCGGGACGTAACGAGCATCCACAGGAGCTGGGTCGGCTCTTCAGAGAGTTTCGTGCTCTGAGCCCCTCTCTCCCCTTCAGTTAGTGCGCATTGAGCCCACACGCCGAGCTGCTCAACGTGTGGGGGAGCAGGTGAGCTTCCACTATCGTGCTTTCGGTGCTTTATGGTCCGCTCTTGCTCTTGGGACTCTTTGCCGATTAGTTT
Source organism: Ambystoma mexicanum (assembly GCF_040938575.1). NCBI lineage: Eukaryota > Metazoa > Chordata > Amphibia > Caudata > Ambystomatidae > Ambystoma > Ambystoma mexicanum. The sequence goes on from NC_090923.1 coordinate 999,232,780, forward strand.
TGGTATTGCTAAATTATGCACCGGGGTGGGCCGCTTGGGTTGTCCGTTGGGACTTGGGCTACTGTCCAGCCCTTGTTCCCCCTGCAGTCTTCGGGCTCTGCCCTTATGTAGCTAAGGGGAGCTGCGACTACCACCCTCTACCCGACACCTTCCAGGTCCCGTATCTGGCCTCCACTGCTATGCTTTGCTTCCCCCACTGCTATAGTTCTAGAGGCGGGTCCCGCTGAATTCCTGTCCCTAGGCGGCCCGGGCGTGCTACTTAGCGCTCTCCTACCTCATTGTCTGTGGGCCATTGGGTCCGCTGTTCTCTCTGTGCCTCCTGGGGGCCCGGAACGCTGCCTGTCGTGATGTTCCCGTCGGTCCGGGCCTCTGACCGCAGCAGTCCTCTCCGCTCCTTCCAGTTGTTCGTCCCTCCGGCTCCAGCATAGCACTGCGTAGTCTGGGTGCACGTTGGGGATCAGCTTGGTTGGTCTCCGTCTCCGCCGGCTGGTCCACCCACGCTGCACTGGGCGGTAGTCTAGATTGATTCCGGGTCCCAACCCGGGGTCTCGCCAGCAGATGGGGCAGTCCGCTCTTCCATGGCACTACAATTCCGCTCCTTGCCGTGCAGCCGCCGCCTCACTTTACCCGGCAACGGCTCACTCTGCGGGTCAGCGGTTCTTCTACGGCACGCACCAGGATCGCTGCAGGCTCCTGCTGACCCGACACGGGTCGGGGTCCTATGAGGGTAAGCTCCTCTTTACCTCCACCTCACCAGTATGGCACCGCTGGAGCGACCTCGCTTCGGGAGGCCTCCTTGCGCCAAAGTCTACCAGGTGTGGGTGCTTCGTTGCCTTTTCTCGCACCTTGCTCGGCCGTCCGAGGACTCCCGCAGCTCCAGAGCAGTTCTTCTCTCTCCGCTCCGATCCAGCATGGATCGTTATAAGCATGTTGCTTTGGGCACCTTTACCGGCTCCTTTCGTTTCTCGCCTGTACAGAGCACCAGCGAATTCACAGGGTGGCGGTGTTCTGTAATATTTGGTATCCCATACCGATCCAGATCCCCTAGTCTTCGGCTGATTGCTGATTGGCTGCATTAAGCCTGAGCAGTGGCCCCTCTTCCGAGCTGTCACAGACATAAGCAGCAGAGAAAGCTTTGCATTAAAACGCGAGGCTGTCTTTGAAGAAGCCGCTGATGTAAAGCTTTCTCTCAGAATAATAAACAGTGAGTAATCTATAGCCACAACGGAACGAAGCTCGGCATTTCATAAACTTTAACTTGACATTAAAATACGAGGCTTCGACTGAAGCCATTAATGACTCCTTATCGAGCTGTGCTTTGGGGTAATAACAAGACAGTTACATTTCATGAAAAGCCTCCCTCTATTATCCTGTAAGTGGAGTATTCAGCATTGCAAGATGTGGTGAGGGGGACAGACACAGTGAAACTCCTGCTACTTTCCCCTCAAATGCAGTGCACGCAATTCCAGGTTGTCTCATTCGCGCCCACAAACCGCCCACCAACGTCTCAATCCGAATCTATTCTTTTGGTAACATTACTAGTGGCATCTCGCATTTTAACACAACAAAAACACGGCAGAATCATTACAGATGTAGGGAACTCATCTATTAGAGCTCTGTCCAGGCGCTCTGGGCAAAATACATGCACATCAACTAATTTGCATATGGATTGCACCAACAGAAATTACTTCTCAGAAAGCAAATCGCGAGGAGCATCATCAGTCTTTGATACTTGGAGGCGCTGTGCAAGTGACTTTAGAATAAGTTGTCATAAGTAAGCCAAGTGGCAAATAATTTTGTCGTGCAAAATACCTAAATTGCACTGTTATATATGGAGCAAGTCAGGCTTTTTTTTTTTTTTTAAATAACAGCATGATATATTAAAGCTTTTAAGTCAATCACTTACAGAGCTGCAGTCTGCCCAGGATCACACACTTTGGTTAAATGGTGAAACTGGGATGTGAACAATTTAAGCAACTGAGCACATCTTCACATTTTTAGTTTATATAGATATGTATTAATGTTTCCCTTTGCATTTCATGTGCTTAAATAATACTTTATTTATGGCAATGCCTTGGAAGCAAAGCACATTACATTAATGATTAACTTTAACTATACATCATTATAGAAATATGTTGAGCAATAAGAGGATGGATTTAGTTTTATTGTCCCCATCCTGCATGCAAAGTCACAATAGCATCATGCAGATTAATGTGAGCCTAACAAACCCCCCTTGGGTAAAGCCATACTCATTATTTCATAAAGCCTGCAGCATTATGCAACCGTCTCACACCTGATCACTCCCTCCCATGCACATTTCTAAAGGGACAAAAGTCTCTGCTAATAGTCCACCCTCCCTTCCATCAGTGCCTAATGGTTCACATTGAAATGCTCTGTTGACACAGAGCAACTTGTGAGCCCCTCTGCTGCTGCCTGGAGCTCCTTGGGACATTGTCCTGGCAGAGGTTTCGGAAAGGGTAAGGTGTCCTGCTGCCAGGACAATTACTGTGCTGAGCAGGAATTACTCAGCACACATTGTCCTGCCAGGGGCACAACTTTCCCGTTTGGGTACCTTCATTGAGGTGCTGAACAAGAGTGGTGGCCCACTGACGAAAGTCCCGGTCAGGCTCTCAGAAGAGCCTGTGGGGTGGCAGTGTGCCCCCCCCAGCCCCTGCTCGATACGCCACTGTGTCCAGGTGTTCTCCAGCCGATCAAGATATGAAGCTTTACAGTCCCTGGTGCCACATCTATGAGTTCATGAACCACCCTTGTGCATTTCACCCATCCTACTGATTGAAGGGCTTTAACACACCACATAAGACTTCCTCCATTAGGTTCTACACTTTTTTTGTCAAAATATTATATTCAAGAAAGAGCGTGAACAGTAATTTCAACAAAGTGATACATCCTCATCATATACCGCCACAGATTCCTTACATAAATCAAGAAATGCAACCTTTCAAATACAATTTTCCATCAAAGAGGCACTAATAAAAAACAACCACAAATAGCAATACATAAAGAATGTTGGTGGGTACAAGGTGTGTGTGTGTGACAGACAGCAACAGGAACGAACATCGACAAGACGGAGCACACTGATACAACAAGCATTAGCAATGCGAACAGTTTGGGCTTTTTTGTAGGCATGGCAAAGACACTTGTCAGGCACAGTCATATTGGTATTAACTGCCCATTGGTAGTTGGAGAGCCTGGCAAGTTCTTAATATTATACAGAAGCCAAAACTGTTGGCTTTGCCAATGCTTGTGCTTAACAGCACTTCAATGAAATAAACAAAGAGTGCTTATAAATTAAGTGGCTGAATGCAGACCTGGCTTCAGCATTTTTATTACACCAGTAGCATGTTTACAGCAGCAATTAAGTCTGCAAGCTGTGTGACCCTCCTCATATGACAACACCTGAAGGGTTTCTGTCAAAGAGGCTGATACCTTAAAAATAGGTACTGGGACAAGGAAGAGGAACATGGAGTTAATATGCCTGAGAGATATGTGTAGAAATGAGCATTTCTACACATAAAGTTGATTTACGACTGTGCCGGCCCGGTAACAGCGGTGCCGGTTAGCCTACCAACACTGTTGTTACCGGACCGGCAAAGTACGACTCTGCGGGCAGGTGCCATTCCGCCCGCAGAGTTTCACGGAAGTACCAAAACCGTTATTAATGGTGACGTTGCTTCCTTGGTCCCCATTTCCATTGAGTCCTATTGGACTCATTGGGAATGGGGACAAACAGAATTACCGGCGCCTGACTTCCCGGCCACCGGGGTTGTAATCCCTTGGTGTTACCGGGAAATCTGGTGCTGGTAATTTTTGTCGGGTCTGACAGCAAACCCACCGGTTTTACCGGCAGGGTTACCGCCAGACCCGTAATGAGGCCCATAGTCTTGTTGTTAACAAGATACAGTATTATTCTTCATAAAGTACCTATGCTGCTATCACACCCGGCTGGTGTGCATAGTGTAGCTCACTCCACAAGCAGGAGAGCCCCATGGGAGCAACCTCTCTGCCTGCCGCTCTGCGCCCTGCGAGACCCTCAGACGCCTGCTCGACCACGAACGCCGTGCCCTTGTGGCGTGGGACAGAGCGATGCGGGCAACACAGTATGCTGTGCAGAAACATCAACACAGTAGGCATACATGTTGTGCTTCTCACCCCTTACAGCATCTGCAGGTAAGAAGCCCTCAATTCCGGACACAAGTGGGATACTTGTTTGGTGCATGGGTGCATCAGGCACGCATTACATTGCCTCCCTTTTACAATGGCCTGGGCTCAGACCCTGAGTCAGGAGATAAGTGAGATGATGTTCTTCTGCAAAGTGCCACCTCTTCTCTCTTGCATGTCCTTTGGTCTCACGTCCTTAGTTCAGAAGATGTGCATGAGTGGAGTACTGTACTGATGTATTCCTCTTTTGTGCAGATCAATACAGAAGCCCTGCCGGATTATTTGTCAGTGAGTAGGATTGATACAGCCTTCCCTTTCAAACCCCACTGCCACAAGCTTGTTAAAGCATGTTCGCTGCTTCTAGTGCAGTTCTTGATGTAATCCCCTGGTTTAGCAAGTCTTCCATACCAGATGATACTCTTAGAAAGTGGAACTGTTCCTATTTCATCAACCTTGCAGCCGTGGAAGCTGCCAATGTTGTCAATGCTGTGAGGCCTCATTAGAATATGTTTCACCATGAAAATATTTGAAATAAATAAAATAAAAATTGTACCTACTCCTGCTCACATGGAGATCACGGTAGCAAGTGCATTAATCCTCTCCACAGCAATATTACCAGTCTAGCTATTTTATAGGCTGTGTATATCATACATTTGTTAAGAAGGCGATGCATACAGCAGGCGCAGGCAGTATGTAAAAACAGATAAATTGGCATGCTTATCAATGCCGTTCAAGGGTGCCGCAGTGATTGGTGGCGTTCCACAGGTGGGGATTATATTTATAACATGTGTGTATCCCTTCCATGATGATTTTCTGGATGCCATATTGGGTGCTGGAATGGTAAGTGTTTGTCTTTATCTCTACGTGTCTCTCTCACACAATCTTTGACAAAAAACCCTCCATAAACTAAATGCACTCTTGCCACTTCAATAATACACCTTGACCATTAACCTCATATAATTTCAAGGTCTTTGATAGACCCTGAAAGTATAAAAGGTGCAGTCTAGAGGTGTTCCTCAGATCTCTGTGGTGGGGTCTCAACCCACAGAACAACCTTACTGGCTCAACAGATGGCTATAGTCGGCCATGGTCCACAATCGCTGTCCATGATCGGCAAGACTTGACCATGATTGGCTATGCTTGGCAATGGTTAGCTATGATTGGGGATGGTGGGCCATGGTTGGCAATGATTGATTTGTGGATAGGCAACTGTGGTTGATTTGGACGCTTGCGAAAGTCATCAATGGCCAACTATGTTTGGCAATGGTCGCCTGCTGTCTGATCCTAAAAAACGTTTGGTAATATGAATATTGCAAAATGCAAAACCTTTTAACTGCAGATAACCAAGACAAAAGACAGTGCAGCCAAACAAAAGCCAGACTCTATGTCTGCCTCTGCCAACCCTTATGTTATGCTTTTGCCTATTTGGCGCTTATCTGATCAGGTTTCATTTTGGAAACGCTTTCAAATTGCGTCCCGATCCAAGATGGCTCCCAGACGCTCTTGCCACACGGTGACATCATCGCGTTCACGTGCTCGGCAACATCTGATACCCGGAAATAAATAGAGGTAATTCAGAAGGCTTCTCGCATTGCAATTGTTTTGTATTGCGGAACGCTAGTTTGCCTTGCGACCTCGTGTTTTCTACTTGTTCCTGGGTCCTGTAAAGACAAATTCCCAGAATAACAAATTTACCTGCAACGTCTTCTCAGCACCTTGGTTTTTTTCCCCCTCAAGGTTTTTTCCCCCTGGGACCTGGCTCCCAGGGTTGCCATAGTGCTTACCTGTTATCCTGTAATGGCTACCTGAAAGGACAGGCCTTACCTCTTCCCAGCAAAGGAGTCCAGAAGCAAAGAGGTAAGGACTGAACCTGACGCCTTATCTCCTAGTCATCATTTAGGGCATTCATTTTGGCTCACATGCATAGGGGAACTAAACCACCACCTCATGGAGCCAAAACTTAAAAATTCAAATGTAATCCGTACTCAAATAATTCAACTAAAATAAAAAATCAAATAAAACATGAATCAAATAAGAGATAAAAGTAAGTTTGAGTCCCTGTAATACAGCCAGGGGTCTCTGTTACAGAGATATACTTGTATCCTACGGGTCAGAATTTCCCATTCCCAGTTAGATTGCAGAAAGGGTTAATATGCCTGCTCCGATTTGTCTGTTACATGCACTGCACATACCTACCATTCTAAACAATGGAAGAGCTGTGGCCCTTGCAGCCCACCCCTGAAAAACTGAAAAATATATTACGATTTTGCTCCTCATAAAAAGAAATGTCCCTTCTTCTGGGTGCTCCAGCACGGGAGCACGACTTTTTTCATTTCAATAGGGCACTGCTGCTACACCAGAATGGGACAGCCTTTGAAAGACTGCCCATGCTGGTGTGGCAGCGGTGCACTAGTTAAGTGATAAACTCTCCGCTCGTACACAGCAGCTTGGAGCTTTTCATTTAAATAGGACATTGCTGCTGCACCAGTACAGGGTAGCTTCTGAAAGGCTTCCCTGAACTAGTGTGGCAGCGGTGCCCAATCGCCGACCAGATACAGAGGGACGCCCTGCGGCAGACCGGGCTTACAGCCGCCCGTCTGCCTCATAGGGTAGAGCTTGCTGAGGTGGGTCGTAGCAAGGTTCTGGACCGAACTGTGACTTGCCTGTACTTCAGAGACCTATTCTAGAATCAGAAGACGCTGCTCTAGTATTTGTGTGAGTGGGTGGGGGCTGTGCATGGGGGATGTAGCCACTTCCCTCGTGTGCTGAGGAGGGACACATTGAAACAATCAGCGAGGGATCCTAGCATTCTCAGTGTCCCAAAAACAAGTCTGTTTGGGTTGTAGCTGAAGACTGTGATGGGAGGCAGACCTAGTTCTCAGTTGTCAAACCCTCAGAGGAAGCCACTCCCCAGGGTTATGATCAAGCTCAGTGGGACTTGTCAACTAACTGCCAACTCACCCTAGTTTTGGCAGAGCCTCCATTGTTTGTGATTGCTCAGATACAATTCCCTTTCACACTTTCCCTTCAACATAAAAAACATACAGTAGTCACTCAGTGGCCGATTAAAGTTTGCACCCTATGCCTGTTTAACCGCTGTGAGAAACCTGAAGGTGTCACCCTGGCTAAATCCCGGAGATCTGTCGTCCAGGTGGCCAGGACATGGCCATTGCTATTGGATCCTGTGGGTGGACTAGTGAGGGAGGATCATTTGGATGGGGTGTCCTCGGGGAGTGGGAGTGGGACACTGACGGGTGAGACTGACCTTTTCCCCATCCTCTTCCGTAGGACATTCAAAAACACTGCCCCCCCCTTTTCCGACACGAACACTTTCGCACAACATGAAAGACAATGGACTAACACCAGAGCCGTTTACCTGACTTGTCCCAATACCAGGGTCAGGCAAAAGTCAGTCAACTTATCAGAATCACACACACCTGACGGCCCTTTCCCTTCCCCAGAGGGATAAAAAGGGGAGCAAGAGAGCATAGAGAGCACAGTACGAGCGAGGCAGACCGCACAGTGAGACAGCTATCAAGACCAGGCAGTTCAAGAGGAGGAGAAAGGCAACAAACATCGAGAGGCAGACGAGGAGAGACACGACCTTGCCCTTCTTGACAAAACCCAGCGAAACCTCTGCAAAAGGAATCGTAAAACCGAGGACAATAGCCCAAGTGTCCTGCAGCAGATGTCAAAGGTTCACCGAGCGTATTGATGCTCATAAACTGGATCGAGGGAGACTCCTGCTACCATGGTACCGCCTTGACTCCAGTTGCGAAGAAAACCAAGCGGTTCATCACAGCCAGTGAGTCGAAGGGAAAACTGATAAGAATCGGGCTGTGGGGATTGAAAGTTGCAAAGTAAAAGAAGTTCAAAGAAAAATTGTAAAGTGGAGACCAGCACCACGTGGGTGCTGCTTCGAGAAACTCTGGTCGATTCTGATTGATCCCTGAGTGAAACTACAGATACCAGAAGGCCGTATGAGAGCCGTCGAGATAGCTCAAAGTGGTCATACAGGAGGTCAAGCAAAATCCCTGTACAGTCGAAAGCCTTTGCCCTACGAACTATAAGAAAGCAAGGGAAGTAAGGAACAAGTTACTTACCTGTAACTGTTGTTCTCCATCATGGGTCTGGGATGGATTCACATGCTCATGAATATTCCCCGTCGTCGGGCTGGGAATCCTCCTGTAAAGAAAAAATCAGTTTCAGTTTTGTTTCTGAACTGTCTTTATACTAGTAACCAATCACTGGTCTCTGGGTCATACTGCCCCCAACCAATGACTGCCCTCTACCTAAGCCCCTCCTCTGGCAGCCATCTTCAGATTTGGTAGCACGTAAAGTGGCAGTAGGACCAAGAGAAGAGCCGCAGAGGGGTTGAAGGGAGGGTTCACATGTACATCCATGCCAGACCCATGCTGGAGAACAACAGTTACAGGTAAGTAACTTGTTCCTTCTCCAAAATCGGGTCTGGCTTGGATTCACATGCTGATGAATACAAGAATACATAGCAGTACACACATGAACAACCACGGGAGGTGGCAAGGCTCAACATTAAGCATTTCAACAACTCAACATTAAGCATCTCTTACCTCCTCACCAGGCTCACCTTCAGGCGAACAGGTTGTGCAGCACTGCCTGGCCGACTCTGGACTCCTCCCTGGAATCCCGGTCGACGCAGTAGAATCTCGTGAAGGTGTGCGTCAACCTCCACGTAGCAGCCCTGCAGATGTCCAGCAGGGGCACACCAGACAGGAACGCCATGGTATCAGCAATCGCTCTGGTTGAATGGGCTCTCGGACAGCCGGGCAACGGTCGGTTTGCCAACCGGTGACAGTGCATGATGCAGTGCATGATGCAGCCGTAGTGCCATCTTGAAATGGAAGCCTTCGAGAGAGCCTTCCCTTGGTTCACAGGTCCAAAGTTCACAAACAGCTGTGATGTCTTCCGAAGACTCTTCGTGCGTTCCACGTACAACTTCAGCGCTCTAGCCACATCCAGCGAGTGCAAAGTCCTCTCAGCCGGCGACGAAGGCGACGGGAAGAAAACAGGTAACACCAAAGGCTCGTTGAGATGGAAGTCCGACGGCACCTTAGGCATGAAGGAGGGGTGCATCCTCAGCACTACCCTCATCTCGTGGAATGTCAGGTATGGAAGTTTACAGGAGAGGGCCTGGATCTCTCCCACTTGTCGTGCAGAGGTGATGGCCACAAGAAACGCTGTCTTCCACGACAGGAACTTCAACGGTGCCGAATGCAGAGGCTCGAATGGCGGCCCCATGAGCCTGGTCAGCACCACGTTGAGCTCCCACGCCTTCACCGGCAGGAACGACTGGAACAGTCCTTTCATGAACTCCTTCACCAGGCGATGAGACCACAGAGATGACCGCCCGGAGTTCTGGTGTAGCGGGAGATAGCCGCCAGATGGATCTTGATGGAGGCATGTGCCAGCCCCGCCTTGGCCAGCGATAGCAAGTACGGCAGCACTTGAGGGGCCGTAATCCGCAGAGGGTTTATCTTCTATGCACGGCACCAGACAGAGAACCTCTTCCATTTGTGTCCATAGCACTTGAGAGTCGAGGACGCCCTGGCCTTTGCAAGCACCTCCTTGCAGTCCGCCGGGTTATTGTACCCTCCGAACTCTAGTGCTGCAGGAGCCAGGCCTGCAGGTTCAGTGATCCTGGGTCGTGATGGAGGATGGTACCCCCTTACCTGCCGAGAAGATCCACGTCCGTCGGTAGTTTGACCGGGGGGACGCTGACATGTCCGGAAGATCCGGGAACCAGATCTGCCTTGGCCACGCCGGTGCGACGAGGATCATCCTGCACCGGGACCATCTGAGTTGACTGATGAGTCGCAGCAGCAACGGCAACGGAGGGAACGCATACAGGAACAGGCCGTCCCAGGGGAGTGAGAAGGCATCGCCCATGCTCCCCGGCTGGGGAAACCTGCTGACGAACCTCCGGTACTTGCCATTTGTCGCTGTCGCGAATAGGTCGATCTGGGGATTGCCCCATCGTCGGAATAGGAGATCCACTTGATCCTGCCGAAGCTCCCACTCGTGGCACGAGCGCAGCTCCCTGCTGAGTGAGTCGGCGATGGTTTTCTTTATTCCTGCCAGATGGAAAGGTACCAGGAACATCCCTTGGGCAACGGCCCAGTGCCACAGATCCTGCTTCCTGATGTAGAACATTGTGGTGGTATTGTCGGTGAAGACCCTTACCACCTTGCCCTTGAGGGACGGAAGGAATGACCTAAGGGCCCAGAACACGGCTCGGAGATCCAGGACGTTGATTTGTAGTGACCTCTCCTCTGGGAGCCAAAGGCCTCTTGCGTGGAGATCTCCGGTGTGCGCTCCCCATCCTTCCAGGGAGGCGTCCGTCGTCACCGTTTCCTGATGTGCCGGGGTCTGGAAGTCCATGCCCCCCGCTAGATGCGCGCGGGTGCCCCACCACCGGATTACTTGGCGGAAAGTCTCGCTGAGTGAGATCCTGTCTTTGAAGCTGCCCGCCGTTTGCATCCAACAGGCGTCGAGGAACTCCTGCAGTGGTCGCATCCGCAACCTGCCTAGGCGCACCTGGTAGATGCACGATGATATCATGCCGAGTAGGGACTTGATGGACCTCACCCTAGACACGTCCATGGTCAACAGCCGGTGTACCTTGCCCAAGATGGCCTTCGTCCTTTCCTCCGACCGCAAAGCCAATCGCGCCACTGTGTCGAGTCTGGCTCCCAGGAACAGGGCGTCTTGCGACGGTACCAAGTGGGGTTTTGCGAAGTTGATCGAGAATCCCAGATCCATGAGCAGTTGGACGGTCTTCGCTGTGTGATCGACGGCGAGTTTCCTTGACTTTGCTTCGGATGAGCCAATCGTCCAGGTAGGGGTAAACGTGGATCCCCTGCAGGCGCAGCCGCGTCACCACCGTTGCCAGGCACCTGGTGAAGACCCTGGGCGCTGACTTCAATCTGAAGGAAAGGGCCTTGAACTGATAGTGTCGTCCTTGGACCACGAATCGTAGGAACTTTCGATGTCCTTTGGGGATGTGGAAGTAGGCATCCTCCAAGTCCAGCGACGATAGGAAGTCGCCTTCCTCCAGCTGTCCCAGCACGTGCTGGAGGGTGACCATCCGGAATTTGTGGGACTTGATGGATTTGTTTAGAGGACGAAGGTCCAGGATGGGTCTTCTTTCGGAGGAGGAAGTACCGCGAGTACACTCCGGAGCCCTGGAGCTTCTTCGGGACGAGTTCTATTGCGCCCTTTTTCAGCATTGCTCGTACAACGTGGTTTTCCTTTCTGGCCACAGGTGGTAGACGGAGACACTTTCTTTGGAATTCCAGAGTGTGCCCGCGGCCTAGCACGTCCAGCACCCAACGGTCGGTGGAGATGGACTCCCACACGCTGACGAATTTCACCAGCCGGCCTCCCACCTGGGTGCTTCAGTGGGGGCCCGATGCCGCGGCCGGTTCAATCCTGCTTCGCCGAGGCCTTGGCCTCCCTGGCGACGACGACGTCCTCTGGCCTTGCTGCGGCCTCTGTAGGCCTCCTGTGACTATGAATGGGCCGCTTGGCGGTACGACGAGGAACCGCCACCAAATCCTTTGGAGGCACCTTGAGACTTGCCTCCGGAGGTCCGAAAGGGCGGCCGTCGTTGTTGGAGAGAACCCAAGGCCTGGGCCGTCTCGGTGTCCGCCTTGATGGCCTGCAGTGACTCGTCCACTGCCTTGCCGAACATGTTGTTCCCGTCGAAGGGCATGTCCAGTACCCTGGTCTGCACGTCGTGATGGAATCGGTGGCCTTAAGCCAACCGTGCCGACGAAGGCAAACGCTGTTGCCCATCTTGCAAAAGCCGGTGTCGGCAATGTCTGTGGCCACCGTGATGGCGTGGTCCAAAGCCACCTCACATTTCTGCAGGATTTCAAGGGCTTCTGCCCTCTTGTCGTCTGGGAGGAAGTCCAGGAGGGGACTGATCTTGAACCACAGCTCCCTGTCGTAGTGCGCCATGATCGCGAGGGTGTTGGACGCTTTAATGGTCGTCGCCGCGGAGATGACTCGTCGCCCCATGGCGTCCAGCTTCTTCCCCTGGCCGTCCGGTGGGGAAGTGGAAGCTGATCCCGTTGCCCCTGCCGATTTCTTCTTTGCCGCTGCACAGACCACCGAATCCGAGGACGGCTGAGCTCTTGAGGCAGATCGGGCGGAATCTGGGACCCGGTACTTCTTCTCATAACGGTCCCTCTTCGCAGGAGCCGTGGACGGGTTCTTGAGTAGCAACAGTCCTTCGTCCCAGATGTCGTCTAGTAACGGTACTGAGAGGACGGTCTTCCTCTTGGCCTCCCGTCGCTGGTAGAGGAAGCCCTCCTTCTTCTGTTCTTCGGTAGAAAGTTGGAAGAGCTCCGAAGCCCTGGCGATCATGGCGTGGAAAGAGCCAATTTCGGCGGGAGAGGAGGCCCGGGCAGGAGGTGATGGGAGATCCGTCCCGTCATCACCACCGTCGTCGTCAGTCCCCATCGTTGCTGTCTCCATTCCCGTCTCATCCCTCGGTGGAGGGGAAGGAGGTGAAGGCTGTAAAGGAGGGGGAGGATGGATTCACCTCTGCTTGTTCGGTGGGCTTCCCGACGGTCCAGGTGCTGCTGGATCATCCGCTGGGGTTAAAGGCAATCTTGTCCTTATCTCCGTACACAGGGCCTGGATAGCCATCAAGATTGCTCCCGAGTTGTCCTGTGGCATAGGCACCAGTTGCGACGGGAGCGACAGCTGGGGAGTAGGGTCATCCGTCTCCTCCGCGGTCTGCGGCTTCTCGTCGGCTCCATCGTCGCTTTCTACGTCCGCCTCGTCGGGATCCTTCCCGCAGGACCGGACTTCCTCAAACCTTTTTGTCGAGGATCTTTGTGACACCAGCCAGCTCATCTTCAGAGGTGGTATCTGTGTCTGCTATTGCTACCGTGCCCCCCCTCTTTCTCCACCTGGGGTTTCACGGGGGTCTTATTGATAGGCTGAAAAGAGGATTCCCTCCGGGGTGGCAGGGAAACTCTAGGCCTGGATGTTGTCTCTACTGGGTTAGCCTCCACAGGCTTTACCAGGTCCGCCACGACTCCTTTGATCGAGGCCTTAGCCGGGTGAATCAGGGCCTTTGCGACTTTGGGCGCACCTGAGGCCTTCACCTTGTGGGGAGGGTCGCTGCCTCGCTCCCCCTCGGCTGTCGCCGTCGGGATCGACCGGGGCTTTCCCCTCCAGCCAGTTGGCAAGTCGGGTACGTCGATCCCTCATTGTCCGTTCCGACATGTTCTTACAAAATGCACAGTCCTTCTCCACGTGCGATTTGTCGTTGTGATGGCAGTAGAGGCACCGGGAGTGCTCATCTTCCTTGAAGACATTCTGTAGTCCACATCCAGGGCAGCTTCTGAACAGCTTGGGCCCTGGAGGCGTGTTTCCCTTGTCCTGGGCCATGACCACGCGGTGTAGGCATCAAAGGTCTTCCGGAATCCTCTGAGAAGTGAAAACTCGATAAAAATTCGCCCTTGAGGGGCGTAGAAAATTCTGAAATGGGTCCCTGTTAATCGGAAGTAGAATTGGTGGAGCCTGAGGCTCGATTGACCGAAAAATAAGAGTAAACTCTTTGAAAAACAAAACAAAATGCAGTAAAAGCTCGAGAGCTATAGCACAAGGACTCTTGAATGTGCTGTAAAAATTTGAAGATGGCTGCCAGAGGGAGGGGTTTAGGTAGAGGGCAGTGATTGGTTGGGGCAGTATGACTCAGAGACCAGTGATTGGTTACTAGTAGAAAGACAGTTCAGAAATGAAACTGAAACTGATTTTTTCTTTACCGAGGATTCCCAGCCTGACAACGGGGAATATTCATGAGCATATGAATCAATGCCAGACCCCATGCTGGAGAAATCCTGCAGACATTGAAAGTAAATGTGAATGTGAAGTTGGTCAGAGTGAACCCAGAAGAGTGATGCTGACTAAGAGAGGACAAAGTCTAAAGTCTCAAAAAACAGTGCTTTGACAAACGTGAACCTGGTAGAAAAGACATTAAGATTTGGGAACCAAGAGAAAGCCATAATGAGGGAGGCTGAAAGCAAAGAGGGGTCTGCGCTCGGAAGAGCGGGACCCAGGGGTGAAGCCATCACTCAGAAAATAAGCCATAGTGAACCCATTAGAGGGAGACTGAAAGCAATGAGGCGTCTTCGCCCGGAAGAGGGGGACCTAGGGGTGAAGCCATCCCCTGAGGAATACGTAGAACAGAACTTTGCGTTTGTTAGTCATTTTTGTAAACCTATCAGGCCCTCGGAAACAGGAGACTCAACCACTGAAGGCCTTGATATTGATAGGAACTGTTTTAGGATCCAAGCCCAGAAGAGGGGGTTCCCAGGGTGGAAGTCATCACCCAAGACCCACTGAAAGGGGACTGTATATATGATTTGTCGAAAGCGATTGGTACCTGAAAAGTAACTTTGTGTTTGTTATTTTACTCACCCTAGAAGGCAAGAGACTTTTTGAAGATAAAAGAGACTTGGCCATCGAGGCTCCTGATAAGCTAAAACAGAACTGTCGTCTCATGCTGGGAGAGCTCGAGACTGTGCTGTGCTCCAAGATGCCACCTTACCCCGTGCTCAAAACGTGGGCAAGGAAGACCCAGGCTACCATATCCTGACATAATATTTGTGAACACTTCTTTCTTTTTTTGAAAACTATCCCACAGCCTTTTTCTATTAGTTGGAAGGCTTGGCAATAGGTTTCTTAGTATAGGCCCTTTTTCATTTGACACAATGCCACTAGGACTGCCTTATTTTCGTTTGATGGTCGACGCTTGCTGCTATCTTAGATTTAGGTTTAGATTAGGCGGTTTTCCAACCTGCATACAGTTTAATAAACACCCTTGAGCTGTGATCACTTGTGTCTGTCTTTACTGTTGACACCATGAGTTCCTTACACCGCCCTCCCCCTTTTTCTATCTGCCCCCTCATCCACAGAACTTCCTGACAAGAGTTCATATCTGCCAACTAGATATATGCCACCACATGTAGTGCTATGGGTCTATAGGAGGCACAATTAGTGGGGTCTTTCCCGGGCTTCAGGATTAGTGTAATCATGTCTTCACCATAGAAGGAGAGAGGGAGCCTTGCTGGAAAGCTTCTTGCCAGACTTTCAACAAGTGCATGGACACTTTAGGACTAAATTTGTTAAACAAATACAGCCGTTAAACCATCCGATACCAGGACTTTTGAGGTGGGTAGCGCTGCAATGGCATTCATTATATCCTTTTCCGTGATTGGGGCATTTAAGAGTATAGGGTGCTCTGGTTTAACTTGCACATTGGCACATCGCATTGGTTTACTTTGAGTTCCATAGGGAATTGTGCATTTTTCCTAGCATACAGTGTCTTGCTAGAAGCATGAAACATATACACTAAGTCACTCAGTTCTGACATAAGTGTCCCTTCATCGTTCAATATGGTCGCTATGTTGGTAGGCCCCCGTTCAGAATGCAAAACAAAGGAGGTGATGGCTGGAAGGTTTAGAATTAATGTTAACTACTGGCATTGCTCTGGGAAACCCTCCAGGCCATTGTTCTTTGCCTGCCAAGCCATTACAAAAGGGGAAAGACCATATGCAAATCAGGCTTGGTCCCACCCCAAAAGGGGCAGTCTAGCCTGAACTACTAGGTCACATCCCTCCTGCACGAGACCACAAGCATCCACAAACATGTTTTGGTCTTGTTAGGCCTCATCAGTGAGGAGTAGCTTGGGTCTCTCGGCCCAGCAGTCACGGAACCCATTTCTGGGCATACCCGTTCCACTCGGGTGACTACAGCAAAACAAAAGAGGTGATGGCTCTTTCAGAACACAACTGTAAGGCTAGTAAGCGGCAGGTCTTCCGTCCTCTCCATATTTCGGGTCTGTGTCTGAGCAGAAACTAATTTCACCTCCTGATCTGCCAGTGAGCAGAATTGGTTCAGTTGAACTTTTATGGATGGAAGCAGGATGTTGCTGCTGGACCTGATCCATTTCAATCTCAAGTTGTCTGATCTCTTCCTCGAGTTCCGTCAAACTCCTCCTTATAGCCTTATGGACTCCATTTTCTAGGCCTATGCAGCATGAAGATAAACCTTGACTGTGTCCCAGATAGTTAATATTCAGGGGGACCAAGCCGATATTAGTTTAAAAAAAAGGTGTTAATGACCACGTTGATGTCACTTTTAAATGCTACATCCGATAGTGCATGCAATTCAAAATGCCAGAGAAGTTGCTCAATCACATTCTTCTCAAGAAATAATGTCCACAATAAGCGGGGGTGTTCTGATAGAGTCCTGAGGAGCAGAATACACTCCGAGACCTATGTAACAGTCCCGTCCCGAATAAGATACATTCAATCCGTGACTGCATTTCATGGACTGAAGAGTAATATGAATATTCCCTATCACTTGGATGGAGTGTCCTCCACAGGTCTAAAAGCTCAAAATCATACATGCCCTTGTGAATTTCCTGTGCAGAGAATGAAAGAGCTCTAGCAACTCTGCTGAATCTACCTAGGGAAGTGCTTAAAATGGTGTTGAAATCTTCAGCCTTTAAAAACTGGATATGAAGATGATTTGCACATTTCTGCTGTTTTTGCTGCCTATGCTCACGTGAGGTGGAGGAGGAGGAGCATTTAACCCTAACACAAGCGAAGAGCGTGGCGCGGAGGTGAAGTCAAGGCACAAGTGATTATTGGTGGGGGACTGCCAGCCTTTCCAGTCTGTTTTTGCTGCCTATGCTCACGTGAGGTGGAGGAGGAGGAGCATTTAACCCTAACACAAGCGAAGAGCGTGGCGCGGAGGTGAAGTCAAGGCACAAGTGATTATTGGTGGGGGACTGCCAGCCTTTCCAGTCTGTTTTTGCTGCCTATGCTCATGTGAGATGGAGGAGGAGGAGCATTTAACCCTAACACGAGTGCGGAGTGCTGCACAAAGGTGAAGTGGAGGCACAAGTGGTTATTGGTGGTTCGTGGTGGAGCGGCATGGAGGGGGTTACTCCAGTCACCAAGGTCTGCAAGTAAGTCATTGGCCGACCTCCCTTCTTAACCCGGGTTTCCTCACCCCTCTGCACTTTGGTACTTCCGAATGATAGTGGAGTGCAGAAAACTTGTAACCTGATAGCGGGAAAGTGAAAGCTGGACTGTTGAAAAACTGTACGTGAATATATTTGCACTGCCCTCCACTTTTGCCTGCTACTCTACGTCCAGTCAACTGAGTGTCTATTTACTTATTCCGGCAATTGGATAAGGAGGAGTGTGCCAAGCTAGAATCCCTCCTGTGAGCTGTGCTACTGGTTGATTATTGATTTGCCGCTGAAATCTATCGCTCTCCAATGCTTCTGACTGTTTCAGGTTTTGTGTTTATGAGAGTGGGGTTACAGGGAGACAGACAGACTAAGGCTGCTCCTTGAGCCATCGGGCGTTCCCTGTCCCCCCTCTCTGGGTCTCTGGAGGTTTTTCCTGAGGGCTGGCTGCCGGTGGCCATCTGTGACCGTGGGTGTTGTGGCTGCCTTTGGAGCCGAACAGTCCTTACTAAGCTATCAATCAAGGGTGGCGGGTGGTTGTATTTGTCCCGCAGATGGTTGTGGTCCTCTGTGGCCAACAACCCATTACCATTTGTTTCTTATGCTCTGGCGCATGCCGGAAGGTCCCACTGCATAGTCACCATTTAGACATTGACGTTTTAGCGCTCTGTTTACTCTTTTTAATCAATTTTATAATGGCTCAATTTTACTGTTTTTAGGTGCATTTCCACCAAGGTGAAAAGAAAAGCAAGGGAGATCGGAGAGCGGGGGGGCGCTGAAGGATAGGGCAAAAAAACGAAACAAATTAAAACGGCCCAGGAGCTTGCCAAGTTTAAGCCCCATCTTTTGCAACACTCCCTTGATTCGTATTTGGAAGACATGGCCAGCAAAATAGTGAATCGCATTACTGTTACTGGAAAAGCAACATGGGATGCTGTTTCAGGTTCAGGAGGGAATCCCAAAGGTAGCACCACTGAAAAAAATAGTTGTATTGAGGGGATGGGGGCCTTAGGGGGAACAGTCGTTCAGGCAATGGCTCAGGCAATGGCTCTACAGGAGCAGTTGCTTGGGGTGTGTATGCCGCAGGATCCACTGCACCCTGGTATGGAGGCAGATAAGGAAGTGGAAGGGGAGGGGGTGAGACTAGGGATGGGGGACCGGATGGTGAGTGTTAGAGGTTACAGTTTATTATATTAGAAGTTATTATATTCAAATGTCTATGTATTGATGGGCTTGTGTGTGCAATACATCTCATTCATAACTTGGTTACTGTTGTCATAATATGTTCACTGACATCGCCTCCTGGAATGTGGAGTCCCAGCATCTGAGGGACTCCACATTCCACTAGGTCAGTTGAGAAGATTTCCCCTGGCTGGGGGTCGTTGCTGTTACTAACTCAATAAAGAGTTCATTATAACTTTGCGCAATGTGGACCCATCATTATGTGTCTTAACAGTGAGGGGGTGTAGTAACGGATCAATTGGTGAATAGCCATATGTGTGGGAGCCCGGAGAGGGAACTGAGACAGGATCTAAATTCCTCTGGCTGGAATCACTTCTAGATGTAAAGCTCAAGCCCCTTTAGACCATCCTAGAGTCATTGCAGATGTTTAAGTCTTGGGTAATGAACACACTGGATATCCTGGATGACTCAGAGTTATAACAAAAAGAGTGGCAGAAATAAGTACAGTTGGGGTTGGGGCAAAGCCAAATGGTAAGATACTATCAGGGGGGGTTGGGGGGGAGGTTGGGTGGTGAGCGTCCTGGACCGGTCACTGAGGTTGGTGATGCCGGCAAAGGATAAGGCAGTAACCACACAGTTAAGCTCAGTAACTGTTAATTCAAATTTTACGGGTACTGGGAGCTCCGATTTAAGCTTTAGGACTTTCATAGGGGACACTGGGGCTAACATGCATATAGGAGGGCTGGAGAAGAGCATTTTGAATTTACTGCCTGCAGCAGCCCCTTTTATGGGGATTATCATGGGCGTACCGGGGCTCCCTAAGTGTGGATTTGAATCAACTATTTCACTGATGAATAAAACGACCCATTGGATCAACACCAACCTGATTGGACCGAGCATTGACCCAAGCCTTATATTAATGGCAAGAAGGGTAGGAAGGGTAGGCCAAAAACCCAAATGTATGAAGGGGGACTGCATAGTGGTTTCCTTCTCGGATGCAACAATGGTTTGTTATTTGGTCAACTCTAATTTATCCAGAGGCCTAAAACCAAACAGCTACAGTCTCCATAGTAGGCTGGTCTCTCAGGATTTGTTTTACGGTTGTACAGGGAGGGTGGCTGATTCAGGGAACCGCTTGAGCAAATTTGTTAGGAGGAGGGAAACACAGAGATACCCCACGCACAGGGGCCTTTGTATCCACCTCTTGGCCACAGATTACCCTTGGGTTGGAGGTCCAACCCTAATTTAGAAAGATTTACCCCACAGAAGGAAGAGGCGCATACTATTGGGGTTGAGCTAGCTAATCGGTATGAGGCCCTAACGTCCTGTGAAGATCTGGACTGACGTACGGCTGACCGGCCCAGCCCAGTCGACTGGGAGCTTTATGAGGAGGGGGCGGGTCCTGAGATTGGGGGGTACACATGTTATCTAAAGCAGCCCCTTTGGTAGCTAGCTTGTTATCCTGGAATATAGCCAGGCCAGGGGAAAATTCAAAGGGGAAGCCACTGTGGAGATTTAAAAAACCCACAATTAGAAGACCCAAGAGTGGAACAGAGTACCCCGTGGGCTCCATTGTGGCCCAGAGGCCTTCCGCTGACCCTCGGAGGCGCACATAGCCCGGTGCCTGGAGGAGAAGTAAACCACGAGAGCGAGACTCGACCACAGGAGAAAGAGAGTTCCCCCTGAACAGAGGTGAAGGTGCCCCCCATGCTTCGTTGGTGAGAGAAGCCTTCCCGGGGGACCCCTTGGAGACGTTGGGCAGAGAGAGGGCTTGGAACCAGCTTGTCGCGGAGTGAGGAGACAGACGACGGGCAGTGGTCGGGGGGCCTCAAAGCACACGGGGGCCTCGCAGCACACGGCCCAATGCCGCCTCGCCTCGGAAGGATCCAGAAGAAGAGGTGAGGAGGTCGCGGGGGGATGAGGAGGCCCAGAGAAAGCCAAATCACAAGCCAGCCCCCCCCACACCTGGCATATATAAACGCTCTGAGACACGCGGGTGGGAGCGGGGGCCCGAGAACTCTCCCAGACCCTCTTTTTCGGTATGCACGGGCCCAAACGTTGGAGGGGGATAAAACAGTAGCCCTCGGGGGCTTCCACATCGAACCCCGGGGTTCACACAAACGGGACCCCGACCCGTTCCAGCGCAGAGCACGGGAACCCCTCTGGAGACTGAAGCAGGCGCAGAAAATAAGCAGGCAGCTGGTGCCCCACCATCCCAGTCCTCGGTGGAGCTCTGAACCACGCAATCCAGCCCACCCACGCCCGGGAGAGACAGAGAACACGGAGGGAGCCTAAGGCCAGAAGCAGAAGGCTCAACATGGGAGGCCCCACCAGAAACTGGGCCTCAGACCTCATCTGAGGAATCTCTAAAGAGCTTGCAGTGGGGTCTCTCCAGGGCAAAACCATATCTGGGCTCAAGACATACAAAACAAAGTAGTCTGGAACGAGGTCCCAGGGGTACAGACAGGGAAGCCTGGAAGTCTGCACCAAATTATTGGAACCCAGGGGACCGGAAACCTGGAGCAAACATTGATAGGCTACCGAGAGCAACAAGCACTTACCCACGCAAGCCTATCCCTCCAGCGTTTCCGTAGGCCTCAACCAACACTAGAAGCTGTGCCTGGCGACACGCACTACAATATGGCCACAGGAAGTGCCCCCCCGCACCACTTACCAGGGATGACCTTAAAGACATTATGCAGGAAATCAAGGCCATAAGGACAGATATACAGGCCTCGATAGTGGCTCTTAAAGGGAGAGTTGACACTCTTGAAGAGAAAATGGAAGGTATGGAGAATAATCACCACCAGACTGATCTGCTGGACATGAAATATGAAGCAAGGCTGACAAACCTGGAAATGAGAGAAGAGGACATGCTTTTGAAGATGGACAACCTTGAAAAAAGGGAACTTCGATATAACCTGCGTATTCTAGGGGTGACCCAACAAAAGGGGGAGACAGCGGACGTTGGGAGGATAGTCCTAGGCTTAATAAAGCAACTCTTCACCCTGGAGTTGGGCAAGGAAGTCCAGCTGGAAAAAGTTCATAGGGGTGGTGGAGGCAGAGGGAAAGGCCCAAGATCCATCGTGGTGCGTTTCCTCCGCTACAGAGAAAAGATGGAGGTCCTAGAAAAGGCAAAGAGACTGGGGAGCTTCTCCTTTGAGGGGGACACAATCAGGATTTATCAAGATCTCTCCGCCCTCACACTTACCTGCAGAAGGGAATGCTGTCCCCTCACACAATGGCTCACTAACAGGATATACGATATAGATGGTCCTACCCATTTGCCCTTGCATATGAATGGGATGGAGCGGATTATCGAGTCACGGGGGAAGGAGGCTTTACAAAGGGACCCTGACGCCCCAGGAGCATAGACGAGAACCACAGGGCCCCTGGGCCAAAAAGAAGAAGATGAAGGGCAAGAGGAAAAAAAAAATACACAACACCCTGACGCATGATCTAGAGGAGGATTAAAAGATTGGGGTTGCATCAGAGATGCATGAGTCGGGAAAAGTTAAAGGACCCCAACCGGGGGTGGTGAGGAGGTAAGGACAGCGAGGGACGGACTCTTGCCCTAGTGGCTTGCCAATTGGCAAGCGTCGCAGACAAGGATGGGAGGAGGGTCGAGGGGAGGGAAACGGTTGTGAATGTATGGGGTCAGGCACAACATAGATCGGACTCAAGAAGTGAGCTGAGCGGCTTCCATATGGCCGGAAGAGGTGTGAATCCAAAAATGTAATTCGATGACAGACAATGAGAAAAGGGGCCGGGTCGAAACTTTAGGGCTAGGAGCGTTTAATGTAAAGGGCCTTAACTCACCAACAAAGCGCTCACTCCTGAGGAGGGAAATGAAGAATGCAGGTCTGGGTGTACTCCTAGCACAAGAAACTAGAACAGTGGAAGGGGAAGAAAGGCGCATTCCAGGTTCACATGTGGGCCAGATATTCTGGGCATCGGGCCCCACCAAAAAGGGAGGTGTTGGGATCCTACTCCGTAGAAACCTTAGGCTCACAGAGTTGTCAGTTTGGGGCAGAGCAGATGGAAGAGTGGTGGTGGTCTCGGGAAACCTGGAAAACTCCAGAATTACCATAGCAGCCATTTATGGCCCAAATATGGGTCAGATGCAATTCATCAAGAAGGTACTGAGGGAGGTATTGGATAGGGCAGAGTGGCTCATCCTCTTGGGAGGGGATTTTAACATGTGGGCGGACCGGGGATTGGATCATAGTGGGAAGCCGATCCCCACAGGTAGTAGGGGGGGGCTGCCATACAGAGGGTTCTTGGCCTTAATGTGGAACCAAAGGTTGGTAGATCTTTGGAGGGATATTCACCCAATTATGAAAGGCTATACATTTTACTCCACAGTCCATGGCTCCAGAACCAGGATTGATTATATATTTCTGGAACACCAGCCTATGAGCAGAACTGATGCTTGTAACCATCACCGGGTTAGCTGATCAGATCATGACCTGGTTTGGGCAGGCATTATTATATCGGGTTTAAAACCGAGGGAATCATTGTGGAGGTGCAACAACCTCCTATTGAGGGATGCGGTTTTTAGAGAGGAGATGATGTTTTCAGCCATTAGAGAGTACTTTGAGTTAAACAACACCGGTGAGGTTCACTTGGAGACAGTATGGGAGGCGGCTAAAGCTACATGGTGGGGTAGATTAATTAGGGAAGGGGCAGCCAAGAAGAGAACTAGAACGCTGTTGGCCCACAAACTAATATCTGAGATACGCCTATTGGAGAGACTCGAGGGGAAGGAAGAGTAAGAGAATGAGAGAGACCCGGGGATCACCAAAACCAAGAGAAAGGAACTTAGAGAAATGGAGATGGGTAAAATTGTAGTAGGCCTCCAGCACCTGAGACAGAAATATTACGAAAAAAGGGATAAGGCGGGTGCCAGGCTGGTGGTGAAGCTCTGCGCCTAGCGGCCAGATAGATAGGTGGCAAAGATCAAGAATGGGAAAGAGGGGAAAGATCGGACCCAGAGGCGATAGCGGGAGAATTTGCCAGTTTCTATGAGATATTGTAGAGAAGGACAGAGTTATAGGAGGGGAAACATTAGAATCCTATTTGCAGGGAGTGACCATCCTGACCCTTAGACCTGGATAAGTCTCCGCCCTAGAGGCCCCAATAACAGATGAGGAAGTCCTCTGGGCAATATCAGGTTTGAAGCTGGGGTAGGCCCCGGGAGAGGACGGGTTCACAGCAGGCTTCTATAAGGCATTTGCAGGCCAACTGGCGATTCCTGGCGGAACTGTTCACGAATATTATGTCCACAGGGAGGGCCCCTCTGTCGTTTGGGAAAGCATTAATCACGGTCATCCCCAAAGAAGGAAAAGACCCTGCAGACTGCCAATCTTATAGACCAATCTCCCTCCTGAACGTGGATGCAAAGTTGTTCACCAGAATAATTGCAACAAGACTAGAGGGCCTCCTTCTGAGGCTCATCCATTCTGATCAGGTGGGCTTCATACAGGGGAGGCAGGAAGCAGACACCCTCAGGAAGACTCTCCATTTTATGAGGGAGGCAGCACCCAGGGGGGGGCAACCCAGTCTTTGTGGCCATTGATGCCGAAAAGGCCTTTGACCGAGTCAACTGGGAGTTTCTACATGGGGTACTAGAAAAATGTGATTTCAGTGAGGGTGCCCGACGAGCGATCAAAGCTCTGTACGCAGAACCGTCAGCCAGAGTTACGGTAAATGGGTGGCTATCACGTAGATTTAATCTTCAGCGAGGGACCCGACAGGGCTGCCCCCTCTCGCCCCTATTGTTTGGAATGGCCATGGAGATTTTGGTGGAATATCTAACGGGGTCCATTGATGTGATGGGTATAGATGTGGGAGACAGAACCTTTAAACTCGGTCTCTATGCAGATGATATAATGCTCCACGTGAGGCAGCCAGCCCAATCTGTCCCAGCCGCCCTGCGGGTGATAGAGGAGTTCGGGCATTTTTCAGGATTGAAGGTGGGCACATTTGGTCCCCACCGGTGAGGGACGCGATCCCTGGCCACAAACATTATCAGTCCTGGTTTGAAGCGGGGCTTTGCAGGGTGGGTCAGTTGGTGAAAGAAAATACATTCATAAGCATCCAGGAACTGGAGGAAGCATTGGGCATTGGCAGGCTGTCCCCACTCCTGTATCTAAGATTGAAGGGGGTATTCATGGCAGGGAAATGGAAGCAGCATATACAGATGCCACTCACCCCAGTAGAGAAGGTCTTGGACACGCATGTAGATATGAAAGGTCTCATCTCCCTCCTGTGTATGGCGATTATGTCCCGCCGTGAAGGAGCAATCAGGGGTCTAAGAACGAGATGGGAGAGGGACTTGGGCTGTGAAATTGGGGACGGTTTATGGGTGCAACTCTGTAGTAGGCCATTTAAGACCTCAATTTCTTGTCAATATAAGATGCACGCCATAAAACTGCTTCACAGGTGGAAATATGTCCGGGTAGTACTCTCCAAGATGTTTCCAGCGGTGATTCCCCGTTGCTGGCATGGATGTGGGGAAAAAGCCAATTATTGGTATATGTGGTGGACATGTCACAAAATGTCCACATATTGGACAGAAGTGTTGAGCTGGATCAAAGAAGCGGACGGAGGATCCCACCCAATAGACCCAATCTTAGTATTATTTGGACTTGAAAGAAGGGATGAGCGGTTGGACAAGCTTCCACACCTGTCACATTGTTTACTTTTAGCGGCCAGAGCCTGTCGAGCTAGAACTTGGAAAAGGACCTGCCTCCCCACGAAGAAAGAATGGGTGGCAGTGGCCAGGGATATTTATCTTATGGAAAAGATCACAGAAGCTATACAGGGATCCAGCTTTCTGATAGAGACCGAATGGCTCGGGTTCTTTAGTGCTTTTAGTAACATGGAAAGTACTGGTTGAAATTCCCGGAGAACAGTGACTCGGCCCCACCAAATAGTTAACTTGGAAAACACAGACTTTAATTCAGAGGAATCGGCCCATTTCTGACGATCTAGCGCCCGGTCGGGACTGCCAACAACGGATTGAACAGTATAAGTGAAAGCAGCGATCAGAGACTGTGCCTTGAAAGGGGGTGGGGAGGACGGAGGGGAGGATGTATATGCCAGGGAATTATCTAATTTTTGTTTTGTATAAGGTTTATAGAGACACAAGTCCCTTTCATCTTTGCTCCGAAGGTTCTCTGTTGTTTCATAAAACCAATAAAAATAAATAAAATTTAAAAAAAACACAATATCATTCTCCTGCAAGAGACTTGGGCCTTGGGGGCCAAACTGTTAGATGGCTACACATCGAAGGGGATCTCAGCGAAAAAAATGCTAGAGTAAGATGTTATGGGGGTCTGGCGATTTTGATGAAAGCCTCCCTAACCTGTAGGTTTAGGATAGTGGAGACTAACATGGACTACCTACAGTTGCTCTGTATTTTACCCTTTAGGGGGGACCCGTTAATCATTTTAAACCTCTATAACAGCCCCCATAAGGCTGAGGCAGTCAGGTTAGCCAAAGTCAAGGCGTTTATTGATGAGTTATTTCTACACAGGAGGAATCGTAATAAGCAATGCATATGGGGAGGAGATTTTAACCTCAAAATGGGTGTAGATCTGCCAAAGGATCTGTTAGATCCGCTGGAGGACTGGTCACTGAACATCCCCTTGCCCACAATGAAATATGGACGGGTGTGTGCAAACGGTCTCCAAATGTGTTTATGGCTCATCAAATAGGGGCTGCGCACGGTAAACGGACGTAAAGAACCCGACATACCGGGTAACCTTACCTTCAATAATCACCAAGGTTGGAGGGGGGTGTGGCCAGCAAGTGGGCAATGAGGACGTGATTCTGCGCTGCTCCCAGTCCGCCAGCTAGATCATGCCTTTATCCTGACAATTCATGTTGTTAAACTCACCAAAATAGCTTCCAAAAGCGGCGGAACCCTTCTGCAACGGGTTGCTGCACTATGGACCTGAACCGACGTGTGGAATCCAGAAGCAGCTGACTGCGTATGCCAGACAAGGTGGCTGCCGGGACTGCGAGCTAAGAGGAAGGTGCGCATTACGTTAAAGGCTCCACTGAACCAATCACTCCGCGACAGCAACTACCATCACATCGCTGAGGCTGAAATCAGGAAGACTAAATACTGATCCCGACCCCAAACAACACTGCGAGTAGGCAGTGAGCGCGCCCATGAAAGCAGGCGGGCACTGGCATCCCCTGCTCCGATACGAGGTGGAGGACCAGCCTACGTTACGATCCTGATCACTGCAGCGACAAGGTGAGCCGCGCTATGGGTCCTCCCCCTGATGGGATCTCCAAGTGCCAGCTCGGCTCAGCTCCTACCTACTGCCCTGGCAGTCGATGGGGCGGTCCCATCTGAGGCTGCGAGAAGCTGCTGTGGGCCCCTGGGAACAACACGACCCGAGCTAGCAGACGAAACCGAGGAAGGCCGTCTGAAGGCGCTCCGGTTGCAGGAGAGGCAGGCCGACAGTGAAGCGAGCAGCGCCTGCGACAAGGAGTGAGCGGGGCAACCAAATCAAACACGTCTCCTACCCAGAGACAGTGCGAAGAAGCTAAACTGCCTACCAACAACGATACGCAGCAGAATTATCCCTGGACCCCAACCGCTCACAGTGGAACCCTGAAAGTGGAACACGACACGTGGATTGCAACACACGTTCCACAAAGCAACCGAGAATGGAAGGTAAGCTGCCTACGCTGAGGGCATG
Organism: Ambystoma mexicanum; assembly: GCF_040938575.1. Taxonomy (NCBI): domain Eukaryota; kingdom Metazoa; phylum Chordata; class Amphibia; order Caudata; family Ambystomatidae; genus Ambystoma; species Ambystoma mexicanum. The sequence continues at coordinate 999,259,897 of NC_090923.1, forward strand.
GCTGTTATAAGGTGAATGAGAACTGCGCACTGAATCTACAATGCTCTGAGCTCCCAATAAAGTAGTGATGTGGCTGAGCGCTGAGTGTCCAAGGTGAACCCAATAAGACTAATATCCTGTGAATACATCACTAGCCGCCATAACACGCAGCAATAAACATGGTTTACACACTTAAAATCGCTTGTGAGCCCAGACCGTTATCAAAAGCGACCACCTGCTGGGAGGCGAGCTTGTACACAACCGGTGCGCCGACTCGAGTGGCAGCACGCACTTCAGAAGCTGCAGGGATTTGAGAGAGCAAAACAACATTCTGATATCACCGGCCCCGATCAAAGACTACTACTGAGGACAACTGAAATGAGCACGTCTCCCAGGAAAGGAGGCAACTGGAGTACTGGCCTGCTTGTCCATGGCGTGAAGCAGCAACAGGGACCCTAATCCTGCACTGTACGAGTCTAAGACACATGTTTGAACTGAGACTAATAGAAACACCTCCTTCCCGAAAGATAGGGTGCCGACCAAGCCAATCCTCAGGCCAACAAAACAAAGGTGGGAGAGGGCATAGGTGATAACGCAGCAGACTTCTGGGAAGAAAACCACGAATTGGACAGTGCATATAAACCGTAAGAGAAACCAAAAGGAGGGAAGAGGTGTTAGAGATTACAACGGCACCTCCCTAGCGAGATAGAAGCCAAGGCTTGTGGCTCTGCCATCTTTGGTGTACCGCAGCCGGGTGGTCACGGACAGCACCATTTGATAATAAATGCTGGACAGTGCACCTGCGAAGGCGGAACAAGTGTCTCTGGTGAACCACTTGACCAGTATCCACAAGATCCTGAACCAACAGCAACAACTGGATGGTGCCTTGCCGAATCGTTGCTCCCGAAGCGAGCACCCCACTGACCTAAACTGCTGCACAAACATCGGCTGAGAGGGAAGGGAGCAACTGCAAATCAACACTGGCTTGACCACCATGGGGAAAGACAGGGCAAAGAACGCAACAACGCAGAGCAAAATGGAGCAGTACACAATCGCTACCCAAGTTCCCCTGCAGGAGCAGGGCAACTCTGGCGATGCATTGGGACTGAAGGATGACAATATATCCCTTAAAGACATCATGAATGCTATCACCAACTCAAGAATCTCCATCGAAAAAAAGATGGATGGCATAAGTACTGAGGTGTCGCTATTGTGCCATGACCTGCAAAAATTCACAGCTCGTACCGGGGAAGCAGAGGGCCGCATGTCGGAAACAGAGGACAGCCTGAGGACTGTAAATCACCAAATGACCGGAGTGTTGGCATGCCTCAAGGCACTGGAAGAATGAGTGGAACAGGGTGAGGGCAGAGCAAGACGGAACAACATCTGGATCCTTGGATTGCCTGAAAACTATGAAGTCCCGAGCATGGAGCTATTCCAAGAGCAATGGCTTGCGGATCTATTCACTCCCAAGACCCTATCAAAATTCTTCTCAGTTGAACGTGCTCACCAACGGGCAGACACATACCCAGAGCTCCCCCGTGCACGGTAATAGCAAATCTCCTGAACTATAGGGATCGGGACGCCATACTGCAGATGGCCAGAACTAAGGGCTCCATAACATTTAATGGCTCCAGAATCGCCTTTTTCCCAGAGTTCACCAGGGAGGTTCAGAAAGTGAGGCAGTCCTTCGGCCCACTCAAGAAACGCCTTCAAGCTCTTCACATAGAATACGGACTTCTGTTCACAGCACAACTGAAAATATACCACAACGGTACGACAGTGCATTTCACGGATCCCAGAGAAGCGTGTAGCTGGGCGGGAAAGAAACCTAGAGGGTGACTGGAGGCCGAATCGGAGGCAACACATCGACAGGAGTCGCCCACGACCAGAGAGAGCACCACCTGAGCTCCCGCAACAGGAGATGGAAGCACTGCCAAATGAAGGCAATGACTTCTGGAAGCAATCTCATCCTTTTTTTTTGAAGGGGATACCAAATATAATGGCTAATATAGGGTTGTAATATTTGGTATCCCCTTGATGTTGAGGGGTAACATTTAACAACACACTGCTTGAACTATCCCTTTAATTGGGGAGGGGAGTACATCATAAGCCTTCACTGTGACAGCTTCTGATGACATCCCATCCTTTCTTTGAAGGGGATACCAAATATAATGCCTAATATAGGGTTGTAATATTTGGTATCCCCTTTATGGTGAGGGGTAACATTTAACAAAGGACTGCTTGAAATATCCCTTGCATTTGGGGAGGGGAGTACATCATAAGGCTACACTGTGACAGCTTCTGGAAGGCATCTCATCCTTTTTTGAAGGGGATACCAAATATTACAGCTAATATAGTGTTGTACTATTTGGTATCCCCTTGATGTTGAGGGGTAACATTTAACAAAGCACTGCTTGAACTATCCTTTTCATTGGGGAGGGGAGTACATCATAGGCCTACACTGTCACAGCTTCTGGGAGCCATCTCATCCTTTTTTTGAAGGGGACACCAGATATTCCAGCTAATATAGTGTTGTAATATTTGGTATCCCCTTGATGTTGAGGGGTAACATTTACGAATGCACTGCTTGAACTATCCCTTACATTGGGGAGGGGAGTACATCATACACCTTCACTGTGACAGCTTCTGGAAGCCATCCCATTCTTTTTTTGAAGGGGATACCAAATATAATGGCTAATATAGGGTTGTAATATTTGGTATCCCCTTGATGTTGAGGGGCAACATTTAACAAAGCAGTGCTTGAACTATCCCTTGCATTGGGGAGGGGAGTACATCATAACCCTACACTGACAGCTTCTGGAAGCCATCCCATCCTTTTTTTGAAGGGGGTGCTGTTAGGCAGAAACCTGTGCAGTTCCCTCTGGGACCACTGCAAAAGATTTAAGACTACAGGTGTTTGGCAGTAAACCCACTTGGTAACAGTCTTTACCACACAGATTCACTTGGTAGCTGTGGCTGAGCAGTCAGACTTCCCTCAAGAAGAGTTAGGCAGTATACAGAGTATTCACAGTAGGTCACAAGAACACAGTAGAACAAGCAAACACTGACCAGAGCTTGGTGTAAAAGAGATATAATTATTTATTTAAAACCACATCTAATAAAACACACAGGCACTAATATTAAGCAGTTCAGAAACACGGTCACTAAAAGATATACACTCCCTTAAAAGAATATTAGACAAGAGTTAAGTAAAGCCCCACCTATTTTCAGACAGCAGTGAGCGCTTAAAGTAGATGGCACTCTAATAAGTCGGTTTAAAAGGGAGAGAAAGGCAGAGCATAAATTGAAACAGATCCCAACACTTTCAAAAGAACACAGCAAGAGAGGAAGGCAGAGTCAAACCGTGAAGTTAGAGTTCAGAAAGCCGGACCCACTTTAAGAGGATCAGAACGAAATGTGTCCAAGGTCACCCGGTTGAAAAGTGCACAAAAGTCTCGAAAAGGTTCAGAAAGAGTTGGACCAAAAGAAAGGGACCAGTTAGATGGTCAAGGCAGCCAGCCCAGTCCAGAAGGTTAAGGGATTATTATTACCTTGTCGCAATCTTTAGAAAGGGAGGCCTGGCGGACACGGTACCTTAAAGTGGTGAGAATACTCCAGCAGGGGCAGTTGTTCCTGGCAGCAGATGCAAGTCGGTGCTTCGTCCGGGGGAAGAGAGGATCTCGTCAGGGAGGAAGACAGGAGTCTGCTGCACTGCCAGGGAAGAAACCAGCCGCGGCGTTCTCAGTTAAAAAGGAGCGATCCTTTTATTTGCGGTCCAGTGGTAAGTGGCTATCCGGTTGCCGGGGTGCTTGGCACGGGCAATTCGACCACAAGACGTCCTGGGATGCGAGGGAAAGAAAGTAAACTGGTTGTGCCCACCAGTCAGGGGAAGAAGACAGCCGGGAGATCTTCTCTGTCGCCGGGAAGTCGTGAGTCGGTTCCGCAGGGCTCCACCGGTGGTGTCGTCGTAGCAGGTCGACTCAGCTTCTCCCTCGTCGGATTCTCAGATCCTGTGGCGACTTCTGAAGTTCCAGTCTCAAAAGCCCTGCTTTTATGCAGCACACCCCCATTCACTCAGCCTAGCTGTCAATCAAACATGCTAAGTGGTGAGCCGGCCGGCTCACCACTTGGGCCAATCACACAAGAGTGCGACTTGAGTTACCAAATTAACTCAGTCCAGGGTGCCTAAACCCCCTCCCACACCCGCTGTGGTACCCAGACAGAGTGGCACCACTTTTGGAGGCTTCTGTGGAGAAGCCCGCCAAAAAGTGGAACAAAGGGCTCGACTTGGGTTGGAGTCACAGAAGAGAACACAAAAGCCATTTTAGAATCGAGTCCTGGCAAAAAATACCAACCGGCGAATTAATATTAAATAAATGAAACGGCGGTATGTTCGAGGCTATGAGAATTAAATAATTAAAGTTGGTAGCCTCGAACAATGGGAAAATCCCATAGAGATATATTCGCGGTCGAATATATAAAGTAGTATCCACTGCCACCAGCCAAAACTCGATCAGGGGGGACGGAGATGTGCCCCCTCGACTGACAGACCCCGGGGCAATCGAATTGCCCCGACCAGTACGTCCACAATATGATGGTTTGTACTGGTTTCTGTTCATAATTTGGGACTAGTAAAGCCAATGGTGACTTTACATGCCCTGGGAGACAGTAGTCAGTCCGAGGGTATGGAGTCTATGGTGGGGTGTCACTATGACACCCCTGTGTCACTGCACAGAGGGTGCTGTGTAACACACATAGTAAAAACACATGAGACCCTATGGAGTAAAGGACACCATAGCCCATAAAACACATTAACAGTCAAAGGAACACCATAAATCATGTCCAAGAGTGGGAGAAAAAGAGTCTCACTCTTGGCAGGAGAAAAAAACAAACTCCAGAAATCCAGCAAAGCTGCTGGGGGACTCACTAGGTTAGGAAATTCAGCCTAAACAGAGAATTCTCCCTAACACTCGCCCCTCCCCCAGACTAAGGGACAGGAGGATTTAATCCACTCCTGGATGAATCTCATACCTCTAGTCGATGACATACATCCTAGAGAGACCATCAGCATTTTGGACGGTGACACCCTGACCTGTGCTCAATGGTGAAATCAAACCCTTGCAGGCAGATTGACCATCTCAATAGTTTTGGGTTTTCCCCTTTCATTTGCATTAACCATCTCAAGGGATGGTGGTCAGTCTGAATGACAAAAGTAGAACCATACAAGTATGGCCTAAACTTCTTCAGAGCCCACACAATAGCAAAACACTCTCGTTCAATGGTTGCCCACCTTGTTTCAGGATCCTTCAGTTTTCTACTGATGAAGCAAATGGGGTGCTCCCTACCTTTCCCATCCAGTTGACTGAGGACTGCACCTATTCCTACATTTGAAGCATCTGTTTGCACAATGAAAGTTTGGTGGTAGTCAGGAGCTCTGAGTACTGGGGCTTGGCAAAGAGCCTTTTTCAGGGTTTCAAAGGACTGATTGCATTCCTCATTCCACCTAACCTTTTTGGGGAATTTGGGAGAGGAGATGACAGTCAGTGGAGAAGCTATGCACCCATAGTTCTCTATGAAATTCCTGTAGTACCCAGTGAGGCCTAAGAAGGCTCTCACCTGGGTCTGAGTAGTAGGTGTTGTCCAATTTTGCACAGCTTCAATCTTACTGGGCAAAGGCCTTATTTATCCACCTCCTACCTCATGTCCAAGGTAGACCACTTTACTCTGTCCAATCTGGCATTTACTTGCCTTTATGGTCAGATTGGCCTTTCCAAGAGCCTGCAAAACATATCTCAGGCGGTCCACATGTTCTTCCCAGGAATTGCTGAACACTGCTATGTCATCCAAGTATGCCATGCAGAAGTCCTCCATCCCATTCAGAACCTGGTTTACCATCCTTTGAAATGTAGCAGGTGCATTTTTCAATCCAAAAGGCATAACCTTAAACTGGTATAAGCCAACTGGGGTAGAAAATGCAGTTTTCTCCTTGGCATGGTCTGTCAGGGCTATTTTCCAATAGCCTGACGTCAAGTCAAATGTGCTAAGGAACTTGGCTGCACCAAGTCTATCCACCAAGTCTGTCCACCAACTCATCTGTCCTTGGCAAAGGGTAGGCATCAGTCTTAGTGACTGCATTAATAGCTCTGTAATCCACACAGAATCAGTTCTTTAGATCCTGCCTTTGGTACTAACACAACTGGGCTAGACCATGGACTAGTAGAGAGCTCTATTACCCCGAGATCAAGCATCTTGCTGACCTCACCTTTGATGTGGGTTCTTACATTCTCTGACATTCGATATCCTCTGCTTTTGACTGGCAGACAGTCACCAGTGAGTATGTCATGCTGCCCCCAAGGGGTCAAGCCTGGTGAAAGTGAGAACAGGGAGGCAAACTGATTTAACATAGATTTGCACTCCTCCTGTTGCTCAGGTGTCAGGTTTGAAGAGAGATTTACTCCTTCAATCTTTTCGTCTAAAGGTAAGCCTCTGAGGAGATCAGGAAGAGCTTCACTCTCTTCTTCTTCCTCTGATGATGCTAGCAGCAAAGCTCCTACATTAGCTCTGGAGACATACACTTTTAGTCTGTTGGTATGAAAGACTGTTGGAGCCTCCTTGGGATTGCCCAAGTCCACCAGATAGTTGTGCTCTCCAAGTTTACCCACAACCTTGAAGGGCCCATCCATTTGTCTTGCAAGGCCCTCTGCCTTGTTGGAATCATAACGAGAACTAGCTGGTCCTGAGTAAACTCAACCATGTTAGCCTTTTGGTCATGCCAGTGCTTGACCAGTGCTTGTCCAGCTTTCAAGTTATCACTTGCTTCTGCCATCATTTGTGACATTCTCCTTCGGAGACCTATCACATAGTCAGTCTCTCTCACTGGCTTGGGGGAAGGAGAACTCTCCAACCTCTCCTTGATCAGGGCCAATGGACCTCTGACCGGATGACCATAAAGAAGTTCAAAGGGAGAAGAACCTACTCCTTGCTGAGGGACTTCTCTATAAGCAAAGAGAAGGCATGGCAGTAGAAGGTCCCACTTTCTTTTAAGGGGGTCCTCTAAAGCACCTATCATGCTCTTCATGGTTCTGTTGAACCTTTCAACCAGCCCATTTGTCTGAGGGTGGTATGCGGTTGAGAACTTGTAAGTAACTCCGCAGGTTTTCCACGTGGCTTTCATGTAGTGGGACATAAAATTCGACCCCCTGTCAGAGATTACCTCCTTAGGAAACCCAACCCTGGTAAAAATACCAAGGAGGGCCTTAGCCACAGCCAGAGCTGTAACAGTCCACATAGGAATTGCCTCAGGGTACCTAGTAGCATGGTCTACTACAACAAGTATAAACCTGTTGCCTGAGGAGGTTGGAGGATCAAGGGGACCAACAATGTCAATCCCTACTCTCTCAAATGGGACTCCCACTACAGGGAGAGGCACTTAAGGTGCCACATTCTTGGAGCCAACCTTACCAGAAGTCTGGCAGGTGTGGCAGCTCCTGCAGTACTTATCTACTTCAGCCCCTATCTGTGGCCAATAAAAGTAGAGTGAGAGCCTTTCCTTAGTCTTCTTGAAACTCAAGTGACCAGCCAAAGGAATCTCATGGGCTAACTGCAAGAACTGTGGTCTGTTCTCTTGGGGTCCTACAAGTCGTTTGTTGTCCCCAGGTGCAGACTCCGTTGGTTCACTGTAGAAGAGGCCATCTTCCCAGTGTAACCTATATTTCCCAGGCTCTTGCCCTTCAGCCTGAGCATCTGCCTGGTGGCGAAGACCTTCCAGAGTTGGACATTCTCTCTGTCCCTTACTGAAGTCTGCCCTGTTGTGTCCACCTTCTGCCAGTAAAGACTGCAGCTCAGGATTGTCAACAGGATCCAGATCTCCAATGAGTTCCTGACCTTCCACTAGCTCTTCTTCAGAGTCTAGTTCAACCACACAGGGTTGTACCTCCCTCTCAGCCTCAGCTGGAGGGGGAGTTACTGGTGTAACTTTGGACAACCTCAGGGAAGTCCTTGTTGGCTGCACTGGAGTGCTGGCTGTGAGGTTCTTTTTAGAAGTTTTAGGTTTCCCTTTTCCTTCTAGTTTCTTAGAGACAGCAGCTGACATCTCCAGTGGAGCAGGAGTGATCTCTTTCTTCATCATCTCCTTGGGAGCACCTCTCATGGTTCTTTCCCTTGCAGGTCTGGTGAGCTCCTGTAACCTTTTACTAAGAGGTCTGGGGGTATGTGACACTACTCCAAGAGTTTTCAAGTCATTAGCCAGCAGAACCCTTCCTGGCACCTCACTTTGTATGCTGACAGGTATCTTCACAGTCATGTCATTACACTGGATGAGAACTGGTAATTGGGGAAGCATCTGCATAGGCCCTCCAGCTAACTTGGTGAGGCGTTTGGGTGCCTTAGCAACATCCTCAGCCTGAAAAAACGATTTGTCCACCACTGTTATGCTGGCCCCAGTGTCCCTAATGGCAGGTGTCTCCTGACCATTCAACTGGACACTGTCCTTATAATACTCTTTAGTATTATCTGGGATAGAATTATAGACATCTAAGTTCTGTTGTTCCCACAAACCCAGAGACACTAAAGAAGCACTGGCTTAGACTCCAATGGGTTCATCAGCCAGCAATAGAAAGTTTCCACTTGCCATTTGTACTTCCTCCTCTGGAGCGAAGGCTAAGGAGACAAGCTGGACCCCTGAAGGTTTACCCTTACATCTGGGATCTCCTTTCACATGGTCAGTAGAGCCACAAACAAAGCATTTACCAAATGCTTTCTGGATTGGTGGCTTGTTCTGACCTCCTTCTGGTTTGGCACCAGAAGGTACACTAGCCTGATTTGGTTTCCCTTGTGGTTTACCCTTTTGGTTTTGATTGGGGCCCTCTTTTGAATTGGAATTATTAGAATTCTCTTTGAAGTCCTTTTTTGGCTGTTTTCCCTCATCCTTTTTCCGAGTAGCCCCAGAATCCTTGTGAGTGGCCCTGTTGGCAACCCACAAGTCAGCAGCCTTAGCTAACTTCCTGGAATCCAATTTCTTTGAATCAGCCAAGTGCTGTCTGAGCTCAGGAGAGCAGGCATCATAAATTGACTCCAACATTACAAGATTCTTCATTCCTTCATAAGTGTTAACCCTGTAACCCTTAATCCATCCCTCTAAGTTTTTCAAACTTTCACTCACCCAGGTAGCCCAAGGGGTACCATCATGCTTTTTGAGGGTCCTAAACCTCTTAAGGTACTGGGAAGGGGTCTTCCCAAATCTAGCTATCAAAGCTAGTTTCACACATTCATAATCCTTCTTATCCACCTCCCCCAACTCCATTACCAAATCAGTTGCAACATGGGGAAGCCTAGAGAACAAACAGGGAAGTAACTCATTGTAAAGACTGGTAGGGGGTGTCTGTACTTCCGCTCTCTATATGGTAGAGGAGAGGCACAGCGGACCCCAGCCAAGATTCTCTATGTGGTAGCAATGGACGAGCAATCAAGGCCTAGCTTCTCAGGAGGTGATGCGGGCTGGTTCTTAAGTACAGTGTAGTCCCCGAACCCCCACAAAGGAATGTCCACACACTGTATTACTGAAAACACAGTCTTTATATAATTAATATTCAAAGGTATGTACACGATCACAATAACGCACTTTGTACTGGGAAGTCAATAATGATAAATATATACAATTCTAAAGTGGTACCACTAATGTTATCGAATCTCATTAAAGTGCATCAACTGTACGTTTAAAATGTCACACAGATTAATAACGAGGAAACCAGCAATAGAGATAGGCAGGAACGTAAGATGGTTGAAACAATAGGCAGAATGCTGGCCCCGTTTCCTAGACACAGTTCTGTGTGGAGATCCCCCCACCTGGGAAACCTGTAAAATAAGGATATATCGCACAAGCCCAGTCCATATGTTCAATAGTCTCACTTCTTCCTATTAAGGTTTTACGCCCCCATTGTACCTGGTGGAGTAGATTCTCTGACGATGCGTCGACCAATTCTTCTTGAGTGCCTCCCTTTCAGGCGGGAGCCACGGATCGTCGAGAGGTGTCGGGAACTTGGCATTCGGTGTCGGGGAATCGACGGCCCGTCTTGAGTGACCTTCTTTTAAGGCAGGAGTCACGGGTCGTCGAACGTCCGACGGTGAACAGGGTGAACTACGGCAGGGAAGTGGCAGCTTCATTCCTAGCGGTGCTCGTCGACGACAGAGCGTTGGCGTCCTGCAAGGAAGAGGCGTGCGGGGCACCTCGGTGACGATAGTTCTGGACCGCAAAGAGATGATGAAGAACTGTGGCCCAGCAAGGGCGTCGAGTCGTCGGGATCTCTGTGGTCCTTAGGTGGCGGGAAACCCACCGGTGGATGCTCCTCGGCGCGTCGACGGTCAGGCCTTCTCCAGCGGGAGACAAGTAGGTGATGATGCAGACTAGAGCATCCGATGATCAAGTGAAGTTCTTAGGCAAACGGGAGCACGGCGGCTCCTGTCGGCGACGGCAGTCGTCGACAGTGGCGGACAACAGTCCGAGTGCTTCTCCTTGGAGTTCCGCAGCAGTCCCCATATCGGGTCGGCAGCCTGTCGAAGGTCTGTCTACCAGGGAGCGTTGGCAAAGATCAGCTGTGCACGATGGTCCCTCGTAGCTCGGGAAGAGGGTGCCTTACCAGGTCCTCTCTGGGTCAGTCCTTGGAGGCACAGCAGCTTTCAGATTGTGAAGGAGAGCAACAGCAATTCTTCTCGTCCAGCAGGGCTTCAAGGTCAAGCGTCAGTTAATCCAGTTACTCGTCGTAGTGGACTTCAGCTTCTGAACACGATTCCTAGCAGTGAGAGGTCCCCAGATATACTGTTGATCTCCCATTCATTCCGCTGGGTCACACTCAAGCATCCAATCACGACTACGGTCATTCATGCAGGCAGGCAGCCAATCAGGCACACGAGGTATTCAGGCCATTCACTTCTCTCCAGACACTCACAACAAGTTATGCGTATTGGGACAAGTACCGAGCCATTCAACACTCCAAGCTGCATTCATACCGGTTTCGGGCAGGGTTGTCTCAGTCATTGGGCCTCATTACAACCCAGGCGTTAAGGGTTTAACGGCGCCGTCGGCGCCGTTAACCCTTAACGCCTGATTACCATTTTAACGCCTGCTTTTAGCAGCCGTTAATATGCAAGGCGCTAACCCGCCTTGGTGCTAATTACGGCACCGTAGTTTACGGTGCCGTAATTAGCGCCTTCCCCACTCCCATTATGCCCTATGGGGCAAAAATGGGAATGGGGAAGGGTAAATGGGGAATGGGGATTTACCACCCCACTCACCTTGGAATGGGGCGGTAAATCCGCCATCGACCATGGTGTAAACAGAGTTTACACCATGGTGGTAAAGTAGGGAACTTACCGCCTGGGTTGTAATGAGGCCCATTGTGTCATCCACCAGATACTAGACACCCACAACACAGAATCCATATTCGTCACACACTCTATTCACCCAGGTCCCACCCACAGGAGGTACCCACAACATACATCAGCGGGAAGGCTCCAGCTAGTCTGGCCGGGCCTTCACAACAACACCATATGTGGCATTTCCACCCAACAAACAGTCATGGGGAAGGGACAGAGTCAGGGCTTCCCTGGACTTTGGGAAAACAAGGTAATGGGTAATAGAAAACAAGAGGCCACAGGGGCCATCTTGTTTTTCATCAGGAATCAACTGATCCCAATGGCAGGGCTGGGGTATCCCAAAATGGAGGATACACCGCGCACCTGTCAAATTCAGCATGGAGCTGCCACCAGCCCATACCCTGCTCTGCGGGCTACCCACAGGTGCCCAAAAACATACACCTGGGGCACAGGGTTGTACCCCCACCTGTGGGTGCCATAAGGGTATCCCACGGGTCCGTTCACCAAACCAAAAGAAAGAGAGCTGCACCGCCAGGAGCCCCACATGAACCCCTGTGTGGAAAACGCGACAGAACACACGATAAAAAGCAGTAAAAGACAAGGATATGGAGGCCCTGTCCCTCCGATGCATTTCCAGCATCACAGTCGCCCCGCCAGATTGAGGTGGAGGGAGCCTAATCTTCATCTGCATAAGCCACTTCAGGGGCTTATGATCTGTTTGGACCTTGAAGGTAGACCTTGTAAGGTAGGGCCTAAAACGCCTAAGCCTCCAAACTATACTAAAACTTTCCTTTTCAACAGTAGCCCACCTAAGTTCTCTACCCTTGAGTTGTCTACTGATGAATATGATAGAATGTTCTCTCCCTTTGTCATCTAACTGGGACAAGACAGCTCCAATTCCGGTGTCGCAGGCATCCGTCTGGACGATAAAGGGTCGGCTGTAGTCAGGCGCACACAACACGGGTGCCCGACACAGACTTTCTTTCAAGCCATCAAATGCCCTCTGACAGTCTTCAGTCCAATTAACCTTCCTAGGCTGCTTGGGTGAAGTCAGAGCTGTCAGTGGTGCAGCTATGGTTCCATAGTCCACCATGAAATTGCGATAGTACCCGGTGAGGCCCAAAAAGGCTCTCACCTGGGTTTGAGTAGTGGGAGTCTCCCAGTCCTGTACATCCTGTACCTTACTGGGGAGAGGTTGGATTTGACCCCCTCCTACCTCATGACCAAGATACGTGACTTTCCCCTGAGCTATCTGGCACTTGGTGGCCTTGATAGTGAGGTTAGCCCTCCTTAAGGCCTGCAACACTCTACCCAGATGTGTCAAGTGCTCTTCCCAAGTTGAACTGTAGACGGCAATGTCGTCTAAATAAGCCACACAAAAGGCTTCCAGCCCACTGAGAGCATGATTGACCAATCTCTGGAAGGTGGCAGGAGCATTCTTCAACCCAAAAGGCATGACCCTAAACTGGTAAAGTCTCTCGGGTATTGAGAATGCTGTCTTTTCCTTGGCATGGTCCGTCAGAGCTATTTGCCAATAGCTTGAGGTGAGGTCAAAGGTGCTCCCAAATTTGGCAGCACCTATGGTGTCCACGAGCTTATCAGCCCTGGGCAATGGGTGCGCGTCGGTTTTGGTGACGGCATTGACTCCTCGGTAGTCCACACAGAACCTCCAATCCTTGGTACCAGCCTGGGAACTTGTCTTGGGGACAAGGACCACTGGACTGGACCAGGGACTGGTGGAGGGTTCAATAACACCCAGATCCAACATCTTGGCGACCTCAGCCTGGATGTGGTTCTTAACCGTATCTGACATTCGGTAGCTCCTGCTCTTGACAGGCACGCTGTCACCAGTGTCAATCTCGTGCTTACACCACGGTGTAAGGCCTGGCGTCAGTGAAAACAGAGAGGCATACTGCTGGAGCAAAGTCTGGCAGGCCCTCTGCTGCTCGGTTGTCAAATCTGGAGAGAGCTGCACTCCCTCCACTGAGCCATCCTGAGGGTTGCTATGCAGCAAATCAGTAAGGGGCTCACTCGCATCCTCTTCTTGCTCTGAAGCCAGCAAGAGACATGAGACTTCTGCTCGCCTGTGGAAAGGCTTGAGCCTATTAACATGGAATACCTGAGGGGCGACCCCGGGGATTACCATGTCAACCAGATAATTGAACTCGCCCATCTTGGAGATTATCCGGAAGGGTCCAGTCCATTTATCTGACAATGCCCGAGGCTTGGTAGGCTCCATCACGAGGACCTCCTGTCCCAGAGTCCAATCCACTTGCGATGCTTTAAGGTCATGCCAGTATTTGTTCAATTCCTGGCTGGCCTTGAGATTCGCTGTTGCTTGACCCATCATTTGTGTCATCCTTCGCCTGAGGCCTAACATATAGTCCCCCACTTGCTTGGCGGGACCGGGAGGGGTGGCTTCCAAACCTTCTCTGATCAAGGCAAGGGGCCCCCTCACGGGATGTCCAAAGAGTAGCTCAAAGGGGCTGAAACCAACACCCTCTTGAGGTACCTCTCTGTAAGCAAACAGCAGGCATGGCAGGAGGAGATCCCATTTCCTCCTTAGGGGCTCTTCCAAAGCACCCAGCATGCCCTTGAGAGTTTTATTAAATCTCTCAACCAGACCATTGGTCTGGGGGTGGTAAGAAGTGGAGAACTTGTAGGTTGCCCCGCACTCTTTCCACATGGTTTTCCTGTAACTAGACATGAAGTTGGATCCTCGGTCAGAGACAACCTCCTTGGGGAATCCAACACGGGTGAAAATGCCCAGGAGAGCCCGGGCAACCACCTTGGCCGAACAGTCCGAAGGGGTATAGCCTCAGGGTACCTGGTGGCATGATCTACCAAAACCAGGATGAAATGATGTCCACCTGACGTGGGATGGTCAAGGGGACCGACGATGTCGATGCCCACCCTCTCGAACGGGGTGCCAACCACTGGCAATGGCTGCAGTGGGGCAATGACACTGCCTCCAGTCTTGCCAGACAACTGACAAGTTGGGCAGGTGCTGCAGTGGGACTCCACTTCTACTCCCATCCGAGGCCAGTAGAAATGGGCAGAGAGCCTCTGCTTAGTCTTCTTGGTACCAAGATGACCAGCCAAGGGCACCTCATATGCCAACTGCAGTAGGAAGGGTCTGTAAACCTGGGATACCACCAACCTCTTGAGGGCACCAGGTTCAGGCTTAGTGGGCTCACTAACAAGGAGCTCACCCTCCCAATAAATCCGGAAAGTCCTAGGCACTTCTCCGTGTGCCTGGGACAGGGCCTGTTTCTTCAGACCCTCGAGAGAGAGGGACACTCTCTCTGTCCTTTGCAGAAGTCTGCCCGGGAGGGTCCCCCTTCAGCTAACAAGCATTGAAGATCGGGATGATCCTCCGGGTTGAGAACCTCTCCCACAGGAGAGTCTTCTGGCTCTTCTCCCACAGGAGTTGAGACGGGGTTTGCCACTGGACCCAACCCGTCCGGGGCATGGATCCCAATGGGTGCTGTAGGAACAGCAGGAAGAGAAGGGTCTCCCTCCACAGAGGTGGCCTTCTTGCTCTTCCTTCGTCGTGCCTTAGGCCGCGCCTTCGGCTCGGGTACCTGACTCACAGCCAGACCCGGTGTCACCTGTGACCTAGTGACCGCAGCCGCAGTCATGGGAAGACCATCCGCGATCAATCCCAACTCGACTAGATCGTTACCTAACAGAATGTTAGCAGGGACGTTGTCCTGAACCAGGACAGAAGCTTTGCTGACTTGTCTCCAATTACGAGTGTGACTCGGGCTACAGGCGATAATTTGGGAGGCCCACCAGCTAACCTGGTGGTTCTCAGGGGAGCATCTACATAGTCTTCTGGCTTGAGCAGGGTCCTGTCCACCACTTTCATGCTTGCCCCAGTGTCTCTCAAACCAGTAGAAGGCTGGCCATTCAGGAGGACACTTCTCAAAAATCTACGGGTGTTCTGTGGGATAGTCGCCAGTACTTCTGCGTACTGGTCCCAGGCCCCAAGGGACACTAAGGAAATCTCTACGGGAGCACCAAAAGTGATTCCTGTAGAGGAGGGGAGGACAGTGGCCTCCACCTCAGACATGGGGTAAGGGTAGGTCAGGCTGACAGCCTGTACTCCGAGTGCCTTACCTTTACACTTGGAGTCACCTCTTTTGTGATCCAGAGCCCCACTGTCCCAACAAGTGCCGGGAGTGCGGGGTACGGTACTGGAACCACTGGGAGCCTGCTTTGCAGCAGGTGCACCACTACTCTTATTCCCACCCACAGATGACTTATACCCACTAGATTGTTGGGTCCTAGGAGAGGAGGGTTTGGGTTTATTCGACTGTGACTGCTTTTGGGCCTCCTCAGCTTTCTGAGAGGTCTCCTTTTCTTTGTCCTTGTCCTTCCCACTGGAGTCCTTAGGGGACACCCGGTGGAAGACCCACTTGTCAGCCAACCTAGCCAGCTTAAAGAGATCCAAAATGTTCTGGTCAGCAACATACTGACGCAGCTCTGGTGAACAGGCTTCAGAAAAATGCTCACAAAACAACAGGTGGGACAATTCAACAAAAGTTTTCACCTTGTAACCATCAATCCACCCCATCATATTCATGTGCGCAGCACTCACCCAGTCAACCCAAGACACATTCTCTCTTTTCTTAAAATCCCTGAACCTTTTAAGGTATTGGGTAGGTGTCTTGCCAAACTTGGCAATCAAAGCAGATTTCATACACTCATACTGACCCCTTTCTTCCACACGCAGCTTCAGAATACAGTCATATCCAGTTTGAGGCACTCTGCTTAGCAAACACTTAGCCCAATCTCTTTTGTCAACATCATGAATTGCACAAGCCATTTCAAACGCTTCAATCCATTGGAGGATGTCAGAACCCTCCGAAAACACACCAACCAAATCCTTCATAAATTTAGTTGCTGGGGACCTGACACTCTCACTGGGTTTCGCTGAAGTCTCCACTCGAGCTTTCTCTAGCTGGATTCTCTGACATTCAGTGTCCTTGTTTTTGAGTTCAAGATCCCTATTCTTGAGTTCAACTTGTTGCGCCAGCTCCTCTTTCTTAAGTTCAGCATCTATTTCCAACTTGCGATATTCAAAGGCCAATTTCATCCTTAATAACTCAAGTTCCAAGGAATTGCTGGGGTTCAGAACAGAGGCAGCAGGAATGGCGGCATTCCCAGAAACAGATTCAGTAGAAACCCCAGGGGCAGAGTCCTCATTGGTTGCATTCCCCCCCTCATCAAGAGTTTCACCATCGGTCTGTTAGTCCACTAGGGCAGCTATCAGCTCAGCCCTAGACTTATCCACAAAGTCTAACTCCGTGGCTTCAAAAGCACTCTGGAGAGCCTCTAAGCTGATCCGAGTCGATTTAACAGTCACAATAGACTCCATTGCTTGTAATGCAGTTATTTTGTACACATCCCGACCCTTAATCTAATAACGTGCAGATATTTTGTAAGTGGCACGGTTATACACTGATTCTTAAAACCATAAGCATCCCACCCCTGCCACCAGTGTAAAGACTGGTAGGGGGTGTCTGTACTTCCGCTCTCTATATGGTAGAGGAGAGGCACAGCGCACCCCAGCCAAGATTCTCTATGTGGTAGCAATGGACGAGCAATCAAGGCCTAGCTTCTCAAGAGGTGATGCGGGCTGGTTCTTAAGTACAGTGTAGTCCCCGAACCCCCACAAAGGAAGGTCCACACACTGTATTACTGAAAACACAGTCTTTAAATAATTAATATTCAAAGGTATGTACACGATCACAATTACGCACTTTGTACTCAGAAGTGAATAATGATAAATATATACAATTCTAAAGTGGTACCACTAATGTTATCGAATCTCATTAAAGTGCATCAACTGTACGGTTAAAATGTCACACAGATTAATAACGAGGAAACCAGCAATAGAGATAGGCAGGAACGTAAGATGGTTGAAACAATAGGCAGAATGCTGGCCCCGTTTCCTAGACACAGTTCTGTGTGGAGATCCCCCCACCTGGGAAACCTGTAAAATAAGGATATATCGCACAAGCCCAGTCCATATGTTCAATAGTCTCACTTCTTCCTATTAAGGTTTTACCCGCCCCCAATGTACCTGGTGGAGTAGATTCTCCGACGATGCGTCGACCGATTCTTCTTGAGTGCCTCCCTTTCAGGCGGGAGCCACGGATCGTCGAGAGGTGTCGGGAACTTGGCGTTCGGTGTCGGGGAATCGACGGCCCGTCTTGAGTGCCCTTCTTTTAAGGCAGGAGTCACGGGTCGTCGAACGTCCGACGGTGAACAGGGTGAACTACGGCAGGGAAGTGGCAGCTTCATTCCTAGCGTTGCTCGTCGACGACAGAGCGTTGGCGTCCTGCAAGGAAGAGGCGTGCGGGGCACCTCGGTGACGATAGTTCTGGACCGCAAAGAGATGATGAAGAACTGTGGCCCAGCAAGGGCGTTGAGTCGTCGGCATCTCTGTGGTCCTTAGGTGGCGGGAAACCCACCGGTGGATGCTCCTCGGCGCGTCGACGGTCAGGCCTTCTCCAGCGGGAGACAAGCGGGTGACGATACAGACGAGAGCGTCCGATGATCAATTGAAGTTCTTAGGCAAACGGGAGCACGGCGGCTCCGGTCGGCGACGGCGGTCGTCGACAGTGGCGGACAACAGTCCGAGTGCTTCTCCTTGGAGTTCCGCAGCAGTCCCCGTATCGGGTCGGCAGCCTGTCGAAGGTCTGTCTACCAGGGAGCGTTGGCAAAGATCAGCTGTGCACGATGGTCCCTCGTAGCTCGGGAAGAGGGTGCCTTACCAGGTCCTCTCTGGGTCAGTCATTGGAGGCACAGCAGCTTTCAGATTGTGAAGGAGAGCAACAGCAATTCTTCTCGTCCAGCAGGGCTTCAAGGTCAAGCGTCAGTTAATCCAGTTACTCGTCGTAGTGGACTTCAGCTTCTGAACACGATTCCTAGCAGTGAGAGGTCCCCAGATATACTGTTGATCTCCCATTCATTCTGCTGGGTCACACTCAAGCATCCAATCACGACTACGGGCATTCATGCAGGCAGGCAGCCAATCAGGCACACAAGGTATTCAGGCCATTCACTTCTCTCCAGACACTCACAACAAGTTATGTGTATTTGGACAAGTACCGAGCCTTTCAACACTCCAAGCTGCATTCATACCGGTTTCGGGCAGGGTTGTCTCAGTCATTGTGTCAACCACCAGATACTAGGCACCCACAACACAGAATGGATATTCGTCACACACTCTATTCATCCAGGTCCCACCCACAGGAGGTACCCACAACATACATCACCAGGAAGGCTCCAGCTAGTCTGGCCGGGCCTTCACAACAACACCATATGTGGCATTTCCACCCAAAAACCAGTCAGGGGGAAGGGACAGAGTCAGGGCTTCCCTGGACTTTGGGAAAACAAGGTAATGGGTAATAGAAAGCAAGAGGCCACAGGGGCCATCTTGTTTTTCATCAGGAATCAACTGATCCCAATGGCAGGGCCGGGTTATCCCAAAATGGAGGATACACCGCGCACCTGTCAAATTCAGCATGGAGCTGCCACCAGCCCATACCCTGCTCTGCGGGCCACGCACAGGTGCCCAAAAACATACACTAGGGGCACAGGGTTGTACCCCCACCCGTGGGTGCCATAAGGGATTCCCACGGGTCCGTTCACCAAACCAAAAGAAAGAGAGCTGCACCGCCAGGAGTCCCTTATGAACTCCTGCGCGGAAAACACAACAGAACACACGATAAAAAGCAGTAAAAGACAAGGATACGGAGGCCCTGTCCCTCCGATGCATTTCCAGCATCACACTCATTCCCTGTGATGTCCTGGAGCCCATGATTATACTCAAACATTTTTAACCAATCCAACACATCCAACTTAGGTTCATACATACCCACTCCTTCCTTAGGCATCCGGGGTCTTTTGGGACTGGAACTCCTAAAGGAACCAGAGGAGAGAGAAGCATTTTCCACAGACAACTTCTTCATTTCTAGTTCATGATTGAGCTCTATTTATCTGAGTCTTAACTCAGCTTGCTTCTGCTCAGCCTGGGCATTCATTCTTCTGAACTCTAGCTCTTGGTTTCTTTCAGATTGAGCAATAAAACGTTTGTACTCTAATTCAAGCTTCATTTTTTCAAGTTGAAAATAAGCAGGGTTACATGTAGGACCTGGTATAGGCCCGGTAGGTACAGTAGGTAAGGCAGACAGAGACTCAGAGTGGCTAACTTCATTAGGTTCACTTTCCTCTTCTGACTCATTATCAAGACTTTGATTTAGATCAATTCCATCACTGTTTTCTACATTTGCTGGGTGGGGGGAGGTAGCTTCCTCTGTACCACCCAGACTTTGGTTTTCTAACAATCTTTCTATAAGTTCCATTTTCTTGCCCTTCTCAGAGAGATTCTTATGTCTACACAATACTTTTAAGCAATCAGCAGTTTTGGCAGACAATGATTCTAGGGTATAACTATCCATAGCAGACACAGTTAGAAAATCAGCTTTTTAGTGCTAAGCTTTGTGGTTAGTTGTCATAAAGTATTCAAAAAGCACACTAAAGTGTATACTCAATACAAATCCCACCGATGTACACCAGTGTTAGGCAGAAACCTGTGCAGTTCCCTCTGGGACCACTGCAAAAGATTTAAGACTACAGGTGTTTGGCAGTAAACCCACTTGGTAGCAGTCTTTACCACACAGATTCACTTGGTAGCTGTGGCTGAGCAGTCAAACTTCCCTCAAGAAGAGTTAGGCAGTATACAGAGTATTCACAATAGGTCACAAGAACACAGTAGAACAAGCAAACACTGACCAGAGCTTGGTGTAAAAGAGATATAATTATTTATTTAAAACCACATCTAATAAAAGACACAGGCACTAATATTAAGCAGTTCAGAAACAAGGTCACTAAAAGATATACACTCCCTTAAAAGAATATTAGACAAGTCTTAAGTAAAGCCCCAGTTATTTTCAGACATCGGTGAGCGCTTAACATAGATGGCACTCTAATAATTCAGTTTAAAAGGGAGAGAAAGGCAGAGCATACATTGAAACAGATCCCAACACTTTCAAAAGAACACAGCAATAGAGGAAGGCAGAGTCAAACCGTGAAGTTAGAGTTCAGAAAGCCGGATCCACTTTAAGAGGATCAGAACGAAATGTGTCCAAGGTCACACGGTTGAAAAGTGCACAAAAGTCTCGAAAAGGTTCAGAAAGAGTTGGACCAAAAGAAAGGGACCAGTTAGATGGTCAAGGCGGCCAGCCCAGTCCAGAAGGTTAAGGGATTATTATTACCTTGTAGCAATCTTTAGAAAGGGAGGCTTGGCGGACACGGTACCTTAAGGTGGTGAGAATACTCCAGCGGGGGCAGTTGTTCCTGGCAGCGGATGCAAGTCAGTGCTTCATCCGGGGGAAGAGAGGATCTCGTCGGGGAGGAAGACAGGGGTCCGTTGCACTGCCAGGGAAGAAACCAGCCGCGGAGTTCTCAGTTAAAAAGGAGCGGTCCTTTTATTCGTGGTCCAGTGTTAAGTGGCTATCCGGTTGCTGGCACGGGCAATTCGACCACAAGACATCCTGGGATGCGAGGGAAAGAAGGTAAACTGGTTGTGCCCACCAGTCAGGGGTAGAAGACTCTCCAGCCAGGAGATCTTCTCTGCCGTCGGGAAGTGGTGAGTCGGTTCCGCAGGGCTCCACCGGTGGTGTCGTCGTAGCAGGTCGGCTCAGCTTCTCCCTCGTCGGATTCTCAGGTCTTGTGGCGACTTCTGAAGTTCCAGTCCCAAAAGCCCTGCTTTTATGCAGCACACCCCCATTCACTCAGCCTAGCTGTCATTCAAACTTGCTAAGTGGTGAGCCGGCCGGCTCACCACTTGGGCCAATCACACAAGAGTGCGACTTGAGTTACCAAAGTAACTCAGTCCAGGGTGCCTAAACCCCCTCCCACACCCGCTGTGGTACCCAGACAGAGTGGCACCACTTTTGGAGGCTTCTGTGGAGAAGCCCGCCAAAAAGTGGAACAAAGGGCTCGACTTGGGTTGGAGTCACAGAAGAGAACACAAAAGCCATTTTAGAATCGAGTCCTGGCAAAAAATACCAACCGGCGAATTAATATTAAATAAATAAACCGGCGGTATGTTCGAGGCTATGAGAATTAAATAATTAAAGTTGGTAGCCTCGAACAATGGGAAAATCCCATAGAGATATATTCGCGGTCGAATATAAAAAGAAGTATCCACTGCCACCAGCCAAAACTCGATCAGGGGGGACGGAGATGTGCCCCCTCGACTAACAGAGCACGGGGCAATCAAATTGCCCCGACCTGTACGTCCACAATATGATGGTTTGTACTGGTTTCTGTTCATAATTTGGGACTAGTAAAGCCAATTGTGACTTTACATGCCCTGGGAGACAGTAGTCAGTCCCAGGGTATGGAGTCTATGGTGGGGTGTCAGTATGACACCCCTCTGTCACTGTAAGACACATAGTAAAAACACATGAGACCCTATGGAGTAAAGGACCCCATAGCCCATAAAACACATTAACAGTCAAAGGAAGACCATAAATCATGTCCAAGAGTGGGAGAAAAAGAGTCTCACTATTGGCAGGAGAAAAAAACAAACTCCATAAATCCAGCAAAGCTGCTGGGGGACTCACTAGGTTAGGAAATTCACCCTAAACAGAGAATTCTCCCTAACACTCGCCCCCCCCCCCCCAGACTAAGGGACAGGAGGATTTAATCCACTCCTGGATGAATCTCCTACCTCTAGTCGATGACATACATCCTAGAGAGACCATCAGCATTTTGGTGGTGACACCCTGACCTGTGCTCAATGGTGAAATCAAACCCTTGCAGGCAGATTGACCATCTCAATAGTTTTGGGTTTTCCCCTTTCATTTGCATTAACCATCTCAAGGGTTGGTGGTCAGTCTGAATGACAAATGTAGAACCATACAAGTATGGCCTAAACGTCTTCAGAGCCCACACAATAGCAAAACACTCTTGTTCAATGGTTGCCCACCTTGTTTCAGGATTCTTCAGTTTTCTACTGATGAAGCAAATGGGGTGCTCCCTACCTTTCCCATCCAGTTGACTGAGGACTGCACCTATTCCTACATTTGAAGCATCTGTTTGCACAATGAAAGTTTGGTGGTAGTCCGGAGCTCTGAGTACTGGGGCTTGGCAAAGAGCCTTTTTCAGGGTTTCAAAGGCCTGATTGCATTCCTCATTCCACCTAACCTTTTTAGGGAATTTGGGAGAGGAGATGACATTCAGTGGAGAAGCTATGGACCCATAGTTCTCTATGAAATTCCTGTAGAACCCAGTGAGGCCTAAGAAGGCTCTCACCTGGGTCTGAGTAGTAGGTGTTGTCCAATTTTGCACAGCTTCAATCTTACTGGGCAAAGGCCTTATTTCTCCACCCCCTACCTCATGTCCAAGGTAGACCACTTTACTCTGTCCAATCTGGCATTTACTTGCCATTATGGTCAGATTGGCCTTTCCAAGAGCCTGCAAAACATATCTCAGGTGGTCCACATGTTCTTCCCAGGAATTGCTGAACACTGCTATGTCATCCAAGTATGCCATGTAGAAGTCCTCCATCCCATTCAGAACCTGGTTTACCATCATTTGGAATGTAGCAGGTGCATTTTTCAATCCAAAAGGCATAACCTTAAACTGGTATAAGCCAACTGGGGTAGAAAATGCAGTTTTCTCCTTGGCATGGTCTGTCAGGGCTATTTGCCAACAGCCTGACGTCAAGTCAAAATTGCTGAGGAACTTGGCTGCACCAAGTCTATCCACCAACTCATCTGTCCTTGGCAAAGGGTGGGCATCAGTCTTAGTGACTGCATTAAGAGCTCTGTAATCCACACAGAATCTAAGTTCTTTAGATCCTGCCTTTGGTACTAACACAACTGGGCTAGACCATGGACTAGTAGAGGGCTCTATTACCCCGACATCAAGCATCTTGCTGACCTCACCTTTGATGTGGGTTCTTACATTCTCTGGCATTCAATATCCTCTGATTTTGACTGGCAGACAGACACCAGTGAGTATGTCATGCTGTCCCCAAGGGGCAAGCCTGGTGAAAGTGAGAACAGGGAGGCAAACTGATTTAACATAGATTTGCACTCTTCCTGTTGCTCAGGTGTCAGGTTTGAAGAGAGATTTACTCCTTCACTCTTTTCGTCTAAAGGTAAGCCTCTGAGGAGATCAGGAAGAGCTTCACTCTCTTCTTCTTCCTCTGATGATGCTAGCAGCAAAGCTCCTACATCAGGTCTGGAGACATAAGCTTTTAGTCTGTTGGTGTGGAAGACTGTTGGAGCCTCCTTGGGATTGCCCAAGTCCACCAGATAGTTGACCTCTCCAAGTTTACACACAACCTTGAAGGGCCCCATCCATTTGTCTTGCAAGGCCCTCTGCCTTGTTGGAATCATAACGAGAACTAGCCGGTCCTGAGTAAACTCAACCATGTTAGCCTTTTTGTCATGCCAGTGCTTGACCAGTGCTTGTCCAGCTTTCAAGTTATCACTTACTTCTGCCATCATTTGTGACATTCTCCTTCAGAGACCTATCACATAGTCAGTCACTCTCACTGGCGTGGGGGAAGGAGCACTCTCCAACCCCTCCTTGATCAGGGCCAATGGACCTCTGACCGGATGACCATAAAGAAGTTCAAAGGGAGAATAACCTATTCCCTCCTGAGGGACTTCTCTATAAGCAAAGAGAAGGCATGGCATTAGAAGGTCCCACTTTCTTTTAAGGGGGTCCTCTAAAGCACCTATCATGCTCTTCATGGTTCTGTTGAACCTTTCAACCAGCCCATTTGTCTGAGGGTGGTATGCGGTTGAGAACTTGTAAGTAACTCTGCAGGTTTTCCACATGGCTTTCATGTAGTGGGACATAAAATTCCACCCCTGTCAGAGATTACTTCCTTAGGAAACCCAACCCTGGTAGAAATACCAAGGAGGGCCTTAGCCACAACCGGAGCTGTAACAGTCCTCACAGGAATTGCCTCAGGGTACCTAGTAGCATGGTCTACTACAACCAGTATAAACCTTTTGCCTGAGGAGGTTGGAGGATCAAGGGGACCAACAATGTCAATCCCTACTCTCTCAAATGGGACTCCCACTACAGGGAGAGGCACTAAAGGTGCCACATTCTTGAAGCAAACCTTAACAGACGTCTGGCAGGTGTGGCAGCTCCTGCAGTACTTATCTACTTCAGCCCCCATCTTTAGCCAATAAAAGTAGAGAGAGAGCCTTTCCTTAGTCTTCTTGAAACTCAAGTGACCAGACAAGGGAATCTCATGGGCTAACTACAAGAACTGTGGTGTGTTCTCTTGGGGTATTACAAGTTCTCCAGCATGGGGTCTGGCATGGATTCACATGCTCATGAATATTCCCCGTCGTCAGGCTGGGAATCCTCGGTAAAGAAAAAACCAGTATCAGTTTCGTTTCTGATCTGTCTTTCGTAGTAGTAACCAATCACTGGTCTCTGCGTCATACTGACCACAGCCAATGACTGCCCTCTACCTAAGCACCGCCTCTGGCAGCCATCTTCAGATTTTTACCGCACGTTCATGTGTTGGGATCCTCGTGCTATTGCTCTCGAGCGTTAGTGCTATTTTTTCACGTTTTTTCTCAAAAACTTCGTTTTTTTCGGTCAAAAGAGCCTCAAGCTCCAGCGACTCTCCATCCGATCAACGGGGACCCGTGTCGGATTCGTCTGCGCCCCTCAAGGGTGAAGATTCGTCGAGCTACGCTTTTGGAGGACTCCAGAAGTTTCTCAGGCCCGGACATGGCCCAGGAGAAGGGAAGCTCGACGCCCGGAAAGCTGTTCAGGATCTGCCCTGGATGCCAGCTCCAGAACGTCTTTAAGGAGGACGAACACTCCTTTTGTCTCTACTGCTTGCATGAGGACAAGACGCACGTGGAGAAGGACTGTGCGTTTTGCGGCAACATGTCGAAGCGAACCATGAAGGACCGCCATCAACGTCTCGCCAACTGGCTGGAAGGGAAGAGCCCGTCCGGCGAGAAGAAGAGGAAGAAATCCGAGCGGTCTTCTAAGACCTTTGAGGACGCCCCGGCGACGGGGGTCCAACATAAGGCCAAGCACCGCGAGTCCGCTGGCACCGGGAGCGCCGAACGGTCGGGCTCTACGGGCGCCAGGCTGGGCGCTCCCTCCCCGGCACCATCAACCACGAGCCAACGCTCTGGGTCGGGTAAGAGGAAGGCCGAGCACCCGGCGAGGCTCCTGGACAGGCCCCGGTCGAGCTCGAAGGCGGAGGGGGATCGAGGCACTGTCCCCCCCCTCAAGGATAAGGCGGTGAGCGCACCTAAGGTGGTGAAGGCCTTAATCCATCCGGCCAAGCCCTCTATCGAGTCTGTCACGGCGGCCCTGGCTCAGCCTGTGGAGGCTACGCCAGTGGTGGCGACCTCGGGGCTCAGTGTCTCCCTGCCACCTCGGAGGGAGTCCTCTTTTGTGCCCATCGATAGGACCCCCGTGAAATCCCCCGTGGGGAAGAAAAAGGGGGGGCAGGGCGTCGTCGTAGATTCGGCCTCAACCTCGGAGGAGGAGCTGGTCGAAGTCTTAAGCCACGGCCTCGGCGTGGAAGAAGACCGGCCCGTCGGGATGGATCCCGACGCAGGTGACGACGACATCGTCGAGGGTACCGACGGGGCCCCTGATCGCCCGTCGGATTCCCCTCTGCCAGCACCACGGGACAGCTCGGCGGCCATTTTGTTGGCTATACAGTCCTTATGCTCAGAGATAAGGACGAGACTACCGTTGCCGACGGAACCTCTCCCGTCGGGGGACCCAGAACCGGGACCTTCTGGGGTTCCCCCTGCCAAGAAAAGAAGGATCCACCCTCCTCCTCCTTTTCAGCCGTCGCGCCCCTTCCAGCCCTCCTCCCCGTCCACCCGAGGGGATGATACGGGGACTGACACGGCAGCGACAGGTACGGACTACGAGGTATACGACGAGGATTTACCGTCGTCGCCTCCCACCAGGGCTTCTCCGCCCGACGAGATTGGATCGTTCCACTCCATGATCGCCAGGGCATCCGAGCTTTTCCAACTCTGCCCTGAGGAGAAGAAGAAGGAAGGTTTCCTTTATCAGCGGCGCGAGGCCAAGAGGAAGACAGTCCTCGCGGTGCCTCTATTGGACGACATTTGGGATGAGGGCCTCACCCTCCTCAAGAACCCATCCATGACGCCAGCTAGAAGAGACCGGTACGAGAAAAAGTACCGGGTCCCGGACACGGCCCCCCTGTGCCTCCGGGCGCAGCCTACCCCGGACTCCGTCGTCTCTGCGGCGGCCAGGAAAAAAGCGGGGGGGGGGGTGCGGCCTCCACTTCGACTTCCCCACCGGACGGCGAGGGAAAGAAATTGGACGCTATGGGACGCAGAGTCATCTCGTCTGCAGCGACGACGATTAAAGCTGCCAACGCCTTGGCTATCGTGGCCCGATACGACAGGGAGCTCTGGTACAAACTGGCTCCCCTGCTGGACTTCTTGCCGGACGACAAGAGGGCAGAGGCCCTGGAGATCCTGCAGGAAGGTGAGGTGGCTTCGGACCACGCCATTACCGTTGCGACGGACATCGCTGACACTGGGTTCCGCCAGTTGGGCAACGGCGTTTGCCTTAGGCGGCGTGGATGGCTCAAGGCTACGGACTTCCGTCAAGACGTTCAGACCAGAGTCCTGGACATGCCCTTCGATGGGAACAACCTGTTTGGGAAAACAGTGGACGATTCCCTTCAGGCCATTAAAGCGGACACCGAGACGGCCCGGGCCCTTGGAGTTCTACAACAACGACGGACGCCCTTTCGGAGCAGCGGAGGCAAGGGCGCCTCCAAAGGTTCCGGCGGCGGTTTCTCCTCCTACCGTCAAGCGGCCCGCTCGTCGTCTCAGGAGGCCTACAGAGGACGAGGCAAGTCTGGCGGACCCCGCCGTCGTCGCCAAGGACAAGGCGGCAAGGCCTCGTCGAAGCAGGATTGAACCGGCCGTGGGGTCGGGCCCCCACCGAAGCACCCCGGTGGGAGGCCGGCTGGCGAGCTTCGTCAGCGTGTGGGAGTCCATCTCCACCGACCATTGGGTGCTGGACGCCTTGGCCCGGGGGCCACGCGCTCGAGTTTCAAAGAAAGTGTCCGCGCGTCACCCCCGTGGCCAGGAAAGAACTTCACGTCCCTCAACTTCTCCTGGAGGTAAAGGCGATGCTCAGGAAGGGCGCCATCGAACTCGTCCCAAAGAGGCTTCGGGGCTCCGGAGTTTACTCGAGATACTTCCTCGTGAGGAAGAAGACGGGGGGATGGCGCCCCTTCCTGGACCTGCGCCGTCTGAACAAGTTCATCAAGGCGCAAAAGTTCCGGATGGTCACCCTCCAGCACTTCCTGGGTCAGCTGGAGGAAGGAGACTTCCTGTCGTCGTTGGATTTGGAGGATGCCTACTTCCATATTCCCATCCTGAAGGGGCACCGAAAATTCCTCAGGTTTGTGGTCCAAGGGCGTCATTACCAGTTCAAAGCCCTCCCCTTCGGACTACGGTCGGCACCCAGGGTGTTCACCAAGTGCCTCGCACCGGTGGCGGCGCAGCTGCGCCGCGAAGGGATCCACGTCTACCCCTACCTGGACTACTGGCTCATCCGAGCCAAGACAAGGGAGCTCGCCGTGGTTCACACGGCAAGGACCGTCCAACTTCTCACGGACCTGGGATTCTCCGTGAAAGACACTCTGTTTCTGGGAGCGAGGCTCAACACAGTGTCCCTGCTGGCCTCCCCGTCGGAGGAGAGGACCAGGTCCATCCTGGGCAAGGTGCAGCGGATGTTGGTAGCCGACGCGGCCAAGGTGAGGTCCATCAAGTCCCTCCTCGGAATGATGTCTTCCTGCATCTACCTCATTCCCATGTGCAGGCTCCGGATGCGCCCGTTGCAGGAGTTCCTGGACGCGCGCTGGATCCAAACGACGGGCAGCTTCGAGGAAAGGATCACACTCGACGAGAGTTTCCGACGAGCGATCCGGTGGTGGGGCACCCGCGCGCATCTGACGGCGGGCATGGACTTCCAGACCCCAGCCCACCAGGAGACAGTGACCACGGATGCCTCCCTGGAAGGGTGGGGAGCGCACACCGAAAATCTGCACGCAAGAGGCCTTTGGCTCCCGACGGAGAAATCCTTACATATCAACGTCCTGGAGCTCCGTGCAGTGTTTTGGGCCCTCAGGTCCTTCCTTCCGTCCCTCAAGGGCAAGGTGGTGCGGATCTTCACCGACAACACCACCACCATGTTTTACATCAGGAAACAGGGCGGAACCAGGTCCCCAGCACTGTCCAAGGAGGCGCAGGACCTGTGGCATTGGGCAGTCGCCCAAGGGATGTTTCTGGTGCCGTTTCATCTGGCAGGAATAAAAAACACCATCGCCGACTCACTCAGCAGGGAGCTGCGCTCGTGCCACGAGTGGGAACTACGGCAGGATCTAGTGGATCGCCTCTTCCGACGGTGGGGCACACCCCAGATCGACCTGTTCGCGACGGCGACGAACTCCAAGTGCCGGAGGTTCGCCAGCAGGTTTCCCCAGGCAAGGAGCATGGGCGATGCTTTCTCGTTCCCCTGGGAGGGCCTGTTCCTCTACGCGTTCCCTCCTTTGCCACTGCTAATCAGGCTCGTCAACCAGCTCAAGAGGTCACGGTGCAGGATGATCCTCGTCGCACTTGCGTGGCCGAGGCAGATATGGTTCCCAGACCTTCTGGACTTGTCAGCGTCCCCGCCAATCAAGCTGCCGGTGGACGCGGATCTGCTCTCCAGGGAAGGAGGCGCCATCCTCCACCACGACCCGAAATCGCTGAACTTGCAGGCCTGGCTCCTGCAGCGCTAGAGTTTGGAGGATACGACATACCGGCCGACTGCAGAGAGGTTCTTGCAAAGGCCAGGGCGTCCTCGACTCTTAAATGCTACGGACACAAATGGAAGAGGTTCTCTGTCTGGTGCCACGCACAGAAGATTAACCCTCTACGGATTACGGCTCCCCAAGTACTGCCGTACCTGCTGACGCTGGCCAAAGCTGGACTGGCACACGCGTCCATCAAGATTCATCATTGCTGCGATCTCCCGATACACCAGAACCACGGGGCGGACGTCCTTGTGGTCTCATCGTCTGGTGAAAGAATTCATGAAGGGACTGTTCAGATCGTTTCCGCCGGTGAAGGCTCCAGCCCCGGCGTGGGAACTCAACGTGGTGCTGACCAAGCTCATGGGACCTCCGTTCGAGCCTCTGCACTCGGCCCCGCTGAAGTTTTTGTCGTGGAAGACAGCGTTTCTTGTGGCCATCACCTCCGCACGACGGGTGGGAGAGATCCAGGCCCTTTCCTGCAAGGCCCCATACTTGACTTTTCACGACACCAGGGTAGTGCTCAGGACGCACCCCTCCTTCATGCCCAAGGTACCGTCGGACTTCCACCTCAACAAACCCTTGGTGTTGCCTGTATTCTTCCCGTCGCCTTCGTCGCCGGCTGAGAGAACTTTGCACTCGCTGGATGTGGCTAGAGCGCTGAAGTTCTACGTGGACCGCACAAAGTGTTTTCGGAAGACGTCGCAACTCTTTGTGAACTTTGGACCTGTCAATCAGGGGAAGGCTCTCTCGAAGCCTTCCATTTCCAGATGGCTCTCCGGCTGTATCATGTACTGTCATCGGTTGGCAAACCGACCGCTGCCTGGCCGTCCGAGAGCCCATTCCACCAGAGCGATCGCAGCCACCACGGCGTTCCTTTCTGGTGTGCCCCTGCTGGACATATGCAGGGCTGCTACGTGGAGGTCGACGCACACCTTCACGAAATTCTACTGCGTCGATACCGATTCCAGGGAGGAGTCCAGGGTCGGCCAAGCAGTGCTGCGCAACCTGTTCGCCTAAGGTGAGCCTGGTGAGGAGGTAAGATGCTTAATGTTGAGTTTGATGTAATGCTTAATGTTGAGCCTTTGCCACCTCCCGTGGTTGTGCATGTGTGTACTGCTATGTATTCTTTATTCATGAGCATGTGAATCCATGCCAGACCCCATGCTGGAGAAGGAACAAGTTACTTACCTGTAACTGTTGTTCTCCAGCATGGGTCTGGCATGGATTCACATGCGAACCCTCCCGCCTACCCCTCTGCGGCTCTTCACTTGGTCATACTGCCACTTCACGTGCTTCCAAATCTGAAGATGGCTGCCAGATGCGGTGCTTAGGTAGAGGGCAGTCATTGGCTGTGGTCAGTATGACGCAGAGACCAGTGATTGGTTACTACTACGAAAGACAGATCAGAAACGAAACTGATACTGGTTTTTTCTTTACCGAGGATTCCCAGCCTGACGACGGGGAATATTCATGAGCATGTGAATCCATGCCAGACCCTTGCTGGAGAACAACAGTTACAGGTAAGTAACTTGTTCCTTGTTTGTTGTCCCCAGGTGCAGACTCCGTTGGTTCACTGTAGAAGAGGCCATCTTCCCAGTGTAACCTATATTTCCCAGGCTCTTGCCCTTCAGCCTGAGCATCTGCCTGGTGGCGAAGACCTTCCAGAGTTGGACATTCTCTCTGTCCCTTACTGAAGTCTGTCCTGTTGGGTCCACCTTCTGCCAGTAAAGACTGCAGCTCAGGATGGTCAACTGGATCCAGATCTCCAATGAGTTCCTGGCCTTTCACTAGCTCTTCTTCTGAGTCTAGTTCAACCACACAGGGGTGTACCTCCCTCTCAGCCTCAGCTGGAGGGGGAGTTACTGGTGTAACATTGGACAACCTCAGGGAAGTCCTTGTTGGCTGCACTGGAGTGCTGCCTGTGAGGTTCTTTTTAGAAGTTTTAGGTTTCCCTTTTCCTTCTAGTTTCTTAGAGACAGCAGCTGGCATCTCCAGTGGAGCAGGAGTGATCTCTTTCTTCATCATCTCCTTGGGAGCACCTCTCATGGTTCTCTTCCTTGCAGGTCTGGTGAGCTCATGTAACCTTTTACCAGGAGGTCTGGGGGTATGTGACACTACTAAGAGTTTTCAAGTCATTACCCAGCAGAACCCTTCCTGGCACCTCACTTTGTATGCTGACAGGTATCTTCACAGTCATGTCATTACACTGGATGAGAACTGGTAATTGGGAAAGTATCTGCACAGGCCCTCCATCTAACTTGGTGAGGCGTCTGGGTGCCTTAGCAACATCCTCAGCCTGAAAAAACGATTTGTCCACCACAGTTATGCTGGCCCCAGTGTCCCTAATGGCAGGAGTCTCCTGACCATTCACCTGGACACTGTCCTTATAATACTCTATATTATCTGGGATAGAATTATGGACGTCTTAGTTCTGTTGTTCCCACAAACCCAGAGACACTAAAGAAACACTGGCTGAGACTCCAATGGGTTCATCAGCCAGCAATCGAAAGTTTCCACTTGCCATTTGTACTTCCTCCTCTGGAGCGAAGGCTAAGGAAACAGGCTGGACCCCTGAAGGTTTACCCTTACATCTGGGATCTCCTTTCACATGGTCAGTAGAGCCACAAACAAAGCATTTACCAAATGCTTTCTGGAATGGTGGCTTGTTCTGACCTCCTTCTGGTTTGGCACCAGAAGGTACACTAGTCTCATTTGGTTTCCCTTGTGGCTTACCCTTTTGGTTTTGTTTGGGGCCCTCTTTGGAATTGGAATCATTAGAATTCTCTTTGGAGTCCTTTTTTGGCTGTTTTCCCTCATCCTTTTTCTGATTAACCCCAGAATCCTTGTGAGTGGCCCTGTTGGCAACTCACAAGTCAGCAGCCTTAGCTAACTTCCTGGAATCCAATTCCTTTGAATCAGCCAAGTGCTGTCTGAAGAGCAGGCATCATAAATTGACTCCAACATTACAAGATTCTTCATTCCTTCATAAGTGTTAACCCTGTAACCCTTAATCCATCCCTCTAAGTTTTTCAAACTTTCACTCACCCAGGTAGCCCAAGGGGTACCATCATGCTTTTTGAGGGTCCTACACCTCTTAAGGTACTGGGAAGGGGTCTTCCCAAATCTAGCTATCAAAGCTAGTTTCACACATTCATAATCCTTCTTATCCACCTCCCCCAACTCCATTACCACATCAGTTGCAACAGGGGGAAGCCTAGAGAACAACCAGGGAAGTAACTCATTCCCTGTGATGTCCTGGAGCCCATGATTATACTCAAACATTTTTAACCAATCTAACACATCCAACTTAGGTTCATACATACCCACTAATTCCTTAGGCATCTGGGGTCTTTTGGGACTGGAACTCCTAGAGGAACCAGAGGAGGGAGAAGCATTTTCCACAGACAACTTCTTCATTGCTAGTTCATGATTAAGCTCTATTTCTCTGATTCTTAACTCAGCTTGCTTCTGCTCAGCCTGGGCATTCATTCTTCTGAACTCTAGCTCTTGGTTTCTTTCAGATTGAGCAATAAAACATTTGTACTCTAATTCAAGCTTCATTTTTTCAAGTTCAGAATAAGCAGGGTTACTTGTAGGACCTGGTATAGGCCCAGTAGGTACAGTAGGTAAGGCAGACAGAGGCTCAGAGTGGCTAACTTCATTAGGTTCACTTTCCTCTTCTGACTCATTATCAAGACTTTGATTTAGATCAATACCATCACTGTTTTCTACTTTTGCTGGGGGGGGGTAGATTCCTCTGTACCAACCAGACTTTGGTTTTCTTTTTTTTTTTTTAAACTTTATTTATCAATTGTGGTGGTACACTTTACTTCACAACATGACATTCCATAACATTTCACATTTCGTTTATCCAATATCGGAACTTGGTTACAGTTTAACGATTCTACACACTTGGTACATTAACAGACTTGGGTGGGGGGAGGTAGCTTCCTCTGTACCACCCAGACTTTGGTTTTCTAACAATCTTTCTATAAGTTCCATTTTCTTGCCCTTCTCAGAGAGATTCTTATGTCTACACAATACTTTTAAGCAATCAGCAGTTTTGGCAGACAATGATTCTAGGGTACAACTCTTCATAGCAGACATAGTTAGAAAATCAGCTTTTTAGTGCTAAGCTTTGTGGTTAGTTGTTCTAAAGTATTCAAAAAGCACACTAAAGTGTATACTCAATACAAATCACACCGCTGTACACCAGTGTTAGGTAGAAACCTGTGCAGTTCCCTCTGGGAACACTGCAAAAGATTTAAGACTACAGGTGTTTGGCAGTAAACCCACTTGGTAGCAGTCTGTACCACACAGATTCACTTGGTAGCTGTGGCTGAGCAGTCATACTTCCCTCAAGAAGAGTTAGGCAGTATACAGAGTATTCACAATAGGTCACAAGAACACAGTAGAACAAGCAAACACTGACCAGAGCTTGGTGTAAAAGAGATATTATTATTTATTTAAAACCACATCTAATAAAACACACAGGCACTAATATTAAGCAGTTCAGAAACACGGTCACTAAAAGATATACACTCCCTTAAAAGAATATTAGACAAGTCTTAAGTAAAGCCCCACTTATTTTCAGACAGCGTTGAGCGCTTAACGTAGATGGCACTCTAATAATTCGGTTTAAAAGGGAGAGAAAGGCAGAGCATCAATTGAAACAGATCCCAACACTTTCAAAAGAACACAGCAAGAGAGGAAGGCAGAGTCAATCCGTGAAGTTAGAGTTCAGAAAGCCGGATCCACTTTAAGAGGATCAGAACGAAATGTGTCCAAGGTCACACGTTCGAAAAGTGCACAAAAGTCTGAAAAGGTTCAGAAAGAGTTGGACCAAAAGAAAGGGACCAGTTAGATGGTCAAGGCGGCCAGCCCAATCCAGAAGGTTAAGGGATTATTATTACCTTGTAGCAATCTTTAGAAAGGGAGGCCTGGCGGACACGGTACCTTAAAGTGGTGAGAATACTCCAGCGGGGGCAGTTGTTCCTGGCAGCGGATGCAAGTCGGTGCTTCGTCCGGAGGAAGAGAGGATCTCGTCGGGGAGGAAGACAGGAGTCCGTTGCACTGCCAGTTAAAAAGGAGCAGTCCTTTTATTTGCGGTCCAGTGGTAAGTGGCTATCCGGTTGCCGGGGGGATTGGCACGGGCAATTCGACCACAAGACGTCCTGGGATGCGAGGGAAAGAAGGTAAACTGGTTGTGCCCACCAGTGAGGGGAAGAAAACTCTCCAGCCGGGAGATCTTCTCTGTCGTCGGGAAGTGGTGAGTCGGTTCCGCAGGGCTCCACCGGTGGTGTCGTCGTAGCAGGTCGGCTCAGCTTCTCCCTCGTCGGATTCTCAGGTCCTGTGGCGACTTCTGAAGTTCCAGTCCCAAAAGCCCTGCTTTTATGCAGCACACCCCCATTCACTCAGCCTAACTGTCAATCAAACATGCTAAGTGGTGAGCCGGCCGGCTCACCACTTGGGCCAATCACACAAGAGTGCGACTTGAGTTACCAAGGTAACTCAGTCCAGGGTGCCTAAACCCTCTCCCACACCCCCTGTGGTACCCAGACAGAGTGGCACCACTTTTGGAGGCTTCTGTGGAGAAGCCCGACAAAAAGTGGAACAAAGGGCTCGACTTGGGTTGGAGTCACAGAAGAGAACACAAACGCCATTTTAGAATCGAGTCCTGGCAAAAAATACCAACCGGCGAATTCATATTAAATAAATAAACCGGCGGTATCTTCGAGGCTATGAGAATTAAATAATTAAAGCTGGTAGCCTCGAACAATGGGAAAATCCCATAGAGATATATTCGCAGTCGAATATAAAAAGTAGTATCCACTGCCACCAGCCAAAACTCGATCAGGGGGGACAGAGACGTGCCCCCTCGACTAACAGACCCCGGGTAATCGAATTGCCCCGACCAGTACGTCCACAATATGATGGTTTGTACTGGTTTCTGTTCATAATTTGGGACTAGTAAAGCCAATGGTGACTTTACATGCCCTGGGAGACAGTAGTCAGTCCCAGGGTATGGAGTCTATGGTGGGGTGTCACTGCACGGAGGGTGCTGTGTAACACACATAGTAAAAACACATGAGACCCTATGGAGTAAAGGACCCCATAGCCCATAAAACAAATTAACAGTCAAAGGAACACCATAAATCATGTCCAAGAATGGGAGAAAAAGAGTCTCACTCTTGGCAGGAGAAAAAAACAAACTCCGGAAATCCATCAAAGCTGCTGGGGGACTCACTAGATTAGGAAATTCAGCCTAAACAGAGAATTCTCTCTAACAGATGCCAAATATTATAGCTAATATAGTGTTGTAATATTTGGTATCCCCTTGATGTTGAGGGGTAACATTTAACAATGCACTGCTTAAACTATCCCTTGCATTGGGGAGGGGAGTACATCATAAGCCTACACTGTGACAGCTTCTCGAAGCCATCTCATCCTTTTTTGAAAGGGATACCAAATATTACAGCTAATATAGTGTTGTAATATTTGGTATCCCCTTGATTTTGAGGGGTAACATTTAACAAAGCACTGCTTGAACTATCCCTTGCATTGGGGAGGGGAGTACATCATAAGCCTACACTGTGACATCTTCTGGAAGCCATTCCATCCTTTTTTTGAAGGGGATACCAAATATTACAGCTAATATAGTCTTGTAATATTTGGTATGCTCTTGATTTTGAGGGGTAACCTTTAACAACGCACTGCTTGAACTATCCCTTGCATTGGGGAGGGGAGCACATCATAAGCCTACACTGTGACAGATTCTGGAAGCCATCTCATCCTTTTATTGAAGGGGATACCAAATATTACAGCTAATATAGTGTTGTAATATTTGGTATCCCCTTGATTTTGAGGGGTAACATTTAACAACGCACTGCTTGAACTACCCCTTGCATTGGGGAGGGGAGCACATCATAAGCCTACATTGTGACATCTTCTGGAAGCCATCTCATCCTTTTTTTGAAGGAGATACCAAATATTACAGCTAATATAGTCTTGTAATATTTGGTATCCCCTTGATTTTGAGGAGTAACCTTTAACAACACACTGCTTGAACTATCCCTTGCATTGGGGAGGGGAGCACATCATAAGCCTTCAATGTGACAGCTTCTGGAAGCCATCCCATCCTTTTCTGAAGAGGATACCAAATATAATGGCTAATATAGGATTGTAATATTTGGTATCCCATTGATTTTGAGGGGTAACATTTAACAAAGCAGTGCTTGAACTATCCCTTGCATTGGGGAGGGGAGTACATCATAAGCCTACACTGTGACAGCTTCTGGGAGCCATCCCATCCTTTTTTTGAAGGGGATACCAAATAAAATGGCTAGTATAGGGTTGTAATATTTGGTATCCCCTTGATGTTGAGGGGTAACATTTAGCAAAGCACTGCTTCAACTATCCCTTGCATTGGGGAGGGGAGTACATCATAAGCCTACACTCTGACATCTTCTGGAAGCCATCTCATCCTTTTTATGAAGGGGATACCAAATATTACAGCTAATATAGTGTTGC
This sequence comes from Ambystoma mexicanum, assembly GCF_040938575.1. Lineage (NCBI taxonomy): Eukaryota > Metazoa > Chordata > Amphibia > Caudata > Ambystomatidae > Ambystoma > Ambystoma mexicanum. The sequence goes on from NC_090923.1 coordinate 999,296,660, forward strand.
AATATTTGGTATCCCCTTGATGTTCACGGGCAACATTCAACAAAGCAGTGCTTGAACTATCCCTTGCATTGGGGAGGGGAGTACATCATAAGCCTACACTGTGTCAGCTTCTGGAAGCCATCTCATCCTTTTTTTAAGGGGATGCCAAATATTACAGCTAATATAGTGTTGTAATATTTGGTATCCCCTTGATGTTGAGGGGTAACATTTAACAGTGCACTGCTTGAACTATCCCTTGCATTTGGGAGGGGAGTACATCATAAGCCTTCACTGTGACAGCTTCTGGAAGCCATCTCATCCTTTTTTTGAAGGGGATACCAAATATAACAGATAATATATTGTTGTAATATTTGGTATCCCCTTGATTTTGAGGGGTAACATTTAATAAAGCACTGCTTGAACTATCCCTTGCATTGGGGAGGGGAGTACATCATAAGCCTACACTGTGACAGCTTCTCGAAGCCATCTCATCCTTTTTTTGAAGGGGATACCAAATATTACAGCTAATATAGTGTTGTAATATTTGGTATCCCCTTGATTTTGAGGGGTAACATTTAACAAAGCACTGCTTGAACTATCCCTTGCATTGGGGAGGGGAGTACATCATAAGCCTACACTGTGACAGCTTCTCAAAGGCATCTCATCCTTTTTTTGAAGGGGATACCAAATATTACAGCTAATATAGTGTTTTAATATTTGGTATCCCCGTGATTTTGAGGGGTAACATTTAACAACGCACTGCTTGACCTATCCTTTGCATTGGGGAGGGGATTACATCATAAGCCTACACTATGACAGCTTTTGGAAGCCATCTCATCCTTTTTTTAAGGGGATGCCAAATATTACAGCTAATATAGTGTTGTAATATTTGGTATCCCCTTGATGTTGAGGGGTAACATTTAACAGTGCACTGCTTGAACTATCCCTTGCATTTGGGAGGGGAGTACATCATAAGCCTTCACTGTGACAGCTTCTGGAAGCCATCTCATCCTTTTTTTGAAGGGGATACCAAATATAACAGATAATATATTGTTGTAATATTTGGTATCCCCTTGATTTTGAGGGGTAACATTTAATAAAGCACTGCTTGAACTATCCCTTGCATTAGGGAGGGGAGTACATCATAAGCCTACACTGTGACAGCTTCTCGAAGCCATCTCATCCTTTTTTTGAAGGGGATACCAAATATTACAGCTAATATAGTGTTGTAATATTTGGTATCCCCTTGATTTTGAGGGGTAACATTTAACAAAGCACTGCTTGAACTATCCCTTACATTTGGGAGGGGAGTACATCATAAGCCTTCACTGTGACAGCTTCTGGAAGCCATCTCATCCTTTTTTTGAAGGGGATACCAAATATCACAGCTAATATAGTGTTGTAATATTTGGTATCCCCTTGATTTTGAGGGGTAACATTTAATAAAGCACTGCTTGAACTATCCCTTGCATTGGGGAGGGGAGTACATCATAAGCCTACACTGTGACAGCTTCTCGAAGCCATCTCATCCTTTTTATGAAGGGGATACCAAATATTACAGCTAATATAGTGTTGTAATATTTGGTATCCCCTTGATTTTGAGGGGTAACATTTAACAAAGCACTGCTTGAACTATCCCTTGCATTGGGGAGGGGAGTACATCATAAGCCTACACTGTGACAGCTTCTCAAAGGCATCTCATCCTTTTTTTGAAGGGGATACCAAATATTACAGCTAATATAGTGTTGTAATATTTGGTATCCCCGTGATTTTGAGGGGTAACATTTAACAACGCACTGCTTGACCTATCCTTTGCATTGGGGAGGGGATTACATCATAAGCCTACACTATGACAGCTTTTGGAAGCCATCTCATCCTTTTTTTGAAGGGGATACCAAATATTACAGCTAATATAGTGTTGTAATATTTGGTATCCCCTTGATTTTGAGGGGTAACATTTAACAAAGCACTGCTTGAACTATCCCTTGCATTGGGGAGGGGAGTACATCATAAGCCTTCACTGTGACAGCTTCTGGAAGCCATCTCATCCTTTTTTTGAAGGGGATACCAAATATAACAGATAATATATTGTTGTAATATTTGGTATCCCCTTGATTTTGAGGGGTAACATTTAATAAAGCACTGCTTGAACTATCCCTTGCATTAGGGAGGGGAGTACATCATAAGCCTACACTGTGACAGCTTCTCGAAGCCATCTCATCCTTTTTTTGAAGGGGATACCAAATATTACAGCTAATATAGTGTTGTAATATTTGGTATCCCCGTGATTTTGAGGGGTAACATTTAACAACGCACTGCTTGACCTATCCTTTGCATTGGGGAGGGGATTACATCATAAGCCTACACTATGACAGCTTTTGGAAGCCATCTCATCCTTTTTTTGAAGGGGATACCAAATATTACAGCTAATATAGTGTTGTAATATTTGGTATCCCCTTGATTTTGAGGGGTAACATTTAACAAAGCACTGCCTGAACTATCCCTTGCATTGGGGAGGGGAGTACATCATAAGCCTACACTGTGACAGCTTCTCAAAGGCATCTCATCCTTTTTTTGAAGGGGATACCAAATATTACAGCTAATATAGTGTTGTAATATTTGGTATCCCCGTGATTTTGAGGGGTAACATTTAACAACGCACTGCTTGACCTATCCTTTGCATTGGGGAGGGGATTACATCATAAGCCTACACTATGACAGCTTTTGGAAGCCATCTCATCCTTTTTTTAAGGGGATGCCAAATATTACAGCTAATATAGTGTTGTAATATTTGGTATCCCCTTGATGTTGAGGGGTAACATTTAACAGTGCACTGCTTGAACTATCCCTTGCATTTGGGAGGGGAGTACATCATAAGCCTTCACTGTGACAGCTTCTGGAAGCCATCTCATCCTTTTTTTGAAGGGGATACCAAATATAACAGATAATATATTGTTGTAATATTTGGTATCCCCTTGATTTTGAGGGGTAACATTTAATAAAGCACTGCTTGAACTATCCCTTGCATTAGGGAGGGGAGTACATCATAAGCCTACACTGTGACAGCTTCTCGAAGCCATCTCATCCTTTTTTTGAAGGGGATACCAAATATTACAGCTAATATAGTGTTGTAATATTTGGTATCCCCTTGATTTTGAGGGGTAACATTTAACAAAGCACTGCTTGAACTGTCCCTTACATTTGGGAGGGGAGTACATCATAAGCCTTCACTGTGACAGCTTCTGGAAGCCATCTCATCCTTTTTTTGAAGGGGATACCAAATATCACAGCTAATATAGTGTTGTAATATTTGGTATCCCCTTGATTTTGAGGGGTGACATTTAACAAAGCACTGCTTGAACTATCCCTTGCATTAGGGAGGGGAGTACATCATAATCCTACACTGTGCCAGCCTCTCGAAGCCATCTCATCCTTTTTTTGAAGAGCATACCAAATATTACAGCTAATATAGTGTTGTAATATTTGGTATCCCCTTGATTTTGAGGAGTAACATTTAACAACGCACTGCTTGACCTATCCTTTGCATTGGGGAGGGGATTACATCATAAGCCTACACTATCACAGCTTGTGGAAGTCATCTCATCATTTTTTTGAAGGGGATACCAAAAATTATACCAAAAATTACAGCTAATGTACTGTTGTAATATTTGGTATCCCCTTGGATTTTGAGGGGTAACATTTAACGCTCTGCTTGAACTATCCATTTCATTGGGGAGGGGAGTACATCATAATCCTTCACTGTGACAGCTGCTTCTGGAAGCCAACCCATCCCTTTTTTGAAGGTGATACCAAATATAATGGCTAATATAGGGTTGTAATATTTGGTATCTCCTTGTTTTTGAGGGGTAACATTTAACAACGCTCTGCTTGAACTATCCCTTGAATTGGAGAGGGGAGTACATAATTTCTGTGCACTGTGACTCTGGGCCAGCCCAACAGGTGCTCGAGGCACCAACAAAAAATTAATGTGGCAGGGATCACCCTGTTCGTCGTGGTCACACAAGAAGACCGCAGCTGCTGTGGGCTCCCTGACAAGCAGCTGCTCTGCGATCACACAGAGGACCAGTGGCCTGGAGGCACCCTGTCACACATGCTGGTCTAGGGCACCCAGACTATCAGGGCCGCAGGCCTGTGATCACAAGGGGTAGGCCTGCAGGCCCTACACAGTGAGACACAGAGACAGAGTGCCATTACATTTATTCTACCACCATGGTATTGCACATGCATGCAGAGGTTCCTTCTTCCAGTCAGGTATGAGGCTGTCATGACACATCCTTAGAGGGTGTGAGAAAAATGGGGCACAACCCTCTTTTTTGTGAGGTGGCCTGACTCTAGAGGGTGTAGAGAGGAATGTCAAGAGAGGATTAGAATCAAAGGCCTAGAACAAGGTTAGACTTTGACTCTAATCCTCTCTTGACATCCTTAGAGGGGCAATACATGTCCTTAAAAGGGAAACACCACATATACTCCCACTATGCTATGAGATGTGGAATATATATATTGTCAGCCTCATTTATTGTGTGGTTTATCTTCGTTTCATGTCAACCCTGTAAAATGAAATATTATTTGTATGTGTTTTACATGCCTGCCATGATGACTTCACCGCTACACAACACCCTCTACAGTTAACCCATCTATCGGGTCAATTTCCCTAAGGAGGTAGTATTTTGGAGTATTTTTTCAATTTCCAAGCGTAGTTTGTGTACCCATTTCCATCACTGTTGGCAGCTGTGATTTATTCAGCTACTAATAACCAAATAACCTACCAAGTGTTGGCAGCTGTGATTTTTTTAAGCTACAAATAACCATAACCAACTAAGTTTCATTTAACTCAATGCAGTTCAGCTGACTGATCAAGTAACAGTGGCTGCCACCCCACAGGCTCTTTTTAGAGCCTGACCGGGACTTTCGTCAGTGGGCCACCCTTCCCGTTCGGCACCTCAATGAGGGTGCCCAACGAGAAAGGTGTCCCGCTGGCAGGACAATGTGTGCTCAGTAACTCCTGCTCAGCACAGAAATTTTCCTGGCAGCAGGACACCTTACCCTTTCCGAAACCTCTGGCAGGACAATGTTCCAAGGAGCTCAGGGCAGCAGCAGAGGGGCTCGCAAGTTGTTCTGTGTCAACAGAGCATTTCAATGTGAGCCATTAGGCACTATTGAGAGGGATGGGGTACTATTAGCAGGGACTTTTGTCCCTTTAGAAATGTGCATGGCAGGGAGTGATCAGGTGTTAGAAGGTTGCATAATGCTGCAGGCTTTATGAAATAATGACTATGGCTTTACCCAAGGGGGATTTGTTAGGCTCACATTAATCTGCATGATGCTATTGTGACTTTGCATGCAGGGAGGGGAGAATAAAACCAAATCCATCCTCTTATTGCTCAACATATTTCTATAATGATGTATAGTGTAAAGTTAATAATGAAAGGGAAGTTTGTTATGTAATGTGCTTTGCTTCCAAGGCATTGATATAAATAAAGTATTATTTAAGCACATGAAATGCAAAGGGAAACATTAATAAATATCTAAAGAAACTAAAACTGTGAAGATGTGCTCAGTTGCTTAAATTGTCTCCATCCCGGTTTCACTATTAACCAAAGTGTGTGATCCTGGGCAGATCATGAAATCGGACTGTCTTATCTGCAGCTCTGTAAGTGATTCACTTCAAAGCTTATGTGTTAATACATAATGCTGTTATTTTTTTTTAAAAAAGCCTGACTTGCTCCATATATAACAGTGCAATTTAGGTATTTTGCACCACAAAATTATTTGCCACTTGGCTTACTTACGACTACTTATTCTAAACTCACTTGCACAGCGCCTCCAAGTATCAAAGACTGATGATGCTCCTTGCGATTTGCTTTCTGTGAAGTAATGCCTGTTGATGCAATCCATATGCAAATTAGTTGATGTGCATGTATTTTGCCCCAGAGCGCCTGGACAGATCTCTAATAGATGAGTTCCCTGCATTTGTAATGATTCTGCCGTTTTTTTGTTGTGTTAAAATGCGAGATGCCACTAGTAATGTTACTAAAAAAAATAGATTGGGGCAGGGGTGGGTGTTTTGTGGGCGCGAATGAGACAACCTGGAATTGCGTGCACTGCATTTGAGGGGAAAGTAGCAGGAGTTTCACCGTGGTTGTCCCCCCAGCCTCTCTGGCAATGCTGAATACTCCCCTGACTGGCCAATATGGAACTCGTGCGTTATGATGGTGTTGTGCAACATTTGGTACCTCATACCGAGGCTCAGAACTCTCCTACTTTGGTCTGTGATCTACGAAGACAGGGGATCCCGGATCGGTATGGGATACCAAATATTACAGAACAGTGGCAGTGTGTTGTCATTCTAGAGACATGTCACTGAAATGGATAAACCCACAGGTTTATTAGCTGTTGTGTTTTGGATGTGTGGTGCATGCAGAGCGTGTAAAATTGAGGTCATTACATACGGTCTGCGTCAACTGGCATACTTTGATTTGTGGTGATTGTTAATCGTACTGTTTTTTTCTCCCATACTTTTTTTCATACTCATTAGACGTTATGCGTTTTGGTCTGTTTTTGTTTTTTGGGATGTGTTGGCACCCTCTATAATTCACCTAATTTCACAATACGAAGATAGAAAACTGACTTATAACTCAAATTGGAGGTTGATTTTGCGATAGCGCATGTCAGGTATAACATTGTTGGTTGTTTTCAGAGGTTTGGGGATTATTAGATTTTCCACTACCATTGATGATATTCATTTGAGAATAGGGGGGTCAGCCCGATACTCCACCTGTTTGTGTTAGTGTGTTATTGTGTCTTATCTATTGCAGTTGTCTGTGGTGGCCAGTGGAGGCCTTTATAATTAAGAAGTCTTATTAATTACGACAGAAAATTGATTTTCGAATCAACAGGTGATATTACCATGCATAGTGAGCAGGTACCCTTTTCAAATTTCTTATGCTTGGCTTGTACAAGCGATCACCGGATTAAACTTCCATGTGGTTTATACTTTGGTGTGTATAGATGAATAAGTGTTGTTGTTTGAAATGTGTGACTCTTTCCTCTTTTTATTGTTTTTAGTGTTAGAAACACTGCCACCTTTCAAAAGTGACCACCTACGAACCAAAAATCATGCAAATGTTCAGCACCTGATGATTGTCAGCTGACATGGGTGATAGGCACAGAAACATGCTGGGCTAATTATTGTTTAAACAAATTGGATTATTGTAAATTTGCTTTTTTGTCTGATTGTGTTGTAAGAGATTTGCAAGATTTATGTTTTAGAGTACTACTATTGATTGATTGTGTGTATTGTGATTTTTGTACTGTTTTTGTTCTGTGGGTTTTTATAATTTTTTTAATAGTGTTTGCATTAGGGAAGTTATTGAAATGAATTTGTAATAAAATGTAATTTATTTTGTGTATATGCGATTGCATCCACTTTTTCAGGACATAGCATTCTCTGTTTATGGAGGAATCAGACACTAGAATCTTTGTTTATACGTTCTCTTTTCTCTTCCTTATACTAATGTATGAAGAAATGTGGAGAAGCATAGAAGAACATCAACCGTTCCCAATACATCACATTGCGCTCTGCTACAAAGTAATAGTGACATTGTACCGTGGCACCCAATGCTCAATGGGCCTCATTACAAGTTTGGCAGAAAACGTTAAAAGTGCTGGCAATTCCGTTTACCAGCACTTTTAACGTACCAGCAAATTAGAAGTAGGCAGAAACACTGTTGCTGGTAATACCCCCGTCGGATACCAGACCTTCTGGATTTGCCGTTGTTGGTAATACCAGCAACGGAATACCGGATGTCCAAGACCCTGGCGCTGGTATTACCAGCACAACGGTAATACTGGCAAAGTACAAGCACAGATTTGCCGGTAATGCTGGCAATAATTAGCCAGTATTAACGGCAAATCTCTGGCGGATATACCAGCACCTCAGAGCATCCGGTAAATGGACACAGGTGATGTCTAACAGGTCACAAGTGTACTCAATCCATCCAGGTGCACCCAATGCAAACAGGGCCACACCTGCCCCCAAAACACTTACCAACACAACCATGCTGCTTATTGCTACTAACATGGACCTAGAGGAGCTCCATGCTGATTTACTGCTGCTGGGACTGGAGTACCAGCAATGGCAACAGGAGGCCTGGGGGAGAAGGAGAGGTATGCTGCAGAGGAGGATGCAGGTGGTGAGTAGGATTTGTGCATTGATACCTGGCACAAGGGCCACACGATGAACCTTCACAGACACACAAATCCTCACCCTAGCGCCTTGACAGGGAAACCATCAGAGAACTTCTCCACAACCTCCAGGAGGCCCAACCTCCACTGGTAAAACTGGCGTTGGTCTTGCACTTCCTGGCCTCTGGTACATTCCAGCACTTTATGAGCCAGCTGCATGGCATATCGTAGCCTGCATAATCACAAGTGCTGGTGCAGGTGCTGGAGGCACTCCTGCCCCTTGTGGGCCAACACATTACCCTCCCTGCCACCCTGGCACTGCTCAGTGCCACCAAGGCCCGGTTCTATGACATTGCGTGCATGCCCAATGTGGTGGCAGCATTGGATTGCATGCATGTGGAGCTAGTGCCCCACCTCGCCTCAGAGGAGGTCTACAGGAACCGGAAGCAGTTTCATTACTTCAATGCCAGGTGACCTGTGACGCCAACCTGACCATCACGCACTGCTGTGCCCGGTTCCAAGGATCAACCCACGAAACTATGATCCTGCGGAACAGCACCTTGCCCACGTACAGGACCTGGATGTTGGGTGAGTTATGTACAATCGATTTACCTTGAAGCTTGAATGACATGCAATGGGGTGGGGGGTGTAACAATGTAACAAATGCATATCCAGAATGCACCTTGCACACACAGGATCCACCAGCGCACCCCTAAATTGACAGGCCACAACACACAACGGTAGCACAGTCACTTAGAAGGCAATTGCAACCCCAACGGGACAACCACACGCAACCCAGTACAGGTACCAGGATGCAACACTACTCCTCCTGCCCCGATAAAAAGACAGTGTATCATCAGACATGGCCATCTAGGGTCACCAAATGCATGTCCTGCGACAACACCCTGAGCGGTGCAATACGCCTTCAAGGACTGGAATGTGAAACAGTATAGCACAATGTGAAATGGGACATGCATGCACAGACTGACCATAGCAATACCACCATCACGGGCAATGCCGTTACCAATCTACAGTACTCACACCTGTTTCTCTTCACCTTGTAGGTGACTCTGAATACTGTGATGAATCCAATGGTGCGTCATCACTCCTTTCCCAGCAGTGAACTCTTCCCATGTGGCCAAGGGACGGCAGCCCCTACTTGGTCCAGACCATGGGGGAGGCTATCATGTAAATCTCCGAAATAGGAGTGGAGCGAGGATCCCGTTGAGAATACCACAGTAGTATTAACCAGTCTATTAACCGAAGAATCAGAGAAAAATACCTTGATTCCTTCCCACCTATCCCAGATTCAGAGCGAAGATCTATTAGAGTTGCTGGAAAAATGTCCTGATGTCTTTAGATCTGAGCCAGGAACAGTAAAAGGGGGTTTTCAATACTTCCGTACACCCCTAGGGAATGTGGTCCATTTAAAACCTACTGGATCCCCAAAGCCAGAAAAGGAATAGTCATAGAGGAGGTGGAGTTTATGCCATGATCTGATATCATTGAACCATGTTAGAGCCCTTGGACCTCTGCAATAGTACTTGTTTCCAAGCCAGATCAATCGTGGAGGATCTGAATTTATTTCAGAAGTGTGAACGCAGTGTCCCAGTTCGACAGTTACCCTATGCCAACGATAGACGATCTAATTGATTGATTGGGAACCGCGGTTTTCCTCTCAATGACTGATCTGACAAAGGGATACTTTCAGTTCCTGTTAATCCAGAGAGCAAGGAGAATTTTCTCCAACCCTATTGGACTATTCCAGTTCAAAGTATTACCTTTTAGACTACACAGGGCCCTGGCCACCTTTCAAAGGTTAATGGATCAAGTCCTCCGGCCTTACTCCTTTTTTTGTGCAGGGCTTATATCGATGATATAATCATTCATATTAGGACATAGGAAGATCACATACATCACCTAAACCTAGTTACCAGAGACTTAAGAAAAGCCAGGCTCACAGCGAATCCAAAACAATGTCACTTGGCACAATCCACTGTCAAGTATTTTGGATTTATTGTGGATAATGGGCTAGTTCAACCCCAGAATGAGAGGGTGAAAGCTGTCCAGGAAACTCCAGTGCCCAGAACGAAGAAAGATCTAAGAGCCTTTTTGGGTTTAATGGGGTATTATAGATTATTAATCTCCAGTTATTCTTGCATCATTTATTGCCTCACTGAAGACCAGATATCTTGTGATAAACTCAAACATTTTCTGTTCAGTGAACCAGTGCTGAGGGTGGCAGATTTCAATGCTTCACATGTTGGGTTGGGGGCTGTCCTTGTACAAGATCACGATGGAATTGAACTTCTGATTCTTTATATCAGTAGGAAACTATTGCCCCAAGAAAAGAACTACCCACCATTGAGCTGGAAACACTAGTTATAAAGTGGGGAGTGCCATGTCTCAAATACTACCTCAGCGTCAGGAAATTTAGATTGGTCACAGATCTCTCTCCATTAACATGGATTAGTCTCTGCAAGGATACCAATGCAGGGGTTCATGCGCTGGTTATTAGACATGCAGCCCTATTGTTTCATGGTAGAACACCAAAAAGGAAGAGAACAGGGAAATGTAAACTTCCTTTCCCATTTCCAAATAGGCTCTGAGAGAACCAGCAGTATTAGGGGCAGGGTATGTGATGAATCCAATGGTGTCATCACTCCTTTCACGCCGGTGACCTCTCCCCATTTGGCCAGGGGAGGTCAGCACGCTATCTTACCCTGAGGCAGCTATATGATGGAGGAGAACCTCGGGGGAGGCATCCCTCTGGAGGGCATCATTTTATCATTGGACGAGACATGGTATCCCCCCCTCTTTTGAGGATACCCCCGCCATTCCCCATGCCTTGATGGCATATTGTCACCTCCCCTCACCCACCTAGGAAGGATCCTGAAAACACCTTACCAAACTCCACATATAAGTCATCAAGAACTGACTTGCCTTTTAAAATCACAAAGAACACTTTTTTCAGACTCTGTATATTCATCAAGAACTGGCTTGCCTTTTTAATATCACTAAGAACACTCTTCCAGACTTTGAATATAAGTTATCAGAAATAGACTACCATTACCATGAGTCCAAGAATTCTGGGACGAAAAATGAGGATCATGGAAAGTTAAGAGCACACGCTGCGCTCTAGTGGCTGGAGGAACAAACCAGTGGCCGGGAAATTTAAACCGTTGAAGCAGCTGACAAGCGAATGCTGGCTGAGGAACACTGAGTTATGCTGCTTTTCTCTTTTCCGTCTGAGATACCATAGAAGTTACAGTTACAGCCTGTAAGTGCCCGGAGGTAGTGCAGGGGAGACTAATCGTGAAGTCAGTGTCAGTGCGGCAGACATGTAGGTCAGCAGGGGAGGGAGAAAGAGAAAGGAGAGGAGAATAGGAAGGCATTGAGCTCCTTCCAGAACCTCCGGTAGTGATTGAGCGGACCTTTAGCCACCTGAAGGCCCGATTTAGGTGCCTGCACAGGTATGGTGGTGCGTTCATGTACAGGCCAGAAAAGGTGGAAAAGATTGTTTTGGCCTGTGCAATGTTACATTCCTCCCCCGGAGGATGCGGATGCTGTGCCAGTCGGTCACATGCACCTGTGCACAGAGCGCACTGAGGCCAGGGATGGGCGCATGACCCAGCAGGAACTAATTGAGAACTTTTTCTGAGTTCCCCCTCCACTCTGCACTTCGCTTGCACCTTACTGTATATCATGCACAATCAAAGTAAACACTTGTTTGAAAAAATGGAATGTCCAGTCATTGCTTATAGTGAAAAGAATGTATTTAACAGCAACGTGAATGCACCCATATCCTGTACCCTCCTCCCCAGATACCCACTCGACCCCCTTCCCAAACACCCCTTCAGCATCATTGTCACTTGCTGGCCCTCTTGGCCATGGCCATGGGGCTCTCGCCAGACTCCTGGGCAGGATGTAGTTAGTCTCTTTGCCTGGGACCTTAGGCAGCCTTGCTGGGAGTCCACAATTGTGGTCATGTATGTGGGTGGTTCTGACCCCTTGGCGGGCATGTTGTCCAGGCAGAGTTGGACGGCATGTCTCATGACCTCTTCTGCGGAGGAGGTGATCTCATTCCCCTCCCTCACCTTTTGTGCAAGAGTGAGGAGGGTTGTGGTTGCAAGGACTCTAACTTGGGACTTCTGCAGCTGGAGGCATGCATACACTCCCACATGAGTCTCATCTCATGTGGGATTCCTATGCTATGGCAGTGAGTTCTCCCTTCTGGGCCTCAATTGCATGCAGGCGTACATCTATGCTATGGAGGTTGGGCAGTGGTAATGGTGGGGAGCTATGGGATGACAAGTGGCTGTAACATGCTGAGGTGTATGTTGTGCCGTCATCCTGCTCCTCCTCCGTGGCAACCCAGCCACAGAGGCCTGGTGGCTGCTGTGCACTTACTTGAGTGGGGTGCACAGGAGGGACAGTGGGGCCACTGACCACAGGTGTGGTGGTTACAGCTGTGCAACATGCAGCGGTGGGTGGCAATTGTGCTGGTGGTGGGGCTGATGGTGCTGGTTGTGGGGCTGATGGTGGGGCTGATAGTGTCTGCGATGTGGCAGTTGTACTGCCGAGCTGCCTGGACCTGCTTGCCTTTGCAGGTCTGTCTGCAGCTGCTTGGCCTGATGATGGTCATGGGCCGTCACTGTCAGAGGAATCTTTGCCTGTTGGGAAGAGATGAGCATGCTGTTAATATTTTGGGTGTCACGACTGTGGCCTTGCATTTAAATCATGCCACATTGTGTGTGTTCTGCTCTTGTCATAAAACTTCTCTGGTCTGTTGGCTCCGATGTGTGCATCTACATTTGGATGGTGGGAGTGCACATTGCATTTTGGTCTGAAAGGGTGGCCTGTTATTGTGTGCATGGTGGGCCTACGATTCATGTCCTGTCCTCCCTTGGCATACATGTGTGGGACTGTACATATTGGCAACAGTGCTCGTGCATGGTTATTTCTAACCGTATCCCCTTGCATGTGTCTTGGATCAGGCCATGTGCTGTGTCTGACATGTGTTGGCCTCTCTGCCTGCGTATGCATGTATTTGGATGCAGGAATAGAATTTTTGTACTTACCACCATCATCTTGAGTCCGAGCTCCTGCCTCTGTTGTCCCAATACCCTTGATGCCCTCCAAGTGCAGGATGGAAATGCACATTTACTCCCAGGGCATGAGGGTGAGGAGTGACAGAGTCCCTCCTCCTGTGGCTGAGGATTCCCTTCTGTGGGTGGCAGTGATTTTGAGCATCCTCAGAAGCAGGTCGTCCCAGCGGTTGTGGCAGTCCCTGGTTGTGCAGGGATAGTCCCATTGACTGTGAAACTGTCTGCAATCTGCCGCCATATGGTGGTCTTCCGCTTTTGGCTGCTTTCACAATGTCCAACCCCAAACAGTTCATTACATGCTGGGCAACTGTCTCCACCAATGATGTCAGTTCTGCCTCAGAGACATGTTTTATGCCTCCTCTCGCACTCAATGGCAACGAGAAATAAGAGATTGAGAGTGGATTATGTCTTTTCAAGATGGCTTTGGGCGAGCTTCCCGTTCTGTCGATGACGCTATTTCCGGCGCCAGTAATTCTGACGCTGGTATCTGGTGCTGATAATTCCAACAACCGTAACTCTGGCACCGGTGATTCCGGCAGTTGGGGTGCCAGTATCTGTGTTACTGGCACATATCTGCTGGTAATCCCGACACATTGCTGTTGTTGCTGGTAATACTGGCATGCTGGTATTACGGTTACTAGCAGGGGGGGATGTGCATGCGCCCATGGACTCGTAATACGCCAGTATTCCCAGCGATTGCCCGGCTGGTAACGGTAAAACCGGCATTGTAGTATTACCGCCGTTTTACTGGTGTACTCGTAATGAGGCCCAATATCATTGCAAATATACCTCTTTCTTTTTTTGTTTCCATTTACACTGTTAGAAAACAAGCAAAAATAAGCATCAGCAAAACCATTTTTGGCTTTTCTATGGAGGCCTGCAACCTATGACTCACAAAATGGATTGGATTAAAGCACACTACTGACACTGGAGCACAGTACAAATGTTTACTATAGTCTATAACTGATCAACCTTTAATAGCTGTAGTCTTTGCCCCCTGAACTCGAACCCCGTACTATCCATGACCACAGATGCTACTGTAGCTGAAAACATCTGCCAAATGCCCATTAGAGAATAGGTTGGAAACCAGTCACAATGCAACGTCTTTACATTATTGAATGGAGGAGATTAAAGTAGGTGAGGTGTGAATGTGCCACTTTTCTGTAAGAACAGTCAGAGGTGGAGAGAAGAGATAATTAAATTGTATTTGTTGTATATTGGGGTCTTAAGGTATCAACTTAAAGTGCCCCGCGCTGTTGAGGGTGTTGAGGGTGTCGCATGCTGGTGAAGTTAGCAATTTCATATTGTGCCGAGAGATATATATTTTTTCATAACCATTATTCGAATGCTTGAACTTCCTACTGTGCCAAGTAACATTCTATAATCAACACTAAGGGCCTCATTACGAGATGCCCACTAAAAACAGAGTCATTACCGGCATGGAGGTATTAGCGCGGCCGTGCATCCTTGACGCCGCCAATAGCGGCTGATTACGAGTGTGCGAGCACGTGCGAACCCCCACGGCGGTAATGGCCACACTGTCATGCCGCTAAAGGCCCTTCAACCCCCCGATAGCGCCATCACGGGACCCGCTGATACCGCCTTCACCAAGGAGCAACCCCTTGATAACGACCCAGTAATAACAAAATGCTAATACCGGGCTCGTAATACCAGACCTGGAAGTAACGTCATCGCGTCGGAACGGGAAATGCGCCAGCGGCCATCTTTAAAAACACAATCCATTGCAATCCTCTCAATGCAGCAGTGATACAGAGGAGAGAGCAGGGCCATAGCATCCAGCATGCCAAAGGCTACGTGCAAAACCACCCCCCGCCTGCGCAAGAAGTGCTTCTCCGATGAGGAGTTAAACATGCTGGCTGACACCCTTGCAGACAATGCAGATGAGGTTTTTGCTAATAACCTCAAAAGGGAGGTCCATCTGAGGAAGAAGGAAATCTGGGAGGAGGTTGCACGCAAGGTGTCAGCGGTCAGAACCACCTCCCGCACAGTCAAAGGGCCTCATTACGACTTGGGCGGTAACCCTTAAAATCAGCAGTAACGCTCTTAACGCTGATTTTAAGGGTCCGTCGGATCACGACTCCAAATACCGCCGCCGCCAATACGGCCGGCGCAAGGACAGCCGGCTGTACAAGCGCCGGCCATAACAGCGCCAGGAACGATTCGCGCTAAAACATCAGCAATCACGAGTCCGGCGTAAGCGCTATTAGCGGCAGAGAAGCGGCGGATAATCTGACGAAAATACCTCCAGCAAAAAGCTGGAGGTAACAGAACACAGGCCACAGCAATAAGGGCCCAGGTGGAACCAATGCAAATCAGAGGCCTACAAAGGACCCACCTATGCACAACACACCCTCCCCAACACCATTATACCAGCAGGAGCAGGGAGGAGACAGCAATGAGGGTCCAGGTGGAACCAATGCAAATCAGGGGCCTACAAAGGACCCACCCATGCACAACACACCCTCCCCAACACCATCACACCAGCAGGAGCAGGAAGGAGACAGCAATGAGGGCCCAGGTGGAACCAATGCAAATCAGAGGCCTACAAAGGACCCACCCATGCTCAACACACCCTCCCCAACACCATGGCTGATGGTCAGTTGGTGACAGAATATCGGCTGGACAGGGCAACCATCACCCAGTTGCTGGACACAATCCAGGGTGACATATGCAGCCGCATAGCCACCAGCACGGCAGTACCTCCCCAAGTGAATCACGTGTCTGTGCTTCAATTTCTTGGGACTGGCAGCTACCAACATACCGTTGCCATGATGCATGGAATGGCCCAGTCCACATTCAGTGCCATGCTGGGACAGGTGCTTGATGCACTGTTGAATCATGTGAACGAACACATTGCATTGCCAGCCACACAGGCACAGTTGCACCAGTTTAAGGGTCAATTCTATGCCATTGCCCAAGTCCAAAATGTAATAGCAGCCCTGGACTGCACACATGTGGCACTTGTACCACCCCAGGCACATGAGGCTGCCTACAGAAACCGTAAACAGTACCATTCCCTCAACGTGCAGATTACATGTGGTCCTGACCTCACCTTCAGCCACTGCTGTGCCCGCTACCCAGGATCCACCCACAACTCCATGCTCCTACGCAACAGTACCCTGCCAGCGTACATGGAAAGGCACCGAGGCCAAAACACATGGCTACTGGGTGAGTACAAATGTATACCACAAAGCATGTCAATCCACAACTGATGGTGCCTGTCACAGAATCCATCATTCCCAATAGGCAGCAGCATCACTGCAGCATACACATTCAAGCACCTTGCACGATGAACCTTGGACATGTCCAACACAGCAGAACACACCCATGCAGGATGTAAGACATGTGGCGGCACAGTGACATATGGAAGCCCCACCACAACAAAGCCTCCTGTGTGAGTAGCACCATGGCTCCCAACACTGACACAGTACAGAAATCCCACCCTGGCCATCCGACAGTAATGAAATTCCAAACCATGAGCTGGCACATCCACGAATGCTCCACACATAAGTAGGCCGAGTAATGACAATGCACATCCCACAAACACTGTCCCCAAAATGGCCATGGAAATGCATGGAGAACAGTACAGAATAGTGAAGAGCAGCAAATGCAACTGTAGCCAAATGGATTTGCAATGACACATGAGGCAGCCACTTCTATCAAGCAGAAGTAGATGGAAGGGCCCCCTTATCCTGCGACAAGTGAATGAGTACTGTTACATACAGAAACATAGGCGTACCAAGTGGAGAGTACCCCATTGATTCAATCGTGCCCGTAGGACAGCACACTCCACAATGTTATAGGCCAAATGACAAATATGGCAAAATCACACTGATGACAGGGCTATGTACACCCACTGGACTTACCTTGTCCCCATACCGGCTTTCTCTCCCCTGCAGGTGATTCTGGATATCCGCAGTACACGTGGTTCATGACCCCTGTCCGTCACCCACACACAGCGGCGGAGCGGGCATACAACCTTTACCATGCCCGTACACAAATCTGCGTCGAGAGGGCATTTGGACTGCTGAAGGCATGCTTCCGGTGCCTCAACCGCACGGGAGGGGCAATGATGTATGCACCAGAAAAAGTTGGAAAAATTGTACTGACATGTGTCATGCTGCACAACATCTGTTGTCGCAGAAATGTGCCACCGCCCCCTGATGCTCATGTGCAGCCACCTGAGGATGGTAGTGCGGGCAAAGAAGTGTCAGAAGGTGTTGCACATGCACAAAGGGTTGGGCTGAGGGAGGGGAGGTTGGCCAGACAGGGATTGATTGATGGATTTGTTTACAAAATGGGTAATGGATAAATTGTAAATATGTCACTTTAACATCAAATTGCATTTGTAACAATCACTACTGTCCATGCATTGTGATTTTTGTAACATGATTTATTTTCCGTCCAACAAACCCCCCTCCCCCAGTGAACACCCAGCACACAATCCCCCCTCCCTCCAGTGAACACCCAGCACACATTCCCCCTCCCCCCAGTGAACACCCAAAATCCCTCCCTCCCCCCAGTGTACAACCCCCAACTGTGCAGTTGCCTCATCAGGCCAACAACAATGATACCATGCACCACTAGGATGGGCGCGGGCGCTTCCCTCTCCCAGGCCCCTCCGGTGTGCGTGCCCTCAGGTGGCGCATGGACCGGCGCCTCGGAGATTGGTCGAGTGAACCCTCTGTTGGTGTGGTGGAAGTAGAGGGTACAGAAGCGCTGGCCATCATGTGCTGACGCATGAGGTTATTGGCCTCGCGTTGCTGTTCTGCAAGTGCTGACACTGCCTCTGTGAACTCGCGGACTCGTTGCCCAAAGTATGTCAGGGCAGCGGTGCATTGTTGTTCGACTTGCCGTGTACGCGCATTGTCCCGCGCCACGTATCTGCACCCATGCCTGATGGAATGGCTGACAGCCTTTATGTGCCTGCTCTGCACCTTTGCCATGGCTTCAACCCGGGCCTGTTTGACCTCGATGATGTCCAGTCGGCCCATGACTGCTGCCCCAGTGACAAAGGGCTCCCCTGGTGCGTCACGTGGTGGACCGCAAATTGGGTGCTGTCGGGGGGGGGGGGCTGCATGGCGAAATGCCATCAGCCTGGACTCGGCTGCCTTGCTCAGATTGCTGGTCCTCTGGCCTCCCATAGGACGGTGTGTCCACATCTGGCTGCGGTGTGCTGCAGCGACGCACAGGCACATGGCGAGTCCCTGCCTGCTGTCTGCCTGGGCTTGGGCTTCCCTGGGGTGTTGACACCCCTTCTCCATCACTACTACTGTGAGAGTGCAGTGCGGCAGCATGATGCCCACGTGGAGGTGTTGCTCCCACGTCGGGCTTCTATTCAGACCTCTCTCCCTCGGCATCAGGGCTGTGGATGGTAGCTTGGGGTGAGCTGCCGGTCGCCTTCCTGCCGCCATGTGGCTGCCGCTGCTGTCTGGCGGGGCTGCGTTGGGGTGAGGTGGGTGTTCCCCTGGGTTGTCTCCCTTGGGTGCGGCGTCTTTGTGGGGTGCTGGTGCTGGTGGAGGCACGGTGTTGTGGGCGCGTTGTCGGTGTAGCCTCATCCCCATCATCACCGGGCTGTTGGGATCGACGTGTGCCTGTGGGGTACATAGGGGGTGGTTTGAGTACAATGCTACATACATTTGTGTGATGCAGGTCATGCCAATAAGTGTGATTGAAAACAGTACCAATGACTCACTCAACTTGCATTCTGTTCAGTCACCATGTGGTGCTTGTTGTGGATGTGCATAGAGGTACACTGCATGGGAACGCGTGGTTGGGGTGGACTGCGCTCAGGCTTTTGTGGTTGTGTTGATGCACAGTACCACTCTACGTAGCTGTCCTATGGCTATGGGAGTCTATCCCCTGCCCCTGTCATTCATGCACTGCACGTACGGGGTCGTCTAGGCAGCACTACTGTTCTAGGGATGTGGGCCTCACTTACGGGTGTATGCAGTGCCTCAGACACATGTCTTCACTCTCATTCAGATGCATGTATTTGGGGATGGGACTCACCTGCCGTTGGGTTGATGCCAGTCCCTGCCTCCGCTCCACCAATGCCCTCGATGGTTCCGACGTCGATCAGGCCCGTCAATTTCTCCTCCCATGGTGTGAGGTCGGGTGGGGGTGGTGGTGGCCCTCCTCCTGTGGCCCTGCTTGCACTCCTGTGCTGGGACAGGATGCATCGCACTCGCATGCGCAGGTCATTCAGCCGCTTGCGGCAGTCCTCCCCATCCCGGGGCACGCGCCCCACGGCACTGACACTTTGGCCGACGAATCGCCATATTTGGCCTCTACGATGGGCACTGGTTTTCCGCTGCTGCAGCTCATTATGGTATGTCAGTGCCTCCTCCACAAGTACCTCAAGCTCCTAGTCACTGAACTTGGGTTTCCTGACCATGTCCAGTGCAGACTTGCCCCTAGTGCGCTCATGACTCATTTTCCAGCCTTGGATTGCGTGGATGGCTTCCAGTAGCGGTGATATCCGACGGATTGTGATTTCCAAGATGGCCGCCGCTTTATTTCCCGTTCCGGCGGTGACGCGTTTCCTGCGTGCTATAAGCGAGACGTGGCGGTAGCGCACGGTGCGCCGGATTTAAGGGTTCGCGTTAATCGCGCTAATGCCAGGGACCGGGGCGCGTTCATGATGACTCGTGATCTGGCAGATTATCCGCCGGGTGCCTTGGCGTTAGAGCTATTTAGGTCCGGCGGATAATCCGCCACATTTGCCGCCCAAGTCGTGATGAGGCCCAAAGACTGTAAAAAAAGATCGGACGACCTCTGTCTCATGGTCCGGAACATCCTGTACAGCAATCGCAGCGAGGCCATGGCCACAGGCGGGGATGCCCACTCTCCAGCGAAACTGACGCGCTGGGAGGAAACCTGCAGCACGACCATCCAAATGGAGTCAACAGAGGGCTTCGGCAAAATGGAGACGGGTGCTGCGACATCGGGAGATGGAGGTGAGTGACCCTGAAAACCCCAGTAGGCCAAACCATGACGTAGTACAACTGTATGTGAAAGTGAGCCAAGCCAAGCCAATGCATGGCCCAACATACACACATATACAGATCCATGTACATATGGAGGCCCAAACACTGCCACAATGAAATGCATGCGGTGTGCCAGTCCCATTACCAAAAGGCACCTAACACAAAGGGACCATTTGCATGTCATACATCACACAAACCTCAATACAATGGCATGCCACCTGGTACGCATCCGTGCGGAATGGAGACGCCACGGCTCATGCCAATATGCCCCCCCCTTGAAACTACCCTGTGTGACACACCTATAAGATTGTAATGCATGAGAAATTATATACTGTGCAGCACCAGCTCGTGCATCTTGCATGTAACACCATCACTGATGCCCTGCATCTCTTCTTCCCCCACAGGCACTGATGCAGAACGAGAAATACGTTACAGGTAGCCAGCCGCCTAGCAAAGTTGAGACATATTATAACTTCTGTATGTAGTTAATTAGATTGAAATTGGTGGTGTATGCAACAATTCACCAATGATTCATCCTAGTGATGTAATCTAGAACCCCGTATGGGGTGGACAAAACACTATAAATTGTATTGTGTGAGTGTGCTCTATGTTATTTAAGAGGAACCACTTTTTTGAGGTGCAGTTTTTATTATTATTGCACTCCACTTTCTTTATCAAAACAGCAAAATCCAAAATACAGTGTCCTTATAAAATGGAAAAGCAAAGGATACAGGCAGTATTAGAGCATACGTCTCAAACTGGTTCTGTAAGCAAAGGAATAAAGTAACCAGAAAGCAAGGTAATTAAATTATGATAATAAACTTTCGACCAAATCTCTGCATAACATTATCACTTGAGTTGTAAAATTCTTTACCAAGAGCAGCAGAGGTACATTTGCATCAATTACAAAAAGATAAACAAAATGTTTTTCCCATTCGGGGAATTCTGCAACAAGAGCAAAGCAGGACAGACTGATGAGTGTTAGTAGATAGTGTACATTTGCATATAGGTAAGGAGCAGTTTTCCTTGCAATGTCAATTATGAGTCCTATATAGTTGTACACTGATTTTTCGATCTATGAGTGACCAATCCTCAGTCGGTCAGAAGGAGAAAGTCAGGACCCTGGCCCAAGGCGATCTATATCCAGGGCCTGACCACAGGGCACTGGCCATTCCACCTCCGGGGCAGCACCGCGGTCCACAGAGCAACCCAGGGCACGTGCACAGGCCAGCCAGGCACATGAGGAAACCACAGCAGCGGACGAGACTGCGGCTACTGAGCTGCCAACAATAGCTGAAGGGGAGGCTGATGGCACCCAGTCCACTGCCACAAGTTCAGTGGGTGAGGCAGCAGCCACAGCCCCACTTAGTGATGTGGATGTGGAAGTGGAGGAGTACGTGGACATTGATGGAAAAATCCATGTGGAATGTCCCCACATCCCAGGCCCCCCGTGCATCCCCCAACACGCCACTCAGGGCACACTGTCCAGCCCCATGCTGGATTCTGCATTTCAACTGCACAGTCCAGAACTCACAACCACCCCAGCAATGGCCCACCCAGTTTCAATGGCCCACCCAGTTGCAGCACCCTCTACCTCCACAGTCCCCACTGACATGGAGGCACGTCTGTCAAGGGTGGAGGCCCGGCAGGACTCGACGCTCGAGCTGGTGCGCCAATATGTGGCTGACGGCGAGGAAACACGCTGAGAGATCTGTGAGGCCAATGCTGGGACCATTGCGGCCATTCATTCTAGTGCAGTCATGATCTGTGACACTTTGGGGGCCGTCATGCAGGTCCTTACCAGCATGCTCCAAAACATGCAGCGCCAACAACCTGCACTGGCGGTGCAAATCCCATCTGCATCCACCCCTTCGTCCACACCTGCATTCTCCGCTCCCTCCAGCCCTGTGCGGATGACAAGGCGGAGTGCAAGGCAGACTGAAATGCTGCCCCCGGACACGAAAAAATACTGGAAATAGTGTGGGATGACAATGGGTGAGGGGGGAGGTGGTGTTGGTGGTGTAGAGGGGTAGAGGGGGTTAAGGGGGTGTTTATTGGGGGTATGGGGTGTTTATTGGGGGTATGGGGAGTTTATTGGGGGTATGAGGTGTTTATTGGGGGTATGGGGTGTTTATTGGGGGTATGAGGTGTTTATTGGGGGTATGGGGTGTTTATTGGGGGTATGAGGTGTTTATTGGGGGTATGGAGTGTTCATTGGGAGGTATGGGGTGTTTGGGTGTTTTGGGGGAGGAGGGAGGGCGTGTGAGTGGTGGCGGGAGGAAGCACTATTTTGTAATTTTCATTGATACACCAGTTGTGTGCAAAATCATTTAATGCCTGGACATTGTTCATTTTGTGTGTGTCCATTCAATTAATGACAGCGCACAGTGCCCAACTCCCCACACACCCTGTGTCCATGTCCACACGGTCCAAGTGCTCAGTGTAGCACTGACACATAACTATCAACGTCCCTGTGCTTCAGAAGTAATGGTCAATCAGTGATTGGCGTACAGCACGGCCATCTTGTGCATCACGTACTGGCAGGGGTGCTGCTTCTCCTCCATCATCATCCTCATCTGGTGCATGCATGTCAATGTCAGGTGGCAATGGTACATTTCTCCGGATGCACATGTTGTGCAGCATGACACAGACCATGGTGCTCTTTGCCACCTTCTCAGGGCCATAAAGGCGTGCTCCACCAGACCTGCTTTGGCAGCAGAACCGTGCCTTCAACAGGCCAAAGGTCTGCTCAATCACAACACGGGTACGGGTATGAACCTGATTGTACTCCTCTTCATGTCTGTTACGCGGGTTCCGCACAGGGGTAAGTAGCCACGGCTTCAAGGGATAGCCTCCATCACCTGCATGGGAGCACAAAGAGGTATGTGTGAGTCAATCTGAGCTGACACCTTTAGGATTCACGGCCATGGCCGCAGCTATTTGGTGTTGACATGCACATGTTCCTGTATGTATGCACACAGATTGATTTGATGCATTTTGTACTGCAATATGGCCTGCTTGTGCGTCTTGCATGTTGTCATTGATATACAGCATTGGTCTTATGCATGGCATTGATGTGTCATGTTCGGGTTGGGATGTTCAGGTCACAGTGTTTAGCTCTGAGTGCATTATCCACTCACCGCCCATTCCCACCCAGGTGAAATATGCATCCCCCACCAATCTCACCCAGGTGGAGTATGCATCATCCCCACCTCACATCCCCGATGCACTGCCATGGGCCAGTCAGGCAACTCACCAAGCAGCCAGGCACGCCGTCCAGCATCTCGCTCCATGTAGCGGGGTAGCGTGGAACCATGGTATCATGTGTAGATCCGGGATATCGGGCACAACAATGCGTGATGATCTTGCTGGAGTCACATACCATCTGCACATTGATGGAGTGGTATTGCTTGCGATTGCGGTACACCACCTCATTGGCATGAGGGGCCACCAATTCTACATGGGTGCAGTCGAGGCCACCGATGCAATTGGGCATGCCTGCCAGTGCATGGAAGTCTACTTTGGTGTCAGCGAGCTCCTGACCAGTCCGTGGTAGGTGAATGTGGATACTTCAGGAGGGCATCAACCACTTGGGTCAGCATGCGGGACAAGAGTGGTTGTGACATGTCATGCAGCTGGCCCACTGTGTGCTGGTAGGTGCCTGTGGCCAGGAAGTGGAGCACAGACACCACCTTTAGTAGAGGGGGGATGGCAGTGTGGATTTCTATCAGGCTGACGATGTCGTTGTGTATCATGTTCACTATGGTGGTGAAGATGTTCCGGCCCAACCGTTACAGGGTGTGGATCTGCACAGGGGTTAGATTGAATGGACTGGGTCTGATGCGAGGGATTGGTGGCGGGCCTACGTGGTACCACTGGCTGCACTGGTGGAACTTTCTGGCCCTATCTCACCCTCCTTCTCCTCCTGCATCTCCTCTGTGCTGCCTGTTGTTGTAGCTGTAGTTAGTGTTGCTGTTGTAGCAGTACAGGCATTTCCTCCAGCCCCAAAATTGCAACAGCAAGTGAGATCATTTTGGTGTAGCAAGGGGTGTGGTGTGTGGGTGTACTCCTTTTGTACTGGTGACAGGCTCCATTGACTCCACCTGTGGTGATTGTGTGCACTTGTGGCAGTTGCCTGCACTGCAGGTTGCTATTTGCGGGTGGTCCGCAATGCCAGAATTACCGCCGTCGTGCAGCCCCTAATTACCGCCATCCGGATGCCGGTAAGTGCATGCCTGCGTAACTTGTGATGTCCTCCTCTTAGCGGCATCCCGGTATTGGCGCCGTGAAGGGGCGCATGTATGCGCGCATGCCGGTAAGAAGGGGCACGGTATGGGCGGTGGCGGTATTGGCGGGTTGTTGGCTCGTAATGGCCCGGACCTGTTAACGATGCCGGTAATGCCATTCCACCTACCTTTTTTCATTACCTCCATACTCTTAATGAGGCCCTTAGTCTCTTGATTTACGTACTAAAGCAGGCACTTGCCTTGAGCAGCACAATATTGCCTGTAATTTATTGGATCAACACAAGTATATCCACTCGGGTAGCCATCAAGCGTTCCAGACCGCCTTACATTTGATAGTCGCTTTGAAACATTAATATTAAGGACTGCAAAATAACTACCATTATTTTTAAAGCTTGTATGTCAGATATATATCAAAATTGATAATTATCACACAGGAAGAGTACCTTGTTTTTTTGCACCAATAGAAATAGAAAATAGATTTGCCGTATGCAATTTAGAAACACATGAACGTACTAAAATGTAAATTCAATTAGTTGCAACCAATAATAGTCAATTTCAAGCATCTGAATCTTTTCATTAATGACTTAGGGTCGGAGATAGAGGTTTGGACAATAATAACGAGCAACACTATGTAATAGGAGCCCAAAAGATGTCGGCCAGCTGCACAGAGAGATGTGGAAATGGCAAATGGACTAACGTCACCTAGGCAACACCTAGAACAACTAAAATGCCCATTTGCGGCATTTCTTTGCCGACGCAAGGAGACTGTCAGCAGATCTTATACGTAAGCTCCCTTGGTATAATTAAATTGTATGTTGGCGTTCATGGGTTGTGGTGAGGCGGAATGAAAACACACAAGAGGCAAAACATGTGTTCTGCCTCCTCAGGCATGATGTAAGTAATAACACAGAAGAACAGCGAGTGAGCACTGGTTTGTGGTCTCTTGGTGCCTGAATAGAAAACGTTTCTTTTATCAATTATGAGTATGACAAAATCCAAAGATAGTGTTGGAACTATTTATTCTGGACCCCAAGCCGACGCAGCCGTCCAAGACTCAGCAAACCAAACAACTGACACGTCTGGAATGTTGCTCTCCGAAGTAGAACAACATTCCACACATGCCAGGCTATGACACATCTCTCCCCCTTAACATAAACATTTGCATAATGCAGTATGGAGCACAACTAAATTAACTGCAAAAATAAACCAACTGCAATAAGCATAATGCAGTATGAAGCACATCTAAATTAACTGCAAAAAAAAAAACTATTGCAATAAAAACAAATGCAATGAAACAATGACAGCAATGTAACACATTTAGTCTCTCAATAGGATGACCATCAAAATACATTAAAAAGATTAGTGTAAGAGTAAACATCAAATTACAATAATGAAAACTAACTCACACGACCCTACCCTAAATTTGATGGGGGGACCACACCTCATCACCGGGCGTTAAGTACAACCAGCCCATACTGCATCATTGCATGACCCATTTGTATCACCACCATCAACACCCATATCAGTGTAAACCTCATCACTTTACTGCACAACATTCTCAACAGGAACACTCATCTGATTTCTTTGTAAACTCGGATGAAAATCTAAAACAGACCCATCAAGATCATCATTCCCCTGATCATCCCCTAACACACCACCTTTGCCACCATCCAGAACCACAATACGTTTTTTACTCCATCTTGAACCATCCTCTAATTGTACATACCCCTCCCCACACTTCACCACTCTTAGGGAAGGCAAGAATGCACTCCTACTCTTCGGCACACATCTGGGATTCTTGACACAAACCGCATCACCCACCTTCACCTGTAAGCTCCTCTTACCCAACTGACTCACCCTTACCACCTCCTGGCGCGCTAACACCCTCTCCCTCACACTACTAAGATCCATACAACAAGGGCAACCCCCTCCCAACGCTATGGACCATAACCTTGACCATGCCTTTCTTCTTCTCATCAACTTGAAAGGCATCATCCCTGTGGAAACAGGTGGCGTCCTCCGATATGCAGACACATATTCCGCAGCCACATATTGCCAGTCCAAACCGTTAGCTATAGCAAGCTGAATGGCACTTTTAATAACACCATTTACCCTTTCTACCAACCGATTGGCACTCGGGTTGTATAACGCAGTGCGATGGTGCTCTACACCAAACAACTCCAAAAACTCCCTCTTTTTTTTACACAAATTGGACACCATTCTCCATCACTATGCTGGCTGGCACCCCCTCCCTGTCGAAAACTTTCCTAAGAAAAGCAATGACAGACTCTGTGGTCAATAGATCTATCGAAAAATTGGAACCTGGTAATAAAACCGGCCGACAAAGGGGGAGGGATTGTGTTTATGACGAATGATCAATACACCCACATGATCATGACTCTATTACAAGATGGTGTTAGCTATCAGTCTCTCAGAAAGGATCCCACCAGAGAAATGCAAAGAGAAATCTCTGAAATGGTCGCCTATGCCCGAGAGAGGGACTGGATTACTGATAAGGAAGCTACTTTTTTAACCACATCCTCCAATCGCACACCCTGTTTATATGCCCTCCCCAAGATACACAAAAATGCCGAAGATCCACCAGGGAGACCAATTGTCTCCGGGTGTGGCTCCATTTTGGAACCATTAGGCCAATTTATCGACCACTTCCTCAAACCGTTAAGCATCAGAACAAAATCGTACCTACGGGACACTATGCACACCATTCAGGTGTTTGAACAATTGCCTTTTAATTCCTCACAACAATTGTTAGTAACCATGGATATCAAGGCACTATATACGTCTATCCCACAAGATGCGGCGGTAGACTGTATATACGAGCATTTGACTCAAGAGGAAGCCCAACCTGGTGCATACGAGTCCCACCAGAATTTATTATTGAACTGGCAACCTTTGCCTTATGCAAAAACTTCTTCACCTTTGACAACCAGTTTTACTTACAGGTCAAGGGCACGGCTATGGGCGCAACCTTCGCACCCAGCCTAGCAATTTTATTTATGGCCTCATTCGAAGAACAACATGTTTATAGCCAAACCAACCAGTGGATTTCAAACATCTCCCACTGGTATCGTTACATAGACGACATCATTTTCATTTGGTCTGGGGACGAGACATTGCTCCAACTATTCTTTGACTGGCTCAATACACGGAACAATAATATTCAATTCACTATGCAATTTAGCGCCACACGGATACATTATTTGGACCTTGAAATCTCATGTCTTAATAATAAACTCATTTGCAACCTTTTCCGGAAAACTACTGATCGCAATACACTTTTACATTACCAGAGTGACCATCCGCAACACATTAAACAGAACCTTCTGTATGGTCAATTACTTAGGATTAGGAGGAACTGCACTTCCCTCAATTATTTCTACGAAAACGCTAGAGCACTCAGTGTGCGACTGCGCACACTTGGATACCCCAGAAGATTGGTGAATACTGCTACTAAGAGAGCTCGCTTCACTAATCGAGACTCACTCTTAACACCGAGAATAGATTCCAATGAACCCAAAGAGGAAAGTCTTACATGTGTGATCACACATGGCCCCAAAAGCTTTGATTTAAAGAAAGTGATCCGTAAGTATTGGCCCATTGTACGATTACAGCTCTCGGACGAACCCATTCCACGTTTCGCTTTCAAAAGAGCGAGGAATATCAGGGAACACCTGGTTCATTCCTCTTTTACATGAGTACCACCGCATACAGGGATTTGGAATCTTCGCAGAGTCACCGGCCACTATCCCTGTGGGACATGCTCGGTGTGTAAATTTATCAGGAAAATTCAAACATTCAAGATCGGTGACAGACAATGGGTTTTGAACAACCAATCCAACTGCAAAAGCAGCCAAGCTCTATATTGTATTGAGTGCCCATGTGGCCTCCGTTATGTGGGACAAACCATGCGGAGTGTCGGGACTCGGATATCAGAACATCGGTCCAGGATCCGTTGCAAGAACATCACTTCCCCTTTGGTTTCACACTTCTTATCCCACCAACACACCCCTGATGATATCCTCTGGTGGGTCCTTGACAGGATACAAACAGGCCCGAATATTCACAATAGACTCCTTGAACTAGAGAAAAGATGGATCTATAGACTGGATTCCCTGCAAAACGGCCTTAACGACAATCACCATTGTAATTTGACCATCCTGGCCTTCAACAGGCTCTTGTCTAATGCAGAGCTGTGCGGGTACTGTCACCAGTCAGCCCTCATCTGACAGTTCCCACCAGGGCTCTCTCTCCCCCCCTTTGTTAGGCACTCAGCCTGCTTGTGCAGCCCCTCTTCCACATGGGGTCCCTCTCACCTTAGACATCGCTCTAGATACGCCCCATCACATCTGTGCACCAACAACGAGTCTGGGGGTCCCAATTCATTTGGGCACCCCTCACATCTGTATAGCTCAGCATTCTCTCGGTGTGTACTTCACTTAGTTACAACGGTCTAGGCACATCTCTCATATTTGGCGCACCAACGTTAATGCCCTAATCACTTCCTGTACCGGGTTCCCATTTCCCCGCCTTCTTTTGTTAGGGCTTCCCGAGGAACTTCCCAGCAGTCGGACTTGACGGGCTCAGATTGGCCATCTGGGACACACCTCCCCATCTGGCACCGCCTTTCAGGGCTCCTCTAATTGGTTGTCTCCCAACCTATCAACACCAATCCCAGCTTCCAGCCCCCACAACGCAACGTTGTTGCCATAGCGACGGACGTCTTCTTTTCGTATTTTTTTGCCCAATCGGTCAGTGCTCACAGGACACGGCTGTCTTTCCAGCCTCGCCGGCTCTTCGTGCTCACTGGAGCTTCACTCTCCACTCTGCCAGGTATTTATTTACTTTTTTAATATTCATTAGTTTCCAGCAATCGGTTTCGGCATGCAACCTCTATTTCATAACTTTTTTTCTTTCATATGTCAAATCCTTAGGATTCTGACATATACACCAGTCCTGAATACGGATTTTTGCTCCTACATGCGACCACTTTGGTTGCATCATTTATCAACCAATCCATCCTATTGGCAACATGGGAACTGCCCATTCCACAGCGGTTCCAATTTGCACTTAGGTAAGCAGCCCACTGCCTGACACCCCCATTTTCCGGCACCCCTTCTCCGCCTCTCTCTGTTTTCCTGCACCGGGGGGGTTGGACCAGAACCGTATATGGTCGTCTTGGGCCTAGGTACTTTATAGTTGAAGGGGACAATGTGCCATTATTTCCCATTACCCTACAGGGACTCATCTGCATGTTGTCAGAGTACCCCTTGTTCATAGGTTAAGTTTACATGGCACTGAGTAGTTTTTTGCAGACATGACCAGGGTCTCTGATCTGCACTGAGACGAAAGCATCCCACCTACACCTGAAACTTCTTTTTGTATATAATTGTTCATAGCTCACTACACTTGATTTTAATTGTTAGCACTTAATGCTTTTACTCTCTCCACACCGTCATGTATTTTTTTCTTTTTTCTTTCCTCCTTTTTTTCAAAACAACAGGGTCTTGCTACTTATTGCCCTGATGAAAGTAGAACACTCAATCCAACTGTGAAGATTCTTTTTTCTCCACTCAGTTCTCACTGCCGAAACGCATTTTTGATTAAAGGATACTGGAGGTCCTCCACTATACACCTCACCCAGTTTGGATTTAGAACCCAGTCTTCAGTCCTCCATTTGCAAGGACACTCCTTCGTGGTGAAGCCGTGTTGGGTTCTTATTCTCCTTCAGATGCGTTGGCAGACCCAATCCCAGCTTTTCAATACTTTTAGCCTGGGATTTTATTTTCAATTAATAAGACTATTCATTGGAAACAAAAAATGATTTTCCTTTTTGCACATTTGATGTTTACAGTCTACGGCAATAATGCAGTTAGAAATATTGCATTGACTTTCAGAGTAACTTCACTGAGTATTTCTCTGTTCTTATTTGTATAGGAAAAATTGTATGTCTAAATGACAAGGAACTCTTGTTTATATCCGGATTTGGTCCGGGTTCTTCCTTTCTCCTTCTGGTTTAATTTTTGATGTTGTTCTCTTCATTTCTCATAGGTTCAACTTGTTAATATATGGTTTGAAAGATTTTATCCACTGTTACAAATGTGAATTACATGTTTGATTTAAATCTATGTATGTATTTTCCACATTAAATATGTTTTCAATTGTTATGAATGGTTATGACTCTGTTATATACAATTGGGTGTAGTGTTCTTTACATAACCAACAAGGTTGTACAGGTATTGGACCGATATGGTACTAATTCATTTATACTGTTCATAGGCCAATCCTTGATGTGCCAGTACTCTTTTTTGTGAATATAAGTCTGTGGTCACCCTGTCAAAAGCCGCCACCTCCAACCACCGGGAAGTGTAATCAACTAACACCAGTAAAAACCAACATTCGGGTTATAAACACTCAAATGGGCACACGCTCTGCTGTCTTTGACCATAATTTCAACCTCCCGATCCATGGCCGGCCACCAATATTCCTCCTGCAACCCTCTTTTGGTTAATGAACGTCCTAAACGGCCTTCATGTGCCAAGTCCATCAATTTATTCCTTACACTCACAGGTGGAATTAACATCTCGCCCCTAGACACGCCCCATGGACCAACAGCCAACTCATCCAAAACCTGGGCGTAACCCTTTCCTTCTGTCCTACCTCTGACAGCATCCCACCCTTTAAGAAGACCCTCCTTACTCCAATTCAACTCAACATTCTTATCACTTTCCACCTTTCACTCATCCTTGTTGACAGCAGGAATAATACTTGCCACTTGCATACCCGCTTCACACAATTCCTGTTCACTATTGGATACAGGAGCCGGTAGGCAGGATAAGCAATCAGCCACTACATTCCTCTTCCCCGGCAAATATTCCATGGTGAAATTGTACTCTTGTAGTTCCACTACCCATCTGGTTATTCTAGGCGAGACAGATGTGGTACCCTTGGCGGAAAATACATGTACCAATGGTTTATGGTCTGTCCTAACCACATAAGGAATACCCCATAGGAACGTTCTAAAATGTTTAGAAGCCCATATAACTGCTAGGGCCTCTCTTTCAATTCCAGAATATCTGGACTCAGCATCCCGCAGGGCTCTAGAAGCAAATGCCACGGGGCCATATCCACCACCGCTCCACTGTTCCAACACAGCTCCAAGCACCACCTCACTGGCATCCACTGTGAGAACTGTTTTATATTTGGGATCGAAAGATCTCAGACACGGTGCATGATGCACTTCATACTTTACCATATCAAACTCCTCCTGACATTTGCTCTACCATTCAAACCTGAGACACTTCTTAAGCAAAGCTCTCATGGACACTGTCTTGTCAGCATAATTGGGGATGAATTTCACATAATATTCCGTTAAGGCTAAAAATGATCTTAACTGAACTTTGTTTGTAGGAGGAGGAGTCTCCCTCATAACTCTGACAAGTTCAGGTTTGGGACTGACACCCCTTGCACTAAGCATGCGTCCTAAGTATAATACACTGGACACGCCAACCTGACACTTTGAGAGTTTCACAGTAAGTCCCTTCTGGCTAAGCACCCTCGTGACCTTATGTACTCTCTCATCATGTTTTTTGACGACTGCTACCCCAGACCAGAATGTCATCCTGAAAGTAGCTCACACCATTAACACCACTAAACAATCCCTGCATGAGACGTTGAAATACTGCAGATGCCGACGCCAAGCCAAAAGGCATGGGACAAAAGCGGTAAGTGCCAAAAGGAGTTATGAAATAGATTAAAGGCCGTGAATCCACATGTAAGTCAATCTGGTGATATGCTGCTGATAAGTCAAACGTTGAAAACCATTCAGCTCTACCCAAAGTCAACAACAACTTGTTGATGTGGGGCAAAGGGTGGCGATCGACCCATATGTTGGCATTTAACTCTCGGAGATCAACACACATCCTCAAGCCCCCGTCACTCTTCTTAACCAACACCACCAGAAACAGCCATTCAGAGCACTCTATTTCTTCAATAATTCCTTCACTTTTAAGTTTTTCCAACTCACATCTTAAGCCTTCCCTGGCCAGAACCGGCACACTCCTAACCTTATGCACCTTGGGAATGGCACCCCTCTTGAGGACAACGCTGTGAGAAAAGCCTTTAAGCAAGCTTACCCAACTTGTGGGAAAATACATCTGGATATTTATCCCGCAAGGACTCAGCAGTTACCGCACCACCATCTTCACAGGGACCCTCCTGAATACTCAACACAGGCACCTCCTTGCCCGGGTGAATCTGAATTTTGAGAGCAACTTGCTCATCCCAACATAAAACACTAGCCCCTTTAAGTGCCACATAAAGCTTCTCCATGGTGACTCGCCCTTTGAATTCAATACATGCTTTCTTATAACCTAGTACTTTAATGGGAACTTGCCCGTAAGCACTAGGACTTATATCCGAAGGACACAAACTTGACACCTCCCTCTCAAATTTCTCCTTGTACGTCTCCAGTGATATCATGGTATACGGTGAGCCAGAATCCACCAACATCTCTAAAGGTTGACCACTGACAACCACAGTCTCCCACGGTCCCTTTCGTCCTGCAGCATCCACATGCAATATCACACCTTGATTAGGCTTATTACATTCCTCGGTATCTTGACACACCACACCGCCATCAGACGTTAACATACCCATCACACCTTTGGTCTGCACATCACTATTAACCTTACACATACGTGCGTAATGTCCCTTGACTTTGCATCTCCTGCACTCAATACTGATGGCAGGACATTCTTTAGCGCCAGTAGGATGACTGAACCAACCGCCCTTTTAGCAAGGTTCTCTACCCTTCAACGCTCTCCAACCCTGACTGTCCCCTTTCTCAAGTCTCTTTTTTTTAGCATCTGCGCTGCTTCTCCTATGCTGAGGTAAAACTGCTTGTACCATGTCTCTTGAACCTTCCTTCTCTGTGACAATCTGTACACTGGCCCTTGACGCTTCAATAGCCCTTTCAATCTCCACCACTTTCTCTAAGGCTGGATCACTCTCGATCCAGAGCCTCTCTCTAATTTTTTGACTGCTTGTTTTCATCATGATCTGGTCCCGTATGTATTTATCCAGGATGCCAGTAAAATTGCACGTAGCAATTAATGTGTATGTAACACCATAACATAAGCTTCAATGGACTCTCCCACACCTTGTGCTCTTGAAAAGAACTGATAACATTCCAAAACTACATTGATCCTTCTCCCAAATCGCCCCTCTATTTTTTTTAAAGCAGTTTCATAGGCACTGACTACGCTGTCGCCATCACCACTGCCATGAATGTACACATCTTCAGCAGGCAAATGGTGGAATATTCGCAAACCCTCGGTACCAATACAATGTAGGAGCTCAGCCTCCTTCTCATCGTCGCTAAAGTTTGCACCACCAGCCGCCCTCAAGTATACCTTGAAAGCGTCAATCCACTGGTCCCATGGAGATGCTGGTTCGCCAGGGGACGGCAAGAAGGCAGGGGGGGTCCTGGCCGCAGTGTGCAGCATGTTACAGCCAATTTGAAATATCTGAATAAGTGTGAGTCAGTATGCATCCCTTCCCCACCTATACAGAACAATATCCATGTCAGGTGCTTGAGCAATGTACGTGGCCTTGGACGTTCCCTAAAGCAACTTCAAGCACGTTGGTATACAACGCCTCTAGATTACAGCGCCTCTAGACTGCAGCGTGGGGAAGTATTATCACAAAATTAAACAGTACCTGCACTACAGCTCTGTAATTGGTTCCAGCGTGTTACCCAGTGTACCTCTCTGTCTTGGTGAGGCGCACACTTGCAATGGGCACCTTTACGACTGATAACTGGTACGCAGTCTGACACTTTTCCCCCACCGGACGTGGCTATAACGTGTGTGTCCACTCCTTTGAGAATGGGCAGATCAGACTTGATCCAGGCATGTATGGAAACACCCGCACCCCGTGCTCCTGTTTACTTCCGCGTATGGCTCTGTCCAGTGCGACACCCACACGCCCCCTTTCTTGACAACCAATCAGATGCGTATAGATATACTCCCGCTCCACCTTCCTTTCGTTCTGCATACAAATCCGTCCAGAGCGACGCCCAAACGCCTCCTTTCTCTGATAACCCATGAGATGCGTATGGATATACTCCCGCTCCACCTTCCTTTAGCGTGTTGATTGCGCGTTAATGTGTCGACGCTCCTCCCTGCTTCTATGCCTCCTCCTTCCTCCTTCACCGCCGGCAAGGAGCGCAGCACTCGCGTCGCAGCGCTACCGCTTCTAGCCCAGCCGGAGGGCGAAGCAGTACGCTACTTCATAGCAGGCGCTTACCGTAACTGGTGAGCGGTGCTGCAGGCGTATGGCTGAGACCTGGACTCGCCAGGCGGCATAGGCCCTTCGTCGGCCCCTCTCGGTGCGAGGTTGTCCGCACATGTGGCAGGGCAGGGCGGGGGTCCAGAAGCCTCGTCGCCAGTGACAAAATCCAAAGACACGGTAGCTTAGAAACTGTTTATTCTGGACCCCAAGCCGACGCAGCCGGCCAAGACTCAGCAAACCAAACAACTGACACATCTGGAATGTTGCTCTCCGAAGTAGAACAACATTTAACACGTGCATCTTATGACAGAGTACACACACATTTGAGTGCAATCCCGAGTAACAGTGTGGACACCTGGCGATTTTGGTGTCCAAACATGACAGTGATGTGAATACCTTTTCTTTTTACAGCAATCCTTGGATGTGATGGTTATAACTCTGATGTGAATAATAGAGCAAATGATGGCAATAACTGATAGCTGGTGAATGCTTGTCAAATACCTATACAAAAGCCAAAACTAACTATGCCAATGCTTGCTTTTGTTGGATTTGTAACAATGTAAATGGAAACAGAAACAGACATGCTTGGAGTGTCATTGGTACTTTGTTGGAGAGTGCATTGTGATGTATGGTGATGGGTGGGTGCTTTTCTAGGCTTGAGCAGGGTTCATCATCACGACAGTGACAGGAAGCCAGAAGAGATGGGTCAACTCTCACCCCCACCAGTTCATTTTTGAATTCAACCTGTTTAAAATGGGTTGTGATGCTCTTGATTTCATGTCTTCAAGCAATTAAAATACAAGAACCAAAAAAATAGAATACAAGTACTGGTCACAGCTAACAGTGGTGTATGCATGCTTATGTACGAAAATACCGAAAAGAAAAAAAGAATGCACGTTTACTGTAAATGTTCAGTAAATGAAAAAATTGAAACCCCATTATATTGCACATGGGAATCAGGGGTTGCAGGGGTATCTCCTGCTCCCCTTCGCACGGATAAAGGGGGTCGGGAGTTGCAGGGGTGTCCCCTGCATTTGCAATGCCGAGAACGTGCAATTCTGCAATGGCACGGTTATTTATGTGTTCAACTCATGCCTGCATTTTTGCATTTGAGATTTCTGAATGTGGAATTCTCGGGCATGCAGTGATCACATAGATCCTGTACACTTGGAGTAGCATTTACCCATGCAGCTTGAATATACTTAGGGTTCTGTGCACTGATTTGCTAGCTTAAGGCTGTCTCTCTCTCTTTTTCTTTTGTTCTTTTGAGACTTGTGGATCTGCTTAGAATCGCATGCGTTACATAGACCGCCATCCAGTGGTACGTGCAGAGTATTGAGAATATAAAGAATAGAGTGACAGGCTACATAGTGAGCTCTCCGGGATAGTTTTAGCCAGTTATGATCGCTTCTGTCTGACTCTATAAGTTCCAAACTTGATATCATAGACTCCAGGTCTCTTGAGACGAAGATATAGTCAAGAATTGATTTCTGATTGCCCCTTTTCCATGATTGATGCCAAACATTGTCCAATTCAAAATGGCCATTGACCATATGCAGATCCCTGTTTTTTACAAAATAATTCCAGAGATTTGGTTTTTCTATTTGGGATAGAAAGAGATGTTTTTACTGTAGAGCTTACAGTGTCAACATAGGATGGCATATTGAAGTCTCCATATATAATGATAGATGGATTATCATAGGTAAGGGCCTCATCAATGACTTCAGTGATCTTGTCCAACATGCCCACAGGGTCAAAGTCAGCGTCGTTCCAATAGATATTGATTATTGATGGTATTTATCCCATTGGACACAGATGATATCGCTTTTTTTTCAACCAACTTTATTTTCATTTTTACTGAAACAATAACTTACCATTGGTTACAACTTGCATTATGAACATTGTTACCCTGTTGAAACCCATATTCATTGCGCTTGAACCTTTGCACCCTCTTCAGTGATTGCCTTCTTGAACTTTCCCTTATCGTATTTACTTCACGATTCCCCCCCACCCTCTCCCACCCCACCCGCCCTCCCTCGTTGTTGTTCGTACCAAATAAACCCTTTGGTTCATAACCAGTTCAGTTCCGTGAGCCAAACCCTCTGCCATAGTCTCTTCTGTCTTTATCTGATGTGGATGTTTCAGAGGCTACAGGGTTTAAAGTATTGAGCCTCCCTTTCTCCCACATAATCCTGAATGGGTTCCCATGTGGCTAAAAATGTTTGATAGCTCCCCGACTTTGTGGCACAGATGTTTTCCATTGCCATGACTCCCCACACTTTCACCCACCACCATGGTGCTATGGGACCCTGCACTGTCTTCCACCGTTGGGCCACTGTCATTCTCGCTGCCGTCAAAAGGTGGGTTATGAGGGCAGCTCTGTTCCCTGAGGCTGCATATTTTCCTTCTGCCACTACACCCAGCAGGATTACTTTTGGGGACCATGGTAGGTCGGAGCCTGTTATCTCTCTGATAAGTCCCAGGATTTCTTTCCAGTACACTTTCATCTTTGGGCACGATCACCACATGTGGAACATGTCTCCTCTTTCCCCACACTGTCGCCAACATTCCGGGGGATACGTGGGGATCATTTTGTGTATTCTATTCGGGGGCATATACCAGCAATAACAGAGTTTGTATGCCGATTATTTGATTGCTGTTGATTTGGATAACTTATGTGCCCTGCTCCAGATTTGACTCCATTCTTCCTGCGTGATCTCCTCCACTATGTCCCGCTCCCAATCCTTCATGTACTGGAGGGTGTCCTCTATTTGCGCCCTGTCTAGGAGTTTGTATAGCCTGGTTATCCCCTTTGTGGGTGTCCCCTCCCGTATTGTTAATTCTAGGCCTATTGGAGGTCTTAGCCCGGCCTTTTTGACCGCTGGATGTGAGATCCAATGGCGCAATTGTGTGTATTTGAATCTGTGGTTTTTGCTAATGCCAAATCTTTCTTTACAGGCTTCAAATGATAGTGGGGCTCCATCCTGGTACATATCTTGTAGGGACAGTGTGTCTGCGTCCTTCCACCCTACCCAAAACGTTTTATGAAGCCCGGGGGAGAAGTGTGTGTTATGCACTATGGGGGATAGCAGGCCCATACCTTGTCTGACCCCACAGCCCTGAACCGCTCTATCCCAGCTATGTAGGGACATCTTAGTGGCCTCTAATAGGGTGCTCCCCTTGTCTCGGGCACTTGGCTTAAAGAATGGTAGGATATTTAATGGGATGTCTGTCGCTGTTTGTTCTATTTTACCCCATCCAGGAAGAGGTCCCGGCCCGCCCACTTCAACATTGGTGTCAATTGAGCGGCTAATACATACCTCCCTACGTCTGGAACCCCCAGCCCGCCAAGCAGAATTGGTCACGTCAGGATCCTTTTTCGGATACTCGGTTTCTTGTTCCCCCAGATAAACTTGAACACTGCCCTCTGAAGTTCCTTAATTAACTTTGGGGGTATCTCCACCAGTCTGGGCAGTAGGGTCATTTTTATCGCCGCTATTCTTGCGAACCATGATAGTTCCTGAGCATCCCACCTTTGCAGGTCTTCCTGGAGGCGCTTCCAAAGAGGTATGATGTTTGCCTTAAGCAAATTATTTAGTTCTCTAGTGATATGGATCCCTAGATACTCAGGGACTGCTTTTCCCACTTTAGGGGATAATGTTCCTCCAAGCGGGCTATGTCCCCCCTTCTTTCCGTTATATTCAACGCTGTAGATTTTGAATAGTTCATTGTAAATCCTGATGTCTTTGCAAACCTCTGTAGTTCGTTGATAATCCTGGGTAATGTGTGTGTGGAATCTACCTTGTAGAGCATGATATCGTCTGCGTAGAGCGCTATCTTATTTTGGGACTCCCCGCTATATACCCCTTTAATACTTGGGTCTTCCATTATTCTGCATGCAAATGGCTCCATTGTCATGGCAAATATGAGCAGGGAGAGAGGGCACCCCTGTCGGGTACCTCTCCTAATGCTATTTCTTTCTGAGGTGTATCCGTTCACTATAAGTTGCGTGGATGGATGTTGATAGTTTGCTAACACCATCTTGGTAAATGTCGGTCCACAGCCGAACCCTTCCAGCACCAGTTTTAGGTACCCCCAGTCTATGCTCTCGAATGCTCGCCTGGCGTCTAGCGCTGCGATCACAAATTTTTGGTCTCCCCTAACACCCCAATCTATAATGTCAATTACTCGCCTGACTTTATCCTGAGTGTGCCTCCCCCTTACGAAACCTGCTTGGTCCTCATGTATTATCTATGGCAGCACTGTTGCCAACCGATTCGCTAATATTTTGGCATACAATTTCGCGTCTGTATTGAGGAGGGCTATCGGGCAGTAGCTAGTGCATTCTACTGGGTCTTTTCCTGGTTTTAAGGGTAATATCGTGGTCGAGTGTCCCATATCCTTTGAGACTGACCCCCTGTCTCTGATTATATTGAAAAGCCGGGTGAGGGGGGCTAGTAACTGTGTGTGGAATGTTTTGTAGAACCCATTTCCTAAACGGTCCGGGCCTGGTGCCTTCCCCCTGGGTAGGGCTACTATCGCATCACTCACTTCCTGCGTTATGATACGTTCTCCTAACATTGCTCTATGTTGTTCCATGATCTGTTATAATCGTATAGCCGACATATAAGATGCCTGTTCTGCTGTGTTCAGGTTCTCGTTAGTCTGCAGGTTTTTGTGAAACTGAACCATCGTTTCCAGTTTCTCCTCGTCCCCTGTTTGCAATTCCCCCCTGCTGTTTCTTAGCCGGGTAATATTATTGCAAGCCTTCTGTTTGCGCAGTTTGGCTGCTAAGAATTTGTTCGCTTTACCCCTGTGTATATAATATGATTGTTTTGTGTTTAGTAATGCTTGCGCGGTTCTATCTGCGGTATGGTTTTCTAATTCGGCTCTGGCCTTGAGGTCCCGCCAGGTTCTGGGCGTCTGAGGAGACTTATGAAGTTTTTCGGCGTTTCCCAATTCTACCTCCAGTTTACGTATTATAAGGGCTTTTTCCCTATAGTATTGTGTTGCTTGTGCTATGAATTCCCCCCCTAACTACTGCTTTACCTGCGCCCTACACCACTCTCCAGTCAACCTCGCTGTTATCATTTTCCCAGAAATAGTTGTTAATGACTTCCTCCACGTGTGCCCTGAGTGCGATATCCTTTATGATTGTTTCATTGAGCCTCCATTGTGGTCGGGCCTGTTTTCTGTCCCTTTTAGTTCTATGCAGATCACAACTGGGGCATGATCGGAGGGGTATTGGACTCCAATTTCTATCTTCTTGACGTATGGGACTAATGTGGAGGAGACCAAAATCATGTTTATTCTAGAATATCCCCTATGTACATCTGAATAGTGTGTGTATTCCCGGTTTTCCCCTTGGAAAAACTGCCACGTTTCCACCACCCCCAAATCTCTGAAAAGTTTTCCCAGGGCCTGTCTGTTTCTCTGATCAGCTGCAGTCGGGGAGAGTGTTTTATCTAATGTTGCGTCCATCAAACAATTGAAGTCCCCTCCCAAAATCACCCGGTCCTCACACCACCCCACCACCTTCTGGAGCAGTTTGAGGATGTACTGGTCTTGTTTTTCGTTGAGGACATAAACAGCTATGATTGTGTAAGTTTGGCCTTTAATAATACCATTTACTCCGACATATCTACCCTCCTCATCCTTTATTATTTGTTGTATGTGGAAGCCTAGGTCTCTACTGCATAGAATTGCCACCTCTTTTGTTTTTGTCTGGCTTGAGGCAAAGAATTGAAGAGGGTATGTTCTGCTTCGCATCCTTTTTTCATCTTTCTGGAGGAGGTGTGTCTCCTGTAGGATTGCTATTGCCGCATGCATCGCCTCTTAGCGGGGGAGTTTAGTCCCTGTACATTAATCGAGACAATGTTCACTTCCTCCATTGTACCCTAGGTTAGGATTATCTGCATGCTGCACCCCTTGCTCTATTAGCTGTAACTTTCTCCGCTCTGTTTTCGTTCCTGTTTTACCCCTTTGTGGTGTTGGCTCAACTTTCTTAGTAGTTTTTTGGTTTGTCACTTTTCTTTCTCTTGTTCCCTGTCCTACCCACCCCCACCCCTTCCCCCTTTCTGGGAGTGCATGAGGCCTGGGTTCCTAAGGAACCCCCCGCTGGTTGAAGACGGGCTTTGGGCCTCTATATTTCCCCCAGTTCACAAACTGCCAGGAATTGTGTTACCTGAGTCCGCTTCGAAGATATATGACATCCTACCTTTGTGCAGGGGCCTCTACTCAGCTGTGCAGTCTTTTCACATGTGGTTGGCACTTCATGCGTTGTACATATTATGGGCCATGTTCGGCCTCGTTGTTTCTCTCCTCCCTCAGTCTTGGCCCTGTTGTGAGCTTCCAGCTTTTCCTGCTCTCCCCTGTCTTTGCTTTCTCTCAGTTGACCATTCCCATGGTCTGCTAGGAGGGCCTGTCAAGTTGCGCCGGGGGCGCACGGGCGCCTCTGATTCCTCGTCTTCCTGGTGTAGTAGTGCTAATTCCTCGGTACAGTTCCCTATTCTCCTCTGCCTTCCCGTGTAAAAGACAGGCCAAGCGAGTGTGTCCATCTATATTGTATTTGCTGTGCTTGGAGGGCTTTCGTGACTGGTTGCATTAGCCTTCTTTTGTGGCGGGTGCTCAGGGCCAGGTTCTGACATAGCTGTATGCAGGCACCATGAAGCGTTAGGTCTCGTGCGTTCTAGCTGCTTGTAATACCTCTTCTTTCAGACAGTACGATGTCATCGCTATCAGGACATCCCTGGGTCTCGACCCTGGTTCATTACGCTTTGGGCGCACTTGATGTATTCTGTCAAATCCGATCGCCTCGGGTTGGGTATCGTCTAGCAATTTGCAGAAGCAACGTTGCATGGTGTCTTTTAGATATTTGACCAGCACCGATTCTGCCAGGCCTTTGACCCTAATATTGGATCTTCTTGAGTGATTTTCCAGGTCCTCTATCTGGAGTTCCAGGTTGTTTGTTGCGTTGGCCAGCTGATCTAGTAACACACTATTTTGGTTGGTTTCTTCTGCAACGTTCGAGAGGCCGCTTTCAACTGTGTCCACTCTTTCTCCCATCTCCGCCATTTCTTTGTTGACCTCCTGGAGGGAGGATCTCAGGTCCTCCTTCAGTTGTTCCATTTGGCTGTGGAAGGCTTGTGTCAATCTGGCCTCCATTCCCTTTAAGCAGTTCAGGAGTTCTTCCTTATCTGATGCCATTGTGCTTGGAGGAAGATCTTCTGCTCCACTGGTCTGACTTGGCGGGGGGATGGTGATTCGGCATGTGTTTGGCGTTTCTGCCTCCAACACTTCTCTATTTGTCCTTCTTGGGCTCTCGCTGGGGTTCTTGCTCTTGCTGGGCCAGTTTTAGATTTAGTGCCAGGCATCTGGGTCGCTCTGGCCAATGTTGGCTGGCGTTGTTCCCTGGTGTGAGGCGTATGTTGCCAGCCCCCTTTTCGTTGTGGTTCTAATGGCCACTGCTGTTGATAGTCTGTTGGGGTTTCACTACTCCGATCCACCGGGGGTGGGGGGCCGTACCTTTCCTCCGATCTTCTCTCCCCCCGAGTATTTTTGTGAGCTCCCGTTTTCTAAAGGGGGGGCGGGGCACTCTGCGATTCTCCTGTGGATTTCTGCCAAGTCCTCCCGGATTAGTGTCCCTTTCTATGGGAGCCCCTTGGAAGACTCTACGACCAGAGGCCGGAGGTGTTTCCGCTACCCTGCGCGGGGTCCCGGCTGTCTCCTTTACCTCCCCCTACCCGCTTTTAAGTCTTTCCGCACTCCTACCGTACTTCTTCTGGGGGGGCGACCGGCGCTTGCTGTATCCCGGCCCTCAGTCCTCTCCGGGTACCAGCAGGATCAGATCCAGCACCAGCCTCCGCCAGAGGTTGTCAGCCCGTCGGAGGGGTCCGGTCCGGACTGCAGCAGTGCCTGTATCTTCCCGCTTATCCTGTTCCTTGGCCAAGTACGCCTCTCGCGCTCCTCTGGGAGTGCTCGCTTCTACCTGCGCTGGTGCAGGGGACTCGTCCTCCCTCCGGTTTCCCGCTGCCCTGTGTTGATATTACTGCCGCAGGTGATCGCTCCTCTGGGCGTGTTCCGCTGCTCCCCCGATGGGCGGGAGGGGTCTCAAGTCCGGGCCGTCCACCCTCCACAACCGGGTTCCTCCACCAGTGCCCGGGTCCCGCACCGGCGGCTATTGCCGTGTCTTGGGGGGGGGCAGAGGGGGTTCTCCTCGTTGGTGCGTTGTGACTTATGTGGGCTCAGCTGCTCCGCTCCCCCACTCCGCGGCCACTGGCAGGTGGCGGGACGGTCCCCTTCCCCCGCTGGGTATGCGTTTAATCCAGCAGAGGCCCGCTGCGCACCGAGCTTTGCTGTGCGACGGATGGCTTTGTTAGCCCCACTCCTTCAGGT
Source organism: Ambystoma mexicanum (assembly GCF_040938575.1). Taxonomy (NCBI): domain Eukaryota; kingdom Metazoa; phylum Chordata; class Amphibia; order Caudata; family Ambystomatidae; genus Ambystoma; species Ambystoma mexicanum. The sequence continues at coordinate 999,339,914 of NC_090923.1, forward strand.
TCACTTCATCTGGATATTGGTATTTTCCCTAGAGGGTTGTTTTCGTACGGATGTTAGCTTTTAAAAGCCGCAATTTTCCCCTTTCGCTTCCGTCTGCACGAAGGACCCAAGGTGCATGTCTTCACGGTCCGGCGGCCATCTTGGAATCATGATATCGCTTTTTAAGCACTGTGAGCTGGATGTAAGGTGACAGGTTTTCGGATTTAATAATCTCTAAGCCAGCCTTTACATTGATAAGTGTTGAGAGGCCTGCCTTCGGTTTTCCGAACAGTTCTCTAATTGCAGGATTGATCAGAACTGTAAAGCCATCCAGGGAAGCCTCTCTTGACAGCCAGGTCTCCTGTAGGCAGACGATGTTGAAATTCGAGCAAGAGATATCTGTTTGAGATAGGTGGGAAAACCCTCTGGTATTTCAGGAAATGAGGGTGTGCTGATTCCTGATATTGGTTTCGTCCAACCTTAGCCAGTTCCTTTTATTTGAAGCCAAGGCTCGCGGGAGCCAGGCCCAAAGATCCTCTATGAAGGGCAATTGGCTGAACACCTGCTTATCCCTTGATTTTCTCAATTGATGGTTGGAAGTCTCCTTGTTTATTGTCAGGGTTAGCTTTGTGCGAGACCCACCTGACAGCTTTGCCTGAGTTCTTAGGCCTTTCAGCAAGTTCTGAGATGTCAAATCCCAGCATTAGGAGTTTATGGGATGCGCTTAAGAGAAGGTTTTTAGTTGACAAGGAGTTCAAATGCAAGTGAATGATGTTGGCTCTGTGCTCTTGTCTAAATTGAATTCTTGTGAAATCCCCAGTGGAAAGATGCTTTAATTTCGGAATCAAGTTGCAAAGACCAACCACTGCCTTGCAATTTAGAATGAAGCCATCGTCTTCCCCCGCAACTCTCTCCAGTCTGAGACATTTGTAGTGGTCGTTCTTACTCATGGAGGCCTGATCAACTGCCCTTGAGTGGTATTTTCGGGATTTTAAGTCTCCATATGTTCTCTTAGGGGAGAAGTGAGCTTGAATTGGCGGGCTTCGAGATTAGAATTTCCTGCCTTTATTGCCTGATCTTGACCTGCCGAAGGCCGTTCAGGATTGGCCCGTTGGTTGTCCTCTGACGGAATATATTTCATCTGACGAGAATGGAGGGACTTTTCAGCATAAGTTACTTTAGATCTTCCTTCTGACTTTTGAGTTAGACAGGCTTTGTTGTAGCCTGAAGTTCTATTAAGTTTTAAAAGCAATCTTTTCCTTTTTTCAGAGAGGGTATAGATGGGTGAGGACTCACTGGAAATAGAGTACTTCGCTTTAACCCATGTAGTGTTTTGCCCTACACGTTGCGTTGGACTCTGTGGTTCCTTTGTTGAGGACAGCCCTGTTGCTGTCTCTGGGTTCTTGGATGGGTTGCCCAGCTTGGATGGGTACACTTTTCCCCCCAACACCGCTTCTGAACAAGCTCATCCACAAGATGTAAGTCAAATTCATTCTAATAGCTCCAATGTGGCACTTCAACCATATTTCTCACACCTGCTCACAATGTCCCTTTGCTCGCCAGTGAAACTTCCACGCCCATACAACATGCAGTCCTAACATCAGGGACAACATATAATCCGTGCCCTCAAACAATGAACTACTTGGCAGTTAAGCTCCAGAAGTCATAGAATTTGTTAATTTAAACTTGCCACAAAGATGTATGGACATCCTTAAAGAGGCACGCAAACGTAATACCAGACATTGCTACTACAATAATTGAAAACAGTTTGTATGTGGTGCAAAGCTCGAGACACCAACCCAATTGGTTGTTCTCCTTCACACATTGTTCTCTACTTACTTTACCTGTTAGATTCAGGTTTAGTCTTTAACACTCTTAGAGCCCATTTAGAAGCACTCTCTGCATACACAACTAAAGTGTCTTGGTGGAAGGTGCCAGTGGTGAAGGCTTTCATGCAGGGGGTTAAAAGATTACACCTACTTATGTCTCTCCCGGATGGGATTTAAATGTGCTTACAAAGCTAATGGGTCCCCCCTCTGAGCCAATGCATAATGTCAGTCTTAAACACCTCACTTACTAGACTGCATTTCTCATTGCCATTGCATCTATTAGAAGGGTTAGTGAACTACAAGCTCTCTCAGTTCAAGATCCCTTTGTTGTCATTCATAAAATCTCCTACATTTATTTTAAAGTTCCATTTCAACCAGTCCATAGAACTTCCAGCTTTTTCCAAAACCCTACCAATTCAGCAGAGAAGAGCCTCCATATATTAGATGTTAGAAGGGCTGTAACGTTTTACCTTAACAAGACAAAGCCAATAGGAAATGCTGATCAACTCTTTGTGCCCATAGCTACTGGAAGAAAAGGGGATCCTGTCTCTAAGTCAGCCATCTCAGGATGAATAGTCAAATGCATTCAGATTTGCTATTCCCTTTCAAACAAAATTCTGCCTTTCACGCACAGAGCACACTCAACACGTGGCATAGGAGCTACTTTAGCTTTTATTGCAAATGTCCCTTTAGATGCTATTTGCAAGGCAGCTACTTGGAGTTCTATTCATACTTTCATACAATATTACTGTCTGGATACACATTCCAAACAAGATTCTCAGGTGGTACAAGCAGTGTTAAGACATCTCTTTGCTGCTGTACCTTCAAACATCCCACTAACTCTTCAGGTATGTCTGGCTAGTCTATGCAAAGCATGTGATTCTAAGCAGATGTACAAGCCTCAGAAGGCATACATTACTTACCGTAATCCTATTTCTGATGCTTGTATCTGCTTATATTCACATATGCCCGTCCTTCCTCCCCTCCTGGAGTTGAAGATACATAGACATCATATAGCTACTTGTATGTTCTCACGCATACACTTCATGTTCCCTCTTGTCAGAAACAAAACAATCTCAGGGACCTCAACAAGTGAAGGACCATGGGTACAAATAACGTCGCACTAGGGTTAGTATTAAAGACCGGACCAGTCGGCATCCCTTTTCGAACTTCAAAAACAGTCATTCAATGATCTGCACGTACCACTAGATGGCAGCCTATGCAAAGCATGTAAATCTATATTTTTTGTGGCCTTTTCTGCAGCCTTCAAATATGGAATGGTGACGATTTTGGGGGGGGTTTCACTCTGCCCTGATCTGACCAGCCAGACGATGTCCAACGACCCAACAACCTACCCCACCCCACATCCTCTTCCGCGCTGGTGGCGATTTCTTTAAATCAGGGTATTTACCCCAAGAATCCTCCTTTGCCCTCCCATTCCCCTTCTTTCACCACAGCACATCACAGCTCTCTTGCGATTTTGTCCCGCTCATTCCTACTACCTTACCCCCAAACCTTACACTCTTGCTTTTCAGATCTTCAAGAGTGACAGGGGACCAATCAGGTGGTGATAGTGCACGGTATAAATATTCTTTAACATAGCATAACATAATAAAAACATTCCCCCTCACCGCAACTCACAGACATACACAAATGAAATTACACTTACCTGCTCCTCATATCCCTACGCTCCCCCACCCTTCTATGGTACAGACATTTCCACTCAACCCCTGCACAGACACACGCACACTTAACTTACAATCCCTGTCAGTGGTCATGTGCGACGAGGGGCGTGACTGGTCGATTTAGAAAAAACACTTCTCCCAGGATCATAGCAGTCTTTTTAAATCAACCTTTTTCCATTTCTATATGTAGTGTGATACAGTTTTAAATATAAACTTTTAACACATAACAAAAAAGATATAAACAAATTTAAGAGTACATATTACTTAGAACAATCACAATACAATCATATACCAATTTTAGATAAACATAATCGATTTCTTCACTGCACACTGTAAGGAACCCATGTTGGCAATGGTAAGACAGACACAAGTAACCACAGTTCAAGGGTGTTAATTGAACTTTCGCAAGGTTATGATACATCTAAATCTACAGATGAGAGCAAGCTAAAACCATCAAATAATAATAATGCAGTCCTAGTGGAGTCTTGTCAAGTAAAAACGGCCTATAATTAAAAAAAAAACGATTGCCAATCCTTGCCACTAATTTACAAATGATATGGGGGTAATGTTCATGAAAAAGAAAGAAGTGTTCACAAAATGATAGGCCAGGGTGCTCGGCCTGTTGGCCTCCCTTTCCCACGGGGTAAGGCGGGTCACTCGAGCAAAGCACACATTCTGGCTTCTGTGGCATGAGGATACAGTTCAATTTCCACAGTTCAGGACCTTCTGTGTCCAAGTCGCTTTACTTCTTGCAAGTCTCTTGACTCAGAGGGCCTGCTGTACAAAAAGCAATAGGTAAACTTTCTTGTTACACTCACCTGGTCTCTGCGGAGGCGTTGGGGCATGATTGCAGCCCTCCCGGGGGTGAGGTCGCTCGGGTCCGACTTCCCCCTCTGCGCTTATGTGGTGACTGGTGGTAACAGGTGATGCTGCCCGGAACTGCTCCTGTGTGGAGAATATGGGGCGTGAGTATGCCAGCTTGTGCGCCTGATCCCCTTCTAGACCCCTTCTCCCAAACTGTGGTACCCGTGGGATGCGCTGTCCCTGGAAAGCTCACCTGTTGATTACTTTTGGCGAGCACTCCGTCCTGCTGCTTCTGGCAGGCGCGCTTGTATGATCTGGACCGAGTTCCTTCATTGGTCCCTTGCACGTGGTAGTCTAGTCCTACTGCAACCAAGCCAATATACACTGTTCCTGTTTGCCTTTGTCTTTCCTAGTCTGTTTTTATTTTATTGTAAAGTTTGTTGTCTTGTATTGCTGTCCATTCAACTTTTGATGTTTGCTCTTTTGCTTTCTTCCCTTGCAGGTGATGTTGCTGGCCCGGCAGAAGCTGCGGCGCTCGAGCCGGCAGCCGGAGGGATCGAGGAATGAAGCTGCAGTGGTACAGTAGGTGGTAAGATGTTAACTAGGGGGAGTGCGGGGTTCAAATGTGGCGTGCCCCTAGGACGGATGTTCTAACTTTGTCTTTCTTCTTCTTCACAGGGTGCGAGTTTGTGGATGCGGAGCGCGGTGCTGCAGCATCGGGATCACTGGATGTCAGGAGAGGAGTCTGAAGATGAAGCAATTCAAAGGTAAGTAAACTGGTCCAAGCGGCGATGAGCGTCACGTTGTACGCGAGTGCACAGTGACGCGAATCACCGGCCTTAAGGATGGAACAGCTTATATAGCTGAGCTTCTGAAGCCACGCCCACCAGGTTCAGCCTGCCTGCCACACCCGATGAGTCAGCACATGAAGACCAGGCCTATGGAGCCACACCTGATGAGTCAGCATATGAGGATGTATCAGCTCCTGGAAAGTTCTTGTAAAATAAAAGCACTCCTGCACTGAAATAAGGTGTTCCTGCTCACATCTCTATGTGAGCCTGGCACCAAAGGTGCCAGGACTGAGTCCAGCCAGGGCCCGTGTGTTTATGGGTCCCAAAAGGGACATAAGTGAGTCAAGTGACCCATTGCCCCCATCACTAGATGGTGTGATTTTTGTGTTCTGGGGCCTGTGGCCATGACAGCACTCCCCCTCAATGCCCCTCTCATGGGTGGTTTCCCCCCTGGCCCTGGTTTAGTGGGGTTATTGCGGTGGAACTGCCTGATTAATCATGGAGCGTGGACATGCTCACTGGGTTCCCAGGTCCGATCTTGGGGTCCATAACCTTTTCAGTCTATAAGGTAATATAACTTGGACCGCGCCATCTTAGAGTCTAGGATCCTTTTAACTTCGTATTCTGGTTCTCCTTCAACTGTTTCGGGATCCGGTGGAGTATCGATCCGCGTACCTGGTCTCAATGGTTTTAGGAGGGAGACATGAAACACTGGGTGGATCCGCATGTGGGCCGGTTATTCTAATTTAATGGCCGCAGGGTTGATAACAGCCTTGATAGTGAAGGGTCCCAGATATCTGGGACGGGACGCCCGTGGTCCTTTCAGGGCGATGTTTTTGAATGCTAACCAAATCTTGTCTCCGACTTGGTAGCTGGGAGCTTCCCTTCGGTGTCGATCCGCAAACTGCTTCTGTTTCTCTTTGGCTCTGGCAAGATGCTCTGCTGCTTCCTTAAGAACCTGGGTGGTGGTTTTGTGTAAGGTCATTACAGCGGGTATTTCTAATGATTTGAGTGGGTCGAAAACAGATGTCCGTGGATGTCGACCATACACTATGTAGAATGGGCTTTGTCTTGTACTGGTGTGAATGGAGTTGTTATATGCGTGTTCTGCTAACCAAAGTATGTCCTTCCAGGTATCCTTGTTTTCTTTGCAGCATACACCTTATGTATTGGTCGAGGGCCTGGTTAGTCTTTTCGGTCTGGCCGTCAGTTTGGGGGTGATGGCTTGTAGATAACCGGATGTCGATTTTGGCAATTTTACAACACCTTTTCCAGAATGCAAAGACAAACTGAGTTCCTCGGTCTGATATCAATATTGATGGGAACCCATGCAGCCGGACAATCTGTTCCAAAAACATGGTAGCCAGAGTAGAAGCAGTTGGGATACCTTTCACGGGAATAAAGTGGGCCATTTTGGAAAACAGATCTACGACGACTAAGATGGTATTGTATCCGATACAGGAGTGAAGATCTGTAATAAAATCCATTGATAGTGTATGCCAAGGTGCTGGAGGTACTTCTAAAGGACGTAGCAGACCTGCAGGACTTTTGTTTTTGGGACTTGTGTTGTGCACAGGTGCCACAGGTTGCCATGAACTGGACAATGTCCTTTCGCCAAGTTGGCCACCAGTAATTTTTGTTTATTTTAGCTAGGGTTTTGGCTATTCCCGGATGCCCTTCTACTAATGAACCGTGATAGTTTTTTAAAAAAAAATGTTTTTATTAATTTCACACAAACAATACAAACCAAACTTGCAGTGCATACGGTAATATTTCAGTTATGCATCACTTAATTATATTCACTGCACCCCTTATCCCTCACCCCTTTTTGAGCCTACTCTTTCTCACATTCTGTTCCTGCATCTTGTGACAGGGTGTTCTCTGCTATGGGTTCCGACGGGTCTCGCATTGACCCAAATAATTCCGCTATTAATAATTTCCAGGCCATGAGGGTCTCTGTCTCCTCCTCCCCCCCAGTACTGTGGCTGAGGATTCCCTCCTGTGAGTGGCAGTGATTTTGAGAACTCTCAGAAGCAGGTCGTCCCAGCGGTTGTGGCAGTCCCTGGTTGTGCAGGGATAGTCCCAGTGACTGTGAAACTGTCTGCAACCTGCCGCCATATGGTGGTCTTCCGCTTTTGTCATGATGCCCGCTCCCGGGGAGCCGGTTCAAGCCCTGCATCCCCGAAAGCGGAAATCCAGTCCCCAATTAAGGACCCAGCAACCCCATATGGGGGCCCTTTGGACAGTGTCCTGGCGCGTATGGCGCCAGGCTCATAAAAGACATCAGTCCTGGCGCCATAGGCGCCAGGCTCATTATGGAAGTGCTTGGGTGCACTTACCTGATGCAGACCATGCTGCAGGATCCCGGCCTCCTTGAGGCCTGAAAGGAACTACTTTACCTGTGGGACTAATTTACCATCCGGGCGTGGTCGGGGAAGGATACATACCTGATTGGAGGAAGGATACATACCTGGAACTTCTTCCAAGGCTATTTAAACCCCACTCGAACAGCCACACGTGCTTCGCGTTGTTCTGCATCTAGCAGCTGGACGCTCACCGTGTCTGCTCCTGCATCCTGACTTCTGCCACGCCTGTCAGCATCCTGGATCACCTGCAAAGGAAGAGAAGAAGAGAACAGAAGAAGGAAGAGTCCTTACCTGCTAAATCCGCATCCCGGAGACATCTCTCCGACAATCCTGAAAAGGAAGACTTTTATTTAAAAGCTCATCGCGTCGATCGCTGCAGCGCCGCATTCCACTCACCTTAACAGGGCGCCTCCATGTTCAGCAGCGATCATCCGGATTCGCAGTCACGCCCCAGCACCTAGGGAGAAAAAGACCAGAACAAAAGGTGAGAGAGAGAAGGGAATAAGGAAAGCTAAATCTCCATGTTAAGACTTACCTGTTGATTCATTCCCTCTTCATTTCGGGTCCGCGCCGCATCCTGGCATTTCCGGACCCCGGCCCCTAAGGGGAAAAAGAGACATCAGCGTTAATGAGCGAATGAAAAGACATTACCAAAAAACGCTCATTAAAGACTTACCTGATTTCTACAAGGATTTCACCTCTCATCTCGGGTCGGTGCCTGTTCCCCGGCAGTCCGTACCCCGGCCCCTATGGGGAAAAAGACACTAGCATTAGTACATTAATGCATGGACACAAGGGGAACCTCTTATAAAAAAAAACTTACCTGGAAGCCAAGCAAGTTTGGTTCTCACCAATCCGAAGTTCCAGTGAAGTAACTGGATACCAACGCGCCCCTGCATCAGAAGCAGGATGGAGAGCTCGTCCTTCCAGACCCTAAGGTGAGACGCTACGAGGAATCACAGAAGGGTTTCGAGGAGGGTGAGAGGGGAAAGTGGGAGGCTGATTGCATTACCCCGCAGACAGTTAATCCCCTATTTCCGCCTACAGAAGGATACTTCTGCGAGCCAGACAAGCCAGATTTGGGGGCCCGGTCCAGTCCGTCTTCCAAACCCTGCGCATCACCTTAGAAGAGGTCACAGCAGCGCGAACCAAGCCAGCGCCTCCGTGGGAGTCAGGTGAGCGTTACAGAACGCGAAGCCTTCCTACAAATTCCCACCCAGGCGCTATGGAAAGTTCTGAGACTGATCAGTTGGCCCAATTACTGGGGGAATTATGGGCCGAAGTACATGCCGCTCGTCAAGAGACTAATGCCCTCAGGAGGGAATTAATAATATCAAAGGAAAGAACTGATGACCTGGCCAAACAGCTTTTGCAAGATCAAGCTGGGCAAACTCCTCTACCCGGTTCCGGAGGGAACGCCGCTCCTGTGGTTTCCAGTAACCCTGTGCAGATTAATCTACCTGGAAACATGCCGCTGGCCCCACCCGAACGCTTTGCTGGGGACCCCAAACGATTCGCCGTATTCATGAATCAGTGTCGTTTGCACTTCCTATGCAGACCTGGGGCCTTCCCTAATGATCAGACCAAGGTAGCCTTTGTATTGTCATATCTCAGCGGCTGCGCTGCCGACTGGTCAGTTCCACTGGTTACTCAAGATGACCCGATTCTCCATGATTTTCAAAGGTTTCAAGCAAGCATGGAAAGGTTATTTGCTCGACACTCTCAGGGGCAGGCTCTGGATGACGAACTTCTATCCCTGCGACAGGGCAATCAGGACCTCCTATCCTATATTGCAACCTTTAATAGACTAATTGTGGAAACGGGATGGCCAGAGGATAAAAGAGTCATGTTGTTTTATCGAGGCCTTCGCGGAGAACTTAAAGATGTCTTGGCCCAAGTTGTAAATCCGCCCCAAGAATGCACAGAGTATATAGACTTAGTGGTCCAATTGGATCACAGACTTCAAAACAGAAAAGCAGATCGGTCCAGGTTTGAGACCCGGGTGTTGGTCAAGACCCTTGCTAATCCCAAGGGAGTTGATGTCTCTGAGCCTATGCAAATTGGAGGGGTTAAAGGACCCTTAACTCAAAAGGAACGTGAAAGGAGGCGGCAGTTAAAATTATATCTTTATTGTGGGAATTCTGGACACTTTCTACAAGATTGGCCGGCAAAACCGCCCCGAAAGGCGGTAGGAGCTGCTGATAAAAACCATGAAGACTCTGTTTCGGGAAACGACTCTGCCCGACAAGTGTAGGGGTCCACTTGCCGAGCTTGAAAACTAACTCTCAGACCTCGCATTTCATTGTGCCAATGGTTCTCGTAGATCCAGAACAGCCTAAGCGGTTGCATGCAATAAAGGCATACATCGAAGTGGGGCTATTGGAAACTATGTGAATCGTGAATTGGTCTCTAGGATTAACCTCCCTCTCCGTCCTAATACCAGCAAAGATGTCATCACCACAGTCGATGGAACTGAAATTGCCTCTGGACCGGTAACACATTCCACTACTGAGGTGACTCTTATTGGTCCCGACGGCCATCGGGAGGGTGTTGTGTTTGATGTAATCAAGGCTCCACAGTTTCAGGTTATTCTTGGAATCCCTTGGTTAGAGACACATAATCCTCGAATTGATTGGCGAGCTAAGAGAATAACCTTCCCGGATTGTACACAAACCTGCTACCCAGAAAACCTGAAGATTAATCTAGCATCTGTAACCTCTGCCTCCATGCAACTACCTCCGGAATACCAAGACTTTCAGGACGTCTTCCAAAAGGAACAGGTCAACACGTTACCTCCTCTCAGATCGTACGATTGCCATATCGATCTAGTGCCCGGTGCACAACCCCCTTGTAGCAGGATTTATGCCCTTACCAAACCTGAGAATCTGCATTTGAGACAATATTTGGATCAATACCTAGCTAATGGTTTTATTCGCCCGTCAAAGTCCCCGGCATCCTCGGCTTTGTTCTTCGTGCCCAAAAAAGAAGGCGACCTTAGAACTTGTGTCGATTACCGCGCATTGAACCAGATAACGGTTAAAAACCGTTATCCTCTGCCTCTGATCCCTGAACTCCTTGACCAGTCGAAGGACGCTTGCATATACACCAAGTTAGATCTCCGGGGGGCTTATCATCTGGTACGAGTTAAAGAAGGCGACGAATGGAAAACTGCCTTCCGTACTAAATACGGATTATTCGAGTACCAGGTGATGCCTTTCGGATTGTGTAACGCGCCGGCTGCCTTCCAATACTTCATGAATGATGTCCTTCGGGAACTCATCGATGTTTGTGTTGTCGTATATATCGATGACATTCTGGTGTGCTCCTCTTCGGAATCTGATCACAGAAAACACGTCAGGGCAGTACTTGAAAAACTGCGCCAACACAAACTATTTGCTAAATTGGAGAAATGTGTTTTCCATACCACAGAAGTCGAGTTTCTAGGTTTCATCCTGACACCCAAAGGAGTCCGAATGGACTCAAGAAAAGTGGATGCCATCCTCAAATGGCCATCACCTAGCTCTGTGAAAGGGGTTCAAAGCATGCTCTGCTTTGCCAATTTCTATCGCAGGTTTATCCTGGAATTTTCACGCGTGGTACAACCAATTACTGCACTCTTGAGGAAAAATAAACGTTTTGAATGGTCTGAAGAAGCCGAGCAGGCCTTTCAGGATTTAAAAGCTAAGTTTACCTCTGCACCTATATTGAAACACCCGCGTCCAGATCTCCCTTATGTCGTCGAGACTGACGCATCCAGCCTAGCCATGGGAGCTGTCCTGTCCCAAAGAGATCCCAAAACCAACCAACTGCATCCCGTAGCATTTTTGTCCAGAAAATTCTCGGCACCCGAGGTTAATTATGCAATCACGGACAAAGAACTGTTAGCCATTAAGTCCACTTTTAAAGCCTGGCGGCATTATCTGCTTGGCGCTCGACATACCATCACAGTGATCACTGATCACCGGAATTTACAGTATTTGAAAACCGCCAAGGCTCAGTCATCATTGCCAGCCACACAAGCACAGTTGCACCAGTTTAGGGTCAATTCTATGCCATTGCCCAAGTCCCGAATGTAATAGCAGCCCTGGACTGCACACATGTGGCACTTGTACCACCCCAGGCACATGAGGCTGCCTACAGAAACCATAAACAGTACCATTCCCTCAACGTGCAGATGACATGTGGTCCTGACCTCACCTTCAGCCACTGCTGTGCCCGCTACCCAGGATCCACCCACGACTCCATGGTCCTACGCAACAGTACCCTGCCAGCGTACATGCAAAGGCACTGAGGCCAAAACACATGGCTACTGGGTGAGTACAAATGTATACCACAAAGCATGTCAATCCACAAATGATGGTGCCTGTCACAGAATCCATCATTCCCAATAGGCAGCAGCATCACTGCAGCATACACATTCAAGCACCTTGCACGATGAACCTTGTACATGTCCAACACAGCAGAACACACCCATGCAGGATGTAAGACATGTGGCGGTACAGTGACATATGGAAGCCCCACCACAACAAAGCCTCCTGTGTGAGTAGCACCATGGCTCCCAACACTGACACAGTACAGAAATTCCACCCTGGCCATCCGACAGTAATGAAATTCCAAACCATGAGCTGGCACATCCACGAATGCTCCACACATAAGTAGGCCGAGTCATGACAATGCACATCCCACAAACACTGTCCCCAAAATGGCCATGGAAATGCATGGAGAACAGTACAGAATAGTGAAGAGCAGCAAATGCAACTGTAGCCAAATGGATTTGCAATGACACATGAGGCAGCCACTTCTATCAAGCAGAAGTAGATGGAAGGGCCCCCTTATCCTGCGACAAGTGAATGAGTACTGTTACATACAGAAACATAGGCGTACCAAGTGGAGAGTACCCCATTGATTCAATCGTGCCCGTAGGACAGCACACTCCACAATGTTATAGGCCAAATGACAAATATGGCAAAATCACACTGATGACAGGGCTATGTACACCCACTGGACTTACCTTGTCCCCATACCGGCTTTCTCTCCCCTGCAGGTGATTCTGGATATCCGCAGTACACGTGGTTCATGACCCCTGTCCGTCACCCACACACAGCGGCGGAGCGGGCATACAACCTTTACCATGCCCGTACACAAATCTGCGTCGAGAGGGCATTTGGACTGCTGAAGGCATGCTTCCGGTGCCTCAACCGCACGGGAGGGGCAATGATGTATGCACCAGAAAAAGTTGGAAAAATTGTACTGACATGTGTCATGCTGCACAACATCTGTTGTCGCAGAAATGTGCCACCGCCCCCTGATGCTCATGTGCAGCCACCTGAGGATGGTAGTGCGGGCAAAGAAGTGTCAGAAGGTGTTGCACATGCACAAAGGGTTGGGCTGAGGGAGGGGAGGTTGGCCAGACAGGGATTGATTGATGGATTCGTTTACAAAATGGGTAATGGATAAATTGTAAATATGTCACTTTAACATCAAATTGCATTTGTAACAATCACTACTGTCCATGCATTGTGATTTTTGTAACATGATTTATTTTCCGTCCAACAAACCCCCCTCCCCCAGTGAACACCCAGCACACAATCCCCCCTCCCTCCAGTGAACACCCAGCACACATTCCCCCTCCCCCCAGTGAACACCCAAAATCCCTCCCTCCCCCCAGTGTACAACCCCCAACTGTGCAGTTGCCTCATCAGGCCAACAACAATGATACCATGCACCACTAGGATGGGCGCGGGCGCTTCCCTCTCCCAGGCCCCTCCGGTGTGCGTGCCCTCAGGTGGCGCATGGACCGGCGCCTCGGAGATTGGTCGAGTGAACCCTCTGTTGGTGTGGTGGAAGTAGAGGGTACAGAAGCGCTGGCCATCATGTGCTGACGCATGAGGTTATTGGCCTCGCGTTGCTGTTCTGCAAGTGCTGACACTGCCTCTGTGAACTCGCGGACTCGTTGCCCAAAGTATGTCAGGGCAGCGGTGCATTGTTGTTCGACTTGCCGTGTACGCGCATTGTCCCGCGCCACGTATCTGCACCCATGCCTGATGGAATGGCTGACAGCCTTTATGTGCCTGCTCTGCACCTTTGCCATGGCTTCAACCCGGGCCTGTTTGACCTCGATGATGTCCAGTCGGCCCATGACTGCTGCCCCAGTGACAAAGGGCTCCCCTGGTGCGTCACGTGGTGGACCGCAAATTGGGTGCTGTCGGGGGGGGGGGGCTGCATGGCGAAATGCCATCAGCCTGGACTGGGCTGCCTTGCTCAGATTGCTGGTCCTCTGGCCTCCCATAGGACGGTGTGTCCACATCTGGCTGCGGTGTGCTGCAGCGACGCACAGGCACATGGCGAGTCCCTGCCTGCTGTCTGCCTGGGCTTGGGCTTCCCTGGGGTGTTGACACCCCTTCTCCATCACTACTACTGTGAGAGTGCAGTGCGGCAGCATGATGCCCACGTGGAGGTGTTGCTCCCACGTCGGGCTCCTATTCAGACCTCTCTCCCTCGGCATCAGGGCTGTGGATGGTAGCTTGGGGTGAGCTGCCGGTCGCCTTCCTGCCGCCATGTGGCTGCCGCTGCTGTCTGGCGGGGCTGCGTTGGGGTGAGGTGGGTGTTCCCCTGGGTTGTCTCCCTTGGGTGCGGCGTCTTTGTGGGGTGCTGGTGCTGGTGGAGGCACGGTGTTGTGGGCGCGTTGTCGGTGTAGCCTCATCCCCATCATCACCGGGCATTTGTGTGATGCAGGTCATGCCAATAAGTGTGATTGAAAACAGTACCAATGACGCACTCAACTTGCATTCTGTTCAGTCACCATGTGGTGCTTGTTGTGGATGTGCATAGAGGTACACTGCATGGGAACGCGTGGTTGGGGTGGACTGCGCTCAGGCTTTTGTGGTTGTGTTGATGCACAGTACCACTCTACGTAGCTGTCCTATGGCTATGGGAGTCTATCCCCTGCCCCTGTCATTCATGCACTGCACGTACGGGGTCGTCTAGGCAGCACTACTGTTCTAGGGATGTGGGCCTCACTTACGGGTGTATGCAGTGCCTCAGACACATGTCTTCACTCTCATTCAGATGCATGTATTTGGGGATGGGACTCACCTGCCGTTGGGTTGATGCCAGTCCCTGCCTCCGCTCCACCAATGCCCTCGATGGTTCCGACGTCGATCAGGCCCGTCAATTTCTCCTCCCATGGTGTGAGGTCGGGTGGGGGTGGTGGTGGCCCTCCTCCTGTGGCCCTGCTTGCACTCCTGTGCTGGGACAGGATGCATCGCACTCGCATGCGCAGGTCATTCAGCCGCTTGCGGCAGTCCTCCCCATCCCGGGGCACGCGCCCCACGGCACTGACACTTTGGCCGACGAATCGCCATATTTGGCCTCTACGATGGGCACTGGTTTTCCGCTGCTGCAGCTCATTATGGTATGTCAGTGCCTCCTCCACAAGTACCTCAAGCTCCTAGTCACTGAACTTGGGTTTCCTGACCATGTCCAGTGCAGACTTGCCCCTAGTGCGCTCATGACTCATTTTCCAGCCTTGGATTGCGTGGATGGCTTCCAGTAGCGGTGATATCCGACGGATTGTGATTTCCAAGATGGCCGCCGCTTTATTTCCCGTTCCGGCGGTGACGCGTTTCCTGCGTGCTATAAGCGAGACGTGGCGGTAGCGCACGGTGCGCCGGATTTAAGGGTTCGCGTTAATCGCGCTAATGCCAGGGACCGGGGCGCGTTCATGATGACTCGTGATCTGGCAGATTATCCGCCGGGTGCCTTGTCGTTAGAGCTATTTAGGTCCGGCGGATAATCCGCCACATTTGCCGCCCAAGTCGTGATGAGGCCCAAAGACTGTAAAAAAAGATCGGACGACCTCTGTCTCATGGACCGGAACATCCTGTACAGCAATCGCAGCGAGGCCATGGCCACAGGCGGGGATGCCCACTCTCCAGCGAAACTGACGCGCTGGGAGGAAACCTGCAGCACGACCATCCAAATGGAGTCAACAGAGGGCTTCGGCAAAATGGAGACGGGTGCTGCGACATCGGGAGATGGAGGTGAGTGACCCTGAAAACCCCAGTAGGCCAAACCATGACGTAGTACAACTGTATGTGAAAGTGAGCCAAGCCAAGCCAATGCATGGCCCAACATACACACATATACAGATCCATGTACATATGGAGGCCCAAACACTGCCACAATGAAATGCATGCGGTGTGCCAGTCCCATTACCAAAAGGCACCTAACACAAAGGGACCATTTGCATGTCATACATCACACAAACCTCAATACAATGGCATGCCACCTGGTACGCATCCGTGCGGAATGGAGACGCCACGGCTCATGCCAATATGCCCCCCCCTTGAAACTACCCTGTGTGACACACCTATAAGATTGTAATGCATGAGAAATTATATACTGTGCAGCACCAGCTCATGCATCTTGCATGTAACACCATCACTGATGCCCTGCATCTCTTCTTCCCCCACAGGCACTGATGCAGAACGAGAAATACGTTACAGGTAGCCAGCCGCCTAGCAAAGTTGAGACATATTATAACTTCTGTATGTAGTTAATTAGATTGAAATTGGTGGTGTATGCAACAATTCACCAATGATTCATCCTAGTGATGTAATCTAGAACCCCGTATGGGGTGGACAAAACACTATAAATTGTATTGTGTGAGTGTGCTCTATGTTATTTAAGAGGAACCACTTTTTTGAGGTGCAGTTTTTATTATTATTGCACTCCACTTTCTTTATCAAAACAGCAAAATCCAAAATACAGTGTCCTTATAAAATGGAAAAGCAAAGGATACAGGCAGTATTAGAGCATACGTCTCAAACTGGTTCTGTAAGCAAAGGAATAAAGTAACCAGAAAGCAAGGTAATTAAATTATGATAATAAACTTTCGACCAAATCTCTGCATAACATTATCACTTGAGTTGTAAAATTCTTTACCAAGAGCAGCAGAGGTACATTTGCATCAATTACAAAAAGATAAACAAAATGTTTTTCCCATTCGGGGAATTCTGCAACAAGAGCAAAGCAGGACAGACTGATGAGTGTTAGTAGATAGTGTACATTTGCATATAGGTAAGGAGCAGTTTTCCTTGCAATGTCAATTATGAGTCCTATATAGTTGTACACTGATTTTTCGATCTATGAGTGACCAATCCTCAGTCGGTCAGAAGGAGAAAGTCAGGACCCTGGCCCAAGGCGATCTATATCCAGGGCCTGACCACAGGGCACTGGCCATTCCACCTCCGGGGCAGCACCGCGGTCCACAGAGCAACCCAGGGCACGTGCACAGGCCAGCCAGGCACATGAGGAAACCACAGCAGCGGACGAGACTGCGGCTACTGAGCTGCCAACAATAGCTGAAGGGGAGGCTGATGGCACCCAGTCCACTGCCACAAGTTCAGTGGGTGAGGCAGCAGCCACAGCCCCACTTAGTGATGTGGATGTGGAAGTGGAGGAGTACGTGGACATTGATGGAAAAATCCATGTGGAATGTCCCCACATCCCAGGCCCCCCGTGCATCCCCCAACACGCCACTCAGGGCACACTGTCCAGCCCCATGCTGGATTCTGCATTTCAACTGCACAGTCCAGAACTCACAACCACCCCAGCAATGGCCCACCCAGTTTCAATGGCCCACCCAGTTGCAGCACCCTCTACCTCCACAGTCCCCACTGACATGGAGGCACGTCTGTCAAGGGTGGAGGCCCGGCAGGACTCGACGCTCGAGCTGGTGCGCCAATATGTGGCTGACGGCGAGGAAACACGCTGAGAGATCTGTGAGGCCAATGCTGGGACCATTGCGGCCATTCATTCTAGTGCAGTCATGATCTGTGACACTTTGGGGGCCGTCATGCAGGTCCTTACCAGCATGCTCCAAAACATGCAGCGCCAACAACCTGCACTGGCGGTGCAAATCCCATCTGCATCCACCCCTTCGTCCACACCTGCATTCTCCGCTCCCTCCAGCCCTGTGCGGATGACAAGGCGGAGTGCAAGGCAGACTGAAATGCTGCCCCCGGACACGAAAAAATACTGGAAATAGTGTGGGATGACAATGGGTGAGGGGGGAGGTGGTGTTGGTGGTGTAGAGGGGTAGAGGGGGTTAAGGGGGTGTTTATTGGGGGTATGGGGTGTTTATTGGGGGTATGGGGAGTTTATTGGGGGTATGAGGTGTTTATTGGGGGTATGGGGTGTTTATTGGGGGTATGAGGTGTTTATTGGGGGTATGGGGTGTTTATTGGGGGTATGAGGTGTTTATTGGGGGTATGGAGTGTTCATTGGGAGGTATGGGGTGTTTGGGTGTTTTGGGGGAGGAGGGAGGGCGTGTGAGTGGTGGCGGGAGGAAGCACTATTTTGTAATTTTCATTGATACACCAGTTGTGTGCAAAATCATTTAATGCCTGGACATTGTTCATTTTGTGTGTGTCCATTCAATTAATGACAGCGCACAGTGCCCAACTCCCCACACACCCTGTGTCCATGTCCACACGGTCCAAGTGCTCAGTGTAGCACTGACACATAACTATCAACGTCCCTGTGCTTCAGAAGTAATGGTCAATCAGTGATTGGCGTACAGCACGGCCATCTTGTGCATCACGTACTGGCAGGGGTGCTGCTTCTCCTCCATCATCATCCTCATCTGGTGCATGCATGTCAATGTCAGGTGGCAATGGTACATTTCTCCGGATGCACATGTTGTGCAGCATGACACAGACCATGGTGCTCTTTGCCACCTTCTCAGGGCCATAAAGGCGTGCTCCACCAGACCTGCTTTGGCAGCAGAACCGTGCCTTCAACAGGCCAAAGGTCTGCTCAATCACAACACGGGTACGGGTATGAACCTGATTGTACTCCTCTTCATGTCTGTTACGCGGGTTCCGCACAGGGGTAAGTAGCCACGGCTTCAAGGGATAGCCTCCATCACCTGCATGGGAGCACAAAGAGGTATGTGTGAGTCAATCTGAGCTGACACCTTTAGGATTCACGGCCATGGCCGCAGCTATTTGGTGTTGACATGCACATGTTCCTGTATGTATGCACACAGATTGATTTGATGCATTTTGTACTGCAATATGGCCTGCTTGTGCGTCTTGCATGTTGTCATTGATATACAGCATTGGTCTTATGCATGGCATTGATGTGTCATGTTCGGGTTGGGATGTTCAGGTCACAGTGTTTAGCTCTGAGTGCATTATCCACTCACCGCCCATTCCCACCCAGGTGAAATATGCATCCCCCACCAATCTCACCCAGGTGGAGTATGCATCATCCCCACCTCACATCCCCGATGCACTGCCATGGGCCAGTCAGGCAACTCACCAAGCAGCCAGGCACGCCGTCCAGCATCTCGCTCCATGTAGCGGGGTAGCGTGGAACCATGGTATCATGTGTAGATCCGGGATATCGGGCACAACAATGCGTGATGATCTTGCTGGAGTCACATACCATCTGCACATTGATGGAGTGGTATTGCTTGCGATTGCGGTACACCACCTCATTGGCATGAGGGGCCACCAATTCTACATGGGTGCAGTCGAGGCCACCGATGCAATTGGGCATGCCTGCCAGTGCATGGAAGTCTACTTTGGTGTCAGCGAGCTCCTGACCAGTCCGTGGTAGGTGAATGTGGATACTTCAGGAGGGCATCAACCACTTGGGTCAGCATGCGGGACAAGAGTGGTTGTGACATGTCATGCAGCTGGCCCACTGTGTGCTGGTAGGTGCCTGTGGCCAGGAAGTGGAGCACAGACACCACCTTTAGTAGAGGGGGGATGGCAGTGTGGATTTCTATCAGGCTGACGATGTCGTTGTGTATCATGTCCACTATGGTGGTGAAGATGTTCCGGCCCAACCGTTACAGGGTGTGGATCTGCACAGGGGTTAGATTGAATGGACTGGGTCTGATGCGAGGGATTGGTGGCGGGCCTACGTGGTACCACTGGCTGCACTGGTGGAACTTTCTGGCCCTATCTCACCCTCCTTCTCCTCCTGCATCTCCTCTGTGCTGCCTGTTGTTGTAGCTGTAGTTAGTGTTGCTGTTGTAGCAGTACAGGCATTTCCTCCAGCCCCAAAATTGCAACAGCAAGTGAGATCATTTTGGTGTAGCAAGGGGTGTGGTGTGTGGGTGTACTCCTTTTGTACTGGTGACAGGCTCCATTGACTCCACCTGTGGTGATTGTGTGCACTTGTGGCAGTTGCCTGCACTGCAGGTTGCTATTTGCGGGTGGTCCGCAATGCCAGAATTACCGCCGTCGTGCAGCCCCTAATTACCGCCATCCGGATGCCGGTAAGTGCATGCCTGCGTAACTTGTGATGTCCTCCTCTTAGCGGCATCCCGGTATTGGCGCCGTGAAGGGGCGCATGTATGCGCGCATGCCGGTAAGAAGGGGCACGGTATGGGCGGTGGCGGTATTGGCGGGTTGTTGGCTCGTAATGGCCCGGACCTGTTAACGATGCCGGTAATGCCATTCCACCTACCTTTTTTCATTACCTCCATACTCGTAATGAGGCCCTTAGTCTCTTGATTTACGTACTAAAGCAGGCACTTGCCTTGAGCAGCACAATATTGCCTGTAATTTATTGGATCAACACAAGTATATCCACTCGGGTAGCCATCAAGCGTTCCAGACCGCCTTACATTTGATAGTCGCTTTGAAACATTAATATTAAGGACTGCAAAATAACTACCATTATTTTTAAAGCTTGTATGTCAGATATATATCAAAATTGATAATTATCACACAGGAAGAGTACCTTGTTTTTTTGCACCAATAGAAATAGAAAATAGATTTGCCGTATGCAATTTAGAAACACATGAACGTACTAAAATGTAAATTCAATTAGTTGCAACCAATAATAGTCAATTTCAAGCATCTGAATCTTTTCATTAATGACTTAGGGTCGGAGATAGAGGTTTGGACAATAATAACGAGCAACACTATGTAATAGGAGCCCAAAAGATGTCGGCCAGCTGCACAGAGAGATGTGGAAATGGCAAATGGACTAACGTCACCTAGGCAACACCTAGAACAACTAAAATGCCCATTTGCGGCATTTCTTTGCCGACGCAAGGAGACTGTCAGCAGATCTTATACGTAAGCTCCCTTGGTATAATTAAATTGTATGTTGGCGTTCATGGGTTGTGGTGAGGCGGAATGAAAACACACAAGAGGCAAAACATGTGTTCTGCCTCCTCAGGCATGATGTAAGTAATAACACAGAAGAACAGCGAGTGAGCACTGGTTTGTGGTCTCTTGGTGCCTGAATAGAAAACGTTTCTTTTATCAATTATGAGTATGACAAAATCCAAAGATAGTGTTGGAACTATTTATTCTGGACCCCAAGCCGACGCAGCCGTCCAAGACTCAGCAAACCAAACAACTGACACGTCTGGAATGTTGCTCTCCGAAGTAGAACAACATTCCACACATGCCAGGCTATGACACATCTCTCCCCCTTAACATAAACATTTGCATAATGCAGTATGGAGCACAACTAAATTAACTGCAAAAATAAACCAACTGCAATAAGCATAATGCAGTATGAAGCACATCTAAATTAACTGCAAAAAAAAAAACTATTGCAATAAAAACAAATGCAATGAAACAATGACAGCAATGTAACACATTTAGTCTCTCAATAGGATGACCATCAAAATACATTAAAAAGATTAGTGTAAGAGTAAACATCAAATTACAATAATGAAAACTAACTCACACGACCCTACCCTAAATTTGATGGGGGGACCACACCTCATCACCGGGCGTTAAGTACAACCAGCCCATACTGCATCATTGCATGACCCATTTGTATCACCACCATCAACACCCATATCAGTGTAAACCTCATCACTTTACTGCACAACATTCTCAACAGGAACACTCATCTGATTTCTTTGTAAACTCGGATGAAAATCTAAAACAGACCCATCAAGATCATCATTCCCCTGATCATCCCCTAACACACCACCTTTGCCACCATCCAGAACCACAATACGTTTTTTACTCCATCTTGAACCATCCTCTAATTGTACATACCCCTCCCCACACTTCACCACTCTTAGGGAAGGCAAGAATGCACTCCTACTCTTCGGCACACATCTGGGATTCTTGACACAAACCGCATCACCCACCTTCACCTGTAAGCTCCTCTTACCCAACTGACTCACCCTTACCACCTCCTGGCGCGCTAACACCCTCTCCCTCACACTACTAAGATCCATACAACAAGGGCAACCCCCTCCCAACGCTATGGACCATAACCTTGACCACGCCTTTCTTCTTCTCATCAACTTGAAAGGCATCCTCCCTGTGGAAACAGGTGGCGTCCTCCGATATGCAGACACATATTCCGCAGCCACATATTGCCAGTCCAAACCGTTAGCTATAGCAAGCTGAATGGCACTTTTAATAACACCATTTACCCTTTCTACCAACCGATTGGCACTCGGGTTGTATAACGCAGTGCGATGGTGCTCTACACCAAACAACTCCAAAAACTCCCTCTTTTTTTTACACAAATTGGACACCATTCTCCATCACTATGCTGGCTGGCACCCCCTCCCTGTCGAAAACTTTCCTAAGAAAAGCAATGACAGACTCTGTGGTCAATAGATCTATCGAAAAATTGGAACCTGGTAATAAAACCGGCCGACAAAGGGGGAGGGATTGTGTTTATGACGAATGATCAATACACCCACATGATCATGACTCTATTACAAGATGTTGTTAGCTATCAGTCTCTCAGAAAGGATCCCACCAGAGAAATGCAAAGAGAAATCTCTGAAATGGTCGCCTATGCCCGAGAGAGGGACTGGATTACTGATAAGGAAGCTACTTTTTTAACCACATCCTCCAATCGCACACCCTGTTTATATGCCCTCCCCAAGATACACAAAAATGCCGAAGATCCACCAGGGAGACCAATTGTCTCCGGGTGTGGCTCCATTTTGGAACCATTAGGCCAATTTATCGACCACTTCCTCAAACCGTTAAGCATCAGAACAAAATCGTACCTACGGGACACTATGCACACCATTCAGGTGTTTGAACAATTGCCTTTTAATTCCTCACAACAATTGTTAGTAACCATGGATATCAAGGCACTATATACGTCTATCCCACAAGATGCGGCGGTAGACTGTATATACGAGCATTTGACTCAAGAGGAAGCCCAACCTGGTGCATACGAGTCCCACCAGAATTTATTATTGAACTGGCAACCTTTGCCTTATGCAAAAACTTCTTCACCTTTGACAACCAGTTTTACTTACAGGTCAAGGGCACGGCTATGGGCGCAACCTTCGCACCCAGCCTAGCAATTTTATTTATGGCCTCATTCGAAGAACAACATGTTTATAGCCAAACCAACCAGTGGATTTCAAACATCTCCCACTGGTATCGTTACATAGACGACATCATTTTCATTTGGTCTGGGGACGAGACATTGCTCCAACTATTCTTTGACTGGCTCAATACACGGAACAATAATATTCAATTCACTATGCAATTTAGCGCCACACGGATACATTATTTGGACCTTGAAATCTCATGTCTTAATAATAAACTCATTTGCAACCTTTTCCGGAAAACTACTGATCGCAATACACTTTTACATTACCAGAGTGACCATCCGCAACACATTAAACAGAACCTTCTGTATGGTCAATTACTTAGGATTAGGAGGAACTGCACTTCCCTCAATTATTTCTACGAAAACGCTAGAGCACTCAGTGTGCGACTGCGCACACTTGGATACCCCAGAAGATTGGTGAATACTGCTACTAAGAGAGCTCGCTTCACTAATCGAGACTCACTCTTAACACCGAGAATAGATTCCAATGAACCCAAAGAGGAAAGACTTACATGTGTGATCACACATGGCCCCAAAAGCTTTGATTTAAAGAAAGTGATCCGTAAGTATTGGCCCATTGTACGATTACAGCTCTCGGACGAACCCATTCCACGTTTCGCTTTCAAAAGAGCGAGGAATATCAGGGAACACCTGGTTCATTCCTCTTTTACATGAGTACCACCGCATACAGGGATTTGGAATCTTCGCAGAGTCACCGGCCACTATCCCTGTGGGACATGCTCGGTGTGTAAATTTATCAGGAAAATTCAAACATTCAAGATCGGTGACAGACAATGGGTTTTGAACAACCAATCCAACTGCAAAAGCAGCCAAGCTCTATATTGTATTGAGTGCCCATGTGGCCTCCGTTATGTGGGACAAACCATGCGGAGTGTCGGGACTCGGATATCAGAACATCGGTCCAGGATCCGTTGCAAGAACATCACTTCCCCTTTGGTTTCACACTTCTTATCCCACCAACACACCCCTGATGATATCCTCTGGTGGGTCCTTGACAGGATACAAACAGGCCCGAATATTCACAATAGACTCCTTGAACTAGAGAAAAGATGGATCTATAGACTGGATTCCCTGCAAAACGGCCTTAACGACAATCACCATTGTAATTTGACCATCCTGGCCTTCAACAGGCTCTTGTCTAATGCAGAGCTGTGCGGGTACTGTCACCAGTCAGCCCTCATCTGACAGTTCCCACCAGGGCTCTCTCTCCCCCCCTTTGTTAGGCACTCAGCCTGCTTGTGCAGCCCCTCTTCCACATGGGGTCCCTCTCACCTTAGACATCGCTCTAGATACGCCCCATCACATCTGTGCACCAACAACGAGTCTGGGGGTCCCAATTCATTTGGGCACCCCTCACATCTGTATAGCTCAGCATTCTCTCGGTGTGTACTTCACTTAGTTACAACGGTCTAGGCACATCTCTCATATTTGGCGCACCAACGTTAATGCCCTAATCACTTCCTGTACCGGGTTCCCATTTCCCCGCCTTCTTTTGTTAGGGCTTCCCGAGGAACTTCCCAGCAGTCGGACTTGACGGGCTCAGATTGGCCATCTGGGACACACCTCCCCATCTGGCACCGCCTTTCAGGGCTCCTCTAATTGGTTGTCTCCCAACCTATCAACACCAATCCCAGCTTCCAGCCCCCACAACGCAACGTTGTTGCCATAGCGACGGACGTCTTCTTTTCGTATTTTTTTGCCCAATCGGTCAGTGCTCACAGGACACGGCTGTCTTTCCAGCCTCGCCGGCTCTTCGTGCTCACTGGAGCTTCACTCTCCACTCTGCCAGGTATTTATTTACTTTTTTAATATTCATTAGTTTCCAGCAATCGGTTTCGGCATGCAACCTCTATTTCATAACTTTTTTTCTTTCATATGTCAAATCCTTAGGATTCTGACATATACACCAGTCCTGAATACGGATTTTTGCTCCTACATGCGACCACTTTGGTTGCATCATTTATCAACCAATCCATCCTATTGGCAACATGGGAACTGCCCATTCCACAGCGGTTCCAATTTGCACTTAGGTAAGCAGCCCACTGCCTGACACCCCCATTTTCCGGCACCCCTTCTCCGCCTCTCTCTGTTTTCCTGCACCGGGGGGGTTGGACCAGAACCGTATATGGTCGTCTTGGGCCTAGGTACTTTATAGTTGAAGGGGACAATGTGCCATTATTTCCCATTACCCTACAGGGACTCATCTGCATGTTGTCAGAGTACCCCTTGTTCATAGGTTAAGTTTACATGGCACTGAGTAGTTTTTTGCAGACATGACCAGGGTCTCTGATCTGCACTGAGACGAAAGCATCCCACCTACACCTGAAACTTCTTTTTGTATATAATTGTTCATAGCTCACTACACTTGATTTTAATTGTTAGCACTTAATGCTTTTACTCTCTCCACACCGTCATGTATTTTTTTCTTTTTTCTTTCCTCCTTTTTTTCAAAACAACAGGGTCTTGCTACTTATTGCCCTGATGAAAGTAGAACACTCAATCCAACTGTGAAGATTCTTTTTTCTCCACTCAGTTCTCACTGCCGAAACGCATTTTTGATTAAAGGATACTGGAGGTCCTCCACTATACACCTCACCCAGTTTGGATTTAGAACCCAGTCTTCAGTCCTCCATTTGCAAGGACACTCCTTCGTGGTGAAGCCGTGTTGGGTTCTTATTCTCCTTCAGATGCGTTGGCAGACCCAATCCCAGCTTTTCAATACTTTTAGCCTGGGATTTTATTTTCAATTAATAAGACTATTCATTGGAAACAAAAAATGATTTTCCTTTTTGCACATTTGATGTTTACAGTCTACGGCAATAATGCAGTTAGAAATATTGCATTGACTTTCAGAGTAACTTCACTGAGTATTTCTCTGTTCTTATTTGTATAGGAAAAATTGTATGTCTAAATGACAAGGAACTCTTGTTTATATCCGGATTTGGTCCGGGTTCTTCCTTTCTCCTTCTGGTTTAATTTTTGATGTTGTTCTCTTCATTTCTCATAGGTTCAACTTGTTAATATATGGTTTGAAAGATTTTATCCACTGTTACAAATGTGAATTACATGTTTGATTTAAATCTATGTATGTATTTTCCACATTAAATATGTTTTCAATTGTTATGAATGGTTATGACTCTGTTATATACAATTGGGTGTAGTGTTCTTTACATAACCAACAAGGTTGTACAGGTATTGGACCGATATGGTACTAATTCATTTATACTGTTCATAGGCCAATCCTTGATGTGCCAGTACTCTTTTTTGTGAATATAAGTCTGTGGTCACCCTGTCAAAAGCCGCCACCTCCAACCACCGGGAAGTGTAATCAACTAACACCAGTAAAAACCAACATTCGGGTTATAAACACTCAAATGGGCACACGCTCTGCTGTCTTTGACCATAATTTCAACCTCCCGATCCATGGCCGGCCACCAATATTCCTCCTGCAACCCTCTTTTGGTTAATGAACGTCCTAAACGGCCTTCATGTGCCAAGTCCATCAATTTATTCCTTACACTCACGGGTGGAATTAACATCTCGCCCCTAGACACGCCCCATGGACCAACAGCCAACTCATCCAAAACCTGGGCGTAACCCTTTCCTTCTGTCCTACCTCTGACAGCATCCCACCCTTTAAGAAGACCCTCCTTACTCCAATTCAACTCAACATTCTTATCACTTTCCACCTTTCACTCATCCTTGTTGACAGCAGGAATAATACTTGCCACTTGCATACCCGCTTCACACAATTCCTGTTCACTATTGGATACAGGAGCCGGTAGGCAGGATAAGCAATCAGCCACTACATTCCTCTTCCCCGGCAAATATTCCATGGTGAAATTGTACTCTTGTAGTTCCACTACCCATCTGGTTATTCTAGGCGAGACAGATGTGGTACCCTTGGCGGAAAATACATGTACCAATGGTTTATGGTCTGTCCTAACCACATAAGGAATACCCCATAGGAACGTTCTAAAATGTTTAGAAGCCCATATAACTGCTAGGGCCTCTCTTTCAATTCCAGAATATCTGGACTCAGCATCCCGCAGGGCTCTAGAAGCAAATGCCACGGGGCCATATCCACCACCGCTCCACTGTTCCAACACAGCTCCAAGCACCACCTCACTGGCATCCACTGTGAGAACTGTTTTATATTTGGGATCGAAAGATCTCAGACACGGTGCATGATGCACTTCATACTTTACCATATCAAACTCCTCCTGACATTTGCTCTACCATTCAAACCTGAGACACTTCTTAAGCAAAGCTCTCATGGACACTGTCTTGTCAGCATAATTGGGGATGAATTTCACATAATATTCCGTTAAGGCTAAAAATGATCTTAACTGAACTTTGTTTGTAGGAGGAGGAGTCTCCCTCATAACTCTGACAAGTTCAGGTTTGGGACTGACACCCCTTGCACTAAGCATGCGTCCTAAGTATAATACACTGGACACGCCAACCTGACACTTTGAGAGTTTCACAGTAAGTCCCTTCTGGCTAAGCACCCTCGTGACCTTATGTACTCTCTCATCATGTTTTTTGACGACTGCTACCCCAGACCAGAATGTCATCCTGAAAGTAGCTCACACCATTAACACCACTAAACAATCCCTGCATGAGACGTTGAAATACTGCAGATGCCGACGCCAAGCCAAAAGGCATGGGACAAAAGCGGTAAGTGCCAAAAGGAGTTATGAAATAGATTAAAGGCCGTGAATCCACATGTAAGTCAATCTGGTGATATGCTGCTGATAAGTCAAACGTTGAAAACCATTCAGCTCTACCCAAAGTCAACAACAACTTGTTGATGTGGGGCAAAGGGTGGCGATCGACCCATATGTTGGCATTTAACTCTCGGAGATCAACACACATCCTCAAGCCCCCGTCACTCTTCTTAACCAACACCACCAGAAACAGCCATTCAGAGCACTCTATTTCTTCAATAATTCCTTCACTTTTAAGTTTTTCCAACTCACATCTTAAGCCTTCCCTGGCCAGAACCGGCACACTCCTAACCTTATGCACCTTGGGAATGGCACCCCTCTTGAGGACAACGCTGTGAGAAAAGCCTTTAAGCAAGCTTACCCAACTTGTGGGAAAATACATCTGGATATTTATCCCGCAAGGACTCAGCAGTTACCGCACCACCATCTTCACAGGGACCCTCCTGAATACTCAACACAGGCACCTCCTTGCCCGGGTGAATCTGAATTTTGAGAGCAACTTGCTCATCCCAACATAAAACACTAGCCCCTTTAAGTGCCACATAAAGCTTCTCCATGGTGACTCGCCCTTTGAATTCAATACATGCTTTCTTATAACCTAGTACTTTAATGGGAACTTGCCCGTAAGCACTAGGACTTATATCCGAAGGACACAAACTTGACACCTCCCTCTCAAATTTCTCCTTGTACGTCTCCAGTGATATCATGGTATACGGTGAGCCAGAATCCACCAACATCTCTAAAGGTTGACCACTGACAACCACAGTCTCCCACGGTCCCTTTCGTCCTGCAGCATCCACATGCAATATCACACCTTGATTAGGCTTATTACATTCCTCGGTATCTTGACACACCACACCGCCATCAGACGTTAACATACCCATCACACCTTTGGTCTGCACATCACTATTAACCTTACACATACGTGCGTAATGTCCCTTGACTTTGCATCTCCTGCACTCAATACTGATGGCAGGACATTCTTTAGCGCCAGTAGGATGACTGAACCAACCGCCCTTTTAGCAAGGTTCTCTACCCTTCAACGCTCTCCAACCCTGACTGTCCCCTTTCTCAAGTCTCTTTTTTTTAGCATCTGCGCTGCTTCTCCTATGCTGAGGTAAAACTGCTTGTACCATGTCTCTTGAACCTTCCTTCTCTGTGACAATCTGTACACTGGCCCTTGACGCTTCAATAGCCCTTTCAATCTCCACCACTTTCTCTAAGGCTGGATCACTCTCGATCCAGAGCCTCTCTCTAATTTTTTGACTGCTTGTTTTCATCATGATCTGGTCCCGTATGTATTTATCCAGGATGCCAGTAAAATTGCACGTAGCAATTAATGTGTATGTAACACCATAACATAAGCTTCAATGGACTCTCCCACACCTTGTGCTCTTGAAAAGAACTGATAACATTCCAAAACTACATTGATCCTTCTCCCAAATCGCCCCTCTATTTTTTTTAAAGCAGTTTCATAGGCACTGACTACGCTGTCGCCATCACCACTGCCATGAATGTACACATCTTCAGCAGGCAAATGGTGGAATATTCGCAAACCCTCGGTACCAATACAATGTAGGAGCTCAGCCTCCTTCTCATCGTCGCTAAAGTTTGCACCACCAGCCGCCCTCAAGTATACCTTGAAAGCGTCAATCCACTGGTCCCATGGAGATGCTGGTTCGCCAGGGGACGGCAAGAAGGCAGGGGGGGTCCTGGCCGCAGTGTGCAGCATGTTACAGCCAATTTGAAATATCTGAATAAGTGTGAGTCAGTATGCATCCCTTCCCCACCTATACAGAACAATATCCATGTCAGGTGCTTGAGCAATGTACGTGGCCTTGGACGTTCCCTAAAGCAACTTCAAGCACGTTGGTATACAACGCCTCTAGATTACAGCGCCTCTAGACTGCAGCGTGGGGAAGTATTATCACAAAATTAAACAGTACCTGCACTACAGCTCTGTAATTGGTTCCAGCGCGTTACCCAGTGTACCTCTCTGTCTTGGTGAGGCGCACACTTGCAATGGGCACCTTTACGACTGATAACTGGTACGCAGTCTGACACTTTTCCCCCACCGGACGTGGCTATAACGTGTGTGTCCACTCCTTTGAGAATGGGCAGATCAGACTTGATCCAGGCATGTATGGAAACACCCGCACCCCGTGCTCCTGTTTACTTCCGCGTATGGCTCTGTCCAGTGCGACACCCACACGCCCCCTTTCTTGACAACCAATCAGATGCGTATAGATATACTCCCGCTCCACCTTCCTTTCGTTCTGCATACAAATCCGTCCAGAGCGACGCCCAAACGCCTCCTTTCTCTGATAACCCATGAGATGCGTATGGATATACTCCCGCTCCACCTTCCTTTAGCGTGTTGATTGCGCGTTAATGTGTCGACGCTCCTCCCTGCTTCTATGCCTCCTCCTTCCTCCTTCACCGCCGGCAAGGAGCGCAGCACTCGCGTCGCAGCGCTACCGCTTCTAGCCCAGCCGGAGGGCGAAGCAGTACGCTACTTCATAGCAGGCGCTTACCGTAACTGGTGAGCGGTGCTGCAGGCGTATGGCTGAGACCTGGACTCGCCAGGCGGCATAGGCCCTTCGTCGGCCCCTCTCGGTGCGAGGTTGTCCGCACATGTGGCAGGGCAGGGCGGGGGTCCAGAAGCCTCGTCGCCAGTGACAAAATCCAAAGACACGGTAGCTTAGAAACTGTTTATTCTGGACCCCAAGCCGACGCAGCCGGCCAAGACTCAGCAAACCAAACAACTGACACATCTGGAATGTTGCTCTCCGAAGTAGAACAACATTTAACACGTGCATCTTATGACAGAGTACACACACATTTGAGTGCAATCCCGAGTAACAGTGTGGACACCTGGCGATTTTGGTGTCCAAACATGACAGTGATGTGAATACCTTTTCTTTTTACAGCAATCCTTGGATGTGATGGTTATAACTCTGATGTGAATAATAGAGCAAATGATGGCAATAACTGATAGCTGGTGAATGCTTGTCAAATACCTATACAAAAGCCAAAACTAACTATGCCAATGCTTGCTTTTGTTGGATTTGTAACAATGTAAATGGAAACAGAAACAGACATGCTTGGAGTGTCATTGGTACTTTGTTGGAGAGTGCATTGTGATGTATGGTGATGGGTGGGTGCTTTTCTAGGCTTGAGCAGGGTTCATCATCACGACAGTGACAGGAAGCCAGAAGAGATGGGTCAACTCTCACCCCCACCAGTTCATTTTTGAATTCAACCTGTTTAAAATGGGTTGTGATGCTCTTGATTTCATGTCTTCAAGCAATTAAAATACAAGAACCAAAAAAATAGAATACAAGTACTGGTCACAGCTAACAGTGGTGTATGCATGCTTATGTACGAAAATACCGAAAAGAAAAAAAGAATGCACGTTTACTGTAAATGTTCAGTAAATGAAAAAATTGAAACCCCATTATATTGCACATGGGAATCAGGGGTTGCAGGGGTATCTCCTGCTCCCCTTCGCACGGATAAAGGGGGTCGGGAGTTGCGGGGGTGTCCCCTGCATTTGCAATGCCGAGAACGTGCAATTCTGCAATGGCACGGTTATTTATGTGTTCAACTCATGCCTGCATTTTTGCATTTGAGATTTCTGAATGTGGAATTCTCGGGCATGCAGTGATCACATAGATCCTGTACACTTGGAGTAGCATTTACCCATGCAGCTTGAATATACTTAGGGTTCTGTGCACTGATTTGCTAGCTTAAGGCTGTCTCTCTCTCTTTTTCTTTTGTTCTTTTGAGACTTGTGGATCTGCTTAGAATCGCATGCGTTACATAGACCGCCATCCAGTGGTACGTGCAGAGTATTGAGAATATAAAGAATAGAGTGACAGGCTACATAGTGAGCTCTCCGGGATAGTTTTAGCCAGTTATGATCGCTTCTGTCTGACTCTATAAGTTCCAAACTTGATATCATAGACTCCAGGTCTCTTGAGACGAAGATATAGTCAAGAATTGATTTCTGATTGCCCCTTTTCCATGATTGATGCCAAACATTGTCCAATTCAAAATGGCCATTGACCATATGCAGATCCCTGTTTTTTACAAAATAATTCCAGAGATTTGGTTTTTCTATTTGGGATAGAAAGAGATGTTTTTACTGTAGAGCTTACAGTGTCAACATAGGATGGCATATTGAAGTCTCCATATATAATGATAGATGGATTATCATAGGTAAGGGCCTCATCAATGACTTCAGTGATCTTGTCCAACATGCCCACAGGGTCAAAGTCAGCGTCGTTCCAATAGATATTGATTATTGATGGTATTTATCCCATTGGACACAGATGATATCGCTTTTTTTTCAACCAACTTTATTTTCATTTTTACTGAAACAATAACTTACCATTGGTTACAACTTGCATTATGAACATTGTTACCCTGTTGAAACCCATATTCATTGCGCTTGAACCTTTGCACCCTCTTCAGTGATTGCCTTCTTGAACTTTCCCTTATCGTATTTACTTCACGATTCCCCCCCACCCTCTCCCACCCCACCCGCCCTCCCTCGTTGTTGTTCGTACCAAATAAACCCTTTGGTTCATAACCAGTTCAGTTCCGTGAGCCAAACCCTCTGCCATAGTCTCTTCTGTCTTTATCTGATGTGGATGTTTCAGAGGCTACAGGGTTTAAAGTATTGAGCCTCCCTTTCTCCCACATAATCCTGAATGGGTTCCCATGTGGCTAAAAATGTTTGATAGCTCCCCGACTTTGTGGCACAGATGTTTTCCATTGCCATGACTCCCCACACTTTCACCCACCACCATGGTGCTATGGGACCCTGCACTGTCTTCCACCGCTGGGCCACTGTCATTCTCGCTGCCGTCAAAAGGTGGGTTATGAGGGCAGCTCTGTTCCCTGAGGCTGCATATTTTCCTTCTGCCACTACACCCAGCAGGATTACTTTTGGGGACCATGGTAGGTCGGAGCCTGTTATCTCTCTGATAAGTCCCAGGATTTCTTTCCAGTACACTTTCATCTTTGGGCACGATCACCACATGTGGAACATGTCTCCTCTTTCCCCACACTGTCGCCAACATTCCGGGGGATACGTGGGGATCATTTTGTGTATTCTATTCGGGGGCATATACCAGCAATAACAGAGTTTGTATGCCGATTATTTGATTGCTGTTGATTTGGATAACTTATGTGCCCTGCTCCAGATTTGACTCCATTCTTCCTGCGTGATCTCCTCCACTATGTCCCGCTCCCAATCCTTCATGTACTGGAGGGTGTCCTCTATTTGCGCCCTGTCTAGGAGTTTGTATAGCCTGGTTATCCCCTTTGTGGGTGTCCCCTCCCGTATTGTTAATTCTAGGCCTATTGGAGGTCTTAGCCCGGCCTTTTTGACCGCTGGATGTGAGATCCAATGGCGCAATTGTGTGTATTTGAATCTGTGGTTTTTGCTAATGCCAAATCTTTCTTTACAGGCTTCAAATGATAGTGGGGCTCCATCCTGGTACATATCTTGTAGGGACAGTGTGTCTGCGTCCTTCCACCCTACCGAAACGTTTTATGAAGCCCGGGGGAGAAGTGTGTGTTATGCACTATGGGGGATAGCAGGCCCATACCTTGTCTGACCCCACAGCCCTGAACCGCTCTATCCCAGCTATGTAGGGACATCTTAGTGGCCTCTAATAGGGTGCTCCCCTTGTCTCGGGCACTTGGCTTAAAGAATGGTAGGATATTTAATGGGATGTCTGTCGCTGTTTGTTCTATTTTACCCCATCCAGGAAGAGGTCCCGGCCCGCCCACTTCAACATTGGTGTCAATTGAGCGGCTAATACATACCTCCCTACGTCTGGAAACCCCAGCCCGCCAAGCAGAATTGGTCACGTCAGGATCCTTTTTCGGATACTCGGTTTCTTGTTCCCCCAGATAAACTTGAACACTGCCCTCTGAAGTTCCTTAATTAACTTTGGGGGTATCTCCACCAGTCTGGGCAGTAGGGTCATTTTTATCGCCGCTATTCTTGCGAACCATGATAGTTCCTGAGCATCCCACCTTTGCAGGTCTTCCTGGAGGCGCTTCCAAAGAGGTATGATGTTTGCCTTAAGCAAATTATTTAGTTCTCTAGTGATATGGATCCCTAGATACTCAGGGACTGCTTTTCCCACTTTAGGGGATAATGTTCCTCCAAGCGGGCTATGTCCCCCCTTCTTTCCGTTATATTCAACGCTGTAGATTTTGAATAGTTCATTGTAAATCCTGATGTCTTTGCAAACCTCTGTAGTTCGTTGATAATCCTGGGTAATGTGTGTGTGGAATCTACCTTGTAGAGCATGATATCGTCTGCGTAGAGCGCTATCTTATTTTGGGACTCCCCGCTATATACCCCTTTAATACTTGGGTCTTCCATTATTCTGCATGCAAATGGCTCCATTGTCATGGCAAATATGAGCAGGGAGAGAGGGCACCCCTGTCGGGTACCTCTCCTAATGCTATTTCTTTCTGAGGTGTATCCGTTCACTATAAGTTGCGTGGATGGATGTTGATAGTTTGCTAACACCATCTTGGTAAATGTCGGTCCACAGCCGAACCCTTCCAGCACCAGTTTTAGGTACCCCCAGTCTATGCTCTCGAATGCTCGCCTGGCGTCTAGCGCTGCGATCACAAATTTTTGGTCTCCCCTAACACCCCAATCTATAATGTCAATTACTCGCCTGACTTTATCCTGAGTGTGCCTCCCCCTTACGAAACCTGCTTGGTCCTCATGTATTATCTATGGCAGCACTGTTGCCAACCGATTCGCTAATATTTTGGCATACAATTTCGCGTCTGTATTGAGGAGGGCTATCGGGCAGTAGCTAGTGCATTCTACTGGGTCTTTTCCTGGTTTTAAGGGTAATATCGTGGTCGAGTGTCCCATATCCTTTGAGACTGACCCCCTGTCTCTGATTATATTGAAAAGCCGGGTGAGGGGGGCTAGTAACTGTGTGTGGAATGTTTTGTAGAACCCATTTCCTAAACGGTCCGGGCCTGGTGCCTTCCCCCTGGGTAGGGCTACTATCGCATCACTCACTTCCTGCGTTATGATACGTTCTCCTAACATTGCTCTATGTTGTTCCATGATCTGTTATAATCGTATAGCCGACATATAAGATGCCTGTTCTGCTGTGTTCAGGTTCTCGTTAGTCTGCAGGTTTTTGTGAAACTGAACCATCGTTTCCAGTTTCTCCTCGTCCCCTGTTTGCAATTCCCCCCTGCTGTTTCTTAGCCGGGTAATATTATTGCAAGCCTTCTGTTTGCGCAGTTTGGCTGCTAAGAATTTGTTCGCTTTACCCCTGTGTATGTAATATGATTGTTTTGTGTTTAGTAATGCTTGCGCGGTTCTATCTGCGGTATGGTTTTCTAATTCGGCTCTGGCCTTGAGGTCCCGCCAGGTTCTGGGCGTCTGAGGAGACTTATGAAGTTTTTCGGCGTTTCCCAATTCTACCTCCAGTTTACGTATTATAAGGGCTTTTTCCCTATAGTATTGTGTTGCTTGTGCTATGAATTCCCCCCCTAACTACTGCTTTACCTGCGCCCTACACCACTCTCCAGTCAACCTCGCTGTTATCATTTTCCCAGAAATAGTTGTTAATGACTTCCTCCACGTGTGCCCTGAGTGCGATATCCTTTATGATTGTTTCATTGAGCCTCCATTGTGGTCGGGCCTGTTTTCTGTCCCTTTTAGTTCTATGCAGATCACAACTGGGGCATGATCGGAGGGGTATTGGACTCCAATTTCTATCTTCTTGACGTATGGGACTAATGTGGAGGAGACCAAAATCATGTTTATTCTAGAATATCCCCTATGTACATCTGAATAGTGTGTGTATTCCCGGTTTTCCCCTTGGAAAAACTGCCACGTTTCCACCACCCCCAAATCTCTGAAAAGTTTTCCCAGGGCCTGTCTGTTTCTCTGATCAGCTGCAGTCGGGGAGAGTGTTTTATCTAATGTTGCGTCCATCAAACAATTGAAGTCCCCTCCCAAAATCACCCGGTCCTCACACCACCCCACCACCTTCTGGAGCAGTTTGAGGATGTACTGGTCTTGTTTTTCGTTGAGGACATAAACAGCTATGATTGTGTAAGTTTGGCCTTTAATAATACCATTTACTCCGACATATCTACCCTCCTCATCCTTTATTATTTGTTGTATGTGGAAGCCTAGGTCTCTACTGCATAGAATTGCCACCTCTTTTGTTTTTGTCTGGCTTGAGGCAAAGAATTGAAGAGGGTATGTTCTGCTTCGCATCCTTTTTTCATCTTTCTGGAGGAGGTGTGTCTCCTGTAGGATTGCTATTGCCGCATGCATCGCCTCTTAGCGGGGGAGTTTAGTCCCTGTACATTAATCGAGACAATGTTCACTTCCTCCATTGTACCCTAGGTTAGGATTATCTGCATGCTGCACCCCTTGCTCTATTAGCTGTAACTTTCTCCGCTCTGTTTTCGTTCCTGTTTTACCCCTTTGTGGTGTTGGCTCAACTTTCTTAGTAGTTTTTTGGTTTGTCACTTTTCTTTCTCTTGTTCCCTGTCCTACCCACCCCCACCCCTTCCCCCTTTCTGGGAGTGCATGAGGCCTGGGTTCCTAAGGAACCCCCCGCTGGTTGAAGACGGGCTTTGGGCCTCTATATTTCCCCCAGTTCACAAACTGCCAGGAATTGTGTTACCTGAGTCCGCTTCGAAGATATATGACATCCTACCTTTGTGCAGGGGCCTCTACTCAGCTGTGCAGTCTTTTCACATGTGGTTGGCACTTCATGCGTTGTACATATTATGGGCCATGTTCGGCCTCGTTGTTTCTCTCCTCCCTCAGTCTTGGCCCTGTTGTGAGCTTCCAGCTTTTCCTGCTCTCCCCTGTCTTTGCTTTCTCTCAGTTGACCATTCCCATGGTCTGCTAGGAGGGCCTGTCAAGTTGCGCCGGGGGCGCACGGGCGCCTCTGATTCCTCGTCTTCCTGGTGTAGTAGTGCTAATTCCTCGGTACAGTTCCCTATTCTCCTCTGCCTTCCCATGTAAAAGACAGGCCAAGCGAGTGTGTCCATCTATATTGTATTTGCTGTGCTTGGAGGGCTTTCGTGACTGGTTGCATTAGCCTTCTTTTGTGGCGGGTGCTCAGGGCCAGGTTCTGACATAGCTGTATGCAGGCACCATGAAGCGTTAGGTCTCGTGCGTTCTAGCTGCTTGTAATACCTCTTCTTTCAGACAGTACGATGTCATCGCTATCAGGACATCCCTGGGTCTCGACCCTGGTTCATTACGCTTTGGGCGCACTTGATGTATTCTGTCAAATCCGATCGCCTCGGGTTGGGTATCGTCTAGCAATTTGCAGAAGCAACGTTGCATGGTGTCTTTTAGATATTTGACCAGCACCGATTCTGCCAGGCCTTTGACCCTAATATTGGATCTTCTTGAGTGATTTTCCAGGTCCTCTATCTGGAGTTCCAGGTTGTTTGTTGCGTTGGCCAGCTGATCTAGTAACACACTATTTTGGTTGGTTTCTTCTGCAACGTTCGAGAGGCCGCTTTCAACTGTGTCCACTCTTTCTCCCATCTCCGCCATTTCTTTGTTGACCTCCTGGAGGGAGGATCTCAGGTCCTCCTTCAGTTGTTCCATTTGGCTGTGGAAGGCTTGTGTCAATCTGGCCTCCATTCCCTTTAAGCAGTTCAGGAGTTCTTCCTTATCTGATGCCATTGTGCTTGGAGGAAGATCTTCTGCTCCACTGGTCTGACTTGGCGGGGGGATGGTGATTCGGCATGTGTTTGGCGTTTCTGCCTCCAACACTTCTCTATTTGTCCTTCTTGGGCTCTCGCTGGGGTTCTTGCTCTTGCTGGGCCAGTTTTAGATTTAGTGCCAGGCATCTGGGTCGCTCTGGCCAATGTTGGCTGGCGTTGTTCCCTGGTGTGAGGCGTATGTTGCCAGCCCCCTTTTCGTTGTGGTTCTAATGGCCACTGCTGTTGATAGTCTGTTGGGGTTTCACTACTCCGATCCACCGGGGGTGGGGGGCCGTACCTTTCCTCCGATCTTCTCTCCCCCCGAGTATTTTTGTGAGCTCCCGTTTTCTAAAGGGGGGGCGGGGCACTCTGCGATTCTCCTGTGGATTTCTGCCAAGTCCTCCCGGATTAGTGTCCCTTTCTATGGGAGCCCCTTGGAAGACTCTACGACCAGAGGCCGGAGGTGTTTCCGCTACCCTGCGCGGGGTCCCGGCTGTCTCCTTTACCTCCCCCTACCCGCTTTTAAGTCTTTCCGCACTCCTACCGTACTTCTTCTGGGGGGGCGACCGGCGCTTGCTGTATCCCGGCCCTCAGTCCTCTCCGGGTACCAGCAGGATCAGATCCAGCACCAGCCTCCGCCAGAGGTTGTCAGCCCGTCGGAGGGGTCCGGTCCGGACTGCAGCAGTGCCTGTATCTTCCCGCTTATCCTGTTCCTTGGCCAAGTACGCCTCTCGCGCTCCTCTGGGAGTGCTCGCTTCTACCTGCGCTGGTGCAGGGGACTCGTCCTCCCTCCGGTTTCCCGCTGCCCTGTGTTGATATTACTGCCGCAGGTGATCGCTCCTCTGGGCGTGTTCCGCTGCTCCCCCGATGGGCGGGAGGGGTCTCAAGTCCGGGCCGTCCACCCTCCACAACCGGGTTCCTCCACCAGTGCCCGGGTCCCGCACCGGCGGCTATTGCCGTGTCTTGGGGGGGGCAGAGGGGGTTCTCCTCGTTGGTGCGTCGTGACTTATGTGGGCTCAGCTGCTCCGCTCCCCCACTCCGCGGCCACTGGCAGGTGGCGGGACGGTCCCCTTCCCCCGCTGGGTATGCGTTTAATCCAGCAGAGGCCCGCTGCGCACCGAGCTTTGCTGTGCGACGGATGGCTTTGTTAGCCTCACTCCTTCAGGTTCACTTCATCTGGATATTGGTATTTTCCCTAGAGGGTTGTTTTCGTACGGATGTTAGCTTTTAAAAGCCGCAATTTTCCCCTTTCGCTTCCGTCTGCACGAAGGACCCAAGGTGCATGTCTTCACGGTCCGGCGGCCATCTTGGAATCATGATATCGCTTTTTAAGCACTGTGAGCTGGATGTAAGGTGACAGGTTTTCGGATTTAATAATCTCTAAGCCAGCCTTTACATTGATAAGTGTTGAGAGGCCTGCCTTCGGTTTTCCGAACAGTTCTCTAATTGCAGGATTGATCAGAACTGTAAAGCCATCCAGGGAAGCCTCTCTTGACAGCCAGGTCTCCTGTAGGCAGACGATGTTGAAATTCGAGCAAGAGATATCTGTTTGAGATAGGTGGGAAAACCCTCTGGTATTTCAGGAAATGAGGGTGTGCTGATTCCTGATATTGGTTTCGTCCAACCTTAGCCAGTTCCTTTTATTTGAAGCCAAGGCTCGCGGGAGCCAGGCCCAAAGATCCTCTATGAAGGGCAATTGGCTGAACACCTGCTTATCCCTTGATTTTCTCAATTGATGGTTGGAAGTCTCCTTGTTTATTGTCAGGGTTAGCTTTGTGCGAGACCCACCTGACAGCTTTGCCTGAGTTCTTAGGCCTTTCAGCAAGTTCTGAGATGTCAAATCCCAGCATTAGGAGTTTATGGGATGCGCTTAAGAGAAGGTTTTTAGTTGACAAGGAGTTCAAATGCAAGTGAATGATGTTGGCTCTGTGCTCTTGTCTAAATTGAATTCTTGTGAAATCCCCAGTGGAAAGATGCTTTAATTTCGGAATCAAGTTGCAAAGACCAACCACTGCCTTGCAATTTAGAATGAAGCCATCGTCTTCCCCCGCAACTCTCTCCAGTCTGAGACATTTGTAGTGGTCGTTCTTACTCATGGAGGCCTGATCAACAGCCCTTGAGTGGTATTTTCGGGATTTTAAGTCTCCATATGTTCTCTTAGGGGAGAAGTGAGCTTGAATTGGCGGGCTTCGAGATTAGAATTTCCTGCCTTTATTGCCTGATCTTGACCTGCCGAAGGCCGTTCAGGATTGGCCCGTTGGTTGTCCTCTGACGGAATATATTTCATCTGACGAGAATGGAGGGACTTTTCAGCATAAGTTACTTTAGATCTTCCTTCTGACTTTTGAGTTAGACAGGCTTTGTTGTAGCCTGAAGTTCTATTAAGTTTTAAAAGCAATCTTTTCCTTTTTTCAGAGAGGGTATAGATGGGTGAGGACTCACTGGAAATAGAGTACTTCGCTTTAACCCATGTAGTGTTTTGCCCTACACGTTGCGTTGGACTCTGTGGTTCCTTTGTTGAGGACAGCCCTGTTGCTGTCTCTGGGTTCTTGGATGGGTTGCCCAGCTTGGATGGGTACACTTTTCCCCCCAACACCGCTTCTGAACAAGCTCATCCACAAGATGTAAGTCAAATTCATTCTAATAGCTCCAATGTGGCACTTCAACCATATTTCTCACACCTGCTCACAATGTCCCTTTGCTCGCCAGTGAAACTTCCACGCCCATACAACATGCAGTCCTAACATCAGGGACAACATATAATCCGTGCCCTCAAACAATGAACTACTTGGCAGTTAAGCTCCAGAAGTCATAGAATTTGTTAATTTAAACTTGCCACAAAGATGTATGGACATCCTTAAAGAGGCACGCAAACGTAATACCAGACATTGCTACTACAATAATTGAAAACAGTTTGTATGTGGTGCAAAGCTCGAGACACCAACCCAATTGGTTGTTCTCCTTCACACATTGTTCTCTACTTACTTTACCTGTTAGATTCAGGTTTAGTCTTTAACACTCTTAGAGCCCATTTAGAAGCACTCTCTGCATACACAACTAAAGTGTCTTGGTGGAAGGTGCCAGTGGTGAAGGCTTTCATGCAGGGGGTTAAAAGATTACACCTACTTATGTCTCTCCCGGATGGGATTTAAATGTGCTTACAAAGCTAATGGGTCCCCCCTCTGAGCCAATGCATAATGTCAGTCTTAAACACCTCACTTACTAGACTGCATTTCTCATTGCCATTGCATCTATTAGAAGGGTTAGTGAACTACAAGCTCTCTCAGTTCAAGATCCCTTTGTTGTCATTCATAAAATCTCCTACATTTATTTTAAAGTTCCATTTCAACCAGTCCATAGAACTTCCAGCTTTTTCCAAAACCCTACCAATTCAGCAGAGAAGAGCCTCCATATATTAGATGTTAGAAGGGCTGTAACGTTTTACCTTAACAAGACAAAGCCAATAGGAAATGCTGATCAACTCTTTGTGCCCATAGCTACTGGAAGAAAAGGGGATCCTGTCTCTAAGTCAGCCATCTCAGGATGAATAGTCAAATGCATTCAGATTTGCTATTCCCTTTCAAACAAAATTCTGCCTTTCACGCACAGAGCACACTCAACACGTGGCATAGGAGCTACTTTAGCTTTTATTGCAAATGTCCCTTTAGATGCTATTTGCAAGGCAGCTACTTGGAGTTCTATTCATACTTTCATACAATATTACTGTCTGGATACACATTCCAAACAAGATTCTCAGGTGGTACAAGCAGTGTTAAGACATCTCTTTGCTGCTGTACCTTCAAACATCCCACTAACTCTTCAGGTATGTCTGGCTAGTCTATGCAAAGCATGTGATTCTAAGCAGATGTACAAGCCTCAGAAGGCATACATTACTTACCGTAATCCTATTTCTGATGCTTGTATCTGCTTATATTCACATATGCCCGTCCTTCCTCCCCTCCTGGAGTTGAAGATACATAGACATCATATAGCTACTTGTATGTTCTCACGCATACACTTCATGTTCCCTCTTGTCAGAAACAAAACAATCTCAGGGACCTCAACAAGTGAAGGACCATGGGTACAAATAACGTCGCACTAGGGTTAGTATTAAAGACCGGACCAGTCGGCATCCCTTTTCGAACTTCAAAAACAGTCATTCAATGATCTGCACGTACCACTAGATGGCAGCCTATGCAAAGCATGTAAATCTATATTTTTTGTGGCCTTTTCTGCAGCCTTCAAATATGGAATGGTGACGATTTTGGGGGGGGTTTCACTCTGCCCTGATCTTCCCAGCCAGACGATGTCCAACGACCCAACAACCTACCCCACCCCACATCCTCTTCCGCGCTGGTGGCGATTTCTTTAAATCAGGGTATTTACCCCAAGAATCCTCCTTTGCCCTCCCATTCCCCTTCTTTCACCACAGCACATCACAGCTCTCTTGCGATTTTGTCCCGCTCATTCCTACTACCTTACCCCCAAACCTTACACTCTTGCTTTTCAGATCTTCAAGAGTGACAGGGGACCAATCAGGTGGTGATAGTGCACGGTATAAATATTCTTTAACATAGCATAACATAATAAAAACATTCCCCCTCACCGCAACTCACAGACATACACAAAGGAAATTACACTTACCTGCTCCTCATATCCCTACGCTCCCCCACCCTTCTATGGTACAGACATTTCCACTCAACCCCTGCACAGACACACGCACACTTAACTTACAATCCCTGTCAGTGGTCATGTGCGACGAGGGGCGTGACTGGTCGATTTAGAAAAAACACTTCTCCCAGGATCATAGCAGTCTTTTTAAATCAACCTTTTTCCATTTCTATATGTAGTGTGATACAGTTTTAAATATAAACTTTTAACACATAACAAAAAAGATATAAACAAATTTAAGAGTACATATTACTTAGAACAATCACAATACAATCATATACCAATTTTAGATAAACATAATCGATTTCTTCACTGCACACTGTAAGGAACCCATGTTGGCAATGGTAAGACAGACACAAGTAACCACAGTTCAAGGGTGTTAATTGAACTTTTGCAAGGTTATGATACATCTAAATCTACAGATGAGAGCAAGCTAAAACCATCAAATAATAATAATGCAGTCCTAGTGGAGTCTTGTCAAGTAAAAACGGCCTATAATTAAAAAAAAAACGATTGCCAATCCTTGCCACTAATTTACAAATGATATGGGGGTAATGTTCATGAAAAAGAAAGAAGTGTTCACAAAATGATAGGCCAGGGTGCTCGGCCTGTTGGCCTCCCTTTCCCACGGGGTAAGGCGGGTCACTCGAGCAAAGCACACATTCTGGCTTCTGTGGCATGAGGATACAGTTCAATTTCCACAGTTCAGGACCTTCTGTGTCCAAGTCGCTTTACTTCTTGCAAGTCTCTTGACTCAGAGGGCCTGCTGTACAAAAAGCAATAGGTAAACTTTCTTGTTACACTCACCTGGTCTCTGCGGAGGCGTTGGGGCATGATTGCAGCCCTCCCGGGGGTGAGGTCGCTCGGGTCCGACTTCGCCCTCTGCGCTTATGTGGTGACTGGTGGTAACAGGTGATGCTGCCCGGAACTGCTCCTGTGTGGAGAATATGGGGCGTGAGTATGCCAGCTTGTGCGCCTGATCCCCTTCTAGACCCCTTCTCCCAAACTGTGGTACCCGTGGGATGCGCTGTCCCTGGAAAGCTCACCTGTTGATTACTTTTGGCGAGCACTCCGTCCTGCTGCTTCTGGCAGGCGCGCTTGTATGATCTGGACCGAGTTCCTTCATTGGTCCCTTGCACGTGGTAGTCTAGTCCTACTGCAACCAAGCCAATATACACTGTTCCTGTTTGCCTTTGTCTTTCCTAGTCTGTTTTTATTTTATTGTAAAGTTTGTTGTCTTGTATTGCTGTCCATTCAACTTTTGATGTTTGCTCTTTTGCTTTCTTCCCTTGCAGGTGATGTTGCTGGCCCGGCAGAAGCTGCGGCGCTCGAGCCGGCAGCCGGAGGGATCGAGGAATGAAGCTGCAGTGGTACAGTAGGTGGTAAGATGTTAACTAGGGGGAGTGCGGGGTTCAAATGTGGCGTGCCCCTAGGACGGATGTTCTAACTTTGTCTTTCTTCTTCTTCACAGGGTGCGAGTTTGTGGATGCGGAGCGCGGTGCTGCAGCATCGGGATCACTGGATGTCAGGAGAGGAGTCTGAAGATGAAGCAATTCAAAGGTAAGTAAACTGGTCCAAGCGGCGATGAGCGTCACGTTGTACGCGAGTGCACAGTGACGCGAATCACCGGCCTTAAGGATGGAACAGCTTATATAGCTGAGCTTCTGAAGCCACGCCCACCAGGTTCAGCCTGCCTGCCACACCCGATGAGTCAGCACATGAAGACCAGGCCTATGGAGCC
This sequence comes from Ambystoma mexicanum, assembly GCF_040938575.1. Classification (NCBI taxonomy): domain Eukaryota; kingdom Metazoa; phylum Chordata; class Amphibia; order Caudata; family Ambystomatidae; genus Ambystoma; species Ambystoma mexicanum. The sequence continues at coordinate 999,383,635 of NC_090923.1, forward strand.
ACACCTGATGAGTCAGCATATGAGGATGTATCAGCTCCTGGAAAGTTCTTGTAAAATAAAAGCACTCCTGCACTGAAATAAGGTGTTCCTGCTCACATCTCTATGTGAGCCTGGCACCAAAGGTGCCAGGACTGAGTCCAGCCAGGGCCCGTGTGTTTATGGGTCCCAAAAGGGACATAAGTGAGTCAAGTGACCCATTGCCCCCATCACTAGATGGTGTGATTTTTGTGTTCTGGGGCCTGTGGCCATGACAGCACTCCCCCTCAATGCCCCTCTCATGGGTGGTTTCCCCCCTGGCCCTGGTTTAGTGGGGTTATTGCGGTGGAACTGCCTGATTAATCATGGAGCGTGGACATGCTCACTGGGTTCCCAGGTCCGATCTTGGGGTCCATAACCTTTTCAGTCTATAAGGTAATATAACTTGGACCGCGCCATCTTAGAGTCTAGGATCCTTTTAACTTCGTATTCTGGTTCTCCTTCAACTGTTTCGGGATCCGGTGGAGTATCGATCCGCGTACCTGGTCTCAATGGTTTTAGGAGGGAGACATGAAACACTGGGTGGATCCGCATGTGGGCCGGTTATTCTAATTTAATGGCCGCAGGGTTGATAACAGCCTTGATAGTGAAGGGTCCCAGATATCTGGGACGGGACGCCCGTGGTCCTTTCAGGGCGATGTTTTTGAATGCTAACCAAATCTTGTCTCCGACTTGGTAGCTGGGAGCTTCCCTTCGGTGTCGATCCGCAAACTGCTTCTGTTTCTCTTTGGCTCTGGCAAGATGCTCTGCTGCTTCCTTAAGAACCTGGGTGGTGGTTTTGTGTAAGGTCATTACAGCGGGTATTTCTAATGATTTGAGTGGGTCGAAAACAGATGTCCGTGGATGTCGACCATACACTATGTAGAATGGGCTTTGTCTTGTACTGGTGTGAATGGAGTTGTTATATGCGTGTTCTGCTAACCAAAGTATGTCCTTCCAGGTATCCTTGTTTTCTTTGCAGCATACACCTTATGTATTGGTCGAGGGCCTGGTTAGTCTTTTCGGTCTGGCCGTCAGTTTGGGGGTGATGGCTTGTAGATAACCGGATGTCGATTTTGGCAATTTTACAACACCTTTTCCAGAATGCAAAGACAAACTGAGTTCCTCGGTCTGATATCAATATTGATGGGAACCCATGCAGCCGGACAATCTGTTCCAAAAACATGGTAGCCAGAGTAGAAGCAGTTGGGATACCTTTCACGGGAATAAAGTGGGCCATTTTGGAAAACAGATCTACGACGACTAAGATGGTATTGTATCCGATACAGGAGTGAAGATCTGTAATAAAATCCATTGATAGTGTATGCCAAGGTGCTGGAGGTACTTCTAAAGGACGTAGCAGACCTGCAGGACTTTTGTTTTTGGGACTTGTGTTGTGCACAGGTGCCACAGGTTGCCATGAACTGGACAATGTCCTTTCGCCAAGTTGGCCACCAGTAATTTTTGTTTATTTTAGCTAGGGTTTTGGCTATTCCCGGATGCCCTTCTACTAATGAACCGTGATAGTTTTTTAAAAAAAAATGTTTTTATTAATTTCACACAAACAATACAAACCAAACTTGCAGTGCATACGGTAATATTTCAGTTATGCATCACTTAATTATATTCACTGCACCCCTTATCCCTCACCCCTTTTTGAGCCTACTCTTTCTCACATTCTGTTCCTGCATCTTGTGACAGGGTGTTCTCTGCTATGGGTTCCGACGGGTCTCGCATTGACCCAAATAATTCCGCTATTAATAATTTCCAGGCCATGAGGGTCTCTGTCTCCTCCTCCCCCCCAGTACTGTGGCTGAGGATTCCCTCCTGTGAGTGGCAGTGATTTTGAGAACTCTCAGAAGCAGGTCGTCCCAGCGGTTGTGGCAGTCCCTGGTTGTGCAGGGATAGTCCCAGTGACTGTGAAACTGTCTGCAACCTGCCGCCATATGGTGGTCTTCCGCTTTTGTCATGATGCCCGCTCCCGGGGAGCCGGTTCAAGCCCTGCATCCCCGAAAGCGGAAATCCAGTCCCCAATTAAGGACCCAGCAACCCCATATGGGGGCCCTTTGGACAGTGTCCTGGCGCGTATGGCGTCAGGCTCATAAAAGACATCAGTCCTGGCGCCATAGGCGCCAGGCTCATTATGGAAGTGCTTGGGTGCACTTACCTGATGCAGACCATGCTGCAGGATCCCGGCCTCCTTGAGGCCTGAAAGGAACTACTTTACCTGTGGGACTAATTTACCATCCGGGCGTGGTCGGGGAAGGATACATACCTGATTGGAGGAAGGATACATACCTGGAACTTCTTCCAAGGCTATTTAAACCCCACTCGAACAGCCACACGTGCTTCGCGTTGTTCTGCATCTAGCAGCTGGACGCTCACCGTGTCTGCTCCTGCATCCTGACTTCTGCCACGCCTGTCAGCATCCTGGATCACCTGCAAAGGAAGAGAAGAAGAGAACAGAAGAAGGAAGAGTCCTTACCTGCTAAATCCGCATCCCGGAGACATCTCTCCGACAATCCTGAAAAGGAAGACTTTTATTTAAAAGCTCATTGCGTCGATCGCTGCAGCGCCGCATTCCACTCACCTTAACAGGGCGCCTCCATGTTCAGCAGCGATCATCCGGATTCGCAGTCACGCCCCAGCACCTAGGGAGAAAAAGACCAGAACAATAGGTGAGAGAGAGAAGGGAATAAGGAAAGCTAAATCTCCATGTTAAGACTTACCTGTTGATTCATTCCCTCTTCATTTCGGGTCCGCGCCGCATCCTGGCATTTCCGGACCCCGGCCCCTAAGGGGAAAAAGAGACATCAGCGTTAATGAGCGAATGAAAAGACATTACCAAAAAACGCTCATTAAAGACTTACCTGATTTCTACAAGGATTTCACCTCTCATCTCGGGTCGGTGCCTGTTCCCCGGCAGTCCGTACCCCGGCCCCTATGGGGAAAAAGACACTAGCATTAGTACATTAATGCATGGACACAAGGGGAACCTCTTATAAAAAAAAACTTACCTGGAAGCCAAGCAAGTTTGGTTCTCACCAATCCGAAGTTCCAGTGAAGTAACTGGATACCAACGCGCCCCTGCATCAGAAGCAGGATGGAGAGCTCGTCCTTCCAGACCCTAAGGTGAGACGCTACGAGGAATCACAGAAGGGTTTCGAGGAGGGTGAGAGGGGAAAGTGGGAGGCTGATTGCATTACCCCGCAGACAGTTAATCCCCTATTTCCGCCTACAGAAGGATACTTCTGCGAGCCAGACAAGTCAGATTTGGGGGCCCGGTCCAGTCCGTCTTCCAAACCCTGCGCATCACCTTAGAAGAGGTCACAGCAGCGCGAACCAAGCCAGCGCCTCCGTGGGAGTCAGGTGAGCGTTACAGAACGCGAAGCCTTCCTACAAATTCCCACCCAGGCGCTATGGAAAGTTCTGAGACTGATCAGTTGGCCCAATTACTGGGGGAATTATGGGCCGAAGTACATGCCGCTCGTCAAGAGACTAATGCCCTCAGGAGGGAATTAATAATATCAAAGGAAAGAACTGATGACCTGGCCAAACAGCTTTTGCAAGATCAAGCTGGGCAAACTCCTCTACCCGGTTCCGGAGGGAACGCCGCTCCTGTGGTTTCCAGTAACCCTGTGCAGATTAATCTACCTGGAAACATGCCGCTGGCCCCACCCGAACGCTTTGCTGGGGACCCCAAACGATTCGCCGTATTCATGAATCAGTGTCGTTTGCACTTCCTATGCAGACCTGGGGCCTTCCCTAATGATCAGACCAAGGTAGCCTTTGTATTGTCATATCTCAGCGGCTGCGCTGCCGACTGGTCAGTTCCACTGGTTACTCAAGATGACCCGATTCTCCATGATTTTCAAAGGTTTCAAGCAAGCATGGAAAGGTTATTTGCTCGACACTCTCAGGGGCAGGCTCTGGATGACGAACTTCTATCCCTGCGACAGGGCAATCAGGACCTCCTATCCTATATTGCAACCTTTAATAGACTAATTGTGGAAACGGGATGGCCAGAGGATAAAAGAGTCATGTTGTTTTATCGAGGCCTTCGCGGAGAACTTAAAGATGTCTTGGCCCAAGTTGTAAATCCGCCCCAAGAATGCACAGAGTATATAGACTTAGTGGTCCAATTGGATCACAGACTTCAAAACAGAAAAGCAGATCGGTCCAGGTTTGAGACCCGGGTGTTGGTCAAGACCCTTGCTAATCCCAAGGGAGTTGATGTCTCTGAGCCTATGCAAATTGGAGGGGTTAAAGGACCCTTAACTCAAAAGGAACGTGAAAGGAGGCGGCAGTTAAAATTATATCTTTATTGTGGGAATTCTGGACACTTTCTACAAGATTGGCCGGCAAAACCGCCCCGAAAGGCGGTAGGAGCTGCTGATAAAAACCATGAAGACTCTGTTTCGGGAAACGACTCTGCCCGACAAGTGTAGGGGTCCACTTGCCGAGCTTGAAAACTAACTCTCAGACCTCGCATTTCATTGTGCCAATGGTTCTCGTAGATCCAGAACAGCCTAAGCGGTTGCATGCAATAAAGGCATACATCGAAGTGGGGCTATTGGAAACTATGTGAATCGTGAATTGGTCTCTAGGATTAACCTCCCTCTCCGTCCTAATACCAGCAAAGATGTCATCACCACAGTCGATGGAACTGAAATTGCCTCTGGACCGGTAACACATTCCACTACTGAGGTGACTCTTATTGGTCCCGACGGCCATCGGGAGGGTGTTGTGTTTGATGTAATCAAGGCTCCACAGTTTCAGGTTATTCTTGGAATCCCTTGGTTAGAGACACATAATCCTCGAATTGATTGGCGAGCTAAGAGAATAACCTTCCCGGATTGTACACAAACCTGCTACCCAGAAAACCTGAAGATTAATCTAGCATCTGTAACCTCTGCCTCCATGCAACTACCTCCGGAATACCAAGACTTTCAGGACGTCTTCCAAAAGGAACAGGTCAACACGTTACCTCCTCTCAGATCGTACGATTGCCATATCGATCTAGTGCCCGGTGCACAACCCCCTTGTAGCAGGATTTATGCCCTTACCAAACCTGAGAATCTGCATTTGAGACAATATTTGGATCAATACCTAGCTAATGGTTTTATTCGCCCGTCAAAGTCCCCGGCATCCTCGGCTTTGTTCTTCGTGCCCAAAAAAGAAGGCGACCTTAGAACTTGTGTCGATTACCGCGCATTGAACCAGATAACGGTTAAAAACCGTTATCCTCTGCCTCTGATCCCTGAACTCCTTGACCAGTCGAAGGACGCTTGCATATACACCAAGTTAGATCTCCGGGGGGCTTATCATCTGGTACGAGTTAAAGAAGGCGACGAATGGAAAACTGCCTTCCGTACTAAATACGGATTATTCGAGTACCAGGTGATGCCTTTCGGATTGTGTAACGCGCCGGCTGCCTTCCAATACTTCATGAATGATGTCCTTCGGGAACTCATCGATGTTTGTGTTGTTGTATATATCGATGACATTCTGGTGTGCTCCTCTTCGGAATCTGATCACAGAAAACACGTCAGGGCAGTACTTGAAAAACTGCGCCAACACAAACTATTTGCTAAATTGGAGAAATGTGTTTTCCATACCACAGAAGTCGAGTTTCTAGGTTTCATCCTGACACCCAAAGGAGTCCGAATGGACTCAAGAAAAGTGGATGCCATCCTCAAATGGCCATCACCTAGCTCTGTGAAAGGGGTTCAAAGCATGCTCTGCTTTGCCAATTTCTATCGCAGGTTTATCCTGGAATTTTCACGCGTGGTACAACCAATTACTGCACTCTTGAGGAAAAATAAACGTTTTGAATGGTCTGAAGAAGCCGAGCAGGCCTTTCAGGATTTAAAAGCTAAGTTTACCTCTGCACCTATATTGAAACACCCGCGTCCAGATCTCCCTTATGTCGTCGAGACTGACGCATCCAGCCTAGCCATGGGAGCTGTCCTGTCCCAAAGAGATCCCAAAACCAACCAACTGCATCCCGTAGCATTTTTGTCCAGAAAATTCTCGGCACCCGAGGTTAATTATGCAATCACGGACAAAGAACTGTTAGCCATTAAGTCCACTTTTAAAGCCTGGCGGCATTATCTGCTTGGCGCTCGACATACCATCACAGTGATCACTGATCACCGGAATTTACAGTATTTGAAAACCGCCAAGGCTCAGTCATCATTGCCAGCCACACAAGCACAGTTGCACCAGTTTAGGGTCAATTCTATGCCATTGCCCAAGTCCCGAATGTAATAGCAGCCCTGGACTGCACACATGTGGCACTTGTACCACCCCAGGCACATGAGGCTGCCTACAGAAACCATAAACAGTACCATTCCCTCAACGTGCAGATGACATGTGGTCCTGACCTCACCTTCAGCCACTGCTGTGCCCGCTACCCAGGATCCACCCACGACTCCATGGTCCTACGCAACAGTACCCTGCCAGCGTACATGCAAAGGCACTGAGGCCAAAACACATGGCTACTGGGTGAGTACAAATGTATACCACAAAGCATGTCAATCCACAAATGATGGTGCCTGTCACAGAATCCATCATTCCCAATAGGCAGCAGCATCACTGCAGCATACACATTCAAGCACCTTGCACGATGAACCTTGTACATGTCCAACACAGCAGAACACACCCATGCAGGATGTAAGACATGTGGCGGTACAGTGACATATGGAAGCCCCACCACAACAAAGCCTCCTGTGTGAGTAGCACCATGGCTCCCAACACTGACACAGTACAGAAATTCCACCCTGGCCATCCGACAGTAATGAAATTCCAAACCATGAGCTGGCACATCCACAAATGCTCCACACATAAGTAGGCCGAGTCATGACAATGCACATCCCACAAACACTGTCCCCAAAATGGCCATGGAAATGCATGGAGAACAGTACAGAATAGTGAAGAGCAGCAAATGCAACTGTAGCCAAATGGATTTGCAATGACACATGAGGCAGCCACTTCTGTCAAGCAGAAGTAGATGGAAGGGCCCCCTTATCCTGCGACAAGTGAATGAGTACTTTTACATACAGAAACATAGGCGTACCAAGTGGAGAGTACCCCATTGATTCAATCGTGCCCGTAGGACAGCACACTCCACAATGTTATAGGCCAAATGACAAATATGGCAAAATCACACTGATGACAGGGCTCTGTACACCCACTGGACTTACCTTGTCCCCATACCGGCTTTCTCTCCCCTGCAGGTGATTCTGGATATCCGCAGTACACGTGGTTCACACCCGTACACAAATCTGCGTGGAGAGGGCATTTGGACTGCTGAAGGCACGCTTCCGGTGCCTCAACCACACGGGAGGGGCAATGATGTATGCACCAGAAAAAGTTGGAAAAATTGTACTGACATGTGCCATGCTGCACAACATCTGTTGTCCCAGAAATGTGCCACTGCCCCCTGATGCTCATGTGCTGCCACCTCAGGATGGTAGTGAGGGCGATGAAGTGCCAGAATGTGTTGCACATGCACAAAGGGTTGGGCTGAGGGAGGGGAGGTTGGCCAGACAGGGATTGATTGATGGATTCTTTTAGAAATGGGTAATGGGTAAATTGTAAATATATCACTTCAACATTAAATTGCATTTGTAACAATCACTACTGTCCATGCATGTGATTTTTGTAACGTGATTTATTTTCCGTCCAACGAACCCCCCTCCCCCCAGTGAACACCCAGCACACAACCCCTCCCAGTGAACACCTAGCACACAATCCCCCTTCCCCCAAGTGAACACCCAGCACACAATCCCCCCTCCCCCCAGTGAGCACCCAACAATCCCCCCTCCCCCCAGTGTACAACCCCCAACAGTGCAGTTGCCTCATCAGGCCAACAACAATGATGCCATGCACCACTAGGATGGGTGCGGGTGCTTCCCTCTCCCAGGTCCCTCCGGTGTGCGTGCCCTCAGGTGGCGCATGGACCGGCGCCTCGGAGATGGGTCGAGTGAACCCTCTGTTGGTGTTGTGGAAGTAGAGGGTACAGAAGCGCTGGCCATCATGTGCTGACGCATGAGGTTATTGGCCTCGCGTTGCTGTTCTGCAAGTGCTGACACTGCCTCTGTGAACTCGCGCACTCAATGCCTAAAGCCTGTTAGGGCAGCGGTGCATTGTTGTACGACTTGCCGTGTACGCGCATTGTCCTGCGCCACGTATCTGCACCCATGCCTGATGGAATGACTGACAGCCTTTATGTGCCTGCTCTGCACCTTTGCCATGGCTTCAACCCGGGCCTGTTTGGCCTCGATGATGTCCAGTCGGCTCATGACTGCTGCCCCAGTGACAAAGGGCTCCCCTGGTGCGTCACGTGGTGGACCGCGAATTGGGTGCTGTCGGGGGGGGGCTGCATGGCGAAATGCCACCAGCCTGGACTGGGCTGCCTAGCTCAGATTGCTGGTCCTCTGGCCTCCCATAGGACGGTGTGTCCACATCTGGCTGCGGTGTGCTGCAGCGATTCACAGGCACATGGCGAGTCCCTGCCTGCTGTCTGCCTGGGCTTGGGCTTCCCAGGGGTGTTGACACCCCTTCTCCATCACTACTACTGTGAGAGTGTAGTGCGGCGGCATGATGCCCACGTGGAGGTGTTGCTCCCACGTCGGGCTCCAATTCAGACCTCTCTCCCTCGGCATCGGGGCTGTGGATGGTGGCTTGGGGTGAGCTGCTGGTCGCCTCCCTGCGGCCATGTGGCTGCCGCTGCTGTCTGGCGGGGCTGCGTTGGGGTGAGTTGGGTGTTCCCCTGGGTTGTCTCCCTTGGGTGCAGCGTCTTTGTGGGATGCTGGTGCTGGTGGAGGCACGGTGTTGTGGGCGCGTTGTCGGTGTGGCCTCATCCCCATCATCACCGGGCTGTTGGGATCGACGTGTGCCTGTGGGGTACATAGGGGGTGGTTTGAGTACAATGCTACATACATTTGTGTGATGCAGGTCATGCCAACAAGTGTGATTGAAAACAGTACCAATGACGCACTCGACTTGCATTCTGTTCAGTCACCATGTGGTGCTTGTTGTGGATGTGCATGGAGGTACACTGCATGGGAACGCGTGGTTGGGGTGGACTGCGCTCAGGCCTTTGTGGTTAGGTTGATGCACAGTACCACTGTACGAAGCTGGGAGTCTATCCCCTGCCCCTGTCATTCATGCACTGCACGTACGGGGTCGTCTAGGCAGCACTACCGTTCTAGGGATGTGGGCCTTACTTACGGGTGTATGCAGTGCCTCAGACACGTCTTCACTCTCATTCAGATGCATGTATTTGGGGATGGGACTCACCTGCCGTTGGGTTGATGCCAGTCTCTGCCTCCGCTCCACCAATGCCCTCGATGGTTCCGACGTCGATCAGGCCCGTCAATTTCTCCTCCCATGGTGTGAGGTCGGGTGGGGGTGGTGGTGGGCCCTCCTCCTGTGGCCCTGCTTGCACTCCTGTGCTGGGACAGGATGCCTCGCACTCGCACGCGCAGGTCATTCTGCCGCTTGCGGCAGTCCTCCCATCCCGGGGGACGCGCCCCACGGCACTGACCCTTTGGGCGACGGATCGCCATATTTGGCCTCTACGATGGGCACTGGTTTTCCGCTGCTGCAGCTCATTATGGTAAGTCAGTGCCTCCTCCACAAGTACCTCAAGCTCCTGGTCACTGAACTTGGGTTTCCGGACCCTGTCCAGTGCAGACTTGCCCCTAGTGCGCTCTTGACTAATTTGTCCAGTGCAGACTTGCCCCTAGTGCGCTCTTGACTAATTTTCCAGCCTTGGATTGCGTGGATGGCTTCAAGTAGCGGTGATATCCGACGGATTGTGATTTCCAAGAAGGTTGCCGCTTTATTTCCCGTTCCAGCGGTGACGCGTTTCCCGCGCGCTATAAGCGCGACGTGGCGGTAGCGCACCGTGCGCCGGATTTAAGGGTTCGCGCTAATCGCGCTAACGCCAGGGACCGGGGCGCGTGCACGATGACTCGTGATCTGGCGGATTATCCGCCGGGTGCCTTGGCGTTAGCGCCATTTAGGTCCGGCAATCCGCCACATTTACCGCCCAAGTCGTGATGAGGCCCAAAGACTGTAAAAAAAGATCGGACAACCTCCGTCTCATGGTCCGGAACATCTTGTACAGCAATCGCAGGGAGGCCATGGCCACAGGCGGGGGTGCCCACTCTCCAGCGAAACTGACGCGCTGGGAGGAAACCTGCAGCACAACCATCCAAATGGAGTCAACAGAGGGCTTCGGCGAAATGGACACGGGTGCCGCGACATCGGGAGATGGAGGTGAGTGACCCTGCAAACCCCAGTAGGCCAAACCATGACGTAGTACAACTGATGTGAAAGTGAGCCAACCCAAGCCAATGCATGGCCCAACATACACACATATACAGATCCATGTACATATGGAGGCCCAAACACTGCCACAATGAAATGCATGCTGTGTGCCAGCCCCATTACCAACAGGCACCCAACACAAAGGGACCATTTGCATGTCATACATTACACAAACCTCAATACAATGGCATGCCACCTGGTACGCATCCGTGCGGAATGGAGACGCCACGGCTCATGCCAATATGCCCCCCCCTTGAAACTACCCTGTGTGACACACCTATAAGATTGTAATGCATGAGAAATGATATACTGTGCAACACCAACTCATGCATCTTGCATGTAACACCATCACTGATGCCCTGCATCTCTTCTTCCCCCAGAGGCACTGATGCAGAACGAGAAATACGTCACAGGGAGGGGTAGCCGCCTAGAAAAGTTGAGACATATTATAACTTCTGTATGTATGTAGTTAATTAGATTGAAATTGGTGGTGTATGCAACAATTCACCAATGATTCATCCTAGTGATGTAATCTAGAACCCCCTAGGGGGTGGACAAGACAATATAAATTGTATTGTGTGAGTGTGCTCTATGTTATTTAAGAGGAACCACTTTTTTGAGGTGCAGTTTTTATTATTGCACTCCACTTTCTTTATCAAAGCAGCAAAATCCAAAATACAGTGTCCTTATAAAATGGAAAAGCAAAGGATACAGGCAGTAATAGAGCATACGTCTCAAACCTGTTCTGTAAGCAAAGGAATAAAGTAACCAGAAAGCAAGGTACTTATATTATGATAATAAACTTTTGACCAAATCTCTGCATAACATTATCACTTGAGTGGTAAAATTCTTTACCAAGAGCAGCAGAGGTACATTTGCATCAATTACAAAAAAGATAAACAAAATGTTTTCCCATTCAGGGAATTCTGCAACAAGAGCAAAGCAAGACAGACTGGTGAGTGTTAGTAGATAGTGTACATTTGCATATAGGTAAGGAGCAGTGTTCCTTGCAATGTCAATTATGAGTCCTATATAGTTGTACACTGATTTTTCGATGTACGAGTGACCAATCCTCAGTCGGTCAGAAGGAGAAAGTCAGGACCCTGGCCCAAGGCCATCTACATCCAGGGCCTGACCACAGGGCACTGGCCATTCCACCTCCGGGGCAGCACCGCGGCCCACAGTGCAACCCAGGGCATGTGCACAGGCCAGCCAGGCACATGAGGAAACCACAGCAGCGGACGAGACTGCGGCTACTGAGCTGCCAACAATAGCTGAAGGGGAGGCTGATGGCACCCAGTCCACTGCCACAAGTTCAGTGGATGAGGCAGCAGCCACAGCCCCACTCAGTGATGTGGATGTGGAAGTGGAGGAGTACATGGACCTTGATGGAAAAATCCATGTGGAATGTCCCCACACCCCAGGCCCCCCGTCCACCCCCCAACACGCCACTCAGGGCACACTGTCCAGCCCCATGCTGGATTCTGCATTTCAACTGCACAGTCCAGAACTCACAACCACCCCAGCAATGGCCCACCCAGTTGCAATGGCCCACCCAGTTGCAATGGCCCACCAAGTTGCAGCACCCTCTATCTCCACAGTCCCCACTGACATGGAGGCACGCCTGTCAAGGGTGGAGGCCCGGCAGGACTCGATGCTTGAGCCGGTGCGCCAATATGTGGCTGACAGCGAGGAAACACGCTGAGAGATCTGTGAGGCCAATGCTGGGACCATTTCGGCCATTAATTTTAGTGCAGTCATGATCTGTGAAAGTTTGGGGGCCGTCACACAGGTCCTAACCAGCATGCTCCAAAACATGCAGCGCCAACAACCTGCACTGGCGGTGCAAATCCCCTCTGCATCCACCCCTTCGTCCACACCTGCATCCTCCGCTCCCTCCAGCCCTGTGCGGATGACAAGGCGGAGTGCAAGGCAGACTGAAATGCTGCCCCCGGACACGAAAAAATCCTGGAAATAGTGTGGGATGACAATGGGTGAGGGGGGAGGTGGTGTTGGTGGTGTAGAGGGGATTAAGGGGGTGTTTATTGGGGGTATGGGGTGTTTATTGGGGGTATGGGGTGTTTATTGGGGGTATGAGGTGTTTTTTGGTGGTATGGGGTGTTTATTGGGGGTATGGGGTGTTTATTGGGGGTATGAGGTGTTTATTGGGGGTATGGAGTGTTCATTGGGAGGTATGGGGTGTTTGGGTGTTTTGGGGAGGAGGGAGGGCGTGTGAGTGGTGGAGGGAGGAAGCACTATTTTGTAATTTTCATTAATACACCAGTTGTGTGCAAAATCATTTAATGCCTGGACATTGTTCATTTTGTGTGTGTCCATTCAATTAATGACAGCGCACCGTGCCCAACTCCCCACACACCCTGTGTCCATGTCCACACGGTCCAAGTGCTCAGTGTAGCACTGACACATAACTATCAACATCCCTGTGGTTCAGAAGTAATCGTCAATCAGTGATTGGCGTACAGCACGGCCATCTTGTGCATCACGTACTGGCAGGGGTGCTGCTTCTCCTCCATCATCATCCTCATCATCCTCATCTGGTGCATGCATGTCAATGTCAGGTGGCAATGGTACATTTCTCCGGATGCACATGTTGTGCAGCATGACACAGACCATGGTGCTCTTTACCACCTTCTCAGGGCCATAAAGGAGTGCTCCACCAGACCTGCTTTGGCAGCAGAACCCTGCCTTCAACAGGCCAAAGGTCTGCTCAATCACAACACAGGTACGGGTATGAACCTGATTGTACTCCTCTTTGTGTCTGTTACGCGGGTTCCGCACAGGGGTAAGTAGCCACGGCTTCAAGGGATAGCCTCCATCACCTGCATGGGAGCACAAAGAGGTATGTGTGAGTCAATCTGAGCTGACACCTTTAGGATTCACGGCCATGGCCGCATCTATTTGGTGTTGACATGCACATGTCCCTGTATGTATGCACACAGATTGATTTGATGCATTGTGTACTGCAATATGGCCTGCTTGTGCGTCTTGCATGTTGTTATTGATGTACGGCATTGGTTTTATGCATGGCATTGACGTGCCATGTTCGGTTGGGATGTTCAGGTCAACAGTGTTTAGCTCTGAGTGCATTATCCACTCACCGCCCATTCCCACCCAGGTGGAGTATGCATCCCCCACCAATCTCACCCAGGTGGAGTATGCATCATCCCCACCTCACATCCCCGATGCACTGCGATGGGCCAGTCAGGCAACTCACCAAGCAGCCAGGCACGCCGTCCAGCATGTCGGTCCATGTAGAGGCATAGCGTGGAACCATGGCATCATGTGTAGATCCGGGATATCGGGCACAACAATGCGTGATGATCTTGCTGGAGTCACATACCATCTGCACATTGATGGAGTGGTATTGCTTGCGATTGCGGTACACCACCTCATTGGCATGAGGGGCCACCAATTCTACATGGGTGCAGTCGAGGGCACCGATGCAAATGGGCATGGCTGCCAGTGCATGGAAGCCTACTTTGGTGTCAGCGAGCTCCTGGCGGGTCCGTGGTAGGTGAATGTGGATGCTTGCATGCTTCAGGAGGGCATCAAGCACTTGGGTCAGCATGCGGGACAAGAGTGGTTGTGACATGTCATGCAGCTGGCCCGCTGTGTGCTGGTACGTGCCTGTGGCCACGAAGTGGAGCACAGACACCACCTTTAGTAGAGGGGGGATGGCAGTGTGGATTTCTATCAGGCTGACGATGTCGTTGTGTATCATGTCCACTATGGTGGTGATGATGTCCCGGTCCAACCGGTACAGGGTGTGGATCTGCACAGAGGTTAGATTGAATGGACTGGGTCTGATGCGACAAATTGATGGCTGCCTACGTGGTACCACTGGCTGCACTGGTGGAACTTTCTGGGCCTATCTCACCCTCCTTCTCCTCCTGCGTCTCCTCTGTGCTGCCTGTTGTTGTAGCTGTAGTTGTTGTTGCTGTTGTAGCAGTACAGGCATGTCCTCCAGCCCCACAATTGCAACAGCTAGTGGGATCATTTTGGTGTAGCAAGGGGTGTGGTGTGTGGGTGTACTCCTTTTGTACTGGGACAGGCTCCATTGACTCCACCTGTGGTGATTGTGTGCACCTGTGGCAGTTGCCTGCACTGCAGGTTGCTATTTGCGGGTGGTCCGCAATGTCAGTATTGCCGCGGTCGTGCAGCCCCTAATTACTGCCATCCGGATGCCGGTAAGTGCATGCCTGCGTAACTTGTGATGTCCTCCTGTTAGCGGCATCCCGGTATTGGCGCCGTGAAGGGGCGCGTGTATGCGCGCATGCCGGTAAGAAGGGGCACGGTATGGGCGGTGGCGGTATTGGCGGGTTCTTGGCTCGTAATGGCCCGGACCTGTTAACGATGCCGGTAATGCCATTCTGCCTTCCTTTTTTCATTACCTCCATACTCGTAATGAGGCCCTTAGTCTCTTGATTTACGTACTAAAGCAGGCACTTGCCTTGAGCAGCACAATATTGCCTGTAATTTATCGGATCAGCACAAGTATATCCACTCGGGTAGCCATCAAGCAGTCCAGACCGCCTTAAATTTGATAGTCGCTTTGAAACATTAATATTAAAGACTGCAAAATAACTACCATTATTTTTAAAGCTTGTATGTCAGATATATATCAAAATTGATAATTATCACACCGGGAGAGTGCCTTGTTTTTTTGCACCAATAGAAATAGAAAATAGATTTGCCGTATGCAATTTAGAAACACATGAACGTACTAAAATGTAAATTCAATTAGTTGCAACCAATAATACTCAATTTCAAGTATCTGAATCTTTTCATTAATGACGTAGGGTCGGAGATAGAGGTTTGGACAATAATAACGAGCAACACTATGGGCCTCATTACGACCCAGGCGGTAAGTTACCGCCTGGGTCGTACCTTTACCACCATGGCGTAAACTATGTTTACGCCATGGTGGTTGGCGGACTTACTGCCCCATTCCGAGGTTGACGGGGCGGTAAGTCCCCAATCCCCATTTACCCTTCCCCATTCCCATTTTTGCCCCATAGGGCATAATGGGAGTGGGGAAGGCGTTAATTACGCCACCGTAAATTACGGTTGCATAATTAACAACAAGGTCCCTTAGCGCCATGGATTTTAACACCTGCTAAAAGCAGGTGTTAAAACCTCCATGGCGCTAAGGGACCTCGGAATCAGGCGGTAAGGGTCGGCGCTGTTTACGCCGCCGTAAACCCCTTACCGCCTGGGTCGTAATGAGGCCCTATGTAATAGGAGCCCAAAAGATGTCGGCCAGCTACACAGAGAGATGTGGAAATGGCAAATGGACTAACGTCACCTAGGCAACGCCTAGAACAACAAAAATGCGCATTTGCGGCATTTCTTTGCCGACGCAAGGAGACTGTCAGCAGATCTTATACGTAAGCTCCCTTCGTCCAACATATGAGATCTAAATACGGGGTCAGCATCGCACGGCCCGGATGATTATGGAATTGTTAAATATTAAATCACAAACATCTGTTTATTGAACCGGACGTCGGACGAGCCTTTCGGCGTACTATCAGTTATCATCAGTGCAACGCAGCACGGAGCTCAAACTGCTTAAGCAGTGCGCGCCTAATATGAGTAGGACATGTTGCAGCAACCCTGTATTTAACACGGTGCACAGGCTAATACAACATATGAATATGCATTTCTCAACATAGTCAACGACAAAATGACAATACACATTAGTTTCTTGGGCACAGAACAGAAGTATAAAGAGATAGCCGCTCTCTCTCGTGGCATTGGCTCTAGTCAAGTTTAAATATTTTCTTTTTTCTAGGTGGGATTTAACCCGTAAAAATAGATGTGAGTAGCATCACTAGAGCCATTCAAATTGAAAGCATGACTGGGTAAGTCCACCTTGAGGACTGTCAATGGTGAACACTTTAACCAAACTAGAGAATATATTCATAACTAACCTGTGTGTATGCTTTTTCTCATTTTCCTTCAATCTCCACCCCCCTAGGCCCCTCCCGGATTCTATGTGACAAAAACCATAAATGCCTGTTATTTATCTCGATTCTTTATTTTTTGTTTTGTAAACTCAAAAGGATTTATGTTCTTTTCCTTTCAAATTTATAAGTTTTTTGACCCATCACTTGATTCTGTCAAATTTATAGCACTGATTGAAAAAGGCATCGAATTTGCCGAAACACGTGTCTCACTAAGGGCAATTTATTACACATCACCAAGGAATGTAACATCTTACCTGATAAATATTAGGGTGCACAAAGTACAACTACAATCAGTGTTTGAATGAATTATTGTGGCGCTGCGAAAAAAGTGAAAAAGGGTTTTTTCCTCTCTTTTGGTATAATTAAATTGTATGTTGGAGTTCATGGGTTGTGGTGAGGCGGAATGAAAACACACAAGAGGCAAAACGTGTGTTCTGCCTCCTCAGCCATGATGTAAGTAATAACACAGAAGAACAGCGAGTGAACACTGGTTTGTGGTTTCTTGGTGCCTGAATAGAAAAGGTTTCTATTATCAATTATGAGTATGACGAAATCCAAAGACACGGTAGTGTAGGAACTATTTATTCTGGACCCCAAGCCGACGCAGCCGTCCAAGACTCAGCAAACCAAACAACTGACACGTCTGGAATGTTGCTCTCCGAAGTAGAACAACATTCCACACGTGCCAGGCTATGACACAACTCTCCCCCTTAACATAAACATTTGCATAATGCAGTATGGAGCACACCTAAATTAACTGCAAAAAAAACTGCAATAAGCATAATGCAGTATGAAGCACATCTAAATTAACTGCAAAAAAAACTATTGCAATAAAAACAAATGCAATGACAGCAATGTAACACATTTAGTCTCTCAATAGGATGACCATCAAAATACATTAAAAAGATTAGTGTAAGAGTATACCTCAAATTACAATAATGAAAACTAACTCACAAGACCCTCACACGACCCTACCCTAAATTTGATGGGGGGACCACACCTCATCACCGGGCGATAAGTACAACCAGCCCGTACTGCATCATTGCATGACCCATTTCCATCACCACCATCAACACCCATATCAGTGTAAACCTCATCACTTTACTGCACAACATTCTCAACAGGAACACTCATCTGATTTCTTTGTAAACTCGGATGAAAATCTAAAACAGACCCATCAAGATCATCATTCCCCTGATCATCCCCTAACACACCACCTTTGCCACCATCCAGAACCACAATACGTTTTGTACTCCACCTTGAACCATCCTCTAATTGTACATGCCCCTCCCCACACTTCACCACTCTTAGGGAAGGCAAGAATGCACTCCTACCCTTCGGCACACATCTGGGATTCTTGACACAAACCACATCACCCACCTTCACCTGTAAGCTCCTCTTACCCAACTGACTCACCCTTACCACCTCCTGGCGCGCTAACACCCTCTCCCTCACACTACTGAGATTCATACAACAAGGGCAACCCCCTCCCAACGCTAGGGACCTTAACCTTGACCACACCTTTCTTCTTCTCATCAACTCGAAAGGCATCCTCCCTGTGGAAACAGGTGGCGTCCTGCGATATGCAGACACATATTCCGCAACCACATCTTGCCAGTCCAAACCGTTAGCTATAGCAAGCTCAATGGCACTTTTAATCACACCATTTACCCTTTCTACCAACCGATTGGCACTCGGGTTGTATAACGCAGTGCGATGGTGCTCTACACCAAACAACTCCAAAAACTCCCTCTTTTTTTTACACAAATTGGACACCATTGTCCATCACTATGCTGTCTGGCACCCCCTCCCTGTCGAATACTTTCCTAAGAAAAGCAATGACAGACTCTGTGGTCAATAGATCTATCGAAAAATCGGAACCTGGTAATAAAACTGGCCGACAAAGGGGGAGGGATTGTGCTTATGACGAATGATCAATACACCCACATGATCATGAATCTATTACAAGATGGTGTTAGCTATCAGTCTCTCAGAAAGGACCCCACCAGAGAAATGCAAAGAGAAATCTCTGAAATGGTCACCTACGCCCGAGAGAGGGACTGGATTACTGATAAGGAAGCTACTTTTTGGACCATATCCTCCAATCACACACCCTGTTTATATGCCCTCCCCAAGATACACAAAAATGCCGAAGATCCACCGGGGAGACCAATTGTCTCCGGGTGTGGCTCCATTTTGGAACCATTGGGCCAATTTATCAACCACTTCCTCAAACCGTTAAGCATCAGAACGAAATCGTACCTACGGGACACGATGCACACCATTCAGGTGTTTGAACAATTGCCTTTTATTTCCTCACAACAATTGTTAGTAACCATGGATATCAAGACACTATATACTTCTATCCCACAAGATGCGGCGGTAGACTGCATATACGAGCATTTGACTCAAGAGGAAGCCCAACCCGGTGCATACCGAGTCCCACCAGAATTTATTATTGAACTGGCAACCTTTGCCTTATGCAAAAACTTCTTCACCTTTGACAACCAGTTTTACTTACAGGTCAAGGGCACGGCTATGGGCGCAACCTTCGCACCCAGCCTAGCAATTTTATTTATGGTCTGATTCGAAGAACAACATGTTTATAGCCAAACCAACCAGTGGATTTCCAACACCTCCCACTGGTATCGTTACATAGACGACATTATTTTCATTTGGTCTGGGGACGAGACATCGCTCCAACTATTCTTTCACTGGCTCAATACACGGAACAATAATATTCAATTCACTATGGAATTTAGCGCCACACGGATACATTTTTTGGACCTTGAAATCTCATGTCTTAATAATAAACTCATTTGCAACCTTTTCCGGAAAACTACTGATCGCAATACACTTTTACATTACCAGAGTGACCATCCGCAACACATTAAACAGAACCTTCCGTATGGTCAATTACTTAGGATTAGGAGGAACTGCACTTCCCTCAATGATTTCTACGAAAACGCTAGAGCACTCAGTGCGCGACTGCGCACACGTGGATACCCCAGAAGATTGGTGAATACTGCTACTAAGAGAGCTCGCTTCACTAATCGAGACTCACTCTTAACACCGAGAATAGATTCCAATGAACCCAAAGAGGAAAGACTTACATGTGTGATCGCACATGGCCCCAACACCTTTGATTTAAAGAAAGTGATCCGTAAGTATTGGCCCA
Source organism: Ambystoma mexicanum (assembly GCF_040938575.1). Classification (NCBI taxonomy): domain Eukaryota; kingdom Metazoa; phylum Chordata; class Amphibia; order Caudata; family Ambystomatidae; genus Ambystoma; species Ambystoma mexicanum. The sequence continues at coordinate 999,403,156 of NC_090923.1, forward strand.
TTGTACGATTACAGCTCTCGGACGAACCCATTCCTCGGTTCGCTTTCAAAAGAGCGAGGAATATCAGGGAACGCCTGGTTCATTCCTCTTTTACACGAGTACCACCGCGTACAGGCATTTGGAATCTACGCAGAGTCACCGGCCACTATCCCTGTGGGACATGCTTGTTGTGTAAATTTACCAGGAAAATTCAAACATTCAAGATCAGTGACAGACAATGGGTTTTGAACAACCAATCCAACTGCAAAAGCAGCCAAGCTGTATATTGTATTGAGTGCCCATGTGGCCTCTGTTATGTGGGACAAAGCATGCAGAGTGCTGGGACTCGGATATCAGAACATCGGTCCAGGATCCGTTGCAAGAACATCACTTCCCCTTTGGTTTCACACTTCTCATCCCACCAGCACACCCCTGATGATATCCTCTGGTGGGTCCTTGACAGGATACAAACAGGCCCGAATATTCACAATAGACTCCTTGAACTAGAGAAAAGATGGATCTATAGACTGGATTCCCTGCAAAACGGCCTTAACGACAATCACCATTGTAATTTGACCATCCTGGCCTTCAACAGGCTCTTGTCTAATGCAGAGCTGTGCGGGTACTGTCACCAGTCAACCCTCACCTGACATTTCCCACCAGGGCTCTCTCTCTCCCCCCCTTTGTTAGGCACTCAGCCTGCTTGTGCAGCCCCTCTTCCACATGGGGTCCCTCTCACCTTAGACATCGCTCTAGGTACGCCCCATCACATCTGTGCACCAACAATGAGTCTGGGGGTCCCAATTCATTTGGGCACCCCTCACATCTGTATAGCTCAGCATTCTCTCGGTGTGTACTTCACTTACTTACACCGGTCTAGGCACATCTCTCATATTTGGAGCACTACGTTAATCCCTAATCACTTCCTGTACCAGGTTCCCATTTCCCTGCCTTCTTTTGTTAGGGTTCCCCGAGGAACTTCCGAGCAGTCGGACTTGACGGGCTCAGATTGGCCATCTGGGACACACCTCCCCATCTGGCACCGCCTTTCAGGGCTCCTCTGATTGGTTGTCTCCCAACCTATCAACACCAATCCCAGCTTCCAGCCCTCACAACGCGACGTTGTTGCCATAGCGACGGACGTCTTCTTTTCATATTTTTTTGCCCAATCGGTCAGTGCAGCTCACGAACGCAGCCCGCTTACAGGACACGGCTTTCTTTCCAGCCTCGCCGGCTCTGTGTGCTCACTGGAGCTTCACTCTCCACTCTGCCAGGTATTTATTTACTTTTTTAATATTCATTAGTTTCCAGCAACCGGTTTCGGCTTGCAACCTCTATTTCATAACATGTTTTCTTTCATATGTCATTTCCTTAGGATTCTGACATATACACCTGTCCTGAATACAGATCTTTGCTCCTACACGCGACCACTTTGGTTGCATCATTCATCAACCAATCCATCCTATTGGCAACATGGGAACTGCCCATTCCACAGCGGTTCCACTTTGCACTATCACTTAGGTAAGCAGCCCACTGCCTGACACCCCCATTTTCCGGCACCCCTTCTCCGCCTTTCTCTGTTTTCCTGCACCGGGGGGTTGGACTGGAACCGTATATGGTCTTTATAGTTGAAGGGGACAATGTGCCATTATTTCCCAAGTTTACATGGCACTGAGTAGTTTTTTGCAGACATGACCAGGGTCTCTATTCTGCACTGAAACAAAACCATCCCACCTACACCTGAAACTTCTTTTTGTATATAATTGTTCATAGCTCACTACACTTGATTTTAATTGTTAGCACTTAATTCTTTTACTCTCTCCACACCGTCATGTATTTTTTTCTTTTTTCTTTCCTCCTTTTTTTCAAAACAACAGGGTCTTGCTACTTGTTGCCCTGATGAAGGCGGAACACTCAATCCAACTGTGAAGATTCTATTTTCTCCACTTAGTTCTCACTGCCGAAACGCATCTTTGATTAAAGGATACTGGAGGTCCTCCACTATACACCTCACCCAGTTTGGATTTAGAACCCGGTCTTCAGTCCTCCATTTGCAAGGACACTACTTCGTGGTGAAGCCGTGTTGGGTTCTTATTCTCCCTCGGATGCGTTGGCAGACCCAATCCCAGCTTTTCAATACTTTTAGCCTGGGATTTTATTTTCAATTAATAAGACTATTCATTGAAAACAAAAAAATATTTTCCTTTTTGCACATTTGATGTTTACAGTCTACGGCAATAATGCAGTTAGAAATATTGCATTGACTTTCAGAGTAACTTCACTGAGTATTTCTCTGTTCTTATTTGTATAGGAAAAATTGTATGTCTAAATGACAAGGAACTCTTGTTTATATCCGGATTTGGTCTGGGTTCTTCCTTTCTCCTTTTGGTTTAATTTTTGATTTTGTTCTCTTCATTTCTCATAGGTTCAACTCGTTAATATATGGTTTGAAAGATTTTATCCACTGTTAAAAATGTGAATTACATGTTTTTTTTTTTTAAACTTTGGTTTTATTAACATTTTCATAAACAAACATTGGGGCACTATATGCATTCACATGGAATCAAGAAACAGGCCCGAGGGCCGCTGCCCTCCCCCCCCCACCACCCCAATGCAGTCCCGCCCCCCAAGAAAAAGAAAAAAGAAGGAAAAAACCCCAAGTCGGGGCTTTGAAACGCGAGCTGTCTTAGTCTGGAGCTTGGAAGCGAGCTTGAGCGTTGACTTCTAGTTTGGCTGTGTTCCGTCTGCCGGTTCCCGGGCCCCGGGCCCCCGCACCGTTTCCAGTTCTCTGCTGCAGATCAATGGACATCCCATCCCCAGATCTGTTTCACCCCGTACCAGTTCGCTTGGAAGGAGGCCGAGTCATTGTTCACCATTGCCGTTAGTTTATCCATCAAGAACATGTTTTTGACCTTCTGTAGCCATTCCACCTTGGATGGAGTTTCTGGGCTCTTCCACTTTTGGGCAAGGGCTACCCTGCCCGCTCGTAGCATTGTTTCCCACATTCTCGGGTACCTCATTGTGTCCGTGTCCTCTGGGGGTAGGCCCAACAGCATGGTCAGAGGGTTTTGGGGGAGCATTTCCTCCGAGATTTCAGCGATCCAGCCCCTTACCTCCGCCCAATATGCCTGTACCTTCGGGCAGTGCCACCACATGTGTGCCCTCGACCCAACCTGGTCGCAACCCCTTGGGCATGTTGGGGAAACACCAGAGAACATTTTTGACAACTTTGCAGGGTCTCTGTGCCATCCCTGGAGGATTTTGAAGTTATGTTCCATATCCGCGGTAAATAAATTCCCGTGGAAGGCTATTTTAAAGATCCTGGACCAGGCGTCCTCCGAGATCTCTTCCCCTGCCAGCTCGTTCCAAAAAGAGCGGAACCGCCTTCTCTCCCCCAGATTGACAGTGTTCAAAATTTTATATACCCCTGAGACCGCCCCCTTCCTAGAAGTCGCTGTATCAAGAAATTTCTCAAAGGGGGTCAGTTGTCTCTTCAAGTCTTGACCCCAGGCCTGGTCACATAAGATGCCTTTCAAGCGGAGATATTCAAAGATGGTTAGTGATCCCTGACCAAGAGCGGCCCTCAATTCCTCGTATGTTAGGAATTCTCCCTCCCTGAACATCTGCCCTGCCCATTCCATCCCCGAGTCGGACCAGGACTGAGCACAGCGGAACCCCCTACTGCCCAGCATGAGGGGTTGGCTCCATTGGGAGGACATTGGGGACGGCCAAGACGTTAAATGTGCTGTCTGGGGGCCCTCCCGCCAGATTGCCCATAGAACACCTAATGTTGGGTGGGACTTCAGTCTATTCGGGATAAATTTCCGCAGGGCCCATAAAAGGTCCCGGACCTTTAGTGGATGGGTGTCCATGTCTTCCAGGTAGGACCAGTATGTGCCCAGCCCCTCTTTCATATGCTCCAGAAGGACACGTAGCTGGGCGGCGCGATAGTAGAGTTGGAAATCTGGCAACCCGAACCCTCCCTCCTCCCTGGGTAGAGTCAGGACAGTTTTCGCGGTTCTCGGTGTCTTACCCTGCCATATAAACTCACGGACCGCGTTTTGGAGGACCCTGAAGGTCTGGTCAGGGACGACCGCGGGAAGAGAGGTAAAGAGATACAACAACCGTGGAAGAATGTTCATCTTGACTGCCGTCATGCGGCCGTACCAGGACAGGATCATGGAGCCCCATCTCCTCAGGTCTGCCGTGATTCCCGCCATCACGGGGTCGTAGTTAATCGGGGCAAGAATGGAAAGGTCCCTGGGGAGGAGGACACCTAGGTATCGGATGGCGGCTTTCCCCACTGTTATCCCCTCCAACCTGTCCAGGGAGTCCACACCTGGGTCTTGTGTTCTCATGGGGAGGAGGACCGATTTAGAAGCGTTAATTTTGAGCCCTGAGAAGCGCCCAAATGTGGCCATCAGAGACAAGAGGGGGGGGAGCGAAAGCCGCGGGAAGGTAGGCCAGGATATCGTCTGCGAACAGGGATAGCTTAAATTCCACCTCACCTCTCTTGATGCCCTTGATATCTCTATGAGCTCTGATTGCGATGGCCAGGGGCTCCATTGCAAGGACATACATTAGGGGGGAAAGCGGACATCCCTGCTTGGTTCCCCGCGAGAGGGAGAACGGATCCGATAGCCTGCCGTTCACCTGAACCCTAGCCTTCGGGGCCCTGTATAGAGCAGCCACCCAGTCCCGGATTTGTGGCCCAAAGCCCATTCTCTGGAGGGTGAGTGCCATGAATCGCCATTCGACCCTATCGAACGCCTTTTCAGAGTCCAAGGATAGGACGCTCGCGTTAAGGTCCGCCCTCTGTGCATGGTGCATCAGATCTATAGTTTTCCGAATGTTGTCTGAGCCCTGACGACCCCCTATGAAACCCACTTGGTCTCCGTGGACTAGTTTCGGCAGGGCCCCCTCTATCCGCCTCCCAATCACCTTGGCCAGGATCTTCACGTCAGTATTCAACAGAGAAATGGGGCGGTAGGAGGTACACTCCGAGGGGTCCCTACCGTCCTTGGGGAGCACCACTATGATCGCCTCCATCATGGAGTCCGGGAGAAAGCCTCCCTCCAGCACTCCGTTGAACACCTTTACCAGATATGGGGCCAGGGTCGAGCGGAACCTTTTGTAAAAGGCTACTGAATAGCCATCCTCACCCGGAGAGGTACCCCTCTTCATGCCGCTAATCACTCGCTCCACCTCATCCTCGGTCACCGGGCCCTCCAACCCCTCCGCCATTTCCCTGGAAAGGGCTGGGATCTGTATTGAATCTAAGAACCCCTTGATTTCCTCCTCATCCCCATTATATTCGGAGGAGTATAGTTTTTCATAATATCTGCGGAATGCCTCTCCTATGTGGGATGCGTCATGGCCTAATTTCCCCTCCTCATTTTTGACTGCTCTCACCATTTTACTCCTCTGGACCTCTCGCAGTTTCCAGACTAAGATCCTGTCCGCCTTGTCCCCCTTCTCATAGTATCTCTGTCTGACCAGCTGGAGACTTCTTTCGGTTCTTTGGAGGAGGAGTTCCTTCAACTGGAGTCTGTAGTCGGCCAGGGCGGCCATCCTGTCGCCATCCAGGGGCTCCGCAGGGGAGCCCCCTGGTTGAAATTGGGCGATTTTCTCCCTCAGGCGCCTTTCCTGGGTGGCCCTTACCCTCTTTTCCCGTGCTCCTATTTTAATCAGGACTCCTCGCAAGGTGGCCTTGAAGGCATCCCAAAGGGTGTGTAGTCCCACTTCCCCATTGTCGTTAAACTCAAAGAATTCAGTGATGGCCTCTAGTATCTCCTGCGCTAGTACCTCATCTTTTAGTAGAAAGTCATTGCACTTCCATCTCCCCCCACGGTTGCTCAGCCCTCCCCTCGCTATCGTGATCCTGACTAGGTCATGGTCAGACCAGGGGACCGGCTCAACCCTATAGCCAGATATAGATGAGAACAGGGATTCGTCCACCAAGATGTAATCAATTCTGGAGAACGATGTATGGATTGCTGAATAGTACGTGAAGGAGGGGGTCTCGGGTCTGGGGGTTGGGATCGTGTCTACCAAGCCTATTTCCGAATTGACCCTCTGAAAAGTTCGGGCCGTGATTTCATCTGCTGCTCTGGTGATCTGGGGGCCTGTTCTTTTCCTGTCCCCGATTGGGTCCAGGACCATATTAAAGTCCCCACCCACCACCACCGTGCCGTGAACAAACAGCTTTAGCTTATCCCTCATCTTCTCCCAGAACTGGGCTTGGCCTTCGTTTGGACCATAGATGGCCTCCAGGGTGAGTGGGGCCCCCTGCAGGGTTCCTCGGACTAGCAGGTATCGGCCACCCGGGTCTTTCATTATGGTTTCTTTTTCGAAGTTGACTCCTCTAGCTAGTAGTATAGCCACTCCGCGTTTCTTACCCTTATGGGAGGCGCTAAAGACCTCCCCAATCCCACCACCCCTCAATTTGGGTTCCTTCCCCAGAGGCCAGTGGGTCTCCTGCAAGAAGAGGATGTCGAGCTTGGCTCTTCGGAATTCCCTACTGACCAGGGATCTTTTTGTGGGAGAATTTAAGCCCCGAACATTGAGGGAGCCCACACCCAGGGCGGGCAGACCCTCAGCCATAATTTAAGAAATCTTCCCTCATGATCAACGACTCAATGATGCTCCTTCCTGAATGCTCCTTGAATTGTGCTCTGAACTCCCCTCTTCCCCCCACCCTTCCCACCCCGGAAGGCATGAAACTAAACCCTAACTGCCCCCCAACCCCAACACCGAACTGAACCCCCTCAACTTTCGTGTACCCCCCCTCCCCCCTCCCCGGCGTCCAGCCAAATAGTTCTGCCAGCACTGGCTCTCGGCCGGACCACCAGCCTGCCCCCTGCGGCCAGGCCAATCGCCCATGAAGCTGTTCCTCTTAAGCCCCCCCAAACCCCCCCACGGCTGCATTCCTTTTTAAGAGACCCATATACTTGCTGTTCGTGGAGATGCAGTTAAAGAGTGAACCTCCAACTCCTCCGAGTACCAGTTAGGATCATAACAGATCGAGACCGTTCTCAGTCCTCGGGATCGTTCCGCCCACCTTCTTTCGCAGGCGATGGGGTGCTCATTTTCCTGAATTTGCGCGTCCCGGTTCTCTTTCTCCTGTCCCTCGGCGGGCCAGGGTCTCCGAGTCCGCCCCCCCCCGGGCCCGATGGGCCCGTCCGGGGGTTCGTGTCCACCACGTATTCCTGGATCGTACCACGGATGTCTTCTTCTGTTATCAGGGTCGATCTTTGGCCCATATATTCAAATGTCAGGGAGAAGGGATAGCCCCATCTGTAGCGTATCCCTTTGTCCTTTAGCAGCTGTGTGAGAGGGCGACACATTCTACGCTTAGCCAATGTGTATGCGGAGAGGTCCTGGTATATGGAAATCTGGGCGTTATTATAGGTGATTTCTCGGGCCTTCCTGGCCTCCTCCAGCACTTTAGTCTTTTCGGAGTAGTAGTGGAACCGGGCTAAAATCGAACGGGGGCCCCCCGCTCTGCCCCCCGCTCTGTGCACTCTGTCGAACGTAGGCTCTGTCGTCATCTCCTCCGCAAACAAGAGAGTGATGATGTCCCGCACCGCTCTGGTGACGTCCCTCTCCGTTTCCCCCTCCATTTCGGGCACCCCGAAAATCCTGAGGTTGTTCCTCCTCTCCCTATTTTCGAAATCGTCCATCTGGCGGGCTCTCTCCTCGTCCCTCTTTTCGAGGGCTTCTAGCCTCATGTTAAGTTGAATCTCCTGGGGTGCCGAGGTTGTTTGCTGCATCTCGACCTGGTGCAGTCTGTCTTCGATATTTTCCACCCTTTGATCAATTTTTTCAAATTTCTGTGCAATGTCTGTGCGCATGTCTCTGATTTCTTGTAAGATTGAGGCGAAGCCCCTTTCCATGGCTGAGGAGGAAGGGGCTGAGTCTTCCGACTGGGCCATGGTTCTTTTCCGACTTGTGCCTCCGTCGCCTTTTTTGCCCTCCTGGAAGCGATATACCTGTAGGGACTCCCGCCAGCTCATCAGGTGTCTTCCCGTAGTCCACTGTCCGGGCCTCAATGTCCCTGGCGGAGGGGTGAGGCCGCACTCCCGGGGGCGTCCGCGGGGGGGGACCCCGGGGCCAAGGGATCGCCCGCCGGGGCGGGTCCCGCCGGGGTTGTAGGGCGTTGCACTTAGTAGGGGGGGCGGGCACACGCCCCACCGTCTCCTGGTGGGGGCCTCACACCCCGTCCAAACTCCTCGTGGGGGGTCGGGGCCTTTACTGGATACCCCTTGGAAGGGCGTCGGGGGCCCCGTGGCCCGTGGGGCACGTGTTGTGGATATCTTTGAGTCAGCAGGGGGGGAAGGGCGTTCCAGGACCACTGGTGGCCCAGCTGTTTGTCTGTGTCCTTTTGTTATGTGTCTTCCTTCTCTCTTCTCTTCTTGCTTGTTGTTTTTTTTTTTTTTTTTTTTTTAATTATTTCTCCCCCCCCTTTCTTTTCCCTTCTTTTCTCCTTCCCCTCTTTTTTCCTCTTCTTTTTCCCCTTTTCTCTTTCTCCCCCCCCTTTCCCTTCTTCACTTTTGATTCCCCCTCCTGGGGGTGGGGGGTCACTCCCGGGCGGGCACACGCCCCGCCTGCGACCAGCGGGGGCCTCTCACCCAAGTGACCCCCTGTCCGTCAATGTCTTTGTGTTGGGGGGGTGGGGCCTTGCCTCCGGCGTGCTCCGGGGGTCCGCACGCCTGCGGGGAACAGTCCTCGGGCCTCCGCTGCCTCGCCTCACCTCCGCTGATGTGCCCGCGTCCAAAGATCCGGGGGGGGCCCTCCACCCCCGGCCCACGCCGTCCACCCGATCACTCCTCGCGGGCAGGGGCGGGGGTGCCGATCCCCAGAGCCTGCCCCAGGCCCCCGGGCTCCGTGCGGGTCACTCCGTCTTCTCCTCGGGAGCGGGCCTCCCGAGCGTGACCAGCCAGGCCGGGGAGAAGCAGGGGGGGAGGGGGCTGACCCCCGGACCGCGGCGGCGTCCCCGGGCCGACGCCGACCCGTTCCCCGCCTCTGTTCGGCGAGAAGGATAGTCGAGGGGGGGGGCGGGCCGGGCTATGGGCCTGCCATGCCTCGGGAAGGGTCCGCCTCTCCTGCTGCTCAGCGGCTCTCCAAGCCGCGCTCCTCACCCCAAGCGGGGAGTCCCGATCGCGGATCCTCCGCTTCCCGGGGGCCTCGAAGGCCGCTCCTTCACCCTGGGGGTGCACGGGGGGGGCGCACCGCGGAATTGTTGTGGCGTGCCCGCCGGGGGGCTGGGGGGGGCTCAATCCCTTGCCAAAGCCCGGCCACAGCGGGAGCTCCGCACTCAGGCAGCCATTGCCTGCGCGCCCCCTGGTGGCCTCTCGTGATTTACATGTTTGATTTAATTCTATGTATGTATTTTCCACATTAAATGTGTTTTCAATTGTTATGAATGGTTATGACTCTGTTATATACAATTGGGTGTAGTGTTCTTTACATAACCAACGAGGTTATACAGGTATTGGACCGATATGGTACTAATTTATTTATACCATTCATATGCCAATCCTTGACGTACCAGTACTCTTTTTTGTGAATATAAGTCTGTGGTCACCCTGTCAAAAGCCGCCACCTCCACCCACGGGAAGTGTAATCAACTAACACCAGTAAAAACCTACATTCGGGTTGTAAACACTCAAATGGGCACACGCTCTGCTGTCTTTGACCATAATTTCAACCTCCCGATCCATGGCCGGCCACCAATATTCCTCCCGCAACCCTCTTTTGGTTAATGAACGTCCTAAACGGCCTCCATGTGCCAAGTCCATCAATTTACTCCTTACACTCACGGGTGGAATTAACATCTCGCCCCTAGACACTCCCCATGGACCAACAGCAAACTCATCCAAAACCTGGGCGTAACCCTTTCCTTCTGTCTTACCTCTGACAGCATCCCACCCTTTAAGAAGACCCTCCTTAATCCAATTCAACTCAACATTCTTATCACTTTCCACCTTTTACTCATCCTTGTTGACAGCAGGAATAATACTTGCCACTTGCATACCCGCTTCACACAATTCCTGTTCACTATTGGATACAGGCGCCGGTAAGCACGATAAGCAATCAGCCACTACATTCCTCTTCCCCGGCAAATATTCCATGGTGAAATTGTACTCTTCTCCAGCATGGGGTCTGGCATGGATTCACATGCTCATGAATATTCCCCGTCGTCAGGCTGGGAATCCTCGGTAAAGAAAAAACCAGTATCAGTTTCGTTTCTGATCTGTCTTTCGTAGTAGTAACCAATCACTGGTCTCTGCGTCATACTGATCACAGCCAATGACTGCCCTCTACCTAAGCACCGCCTCTGGCAGCCATCTTCAGATTTTTACCGCACGGTCATGTGTTGGGATCCTCGTGCTATTGCTCTCGAGCGTTAGTGCTATTTTTTCACGTTTTTTCTCAAAAACTTTGTTTTTTCGGTCAAAAGAGCCTCAAGCTCCACCGACTCTCCATCCGATCAACGGGGACCCGTGTCGGATTCGTCTGCGCCCCTCAAGGGTGAAGATTTCGTCGAGCTACGCTTTTGGAGGACTCCAGAAGTTTCTCAGGCCCGGTCATGGCCCAGGAGAAGGGAAGCTCGACGCCCGGAAAGCTGTTCAGGGTCTGCCCTGGATGCCAGCTGCAGAACGTCTTCAAGGAGGACGAACACTCTTTTTGTCTTTACTGCCTACATGAGGACAAGACGCACGTGGAGAAGGACTGTGCGTTTTGCGGCAACATGTCGGAGCGGACCATGAAGGACCGCCATCAACGTCTCGTCAACTGGCTGGAAGGGAAGAGCCCGTCCGGCGAGAAGAAGAGGAAGAAATCCGAGCAGTCTTCTAAGACCTTTGAGGATGCCCCGGCGACGGGGGTCCAACATAAGGCCAAGCACCGCGAGTCCGCTGGCACCGGGAGCGCCGAACGGTCGGGCTCTACGGGCGCCAGGCTGGGCGCACCCTCCCCGGCACCATCAACCACGAGCCAACGCTCTGGGTCGGGTAAGAGGAAGGCCGAGCACCCGGCGAGGCTCCTAGAGAGGCCCCGGTCGAGCTCGAAGGCGGAGGGGGAGCGAGGCACTGTCCCCCCCCTCAAGGATAAGGCGGTGAGCGCACCTAAGGTGGTGAAGGCCTTAATCCATCCGGCCAAGCCCTCTATCGAGTCTGTCGCGGCGGCCCTGGCTCAGCCTGTGGAGGCTACGCCAGTGGTGGCGACCTCGGGGCTCAGAGTCTCCCTGCCACCTCGGAGGGAGTCCTCTTTTGTGCCCATCGATAGGACCCCCGTGAAATCCCCCATGGGGAAGAAAAAGGGGGGGCAGGGCGTCGTCGTAGATTCGGCCTCAACCTCGGAGGAGGAGCTGGTCGAAGTCTTAAGCAACGGCCTCGGCGTGGAAGAAGACCGGCCCGTCGGGATGGATCCCGACGCAGGTGATGACGACATCGTCGAGGGTACCGACGGGGCCCCTGATCGCCCGTCGGATTCCCCTCTGCCAGCGCCGCGAGACAGCTCGGCGGCCATTTTGTTGGCTATACAGTCCTTATGCTCAGAGATAAGGACGAGACTACCGTTGCCGACGGAACCTCTCCCGTCGGGGGACCCAGAACCGGGACCTTCTGGGGTTCCCCCTACCAAGAAAAGAAGGATCCACCCTCCTCCTCCTTTTCAGCCGTCGCGCCCCTTCCAGCCCTCCTCCCCGTCCACCCGAGGGGATGATACAGGGACTGACACGGCAGCGACGGGTACGGACGACGAGGTATACGACGAGGATGTACCGTCGTCGCCTCCCACCAGGGCTTCTCCGCCCGACGAGATTGGATCGTTCCACTCCATGATCGCCAGGGCATCCGAGCTTTTCCAACTCTGCCCTGAGGAGAAGAAGAAGGAAGGTTTCCTTTATCAGCGGCGCGAGGCCAAGAGGAAGACGGTCCTCGCAGTGCCTCTATTGGACGACATTTGGGATGAGGGCCTCACCCTCCTCAAGAACCCTTCCACGACGCCAGCTAGAAGAGACCGGTACGAGAAAAAGTACCGGGTCCCGGACACGGCCCCCCTGTGCCTCCGGGCGCAGCCTACCCCGGACTCCGTCGTCTCTGCGGCGGCCAGGAAAAAAGCGGGGGGGGTGCGGCCTCCACATCGACTTCCCCACCGGACGGCGAGGGAAAGAAATTGGACGCTATGGGACGCAGAGTCATCTCGTCTGTGTTAGGCAGAAACCTGTGCAGTTCCCTTGGGGAACACTGCAAAAGATTTAAGACCACAGGTAGAGCAGTAAACCCCTTTGGTAGCAGTCCGCACCACCCAGATTTACCTGGTAGCTGTGGCTGAGCAGTCAGACTTCTCTCAAGAAGAGTTAGGCAGTATGCAAAGTATACACAATATGTACCAAAACACAATAGCACAAGCAAACACTGACCAGAGCTTGGTTTCAAAAGAATATAGTTATTTATTTAAAAACACACATAAGTAAAAAACACTCTAACAACGAATATGGTAAAAACACTCCAACACAGTTATAATGAAAGTAAATTCAATCCTTTCTCCTATCTAGACAACTCTAGGTTAACACCACTTAATTAAAACAGAGGTGAGTGCTTAACGTTAGATGACACTCTAGTAGTTTCCAAGAAAGGGGGAGAAAAAAAGCAGAAATAGGTTAGACACACCACTCTAAGGTCCAGAACACTTGCAATAGGCTTAAAGAAGAATAAAGTCACAGGTGAGCAAAAGTCACTAGGCAGGGCCCACTCTTAGAGTAGCCGGAGCGAAAATGTGCCCAAGATCACACTGTTAGTTAGAGATTCAAAGTCTTGCAAAGAGTCAAAAAGAGTTTAGAGTGGCTCAGAAAGTTTAGCCAAAGTGTCCCAGGCACTCCCAGGTTCGAAAGCCGGGGACTAAATCTACCCCGTACAGTCGGTAGCAAGGGACGCCAGGCGGAACACAGTACCTTAAGCGGAAAGGATCCTCCAGCGGGGGCAGTTGTTCCAGGCAGTGACAGCAAGGCTCGACGTCGGTCAGGGGAGAAGAATATCTCGCTGAAGAGCAGAAGAGAAAGGTCGTAGCACTGCCCGGGAAGAAACCAGCCGCGGAGTCCTCCGGTTAAAGGGTTGGTACCGACTTTCGCGGTATGGGGGTAAAGTGTGGTATTCCGGATGCCGGGGTGCTTGGCACAGGCAAGGCGGCCACGAGATACCTCAAAAGAACGGAAAGAAGGCGAAAACTGGTTGTCCCCACCAGTCAAGGGAAGGAGCCACTCCGTTAAGAGTTCTCCTCGGTCGTCGGGAAAAAGTGGTGAGACGGTTCAGCAGGGCTCCACCGGGTGGTGTCGTCGAAGCAGGTCGGCTCAGCTCTTCCCTCGTCGGATTCTTGGTCCTGTGGCGACTTCTGAAGTCCCAGTCCCCAAAGCCCTGCTTTTATGCAGCAAGCCCCCATTCACCCAGCCTAGCTGTCACTCAAACATGCTAAGTGGTGAGCCGGGCGGCTCACCACTTGGGCCAATCAGGACGGAGTGCGACTTGAGTTACCAAGGTAACTCAGTCCAGGGTGCCTAAATCCCCCTCCACCCCTCCTAAGTACCCCAGACAGAGTGGCACCACTTTGGAGGGCTTCTGTGGAGAAGCCCGCCAAAAGTGGAACAAAGGGCTCCACTTTGGGTCAGAGTTACAGAGGCGAACACCAACGCCATTTTAGAATCAAGTTTTGGCAAAAAGTCCCAACCGGAGTTATAAAAATAAATATATAAACCGGCGGTATGTTTAAGGCTACCGTAAATAAATAATTAAATGTGTTAGCCTAAAACAATGGGAAATCCCATAGGAAAATATTCGCGGTCGAATATAAAAAGTAGTTTCCACTGCCACCAGCCAAAACTCGATCAGGGGGGACGGAGACGTGCCCCCTCGACTAACAGACCCTGGGGCAATCGAATTGCCCCAGCCAGTACGTCCATAATATGATGGTTTGTACTGGTTCTGTTCAGGATTCAAGACTAGCAAAGTCTTTGGTGACTTTACATGCCCTGGGAGACAGTAGTCAGTCCCAGGGTATGGAGTCTATGTTGGGGAGTCCCTAGGACACCCCTGGGTCACGGCACAGAGGGTGCTGTGTGACCCACATCACAAAAATACATGAGGCCCTATGGAGTAAAAGACCCCATAGCCCATTCAACACAAGGTTTAACCAAGAAAACACACTTCAACATGTCCAAGAGTGAGGGTAAAATTCAGCCTAAACAGAGAATTCTCCCTAACACTCGCCCCCCCCAGACTAAGGGACAGGAGGATTTAATCCACTCCTGGATGAACCTCATACCTCTAGTCGATGATATACATCCTAGAGAGTCCATCAGCATTTTGATGGTGACACCTTGACCTATGTTCAATGGAGAACTCAAAGGTTTTCTTTTGTAAGCTAACGGACCTACAGACCCTTTGAGGAACATCAGTCTTTTTGTTATAGGGGATCTGGTTGACCAGTCCCTCAGAAGTTGGTACAACTTCTGAACCTATGTTAGGCTTTTTCAAGGGGTCCTTATAAAGGATTCCCTTAGATCTAGAGGGGCCTCCAAGGTTCCTCACCACCTCTCTTGTGGGAGCAGGTTGGGTCTTAGGCCTCTTGGTTGGAGGGGTTGGGGTTAGGCAATGTACCTGCTTCCCCTTCCTCTTAGATCTACCCTTACCTATTTTAGGAGTTTCCCCCCTAATATTAGGATTTGAGTTGGGGTCTTCAGTAGAAGGTCCAACAGTCTGAAGGTTTTTGGCCTTAGACTTTTCTTTTCTGGTTTTCCACCAGCACTGAGAATTACCAGTTCTCTCAGGTCCAGATAGGGGCCTAGTTGGTCTATCCACCTCTTCCTCAGAAGCAGGGGGAGTCAGAGACTCTGAGACTAGGGGAACAATGATGGAGCTTGGTTGGGGCTCCCATGTTCCTAGCATACTATCCTGAAAGGTGCCTGGGTCAGAGGTCAACTTACTAAACCCAAGGCTTGTAGTGGGGTTCTCAGTAGAGGGTCCCACAGGCTTAGAAGGGTCCTTCAAGGTAGCCTTTCTAGCCAATTTGGTTAAGTTCTGCTTCTCCATACTGGGAGGCCTGGGGGTATGTGACACTACTCCTAGAGTTCTTAGGTCATTCCCCAACAGGACCTTCCCAGGTACCTCAGTCTGAACACTGACAGGGATCCTCACTGTCATGTTGTTACACTGAATGAGGGCTGGTAGAATAGGAACCATTTGGACAGGGCCTCCAGACATCTTAGTGGGACCTTTGGGTGCTTTGGCCACATCCTCAGGTTGAAAGAAGCTTTCATCCACTACTGTTCTGCTGGCCCCAGTGTCTCTCCTGGCAGGAGTATCCTGGCCATTGACAAGAACACTGTCCACATAATACACCTTAGAGTTAACAGGTAGGGAGTTATACACAACCCTATTCTGGGGACTAACCAGACCCATAGGCTCTAAGTTTACAGTTGCTTGAAGACCCAAGGGTTCTTCAGCAAAGAGTTCAAAGTGGGCACTAGCCATCTGTACTTCATCCTCAGGAGTGAAGGCTAAGGAGACTGTGCTGATCCCTGCAGGTTTACCCTTGCACTTGGGATCTCCTTTGATATGGTCAGTACCCTGACAGACATAGCATTGTCCAAATGCTCTCTGGAAGGGTGGCTTGTTCTGACCTCCTTCTGGCTTGTGGCCAGAAGGTACAGTAGCCTGACTAGGTTTCCCATGTGGCTTACCCTGGTTATTTTGTGGTTTGGGGCCCTCTTTGGGATAGGAATTATTAGAATTCTCTTTGGAGTCCTTTTTTGGCTGTTTCTCCCCATCCTTCTTCTGAGTTACCCCAGAATCCTTGTGAGTGGCCCTGTTGGCAACCCACAAGTCAGCAGCCTTAGCTAGTTTCCTAGGATCCAATTCCTGTGAATCAGCCAAGTGCTGTCTGAGCTCAGGAGAGCAGGCATCATAAATTGACTCCAACATAAAGAGATTTCTCATCCCCTCATAAGTGTTCACCTTGTAACCCTTAATCCATCCCTCTAAGTTTTTCAAACATTCACTCACCCAGGTAGCCCAAGGGGTACCATCATGCTTTTTGAGGTTCCTAAACCTCTTAAGATACTGGGAAGGGGTCTTCCCAAACCTAGCTATCAAAGCTAGTTTCACACATTCATAGTCCTTCCTATCCTCCTCCCCCATCTCCATTACCACATCAGTTGCAACAGGGGGGAGCCTAGAGAACAACCAGGTGAGTAAGTCATTTCCTGTGATGTTCTGGAGCCCATGATTATATTCAAACAGAGACAACCAATCCAACACATCCAACTTAGGCTCATACATACCAACCAATTCTTTAGGCATCCGGGGTCTTTTAGGACTGGAACTTCTAGAGGAGCCAGAGAGAGAAACATTCTCAACAGATAATTTCTTCATTTCTAAGTCATACTTGAGCTCCATTTCCCTTAGCCTTAGTTCTTTGTCAGTTTGAGCATTAAGTTTCTTATACTCCAATTCTAGCTTCATTTTCTCCAGTTCAAAGTACTGAGGACTAAATGTGGGACCTGGTAAAGGTCCAGTAGGCACAGCAGGCAGAGCAGGCAGAGGCCTAGGGGGGACAGTTACAACAGCCTCACCCTCCTCTTCTGACTCTTCCTCAGAAACATCAACATTTTGCTCCATGTTAACTTCAACACTGTCATCTACAGTTGCTGGAGTGGTAGGTTCCTCTGAACCATCACCCAGACTTTGGTTAGCTAACAATCTTTCAATCAGCTCCATTTTCTTGCCCTTAGTCAGGAGATCCTTATGTTTACAGAGCACTCTTAAACAATCAGCAGTTTTGGCTGCAAGGGACTCTTGACTATAGCTTTCTATAACTGACATGTTAGAGGTTTTACTTTTTCAGTGCTAAGCTTTGTGGTTAGTTGCACTAAGGTATCTAAAGCACAATAAAATGTATACTCAATACAAATCCCACCGCTGTACACCAGTGTTAGGCAGAAACCTGTGCAGTTCCCTTGGGGAACACTGCAAAAGATTTAAGACCACAGGTAGAGCAGTAAACCCCTTTGGTAGCAGTCCGCACCACCCAGATTTACCTGGTAGCTGTGGCTGAGCAGTCAGACTTCTCTCAAGAAGAGTTAGGCAGTATGCAAAGTATACACAATATGTACCAAAACACAATAGCACAAGCAAACACTGACCAGAGCTTGGTTTCAAAAGAATATAGTTATTTATTTAAAAACACACATAAGTAAAAAACACTCTAACAACGAATATGGTAAAAACACTCCAACACAGTTATAATGAAAGTAAATTCAATCCTTTCTCCTATCTAGACAACTCTAGGTTAACACCACTTAATTAAAACAGAGGTGAGTGCTTAACGTTAGATGACACTCTAGTAGTTTCCAAGAAAGGGGGAGAAAAAAAGCAGAAATAGGTTAGACACACCACTCTAAGGTCCAGAACACTTGCAATAGGCTTAAAGAAGAATAAAGTCACAGGTGAGCAAAAGTCACTAGGCAGGGCCCACTCTTAGAGTAGCCGGAGCGAAAATGTGCCCAAGATCACACTGTTAGTTAGAGATTCAAAGTCTTGCAAAGAGTCAAAAAGAGTTTAGAGTGGCTCAGAAAGTTTAGCCAAAGTGTCCCAGGCACTCCCAGGTTCGAAAGCCGGGGACTAAATCTACCCCGTACAGTCGGTAGCAAGGGACGCCAGGCGGAACACAGTACCTTAAGCGGAAAGGATCCTCCAGCGGGGGCAGTTGTTCCAGGCAGTGACAGCAAGGCTCGACGTCGGTCAGGGGAGAAGAATATCTCGCTGAAGAGCAGAAGAGAAAGGTCGTAGCACTGCCCGGGAAGAAACCAGCCGCGGAGTCCTCCGGTTAAAGGGTTGGTACCGACTTTCGCGGTATGGGGGTAAAGTGTGGTATTCCGGATGCCGGGGTGCTTGGCACAGGCAAGGCGGCCACGAGATACCTCAAAAGAACGGAAAGAAGGCGAAAACTGGTTGTCCCCACCAGTCAAGGGAAGGAGCCACTCCGTTAAGAGTTCTCCTCGGTCGTCGGGAAAAAGTGGTGAGACGGTTCAGCAGGGCTCCACCGGGTGGTGTCGTCGAAGCAGGTCGGCTCAGCTCTTCCCTCGTCGGATTCTTGGTCCTGTGGCGACTTCTGAAGTCCCAGTCCCCAAAGCCCTGCTTTTATGCAGCAAGCCCCCATTCACCCAGCCTAGCTGTCACTCAAACATGCTAAGTGGTGAGCCGGGCGGCTCACCACTTGGGCCAATCAGGACGGAGTGCGACTTGAGTTACCAAGGTAACTCAGTCCAGGGTGCCTAAATCCCCCTCCACCCCTCCTAAGTACCCCAGACAGAGTGGCACCACTTTGGAGGGCTTCTGTGGAGAAGCCCGCCAAAAGTGGAACAAAGGGCTCCACTTTGGGTCAGAGTTACAGAGGCGAACACCAACGCCATTTTAGAATCAAGTTTTGGCAAAAAGTCCCAACCGGAGTTATAAAAATAAATATATAAACCGGCGGTATGTTTAAGGCTACCGTAAATAAATAATTAAATGTGTTAGCCTAAAACAATGGGAAATCCCATAGGAAAATATTCGCGGTCGAATATAAAAAGTAGTTTCCACTGCCACCAGCCAAAACTCGATCAGGGGGGACGGAGACGTGCCCCCTCGACTAACAGACCCTGGGGCAATCGAATTGCCCCAGCCAGTACGTCCATAATATGATGGTTTGTACTGGTTCTGTTCAGGATTCAAGACTAGCAAAGTCTTTGGTGACTTTACATGCCCTGGGAGACAGTAGTCAGTCCCAGGGTATGGAGTCTATGTTGGGGAGTCCCTAGGACACCCCTGGGTCACGGCACAGAGGGTGCTGTGTGACCCACATCACAAAAATACATGAGGCCCTATGGAGTAAAAGACCCCATAGCCCATTCAACACAAGGTTTAACCAAGAAAACACACTTCAACATGTCCAAGAGTGAGGGTAAAAGAGTCTCACTCTTGGCAGGAGAAAAAATTAAACCCCAGAAATCCAGCAAAGCTGCTGGGGGACTCACTAGGTAGGGAAATTCAGCCTAAACAGAGAATTCTCCCTAACAGTCTGCAGCGACGACGATTAAAGCTGCCAACGCCTTGGCTATCGTGGCCCGATACGACAGGGAGCTCTGGTACAAACTGGCTCCCCTGCTGGACTTCTTGCCGGACGACAAGAGGGCAGAGGCCCTGGAGATCCTGCAGGAAGGTGAGGTGGCTTCGGACCACGCCATTACCGTTGCGACGGACATCGCCGACACTGGGTTCCGCCAGTTGGGCAACGGCGTTTGCCTTAGGCGGCGTGGATGGCTCAAGGCTACGGACTTCCATCAAGACGTTCAGACCAGAGTCCTGGACATGCCCTTCGATGGGAACAACCTGTTTGGGAAAACAGTGGACGATTCCCTTCAGGCCATTAAAGCGGACACCGAGACGGCCCGAGCCCTTGGAGTTCTGCAACAACGACGGACGCCCTTTCGGAGCAGCGGAGGCAAGGGCGCCTCCAAAGGTTCCGGCGGCGGTTTCTCCTCCTACCGTCAAGCGGCCCGCTCGTCGTCTCAGGAGGCCTACAGAGGACGAGGCAAGTCTGGCGGACCCCGCCGTCGTCGCCAAGGACAAGGCGGCAAAGCCTCGGCGAAGCAGGATTGAACCGGCCGTGGGGTCGGGCCCCCACCGAAGCACCCCGGTGGGAGGCCGGCTGGTGAGCTTCGTCAGCGTGTGGGAGTCCATCTCCACCGACCGTTGGGTGCTGGACGCCTTGGCCCGGGGCCACGCGCTCGAGTTTCAAAGAAAGTGTCTGCGCGTCCCCCCCGTGGCCAGGAAAGAACTTCACGTCCCTCAACTTCTCCTGGAGGTAAAGGCGATGCTCAGGAAGGGCGCCATCGAACTCGTCCCAAAGAGGCTTCGGGGCTCCGGAGTTTACTCGAGATACTTCCTCGTGAAGAAGAAGACGGGGGGGATGGCGCCCCATCCTGGACCTGCGACGTCTGAACAAGTTCATCAAGGCGCAAAAGTTCCGGATGGTCACCCTCCAGCACGTCCTGGGTCAGCTGGAGGAAGGAGACTTCCTGTCGTTGTTGGATTTGGAGGATGCCTACTTCCATATTCCCATCCTGAAGGGGCACCGAAAATTCCTCAGGTTTGTGGTCCAAGGGCGTCATTACCAGTTCAAAGCCCTCCCCTTCGGACTACGGTCGGCACCCAGGGTGTTCACCAAGTGCCTCGCACCGGTGGCGGCGCAGCTGCGCCGCGAAGGGATCCACGTCTACCCCTACCTGGACGACTGGCTCATCCGAGCCAAGACAAGGGAGCTCGCCGTGGTTCACACGGCAAGGACCGTCCAACTTCTCACGGACCTGGGATTCTCTGTGAACTACGCCAAATCCCACCTGGTACCCGCGCAAGACGCTCTGTTTCTGGGAGCGAGGCTCAACACAGTGTCCCTTCTGGCCTCCCCGTCGGAGGAGAGGACCAGGACCATCCTGGGCAAGGTGCAGCGGATGTTGGTGACCGACGCGGCCAAGGTGAGGTCCATCAAGTCCCTCCTCGGAATGATGTCTTCCTGCATCTACCTCATTCCCATGTGCAGGCTCCCGATGCGCCCGTTGCAGGAGTTCCTGGACGCGCGCTGGATCCAAACGACGGGCAGCTTCGAGGAAAGGATCACACTCGACGAGAGTTTCCGACGAGCGATCCGGTGGTGGGGCATCCGCGCGCATCTGACGGCGGGCATGGACTTCCAGACCCCAGCCCACCAGGAGACAGTGACCACGGATGCCTCCCTGGAAGGGTGGGGAGCGCACACCGAAAATCTGCACGCAAGAGGCCTTTGGCTCCAGACGGAGAAATCCTTACATATCAACGTCCTGGAGCTCCGTGCAGTGTTTTGGGCCCTCAGGTCCTTCCTTCCGTCCCTCAAGGGCAAGGTGGTGAGGATCTTCACCGACAACATCACCACCATGTTTTACATCAGGAAACAGGGCGGAACCAGGTCCCCAGCACTGTCCAAGGAGGCGCAGGACCTGTGGCATTGGGCAGTCGCCCAAGGGATGTTTCTGGTGCCTTTTTATCTGGCAGGGATAAAAAACACCATCGCCGACTCACTCAGCAGGGAGCTGCGCTCGTGCCACGAGTGGGAACTACGGCAGGATCTAGTGGATCGCCTCTTCCGATGGTGGGGCACACCCCAGATCGACCTGTTCGCGACGGCGACGAACTCCAAGTGCCGGAGGTTCGCCAGCAGGTTTCCCCAGGCGAGGAGCATGGGCGATGCTTTCTCGTTCCCCTGGGAGGGCCTGTTCCTCTACGCGTTCCCTCCTTTGCCACTGCTAATCCGGCTCGTCAACCAGCTCAAGAGGTCACGGTGCAGGATGATCCTCGTCGCACCTGCGTGGCCGAGGCAGATATGGTTCCCGGACCTTCTGGACTTGTCAGCGTCCCCGCCAATCAAGCTGCCGGTGGACGCGGATCTGCTCTCCAGGGAAGGAGGCGCCATCCTCCACCACGACCCGAAATCGCTGAACTTGCAGGCCTGGCTCCTGCAGCGCTAGAGTTTGGAGGATACGACATACCGGCCGACTGCAGAGAGGTTCTTGCAAAGGCCAGGGCGTCCTCGACTCTTAAATGCTACGGACACAAATGGAAGAGGTTCTCTGTCTTGTGCCACGCACAGAAGATTAACCCTCTACGGATTACGGCTCCCCAAGTACTGCCGTACCTGCTGACGCTGGCCAAAGCTGGACTGGCACACGCGTCCATCAAAATTCATCTTGCTGCGATCTCCCGATACACCAGAACCACGGGGCGGACGTCCTTGTGGTCTCATCGTCTGGTGAAAGAGTTCATGAAGGGACTGTTCAGATCGTTCCCGCCGGTGAAGGCACCAGCCCCGGCGTGGGAGCTCAACGTGGTGCTGACCAAGCTCATGGGACCTCCGTTCGAGCCTCTGCACTCGGCCCTGTTGAAGTTTCTGTCGTGGAAAACAACGTTTCTTGTGGTCATCACCTCCGCACGACGGGTGGGAGAGATTCAGGCCCTTTCCTGCAAGGCCCCGTACTTGACTTTTCACGACACGAGGGTAGTGCTCAGGACGCACCTCTCCTTCATGCCCAAGGTACCGTCGGACTTCCACCTCAACGAACCCTTGGTGTTGCCTGTATTCTTCCCGTCGCCTTCGTCGCCGGCTGAGAGAACTTTACACTCGCTGGATGTGGCTAGAGCGCTGAAGTTCTACGTGGACCGCACAAAGTGTTTTCGGAAGACGTCACAACTCTTTGTGAACTTTGGACCTGTCAATCGGGGGAAGGCTCTCTCGATGGCTTCCATTTCCAGATAGCTCTCCGGCTGTATCATGTACTGTCATCGGTTGGCAAACCGACCGCTGCCTGGCCGTCCGAGAGCCCATTCCACCAGAGCTTTCGCAGCTACCACGGCGTTCCTTTCTGGTGTGCCCCTGCTGGACATATGCAGGGCTGCTACGTGGAGGTCGACGCACACCTTCACGAAGTTCTACTGCGTCGATCGGGATTCCAGGGAGGAGTCCAGGGTCGGCCAAGCAGTGCTGCGCAACCTGTTCGCCTGAGGTGAGCCTGGTGGGGAGGTAAGATGCTTAATGTTGAGCCTTTGCCACCTCCCGTGGTTGAGCATGTGTGTACTGCTATGTATTCTTTATTCATGAGCATGTGAATCCATGCCAGACCCCATGCTGGAGAAGGAACAAGTTACTTACCTGTAACTGTTGTTCTCCAGCATGGGTCTGGCATGGATTCACATGCGAACCCTCCCGCCTACCCCTCTGCGGCTCTTCACTTGGTCATACTGCCACTTCACGTGCTTCCAAATCTGAAGATGGCTGCCAGAGGCGGTGCTTAGGTAGAGGGCAGTCATTGGCTGTGATCAGTATGACGCAGAGACCAGTGATTGGTTACTACTACGAAAGACAGATCAGAAACGAAACTGATACTGGTTTTTTCTTTACCGAGGATTCCCAGCCTGACGACGGGGAATATTCATGAGCATGTGAATCCATGCCAGACCCATGCTGGAGAACAACAGTTACAGGTAAGTAACTTGTTCCTTGTAGTTCCACTACCCATCTGGTTATTCTAGGCGAGACAGATGTGGTACCCTTGGCGGAAAATACATGTACCAATGGTTTATGGTCTGTCCTAACCACATAAGGAATACCCCATAGGAACGTTCTAAAATGTTTAGAAGCCCATGTAACTGCTAGGGCCTCTCTTTCAATTCCAGAATATCTGGACTCAGCATCCCGCAGGGCTCTAGGAGCAAATGCCACTGGGCCATATCCACCACCGCTCCACTGTTCCAACACAGCTCCAAGCCCCACCTCACTGACATCCACTGTGAGAACTGTTTTATATTTGGGATCGAAAGATCTCAGACACGGTGCATGATGCACTTCATACTTTACCATATCAAACTCCTCCTGACATTTGCTCTACCATTCAAACCTGAGACACTTCTTAAGCAAAGCTCTCATGGACACTGTCTTGTCAGCATAATTGGGGATGAATTTCACATAATATTCCGTTAAGGCTAAAAATGATCTTAACTGAACTTTGTTTGTAGGAGCAGGAGTCTCCCTCATTACTCTGACAAGTTCAGGTTTGGGACTGACACCCCTTGCAATAAGCATGCGTCCTAAGTATGATACACTGGACACGCCAACCTGACACTTTGAGAGTTTCACAGTAAGTCCCTTCTGGCTAAGCACCATCGTGACCTTATGTACTCTCTCATCATGTTTTTGATGGCTGCTACCCCAGACCAGAATGTTATCCTGAAAGTAGCTCACACCATTAACACCACTAAACAATTCCTGCATGAGACGTTGAAATACTGCAGATGCCGACGCCAAGCCAAAAGGCATGGGACAAAAGCGGTAAGTGCCAAAAGGAGTTATGAAATAGGTTAGAGGCCGTGAATCCACATGTAAGTCAATCTGGTGATATGCTGCTGATAAGTCAAACATTGAAAACCATTCAGCTCTACCCAGAGTCAACAACAACTTGTTGATGTTGGGCAAAGGGTGACGATCGACCCATATGCTGGCATTTAACTCTCGGAGATCAACACACATCCTCAAGCCCCCGTCACTCTTCTTAACCAACACTCCCAGAAACAGCCATTCAGAGCACTCTATTTCTTCAATAATTCCTTCACTTTTAAGTTTTTCCAACTCACATCTTAAGCCTTCCCTGGCCAGAACCGGCACACTCCTCACCTTATGCACCTTGTGAATGGCACCCCTCTTGAGTACAACGCGGTGAGAAAAGCCTTTAAGCAAGCTTTCCCAACTTGTGGGAAAATACACCTGGATATTTATCCCGCAAGGACTCAGCAGTTACCGCACCACCATCTTCACAGGGACCCTCCTGAATACTCAACACAGGCACCTCCTTGCCCGGGTGAATCTGAATTTTGAGAGCAACTTGCTCATCCCAACCTAAAACACTTGCCCCTTTAAGTGCCACATAAAGCTTCCCCATGGTGACTCGCCCTTTGAATTCAATACATGCTTTCTTATAACTTAGTACTTTAATGGGAACTTGCCCGTAAGCACTAGGACTTATATCTGAAGGACACAAACTTGACACCTCCCTCTCAAATTTCTCCTTGTACGTCTCCAGTGATATCATGGTATACGGTGAGCCAGAATCCACCAACATCTCGTAAAGGTTGACCACTGACAACCACAGTCTCCCATGGTCCCTTTCGTACTGCAGCATCCACATGCAATATCACACCTTGATTAGGCTTATTACATTCCTCGGTATCTTGACGCGCCATACCGCCATCAGACGTTACCATACCCATCACGCCTTTGGTCTGCACATCACTATTAACCTTACACATACGTGCGTAATGTCCCTTGACTTTGCATCTCCTGCACTTAATACTGATGGCAGGACATTCTTTAGCGCCAGTAGGATGACTGAACCAACCGCCTTTTTTACAAGGTTCTCTACCCTTCAACGCCCTCCAACCGTGACTGTCTCCTTTCTCAAGTCTCTTTTTTTTAGCATCTGCGCTGCTTCTCCTATGCTGAGGTAAAACTGCTTGCACCATGTCTCTTGAACCTTCCTTCTCTGTGACAATCTGTACACTGGCCCTTGACGCTTCAATAGCCCTATCAATCTCCACCACTTTCTCTAAGGGTGGATCACTCTCGATCCAGAGCCTCTGTCTAATTTTTTGACTGCTTGTTTTCATCATGATCTGGTCCCGTATGTCTTCATCCAGGATGCCAGTAAAATTGCACGTAGCATTTAATGTGTATGTAACACCATAACATAAGCTTCAATGGACTCTGCCACACCTTGTGCTCTTGAAAAGAACTGATAACATTCCAAAACTACATTGATCCTTCTCCCAAATCGCCCCTCTAGTTTTTTCAAAGCAGTTTCATAGGCACTGACTACGCTGTCGCCATCACCACTGTCATGAATGTACACATCTTCAGCAGGCAAATGGTGGAATATTTGCAAACCCTTGCTACCAATACAATTTAGGAGCTCAGCTTCCTTCTCATCATCGCTAAAGGTTGCACCACCAGCCGCCCTCAAGTATACCTTGAAAGCGTCAATCCACTGGTCCCAAGGAGATGCTGGTTCGCCAGGGGACGGCAAGAAGGCAGGGGGGGTCCTGGCCGCAGTGTGCAGCATGTTACAGCCAATTTGAAATATCTGAATAACTGTGAGTCAGTATGCATCCCTTCACCACCTATACAGAACAATATCCATGTCAGGTGCTTGAGCAATGTACGTGGCCTTGGACGTTCCCTAAAGCACCTTCAAGCACGTTGGTATGCAACGCCTCTAGATTACAGCGCCACTAGACTGCAGCGTGGGGAAGTATTATCACAAAATTAAACAGTACCTGCACTACAGCTCTGTAATTGGTTCCAGCGTGTTACCCAGTGTACCTCTCTGTCTTGGTGAGGCGCACACTTGCAATGGGCACCTTTACGACTTATAACTGGTACGCAGTCTGACACTTTTCCCCCACCGGACGTGGCTATAACATGTGCACCCACTCCTTTGAGAATGGGCAGATCAGACTTGATCCAGGCGTGTATGGAAACACCCGCACCCCGTGCTCCTGTTTACTTCTGCGTATGGCTCTGTCCAGTGCGACACCCACACGCCCCCTTTCTTGACAACTAATCAGATGCGTATAGATATACTCCCGCTCCACCTTCCTTTCGTTCTGCATACAAATCCGTTCAGAGCGACGCCCAAACGCCTCCTTTCTCTGATAACCAATGAGATGCGTATGGATATACTCCCCTTCCACCTTCCTTTAGCGTGTTGATTGCGCGTTGATGCGTCGACGCTCCTCCCTGCTTCTAAGCCTCCTTACCTCTTCCTTCCTCCTGCACCGCCGGCAAGGAGCGCAGCACTCGCGTCGCAGCGCCACCGCTTCTAGCCCAGCCAGAGGTCGAAGCGGTACGCTACTTCATAGCAGGCGCCAACCGTAACTGGTGAGCGGTGCTGCAGGCGTATGGCTGAGACCTGGACTCGCCAGGCGGCGTAGGCCCTTCTTCGTCCCCTCTCGGTGCGAGGTTGCCCGCACATGTGGCAGGGCAGGGCGGGGGTCCAGAAACCTCGTCGCCAGTGACAAAATCCAAAGACACGGTAGCGTAGAAACTGTTTATTCTGGACCCCAAGCCGACAAATCCGGCCAAGACTCAGCAAACCAAACAACTGACACGTCTGGAATAATGCTCTCCGAAGTAGAACAACATTTAACACGTGCAGGTTATGACAGAGTACCCACACATTTGAGTGCAATCCCGAGGAACAGTGTGGACACCTGGCGATTTTGCTGTCCAAACATGACAGTGATGTGAATACCTTTTCTTTTTACAGCAATCCTTGGATGTGATGGTTATAACACTGATGTGAATAATAGAGCAAATGATGGCAATAACTGATAGCTGGTGAATGCTTGTCAAATACCTGTACAAAAGCCAAAATTAACTATGCCAATGCTTGCTTTTGTTGGATTTGTAACAATGTAAATGGAAACAGAAACAGACATGCTTGGAGTGTCATTGGTACTTTGTTGGAGAGTGCATTGTGACGTATGGTGATGGGTGGGTGCTTTTCTAGGCTTCAGCAGGGTTCATCATCACGACAGTGACAGGAAGCCAGAAGAGATGGGTCAACTCTCACCCCCACCAGTTCATTTTTGAATTCAACCTGTTTAAAATGGGTTGTGATGCTCTTGATTTCATGTCTTCAAGCAATTAAAATACAAGAACCAAAAAAATAGAATACAAGTACTGGTCACAGCTAACAGTGGTGTATGCGTGCTTATGTACGAAAATACCGAAAAGAAAAAAAGAATGCACGTTTACTGTACATTTTCAGTAAATGAAAAAATTGAAACCCCATTATATCGCACATGGGAATCAGGGGTTGCAGGGGTATCTCCTGCTCCCCTTCCCACGGTTAAAGGGGGTCGGGAGTTGAGGGGGTGTCCCCTGGATTTGCAATGCCGAGAACGTGCAATTCTGCAATGGCACGGTTATTATTATATGTTCAACTCATGCCTGCATTTTTGCATTTGAGATTTCTGAATGTGGAATTCTCGGGCATGCAGTGATCACATAGATCCTGTACACTTGGAGTAACATTTACCCATGCAGCTTGAATATACTTAGGGTTCTGTGCACTGATTTGCTAGCTTAAGGCTGTCTCTCTCTCTCTCTTTTTCTTTTGAGACTTGTGGATCTGCTTAGAATCGCATGTGTTACATAGACCGCCATCGAGGGGTACGTGCAGAGTATTGAGAATATAAAGAATAGAGTGACAGGCTACATAGTGAGCTCTCCAGGATAGTTTTAGCCAGTTATGATCGCTTCTGTCTGACTCTATAAGTTCCAAACTTGATATCATAGACTCCAGGTCTCTTGAGACGAAGATATAGTCAAGAATTGATTTCTGATTACCCCTTTTCCATGATTGATGCTAAATATTGTCCAATTCAAAATGGCCATTGACCATATGCAGATCCCTGTTTTTTACAAAATAATTCCAGAGATTTGGTTTTTCTATTTGGGTTAGAAAGAGATGTTTTTACTGTAGAGCTTACAGTGTCAACATAGGATGGCATATTGAAGTCTCCATATATAATGATAGATGGATTATCATAGGTAAGGGCCTCATCAATGACTTCAGTGATCTTGTCCAACATGCCCATAGGGTAAAAGTCAGCGTCGTTCCAATAGATATTGATTATTGATGGTATTTATCCCGTTGGACACAGATGATATCGCTTTTTTTTCAACCAACTATATTTTCATTTTTACTGAAACAATAACTTACCATTGGTTACAACTTGCATTATGAACATTGTTACCCTCTTGAAACCCATATTCGTTGCGCTTGAACCTTTGCACCCTCTTCAGTGATTGCCTTCTTGAACTTTCCCTTATCATATTTACTTCACGATTCCCCCCACCCTCTCCCACCCCGCCCACCCTCCCTCGTTGTTGTTCGTACCAAATAAACCCTTTGGTTCATAACCAGTTCAGTTCCGTGAGCCAAACCCTCTGCCATAGTCTCTTCTGTCTTTATCTGATGTGGATGTTTCGGAGGCTACAGGGTTTAAAGTACTGAACCTCCCTTTCTCCCACATAATCCTGAAGGGGTTCCCATGTGGCCAAAAATGTTTGATAGCTCCCCGACTTTGTGGCATAGATGTTTTTCATTGCCATGACTCCCCACACTTTCACCCACCACCATGGTGCTGTGGGACCCTCCACTGTCTTCCACCGTTGGGCCACTGTCATTCTCGCTGCCGTCAAAAGGTGGGTTATGAGGGCAGCTCTGTTCCCTGAGGCTGCATATTTTCCTTCTGCCACTACACCCAGCAGGATTACTTTTGGGGACCATGGTAGGTCAGAGCCTGTTATGTCTCTGATAAGTCCCAGGATTTCTTTCCAGTACACTTTCATCTTTGGGTACGACCACCACATATGGAACATGTCTCCTCTTTCCCCACACTGTCGCCAACATTCCGGGGGATACGTGGGGATTATTTTGTGTATTGTATTCGGGGGCATATACCAGCGATAACAGAGTTTGTATGCCGATTCTTTGATTGCTGTGGATTTGGATAACTTATGTGTCCTCCTCCAGATTTGCCTCGAATATTCCTGTGTGATCTCCTCCCCTATGTCCCGCTCCCAATCCTTCATGTACTGGAGGGTGTCCTCTATTTGCGCCCTGTCTAGGAGTTTGTATAGTCTGGTTATCCCCTTTGTGGGTGTCCCCTCCCGTATTGTTAATTCTAGGCCTATTGGAGGTCTTAGCCCGGCCTTTTTGACCGCTGGATGTGAGATCCAATGGCGCAGTTGTGTGTATTTGAATTTGTGGTTTTTGCTAATGCCAAATCTTTCTTTACAGGCTTCAAATGATAGTGGGGCTCCATCCTGGTACATATCTTGTAGGGACAGTGTGCCTGCGTCCTTCCACCCTACCCAAAACGTTTTATGAAGCCCGGGGGAGAAGTCTGTGTTATGCACTATGGGGGATAGCAGGCCCATACCTTGTCTGACCCCACAGCCCTGAACCGCTCTATCCCAGCTGTGTAGGGACATCTTAGTGGCCTCTAATAGGGTGCTCCCCTTGTCTCGGGCGCTTGGCTTAAGGAATGGTAGGATATTTAGTGGGATGTCTGTCGCTGTTTGTTCTATTTTCCCCCATCCAGGAAGAGGTCCCGGCCCGCCCACTTCAACATTGGTGTCAATTGAGCGGCTAATACATACCTCCCTATGTCTGGAACCCACAGCCCGCCAAGAAGAATTGGTCGCGTCAGGATCCTTCTTTGGATGCTCGGTTTCTTGATCCCCCAGATAAACTTGAACACTGCCCTCTGAAGTTCCTTAATTAACTTTGGGGGTATCTCCACCAGTCTGGGCAGTAGGGTAATTTTTATTGCCGCTATTCTTGCGAACCATGATAGTTCCTGAGCATCCCACCTTTGCAGGTCTTCCTGGAGGCGCTTCCAAAGAGGTATGATGTTTGCCTTAACCAAATTATTTACTTCTCTAGTGATATGGATCCCTAGATACTCCAGGGACTGCTTTTTCCACTTTAGGGGATAATGTTCCTCCATGCGAGCTATGTCCCCCCTTCTCTCCGTTATATTCAACGCTGTAGATTTTGAATAGTTTATTGTAAATCCTGATGTCTTTGCGGACCTCTGTAGTTCGTTGATAATCCTGGGTAATGTGTGTGTGGAATCTACCATGTAGAGCATGATATCGTCTGCGTAGAGCGCTATCTTATTTTGGGACTCACCGCTATATACCGCTTTAATACTTGGGTTTTCCCTTATTCTGCATGCAAATGGCTCCATTGCCATGGCAAATATGAGCAGGGAGAGAGGGCACCCCTGTCGGTTACCTCTCCTAATGCTAATTCTTTCTGAGGTGTATCCGTTCACTATAAGTTGCGTGGATGGATGTTGATAGTTTGCTAACACCATCTTGGTAAATGTCGGTCCACAGCCGAACCCTTCCAGCACCAGTTTTAGGTACCCCCAGTCTATGCTATCGAATGCTCGCCTGGCGTCAAGCACTGCGATCGCAAATTTTTGGTCTCCCCTAACACCCCAATCTATAATGTCAATTACTCGCCTGACGTTATCCTGAGTGTGCCTCCCCCTTACGAAACCTGCTTGGTCCTCATGTATTATCTCAGGCAGCACTGTTGCCAACCGATTCGCTAATATTTTGGCATACAATTTCGCGTTTGTATTTTGGAGGGCTATGGGGCAGTAGCTACTGCATTCTACTGGGTCTTTTCCTGGTTTTAAGGGTAATATCGTGGTCGAGTGTCCCATATCCTTTGAGACTGACCCCCTGTCTCTGATTATATTGAAAAGCCGGGTGAGGGGGGCTAGTAACTGTGTGTGGAATGTTTTGTAGAACCCATTTCCTAAACCGTCCGGGCCTGGTGCCTTCCCCCTGGGTAGGGCTACTATCGCATCACTCACTTCCTGCGTTGTGATACGTTCTCCTAACATTGCTCTATGTTGTTCCGTGATCTGTGACAATTGTGTAGCCGACATATAAGATGTCTGTTCTTCTGTGTTCAGGTTCTCGTTAGTCTGCAGGTTTTTGTGAAACTGGACCATCGTTTCCAGTTTCTCCTCGTCCCCTGTTTGCAATTCCCCCCTGCTGTTTCTAAGCCGGGTAATATTATTGTGAGCCTTCTGTTTGCGCAGTTTGGCTGATAAAAATGTGTTCGCTTTACCCTTGTGTATGTAATATGATTGTTTTGTGTTTAGTAATGCTTGCGCGGTTCTATCTGTGGTATGGTTTTCTAATTCAGCTCTGGCCTTGAGGTCCCGCCAGGTTCTGGGCGTCTGAGGAGACTTATGGGGTTTTTCGGCGTTTCCCACTTCTACCTCCAGTTTACGTATTATAAGGGCTTTTTCCCTATAGTATTGCGTTGCTTGTGCTATGAATTCCCCCCCCTAACTACTGCTTTACCTGCGTCCCACACCACTCTCCAGTCAACCTCGCTGTTATCATTTTCCCGGAAATAGTTGTTAATGACTTCCTCCACGTGTGCCCTGAGTGCGATATCTCTTATGATTGTTTCATTTAGCCTCCATTGTGGTCGGGCCCTGTTTTCTGTCCCTTTTAGTTCTATGCAGATCACAACTGGGGCATGATCGGAGGGGTATTGGACTCCGATTTCTATCTTCTTGACGTAGGGGACTAATGTGGAGGAGACCAAAATCATGTCTATTCTAGAATATCCCCTATATACAGCTGAATAGTGTGTGTATTCCCGGTTTTCCCCCTGGAAAAACCGCCACGTTTCCACCACCCCCAAATCTCTGAAAAGTTTTCCCAGGGCCTGTCTGTTTCTCTGATCAGCTGCAGTCGGGGAGAGTGTTTTATCTAATCTTGCGTCCATCAAACAATTGAAGTCCCCTCCCAAAATCACCCGGCCCTCACACCACCCCCCCACCTTCTGGAGTAGTTTGAGGATGTACTGGTCTTGTTTTTCGTTGGGGACATAGACAGCTATGATTGTGTAAGTTTGGCCTTTAATAGTACCCTTTACTCCGACATATCTACCCTCCTCATCCTTTATTATTTGTTGTTTGTGGAAGCCTAGGTCTCTACTGCATATAATTGCCACCTCTTTTGTTTTTGTCTGGCTCTAGACAAAGAATTGAAGAGGGTATGTTCTGCTTCGCATCCTTTTTTCATTTTTCTGGAGGAGGTGTGTCTCCTGTAGGATTGCTATTGCCGCATGCATCGCCTCCAGTCTGCCTAGGATCGACCTTCTTTTAGCAGGGGAGTTTAGTCCCTGTACATTAATCGAGACAATGTTCACTTCCTCCATTGTACCCTAGGTTAGGATTATCTGCATGCTGCACCCCCTGCTCTATTAGCTGTAACTTTCTCCGCTCTGTTTTCGTTCCTGTTTTACCCCTTTGTGGTGTTGGCTCAATTATCTTCGTGGTTTTTTGGTTTGTCACTTTTCTTTTTCTTGTTCCCTGTCCTACCCACCCCCACCCACTTCCCCCTTTCTGGGAGTGCATGAGGCCTGGGTTCCTAAGGAGCCCCCCGCCGGTTGAAGACGGGTTTTGGGCCTCTATATTTCCCACAGTTCACAAACTGCCAGGAATTATGTTACCTGACTCTCCTTCGAAGATATATGACATCCTACCTCCGTGCAGGCGCCTCTATTCAGCTGTGCGGTCTTTTCAAATGTGGTTGGCACTTCATGCGTTGTATATATTATGGGCCATGTTCGGCCTCGTTGTTTCTCTCCTCCCTCAGTCTTGGCCCTGTTGTGAGCTTACAGCTTTTCCTGCTCTCCCCTGTCTTTGCTTTCTCTCTGTTGACCATTCCCATGGTCTGCTAGGAGGGCCTGTCAAGTTGCGCCGGGGGCGCACGGGCGCCTCTGGTTACTCGTCTTCCAAGTGCTAATCCCTCGGTACAGTTCCCTATTCTCCTCTGCCTTCCCATGTAAAAGACAGGCCAAGCGGGTGTGTCAATCTATATTGTATTTGCTGTGCTTGGAGGGCTTTCGTGACTGGTTGCATTAGCGTTCCATTGTGGAGAGTGCTCAAGGCCAGGTTCTGATATAGCTGTATGCAGGCACCATGAAGCGTTAGGTCTCCGTGCGTTCTAGATGCTTGTAATACCTCTTCTTTCAGACAGTACGATGTCTGATGTCATCGCTATCAGGACATCCCTGGGTCTCGACCCTGGTTCATTACGCTTTGGGCGCACTCAATGTATTCTGTCAAATCCGATCGCCTCGGTTGGGTATCGTCTAGCAAGTTGCAGAAGCAACATTGCATGGTGTCTTTTAGATCTTTGTCCAGCACCGATTCTGCCAGGCCTTTGACCCTAATATTGGATCTTCTTGAGCGATTTTCCAGGTCCTCTATCTGGAGTTCCAGGTTGTTTGTTGCGTTCGCCAGCTGATCTAGTAACACACTATTTTGGTTGGTTTCTTCCGCAACGTTCGAGAGGCCGCTTTCAACTGTGTCCACTCTTTCTCCCACCTCCGCCATTTCTTTGTTGACCTCCTAGAGGGAGGATCTCAGGTCCTCCTTCAGTTGTTCCATTTGGCTGTGGAAGGCTTGTGTCAATCTGGCCTCCATTCCCTTTAAGCAGTTTAGGAGTTCTTGCTTATCTGATGCCATTGTGCTCGGAGGAAGATCTTCTGCTCCACTGGTCTGACTTGGCGGGGGGGATGGTGATTCAACATGTGTTTGGCGTCTCTGCCTCCAACACTTCTCTATTTGTCCTTCTTGGGCTCTCGCTGGGGTTCTTGCTCTTGCTGGTCCAGTTTTAGATTTAGTGCCAGGCATCTGGGTCGCTCTGGCCAATGTCAGCTGGCGTCGTTCCGTGGTGTGAGGCGTATGTTGCCAGCCCCCTTTTCGTTGTGGTTTTAATGGCCACTGCTGTTGATTGTCTGTTGAGGTTTCACTACTCCGATCCACCGGGGGTAGGGGCCGTACCTTTCCTACGATCTTCTCTCCCCCGAGTATTTCTGTGCGCTCCCGTTTTCTAAAGGGGCGGGGGGGGGGGCTGTCTCCTTTACCTCCACCTACCCGCTTTTAAGTCTTTCCGCACTCCTACCGTACTTCTTCTGGGGGGGCGACCGGCGCTTACTGTGTCCCGGCCCTCAGTCCTCTCCGGGTACCAGCAGGATCAGATCCAGCACCAGCCGCCGCCAGAGTTTGCCAGCCCATCGGAGGGGTCCGGTCCGGACTGCGGCAGTGCCTGTGTCTTCCCGCTTTTCCTGTTCGTTGGCCAAGTACGCCTCTCGCGCTCCTCTTCGAGTGCTCGCTTCTACCTGCGCTGGTGCAGCGGACTCGTCCTCCCTCTGGTTTCCCGCTGCCCTGTGTTGATATTACTGCCACAGGTGATCGCTCCTCTGGGCGTGTTCCCCTGCTCCCCCCGATGGGCGGGAGGGATCTCAAGTCTGGGCTGTCCACCCTCCACAACCGGGTTCCTCCGCCAGTGCCCGGGTCCCGCACCGGTGGCTATTGCCGCGTCTCGGGGGCAGAGGGGGCTCTCCTCGTGGGTGCGTCGTGACTTATGTGGGCTCAGCTGCTCCGCTCCCCCACTCCGCGGCCCCCGGCAGGTGGCAGGACGGTCCCCTTCCCCCGCTGGGTATGCGTTTAATCCAGCAGAGGCCCGCGGCGCACCAAGCTTTGCTGTGCGACGGATGGCTCTGTTAGCCCCACTCCTTCAGGTTCACTTCATCTGGCTGTTGGTATTTTCCCTAGAGGGTTGTTTTCGTACAAATGTTAGCTTTTAAAAGCCGCAATTTTCCCCTTTTGCTTCCGTCTGCACGGAGGACCCGAGGTGCATGTCCTCACGGTCCGGCGGCCATCTTGGAATCATGATATCGCTTTTTTAAGCACTGTGAGCTGGATGTAAGGTGACAGGTTTTCGGATTTAATAATCTCTAAGCCAGCCTTTACATTGATAAGTGTCGAGAGGCCTGCCTTCCGTCTTCCGAACAGTTCTCTAATTGCAGGATTGATCAGAACTGTAAAGCCATCCAGGGAAGGCTCTCTTGACAGCCAGGTCTCCTGTAGGCAGACGATGTTGAAATTCGAGCAAGAGATATCTGTTTGAGATAGGTGGGAAAACCCTCTTGTATTTCAGGAAATTAGGGTGTGCTGATTCCTGATATTGCTTTCATCCAAGCTTAGCTAGTTCCTTTTATTTGAAGCCAAGGCTCACGGGAGCCAGGCCCAAAGATCCTCTATGAAGGGCAATTGGCTGAACACCTGCTTATCCCTTGATGTTCTCAATTGATGGTTAGAAGTCTCCTTGTTTATCGTCAGGGTTAGCTTTGGGCGAGACCCACCTGACGGCTTTGCCTGAGTTCTTAGGCCTTTCAGCAAGTTCTGAGATGTCAAATCCCAGCATTAGGAGTTAATGGGATGCGCTTAAGAGAAAGTTTTTAGTTGACAAGGAGTTCAAATTTAAGTCTTTGATGTTGGATCTGTGCTCTTGTCTAAATTGAATTCTTGTGAAATCCCCAGTGGAAAGATGCTTTCATTTCGGGATCAAGTTGCAAAGACCAACCACCGCCTTGCAATTTAGAATGAAGCCATTGTCTTCCCCCGCAACTCTCTCCATTCTGAGACATTTGTAGTGGTCTTTCTTACTCATGGAGGCCTGATCAACTGCCCTTGAGTGGTATTTTCTGGATTTTAAGTCTCCATATGTTCTCTTAGGGGAGAAGTGAGCTTGAATTGGCAGGCTTCAAGATTAGAATGTCCTGCCTTTATTGCCTGATCTGTTTCCGTTGGTTGTCCTCTGACGGAATATATTTCATCTGACGAGAATGGAGGGACTTTTCAGCATAAGTTACTTTAGATCTTCCTTCTGACTTTTGAGTTAGGCAGACTTTGTTGTAGCCTGAAGTTCTATTAAGTTTTAAAAGCAATCTTTTCCTTTTTTCAGTGAGGGTATAAAAGGGTGAGGACTCACTGTAAATAGAGTACCTCGCTTTAACCCATGTAGTGTTTTGCCCTACACATTGCATTGGCCTCTGTGGTTCCTTTGTTGAGGACAGCCCTGATGCTGTCTCTGGGTTCTTGGATGGGTTGCCCAGCTTGGATGGGTACGCTTTTCCCCCCAACACCGCTTCTGAACAAGCTCATCCACAAGATGTAAGTCAAATTAATTCTAATAGCTCCAATGTGGCACGTCAACCATATTCCTCACACCTGCTCACAATGTCCCTTTGCTCGCCAGTGAAACTTCCATGCCCATACAACATGCAGTCCTAACATCAGGGACAACATATCATCCGTGCCCTCAAACAATGAACTACTTGGCAGCTATGCTCCAGAAGTCATAGAATTTGTTAATTTAAACTTGCCACAAAGATGTAGGGACATCCTTAAAGAGGCACACAAACCTAATACCAGACATTGCTACTACAATAATTGAAAACAGTTTGTATGTGGTGCAAAGCTCGAGACACCAACCCAATTGGTTGTTCTCCTTCACACATTGTTCTCTACTTACTTTACCTGTTAGATTCAGGTTTAGTCTTCAACGCTCTTAGAGCCCATTTAGCAGCACTCTCTGCATACACAACTGAAGTGTCTTGGTGGAAGGTGCCAGTGGTGAAGGCTTTCATGCAGGGGGTTAAAATATTACACCTACTTATGTCTCTCCGGGATGGGATTTAAATGTGCTTACAAAGCTCATGGGTCCCATCTCTGAGCCAATGCATAAGATCAGTCTTAAACACCTCACTTACTAGACTGCATTTCTCATTGCCATTACATCTATTAGAAGGGTTAGTGAACTACAAGCACTCTCAGTTCAAGATCCCTTTGTTGTCATTCATAAAATCTCCTACATTTATTTCAAAGTTCCATTTCAACCAGTCCATAGAACTTCCAGCTTTCTTCCAAAACCCTACCAATTCAGCAGAGAAGAGCCTCCATATATTAGATGTTAGAAGGGCTGTAACGGTTTACCTTAACAAGACAAAGCCAATAGGAAATGCTGATCAACTCTTTGTGCCCATAGCTACTGGAAGAAAGGGTGATCCTGTCTCTAAGTCAGCCATCTCAAGATGAATAGTCAAATGCATTCAGATTTGCTATTCCCTTTCAAACAAAATTCTGCCTTTCACGCACAGAGCACACTCAACACGTGGCATAGGAGCTACTTTAGCTTTTATTGCAAATGTCCCTTTAGATGCTATTTGCAAGGCAGCTACTTGGAGTTCTATACATACTTTCATACAATATTACTGTCTGGATACACATTCCAAACAAGATTCTCAGGCGGTACAAGCAGTGTTAAGACATCTCTTTGCTGCTGTACCTTCAAACATCCCACTAACTCTTCAGGTATGTCTTGTTAGTCTACGCAAAGCATGTGATTCTAAGCAGATGTACAAGCCTCAGAAGGCATACATTACTTACCTTAATCCTATTTCTGATGCTTGTATCTGCTTATATTCACATATGCCCGTCCTTCCTCCCCTCCTGGAGTTGAAGATACATAGACATCATATAGCTACTTGTATGTTCTCACACATAGACTTCATGCTCCCTCTTGTCAGAAACAAAACAATCTGAGGGACCTCAACAAGTGAAGGACCATAGGTACAAATAACGTCGCACTAGGGTTAGTATTAAAGACCAGACCAGTCGGCATTCCTTTTCAAACTTCAAAAACAGTCATTCAATGATCTGCACGTACCACTAGATGGCGGTCTATGCAAAGCATGTAAATCTATATTTTTTGTGGCCTTTTCTGCAGCCTTCAAATGTGGAATGGTGACGATTTTGGGGGGGTTTCACTCTGCCCTGATCTTCCCTGCCAGACAATGTCCAACGACCCACCAACCTACCCCACCCCACATCCTCTTCCGCGCTGGTGGCGATTTCTTTAAATCAGGGTATTTACCCCAAGAATCCTCCTTTGCCCTCCCATCCCCCTCCTTTCACCACACCACATCACAGCTCTCTTGCGATTTTGTCCCGCTCATTCCTACTACCTTACCCCCAAACCTTACACTCTTGCTTTTAAGATCTTCAAGAGTGACAGGGGACCAATCAGGTGGTGATAGTGCGTGGTATAAATATTCTTTAACATAGCATAACATAACAAAAACCTTCCCCCTCACCGCAACTCACAGACATACACAAATGAAATTACACTTACCTGCTCCTCATATCCCTACGCTCCCCCACCCTTCTATGGTACAGACATTTCCACTCAACCCCTGCACAGACACACGCACACTTAACTTACAATCCCTGTCAGTGGTCATGTGCGACGAGGGGCGTGACTGGTCGATTTAGAAAAAGCACTCCTCCCAGTCTCATAGCAGTCTTTTTAAATCAACCTTTTTCCACTTCTATATGTAGTGTGATACAGTTTTAAATATAAACTTTTAACACATAACAAAAAAGATATAAACAAATTTAAGAGTACATATTACTTAGAACACTCACAATACAATCATATACCAATTTTAGATAAACATAATCGATTTCTTCACTGCACACTGTAAGGAACCCATGTTGGCAATGGTAAGACAGACACAAGTAACCACAGTTCAAGGGTGTTAATTGAACTTTCGCAAGGTTATGATAAATGGCTAAATCTACAGATGGGAGCAAGCTAAGACCATCAAATAATAATAATGCAGTCCTAGTGGAGTCTTGTCAAGTAAAAACGGCCTATAATTAAAAAAATAAACTATTGCCAATCCTTGCCACTAATTTACTAATGATATGGGGGTAATGTTCATGAAAAAGAAAGAAGTGTTCACAAAATGATAGGCCAGGGTGCTCGGCCTGTTGGCCTCCCTTTCCCACGGGGTAAGGCATGTCACTCGGGCAAAGCACACATTCTGGCTTCTGTGGCATGAGGATACAGTTCAATTTCCACAGTTCAGGACCTTCTGTGTCCAAGTCGCTTTACTTCTTGCAAGTCTCTTGACTTAGAGGGCCTGCTGTACAAAAACAATAGGTAAACTTTCTTGTTACACTCACCTGGTCTCTGCGGAGGCGTTGGGGCATGGTTGCTGCCCTCCCGGGGGTGAGGGTGCCCGGGTCCGACTTCGCCCTCTGCGCTTATCTGGTGACTGGTGGTAACAGATGATGCTGCCCGGGACTGCTCCTGCGTGGAGAATATGGGGCGCGAGTATGCCAGCTTGTGCGCCTGATCCCCTTCTAGACCCCTTCTCCCAAACCGTGGTACCTGTGGGATGCGCTGTCCCTGGAAAGCTCACCTGTTGATTAGTTTTGGCGAGCACTCCGTCCTGCTGCTTCTGGCAGGGACGCTTGTATGATCTGGACCGAGTTCCTTCACTGGTCCCTTGCATGTGGTAGTCTAGTCCTACTGCAACCAAGCCACTATACACTGTTCCTGTTTGCCTTTGTCTTTCCTAGTCTGTTTTTGTTGTATTGTAAAGTTTGTTGTCTTGTATTGCTGTCCATTCAACATTTGATGTTTGCTCTTTTGCTTTCTTCCCTTGCAGGTGATGTTGCTGGCCCGGCAGAAGCTGCGAAGCTCGAGCCGGCAGCCGGAGGGATCGAGGAACGAAGCTGCAGCGGTACAGTAGGTGGTAAGATGTTAACTAGGGGGAGTGCGGGGTTCAAATGCGGCGTGGCCCTAGGACGGTTGTTCTAACCTTGTCTTTCTTCTTCTTCACAGGGTGCGAGTTCGTGGATGCGGAGCGCGGTGCTGCAGCATCGGGATCACTGGATGTCAGGAGAGGAGTCTGAAGATGAAGCGATTCAAAGGTAAGTAAACTGGTCCAAGCGGCGATGAGCGTCATGTTGTACGCGAGTGCACAGTGACGCGAATCACCGGCCTTAAGGATGGAACAGCTTATATAGCTGAGCTTCTGAAGCCACGCCCACCAGGTTCAGCCTGCCTACCACACCCGAAGAGTCAGCACATGAAGACCAGGCCTATGGAGCCACACCTGATGAGTCAGCATATGAGGATGTATCAGCTCCTGGAAAGTTCTTGTAAAATAAAAGCACTCCTGCACTGAAATAAAGTGTTCCTGCTCACATCTCTATGTGAGTCTGGCACCAAAGGTGCCAGGACTGAGTCCAGCCAGGGCCCGTGTGTTTATGGGTACCAAAAGGGACATAAGCGAGTCAAGTGACCCATTGCCCCCATCACTAGATGGTGTGATTTTTGTGTTCTGGGGCCTGTGGCCATGACAGCACTCCCCCTCAATACCCCTCTCATGGGTGGTTTCCCCCCTGGCCCTGGTTTAGTGGGGTTATTGCAGTGGAACTGCCTGATTAATCAGGGAGCGTGGACATGCTCACTGGGTTCCCAGGTCCGATCTTGGGGTCCATAACCTTTCCAGTCTATAAGGTAGTATAACTTGGACCGGACCATCTTAGAGTCTACGATCCTTTTAACTTCATATTCTGGTTCTCCTTCAACTTTTTCAGGATCCGTTGGAGTATCGATCCGCGTACCTGGTCTCAATGGATTTAGGAGGGAGACATGAAACACTGGGTGGATCCGCATGTGGGCCAGTTATTCTAATTTCATGGCCGCAGGGTTGATAACAGCCTTGATAGTGAAGGGTCCCAGATATCTGGGACGGGACGCCTGTTGTCCTTTCAGGGCGATGTTTTTGAATGCTAACCAAATCTTGTCTCCGACTTGGTAGTTGGGAGCTTCCCTTCGGTGTCGATCCGCAAACTGCTTCTGTTTCTCTTTGGCTCTGGCAAGATGCTCTGCTGCTTCCTTAAGAACCTGGGTGATGGTTTTGTGTAAGGTCATTACAGCGGGTATTTCTAATGATTTGAGTGGGTCGAAAACAGTTGTCCGTGGATGTCGACCGTACACTATGTAGAATGGGCTTTGTCCTGTACTGGTATGAATGGAGTTGTTATATGCGTGTTCTGCTAACCAAAGTATGTCCTTCCAGGTATCCTCGTTTTTTTTGCAGCATACACCTTATGTATTGGTCGAGGGTCTGGTTAGTCTGTTCGGTCTGGCCGTCAGTTTGGGGGTGATGGCTTGTAGATAACTGGATGTCGATTTTGGCAATTTTACAACACCTTTTCCAGAATGCAGAGACAAACTGAGTTCCTCGGTCTGATATCAATATTGATGGGAACCCATGCAGCCGGACAATCTGTTCCAAAAACATGGTAGCCAGAGTAGAAGCAGTTGGGATACCTTTCAGGGGAATAAAGTGGGCCATTTTGGAAAACAGATCTACGACGACTAAGATGGTATTGTATCTGATACAGGAGGGAAGGTCTGTAATAAAATCCATTGATAGTGTATGCCAAGGTGCTGGAGGTACTTCTAAAGGACGTAGCAGACCTGCAGGACTTTTGTTTTTGGGACTTGTGTTGTGCACAGGTGCCACAGGTTGCGATGAACTGGACAATGTCCTTTCGCCAAGTTGGCCACAAGTAATTTTTCTTTATTTGAGCTAGGGTTTTGGCTATTCCCGGATGCCCTTCTACTAATGAATCGTGATAGTTTTTAAAAAAGAAAATGTTTTTATTAATTTCACACAAACAATACAAACCAAACTTGCAGTGCATACGGTAACATTTCAGTTATGCATCACTTAATTATATTCACTGCACCCCTTATCCCTCCCCCCTTTTCAAGCCAACTCTTTCTCACATTCTGTTCCTGCATCTTGTGACAGGGTGTTCTCTGCCATGGGTTCCGTCGGGTCTCGC
This sequence comes from Ambystoma mexicanum, assembly GCF_040938575.1. NCBI lineage: Eukaryota > Metazoa > Chordata > Amphibia > Caudata > Ambystomatidae > Ambystoma > Ambystoma mexicanum. The sequence goes on from NC_090923.1 coordinate 999,444,930, forward strand.
ATTGACCCAAATAATTCCGCTATTAATAATTTCAAGGCCATCAGGGTCTCTGTCTCCTCCTCCCCCCCCAGTACTACTTGATTCTTGCCATACCATGGTTTCTGCCTCAGCCCATTTCTGCAAATCCTTCCACCACACCTCTAGTCGTGGTCTGTGGCATGTCTTCCACCCCATAGCAATTCTCCTCTTTGCTAGCACATATGCCAGGTCCTTTAGTTTGCTCACATGCTTGAGTTTTTGCGGTCTAGTGAACCCCCCTAATAAGCAGGCCCACACTGTATCAACTACAATCTGAATACCTCTTTCTGCTAGTCTGTGTGCCACTTCGCCCCAAAAACGCTCAATAACCGGGCATGACCAAAACATATGTACCATACCAGCATTCTCTTCATCACATTTAGGGCATGCTTGTCGTCCCACGTTTTTAAACCTAGCTATCTTCTGGGGCGTCATATACGCCCTATGCGTGATATACAGTTGTATCTGCTTTAGTCTCACATTCCTTGACACCTTCTTGTGGTACCCTTGGGCTCGTTCCCACATCCCATCATCCATCAGGGCTCCCACTTCCGCCTCCCAGTCTTGTCTCAATTGCACTACCTCCTTTCCTACTTTGGACATCATCATCTCGTATATTCTGGATATCTCATGCCCCCCTTCTGCTATGTCGTAGATTATATCTATGGTGCCGTCTGGTTCTTCCTCTAGTACCACTTCGGGCCATGTCCTCTTGATTCTCTGCACCATTCTATGATGCGTGATATACTGGCCGATATGTAACCCTGTTTCCTCTCTCAACGCCTCAAAATCTGTTATAGTCCCTTCTCGTCAGATATCACCCATTGTCGCTATCCCAGCCGGTTCGCAGGGGTTTCTGATTGACATCCTTAGTTGCTTTTCTTCCCCCACTAGTGCTACCAATGGCACCTGTGGAGAACACGGGAATGGGCTCTCCATCATCTGACAAGCCCTGCGCCACATCTTCCACCCAAGTATCAACACCTTGGGGCGCCCTTCCATTACTGTCTTGGGCACCACATGATCTCCCTTAAATAGTATGGGGCACAATCTTGTCCAAACAGCCTAGACTCAGAGGTCACCTCCTCTGAGAGCCATTTAGCCACATATTGCAGCTGGCTCGCTATGTAATATACTTCATAGTTGGGCAGTTTTATACCCCCTCTATCATAAAAATTCTGTAGCTTCCAGAGGGCCACCCTATTCCGTGTGCCATGCCAGAGGAAATCCCTACACATACTATCCAATCTAGCAAAGAACTTTTTGGGTATCAAGTGCAGTATATTCCCAAAGTAGTGCAGCAGCCTAGGTAGAACCACCATCTTCAACATCACCCCTGTCCCATCATCGCTAAAGGCAGCTTCACCCAAAACTTCTCAATTTTCTTAATGGCTGCCTCAGTATCCCTAGATAGCGAAACGTGCTAACCTCCCATGGTATTTGTAACACTGGTAGTCGTGTCAATGGGATCTCTTTGTATCCACCCAATGGGAACATGCTAGATTTCTGAGAGTTCACTGCTATACCAGACAGCCCAGCATATCTTTCCATCACTTCCAGGATGTACAGAAGATTCTCTTCAGGGTGTCGCAAGTACAACAGCACATTGACCGCATATAGGGAGATTAGGTGTCGTTCCCCTCCCACAGCAATACCTATCGTATCATATTGTTGCCTCAAATATATTGCATTGGGTTTCAAGGCCAATATATAGAGCATGGGGGACCATGGACATCCTTGTCTGGTACCCCTACGGAGTTGTCACCTTTCGGATATCACTGCTCCTGTTTTGACTCTGGCCAACGGTTCACTGTATAACATTTTCACCCACCGCAAATATCCAGACCCCATTCCATAGCTCGCCAAGGCCGCCAACAACCATGGCCATTTGACCGAGTCGAATGCCTTTATTGCATCTAGTGATACAATTGTCAATTCACTGTCATTCTCGTTACCATGCTCAATAACCCGGTGGAGTCGTCTGAGGTTATTAGATATGTTTCTGTTCGGGACATAGTCCGTCTGGTCGGGAAGTATTAATTTGCCAATAACCCTCCTCAATCTACTTGCCAAAACGGCCGTCAGTATTTTACTATCTTGATTTAGCATTGATAGGGGTCTATACGAACCACAGCTATGCCCAGGTTTATTAGGTTTAGGAAACAGTATTATGATCGCTCCCCTAAGGGACTCTGGTAGCCTGCCCAGCCAATATGCCTCATTCAACATATCCAACAGCGGAGGTAGCACCTCTCCTTTAAATATTTTATAGAATTCACTTGGGGGTCCATCAGCCCCCGGAGTCTTGCTAGTGGGCAATTGTCTTACTACCTCTTCTAACTCTTCTAAAGTAATAGGTGCATCTAGCGCCTCCCTCTCCTCTGGACTGATCTGCGGCAATCCTATATCCTTCAATGTTTCCGCTACCATCTCATGATTACTCTCCCCATCATCTCCATATAGGAGCCTGTAATAGTCTGCAAAATCCTGGTTAACTCCTTCTTGGGTATCGACTACACTGCCATCTTCTCTCGTTATTGTTCTGATAGTGGGTCTGGAAGTTTCACTCTTATATAGCCATGCCAAGATCCTGCCTGGTGTATCCCCTCCCGCATGCTGTCTCTCTATATATTTTTTATAGTTAAGGTTACTCAGTCTCTCCCAGTGCCCAACACATTTCTGCTGAAGCTTAAGTATCAATTCGGTGTCTTCCTTATTTTCCCCCTTCAGCGCCCTTTCCAATTCTCCTTCCGTTTCCCGCTGGTCTGCCAGGATTCCTCCCTGTAATCCTTTGGATTTTGCTATGGCTACCCCTCTCATCACAACCTTAAAAGCATCCCACAACGTGCCTGCCGAGTCCACGCTACCAGTATTTATCTCAAAATAGTTCACAATCTCTTCCCTCATATCCTCCCTAAAGAAGGGGTCCTTTATCGCCTCTGCTCTGAGGCGCCACGTCGGGATCCTCGCTCTCGGGGCTCTACACTGCCACCCGATGATCAGAGGCGAGTGGTCCGAGAGGACCCTCGCTTTATATTCCGCTTGCGTGATTTCAACCATTATCCCCTGTGTGACGAAGACATAGTCCAGCCTTGTGTGTAACTGCTGCGGGGCTGAATAATGCGAATATTGCCTCTCTTGGGGGTGTCTCAACCTCCACACATCATCAAGCCCAAAGTCGTCCAACAATGTCTGCAACGCTCTAGCAGCTGGGGCGGGTCTATTCATTTTCCCATCTGATCTGTCAATCTTAGGGTTTAGTACACAATTGAAATCTCCCCCCCCCCCCAGATCACCGCGCTCCCCATACACATGCTAAGGTTTTTACATAGGGTTCTAAAATAAGCTGCTGTATTTTGATTCGGGGAATACGTATTTATAATACTTATCTCTCTATTTTCGACCAATCCCCTCATAATGACCATCCTCCCATTGGACTCAGCTAACGTCTGTAACAGCTGAAACGGGACATGTGGCGCCACCCAGATAATCACTCCCCTGGCATAAGCCGAATAAGACGAGCCCACTAACGTCCCCTTCCATTTCTTCCCAATCATTTCCATCTTATCTTGCGTCAGGTGCGTCTCCTGCAGCAGGGCTATGTCTACCTCCTGCCTGCGCAGATATAGCATAACCTTATTCCTTTTTAAATAGCTATTAAGCCCCCTGACATTCCAAGTGATTATTTTAAGGTCTCCCATGATTTGTCAGAGTCCCGCTCCTCCCCCCACTCATGCAGCTCAGATTCGATTGTTCCACGTCTAAACAGGCTTGTTTCCCAACTCAAACTCCCCTTATCTAAGAACACAATAAACATCCCAACTTCCCACCCTCCCATTTCCCTACCCCAACCCAACAACACCCTCCCCAACTGTTGCCCAGCTCCATCCCTGGATCTCAGGCACCCCCGCATCTAGCCCTTTCTGGCAATAGCCCTTACTCGCGGCTCAGCAGGGTAAAGCCCCCCTAGTGGCTGTTTTACTACTAACTCCTGGGGGGTAGATTGTCTTTGTTCTGCTGCTCCTGTTTAATACACATAGACTGCGCCTAATGCTTCCCAGTCAACTTATGCATTTTATTCTCTATATTCCAGTCCAACAGGATCAATAAGCCAAAAGTGGCATAATACAATTGGAATTTTCTACTTTCTCTTGCTGGGGATCCCCCCTTACTTCTCACCCCAGTATTCATGATGCATCCTCCTCACTTATCATGCTTCTCTCTGTCCTGCTCCTCATCTCGCTCCAGACAGCCCTGCAGGTCCAGCCATGCCGCCGCTTCCTCTGGGGTGTCAAAAAAGAATGCGTTACTTTTATGCAAGACTTTTAGCTTCGCCGGGTACAAAAGCATGTACTTGATCCCAGCTGTGCGCAGTCGCCTCTTGACCGCCACATAGCTGTATCGCTGTCTCTGCATCAACATTGTGTAATCCGGATACGCCATGATGTTGTTAGATGCCCTTTCTATCGTTCCACCTTTACGAAAGAACTCCAAAATCTTCTCCCTATCTTTATAATTCAGAATCTTCGCAATGATCGCTCTAGGAGGGGCCCCGGGCCTCGGTTTCCTCATCAGGGCTCGGTGTGCTCGTACAACAGTAAACCCTTGTGAGAGCTTGTCTGCTCCTATCTCTTGCAGGATCATATTTGCCACATAGTCTGTGGGGTCCTGGCCTTCTTCTCCCTCTGGCAGGCCGACCACACAGATGTTGTTCCGTCTTGCCCTTCCTGCCTCTTCTTCTGCCCCGTTCTCGAGATTAGCCACCTGCTGCTTTAATATGTGGACCTCTTTCGTGTTATTTGTGCTGGTTTCTGTGTTGGTTTTCACCGCACTCTCCAGAACGCTCGTTCTTTCTGCCAGCGCTCTGACATCTTGCCGCAGCAGGGTGACTTCTATTCCCACTGCATCTATTTTATTCTCCAGAGCCGTTCGCAGGTCCGCCATTGCTGTCCCCCATGTGTTTCTTAGCTCCGTTACAGCTGCCAGGACCTGGTGGTTTTCTCCCTCTGGAGTGCTGTCCGTAGAAGCTGTTGCTGAGCCTTGTACAGGGGCAGTGGGAGTCCGCTGCATCTTGGTAAAGACCTCCATTGTGGGTTCTCTGCTCTTTGTCCTAAGTCCTTTCACTGACATCATGCAACCCTGTCTGCGTGCCCCGTTCCGGTCCCTCCGTATCGTACAAGTTATATCTCCCGGTGTTTCTATGGCAGCACTAGGTCGGTTCGGCCCAGGAGCGTCCCCCTCAGAGAACTGCAGTATATGGTAGCATGCACTGTGCTACAATTTCGAGTAGGTTGTATCCTACCACGTACCTTCTCTGACTGTTGCAGGCAATACCGTCTTCACTTGTTTTCGAGGGTCCCTAGGTGCACCTTCTTCTCCACCACCACTTTACTATGGGTTCATGTGGCGCTTGGTTTTATGCGTCCCACTCAGTGCTCGTCACCGTATTTCTTATCCTGCTATCCTCCGGCCACCAGCAGCATATTGGTGTGGGTCTCCTTATATAACGTGGGTCACAGCTGCTCCTAGGAGTGGTAATGTCAAATTAGATCAGGTCCCAGGCGCTTGTTCCCCTGCAGAGATGTAGAGCAGCTCCCTTTGCCCTTTGAGCACCAGTGTGGGCTTTGTCGTGTGGGGCGCTTGGTTTGTCCAATATGATGTCAGGAAAGCATTCTAGTTGGTGCCTTCTGTGTCCCACTGTGATTAAAGTATGTGTTTTGCAAGCCCCACTGCCTATTCACATATTGCCCGGCTCAGACCAATCTCAACAAGCAGATCAGGAAGGCACTCCCTTCCTTCTTTCAGCTGGTTGCACATGCGAGGCCACAATCCCCTTTGATACATTGACAGGGAAGCGGGGCATGCAATGTTATTAGATTTTATATTTGAGTGCAGTAGACGTATACCGCGCACTTCTCATCGATGCCTCCACCACCTTTTGTTCGTGCAGGCAACGTTTTCGCATCAGCGGCTCTGTTTCAATGAGTGCAACAATGTCTCTGCTTCGCCGCCGACCCGGCGCCTTCATATATAGTGGCAGAGACGTGTGGCAAGATCTGCGCCGGCTTCTTTGCTCAGCGCAGGTCTTTTACTGACCTTCCGTGGCAGCACCAATGCATCAGCTCCGTGGGCTTCAGCCCGAACCTCCCACACATCAACAGAGGTGCACCAGTGGCTCGCACTGGCCTCGCCTGAGCCGCGCGGAGCCCTGATACATTGACTCAGTTAGAACAAACGCTGATACAATTGTTGCTGCTCGGGACACCCTATCCAGTTCAAATGCTCTGCCACCGCTGCCCTCCAGAGCTCGCTCGCCGCCAACGCTGCGTTCACGGTGAAGAGCACTCCCGCTCCAAGTAGTACAGTGAGCCCGGCAGGATGGACGCAGCGCCCGGCAACAGAAGCGGGCCCTGCACAGCCCCCGAATGCCGGTCCTCCGCTCCAGCTGCCACCGCCCGGGTTTATATGGTGGCTTTCACAACATCAGCCTCATTTCCTTTGTTGTCCCCCATTTTGTGTCCCAACATTTCGGCGTGGCCACATTTCAAGAAAGCTTCTTTCTCGTCCTCACCAACGTCTGATTCGATTACGATTTTCAATTGGTACGGGGCACACAGTCTGACATCTATGCCTCCATTTATAGGGACCGTGAGTCCTTTTTCCGCGTGTTTTCATCGGATCAATTACGGATCTTCTGGAGCAGCTCCACGGGACACGTCCTACTTCATGGCCAGTTAGCCACGCCCCAATGAATCGTGATAGTTTGCGATGATTTGATTCTGTAATTTCTAATCCGGGATGTACAATCATCCTTGGTAGTATGGTAGGTTGTCCACGATCGTATACCTGCCTCCCTTCCCTAGCCATTCCTGTGGACTCATCAATTGTTGCAGGTCAGATTTTAAGTTGTCTAGAGCAGTGGTTGCGGCAATTATGCCTTGGATTCATCTTTCCGGGATGATGGCCACGGGGTCTGGTGTAGTGAATGCTTCTTCATCCTCACTCATGCAAGACAGGGCGTCTGCTTTTCCATTGCTTACTCCGGGGCTATAGGTGATGACAAAGTCGTATTCCGCAAAGAAGAGAGCCCAGCGGAGTTGGCGTGATGATTGCGCTTTAGCGGTCTTCAGATATTGTAGATTACGATGATCCATGACGACGGTGACTGTATGTCTAGCTCCAAGAAGATAATTAGCCTCATTACGAGTCCGCCGGTGTGGACTTAACATTGCCGGTATAACCATACCGTCACCGTTTACTGGATCGCGAATTCCAACCATCGAACCCGGAAATAACACCACCAGAAACCGCCACCGCAGAGTCAACGCAGCCGAAAACTGCATTGGCACAGAAACCCCCCGTTACCGCCAATACGTAACACTGTGCGCATTACAAGTAGCACGGACATGGAAACTCCGCCATAAAAATGGCGGAAATTCCGTGGACATGGATGCGGCATCGGCTCCAGCTCGGACATGACGTTAAACAGTGCCTGGTGAGCGAAATCCATCCACAGGTGCACCAAATGAGCCCAGCTGGACCCTGCAGGCCGCTGGGAGCCTACAAAAGGCCCACACCTACACCCAGCCAAACTCCAAACACAACTATGCAGGCAGCTGCAGTAGCAGCATTGGGACTGAGGCTATTGAAACTACAGGCAGCACTGCACATGGTGGCAGTAATGGTGCAGAGAAGGAGGAGGCGGAGGAGGCGAATGCGGCAGTTGGCAAACCCTGCACCCATGCCAAACCCAATTGTGCAGGTGGCATGACCCCGCAGGCAGCCTGCAATACCCGGCATCAGGGCCTCACCCTGGAACCTGACTCCAGGACATATCCACACATTATACCAGCTGGACCGTCCAACAATCATATACATCACCACCATGATTGAGGACGACATCAGCAGCCGCATTGGCATTTCGACCACAATCCCCCACCCTACTGAAGGTGGTGTCGGTACTGCATTTTCTTGGCACTGGAACGTATCAGCACACTGTTGGTGAGCTGCATGGGCTCTCACAACCCTGTTTTTTAGAATACTGGGCCAGGTACTGGATGCCCTGCTGCACCATGTGTCGGAACACATCGCCCTACCCTGTACCTTTGCCCAGGTCATTGCTACCAAGTTGGCCTTCCATGCCATTGCGGGGGTATCAGGTAATATTATCCCCAAATATATGGTCGCCGTACATAATATCGCTGGGAAAAGGTTGTGGCGATATTATATGGGTGACCATGCAATAATGTCCCCACAAAAAACGGCCATTTTTCGGCGATATTTTTGCATGGCGATATTTTTGTGGGGACATTATTACATGGAACCATTGTGGGCATGCCAAATTGCATTGGTGCAGTAGACTGCACCCACATAGCGCTCACAGTACCACGTGCAATAGTGATGGTGTACCGCAATAGGAAACTGTACCACTCACTGAATGTACAGATAGTATTTGATGCTGGACAAGTGATAACACATTGCTGCGCACGTTTACCGGGGTCAACACATGACTCAATGGTCCTGCGGAATTCAACATTGCCACGGTACATGGAACGCTATGCTTGACAAAGCACATGGCTATTGGTTGAGTACAACTGCCAATGCACGGGCCCTATGAAAGGGGCGGGGGTGTCCAGGGCAATGACGTGTGTGAGTGGCCTGCTACAACTGCAACTGCATCACCCCCGTCCCATGTAATGGACTGTCACCACAGCCCATAAAGCTAGACATGACAGGTGGCCACATTGTGCTAATACACACCCTGGCAAAGGAGGTGCAGAACCAATACTAGTACAAGCTCATACAACTTGAGCCACTTGCTAAAGCCACCCACACTATGCACCACTGCCCCCCCAATGCACATGATGTGTACACATTAGACATACTGCATCTACAACTACATCACAGTCTATTGAGTGACTCCTCCATATGAGTACATCACTGCACAATGCTGTACTCGCCACCCACTACTGGGCGCAAAGCCAACTCCATATGCACAGCCAGGTGCTGGGAAAGTCCAAAAACCAATGTCGACAACAATGAACCAACAATGGTAATCACCCACTGGTCAGACCACTGCCTGGCCCTTATGGATGATTGACTAATGACACATTATTGCACAACATCTGATGAAGACATGTATACCACAAACACTGACATGTCCCCTCCATTTACATCCTATGTAGGTGATGCAGGATATGCACTCATGCCATGGCTGATGATGCCGGTACGGAGGCCAAGGAACAGACATGAGGAGGCGTACAACAGGCCACACGTCTACACACGTGGCATGATCGAGAGGACATTTGGCCTACTGAAGGCCAGGTTCCGCTGCGTGAGCAGATCTGGTGGATCACTGCTGTACAACCCAGTGAAGACAGGTAAAATAGTGCTTGTGTGCCATGCTGCACAATCTGTGCATGCGCAGGAACATTCCGCTGCCCCCAGACACAGAGGATGATGATGGAGTTGATGATGAAGATGGGGATGGGGGTGTGATGGCTGCACTCCCTCGCGGGGGAGCTCAAGATGGACAACATGCACGGGATACACTCATTCGCATTTACTTTTGAGAAACTGCACATGAACAGCATTGCATATATATGAAGATGCAGGTAAATAAATGGATTGAATGCAAATGAAATTACGGATGTCCACTCGTGAAAGAGTTTTCAAAGGTGATTTATTTTTAACAAAGCAGGAAAGAAGGTGTATTGATAGAATAGCTGTATACCGTGCCCACCCACCACCCAAACGTGCCCACCCCCAACCAGGCCCCAAAACACTAACCCCATAATGGCCTCCCCCACCACCCAAACGTACCCACTCCCAACCAGGGCCCAAAACACTAACCCCATAATGGACCTCCCCCACCACCCCAACGTACCCACCCCCATACACCCATTTGTGTCCCTGAATGTCTCCTGTACAGCCATTCCCCATGGCACTATTTGACGGGGGTACTTGTGCGCATAAGCGTCCTTCCCGGAAGGGTCCACTCAGCCGACTTGAGCGCCTCTGTGGGCTGGCACTGGTGGTGTTACTGTTGTCACACGTCCAAGAAACGCCTGCTGGGCAACCAACATAGATTCTGCAATGGTGGATGTGACACTGTTGCCTTCCCGGATATGCCGTGCCAAGGTGACAATGGTGGTGGCAAAACATCCAATGGCCCTGGAGAGCCGACGCACTGATGTGGCATTGCTCTCCCGCTGCAGCCTGGCCTCCTCCCGCTGCTGCCTGGCCTCCACCCGCTGCAACCTGGCTTCCTCCGGCTGCCTTTCCACAAGCTGTGTTAGGTTGGCATGGTGATACTCCATCCGTTGCATGCGGGCACTCAGCTCTGCCATGGAGGGGGTTGGTGACCTCATGGGACTCTGCAATGAGGGGGGCTAAACTGTAGCTTGTGGAGGGATGACAGGTCATCCATGTTGTCCCCCTGTCCTCCTAGTTCAGCCTGTATGGCTGGGGTACTGTTGTCACTGCATGCAGCCTTCTCCGCAGTGCAGATGCTCCTCAGGCTCGGATCTGTGGGCATGGTGGGTGGGTGCACCACTTGTGTGGCGGCAGACAGCATGGGGATGGTGGCGTCGGCTGGTGCATCCGTGCCAGATGCAGCTGGTGCCTATGTTGCAGAGCAGCTTGCCTCATCCTCCTGGGCAGGGGTGGTGCGTTGGCTACGTGCCTCGCCTGTTGGGCATTGTCACTGTCACTTGACATGGCTGTGGGGATACAGAGGGCATGCTGTTAGTTGTGTGCTGGTACTTGATGGGTCCATCACATGCATCAAACTGGACGATCAGTAAGCACCTGCATGTACTCATATGACTGTTGATGCATTCAGGTGTATGTGTCTCTGCTTGTACTATGTCACCACTGTGTGTATGTCCAGGGGCTAATGTATTGTGGGTGTGTTGCTTCTCATCTGGGTTATCAGTGGGTCAATTGGGTTACTCCTGCCCTGATGGAGGGGGGGTTATCAGTGGGTCCATTGGGTCACTCCTGCCCTGACTGGGGGAGGGGGGGTTTCAGTGGGTCCATTGGGTCACTCCTGGGGTCCATTCACACTCATGGATTTGTAATCTGTGCACTTACCAGCATCTGCCGGTGGGCTCACTCATGCCTCTGCGTCCCCAATTCCGTGTATGCCCACAAGGTGGAGGACACTGCTGCAGCGCCCCTCCCACGACTGCAGTTTTAGTGGGGAAGCAGGGCCTCCACCAGTGCCAGTGCTGTGCTGGCGGTGTGCAGCAATGAGGTTGCGCACTCTGAGCCTCAGATCATCCCACCTCTTGCAGCAGTCCTTCATGCTGCGTGTTGTCACCCCAACTGCTTTCCGCTTGCGTGCTGCTGCAGACCACAACTCTTTATGGCGTTGCTGGGTGGCACGTCGCTGATCTGCGCTGAACAGCATTTATGCACGCTCACTATATGGTCCACAAGCACTGTCAGTTCTGCTTCACTGAAGCACTGCTTTCGCTGTCTTTGTGCTGGCATACTGGATGCCCTGGTGGTTGATGCTTTTTGCTGCTCAGAGAGGTGATCTGGCCTGTGATGTCTGAAGATGGCAGTGGATTGTGGTTTAAATAATGGCCGCCTCTCTGTTTCCAGTTTTCACGGTCATGGTATTTTCGCTTATGGTGATTCTGTGTCCATGATGGCGGGTGGAGGGGGGGTGCGGCCAAGGGTTTTGCAGTGCTTTTTGTGGCATAATGTCCGTTTCCGTGGGTGTTTACGTGGCGACTGTGACACTGTTTCCGCGTTGGTGTGGTGCGCGTGACCGACAAGCCATAATCGGCCACTCATTCCGCAACCTTGCAGACGCGGAAACTGTCACCGTTGTCGTGGAATCACTGCATTCTGGACCGTTGGACTCGTAATGAGGCCCAATTTTTATTTATTCACATTTGTTGAGCGCACAGGCAGCCCTGGGCATCGTGGCGCTTGTTACAGAAGTTGAAAATGACTTATTTACATACAGAGAAGTCATTGCTTAGTTACAAGAGGCATACTGCACATGCAGATGTGAAAGAGGAAGATAGAGAAAACTGAGAGAAGAGAGGTGTTGTGTTAGTTAAACAGTGTATTATTTCGTTTTTTGCGGAAAGCAAAGAGAGAAGTTTCTGCTCTCAGTGCACTAGGTAGTGCATTCCATAGCTTAGGGGCAATGTATGGGAAACGTATTCCTCCTGCTCTAGCTCTTTTGATGCGTGGGACCCTTGGTTGGTGTGGCACTCTCTAGTAGGTCTGGTAGAATGTGTTCTGGTCAGAGTGTCAGACAAGTAAAAGGGGGCTGAAAGATTGATACATTTGTGTGTAGTTGTAAGAATTTTAAATGTAATGCACTCTTTGACTGGTAGCCAATGTGCTGTTTTTCTGGCTTGTGTGATGTGGTCTCTTGTAGGTATATTGAGGGCTGCTCTAAGTGCATTGTTCTGTGTAGTTTGGAGTTTATTTAGGTTTATTTTAGAGGTGCCGGCCAATAGTGCGTTACAACAATCTAATTTGGCTCCAACGGTGGCTCTGGCAATAGAGAGGCAGTTATCTTGGGTTAGGAATGGTTTAATGGCATTAATGAGCTTGTGCTAAAGGTGGAGGCAGAGACAATGGTGTTGACTCGCTTGTCCATGGAGAGTGAGGCATCAATATGGACGCCTAGAGTTTTGACAGAGGATAGAACTGGGATGACACAATTGTCTATGCAGAAATTGGAGTAGAGTGTGTCAAGGTTGGTGAGAGTGGATTTTTGACCAAGGAGGAGGATTTCGGTCTTGTCTCCGTTAAGACATAGACTGTTCGTGGCCATCCATGCTTGGATGGTGGCGTAGATATGCTAAAGGGTGGCAGCATCCTGGTGGTAGAATCCAGTAAGCGGAAGGAGCACTTGGGTATCATCAGCGTAGTTTGTGTAGGTGATTCCAAGTGCATCCAGCTTATCAAAGAGAGGTTTAGTGAAAAGATTGTAGAGGGTAGGAGACCAATGTCTCCAGGCTTTGAACACTGCCTTAATTGCTAGCAGTTTTTTATCAGTGATTGCATAATTCAAATCAGGGGCTGAAAACCTGCGAGACCATAATGCCATGGGATGCAACTGACCTGTTTCAGGGTCTCGTTGTGACAGGACCGCTCCCATTGCTATGTTGGAAGCATCAGTTTCGACCACGTACGGTAGTTCTGGTCGAGGATGCCGTAGAATTGGTGCTGTGGTAAATGCTTGTTTTAGCTCCTGGAAGGCTTTCTCTGTCTCTGCGGACCAATTAAATTGTTTATTTTTCCATAGTAAAGAGGTGATTAGATGGACGATCTGGGAGAACCCTGGAATGAACCGGCGATAAAAGCTGGCGAACCCCAGTACACTCTGTACTCCCTTTATGGATGTCGGTTAGGGTCATTTAAGGATAGCGTCTACCTTGCACGTGTCCATGCATACGCCCCGTGGTGTGAGAATGAAGCCGATGAATTCTACCTCTGTCACACGAAAGAAGCATTTCTCCAATTTGGCATATAGCCGGTGTTGCCGTAGTTTCTCCAAGACTGCCCGGACATGGTTGACGTGGTGCTCCTTGGTGGTCGAATAGATAAGAATATCATCAATATAGAGAAGAGCGCAGACGTCCAACAGTTCGCGGAGCACGTCATTCATGAAAAATTGGAACGCCGGTCGGGGCATTACCTAGTCCAAAGGGCATAACCTGATATTCATAAAGGCCATATTTCGTGCTAAACGGTGTCTTCCACTCGTCTCCTTTTTTGACTCTTACTAGATGGTAGGCCCCTCGTAATTCTAGTTTTGTATATATCTGAGCGTTTTTGACTTGATCCAAGAGCTCAGGGATACGCGGTAACGGGTTCCTGTTTTTTACCATGATCTGGTTAAGTGCTCTGTAGTCAATGCAAGTTCTCAGGTCTCCCTCCTTTTTAGGCACAAAAAAGAGGGGCGAGGATGCAGGGGACTTAGACAGACAAATGAAGCCATTTGCCATATACTGATTGAGGTAGGTTTTTAGATGCTGGTTTTCCTGTTCTGTTAGGGCGTAAATCCGGCTGCAGGGAACTTGAGCTCCAGCTACCAGATCAATTTGGCAGTCATACGGTCTGTGGGAGGTAGGGTGTTTGCTTGCTCTTTTTGAAAGACATCTTGGTAATCCAGGTATTCAGGTGGTAGTGAACTGGTGAGGCCCAGTATGGTGTCTTTCTTCGACAAACCTGGGTTGGCAGGACCTTTTAATGAGAATCCCTTGCTATAACAGCTATCGGCACAGTCTTGGGGAAAGGTCAGAACTCGTTACGCCAGTCAATCCTAGGATTGTGGGTCTCCAGCCAGGGCATTCCCAATATCATCTGGAACTGAGGAGCGCCAATGAGATCGAAGGTGATGTCCTCTTGGTGACCGTCCTGACACAGTACCGTGACCTTCTCGGTGTAATGCGACACTGAGCTGGATGATAGCTGAGATCCATCAACTGCTGTGACATTTTCCGAAACCTGCTTCTGTTGGAGAGGAAGGCCCATATGGGTAGCCAGATCTTGGTTCATGTAATTTCCCACAGCCCCACTGCCAATGTATGCCTCCAAGGCATGTATTTTCGACGATTGCTTGTGGTTTCCCAGGAGCACAGAGATGACTAGATGTGAGGTCTGTATAGGTTCCTTTTCATTTCTCGATAAATGGACCCCTATGCTTGCCGGGCGTTGGAGTTTCCCAGAGTCCTGTTCTTCTTCTTTACCCTTGTCAGTTGCTGCAACTGCTTTCCTGGGTGGTTTACCGGGCATTCTCGGAGATAGTGACCTGCCTTACCACAGTACAAACAAAGCTGATGCAGCCTCCTTTTCTCCCTTTCTGCCTTGGGGAGTGGGCTCCGCAAGCCTCCGATTTGCATTGGCTTGGACTGATCATGGGATTTGGTTTGATTCTCACAGGGTCGCACATAGACCGACCGCCTCTCAGCCTTCGCCCAATCATTCTTCCGATCCTGCAATCTGTGATCGAGCTGCACTGTCATGTCGATGTATTCAGCACATCTTTCCGGGCGATTTACTACTTGGGCTAATACGTCCTTAAGTTCTCCTCGCAAGCCTCGGTAAAAGAGGATCATCCTTGTTTACCAAAGGTATTGACCAGTCCACGGCACTACCTTCCAGATATGAGAGTACAAATGCCACTCTTGCTTGATCGTTGGGGAATGCCCCAGGTCTGCACAAGAAATGTAGGCGACATTGATTCATAAAGATGGCGTATTTATTCGGATCGACTGTGAAGTGTTCTGGTGAGGCCAGGGGAACCCCACCTGGAAGAACCACCTGCACTGGCGTGGGCTGTGGAGGCGTGCCAGGAGGGGCATACCCCGGCAATGGCACCTGTCCTGCCTGTGCCTGGAGCATTTGCCTTGCTAGTTCATCTGTCCGCTCCCAGTTCACAATTAGATCCCTCCTTAGGGCATTGGTTTCCTGTCTTGAGGCATGAACTTCAGCCCGTAACTCTCCCAGTAATTGGGCCAACTAGTTTGTTTCAACAGTTTCCATAACGCCCAGGCAGATATTAGAAGAGGCTTCGCATTCTGTTACGCTAACCTGGTCTCTGCGGAGGCGTTGGGGCACGGTTGCAGCCCTCCCGGGAGTGAGGTTGCTTGGGTCTGACTTCGCCCTCTGTGCTTATGTGGCGACTGGTGGTAATAGGAGATGCTGCTGGGGACTGCTCCTGCGTGGAGAATAGGGGGCGTGAGTATGCCAGCTTGTGCGCCTGATCCCCTTCCAGACTCCTTCTCCCAAACCGTGGTACCCATGGGATGCGCTGTTCCTGGAAAGCTCACCTGTTGATTAGTTTTTGGCGAGCTTGTATGATCTGGACTGAATTCCTTCACTGGTCCCTTGCACGTGGTAGTCCAGTCCTGCTGCGACCAAGCCACTATACACTGTTCCTGTTTGCCTTTGTCTTTCCTAGTCTGTTTTTGTTGTATTGTAAAGGTTGTTGTCTTGTATTGCTGTCCATTCCACTTTTGATGTTTGGTCTTTTGCTTTCTTCCCTTGCAGGTGATGTTGCTGGCCTGGCAGAAGCTGCGGAGCTCGAGGCGGCAGCCGGAGGGATCGAGAAACGAAGCTGCAGCGGTACAGTAGCTGGTAAAATGTTAACTAGGGGGCGCACAGGGTTCAAATGCACGCGGCCATAGGACGGATGTTCTAACCTTGTCTTTCTTCTTCTTCAAAGGGTCCGAGTTCATGGATGCGGAGCTCAGTGCTGCAGCGTCGGGATCAAGATCACTGGATGTCAGGAGATGAGTCTGCAGATGAAGCGATGAAGCACCAGTCGCCTGGAGGTGAGTATGCAGGAGAACGCCTGGTTTCAAAGGTAAAGTAAACTGGTCCAAGCAGCGGTGATGGAGCAGCTTATATAGCTGAGCTTCTGAAGCCACGCCCACCAGGTTCAGCCTGCCTGCGACACCTGATGAGTCAGCCCATGAGGATTTATCAGCTCCTGGAAAGTTCTTGTAAAATAAAAGCACTCAATAAAGTAAAAACACTCCTGCACTGAAATAAATTGTTCCTGCTCACATCTCATCCAGCCAGGGCCCCTGTGTTTATGGGTCCCAAAGGGACATACGTGAGTCAAGTGATCCATTGCCCCCATCACTAGATGGTGTGTTTTTTGTGTTCTGGGGCCTATGACCATGAAAGCTCTTTTCCTTTCACCTGTGTTCAAGTAGGGTGTTGAACCTGGATCCCCTTCAGCCGGGCTCAGATCCTCTTTAACTCAAATGTTCTAGGTTGGATCCCCCTCTTCTGGGCTCAGATCTGTTGCAATTAGTCTCCGTCAGCTGGGCTCGGTCCAATTGCGATGCACATTAAACTATCAAAGACTTTCAAATGTGCACAGGGTTTAGCTTAACCCGTTGCATGACCACTTTGATCTCAATATTCCTTTTTCCTTACACTCAGCATCAGTTGAATACGTAACACTTTCGAATGAGCGCTCACGTGGCGCCGGACCACTCTGTGTATGGTATCTTTGCTTGGCCTCCCAAAGTTCAATTACTCCTGTTGGTTTTCAATTATATTTGTGTCGCTCATCGCCAACGCCTCACACACTGTTCTCTTTATAGAAAGTTGCGGCTTGCAACCTTGGTTCAAAACACAAGCTGTTTTGGTATCAGTCTCTCTGACTCACCGGCTCTGCTGTCTTTTCTGACGCTGCTTTGTTGTTCGAGCCAAAGACAGTAACACGGCGGCAATCGCTCCTCCCCGCCTGGGTTATCGACGTGGGAGAGCCCCGGGTACCTCTGACACAATGTGCAGGTTTGATAAGCCTTCGTTCCTGGTGTTCGGTTTTTTACTTTCCAAGGCTCACGAAAGTAACAGTCTTTAGAGGTCAAGGGTACTTCCATACTTGGAATCCTCTCTGGTCTCTTGGAACTGCTGTCTCCTTGTTTGTTTTGCCTCGCTCAGAGTGTGCTTTCGTGCTCCGCCTTTTATCTGTGTGGGGAAGTCTGATGGAAGTCAGGTGTGTGTAATAATCTGTAATTGCCTGTCCATGGTGTTGGGACATGTCAGGTATATGGCTCTGGTGTTAGTCCATTGTCGCTCACGGTGGGCTTTCTGTGAGAAAGTATTCATTTCGGAAAGGGGGGGTTGAGTTCCTAGGTATCCTATCTGGTAGGATGGGGAAAAGGTGTTATAGGGGAGGGGACACTGTGTCTCACCCTCCGGTGTCCCATTTCCACTTCCTGAAAAGCCCTCCTCCAGGTGATCCTCCCGCACTGGTCCACCAACTGAATCCAAAAGCGATGGCCATGTCCTGGCCACCTGGATGACAGATCCCCGGGGACTAGCAGGTGAGACACTGTCAGATTTCTCACAATACCCAGTGGAATAGGAAAACTAGGGAAGACACAGCTGCAGTTCGATCTCTGTGGGGGAACTATAATAGGCTGCTAGGCATACAAGGGGTTGCAACTTCATCTGACCTTAATTATTTTTCTACTGTTTCTGTGTTATGAAGGCCTGAATCACTAAGCTGAGTGTGGTGAAGGCCAATACAAATAATCTACAAATAATTAAAGTCTTTGTTTCACTTGTATATCCTGGGCACCAGAATCCCTCTAGAGCCTGTACCAGCATGGCCCACTGAAAGTCTCTCTTTGTGTGGCTCTCTTAAAGGGGGAAGGTTCATGATTTCTCAGTAGTGCATCTTTGATGTCGTGGCTGTTAGTCTTAGCAGTGCACGGTGGTGGCGCGAGTTATGGTTGCTTAGCGTACCATAACTGGCGAATTTCAGGAGTTTTTCGGTTTTACCTGGAACCATAATGTCCCTTTAACAAAGTTTTTTTCACTGAATTTCATAGGTTTTTAGTAGCGCAACTTAACCACAACGTCCCTTTAACAAAGTTTTTTCACTGAATTTCATAGGTTTTTAGTAGCGCAACTTAACCACAACGTCCCTTTAACAAAGTTTTTTCATTGAATTTCATAGGTTTTTATTAGTGCAACTTAACCATAACGTCCCTGTAATACATTTTTTTTTACTGAATTTCATAGGTTTTTATAAGTGCAAAGTCACCATAACATCCTTTTCAATAGATGAAGACCACTAGCATGTTAGGTCCTCCAAGTGGGAACCCCGGGTCATTAAAAAAAGATTTTTCTTCCCAAACCGCAGGAAGGAAAATCTTTTACCAAGATGGCCACCATGGAAAGGGAAGGTAGGGTGTATAAAGAGAACACAACAGGGCATCAGCGGGGTGTGGGGGGGGGAAGGAGGGAGACACGGCATGAGCAGGGGGTGGGGGGAACAGTAGAGAGACACGGGGCATGAGCGAGCGGGGGGGCAAAGGAGGGAGACACGGGGCATGAGCAGGGGGTGGGGGAACAAGAGAGAGACACGGGGCATGAGCGGGGAGTGGATGGGAACAGGGGAGACACGTGGGCATGAGCGGGTGGGGGGCAGGGGAGACACGTGGGCATGAGCGGGGGGTGGGGGGAACAGGGGAGACATTTGGGGATGAGCGGGGGTGGGGGGAACAGGGGAGACGCGTGGGCATGAGTGGGGGTTAGAGGGGAAAAGGAGGGAGACACGGGGCATGAGCAGGGGATGGGGGAACAGGGGAGATACGTGGGCATGAGCGGGGGTGGGAGGGACAGGGCACACATTGGGCATGAGCAGGGGGTGGGGGAAAAGGAGGGAGACACGTCATGAGCAGGGGGAGGGGGGAACAAGAGAGAGACACGGGCCATGAGCGGGGGGCGGGGGGGAACAGTAGGGAGACACAGGACCATGAGCGGGGGGTGGAAGGGAACAGGGGAGACACGTGGGCATGAGCGGGGTGGGGGGAACAGGGGCAACACGTGGGCATGAGTGGGGGGTGGGGGAGAACAGGGGAGACACGTGGGCATGAGCGGCGGGTGGGGGGGAAAGTAGGGGGACACGTGGGCATGAGCGGGGGTGGGGTGGAACAGGGGAGACACGGGGCATGAGCAGGGGGTGGGGTGGAACAGGGGAGACACGGGGCATGAGCGGGAGGTGGGGGGAACAGGGAAAACATGGGGCATGGGTGGGGGGAACGGGAGGGAGACATGGGGCATGAGCGGGGGGTGGAGGGAACAGGGCACACACGGTGCATGAGCGGGGGTTAGGGGTACAGGAGGGAGACACGGGGCATGAGCGGGGGTGGGGGGAACAGTGGAGACACGGGGCCTGAGAGGGGGGTTTGGGGAACAGGGGAGACACAAGGCATGAGCGGGGGGTGGGGGATAACACAAGGGAGACACAGGGCATGAGCGGGGGGTGGGTGGAACAGGGCAGATACTGGGCATGAGCGGGGGGTGGGGGGTACAGGAGGGAGACACGGGGTGGGGGAACACGAGGGAGACATGGGGCATGAGCGGGGGGTGGGGGGAACAGGGCAGACACGGGGCATGAGCAGGGGGTGGAGGGTACAGGAGGGAGACACGGGGCATGAGCGGGTGGTGGGGGGTACAAGAGAGAGACACGGACCATGAGCGGGGGGTGGGAGGAAAGTGGAGACACTGGGCATGAGCGGGGGGTTGGGGGAACAGGGGAGACACGGGGCATGAGCGGGGGTGGGGGTAACACAAGGGAGACACGGGGCATGAGCGGGGGGCAGGGGGTACAGGAGGGAAACGCGGGGGGTGGGGGGTACAAGAGAGACAAGGGGCATGAGCGGCGGTGGGGGGTACAAGAGAGAGATACTGGGCATGAGCAGGGGGTGGGGGGTACAGGAGGGAGACACGGGGCATGAGCGGGGGGTGGGGGTACAAGAGAGAGACACAGGGCATGAGCAGGGGGTGGGGGGAACAGGAGGGAGACACGGGGCATGAGCGGGGGGTGGGGGGTAACACGAGGGAAACACGGGGCATGAGCAGGGGGTGGGGGGAAACACGAGGGAAACAATGGGCATGAGCGGGGGTGGGGGGCACCAGGAGACACACGGGGCATGAGCGGGGGGTGGGGGGTACACGAGGAAGATACGGGCATGAGCGGGGGGTGGGGGAACACGAGGGAGACACGGGGCATGAGCGGGGTGGGGGGAACACGAGGGAGACACGGGGCATGAGTGGGGGGTGGGGGGAACACGAGGGAGACACGGGGCATGAGCGGGGGGTGGGGGGACAGGGCAGACACGGGGCATGAGCGGGATGGGGGTACAGTAGGGATAAACGGGGCATGAGCGGGGGTGGGGGGAACAGTGGAGACACGGGGCATGAGCGGAGGGGTGGGTGAACAGTGGAGACACGGGGCTTGAGCAGGGGGTGGGGGAACAGGGGAGACACCGGGCATGGGTGGGGGTGGGGGGTAACTCAAGGGAGACACGGGGCATGAGCGGAGGGTGGGGGGAACAGGGCAGATACTGGGCATGAGTAGGGGGTGGGGGAAACACGAGGGAGACACGGGACATGAGCGGGGGTGGGGGGCAACAGGAGACACACGGAGCATGAGCGGGGGTGGGGGGTACACGGGGCATGAGCGGGGTGCTGGGGGGGCAACAGGAGACACACGGGGCATGAACGGGGGTACACAAGAAAGACACGGGGCATGAGCGGGGGGTGGGCGGTACAGGAGGGAGACACGGGGCATGAGCGGGGGGTGGGGGGCAACAGGAGGGAGACATGGGGCATGAGCGGGGGGTGGGGGGAACAGAGCAGACACGGGGCATGAGCGGGGGTGGGGGGTACAGTAGGGAGACACGGGGCATGAGCGGGGGGTAGAGGGAACAAGAGAGAGACACGGACCATGAGCGGGGGGTGGGGGGAACAGGGGAGACACGGGGCATGAGCGGGGGGTGGGGGGTAACACAAGGGAGACACGGGGCATGAGCAGGGGGTGGGGGAAACAGGGCAGATACTGGGCATGAGCGGGGAGTGGGGGGTACAGGAGGGAGACACGGGGCATGAGCGGGGGGTGGGGGGTACAGGAGGGAGACACGGGGCATGAGCGGGGGGTGGGGGGAACAGGAGGGAGACACGGGGCATGAGCGGGGGTTGGGGGAAACACAAGGGAGACACGGGGCATGAGCGGGAGTACACGAGGAAGACACGGGGCATGAGCGGGGGTGGGGGGAACATGAGGGAGACACAGGGAATGAGTGGGGGTGGGGGAACACGAAGGAGACACGGAATGAGCGGGGGGTTGGGGGTAACACGGGGCATAAGCGGGGGTGGGGGGAACACGAGGGAGACACGGGGCATGAGCGGGGGTGGGGAGCAACAGGAGACACGGGGCATGAGCGGGGGATGGGGGAGAACACGAGGGAAACACAGGGCATGAGCGGGGGGTGGGGGAACACGAGGGAGACATGGGGCATGAGTGGGGGGTGGGGGCGCACAGGAGACACACGGGGCATGAGCAGGGGGTGGGGGGTACAGGAGGGAGACACGGGGCATGAACGGGGGGTGGGGGAACACGAGGGAGACACGGGGCATGAGCCGGGGGTGGGGGGAAACAGGAGGGAGACACGGGCATGAGCAGGGGTTGGGGCAACAGGAGACACATGGGGCATGAGCGGGGGTGGGGGGTACACGAGGAAGACACGGGGCATGAGCGGGGGTGGGGGGGCAACAGGAGACACACGGGGCATGAGCGGGGGGTGGGGGGTACACGAGGAAGACACGGCGCATGAGCGGGGGGTAGAGGGAACAAGAGAGAGACACGGACCATGAGCGGGGGGTGGGGGGAACAGGGGAGACACGGGGCATGAGCGGGGGGGTGGGGGGTAACACAAGGGAGACACAGGGCTTGAGCGGGGGTGGGGGGAACAGGGGAGACACGGGGCATGAGCGGGGGGTGGGGGGTAACACAAGGGAGACACGGGGCATGAGCAGGGGGTGGGGGGAACAGGGCAGATACTGGGCATGAGCGGGGAGTGGGGGGTACAGGAGGGAGACACGGGGCATGAGCGGGGGGGTGGGGGGTACAGGAGGGAGACACGGGGCATGAGCGGGGGGTGGG
The DNA here is from genome assembly GCF_040938575.1 of Ambystoma mexicanum. Lineage (NCBI taxonomy): Eukaryota > Metazoa > Chordata > Amphibia > Caudata > Ambystomatidae > Ambystoma > Ambystoma mexicanum. The sequence goes on from NC_090923.1 coordinate 999,467,404, forward strand.
GGGGAACAGGAGGGAGACACGGGGCATGAGCGTGGGTTGGGGGAAACACAAGGGAGACACGGGGCATGAGCGGGAGTACACGAGGAAGACACGGGGCATGAGCGGGGGTGGGGGGAACATGAGGGAGACACAGGGAATGAGTGGAGGTGGGGGAACACGAAGGAGACACAGGGAATGAGCGGGGGATTGGGGGTAACACGGGGCATAAGCGGGGGTGGGGGGAACACGAGGGAGACACGGGGCATGAGCGGGGGTGGGGAGCAACAGGAGACACACGGGGCATGAGCGGGGGGTGGGGGAGAACACGAGGGAAACACAGGGCATGAGCGGGGGGTGGGGGAACACGAGGGAGACATGGGGCATGAGTGGGGGGTGGGGGGGCACAGGAGACACACGGGGCATGAGCAGGGGGTGGGGGGTACAGGAGGGAGACACGGGGCATGAACGGGGGGTGGGGGGAACACGAGGGAGACACGGGGCATGAGCCGGGGGTGGGGGGAAACAGGAGGGAGACACGGGCATGAGCAGGGGTTGGGGCAACAGGAGACACATGGGGCATGAGCGGGGGTGGGGGGTACACGAGGAAGACACGGGGCATGAGCGGGGGTGGGGGGGCAACAGGAGACACACGGGGCATGAGCAGGGGGTGGGGGGTACACGAGGAAGACACGGCGCATGAGCGGGGGGTGGGGGGAACACGAGGGAGACACGGGGATGGAGCGGGGGGTGGGGGCAACAGGAGACACACGGGTCATGAGCGGGGGTGGGAGGAACACGAGGGAGACATGGGGCATGAGCGGGGGATGGGGGCAACAGGAGACACACGGGCATGAGCGGGGGGTGGTGGGTACAGGAGGAAGACATGGGGCATGAGCAGGGGGTGGTGGGAACATGAGGGAGACGCGGGGGGTGAGGGGATACAGAGGGAGACACAGGCTTGAGCGGGGGTGGGGGGTACAGGAGGGAGACACAGGGCATGAGCGGGGGTGGGGGTAACACGAGAGAGACACGGGGCATGAGCGGGGGGTGGGGGGTAACACGAGGGAGACACGGGGCATGAGAGGGGGGAACAGAGGAAACACAGGACATGAGCGGGGGGTGGGGGGAACGGGAGGGAGACACGGGGCATGAGCCGGGGTGGGGGTACAGGGCACCCACGGGGCATGAGCGGGGGGTGGAGGGGAACAGGAGAGGGAGACGCGGGGTTGGGGGGAACGGGAGGGAGGACACGAGGCATGAGCGGGGGTGGGGGGAACAGGGGAGACAAGGGGCATGAGCAGGGGCTAGGGGGAACGGGAGAGAGACGCGGGGGATGGGGGATCGGGAGAGAGACACGGAGCATGAGCAGGGGGTGGGGGGAACGGGAGAGAGACCCGGGCCATGAGCGGGGGGTGAGGGGGAACGGGAGAGAGACACAGAGCAGGGGGTGGGGGGAATGGGAGGAACACACAGAGTTTACTGTGCAACGCTCCGATGAACCGATAAACAAAGATGGCGGGCGTCTCTCACAATAGACGCACTGCACCCTTCACGGCAGCCAATAGAAAAGCATGTCAGATGTCCGCGGACATCATGCAAGCGCTTGCCCAATCCCCATCCTGTCACTAATTTTTTTCACTTACATTTTTGTCATTTTTAAAGAAACTACTGGACGGATTTACACCAAATAAAAAAAAGCACGCTTTTGGGACCAAGCCGCCGCTCCCGCCACAAATTTGCTGTAAATCCGTCCAGCGGTTTGGGCTGTAGGCGTGAGCAAAGTTTGTTCCCATTATGTCTATGGGAAAAAAAGAAGTTTTGAGACCCCCCCCTATAACTTTGCCCCCCCTGGACCAAACCTCACCAAACTTTGCAGAACAATTCAGAGCGGGCCATATACTTTTTCTGCAGAGTTTGGTGAGGATTTGTCCAGGGGGAGCGAAGTTATAAGCCGCCCAAAAAGTGCTCTTCCTATGGAAACAGAAACTTAACCATAACTACATGGCCACTAACGTGGCCATGTAGTTATATTTATTTCAGAGGTTTGTGGAATCTGCTTAGATCACATGCTATGCATAGGCCGACATCTAGTGGAAACTGCAGAGTATTACTCGAAAAGGAATATCAACATGGCGTGCCAATAATACTATGCCTAGTGTGACGTCCACTGTACCCATGGTCCTTCACGCGTCGAGGGCCAGCGTGACGGACGCTTAATCACAGAGTTCAATTCAGCTAATGCCATTTATTATTGAAAAATTTCTGTCCTTTCTCTAAACCGACTACTTCATCGATGTGGTGAGAGGACGACTGACGAACGAAGTCCTAGACTCGACGGACCCTTTCGGCCTTGGACGGCTGCACAGGGCCTAGGCCCTAACAGTAGGGAGAGTGGGGGGTGGACATTGTAGAATGCATTTTCCCCTTCATCCTCTCCTTTCTTGCCTGGCTGCCTTTTCACATAAACATGGAGAACACTCCATTTAAATTTAGCCCCACATGTAATAATAAATTCCCCTGGATAGACCAGCAGTAGGTGTGCAATTTGTGTCTAGCGCTGGGCCCATCACGCCATGCAGGCCGAGGCCGCCATGGATGTGGAGGGAGCCTCCAGTGATGGCAGTGTCGCAGCCTTTATGGACAGCGAAGACGACGGGGAACCGTTAGGTTCCCAAGTGCAAGCTCCCGACTCCAAAAGATGGCCCGGCGGCTCTGTTACGGGGACGACACCTGGCAGCGGAAGCACTACCATGACCCACAGCACTAAACACATAGCCGGGGCAAGAAATTGACACCATCGTCGACCAAACGCCCACACACAGCGTCAAGTGGGAGGTCCACAGAATCCTGGTCCTCTGAACACTTGAGGTCCCGATCTCCCCATGACCGGCCCCAAAAGTTCAAAGATAAGCCTGACGCCGTGCCCAAACCATCCACCAGACGTCGAAAGACAAGGCTTCTGTCCGCCCCACTGCCGAAGGTGGACATTCTACGTCAAAAAACGGCTGTAGGCACTAAAACCACTAGTTTATCACGCTTAGTCCCTGAAAGCCTGCTTAAGTATAAACATACAAAGAAACACTCCTCCAAGAGCCCCAATCATAAGGAGAAGTCTAGCAAAGACAAGTCTACCTCTACTCACAGGGAAAACACACTGATCCCCAGGAGGATGGGTCCTTGACAGAAGCCTTAAAGAACAAGGGCCAGCATCAAACTCAGGGCCAGTCTACATTACAGGGCCAGCCTGCACCCATGGAACTTACTCCTCAGTATCCTAGTGTCATTCCAAGTTCAGCCACATGGACTGCTGAAGACATAGACAGGGTCATGACTAGGATGACCTTTATGGCCAACTTCTTTGAGAATAACCCGCAGGCATACCTGAACTTCCAAACCACACCTCCAACAGCTGAGCCTTTCACCTCCCAACACCCAGTTTAGACAACACAACCTTATACTGTTCCTATTTCGACTCAAGTCGAATCAGTCCACAGTGTCGAACCAGTTCAGGGTGATCTGTATGATGTACAAACAGACACTGACAATGAAACCTTACATGAGACAGATCATTATTATGACGAAGAGGAAGAGGACGTCTATAACCTATCCTCACCAATTCAACAGAACTCACGAGTGGCCGATTCACCAGTTGACAATCAGCCACTCCATAATGATATACTTATAAAGGCAGCTGAACACTTTGGGATCCAAACCCAAGAGACTCAGCTTGTTAAAGATTTTGTGGAGGATATATTGGGGGACAAAAAAGCCACCACCCAATTCATCCCTATTCTGCAGTCTGTCCAAAGAAGGATTTATCCTTCTCTGAAAAAAACCTAACCAGACACGGGCAGTCAACCCGCGGGTTGAAAAACATTTCCGTCTAGCGCCATCTGACCCACTTTAGATCAGGGGCCAGCTTAAGCCAGATTTGCTTGTCGTTACCATGACTGGAAAGAGGGCCAGAACACTGTTGGGCTCGTCAGAGGCACCCCCGATAAGGAGAGCAAAAAACTTTACACTATGGAGAGAAAAGTAGTCACTTCGGCAGCTTTCCAGACAAAGATCGCCAATAACTCAACACTTCTGGCAGCTACAATTGCCACAAATGGGACGAAATAACTACACTGATAGCTTCTGCCCCCGAGCCTCCAAAATCACAGCTACTCCTGGTAGTGGCACACGGCAAGGCAACATCCAGCTGCATCTTGCAAAACAATCTAGATGCCGCAGACAATGCAGGCAGGATTATTGCCGAAGGGACAATCATCAAACGCCACAAATGGCTAAGCCAGTCTGGCTTCAAACTTGAAACCCAAGCCATACTGCTTAATATGCCTGTGGAACCCAAAGTCTTATTCGGAAAAGCCGTAGAAGACGTGTTAAAGTCCACAAAGGAGGAATATGATACCCTAAAGTCTCTAGGCCAGCTGACGAACAAACCACCAGGCCAGAGAGGCAGAAGCAATTTTCGTCGGTTACGGGGTCAAAACTCCCAAAGAGGCTTGGATTTTGGACAAGGTCAGGGCTCTTCCTGAGGTAACACCCAGGGTCAAGCCTCGCAGGGATTTCAGACAGGCCAGCGCTGATCTCGTGGCTGGGGGAGGTCATCCACATCCAGAGGTGAAGGTATACCTCCTAAACAATGACAGCCCGCTCCAGGTCCCCTCCCATGCCTCTCCAGTAGGAGGGCGTATTTCACACTTCACCCATGCATGGGAGGGAATCGCCACAGTCAAGTGGGTTCTATCGACCGTGGCGGGAGGTTATTGTGTCAAGCTCATCCAAAAACCATCAAACCATCCCCCACGACAAAGGGAGTCCACGAAGGAAGAACAACTCGTCCTTCTCGAGGAGGTCACCGCGCTGCTACTCAAGGACGCCATAGCGGTCATACCAGCGAATGAGGTAAACAAGGGTATTTATTAAACTTACTTCCTTGTGCCAAAGAAAGATCTGTCTATGCCCCCGGTGTTAGACTTGTGCCCTGCAAACACTTATGTAAAGCCACAAAGATTCTGCATGACAACGCTACAAGAGGTAATCCTTCTGCTAAAGCGGGAAGACTACATGGCAACACTTGATATGAAAGATGCCTATTTTTATATTTCAATGTTCCCTGCGCAACGAAAAGTCTTGCGTTTCAAGATAGGAAACCAGCACTACCAAAGGGGCTGCCCTTCGGAATATCGTCTGCTCAAAGGGTGTACACCAAGGTACTGGCGGTGGTGGCAGCGCACCTGTATAGGGAGGCAATCCCAGTGTACCCCTACCTGGACAACTGGCTGGTCACAGGGGAATCACCCCATCTTTGCAGACAAAACACGCAAAGATCCATAAACCACCTCTTCCAATTGGGCTTCTCAGTAAACGAGAAAAAGTCAAGCTTTGTGCCAAACACAACAACATAGTTCCTAGGAGCTGTCTTAAACACGAAGCAGGGTTAGTCTTTCCATCTATGGAAATGGTTCAAAACATGCTACAGCAAATACCTCTGTATCAAGCCAGTCACCAGATAATCGTACGCAAAGCAATGCGTTTACTAGGCAGGATGGCATTGTGCATATACCTGGTCCCACACGTACGTCTGCGCGTGCACCCCATTCAGGAGTGATTAGCGAAATAATGGCCTCAGGCAAGCGGTCAGTATCTAGTGGTCGTTTTGTACAGTAGTACAAAATCTATGCTGGTGGACAAAGGAAAACCTGTTAAAGGGAAACCCCCTCCATGTCCCGGCAGCACAAGCAATCGTTACAACAGACGCATCACTCTCCCGGTGGGAAGCTCATTAGCTGCACCACACAACACATGGTCTGTGGACTCACATCACAGCACAGAACCACATCAACCTGCTGGAACTCCTAGAATTATTCAAAGCGCTTCAAGCATTCAAAGCACAGCTGGCGAACCCGTCGGTACAAATTCTAACCGACAGCACCACTGCAATGTTCTATATCAACAAGCAGGGGGCACACACTCTCCACATCTGTCCAAGCTGGCACAGAAAGTATGGAGATGGGCACTCAGACAGTGGATGTTCCTATCCTCCCAACATGTTCCAGGGGTACTCAACACTCTAGCAGACTCACTGAGCAGAGATCCCCTACCCGAAGAACACAAGTGGCAACTAGACTCAGGGGTTGTAGAACACATCTTCTCACGGTGTGGTTACCCCACACTAGACTTGTTCGCTACAAGAGAAAACAAGCAATGCCCAGACTTCACTTACAGGTTCCCCGAATCAGACTCCAAGGGGAACGGCCTACGGATGAGCAGGTCAGGGAAATTTGCTTACGCTTTTCCCCCAATTCCTTTGATGAGCAGGGTAGTGAACAAGATTCAAAGAGAACAGCTGACGCTCATCCTAGTTGCTCCCATGTGGGCAAGACAGCCATGGTATACAGATCTGTGCAAACTGGCGTTGTGTGATCCCATCAAACTCCCGTGCCAGACCAATCTATTGACCCAAAATGGGCGAATAACAGTGCACTCTCAACCACACTCAATGAACTTGGCAGCATTGCTCCTGAAGTCATTGAGTTCGGACATCTTAATCTACCACAATGGTGTATGGATATCCTCAATGAGGCACGTAAACCAAACACCAGACACTGTTATTTTGACAAGTGGAGAAGATTTGTAATCTGGTGCCAGTCTAAATAAATTAACCCCATAGAATGTACTCTTTCCCATATTCTAAATTATATGCTCCACTTGCTAGTCTCGGGGTTAGTATTCAACTCTATAAAGGTCCACCTGGCGGCTTTATCAGCTTACACCACCTCTCAGAGTACAATATCCTGGTGGAAAGTGCCAGTCATGAAGGCATTCATGGAGGGAGTAAAAATACTCCACCCTCCAATTTCTAACCTTCCAGCAGGCTGGGATCTCAATGTAGTACTTGCAAAGCTCATGGGACCCCTTTTGAGCCTATGCATAAGTCAAGTCTTAAACACCTGAATTACAAAACTGCCTTCTTAGTGTCCATCACGTCCATAAGAAGAGTTGGTGCATTGCAAGCATTGTCAGTGCAGGACCCTTTCTTTTCATACACAAGGATACATTGGTTTTACGTACACACCGTAGGTTTTCACCTAAATTAGTTTCCAAATTCCATGTAAACCAATCGATTGAGCTACCGGCCTTCTTCCAGAATCCAACTAGCTCTGCTGAGGTAAAACTCCATACACTAGATGTATGGAAGGCGGTCCTTTACTATGTTAACAAGACCAGACTGCCTAGGAAAACAGACCAACTGTTTGTCTCCGTGGCATTGGCCAGAGAAGGAGACCGCATTTCCAAGAATGCCATCTCCAGATGGATAGTCAGATGCATACAGCTATGCTATTCATTATCAAACAAGGCACTGCCTTTCACACCAAGAGCTCACTCCACAAGGAGCACAGGAGCTACTCTGGCATTTATCGCAAATGTCCCCTTAGACAGCATTTGCAAAGCAGCTACATGGAGCTCAGTACACACTTTCACTCAGCACTACTGCATTGACACTCATTCCAAAGCAGATACACAGGTGGGACAAGCGGTTCTAAAACATCTATTTGCCGCTGAACCTTCTCACAACCCACCACCTTCTCCTAAAATTGCTCGCTAATCTATGAATAGCATGTGATCTAAGCAGATTCCACAAGCCTCAGAAGGGATACATTACTCACCGTAATCATATTTCTGATGCTTGTATCTGCTTAGATTCACATGCACCCACCCTTCCTCCCCTGAGAGAAGGTGCATAGATGTTATATGAGCTTCTCTGATACATATCTGCTTGGATACACCTGTATTCACGCTACACTTCATGCTACCTCATGTCAAAAATAAAACAATCTGAGGGACCTCGACGTGCGACGGTCCATGGGTACAGTGGACGTCACACTAGGGATAGTATTACTGGCACACCCTGTCGACATCCTTTTTCGAGTTTCGAAATCAACAACTGTAATACTCTGCAGCTTCCACTAGATGTCGGCCAATGCATAGAATACGGTGAGTAATGTATCCTATATATATGTTACATGGCCTGCGGTATGGTTAAGTTGCTCAATCAATAGGAAGACCTCTTTTTGGGCGGCATGTAACTTCGCCCAGCGTGGACGAATCCTCACCAAAATCTGCAAAAAAAGTATATGACCCACTCTGAATATTTATGCACAATTTGGTGAGGTTTGGTCAAGGGGGGGCAAAGTTATAAGTGGGTCCCAAAAATGTTTTTCCAAAAACATAATGGAAAAAACTTTGCTCACGCCTACAGCCCAAACCGCTGGTCTGATTTTCACCAAATTAGCAGCAGTAGCGGTGGCTTGGTCCCGAAAGCATGCTTTTGCAAGTATGGTGTAAATCCATACTGTAGTTTTCTTTAAAATGGGCTAAATATAAGTTACAACAATTTGTGATATCTGTGTCTGCTCCATGGACACATTTCCCTGTTCGCTCCGCAGACAGGACTCTGATTGGTTTGGGGGTGTGCGTCATGTCCGCAGACACCCGATGCATCCGCCGATTGGCTGGAGGGAAGCGTGATGAGCGTCATCATTTTTAGAAACGCCCGCCATCTTGTGTCCGTGTATAACCGCAGACAGTGTGGCGGCAAAAGGGCCTCGAAAACATGTTTTGGGGCATCTGGTGGTGAGAAGCAGGGGTGGAAAGGGTGGGGGAGTGAGAGGTAGGCCGTATGATGCATTTGTTTAGGTGCAAGACACCATTGTTGTGTCCGCGGTCACCGTGGCAGTTCACGGATGGTCCCTCTGGCAGACAGTTTCTTTAGTGACTGCAGGCAGGCTTTATTAGGGTGTGGGAGTGCATTGCAGATGATATGAGGATGTTTGTATTGCGCTGTGGTGGTTGTATGTATTGGAGTACTATGTGTACAGAAGTGGATAGGGTTTGAAGTATATACTTTATATGTTTGTGTAGTGGGCAGATGTTTGTGTGCATGGCTGACTTCAGGCCCTGCCCACAACCATCGTAGCATAATACAGCCATATAGGCAACATTTTCATGCTGGTAGAAGGATTAGAGAAATATGTGTAGAGAATGTATATTTGCAGATTATAAAAAGTGCAACACCAATAATTGTACACTTACTGTTTGTAATGTTGAGGGTCTCTGCTGTTTTATTTGCATGGTTTGTGCAAATGTTTGATACATTTTTCTTTAATTCTCTGTGATAAATGAAAATATAGCATATTAGGGTAGGTACTTTGTAAGGTTGTATTGCATTATATTGCAGATATTTGTTTAGTTTGTTGACACTCATAGTTAGCACTTCACAAGTACTATGCTTTAAACAAGTGTACTGTGCAACCTGCTCAGTTCCTGTGTTTATTCGCATAATCATTGGGTCGGTGGGAAAATCCATGCAGGATTAATAAAAAAACATCTATGTTTAATTGTTGTTACATTGCATAGTTTGGTTTAGTGACATGACCACTATTTAAAGCAATAGTTGAGGTGATTTTCATTTTGGAAGAGCTATTACTATGGTTGGAGTTAGATACCAGTTGGCGTATTCTAGCTCTTTATCTGTTTGTTAATTTTAGCAGTATTTCCTTATGATTTTGGTTGTTGATGTATTGCAGAGTAATATTGCCTAATTGTGGGGCAGTTAGATACCTGTTGGCGTATCCTAACTGTTGATAGTTTGGAAATTGTTGAGGGTTTGTTTGTAGTACTGTGGTTGCTGAAGGTTGCTTTTGGCAGATTGATCGCTGGAAGTAATATTGAAGTACTATGGTTGTAGTTAGATACCAGTTGGCGTATTCTATAATATAACTGTCTCCAGTTTTCCAGTTATTGTAACGCTCACCTGGTATCCACGGGGACGTCACTCAGCCTGTTCTGACCTCTTACGACCTCGAACCCTTCCCTGGAGTCTACTCGACGGGAGACTGGGCCTTGTTTTCTTGGAAAGTGTGCTCTCGGTCCTGCTTTCAGCGCAGGGGCTTGTTGATTGATACAGGCTCGTTGCTGCCTAGTTACTTTGGGGATGGTGACTGGTGGATAGCCGGATGTCGATCTCGGCCATAGAGCAGCATTTTCTCCAGAAGTTAGATACGAATTGAGTACCTCGGTCTGAGACTAAAACTGAAGGAATGGAGCCGTACAATGCCTTCAAGAAATACCTTTGCCAGAGTGGAAGCATTTGGGAGCCCCTTAAGAGGAATGAAATGTGCTATTTTTGAAAATAGGTCCACGACCACAAGAATAGTGTTAAACCCTTGACTGGGTGGTAAATCAGTAATAAAATCAAGGGACAACGTGTGCTGGTGGGATTTCCAATGGTTGTAATAGCCCAGCCGGTTTCTGCTTGGATTACTTGTTTTGAGCACACACTCCACAAGATAGAATGAATTGGATAATGTCTTTACGCCACGAGGGCCACCAATAATTTCGTTTTACCTTGGCTAGGATTTTAGCGATTCCGGGGTGGCCCTCGATCAATGAATCATGATAACCGGACATGACTTGTTCTCGTAGTTCTTGGTTTGGTAAGAATAAATGATTCCTGAAGTAGGCAACTGATCTTTTATCATGTAATGTTCTCCTTGTGCCCTCCACGCTTGTAATTGCTCCGGACTCATCAGGTTTTGGATTTCTTCATGTAATTCTTTCTGAGTTATGGTTGCTGTGATTCCTAGGAGCTTGTCACTCGGGATGATTGCTATTGGGTCAGGGATCTGATACCATTGCTCTTCCACCCCAATACGGGAAAGGGCATCAGCCTTCCCGTTTCTCACCCCTGGTCGAAATGTAATCACATAGTCATAATCAGCAAAAAAAGAGCCCAACGTAGTTGTCGTGAGGATTGGGCCTTTGCCCTTTTTAGGTACTGGAGGTTCCGGTGGTCAGTTATTACGGTGATTTGTGTGTCTGGCGCCCAAGAGGTAGTGCCGCCATGCCTTAAAGGCTGACTTAATGGCCAGGAGTTCTTTGTCTGTGATAGCGTAATTGAGTTCAGGGGGTGTGAATTTACGCAACCAGGAGGCAACAGGGTGTAACTGGCCCGTTTCAGGGTCCTTTTGTGAGAGGACGGCTCCCATAGCCATGCTTGAGGCGTCTGTTTCCACCAGGTATGGGAGATAAGGGCGAGGGTGGCGTAAGATTGGGGCAGATGTGAATCTTGCTTTGAGTTCCTGGAAAGCGTCCTCGGCTTCTGTTGTCCACTGGAACTTTTTATTGCTTTTCCTTAGCAATGACGTGATGGGATGCACGATTTGCGAAAATCCTGGGATGAACCGGCAGTAGAAGTTTGCAAAACCCAGCATACTTTGAACCCCCTTGAATGAATTTGGGGATGGCCAGTTCAGGATAGCATCTACCTTGTGTACATCCATTCGGATTCCATTCGGCCTGAGAATAAAGCCCAGGAATTCCACCTCGGAGACGTGGAATGAGCACTTTTCGAGCATGGTGTAGAGCTGGTGTTGACGGAGTTTCTCCAATACGGATCGGACGTGTTTAATGTGGTCCTGCTTTGATACGGAATATACTAGAATATTGTCGATGTACACTAGAGCACAGACATCAATCAGTTCCCGTAGGACATCGTTCATGAAGTATTGAAATGCTGCAGGCGTGTTGCAAAGGCCAAAGGGCAATACTTGATATTCATACAAGCCGTATTTGGTTGAAAAGCGGTTTTCTATCGTCGTCCTGTTTTACATGAACAAGGTGATATAACCCCCTCAGGTCTAGTTTTGTGTAGATTTGGGCATCTTTGACTTGATCAAGCAATTCAGGGATCAGTGGCAGGGTGTAGCGTTTTTTTACGGTAATCTGGTTCAGTGCGCGATAGTCGATGCACGTTCTCAAGTCCCCCTCCTTTTTCGTTACGAAGAATAGAGGACTGGCTGCTTGAGACTTCGAGGGACGGATGAACCCGTTGGCCAGGTATTGGTCAAGATAGGCCTTCAGGTGCTGGTTTTCTGGTTCCGTGAGTGCGCAAATTCACCCACAAGGGATTTGTGCGCCGGGTATCAGGTCGATTTGGCAATCGTATGGTCTATGCGGTGGCAGTTATTAGCCTGTTCTTTCTGAAAGACATCTTGAAAGTCCTGGTATTCACTTGGTAGGGTGCCAATTGCCACAGTCGCAAGCGTGGAAGTTCTGGTGTCTATTGGTTGTTTCTCTTGGCGATAACATGTGTGGGCGCAAGTCTCGGGAAAGGCCAATTCTTTTGCTCGCCAATCGATTCGAGGATTGTGAGCTACCAACCATGGCATTCCCAAAATCAACCGGAACTGTGGTGCCTTAATGAGGTTGAAAACGATAGATTATTGGTGTCCATCCTGGCACAGAAGGGTTAAAGCTCTAGTGCATTGGGATACTGGACCAGAAGCTATTTCCGTGCCGTCGACAGTGGTAACAGTGTCGGTGGTTGATTTAGGGCGTAACGGAAGCCCCATCTTTGCCGCAAGATCCTGGCCGATGTAATTCCCAACGGCTCCACTGTCAATGTATGCTCTTACTGCTTGCATCCGAGATGGTTATTGGTGATTGATCAAGACCACAGATAGTGCAAAATGGGAGGTCTGTAGTTCACTTTCTTCGCTCGACAAGTGGACCCCTACACTTGCCGGGCTGGGGAGTTTTCTGATTCCTTGATGGTATCTTCCTTGTCTGTGGCCCCTACCGTCCTTCTCGGTGGCTTCACAGGGCACTCTTTAAGGAAATGACCTGACCTTCCACAGTACAGGCATAACTGCTGCTGTCTCCTTTTATCCCTTTCCGCTTTAGTCAAGGGGAATCTGACCCCCCGATTTGCATTGGTTCTCCTGAACCTTCCGTTGTGCGGGCAATATTGTCCTTTGCACGCACATACATAGGGCGAGGGTCCGGTCTGGTTCGATCTGCTCTTCGGTCCTGCAACCTATGATCCAGTTGAACAACAAGGTCAATGAATTCTGAGCAGTCTTTCGGGGGGTTCACTACTTGTGCGAGAACATCCTTGAGCTCCCCCCCGCAACCCCTGATGAAATAACGTGGTTCTCTTCTCCACTGGCCATTCTGCTTCAACTACAAGTCTATTGAACGTGGCTATGTATGTTAATAGGTTTTGATTCCCTTGGCGTAGGGACAGAAGTTCGTTGTCTAATGCCTGCCCACGAGTACGACGGGCGAACAGCTTTTCCATCTCCTGCTGAAAGCCCCTGAAGTCATGCAACAAAGGATCGTCTTGGGCCACAAAGGGTACAGACCAGTCCGCGGCGCTACCACTCAGGTAGGATAGCACAAAAGCGACCCGTGATTGGTCATTAGGAAAGGCCCCTGGTCTACAAAGGAAGTGCAGGCGGCACTGGTTCAGGAACGTTGCAAACCTCTTGGGATCCCGTGTAAATCGTTCGGGCGGGGCCAAGGGAACTGCCCCAGGAAGGGTTATCTGAACGGGATTGGCTGATGGTGCTGGCATCGAGGGCACGCTTCCCGGAAGTGGTGCATGCCCTGCTTGTGACTGGAGAAGTTGCCGGCTTAAATCATCAGTGCGTTCTTTGGCTACTATCAGCTCTCTCCTCAGGGTGTTGGTCTCCTGCCTGACTGCATGTACTTCGGAACAAAGCTGCCCCAACATGTGGGCTAACTGGTCGGTTTCTGACGTTTCCATGACGCCCAGGTGGATTTTGATGTGAGGCTTTGTGTTCTGTAACGCTCACCTGGTATCCACGGGGACGTCACTTAGCCTGTTCTGACCTCTTACAACCTCAAACCCTTCCCTGGAGTCTACTCGACTGGAACTGGGCCTTGTTTTCTTGAAAAGTGTGCTCTCCGTCCTGCTTTCAGCACAGGGGCACGTTGATTGATGCAGGCTCGTTGCTGTCTAGTTACTTCACTGGCAAGAGTCCGGCAGGTAAGTATAATGAGTCTTTTGAACAGTTCTCTAACTTCTTTTCTTTCCTTCCTTAGATGATGGCCGGCGTCCGGGGTTGGCGACGTGCTGCTGGGATGGGTAGCACTGAAGGTGAGTGAGAGCGCGATGCGCAATGCGACCCTTTCGTATTTGTATTGAACTGAGTTCTTTTTCTGTGTCGTTTAGGTGCTGCGATGTTTTCAGCGTGGATGCCGGTTATTAAGAAGAAATGTGGTGAGTAAGCGCGGTATGCAGCGCCTCTAGATGTTTCCACGCTAACCTGGCGTGTCTTTTCCCTCTTGCAGATGGATGAGAAGTTCCGGAGACAGAGTTCCCCCAGAGCGGCTGGGATTCAGGTAAGCGTTTGAAGCTCGTACAGTCTTTAAAGTTAAGCGAAGATTTGCTGAATGCTTACTAATGCCTTTTTTCTGTTCTTTTCCCTTTTCCTTAGGAAGCGGCGTGCTGGGATGGGAATGACACCGCCGAAGATGCCCGCAGAACAGAAGAAGCGATGAATGATGGGCAGAAGCGCTGCAAGGTAAGGCTGTTCCTAACAGTGTTCTTGTTCTTGCAGGAGCTGAGCGCAGAAGAAAGATGCAGGCTTACTGGAGACCGATCCGAACACGGTGAATGTCACACTGCAGGTGCAGAAAACACAAAGTATGTTTCTCAGCCTGGGCATGGCTTAAATAGTCTCTGGGTACCCCAGGTGTCTCTGGGCTGAACCACACCCAAAAGACTAGACTGCACATGCAGTTCTGGGAACCGAAATATGTGGGGGCATCCATCTTGTCCCCATCAATGCACTACAAGTCCAGTCCCCAATGTTATCCTATGGGAGTGAGTGAGTCTGGTGCCACAAGCGCCAAGTCTGACTCCAAGTGGGTCTTTGGAGGGATGGAAAGGCCCTTGAGGGCCATGTAGGTGATCGTGGCCTGGCTCCAGCCTGACATCTTGAAGGGCTGGGGACATGAGGGGCAGGAATCATGACAGTTTTGCAGGGTATGTTTTCAAGCACGTTCTTTTCCGATGGTACATTTACATTTTTCACTACTGTGAATTTCCTTTTTTTAGCACTATGGGTGTAGTTCACTTACTTGTCCATTTTTTGTATTGGCATGGGTATTGTTTGACAGATGTTGCCTTAATCTACCTGTTGTTGGTTTCAGAGTTTATTGAGGACAGTTTGTAGATGCTCATACTAAGTACTTTTTTCGCTAGTAGTATGTGGGTATTTGGCTTTAGGTTATTCTATTTTTGTAGATTAGTGAGTATAGTTTTGTTTCAATAATATTAAGTAGGCATTTGCAATGTTTGCAGGTAATCTTTGTTTCAGAGTAATGGAAGTATCATTGCATTCAAACCATCCACATTTCTTTTTAATGTATGCTGTATAGTGACCTGCACTGGTTGTGGTGCCTGCGTGGTAGATTATGCCTTCTGTTGGGAAGGTTTTCTTGCCAAGTGATACTTACCCATGTGCAAAGCTGGTAAGCTTGCTGTTGTTTTTGGTACCATCTGCATTGTATCGTAAAAGCATTATTATTACGTATTAGCTATGCGATTGTATTTGTAAGGTGGAACGATTATCGAAATTGCAAGTAGTACATAAAATGCCACGGTTTGCATTTTGTACCAGCTGTTGAAATGGAATGGATTCACAGTTGGGTATAGATACATACACAAAGCTAGGGACGTGTTCCTGCACTACATGGTTGACAAAGCTAGGGACGTGTTCCTGCACTACATGGTTGCAGAGAGTGCATGTATGTTTCCACTTGGAATAAATCTGGAAGATTTCATTTATAGGTATGTATTTGCTTTCCAGTACTTGCAGTAAGTACATTAGAAATTCTTGTGGATCCACTTGGGTGTTTAGCGTGAATCTCACCATTCCTGCACAGTAGACCAATTCCTGCCTTATTTCAGAAACACTGTAAGTGTTCTCAGGATTGTTTGTTGCATTTCTGTGAAGGAGTAACATTTGCAAACACAATTGGTCTGTGCCGTTTAAGTAAATGTTTTCAAGAATTGGTGGCAATTGGAATAGAAAATTGATTGCTACATTTGCATAGCAGTTTACACCAGTTGTATTGGAACATTTGAATGGAACAAACAGTTCTGTGCCTGAGTCATTTGATGGAAGTCCATGATTTTCGTTTGCTTTGTTTGAGGAGTTGGGTATGATTTGACTTTTCAATACATCCTTTTGTGGTTTTGGTAGTTGATGGAGTATGAGCTGATTTCAATTTCTTTGGTGGTACTATTGGGAGATTCTGTATAAGTTCTGCTTGTATGAGTTTTCTTATACAAAGTTTGGGTTTTTGAGGAACAGGGTACATTTTGAGATGGGTGTGTAGAGTGCACGTAGTCTTTTGTACTCTACGATACAAGGAATGTCAACGTTGACTTTACTTGCATCAAAATTGACTAGAAATAGTCCTTCAAGTTTACTTAGGCGTGATAGTGCTACATAACTCATGCTTTCTTTAAAAACTGTGCTGCCAATATCAATCAATGCTTGATCTAGGGTTAGAACTTGTAAATAGTGGCTGCGTATGCTAGAGACAGAGCAAACTGTTCTCTGCATACATACATGTCTTTGAAAAGAAGGAATTAGGCTGTTACGTCCTATCCTTTTAACTTCTGAAAGTTTGTCAAAGTGAACATTGACAAACTGAATGTTGTTGTCACGTGGGTATGTTTGGAAGCCAACAGCTGTACCCCGTGCTCCATTAACTAAACCTTGCTCCACATCAAGGTTACGCTCAGCATTACTCTACAGTTTAAAAACAATGTTAACATTTTCTCTAAACCAGCTTTGTTAGAAATAGAGTTTTCTAAGGTATTTAGTCGTGCTGTGGCTTGTTGACACATAGGTAGTGTCATACCTTGCACGTCCAGTTTGTCTATGGAGTAAATTTGCACCAGTGGTTGCATTTCTTTTTTCAGCATTGTTTCATTGAATTGTGCGCAACATGGAAGAGTTGACATTAAGGACATACATTTTACATTTTTGTGTGCTAATTGTACCATGAGATCAGTAGCACATGTGTTAAGGCCGTATAGGTTATGGATGCGGCTGATATTCAAGATAGACTGTGCTTCCTTAGATAGTACACCAATCAGAATACTTTTTAAAATGTTGGCATACAGACTTACACATGTTTTCTGTTAGTTCTTTGTATTGGAAATGTTGCCAGAGATTTATATTTCCTATGCTGCCTAGAGTTTTACGGCACAGTTTCTGTCCTAAGGTTCTAAAAATAGGTTCACCTTTCACTGGAGTTAATTGAAGAAGATCTCCAAAAACAATAAATAACATGTTTTCCTCCAAACAGTTCTTTGTAGTCTGTTTAAAGGACCTCTTGCAATCTGAGGTGAATCAAAGCCAATATTGGGGTTGAGAACATGCTCACCTCATCTATTTAGAGCATTTTAATTTTTTTTAAACTCTGCGTAGCTCCATAGCAGCTTCCGCTGAAAGTTTGTAATAGTCTAATTTGTTTTGGTGTTCTACTGGAAGGAGTAGCAATCGGTTTAAAGTGACACCACCTATGTTGTAGGCCGCTAAACCTGTAGGTGCAGTTGCAACAGCTGAAAGCTTGTTGTTTGTTAATTGTTGGAGGAACTTGCTGATGATTTTTATTAAGAATGTTTTTCCTGAACCAGCTTGACAACTTACATAGAGCAGTATAGGTTTATAGTCTTGACAAGTACAAGTTTTACTTTCGTGCTGTACACCATGTTCAGTTGCTTCAGTTACTTCTAGGAAAATGCTATGCTGCTCATTGTTTATGATTTTCCGCGCAGCAAAGTCTTCTGTAGATTGCTCATACTGGCATATGGTGTTTTTTACTTCTGTCATGGCTAATTCTGCCTCATTTGCTAATAGTGGTTGTCCAAGTGGTTCTTGGCTTCCTGTTAGAGAAGGTTGACTGTTCTCAGAAGTGTCTATATTTAGTTGTTCTTGAAATTCTTCCTTTTGTTGGCGTTCATTGTCCAACATGTTATTGTACTGTATAAAATGTATGTCTGTTGTAGTGCTTTCACTTGCATTGAAAGCATCTTCATAGAAGGCATGAGTGTCTAAAAAAATCTTCCTCCTTTCTCCATGGTTTAAAAAGTTGGAGCAGGGACATGTAGTATAGTTCTTTATGTTGAGGAGTTTTTAATGATAGCTTCATATGATTTATGAGGCTGCCTTTAGTAAGTTTAACTAGGCTGCCATCACAACCTTTCACTATGTATTTACCTTTTTTCTCATCTAGTTTAATATTATTTTTGTATGAGAAGTTTTGGGCTATATGGTATAGGCACATGGTTTTCAAAGCAATACTCCTCTTTGGGTAGTATGTGTCTAATAAGTCATTTTTCAAAATGTCCTGGCTGTTGGGATCGTTTTTGGCTATTGTTTCTATGTCTTGGTATGATTTGAGAACTCTTTTTCTACATGCAGCAGGACCAAGGTTTAGCCAAACTATGTTTTCAGGTTTCCTATACAAGGCGGTGCCGGTTAAACGATTTGCGGCTTTATAGCAGCCACATTCTCTATGGGAGAGCATTTTTTTTAAAATCAACTTTATTTAGTTATTCAAGAGCATAAATTACAGACATGCATGCGTTGAAAGTAATAAACAATGGCCTTGCCCATGTCTTTCCCTTTATTCCCTCCAGTCTTTAAATTCCGGTTGCTCATGAGTTTTACTTATTAGAACTCCCCCCCCCCCACGTAACCTCCAAACACATGGGTGGAATACTACATCTTCCTCTGCTTTCTTAGATGTTCTCTGGGCTGGGTTGCCCTTGCAGTCCAAAGTTCACACTTTCAAATAACAGAGACTTTGCAGAGTAATTTAGGCTTGAAATACATCTGTTCCTTGTCATCTGTGAATTCATGCAATGGCATCCAAGTATTCAGGTACTTAGAATAGGAACCATGAGCTATTGCCGTTACTTTTTCCATGGCCATCTCTCCCCATAGTCTCACCCACCACATGACCATTACCAGCCCTTGCTTGCTCTTCCATGCTTGCGCCAGGGTAATTCAACTTGCGCTCAGCATATGGATAATAAGGCTGGCTTTAGCCCCAGAGCTCACATAGCACCCCTCAACCATTTCCCCCAGTAGAACTATCCCCGGGTCCCAAGGCAAATGCGCCCCGTTATCTCCTTGATATGGCTCAAGATCTCCTTCCAGTAAGTCTCTGCTACCAGACAGGACCACCACATGCATGATATTCTGCAATTTATCCAGCAAGATGTGGGGTAGCCCGGGCTTATGGAATGCATGCGTGCTGGCGTCAAAGTTTGTATGCCGCCTCTTTAATTGAAACACATGTGGAACTTTTAGCGGCTCTATGCCATATTCGACTCCAGGTCTCCCCAGATATTGGTTTCCCCACATCTGTCTCCCATCTTTGCATGTACAAAAGGGATTCCTCTGGGTCCACCCCCCCCCAATCAGTTGATAGTTTTGATACTCCTTTTTCAGACTGGCCTTCTTGTATTGTATGTTCCAACCCTACTGGATCCCTAGTTGCTCCCTCCCGGACCTTCGTATTAGAGATCCAGTGTCTGAGCTGGATATAATGAAATCGCTTGCCCTTCGGTATATCAAACTTAGCCTTGCAGCCCTCAAATGTTAGGGGTGTCTCAGCTTCCTAGAGATCCTTCAATACCAGGGTGTTCTCCCTCTCCTTCCAATGTGTCAAAAAGTCAGCCTGCATCCCTGGAGTGAAATCTGGGTTATGAGCAACCAGTGCGAGAGGACGTCCCCCCGCTTTTACCTTTATGCCCCTTAGTGCTTTATCCCAATACCATAGCGTGTCCTTAGGTGATTCCAGTAATACGCCCTCCTTGCTTCTATGTCTCGCTCCTAGAAAGCTGAGGCTACCCAGGGGAGTCTTAGTTGCATCTCTTTCGATGCTAGCCCATCAGTTCTGGTTTTCTCTGGATGGCCATTGCAACATGGGTGCTACCTGTGCTGCCCATAAATATCTGCAGAGTTCTGGAACCCTCAGGCCCTCAGAGCTTGTGGCCTAAACAATACCTTCTTGGGGACCCTTGGTTTCTTCCCCCTCCAAATGAAGGACATCACCTCCCTCTGTAGTTTTTGGATTGCTGG
This sequence comes from Ambystoma mexicanum, assembly GCF_040938575.1. Classification (NCBI taxonomy): domain Eukaryota; kingdom Metazoa; phylum Chordata; class Amphibia; order Caudata; family Ambystomatidae; genus Ambystoma; species Ambystoma mexicanum. Next base: position 999,487,368 of record NC_090923.1, read on the forward strand.
GCCCGGGACGCGTATTGGCAGAGCGCCTATCACATACAGAAACCTAGGAAGCAGGGTCATTTTAACCGCTGTTATTCGCGCCAGCCATGATAATACCTGTCCCAGCGCTTCAGGTCTCCTGCCAATGCTTTCAGTAGGTCTGGGATATTATCCCCGTATAGTCTCTCATATGTGGGGGTCAACTGTATACCCAGGTATTTTACCGTTTCTGTTCCCATTTCAAAGGATATCTACTCTCCCATTCTGACACCTGTTCTGTCCTCTCAGTGATGTTAAGTGCCTTAGATTTAGGAAAATTGATTTGGAACCCCGAGACCTTCGCAAATCCGTCTAGCAGTTCTATGGCCCTTTGGAGTGAGTGTGACATGTCCCTCAAAAACAAGAGGACATCGTCCGCATAGAGAGCTACCCTTTGGGATCCTCTAACACCCACCTCCACTCCTTGGATTCCTGGATCTTCGCGGGCCCTCTGTGTGAACACCTCCATCGCCATAGCAAAAATCAGTGGCGATAGCGGGCACCCTTGTCTCGTGCCCTTTCGGATGGGGATACTATTTGAGAGCCGCCCATTAATTATTAGTCTTGTAGAAGGCTGTGTGAAATTAGCCATGACCATACGGGTGAAGATCGGACCACACCCGACCTTTTCAAGAGTCAGTTGTAAAAATCCCCAATGTAGGCTGTCAAAGGCTCTGGCGGCGTGTAGCGCTAATACCGAGAACCGTTATCCCGTTCTTCGTCCCCAATCTATTGTGTCTATGGCTCTACGGATGTTATCGTAGGTGTGTCGCCCTTTCACAAAGCCCGCTTTGTCTGGGCGAATTATCCCCGGAGGACCCTCGCCAGCCTTTGGGCCAAGACCGGGGAATACATTTTTGTATCCCCGTTTAATAACAAGATAGGGCGGTAACTTGCGCAGTCTAATGGATCTCTATCCGGTTATAGCAGTAGTACCGTGGTTGCCGGGCTCATGTCTCCAGATGTTCGCCCCGTGTCCCGAATGTAGTTAAACAATTTTGTCAGGGGACCTACCAGGGTAGCCCTAAATGTCTTGTAATACATATGCATTTTGATAACAAAGCTGTACAATTTTTGTGCCAGTGTTTTGTCAGATTATATGTCATCCCAGAAGTCTTTCAGCTGTTTTCTCTCCTTTGGTTAAGTAGGCTGTGACATATCGTGCAACTGCAGTGGAATTGTCTGCAATGTACTGCACATCTATACTTGAATTCCATAGGAGGGCAATGATTGTATTATAATCATTGATGTACTTTGATGCTTCGGTTCTTTTTATGCAGTATGTGTTCTTAGGTGATTTACCTTTCACACTGTCTAACTGAAGACATGAAGCTGTTCACTTGTCCTGTTGCTGAAATTGGTCTAGGGAAACCAAAGCGGCATTTGGTGTAATATTGTCCTTTGTTTTTAAATTTGCGCTGACAATACTTGCCACACTTGTGTATTTGAAATTGCTAAATTTGGGCATGTATGTCACTCTGTGTACTTTCTGAAGGGATTTTGCATGTGACATATTTGTGAATGAAGTCCAAAACAGTGGCATCACTGTCTTTTTTTTTTTTAAATCACTTTATTTGTCATTTTGAAAGTAAAACATATAAGAGAAAGGTAACATTTACATATCCATTACACTAGAGATATGCATTCAAATTGTGTAATACTTAAAATAATTAAATAACTAAACCTAACCAAACCTGAATTTACAACTTTAAAACCTTAACACACTACCACAAATCCCTATACTACAGTAGAAAGGCAAACATCCCAAAACAAAAGACAATACGACACCCAACAAACACAACACACAACATCAAATACCATTATATTAACCCCCCCATCTATCCCATTAAGAAAATCATGCATGCAGTCAATGGTCATCAACTGTATAATTTATTGAAAGAGCCCCAAGTTCTAAAGTAATGCTCCTCCCTTTTCTGCTTCGTTAGCATTATTTTCTCGTAATCAGACAATGTACGGACCTCACTCAGACATTCATCCACAACTGGCTTTTCCCTTGACTTCCAAATGTTCAATATTTGTTTAGCCGCTACCACTAATACCCTGTTTATCCATCCTGTTCTCACACTAACCATGTCCCCTCTCTCTCTGCTCGATAAAATCGTCGAGTAGGGTGTTTGCGGTAGTAAGTCCCCTAGCACAATATCAAAACTGTTCAAAACATACCTCCAATAGGTAGATACCTTACCATAACATATGAAGCAGGGTGCCCCCACTAAGACCACAACCCCAACAGATATCATAATCCAAGCATGGCCATTTGAACAGAGTTCCAATATAATCTACATAACATTTTTTGCCTAATATACCTCAACCCTAAATCTATCTTTGACTGCACCCCTATAGCAAGCAGACTTTCCCATTCCCCCATAGGAATAGCCATTCCAAGTTCCTCTACTCAAACCCTATGCACTTTTTCCCATGACTCTACATGCAAGTTATCCAGCGGCATAAGTTTCATGTATGTTGACACTACACAAGGAAGAGAACGGAAGACATCACAAACTGCAGGTCTCTCCCTCATCGGTTCCCCTAACATTCTCTGCCGTTCGGTTAAAAGGAGAGTCAGGTCTCTATATCGTGCACGTTCCCTCCCCCCAAGCCTGAAGGAGTCCCTAAGGCGTTCAAAGGATATCATACGATCACCCTCCCATACATCACGTATTCTAAAAATGCCCTTATTCATCCACCTTTGCCAACACAGAGTCCTATTTGCTATTAGTAACCCCTGATTATGCCATAAGGAAGCATCGTAATTTACCCAGATGCGTTACCCTCTAGCAGTCATAAAAAATTGTAAGGTCCCCCAGCAGCACCCAAAGTAGGTAATTTCACAGTAGAATTCGGCAATTTAGACATTGAGCATATGTCACATAGAACATAAGGTGAAATTTGCATACTCTCAACGATTTGCCAATATGGCACAGCACTACCCACATCAGAAAAATAGAATGCTGACTTCTTTAGAACAAACCCAGCACAATAGTTCATTAAATTTGGTTAGCCAAAACCCCCTTTCTTCACAGACCGCATCAACATGTACCTAGGAACCTTAGGTCTGTTTCCCACCCCCCAAACGAACTCCTGAAATACTTTATCAATACTACCAATGATCTTAGTGAATTTCAACGGAATAGATTGGATAATGTAAAGCACCTTTGGCAAGAGAACCATCTTGATGGCATTTATTTTCACCCATAGCCCCAGCGGTAAACATCCCCATTTTAATACATCCCTCCGTATCATTTCCAAAACTTTTGAGACATTAAACCCCGCCATTTTCCTCAGGTCTCGAACCAGGTATATTCCCAAATATTTCATAGCTCCCGTCTCCCACTGAGATTCCCAAAAACCCATATCCCCCCTTGGTTGCGAAATATCTAGAGGAAAGACAACCGTCTTTTCCAGTTGACCTTATGTCCAGACAACAACCCCACCTCATTGAACGTACATATCAACTTTTCACTCCCCTCCAGTGGATTGGTCAAAACAATAGTCATATTGTCCGCATAACACAGGACCTATATTTGACTGTGCCTGAATTTTAATCCATGGAGACTATGTTCCTGCTTTATGTATGAAATCAATGGCTCTATTGCAAGATTTAAAAAAAAGTATGGTGACAACGGACAGCCTTGCCTAGTACCTCTTGACAAGAAAAATGGGGCAGACAAAACGCAATTAACCCAAACTCTAGCAGAGATAGATGAATTAAGCATTTTAATAACTCTTAAAAAGGTAACCCCAAAACCCTTCTTTCTAAGTGTATGATCCAGAAAGGACCAATTAACACGATCAAAGGCCTTCTCTGTGTCCATATAAATTAGGAGTGCATTCTGGACCTGTTCCTTCAGGAGTCCCATTATATCTATTAGTGTCCTAACATGATCATACCCATGTCTGCCCTGCATAAAGCCAACCTGAAAGCGGCTAATCAGATCGCCAATAGACCTATCCAGCCGATTAGTCAAAATTCTAGTGAAGGGAGCCAGCAGGGGGCGCTGAGATGTACTGACGGCTCTCCTCTCCAGGGCGCCTAGTTTTTCGGATTTGAGCCCCCCCGCCCTGTGGGTGCAGATACTGGACCCCCCCAGAGGCCGTGTGATGCACCAGAGCACCTACTGACAGCAGCCCTGGAGTTGGAGAGTGCAGTGATCCTGGTTTTCGACTGCTTGCGTGCTGTGACTGAGGCCTGGGAGAGACTTGGCCTGGTCTGTAGCCCTGCGCCGAAGCCCGCGGTTAGATGGTGGGGGAGGGGTTTCGGCCCCGAGTGGAGCAGCGGTGACCTGCGCCCCAAGAAGCCTGTGTCCGGACTCCGGGACGTGGGCCGTCAGTCTCGGAGGGGCGGATTTGTGTGCGGCGGCCCCCTGGAGTACCCGCATCGGGAGGCTGAGTGTCTGCTACTGCGGGCGGTCGGACCCCCGCTTCATTCGGCAGGGGAAAGGAGGTGAGGCCTGCGGGGTCTGTGGAGTTGCAGATACCGCCGCAAGTGGATCCCTGCATGACAGGTCCTTGATTGGGGGCCCGCGTCGACCCAGGTGGTGCTGGAGAGGAGGGGCTCGGGTGGCGCTCTCCCGGTGCCCCGAGGTTCGGAATCCTGCCGGCTGGGAGTTGCTGGTGGCCCCTCTGGACTGGGAGCGCTGGGCCCCCACCCACCCGCCGAGGTAGGGAACACAGAAGATCTTCCCTCCAGCTATGCTGCATCAGCGCCCCCCGGTGGGGTGACAAGGAACTTTATTGTTTTTTTTTAATGCCCAGCCTAATTGTGTGGGGGAGCGTTACACCCCTGTTTCATCTTGGACCATTTCTTGTATGGAGAGGTGGCGCGCAGGAGGCTCAGTGGGAAGCAGCGGTTTTGAGCTGGCCCCGAGGTCACGGTTCATGTTATAAGAAGACAACTGGAAGTAGCCTGGCTCTGTTGTCTCTCTGGCCGTTGGCCCGGTTGGGGCGTCGCGGCGACCTACAGAGAGTTGTCTCCTGGCTCTCGTCCCGGGCCGAACTCACGTTTGGTAGTCCTTCTCCTAGTGCTCCTTGCACCTGATTTATTTTGAGGTTGGCCAGCCTCAGCCTCGACATGTTTCTCTGAGGAGTGCCCCTGCTTGTCCTGGCGATCTTTGGAGGCTGGTCAAGAGTGGCACGTCCCCTTCAAACCCTTGCCATAACGGTCGGAGAGCGGTAAAAGCCCTGCGGAGGGAGCCAGATAGCGGGCCAGGTGCCGGGCAGCTGAGAGCCGTGCTGTTTATCGCTGTACTGAAGCTACAGAAGGGGTTTGGAGAGGAAGAAGCGATAGATTGTGTGGGGAGCTCCGGCAGATCTTCTTGTACATCCAATTCTGTCGGTCATCCTGGGTCTACGAGTGCTTCGGGCCTGCTGGCCTGCTGTCCCCCCCTCTCTGATTCGATGGACTGGTCACAATCCCTTCAGAAGTACCGGCGTATTCCTGACGAGGCGAGGGAGGGGGGCATCATGCACTCCTCGGGTCGACCGGAGGAGGTGGAAGCTCAATCTATGAGTCGTAGTATGGCGGCCCTCTTGGAGGAGATCCGAGGATTTAGAGCGGACATCAGCAGAAGGCTCGACTCCTTAGACAAGAAGGTGGACGCAGTTGACGACCGTGTTCAGGCCCTGGAGGTCAATCAGACCTCAACGGACCTCCTTGAGATGCAGTTTGACATGCGAATAGCAGAACTGGAGAGAAGGGAGGAGAAGGTTACCCTGAAATTAGATGATCTGGAAAACAGGGAGCGATGCTCCAACCTGAGGTTCCTCGGCATTCCAGAGCAGGATGGAGAGTCGCAGGCGGACGTCGCGAAAACGGTTAAAGCAATTATAAGTAAATTGTTCGACGGGAGCAACACCAGTGAGCCAACACAGGGCCCACAGGGCAGGAGCCCGGGCTAAAGGGCCTAGATCTATTCTCGCGCAATTCCACTATTTTGCCGAGAAGACCAAGATCCTGGAGCTAGCGTGGAGGAAGGGGCCCATTGATTGGGAAGGCTCCAAAGTATCGATTTACCAAGACCTTTCGGCATTCACTCTCTCACACCGGAGACTCTGCGTACCTCTGACCAAATGGCTGGAATCCAATGGAGTGCGATACAGGTGGGGTCATCCGTTCTCCCTCTCATTTGAAGTGGATGGATATAAATACTCCCTTGTTACGGAAGCGACCATTCAGAGAGTGATGAGTGAACTCTTTGGAGACTCCTCCGCGAAGCTGCGCAAGAAGGGCGAGAGCGAATCCAGGCCCTCGGAAAGAAGGGGGTGGGGGATAGTGGGGTGTTGGGTTGTGGGTTTCTGGGGGTGTTTTTCATTCTAATCATTAGATATTTGATATACTTAGGTATTGCCGTGTTTTTTGTGGGACCATTGAAGGAGCAATCAGGAATGATATCCCAAGAGATTCGGAGCTTCCGGGGACCCGATTTGAGTTTAGAATTACCTGATGGCTGATTCTACACATCCGCTGGCATTGGACTCTCTAAACACACGAGGTCTTAACTCTCCATATAAGAGGTCCCTGGTAGTGAAGGAATTTAATAGGTTGAATCTTGATGTCTTATTTCTTCAGGAGACCCACTGGGTTAGGGGGAAGGAGCCTGTTCTGAAGTCTAGGTCAATTCAAAAGGTTGTGCAAGCCTCATCTACGGTTAAGAAAAGAGGAGTGGTGGTGGTTGTTTCCCAGAGGGCTCACTTCACCCCTAAAGCCCAGGTTAGAGATCCAGAGGGGCGATATGTAATGGTTAAGGGCGAAGTCAGAGGGGCCAAGGTAACCTTGATTTCCATTTATGCCCCTAATGAGTCCCAGGACCTCTTCTGGGTGGAGGTTAAGCTTAAAATCATTATATTCACGGAGGGCGCACTAATAGTGAGGGGAGACTTTAATATGGTACTTGACGAGTCTAGTCATAGACTCTCTAGTCATTCGGGGGGAGATTCCCAGTTCCAGAGGTGCCCCACGGCCTTCTTCCAAAGCACCAATGAAGAGTTAGGGCTCAGGGATTCCCATGCAGCACGAGAGGGCCGTGATCCTTTATTCACTTTTTTCTCAAAGCCCCATTTGTCATTTTCTAGGATTGACTACATATTGGTTGACATTGTTCGAGAGGATCTTGGATGTGAGAGTTGAGGTGACACCGTGGTCCGACCATGACATGGTTAAGATTCAAGTAGGGGTCCCCCTTAGAGTTCCAGGGCCTGGGAGATGGACATGCAATGACCTCCTACTGAAGGACAAGGAGCTTTCTCAGTCTATCCTGACGGCCATAAAGGAGTTCTTTGAATTTAATGACAATGGGCAGGTGGGCCTGGACGTGGTCTGGGAAGCCTTCAAGGCCACGATCAGAGGGGTCCTTATAGGGATTGGTGCTGCAAGGAAACGGGAAAGGGGTAAGGAGGAGAGGTTACTCAGGGATAAAATCGAGGCCATCCAGCCGGGGCGTAAATGAAGATCCCATATCTTTCCAAGGAAATGGGCTGAAGCCAGCAACTTAAATCAAAGTTTGCATCTCTCCTCGTGGGGCAAACGGAGAGGAAGTTGTCCTTCCTTAAACAAAAATATATGGAGAAAGGGGAAAAGGCAGACAAAATATTGGCATGGAGGCTTCGTGAAATGACGGAGAGTAGGAAGGTAGACTCGTTCATCCTAGCGGATGGGGGTGTTGCTGGGATGACCCGGGTATAGCTGAGCAATTCCGCCAGTACTACGAGCTTCTGTATAGATCAGAAAATGGTGGATCTGGGGTGGATATAGATCACTTTCTAGAGGCCTTGCCAATTCCCTGCCTCCCTCCCGACAAAGCTGATCCCTTGGAAAGACCTATCTCTCCCCAGGAGGTGATTGATACTATCAACTCTATGAAGTCAGGAACCACACCAAGGGATGATGGTTTCACGGTCTCCTTTTATAAATCATATGGCCATGTCCTTGCCCCATTTCTGTCAAGGCTCTTTAATGGCGTTCTAGAGTCCGGGCGTCTCTGTCACGGATGGCACTCTGTTAAAAGTGACACAGGACACCCAGGAAGGGTTTGGGTGGTTGTGCCGAAGTAAGGTGGACAGATAAGTACACACACAGCTGAAAGTAAAGAGGACGAAGAGTAGGCCAGTGTAGCAAGGAAATAAGGTACAACAGAATGGATTCCCTCTTGGGGTGTATGCAGATATAGGAAAAGAGTATTCCACAGACCTTAGGAAACACTCTAGCCTTCTGCAGTTTGCTATAACAGAGGCCCACGCTGTTTGCTCATGGCTTGGAACAACAGCTATGGGTGTCTGTAACGCAGAAACGAGACAAAGGAAGGGGCAGAGGTTGCCTGACGGAAACCAACAGACAAGCTCTGTACAAAGGGGTCTACAAACAGTACAAGAGAAGACACTAACAAAAGGAAGTCGATAAGCAAACTAGCAGAAGGAAATGAAGGGAAAGCCGTATAACAGGATTGGATAGGAATAAAGAACAGAGGGTTGAAAACAAGGAAGAAAGCAAGGGAGCAGCAGTCAGGAAACAGGGGGACTGCAATAACTGAAAGTAAATAATGTAGGTAAACTGTTGTGGATAGCAGAGGACGGCAGGGTACAAGGTTGAGAGTTCAGAGGAGCAGAAAAGCAATGAGCAAGCCCCAAAGGAGCAGTAAGGAAGGAAGCCCAGAGGGAAAGGGCTTAGGGCAGAAGAGTGAAGCAGGATGCATGGTAAGGAGCCCAGAAGGACCGGGCAACAAGGAGTGAGTCCAGAGGAACAGGGCCGCTGACTGTAGAAGGCTGCAGAGGACTGTAGAAGGCTGCTAGACTGGAAGCCCAGCGGACGAAGACTGTAGGTTGAAGGCAGCGGAGCGTGATCGGCTACAAGGCAGGAGCCTGGAAGGCAAGGGCGGAAGGTAGCAGCGGAGCGTGATCGGCTGCAAGGCAGAAGCCTGGAAGGCAAGGGCAGAAGGTAGCAGCGGAGCGTGATCGGCTGCAAGCCAGGAGCCTGGAAGGCAAGGGCGGAAGGTAGCAGCTCATCGTGATCGGATGCAAGGCTGGAGCCTGGAAGGCAAGGATGGAAGGTAGCAGCAGAGCGTGATCGGCTGCAAGGCCGGAGCCTGGAAGACAAGGGCAGAAGGTAGCAGCTGAGCGTGATCGGCTGCAAGGCAGGAGCCCGGAAGGGCAAAGGCGGAGGCTGAAAAGCAGCAGAGCGTGATCAGCTGCTATGCAGAGAGCCCGGCAGGGCACTGGATCCAAAGCAGGAGTAAGGAGGAACCACATACAAAAATCCGTAGCTCGAAGCAATAAGGTGCTGGGAGGACTCTTAATGCAAGAGACTGAGCCCCTGCAGGCAGCAGCTTTTATACCGCACTGCCCAGCACAGGGGTAGGCTAATTGGTCGCACCTGGATCAGCACACCTGCATACAATCTGCCTCCTCCCTCTCTGTTCCTGAGCTGGTGGAAGCAGAGCTCATCCCTAGGGCTTCTGGGGATTGTAGTTCCGATGATGACAAATAGGAATAGCCAGGAATAGATGGTCCTAGCCAAGTGCCCTGTGGTAAGTGTAGTTTGTTGGGAAAAATAGAAAAGCACCAAAGTCTCGCAAATGGGAAATAAGGTCCAAGAAGTGAATAGCGGTTGATCCAAGAGTTTTCTGTAGATAAATGAATAACCACTAGTCCATAATGATCGCCAATGTATGCGCCCATGGCGCAGCCATGACAGTCTCCCTCAATCTATGCTCTCTGCCCGCATCGTTGTTATCCCTAAAGAAGGAAAATACCTGAGAAGGTGTTAATCCTACCGTCCTCTTTTTCTCTGCTCAACACGGATGTGAAGGTATTGGCTAAGCTTTTAGCGAATAGGTTGGCCCGCTGCTCCCCTCATTAGTTCATGGCGATCAGGTGGGTTTTATCTCGGAGAGGCAAGGAGATGACAACATCAGGAAGTCGCTGGATCTGATGCATGAGGTCACCCTTTCGGGGGAGGAGGCTTATCTGTTGTCATTGGACTCGGAAAAGGCCTTTGACCGAGTCGAGTGGGCCTATATGAGCAAGGTTCTACGGAAAATGGGGCTTGAGGTAGGATTTTGTAAGTGGATTGCAGCTTTATATAATGGGCTGTCGGCCAGGGTGGCGGTAAATGGTGTGACCTCTGCCCCATTCTCCCTCTCTCGGGGGACGCGGCAGGGATGCCCGATCTCGCCTCTGCTATATGCTCTGGCGACAGAACCTCTGGCCATAGCGATAAGGAACCATCAAGGGATAACGGGGGTCCAATGTGGTGACCTGGATTTCAAGCTGTCGCTCTTTGCAGATGACGTCCTGGCCTACATTTCCAATCTGCGGCAGCCGCTTCCTAATCTACTTGACTTGATTCGCACCTTCGGGTCATTCTCTGGGCTGAAAATTTACATTGGCAAAGTCGTGTCTGATTCCTATGAGCAGGGGCAATGCGGAGATAAGGGGAAGGGACTTGTTGAAGGGTATCAGAATTGAACGAGTGGTTACGCCCTACTTGGGGGTGCTGATCCTGAGGGACCTTGCTTGCCTCTTTGAAGTTAATTTCTCCCCTGTTTTGGCTAAAATCATCTCAGATCTCCGGCACTGGTCCTCCCTCACTCTCTCTTGGTTTGGCCGTATGGTGTCAGTCAAGATGAATATATTACCACGGCTGCTTTATCTCTTTTCCGCTCTTCCAGTCATAATTCCAGAGTCATTCTTTAAGTCCCTTCATTCAGACGTTCTCCGCTTTATCTGGAAAGGGAAAAAACCAAGGGTCGGGCATGGGACCTTAACTCTCCCTAGATCGCATGTCGGCTTTGCCCTGCCTGATTTTCGACTTTATCATAAAGCAGCTCAGCTAAGAGTGTTTTTGGAGCATTCGAGAGACAAGTTGAGGACATATTGGTCATACATTGAGGACACCGAGGTCCATCCCAGAAAGGTTAGAGATCTCTTGTGGGCCGGGGGATCGGATCTTCCAGCCTCCGCTAGAAGGCACCCTACGCTTTCGGTGTTGTGGGCGCTCTGGAGGAATAATAAGGAAAATAAAAATCTTTCCTCCTGGCCTTCTCCTTTGTCCTCGGTGTGGGCTCCCCTGTTTGAGTTGGGCAAGAGGAACCTTCGCGGAACTCAGAAATGATCTGATGGGGGGCTGGAGCGGGCATCTCAACTCCTCAGGCAGGGTGTATTTATTGACTATGACAATCTGGTGGAAGCTCTAGGGGATGTAGTGATTTTGGTTTCTGATTACATTCGAGTGAAAGGGATCATGACAGACCCCCGGTGGGTTGAGGATCTGACCCGCCCACTCACACCTTTGGAAAGAGTGATCACAGATTCCAGATCTAGGAAGGGTGTCCTTTCTAAAATCTATGCAGCTCTAATTACGGCAGATGCGGAGCCCAGGCAGAACTTCAAGAAGGTTTGGGAGAGATGGCTGGGGGGGGGGAATTAGATGACTTGGTTTGGTCGTCCATCTTTAGGGCTCTCTTCTCAGGCTCCCTGTATACGGCGGCTATGGAACACAATTTTAAGATCTTGCCCTCATGGCACCTCTCTCCAGAAAGGCTTGCTAAAATGTTTCTGGGAACTTCTCTGATATACCCGAGGAGTTGTGGTCAGCGTGGGTCATGGTTTCACCTTTGGTGGGGTGCCCCGTTATTCAGTCATATTGGTCAGATCTTCAGGGCTGGATTAAGGAGATCTCTGGCGCCGACCTGCAACAGCACCCCCTTGTCTTCCTTTTTGGTGTTCTGAACCCAGATGAGGCTACTATCCCGAGGGTGGTTCAGCCATGTTACGTGCAGGGAGGCTTGCCCTGGCCCAAAAGTGGAAAGGTGGTGGGGTGCCTTCCAAATCAGAATGGCTGGCTAAACTCTGGGCGATATTTACGTATGAGAAACTTTCAGCCCTCGTCCACGACAATATAAATGAATTCTTACAAGATTGGATGGTGGTGCTGCTCCGTGAAGACTGTGAATTAATGAGACTCTGAGGCCTGGGGTGCATACGTGCCCTCCAATGTATGCCCTTGTTCCCACTGCGAATATGGTCTTATTTTATCTTGATGATGTGAGCTCCCTTTGTCAGCAGTGTCAGTTTGCTTGGTCCCGGAGCTTGTGTAATGACTGAATCTCCATTGTCCTCTTGGATACAGTTGTTTATAAGCGGGGGTGGGCGAGGGTGGGGAGTGCGGGTAACGGTTGGTAGGTTTGTTTTTTCGACAATGTTTCCTATTAGTGTTTCATGCCCATGTTTGGTTTTTAGAAATGGTTTAATAAAAATTCATGTATAAAAAAAAAATCTAGTGAACATTTTAAGATCAACAATTAATAACGATATTGGCCAATAGTTTTTGCATTTTTTGTGGTCTTTACCCGGCTTCGGGATCACCACGATACAAGCCTCCTTCATCATAGGACACACCACCCCATTTGACATGAAACTATTATACAGGTTGCACAATATTGGTATTAATACCGGACCCAATGCTCTGTAGAACTCCACTGGGAGACCGTCTAAACCAGGCGACTTACCCACATTAAGCTGATCAATGGCAGCCAATATTTCCTCCCCTGCAATGGGTCCATCTACAGCTACAGCCTGGTCCTCCGACAACTTTGGTAAAAAAATGTTTATCAAAGAATCCATCCATATTCTCAGGTGTTGGGAACTGATCCTCCCTATACAATGAATCATAAAATTTACTAAAACTTTCACAAATCTCATATATCTTGACTTTATACTCCCCTCCTTCACCCTCTACCCTCCGAACAAAGGGGCTATCAATCAAACCACGTAGCCTATTAGCCAGCAGCCTACCGTACATTGTCCCCCTGCTCCCAGAATTTCTGTTTCATGAAAAGCATGCCTTTCTCATACTGTGTGTCCATCTCGTGTTTATGACGCTCCCGCATTCTCTCCATATCCCGTTTGTCCTTACTACTTCTTGTCATCTGGTACCTCTTCTTGCATTCCCCCAGTGCAATCTCTAACTTCTTCACATCAATGTCTTGACCAAATTTTGGTGCATCTTTAATCCACAAAAGCATGATATTCTTTGTCCCAAAAAGTGTTCCACTTCCCCAAAGGGGAGGAACTGTTTTTATCACAAATAAAGTGCAGCATGGCTACAAAGCTATGATGGAAGCACCTTGGTACGTTTACAGGATCCAGAGAACAGAGTTCTCCTGGTGTTTTTATGTCAATACCTGCTTTGTTTTTGTTTGCTATGCATAGGAAGTCGTGCCAGTCTTCCCATGCATACACTGCGCAACTTAAAGTGATAATCCATGTGGGTGGGCCAAGGTTGCGAAGCAGACACTGTACATCTGCGTGACGTCAGAACCAGTACTCTTTTGTTCCATGCATGTTTGCCAAGAGATTTGTAATACTGGACTGTAAAACTTCATCTTTCTCTTGCACCTTTTGCGGTAGTTCCTTAGCAGACATGATCTGAAAATTGGAACCTGCTTTTAATGTGTGTGCAACTCCGTAACATAGAGTTGCTGGTTCACTTTCAAACAGGAGGTTGAATATGTATTCTACATTTTGTTTGAATCTGGGGTCTTCAGAATACATTCCTACATAGCAGTATTCTAATACAGTTATTTGTGTGTACCTTTCATCGTACCTTTTTCAGTAGGAAAAAGTAGAGGAAAGGCTTGTGCTTCTACACTTTTTTCCCATATGCTGTCGCATTTGATATGTTTCCAATGCATCGTCTATGGTGTACTTGGAGTGCAGTGGGTGAATTGTATAGTGGTCTAAAATATTGGAGGATGCAGTAGGATCTAAAAGTTCAAATTGTCTAGTTTCTGAGGAATCCTGAATTATTTCAGTGGTTTCCCTCAGGTTTTCTTCAATGTTTATTTCTTTGTAGTATTCATTGTTGTCTTTAAGATCTTTCAGGGCTTCTCTGACTTTGTTTAAGTCTACTAGTTGTTGCCAAATTTGTTTGTCTTTTGTAGGTACAACATTCACTAGGATAATCAAAGATTGATCTATTGACCATTGTACCCCTGGAGTATCTACATTTTCTTTGAGATCTAATGGCAAATAGACTACTTTGCCACAAATGCCTTTTAGTAATTCAGTGGGAGGCAACTTTGCTGTTTTTGGTTGAAGGCCTATTATCGCTTGAAATGGGTGTACTGTTTGGATTATAATGCGCTCACATAGGTTAAGCTGTTGGGATGGTTTTGGCAGTGGGTATATTTCTAAGTTATTACTGATTGCTTGTGAAGGCATTTCGTTATTATCCAGTTTTGATGTGCAGTATGTGCACGATATTGAGGGGATGGTAATTTCATATTTGCTTTCTGCTATAAGGGAGAGAGCTAATTAGGAATCCTCATTGTCCTCTATTTTGTGCATTATATCTACAGTTTTTATGCTCTTTCTATAAAATGTTGTACGGCAACATACACATACTTGGTTTGGTACTTCGCCAGATGTGGGCTTAAAGTGTATTTCTTTTTTGTATGTGTGTAATAGAAGGTTGACATCGGCAAGGGTGTTGGTATTATTTTGTAAAGTTACTGGATTTTGATAGTGCTCTTCAATTCCAAAATATTTCCTTTGGATGTGGTCTATTTCTTCGAGGAGTTGTTTGGCTGTACCATGTAGGAAAATGTTATTGAAATGGTCCAGTGCCAAAGCAGGACTTTTTGCATAGTACAGTTTATGAACAGGATTTCTTACACCAGAATGGTGCGTTGCTATCATTTTGATATGCTGGAAGGTGCTTTTGCCAGCAGGTCCTGAAATGCAGGCCAATGAATGTCCTCATAGTCCTGTGTATTTGCACACTGGACAGGAATCCATAGTTTGCAGTATTTTAATTTTTACTTTGGCTTTTACATATGGATTGAGGAACTGCTGCAAAGATTTGAAAGTTTGTTTGTGCACTTTACACATTGATGTGCATGGCCATTTATAGACAGGGCGTATTGGTTCGGTGGTTTGGAGAGTTGATGCTAAGTTTGTTGGCGTTATTGTTGAAATCAGTGTTTCTTCTTCCATAATTATATTGTCTACCTTTTCATACCCTCGCCCACCGCTACGTATGGCAATTTGGTTTATTTGCTTTTGTTTGTATGCCTCTTCATTGAAAATGGTTCTGTGATGGTGGTCTGACACCGCTCACCTGTACAGATGTTTCCAAAGTTATCTCTGCTGATATTGTGTTTGTTATGAAGTAGTTGTTGTAGTTTACTAATTAATTTTGTTAGCGGTTTCATTCTGTTAAAGTTAATATAAAGATGTTCCCTTTGAGCAGCAAGCGTGAGCGTTGAGCGTGATTTCGTGCCTGTTTTTAAAAGGTCTGAAGGACTCTGTGGAACATTTTTGTAAAAATAAATTGTTGGAATGCTTTCTTGAGGCTATATTAACATTGGTAGGTTCAGTGTTAACATCAATGGTTGTTGAAAGCGTCTTAGAAAATGTATTTCTCTACCATCACTTCTCAGTACAAAACTTGGACCAAGTGCCACTAGTGGTGGGTATGCCCCTCGCCCTTATGCGATATTAACATTTGGTTACATTCGCGTAGATGGGACCACCGAGCAGGACACAGGGCATCAATTTTTTGTACCCCCTTTCGACTCCATCTTGGTAACCAGGCCTCACTGCGATAGTACAAAATGCATCCCTCCCTTTTGCCCGCTGCAGTAGCTCGGAGCACATGGCCCACACCCTCGTCCCCACTCCAACTGGAAAACTCTGCAGCTCCATTCTCACGCTGAGGCCGGAGCTGCTTGCAACAAATAATAAATGTAACACATCCCTTTTCCTCTGAGATCACTGTCCTGCATGTGAACCAACATGAGCCAAGCACATAGCTCGTTCATCTCCACAAAAGTGTCCTTGCCCTCTTACCCTCGCCAGTTGAAACTTGCCATTCTAACCCTGTGCCCTTGCAAGGCATCCCTTTCATGTGCCAGACTGCCAACCATGCTATGAAGCCCACCCAACAGACCCCCAACTAACATTAGACCCCTGTTGCAGTATATCGTGCCTAATACTAACAAGTGCCACATACCTGAGATTCTTGTGAGACTAACCCTATAGTTATAGTGGTCAAGGCCCTTAAACCAGTGACCTGTATAACCCAAATGTGTAGATGATATAAACTCTTGAGTGATTCGTATAACGACATGATACACTACTGAGTGTCTTTTCATCAACTATTATTTAGTGCATGCATTACTCAGAATGTATTTTCTTAGCTTAGATAGTGACCACCGTGTTTCACAGTGACCTGACCTTCACCCATCCGGAGCACAAATGTCTGACGTCAATCCTCCCGCCAACCAAGTAACCAACCCGGAAGAAGAGATGATGCCCACACCCAAGACACCACCACGGCTGACCAATCCAGGTCCAACGTAGCATCATATGTTAAAGATGTAGATGTACTATATAAATGTGTTTTAACCTTGATGTGGTCAGAGCGCTCTCAGAGATCTAGATAAACTTTTCCTTGAACTCTCACAGCATGCTCTTTTGTGCCTTATTCCCTGCCCAGGGAGTGTCTGTTTTATTAATTTCACACATGTGAGTCAGGGAGGGCACAAACAGGAGTCACAGTTTCTTTCCTTTCCGTTTGGCCTAGTGACTATATTAGCTGTTTTGTTTGAACATTTTGTACAAATTCTGCTAGAGGTGGATGCCTATTTTGTAGACTTTTAGTCTGATCTGCTCTATTTCTGCGTTGCTTTCTACGGAGTTGCTTTTTGGTAGGCATTCTTTGGTGTCTGTTGGAGAAAAAAAGAAACTGTGGGTTGGGAGGTTGTGCACTCTATTTGTGTGCCCTGTGCATGAGTGTCTGAGTATGAGAGTAGGCATACATGTAGAGGTGTGTGATTGTGCAATGGACTGTTAGTTCAGGTTGGGAAAGCTGTGCTTGTATCTGTGTGTTACTACGCTGGTGTTTACGTGACAATACAAAGTGTGCACCTGCTGAGGTGCAATCAGTAATAGTGAATCAAATGATGTCGCGTTGATACAATTGTGTGTCCTACAATACAAGAATATTACACTGAGTAATAGGTAGAACACTAAGACAGTATTGCACTTACTTTGTTGCCTGCGAAAAGTAGGTTTCTTCTGGGTTCTGTTTTGTACTTGAGACGCCACTGGTTTGAGTAGTGTGGTTTTCATTGCGAAAGAAGGAAGTTAGTACATTTGTGTGTTAATGGCACAATAATTGCACTTGAAGAACAGATTTGTTAAATTTGTAGAAGGATTTCTTGACAGGAAGAGGTAGTGCATATTTTAAATTGCAGAGGTTTGTATATCAATGGGGACTTTAGAGCATCAGTATCATTGCTAGGTAGTTAGTGGAGTATTTGTAAGTGTGTGCTATGTGGTGCACTATTGAAACTGTATGTGTTGTTGTACTATTTACTGTGGAAATAGATTAGTGGAAGTTGTAGCAGGGTGAGAACAAGGCTTAGAAAGATGTATAGATTGTAAAGGAGAATGTTTGTGTTTGTGGAAATGCATACATTTTTCTGTATGTAGATGCTTGCAACAATGGTGCGTTATGTTAGTTGTGCAATGGATGCATTTGCCATGGTTTGCTAACATCAATGCAGTTTCCTTTCTCTGTGTGTATTCTGGGCGTTTTAAATAGGATCTGCCACTTGAAGTTGCTTTAAACATGATTCCAATATGTTTGTTTCCATGTGCAAATACATTAGAGAGAGTGCTGATGAAATGGAAATATGATGTTTAAAAAAATATATGAAGTGGGCATTAAAAGTAAGTTATGTAAGGGCACAGCATTGTAAGCAAATGCAAGTTGATGTTAGGAGATAGAAATAATGACAGTATGATTATTTAGTAGATTATGGAAGGTAAGTGGCAGACACCCTGTTCAAATGCATGCGATCTATGTACTTGTAATGTTTTGGTAAGAGGCAAGCTGGTTTCCTGTTTTATGTGCATTTTAGCAATTTGATAACAGGTGTGTGAAGGAGGAAGTGGTTGTAAAAATAACAGAAGGAAAGAAGAGAATAATAGTTAGCACATTACATTGAGTGATATGGGTAAATGAAAATTTGTAAAGTACAGCTTTGCAGGTGAGACTTGATGATAGGAGATGAGAGAAATTACAGTATGCTTTTTCTGTAGGTTATGCAGGGTACGTGGCAGGTACCCTGTTCAAATACATTTATAAAACAGTTGCAAATGTACTATACAGAAAAAAATCATACCTGTATTTTGTGTTGATGTATGCAGATGTGGATGAATCTGGAAACATGAATCCTGGAGAGTTTTACAGTAGCTTTTGCTGTAGGTGCTTTCCAGTGATGGAAGACTTGCATCCAGAGTGTTGAACAGTACATCTAATGTGCTGAACTGTGATGACAGAGTTATAGTTATATATAGAGTTCTTGGATGTGGTTGGTGGATGGTTGTGTGATTGTTCAACAGTATCCAATGAGGAAGTGGTACAGAGAGTGAAGTGGAAAGGGAAGAAGGGCTGCCCCCGTTTTACGGGGTCCACGGACACCGCGGTTGTCTGCGGACATGGCGTGCCACATCCAGGGTTTCTCAGCTTGCATGGCATGGAAATGGGACTGGGAGGGTTAGCCATTCAGGTGTTGAGGTTCTGCTTTGTAGGGAAAGAGGATGTGTATAGTGAAGATGGCAGAGTTGGAGAAAGTCAGGGTGTTGGTTGTTGGAGATATATTTGTAAATAGTTTAGAGATGTATGCTAAGTCCATGAATGTGGCTGCCAATTTGGGTTTCAAAAGAGTGGAGGTGTTGTGGTGCACTGTGCCTGGTTTTAGTTTGCAGGAGATGCTGGAAGTGTGTAAGGATATGTCCAGGTTCAACAGTACAAATGTAGTAGTGCTGCATTGTGGTGCTCTACATTTGGGATATGTGAGTGCTCCCACTCATTTTAAAAAATTGGTTCAGGCAGTGATGAGAGTTCTTCCAAGTGCCAAGGTTATTTGTTCTGAGATGGTACCTAGGGCAGCATGGGACAATAGTTATGTATTTTGTCCCTATCAAAATCGTGCAAGGTGTTTGGTTAACCAATGCATGTTTGCTTTCATGCTCAGCGCTGGAATGTTCTCTTGTAATAATGAGAATATTGAATCTGGTAATGTTTATTTTAAAGCAGATTGCATGTTTTTGTCCTTCCTGGGAAATGCCATGTTATTTAATAATGTAATGTAATAGCAGGAATGTTTTGCAGAAGGTAATGTAAAGATATCTGGAGGGAAATAAGAAAAAAACTACAAAATAAAGATGTTTCTGTAGAAGCACCTTTTTTTTTTTAAAAAAAAGGTGATTTTCAGAGCCACCACTAAAGAAGAAACCTTCTACCCTGGTTGAAATTCCTGTCCCCACCCCTGTGAATTGCACGATATGTCCGCGGGCACCATGGTTGTCCGCGGAGTGCATGTGCCACATCTTGGGGTCTATGCAGGCTAGGGGATTGGTCAATAAGGTTTTCTGGGTGTGGTGTGCAAGGAGAGACTGCCAGAATATGTGTTTGCTAAGAGGAGAGCAGATGGCTATGACTATGGCTTTGTCTTTTAGGAGGTGGCATGTCTGGATTTTGGGAGACTTTGGATACATTGGTAAGAGGTGTAGGCAGAGCGCTGTGGAGTGGCTGCTCATCTTGTATTCCATCATGTGGATGTGCACTGGTATGCAGTCCGCAGAAGTCCGCGGACTGTCCGCTAGCTTAACAGTTTGCACAGGGGCCTGCACCAATTTATTGGCACATCTATTGTTAAACTGTGAAAGGTGGTTCTGAAAAGAGCCTTTTTCTTTGTTTTTGTTGTTTTGTTTTTTTGGTGTTTTTATACATGACACAGCAGGAAAGGGAGGGAAGGGAAGGTAGGGAAGGGGCACCAACCACAGGGATAAAAAAGGGCAGGTAGAGAGAGGTAGATGTTCAGTGGGCCTCAACTAGTTAGGTGGCAGACTTTCTCATGCTCGCAGACCGTAGCCTCGGAAGCACTTCAAAGTGTCTCCCCCCTGCAGTGTACTGCGTCACAGTACATGCAGAATACAGTGACCCTCGAAAGGTACGTGTCTACTGCGTCGCGTATGGCCTGCGAGGCTGCTTCAGGGATACGCTGCCCCACAGGTGTGTCTCTTGTGCTGGCAGCAGCAGATACAGAGGATGTTGTAGAGGAACTCAACCTACTACTTTGATCAAAGGGACAACCCTCTGAACGGCCGCCTTGTGATATGACCTTAGATGTTGCCACATGGAAGTGGTCCCATAGCAATACAGACCCAGTTTTCCACGACTGAACACTATGTTGCACTCAGCGCAGCGCACCTTGTCTACACGTGCCTTGGGCACCCTTCTAGCGGTGTCAAAGAGCCTCCACACTCGAGACTCACACTGGCCGGCAGTAGTGGGGACTTCCACTACCTCATCCTCATCTTTCTCTTCATCCTTCTACATCTCCACGCCTGTTCCCCTCTCCAGGCCCTTGGAAAGGTGGTGGTGGTGGAGGGGGTGGGGGTGGTGCTGAGGCAGACGCAGCTGCAGTGGAAGAAGCCATGATTGTCATCTGGAATAGTTCTCCAAAAGTAAAGTATCACAGCACAGCAGGCACAGCTCAGCAGCACATCCAATGTAGGACGCCAGCAATGTGGAGCAATGCTCTCTCTGGTAGCCAAAAACAGAATGAGGAGCAGCTCTAGGGTGTGGCCTTATATGGGGTGCTGGGGATCACTTCATGGACAGCTGCGATGTCCGCGGACACTTTGAACAACACAAAGGCCTCAAAAACATCCAAAAAGTATCCAGCTCGCCAGGGTCATTGTCTGGGACACGTGCAAGGGTGAAGTTTCCCAGTAAAACACCTTGGATTGCTCAAAAAAGCACTTTTTTGTGTCCGGGGGCCTGAACCCTGTTCGTGGACAAGGGCCTACGCTCAGCGTCGGAGCGGTCACATGATGACGTTGTACATAGGACAGCTATTGCGTGTGATCGGTTGTACACATGTGCATAGGTGTTCTACAGACAGGGTTTGGGTTTTTGAACTAATTAAATGTGCAACACACGTGCGGCAGACAGTTCCGGACAGGCGCGATGTTCGTCGGACTTCGAGGGTGTGACGCGCATGCGCTCTGGTATCCGTCGGACAGGGTAAGGGTCCTCGAACTAATTAAAGTTGCGTCACAATTTTGCAGACATGCGAACAGACTTAGCGCCTCATCACGAGCTGGGCGGTAACGCCGGCGCTATTAGCGCCGGCGCTAATAGCCCTACCGCCAAACCCCTTGGCGCTATTAGCGCCGGATCACGGGTTTGGCGGAAGGGTTATTGCCCATTCTCCATTGGGCCCATTCGGGAATTCCTCATTCCCCATTGCGCCCAATGGGGAAAATTCACGCCGGCAGATTTCCCAGCGGAGGTAATCGCGCCGAAAATCGGCAAATTTGCAGCGGATTTCTCCCCAGCTAATAGCTGGGGGGAAATCCGCCAAAGCCATGGTCTGGCGGACCCTTAAATGCGGCGGTAATTGCGCTACTGCCGCATTTAAGGGTTACCGCCAGACTCGTGATGAGGCCCTTAATGTTCTACGGACACTGCCATTTTGATTGCGGACACCCCGGACAGGTTAAGTGTCCGCAGGACACCTCCATTTTGATAAATTACAGATATTCCGGACAGGCTTGGTGTTCTACGGACACCTCCATCTTGATTGCCGACAGCCCGGACAGGTTAGGTGTCCGCAGGGCACCTCCATTTTGATTAATTACGGACACCCGGGCAGTCGCTCTGTCCACAGACTCCAAACAGGGCTTTTAAAAAATAAAACGCAGAGACATACAGCAACAGTACACATATAACTTTATTTACACACAAAAATATACAATTAATAAAAGAGCGGCGGAAGCAGAAATGGAGACATAGGGCCTCATTACACGGACGGCGGTAACCATGGCGCTGTTAGCGCCATGGTTGCCGCCGGTATTTTACTGAGTCCGCCATGGTGAATGGCGAATTACCGCCCTATTCCAAGGTGTGTGGGGGCGGTAATTCCCCATTCACCATGGCCCTTCCTCATTCCCA
The DNA here is from genome assembly GCF_040938575.1 of Ambystoma mexicanum. Lineage (NCBI taxonomy): Eukaryota > Metazoa > Chordata > Amphibia > Caudata > Ambystomatidae > Ambystoma > Ambystoma mexicanum. Next base: position 999,509,434 of record NC_090923.1, read on the forward strand.
TTTTTGCCCCCATAGGGCTCAATGGGAATGGGGAAGGGGGTAATTACGGTACCGTAAATTGCAGTACCGTAATGACCTCCTAGGTCCCTTTGCTGGTCCCGTCCTTAACGGCTGGTAAAACCAGCCGTTAAGGTAGGGTCCCACAAAGGGACCTCATAGTAAGGCGGTAAGGGTTTACCGGCACTGGTACCCTTACCAGTACCGTTAAACCCTTACCGCCGTCCGTGTAATGAGGCCCATATACAGGGGAATTGGGGTTATCTAGAGCTTCAGTATTAGGGGAGGAAGGGATTGAGGTCTCATCATAATGTCTATGCTTACAGGGAATTTGTGGGGATGGTTGGCTGGGACAGGGAGAATAGGTACAGGTGCATGTGGGGCAGTGATATTTAATATTGTCCATGATATGTCTTTGTACTAAGTCTTTCAAATCAACAAAATAGTTCATTAATTGATACTTTTTTTCTTCCAAGTGCACTACATGGTTTTGTACAGTGTCACTTTGTTGTTTCATATCCTCTTGCAGTTGTACATGATTTATTGTTTGTGGGGCATTGGTGTCATTGGGCCTCATTACGACCCAGGCGGTAAGTTACCGCCTGGACCGTGACTTTACCACCATGGCGTAAACTACGTTATCGCCATGGTGGTTGGCGGACTTACCGCCCCATTCCGAGGTTGGCGGGGCGGTAAGTCCCCAATCCCCATTTACCCTTCCCCATTCCCATTTTTGCCCCATAGGGCATAATGGGAGTGGGGAAGGCGTTAATTACGCCACCGTAAATTACGGTGGCGTAATTAACTCCATGGTCCCTTAGCGCCATGGATTTTAACACCTGCTAAAAGCAGGTGTTAAAACCTCCATGGCGCTAAGGGACCTCGTACTCAGGCGGTAAGGGTCGGCGCTGTTTACGCCGGCGTAAACCCCTTACCGCCTGAGTCGTAATGAGGCCCATTGTCTGTTTGTACTGTTAAAGAAAAATAAATTCTGTCATGTACATGTGAAACAATATGTATTAATTGCCTTACTTTAGAAACTGCGCTGTGTATCAATAGTATCACTGCCTTCACTCATTTCATCCCGAGGAAAATGTTATTCAAGCCAGTCCAGGGTGCTAGCCATTTCTCTGTAAAAAAAGAGAAATACTTTTTTAGTGTACTATAGTGAACAACATGTGTTGCTGTGCAAATACATGTAGTGTACTTACCAGTTTGTTCTTAAGTTGTGCTGTTAGTTGGTGGCAAGGTATGCTGGCGACAGTTGGTTTGTAGTTTCTGTATGAAGCAGCAGTGAGGTAATTCTGCTTGAGGCATAGGTTGTTTTCGTTTTTGGTACTTTCCATTATGTTGTATATCCTATGGAATTGCACTGTTGGTTTCTCAAGAGTACAGTTTGTACACTTAGTATATGTTTCTTTGTAATTTAATTACGTGCTGCTCTTACAACCTCTTCAGTTTGTTTAATGTATGCTACAACACTATGACATACCCCCCTGACCCAAGGTCCGCGGACAGTCGCATAGTCCACTGCCCCTCGCGGCCACCACTTTGGGGCCAAGGGGGTTCTGTTTATTGTATGGTACATCTATAGAAGGCAAGGTTATCCTGGTAAAAACCTATGAATTTCAATGGAAAAACGTTGCTACATGGACGTTATGGTAACAAGTAACAAGTAAAACCGAAAAACCTCAGATATTCGCTAGTTATGGTAAGCTTAGCAACCATAACTCGCGCCACCACCGTGCACTGCTAAGACTAACACCCATGACATCAAAGATGACATCACAAATGTCATTGATGACCTCACTGCTGACATCACATGTCTGTCTCCCTCTTGTTTTCTTTACTGACATAAGCCAGGTGGTTTTCTTCACTAACAGTGAGGAACTAAACATTCAAAAGGTACTATATTTATAGACCTTACCCTTCTGATAGGTTCTTACACTACTTTCCTTAGGGTCCAGTCACATCATATGATAATAATAATAATATGGCATTTTAATAGCGCTGCTTATTATTACCCAGGGTGTGTGGTGCTCAGGATTCGAACCTACGTTAGCAGGCTCTGCACGGATGTCAAAGCGAGAGCTCTACTCGCTGTGCCACTTGACCAGCTCAATGTAGATATACATAGGGGAAGTAGCAAGCTTGAAACACAGTGAGGCTTTATTAGCTATTTATTAGATGTTTCACAATACGGAAAATTCTAATATGAAAGTATTTATCATCTTACTATCCAACATGGCAAGATTATGAATATTGCACCTCTATGGTATATGCTGCACACAATGCCTATGTTTCTACATGAGTATGTTCTTAGACTGGAAAGAACTCCGTAATACAATGGTGTTTATAGCAATGCATCGCTAAATGAACTACATAGCTGACGATATTTATCCCAGTGACCCCTAACAGTTTTTTGCCTACATTATAATAATCTTTGTAGTGACTTTCCATGAAAAGTCAATGCACATGTGATGTCATCAGTGACATTTGTGATGTCATCTTTGATGTCATTGGTGTTAGTCTTATCAGTGCACGGTGGTGGCGCGAGTTATGGTTGCTTAGCTTACCATAACTGGTGAATTTCTGAGGTTTTCCGGTTTTACTTGTAACCATAACGTCCCTGTAACAATATTTTTCCATTGAATATATATATTTCACAGGGCCTGCAGTAGCAGCCCTGTAGTTATGGTTAAGTTGCTCAACACATAGGAAGAGTACTTTTTGCGTGGCTTATAACTTTGGCCCCCCTGGATGAATCCTCACCAAACCTTGCAAAAAAAAGTATATGTCGCCTTCAGAATGATTTCGTGAAATTTGGTGCGGTTCTATCCAGGGGGGAAAAGTTACAGGGGGGTCCCAAAATATGTGGAAATCATCAAAGACATAATGGAAAAATAAATTCGGGCCAGGAGCGGGGGCCTGGTCCTAAAATCGTGCTTTTGTAACTTTGGTGTAAATCTGTCCAGTAGTTTTTTTAAAAATTGCCAAAAAGTAGGTAAAATAAATTTGTGTTATCTGGGTCTGGTCCGCGGACTCACTTCCCGATTCATGGACCCGCAGACATCCCTGGACCAATCGGAGACCGGCGTGACATCCCGGACATCGAATGCGGCCGTTGATTGGTTAGTGAAAAGCGTGAGATGCGTCAGATATTGTGAAAAAGTCACCATGTGGGATCCACAGAAGTCTGGAAAATACATTTGGGATGATTTTTGGTGGCCGAAAGAGGGCCTGGGAAGGGTGTGGGAGTGGATTAAAGTTGACATGGAGCTGTTTTTATAGTTGAAATAAGGGTGTGCAGGTGCTGCTGTGTCCGCAGTCAATTATAGTGTCTGCGGACATCATCAGTCGCGCCTTGAAACATTTATGTATAGGCGCGTTACAAATGCCATATCATATCATTTGGATGGCAGGGGATTCTGAGTGAGTCTTGGTATTTGAAGGTGTATTGTACGTACTTGTTATATGGGTTCCTTATATTGTGGTGGTTGTGGCCAGTGGCCAAATTGCCCCCAAGAATCTGGCCACTGGCAACACACACTATAGTGATATGTGTACTGTAGGGGGAGTCTACCATATTTGCAATATGGTAGAGTTATATAATTGAAGTATATGTGGTATTTATGATCTTAGTACAAATGAGGATAGTGCTGTTAGGGAGAATTCTCTGTTAAGGCTAATTTCCCAAACCTAGTGAGTCCCCCAGCAGCTTTGCTGGATTTTTGGGGTTTATTTTTATTCTCCTGCTAAGAATGAGACTCTTTTTCTCCCACTCTTAGACATGATTTGAGGTGTTCCTTTGACTTTGTATGTGTTTTATGGGCTATGGGGTCCTTCACCCCATAGGGCTTCATGTTTTTTTGGTATATGGGTTACACAGCACCCTCCGTGCAGTAACCCAGGGGTGTCGTAGCAACCCCCAAACATAGACTCCATACCTTGGGACTGACTACTGTCTCCTTTGTCACCATTGGCTTTACTAGTCTTAAATTGTGAACAGAACCAGTACAAACCATCATATTGTGAACGTACTGGTCGGGGCAATTCGATTGCCCCGGGGTCTGTTGTTCGAGGGGGCACTGTCCAGTCCCCCCGACCGAGTTTTGGCTGGTGGCAGTGGATACTACTTTTTAGTTTCGACCGCAAATATATTCCTATGGGATTTTCCCATTGTTCGAGGCTACCACTTTTTAATATAGCCTCGAACATACCGCCGGTTTATTAAATTAATATGAATTCACTGGTTGGTATTTTTTGCCAAAACTCGGTTCCAAAATGGCATTTGTGTTCGCTTCTGTGACTCCAACCCAAGTCGAGCCCTTTGTTCCACTTTTTGGCGGGCTTCTCCACAGAAGCCTCCAAAAGTTGGGCCACTCTGTCTGGGTATCACAGGGGGTGTGGGAGGGGGTTTAGGCACCCTGGACTGAGTTGCCTCGGCAACTCAAGTCGTACTCTGGTGTGATTGGCCCAGTGGTGAGCCGCCCGGCTCACCACTTAGCATGTTTGAGTGACAGCTAGGACGGATGAATGGGGGTTTTCTGCATAGAAGCAGGGCTTTGGGGACTGGGACTTCAGACATCGCCACAGGACCAAAGAATCCGAAGAGGGAGAAGCTGAGCCGACCTGCAATGACGACACCACCAGTGGAGCCCTGCTGAACCGTCTCACCACTTTTCCCGACGACAGAGGAGATCTTCAATCCGAAGAGTCTTCTTCCTTTGACTGGTGGGGATAACCAGTTTACCTGCCTTTTTCGCCTTCCCGGATCATCTCGTGGCCGCCTTGCCTGTGCCAAGCACCCCGGCAACCGGAATACCACGTTTTCTCCACTACCGCGAATAAAGGGGTAGTACCTTTTAGCCGGAGAACTCTGTGGCTGGTTTCTTCCCTGGCAGTGCAACGACCTTCAGCCTTCCTCCACGTCGAGATCATCTCTTCCTCTGGACAACGCCGCGACTTGCACCCGCTGCCAGGAACAACTGTCCCCGCTGGAGCATCTTCTCCACTTTAAAGGTACTATGTCCGCCTGGCCTCCCTCGCAACGGTCTGGTTGGGGTGACTCTTAAAGCCTCAATTTACCACTTGGGTTGGCCCTAGGCTGGCTAACTGAACTTTTCTAAACTGAACTGATTCCTTTCTGAACTCTCTGCAAGACTCTCCAAGCCTTTTAAACTGTGTGATCTTGGGCACATTGGTGTTCTACTCTCTCCAAGAGGGAGCCTGGCCTCTGAACTTTTTGCTCATAAGTAGACTTTGACTTTCCTGCCTTGCTAAGTGCATCTGAAGGATTGTGTTGTGTGCTGTTCCTAATTTCTGCCTTTTCCCTCCCTTTTTCTTAAACTTATTGGAGTGCCATCTTTAGTTAAGCGCTCACCTCTGTCTGGAAATAAGTGTTGTTAACTAAGACTTGTCTAATAAGGAATAAGGGGTGTACATATGATAATAGTGATTGTGTTTTTGAACTTACTTATAATAATAGTGCTAGAATGTTTGTAAGTGTGTGTTTAAATAAATAATTATATACTTGATACCAAAGCTCTGGTCAGTGTTTGCTTGTGCTACTGTATATTGGTACCTATCTTGTATACTCTATATACTGTCTAACTCTTCTTGAGAGAAGTCTGGCTGCTCAGCCACAGCTACCAGGTAAATTTGGGTGGTACAGACTGCTACCAATTGGGTTTACTGCCAACACCTATAGTCTTAAGCCTTTTGCAGTGGTCCCTAAGGGAACTGCACAGGTTTCTGCCTAACAAGTGCCTCTCGATCTTTGCTCCACCTTTGACACGGTCAACCATTCTGTCCTCATTAAACGGCTACATGATACCTTCGGCATCACGGACTGGGCACTTGACTGGCTGACTTGTTTCCCTCAATAACCGCCATACCCAGCTGCAACTGGGCCATTTCTCCGTCACCACCTCGCTGTCTACCTACAGCGTCCTCTAGGGTTGTATCCCATAGCTTTGGCTCTTCAAAATGTATCTCGTCACTCTGGCTCACCTGATCTCCTTCTTCTCTCCTCATTTCCAGTGTTATGCTGATGACTCAAAGCTTTCCTTGAAACTTCCCTCTACTAATTTTTCCACCCCGTATTTTATCCCTGATTGTCTACCAGCCATTCAGGCATTGTGTGCGGCTAACAATCTCTGTCTCAATGACAGTAAAATGGAGATCCTTCTTATCGGGACGCCTGTGCCCTGTTTCCCTCCTACCGTCTGGCCGCCCTCCTTGGGCCCTCCACCATCACCCTCGTGTGAGGCCGCAAACCTTGGGGTTATCTTTGACTCCTCTCTCTCCTTCACTCCTTACATTTTGAACTTTGTGACCCAGTTTCAGCTTCACCTCCGTTTAGGCATTCTACCTTTCCTCACCTTCTCCCAGAAGCACAACATCTCTAGAGCCCTGGTCTGGTCTATGCTGGACTACTGTAATAGACTTTTTATCATCATCCCCCTTTGTTCTTTACGCCATCTTCAGCTAATCCAGAATTGGGCTGGAAGACTTATCCTTGGACTCAAGCCCAAGGACTGTGTCTCTGTAGCCCTAAAATCTCTACATTGGCTCCTGGTGACTGAAGGATGAAAATCAAGATCCTCTGTATCATCGACATGGCTTTCTGGGGCTTAGTACCACGCTATCACCAACTTTCTCTCCATAAATACCCCTCTGCTAGAGCCCTCCTCGCCTCTAACTCCAATTCGCTGCTTGACAAACGCTTCACCAAACAGAGAGTGGGAGGCAGGGATCTCTCTTCGGCTGGTGCCTCTCTTTGGAACAGACGGAATTCCTTAAGATTCGGAAACTTGTGAAAACCTGTCTTTTCTTTTCCTTTTTCCCTTCCCTGCTAACTCATTGCACTGCCATTGACACTGGGGGCCTAGTCCCTCATAAACCTCACAGGTCAAATGCCCTATATGTAGTCGACACCAGTACCTCTCCCCTTCAGCATTGCCCTTGCGGGTTTATCGCCAGGCGGCCGTGCACTCCATCCTTGGGACTCCTCCTCCCCAGCAGTTAGCCAGTGGCCTTCCACCTTGGCATCCCTGGGCACTTCTGTCCTGGGCTCCCATCAGCACTTGCCCATCTTTACTCCCCCTTCATCTCATGCACTTCCGTTACTGCAGAATGCATATGTGCATTTATAGCAGCACAGTGTACAATTTGTTTGGATAAGTAAGTGAAATGCAGATGCAACCGATTTGTAGAACATTGTGAAGTTGCAGTTAGTGTGTGGAAGTTTAATATGTTAATAGGGTTATATGTAGAGTTTTTGAAAGTGATTTGTGGATGGATGTCTGACTGTTCGAAAGCAGGCAATGAGGGAGTGTTACAAACATGAAAGTAAAAACGGTGGCAGGGCTGTCCTGTGCGATGGTGTGCATGTGCCATCCAGGTCTTTCAATGATGCATGCGTTGGAAAGGGGACTGCCGAGACCACGGATATTCATGAAGGTCCATGGATTATGGTCCTTATTGTATGCTAGAGAAAATAATTAAATCCCTGAATATCCGCATTAACATATATATTTTGGAGGAGAGGTTCTAAGGATAACATAAAAAGAAGTGATAAAGCACATCCTTGCAGGGTACCTCATCCCATGCCAATTAAGCTCTTGAAAAATAAAGTGCCATGAGACCCGATCAAATGTTTTCTCAGCATCCGGGGAGATGAGAGCTACAGGGTGTTTGGAGTCTCTGCAAATGGCAATGATATGACAAAGCAGGCGAGTATTAGAAGCTGTAAGCCAGTCTTTAATAAAGCCTGATTGATCAGAGTGTATTAAAGATGACATCACCCAATCAAGTCTATTAGATAGCACTTTAGCAAATATTTTTTACGTTTAGAATTCATTGGTGATATTGGTTGATAATTTAGAATGTGATGGTAGTTTTTCTAAGTTCCACAAATAAAAAAAATAAGAGCAATAGAAAAAGTAACAGTAGAATGTCTAAATGTAAAGGTGCCATAAGAACCACAAAACAAACATACCAATCAATAGAGAAGCCTTCAACAGCGGGGCTCTAACTCTTTTCAGATCAAGAATGCTTTGTTTAACTTCTTGTCATGAAAAATCATTATCCAGCTATACAGAAACGATATTTTGTTGAATGGTATTAGAAAGATATTTGGTAATCGGAATAACAGGTGAATAGCAGGCAAACAAATCTCTGCAGTACATAAAGATTCATAGAACTGAAAAGTAAGTCTCAAAAGGGCAGATACAATTTACATTGTTTTTAATGTCTTCATTGTTTTAGGTTTAGAATTAATTTTATTTGAGACAAATTTATTTTTAAGGAATGCAGCCAAACGTTTATCTGCTTTATTTGATCCACCATACAATTTTGATCTGCGTTTCAGCAAAATGAGTTGATCTACAAGTAACATATCTATTATATTCACTGCATTTACTAATTACCTTTTTAATAGAATTATCAGACAGTTAAACAAATAAAATCACGTTTCTAGTGATTTAATTTCAGAGAATACGTTATTGGCAATATTATTAAAGCTGTTTGTTTATTCGCAGATTATTGTATAACATGACCATGCACAGTAGCTTTAAAGGCGTCCCATGTTATAGCAACCAAGATATCTTCATACATGTTATTTTTAAAGAATTCATTATGAACATTAACATTTTATTGAATAAGCGCCTATAAACACTTGTGTACAGACACGTTATAAATGACTTATCATATCCTATGCGATTTCATAGAAACATCGAAGTCAGCATCAAAGATAGTACAAATAGAATTATGACCAGAAATAATTTGAGAAATTTTAATCAATTCTTGAAAAGGATTTATGAGAAGGGAAAGAAGAAAATTCACTAGCAACAGGAATAAAAGGATGTAATATGTCCAGTAGGCAATATATTTCAACAATTATTTATGCAAATTGGAATTCAAACATTTAGCATTCGATTTATCATTCAAGATTAAATCAACTATTTGGTTACAATCCTCACAAATTATCTAATTGTCCAGTTGGTGGCTTAGAAGAAATAACTCTAGGTCCTTCTAATAATTTGGGTGAGGTACTTTGGGGCCATAAATATAATATTTTTTTCATAAAGGTATAATAAGACAAAAGCCCAACAACCATGAGAATCATTGTTTTGCACACTAACCTGAACCGGAAGATTCTTATATAATAAAATAAGCACACAATTTTTGGTTATTGAGTAAAAGAAAATGTTTCTTAGATAATAAAATAACCACAACATTTTTTGTTGCTGAGCAGAGGAACCAGTTGCTTGTTTAATCCAAGATAGCTAATTGAACATTTTCAGCATAATTTAGGTGTGTTTCCTGTAACAGACAACATCTGGATTAAATTTGACCAAAGGGGATAACATCTTTTGACCTAATAGGCCCAGACATACTTTTAACATTCCAAGTTACATTTTTATTTTTAATTGGATTTCTTTTAACTGAGCCAGATTCTTTTTCATGGTGAACAACACTATTTCCTTTCTGTTTGTGAACTTCACAGAAGCCACAATGTTAGTTTTGCCACAATGTTAAATGTGTTACTCAATAAAACCCTTGCTAAAAACGGATGTTTGAGGTGGTGAATCTCAAAGACTGAACATCGGGAGTACAGATGGTGTTTCTTATAGGTTGCTTAGTACATGCCTCATATATTTTCTTCAATCCTTAGTGGGGGGCAGGGGAGGCGGCAGCAGAATCTTTGAGCCCATCTGCTGCTTAGGTTCTGCAGCTCTTCTTCCACTAAACCCCCTCTCCCCTCCGTGATCTCCTTCAGAAGTACGCGTCAAGAGACTGTTAAAATGGCAAAGGTTATAGTATGTTAAAGACCACGTTATATTGCATACATCGAAACTCTAGACACAAAGATTTCTGGTTTGGTTTTATACAACCAAACAGTAAAGCCCTTAATATCGGCATGTGAAGGGCAAGTCTATGAACATTCTGATTTTAGAAGGTACCTTTTCCTAGATTGTGTATTTTACCACATGGCCTATTTGCTTTATAAAAAGAAATGCACATACACCCCATTGAACTGGACCCGAAGGTGTCTCGTTTCCTCAGGAGACCAATATTAGCTATCTAGATTGGCATCACAGTCTTCACAGCTGCTGCACATATTTGGAATTACCGTGACCTAACAAATCATTGCAATGCTATCCATGTGACAGTACCTTTAAGAAGATGAGCGCTACTAGAAAATGTCTGTTGTATTTAAGCCTGCATTTCAACAGTGGGTGTCTATGGGTCACTGTCAGCAGTTTATTCAGCAAATGTTGGTCATATAATTAGAGTGTTATTGTTGAAGTGTTTCATTTACCAAAGGTTACATTTCATCCAATTGTCGGTAGTGCAATATACGATTATCAAAAAGACACTTTCATGTTAATTGAAATAGGTGTCCAGAGTAAGCCTTTGATGCTGTTTCCAGCCAGCTGTGTATGGCAAACTCATTATTGCATGCACATCACCTGTTGTACATCAGCTGGATGTAACGGAAAACGAAAAATACAAAATATTATCATAGCCAATGAAAGTTATTTACATCAGATAGGCTGTCTTTTTTGGCTTTTTTCCAAGGGCTTTGACATCTCATTTTCCTGTAAAAAAAAGTTTCAGGACTTGAGGCAAAGATATACTATTGTACTATTCACAAATTTGAATATGAACATTTCCAAAGAATAGGGCCTTGTTATGGGATTTTGGTGAGTCATAAATATCTAGCAAACAGTTTAGATTCTTGATCATTTGTTAAATATGTTTATTTTTTAAAAATATATTTATTTTAAACCAAGGCAGGGTGACAACAGTACAGCGAAAACAAGATATACAAAAACAGAACCATGAAAACCCCTCCAATCCCCCAATTGCCTCCTCCATAGCCATTAGTCTGGGAGCGCTTCCTCCTTGTGTTTTTCCCCCTTTCAGGAGGCGTCTTGGTCTCTCAGGGCCCACCGGATATTGGTGGGCTTGTAGGTCAATGCGGGAAATCTTTGGTCATACTCCAAGACGGGGGCCCAAATGTTCTAGAAACGATGGAGAATTCCGGCTCTTGCCGCTGTGACCTTCTCCGCAATTAGTATGTCCCATATCTTCCCCCATCATTGGGATATAGCAGGGCCATCCGAGTCTTTCCAAAAGTGGGCAATCACTATTTTTCCCGCCAGAAGGCATTGGGTTAGTAGTTTAGCTCTGTTTCCGGAGCTCAGGTTCGATGGGGAGAGTCGTTTGAGTGATTTGTTCGATGGTGGCTAGACATAGTTTCCAAAATGGTTGAATCTTCGGGCATACCCACCACATGTGGAAGAAAGAGCCCGGCTGGCCACACCCTCTCCAGCAGGAATAGTCGAGGGAATGGTTCATGTGGTGGAGCCTGAGAGGGGAGTAGTACCACCACAGCAACATTTTGTACATGCATTCATTGTTGGTGACACAGGCAGATGGCATGTGTGTTTGAGACCAGATGTCCACCCAGGTGTGGTCCTCAACCGGGTGTCCCAAGTCAGACTGCCATTGAGTCCTACAGCAGGTTTTTGAAGCCAGGAAGTCCCCCAGGAATCACCTGTATAGGGTGGAAATCTTTCCTCGGACTGGGAGGTCTTTGAGGGTTAGTTTGAGGGCAGTGAGAGGGCGTGTAGCTGCTGGAAGATTTTGAGGGTGGGATCACCAGTGGAGTAGTTGAATGTATGTGAATCTGTCTCTTTCTTGGAGTCGAAACCTTTCCTTACATTGTTCAAAGGTGCAGGGTCGGTCTCCCTCGAATAGCTGGTCCAAAGTTTCGAGGCCTCCCGCTATCCAGTTCTGGAAGTTATGGGGGTTTGCAACGGGCGAGAAGGTTGGGTTGTGAAAGATCGGAGATAGGAGGCTCAGTCCTCTCGGGATTCCCTTATGTTTCAGCGCCCAGTCCCAGGAGTTCATAGTGTGCTTGGTCGCCAAGAGGAGTCCCTGCCACCGTTCTCTGAGAGCGGGCGGGATGTGTGCGAGAAACCGCAGGGGGAGCGGAAGCCGCGATTGTTCTAGTTCCACCAATATGGGGCAGACGGTGGTTATTTGCCACGCGCGAATGTGCGCCAGTTGCGCTGCCACCCTGTATGCTTGCAGGTCAGGGACCCCCAGTCCACCTAAGCTTGCATCGCCTAGCATTGACTTCTGAGGGATTATGGCCTTCTTACCCCTCCAGATAAACCCAAGCATTCTTCTCTGCAGGTCGCGAAGAGCGGGTGCTGGGATTCCCACTGGAAGGGACGAGCAGGTGTACAGGAACCTTGGGAGCAAGTTCATCTTGCAGGCTGTTATTGGTCACATCGATGAGACTTCCTGAGTTGCCCAGCATTTCAAATCGCCCTCCAATTCCTTGAAGAGCCGGGGGAAGTTGACCTGATATGTGTCTTACCGGTTTGCGGGAACCTGGACCCCTAGATAGGGAATGGCTTTCTTCTTCCATGGAATTGTACACATCAGGATCAGTGCTTCTCGTTCCTCTGGAGAGAGACCTACGCCCAGGGCCACCGATTTGCTGAAGTTGATGGAGAAGCCAGTGACCTCCCCATAGCTGGTTATTTCAGATAGGGCGTGCTGTAAAGAAGAGCGGGCCTCCGAGACCATGAGCAACGTGTAGGATGATCTTGTGCTGGGATGGGCCAACCTGGGAGCCCTTGATGCCGCTATTCAGTCTAATCTTTTGAGTGAAAGGTTCCATAATAAGTGCGAAGAGCAGTGGGGATAGCGGGCAGCCTTGCATGGTTCCGCAGGTTAGGAAGATCGGGGCAGAGAGTGCGCCATTGATCCTGAGGAGCATCGTTTGGGCCAAATCCAAAGGCCTCCAGGGTCAAGCTCATAAAAGACCAGTCTACTTTGTCAAACGTCTTGGTGGCGTCTAGGGCCATCAACACCAGCCCCTGGGATCTCCGAGCGGCCAGGTCAACCAAGTTCAGGGCTCTGCGGATGTTATCGCCTGCTGCTCTGTTCAGAATAAAGCATGTCTGGTCCGAGTGGATTATGTCGGGTAGGATGCGTGCTAGGCGGTTAGCGAGAATCTTGGAGTATAGGTTGGCGTCAATGTTGAGCAGAGCTATTGGCCTGTAGGAGGCTGGGTCTCTCGGGTCCTTCCCTGGTTTGGGTAGAAGGATGGTGGTGGATTCCTGCATTGAGCGGGATCACCGACTCTGTCTCCCCAAAGGAGTTAAAGTGCACCACCAGGGGGGGGGGCCAGCTGAGGTTTGAAGATTTTATAGAACCTAGCAGAAAATCCTTTGGGGCGAGGGGCCCGGGATTTGAGGGACTTGATGGCCTCCTCGACCTCCTCACCTGAGATTGGGGCCTCCAGGCTCTCCCTAGTTACATTGTGTAGTCGGGGGGGGCTGCTTCCCGCAGGTATTCTTTTTGTTTATTCTGGTCTCGCGGGGGCGCAGTCATGACCTGGGCCAGGTGGTCTGCCGCTAGCTGTTGTTTTTTCTGTTCCGCCTATTGGATCACCCCCTGTGGATCTCGGAGGCCGATGATGGTGTTACTATGTTTTGCCTTAGCCAGTTTAGCTACGAGCAGCTAGTTCGCCTTGTTGTTCTTCACATAATAGAACTGTTTGGCTTTAAGCATAAGCTGTGCGGTGTGTTCGGCGTAGTGAGCCTCTAGCTTTTTCCTGGCGGTACGGATCGCTCGCTGAGTCTTGGGGGACCAGCCTTTTCTCTTGTGAGTTTCCTCCACTGTCTTGAGTTCTTCCTCAAGGACCTGGCGAGCCTGTCATCTGTTACAGTCAATTGTCACCCCCTGTGCGATTAGCTCTCCCCTGATCACCGCTTTCAGGGCCTCCCAAGTGTTTGTGGGGGAGGTGTCTTCGACTGGGTTTTCTCTGAGAAAGTTTTTAATCGCTATCGCGATCTTGTCCCTTAGCGGCATGTCATTAAGAATAGGGTCGTATAGCGTCCATCTGGGCGGGGAGTTAGGCTTAGGCACATATGTGCGGATCTCCATGATTACTGGGGAGTGGTCAGACAGAATCCGCGAGCCAATAGGTAAGCAGCTGGGAGGATGTCAGGAGGAGGTCGATCCTTGAAAAGTTTCGGTGGACGTAGGAGTAGAAAGAGTAGGCCTTCTCGGAAGGGTGGAACACCCGCCACGAGTCCACCACTTCCAGAGATCTGAACAGGCGTAGGAGGCTGAGCGCCTGAGTAAAGTTTCCAGGGGTGGGGGGGTGAGATTTATCTGATGTGGGGTCTGGAACTCCATTAAAATCTCCCCCAATTATGACTCTGCCTTCCATAAAGCGAGAGAGGGAGGACCCCAGAATGTCGTAGAACGCTGCTTGCCCTGAATTTGGGGCATATACCGAGGCAAAGGTGTATACTTCTCTTAGAAATAGGCATGGTCAGCTTCAGATAGTGGGGGCGACCCCCAGTAGCACAGGGGTCCAACGACTAGAGTTAGAGACACCCGGGATGCCTTAGGGAGGGGGTTCAATATTAGAGGAGAGTGAGGGACGGCCGAAAGGTGATGACCTAAGAGCAGGCTAGGTCAGCTTCCGTTAGTGGGGGCTACCCCCAGTAACACAGGGGTCCAATGACCAGGGTTACATTTGACTGCCACAAATCGGCCTTCCGGGCATCTTTTTGTTTCCAGAACCTGGGGGTTTATGCCTTTCCTAAAGAGAATTGCTATGCCTCCTTTTTTAGAGCCCCCTGAGGTACAAAGCTGAAGAGGGTAAAGTCTGGAGTGAAACCGCCCAAAGTCCGCCGTAATTAGGTGGGTCTCCTGAATTAGAGCCACCGCTGCTTCCTCGTCCTGAAGCTTTTATAGAATCGATTTTCGCTTAGCAGGGGAATTTAGTCCATTAACGTTGAGGGTGAGGAATTTCAGGGTTTGATGCTCCTGAGCCGGGTCTATCTCCGCTACCACATCTGGGAAGGAGAGGTCAGGAGGGTGTGGGTTAACCGCCATCTCGAGGATAAGCTTTTAATGCGTTTCGCTTGCACTTGGGATTTTAACACGCGCCCCCAACGGGGGGCCGTAACTTTAACTAGTAGGGGTGCCGATGTTATGGGTTCGCCATTCCCCTGGCCAACAGGGCCAAGCGTATAGGTAAGAGTTATGTGGGATTCCAAGGACTCGTAGGTACCTTGGAAAGGGCATGGGCCATGGGTGGGGCCCGCAGCTTTGGTCAAATTTGTTCGTAAACTGGGTCTAGGTTGCTAAAGTTCCTCTGAGGTGACGCCCAGAAGTTAGTGAGAGCGCAAGTCAAGGCTCCGCTGGTTATGGTCCCGTCCCCAGCTACCGTCTCCTGCTACTCCGTAGCACCTTCGACCAGGAGGCTCGCCTAGACTTCGGGAGGGTAACAGTCCCTGGGTCCATAGTGTCGGCTGATCTTGGCGATGTGGCTTCTTCAGGCGAGGAAGGGTGCAAGATTTTATTGGCGTCCTCCAGGTGGCTAATTCTGCGTAGAGTGCCATTATATGAGATCTGTAGGGCGGTTGGGAATATCCATCGGTAGCGAATTTGATGCTCCTGAAGAAAGAGAGTCAGAGGACGGAGAGATTTTCTCTTCTGGAGGGTGAGAAGGGAGAGGTCCTGGTAGATCTGGAGGGGTGAGGCCTGGAAAGAGAGCTCGTCTTGTGACCGGCTGATTGCTGAAATTGCCTCCTTTGTGGTGAAAAAATGCACTCTGTTTATGACATCAGGAGGGAGGTCTGAGTCCACTCCTCGAGGTGGGCGCAACCTATAGGTTTGATCCAGAAGGAGTTGAGGTTTGTCCAGTTGCGGGAGCAGGGATTGAAAAAAGTCCCCCACATATTCCGCCAGGTTCTTGTCCTGAACGGAGGCTGGAATCCCTCGAATTCGGAGATTGTTGCACCGAGCCCGATTTTCCAGATCTTCTTGTTTAAACTTGAGGATTTCACATTTGTCTTGCAAGGTCCTGAATGAACGCTGGATTTCCCCTAAAGTGGTTGTATGGTCCTGGGAGCAGTCGTCAATCTCTACCAGTCTTTGTTACATCTCAGTCACTCTTTGATCGGTGCGCTCTAGCTTGGTGGTAAGATCCGTCATGCAGGATCTAAATTCAGACTTGATGTCGGCCATAAAGGGCTGAATGTCCTCTTTGGTGGTAAGGGCTTCTCTATCTTCACGGGTTTTCTGTGGAGTAAGCTTGGGGGGGGTTGTGTCTCTTTCCTTTGTCAGTTGACGTAAACATGGAGGCGATATCCGGATTCTCCCCAGCTTTTGGTTGCTTTGCCATTGCACCAGATTTGGGGGTGGGGGGATAAGCAGACCGGGGGTCTCTCAGGGGTGTGGAGTGGGGAAGGCTTTTGACTGAGGCCCGAGAGAACAAGTTGTTGGAGTGCGAGTCCTGGTTCCTTGATTAGTGCTTGTGGGGGTAGGCATTTCCGTGGATTGAGGGCACTCAAGGCAGTGAGATTGAGAAGCTGTCCCTGGCTCCTCGGTGCTAGGTGTGGAGGAGAGGAGCAAAGGAGTGGGCAGGTGCGACCCAGGAGGGATGCTAACCCAAAAGGGAGAGCGGATCAGACTCAGTCACCCTCACCACTGAAGCGTGTTCGTGGAGAAGTGGCTAGGCCTCCCACCTACCGCTAATCTATACGCCGTAAGGCTTCCAGGTGCGAGATTCAAGCAATAGGGGATTCTAGCAGTTCACCTCTTGATGATCCAGTTGGCTATTTCTCCTTGGATGGGGAGGGTGCCAAGAAAATTCCAAGCATAGTGGCGGTGGATTGCACGAAGGGGGTTGTTATGGGCCGGGGCACCCCAGGATGTAGATGTGGCTTCTGGGGTCTTCGGGCCACTCCGGGGGCCTGTAGGTGTGGGGGGGGGGCAGCTGCTCCAAGGTGTGGTGGTGTTGTGCCCTTGCGAGCCCCAGGCTGCTGGAGAGGCGCGGGCCCCCCCAAGGGGGCTGACATGGGCCGGGGTGCCCCCGAATTCAGATGTAGCTTCAGGAGCCTCAGGGGACTCCAAGCCGCTTCGGGGGACTGTAGAGGAGTGGGGGGGCACAGCTGCTCTTCGGTATTGTGGCATCGCGTCCTGGCGAGACCCGGGCCATTGTAGAGACGTTTGGTGGTGCTGTTGGAGTATATTTTGCACTCCCCCTCTGGGCTGACTGGAATGCTGGAGGCAGCCGAGCACTCACCATACGCGGGCGCACCCAGGTCCGCCCCTCCTCCTGAGTCCAAGGATCCGTGGGCCGGAGCAGAGGGCGCTTCCCGCTCAGTGTAGCCAGGAGCTTCACAGGCCCCGAGCGGGGTCCGCAGAGGAGGGCTGGTGGTGCGGGGAGCGCCCAACCGCCAGCAGTATGTGGCGTTGTGCCCTCTTGAGCCCCGGGCTGCTGTAGACACGCGGGGGGATGCGGCTGGAAGTGTATCTTGTACTCCCCCTCCGCCCGGGCGGGCCGAGCACTCATCAGCTGCGAGGTCCGACCCAGAGTGGGTCATTTCTCCCTCCCCACTCGGCGGACCCCTCTGACGGGGGCCAAGTGCTTCCCGGTCTGCGTCCCCTCCCGAACTGGAGCTCCGCGGGCCGGAGCGGAGGGCGCCACCCGCCCTGCAGGGCCTGGAGCTTCAAAAGCATCAACCGGGGTCCTCAATGAAGGGCTGGTGAGATCGGGAGCGCCCAGCCGGCAGAGACCCTCCGTCTGAGCACCACTACGCTCGGTCTCTGTCAAAGCCCAACAGTGTGGTGTTGCAGTGTCGCTTCTCCGGCCCGGTCGCCATCTTGAAAGCTACGAGCGCCGGCGTTGCCAAACTTTATCTGTTCCGTTCCAAGGTCCTGGCTCGCGTTATAAGCTTAGATTTGCGCCCCAGGTACCCCAGGTGTTCCACTTGCAGGAACCATCGATTCACGTTCTCAGGGCAGCGGGAACATTACTTGTTTTAATGCAAGGTGTGGGCTTCGCATGGAGGCCACGCCCCCCCTTTAATCTCCGTTTTGAAACAATGGTTGATTCGCAGCCTCTGAGCTTTGTTCGTTGAAATCGGTTCCTTCACAAAACCGATCTTGTCAAAAACTGTTTATGGAAAGCAACAAAGGAGATATCGTGGAGAAAATTAAAAAATGTTTAATACCCACATATCCATCGAGCCATCCCACAATGGTAAACACATGTTTAAGGTTTAACCATCAAGCCTTAACAAAAATACACACAGATCAGATCACTCTGTCACCATACCGCCCTCCACTAATGAAAGGCATCACAATGAGGGGAGAAAAAGAAGGCATCCAGTTAAGTTATTGGCCCAAATACCAACATGACATGAAATAAACAAACAACCACAATATATAAAGCCGTCTAATTTCTCTGGACCAAAGGCTGTGGTGAGCAACATCCCAGTCAAGTACCTGAACCCCCTGCATCCCCTACACATCCCCGAACCCGTCCCCAAGCTATATTTTGTAGATTACAGCACTATGATCTGGTAGGATTTCCCCTAATGTACCACCGTCAGTCTGGCAGGGCATGATATTGAGGCCTGATGTCCTTCTGCGCTATCTCCCCACTGCCCTCCAACCGATCACACCATCTACCTAGTGAACGTCTACTCAGTTCTAGAAAGATCAGAAACCTTTCACCCTAATGCTTAAATTCCTTCTTGACAATTGCCACCTTCAACCTGCATTTCCTAGAATGAGGGGCAGAGAGAACTGACATTATAGTCCTATCAGAGTCATGACCATTAGCAAACCTCTTTCTCCATTGGTGAAACACTTTATGTGCCTCAAAAGCGGGTACCTAGGCACCAAGGGGAAGCTCCCTGCTCAGGAAATCTTCTGTGAAAACTGGGGTGGGGAGCCGTTCTAAACCTTGGATAGTTTATCATCCTTGGGAGGGAAAGGATATGTTGAGGGGTTGTATTGTAATTGTTGAGGAATGTGTCCAGCTAAAATATATTTGAAATGCGATATACATACAGTGCTGTTACTTGTAGTTACACTTAGTTACTCTGGTCCTCCATGATAGCACTTTTTGAGTACTAAATAATGACTGTGAAGATGGACTATTACTAAGCAAATGATAACTACTGAGTGTAAACTACATTTTAACACTCAATGCAAAGGCTAAACTGCTTCTGGGGCAGTGGAAGAACTTCACCAGAGCATCATCTTATGTTTCTCTTGTTTCCTTTTGCAGGCAGCATTTGGACCTTTCCACACTTCACCTCCTACTATGATGAATGCAACAATATCCTGTACATCGTGACATTCTCAAGTCTGATCATCCAGTATGCCTTTATCTTCATGCTGCTGATCTTCACAATATGTAACTTTATGCTTCTTTTCCTTCCTCTATCAGTGTGTCTGCTGAAGGGATTTAATTGCATAACAGTTCAAAAAGTTTTTTTTTTGGAATGCTGAATGTTGTTGAATGAATGATCACATGACTTGACTTATGGGCAAGAATAGTACCTTTTAAGGATGAATGCCTCTTAAGGATTAAGACTTAAACATTGTATTCTCTCCTACTCTTACACCTGGTATACAGCTGAGTGGGGTCCACAAACAGGCTGTACACAAACCCAAGCAAAATCAGGTTTTATTGGACTCAAAAGGTCCCCACTTGCATCAAACTCTAAACATAAAGTCCCGTTCAAAATGCCCAATAGTGCAGTCGTTTTCATATCAAATTCACAATTGTTCCCAGACCCTTCCGACAACTCAGCCTCTTGAGGTACTCTCTGTGGGTCTCCACCTGTTTTTCTCTAGTGGATGGTTGGATGCAACTACTCTGGTCCTCCATGTAGCCCCTGTATTCATAGCTGTGTCTCTGACATGAACTATAGGTATCATTGAAGTGTTTTTTCACGTTTTAGACGGAACCAACTGGGATTGACTTTTTTCAATTTCCGCAAATGAGTTTGATTGAGGGCTGCCACCGCCTTTTCTTAGGGTCGGGAATGCTACTTTCTCCACAACGTCTACTCGTGCTCCTTTCCTGCTCCCCCTTGGTACTATGTTGTTTTCTCATTCTTGACTCACTATGAGCACATGACTCATAATGGGTGGAGGTCAATGTCTCTACCCTTCCCATACCTTGCCCAAATGTGCCTTATCATTCCTTCCTGAGATTGCTAACTATAACATCTCGGTAGTCTGCTATAGTTTCTCATTCCTCTTCACTCCAAACACCTCCTGATGTTCAACTCTAACCTCCTTCTCTGCCTTCTGTCTCCAACCAGCCACAACTGATGTAGAACTTCTTTCTCTTCTCCAACCAAACACCACCTGTTCTTTTACTCCAGTCTCCTCCTCTCTATTCTTCCCACCTCATTTGTAACCTCCTAGTCTTTTCACTCTTACTCTAAACTCCTGCCTCACTCTCCATCTTGCTGCAGACTCTTTTCAACAGCTCCTACTTCAAATGGAATAGGACAAAAGGTCTGAATAAAAATTACCAACCCCACCAAAAAACCGAAAACACACGCCACGAAAAGTTCTAACTACCAAAAGTTCTAACTTTTCGTGGTGTGTTTAGGTGTTTTGGTGGGGTCGGTATGAAAAAAAAAGAAAAAAGGCAGTGGGGGACTGGGGGAAGGTGCCCCCGCAACTACCCGCTCACTACAGTGAGCGGGGGACACCCCCAAGCTCTCCCAACAGAAAAGGAAAAATAAAATAAAAACAGGGGCTGCAGGGGTGCCCCCCGCAACATCCCGCTCACTATACTCTACGGTTTCCCATGCAAACATGTTGCGGGGGAAACCCCTGCATGTTCGCATGGGAAATGTACGACCATTTTGTGTTTGTGCATTTCCCATGCAAACATTTCCGTCGCAGGAATGCAGATACCTTCAAATACCCATGCAGCCTGATTGAGCGTCTGATCTAATATAGCCATGTAACTCATCCTCTTTCGTTGGACTTCCTGTGTGACCCTGCACCTTTGGAGTGAATGGGCATACTCTTGTTATAGTTTTCTTTTAATTAATCCACCTGTGCTTGATTTGGGTTTCTGGGTCTGGAGCTCTTTTTTTGTTTCAATAGAGAGCATGTTGTCAAACTATGCAGCAGTGTTATACACAGGTGAGCAAAGTAAAAGCATTTTTTTAATTTGGGGCCATTTTCCCCCTGAGCTCCATTGCTCATTCTGCCAGGAAATAAACATGGCAACATCGTGTCAAATTGGCTTGCTATGCAAGTGCTGTAGGAAAATGGGTTGTGCATCTGATTTCTGTGTGGACTCGCTGTACAAGTGCTGCTGCCTGGGAGGCAGGACATTTTCTTTACAATGTTTTTCATTGTTCTGGAGCTCCACTCTCTTAAAGGTGCATGGTCTAAGATTTCCTGTACTTTGTGAATGTATAAAGACCAGGGTCCTCCTCACAGGTTGAGCAGAGCAGTAAAAATGAGGCGGTAACGCTGTTACCGCTGCATTACCGCACCGTCCAATCCCGAGTTTTGTCGAAAAGATGGAGATTTACCTCCAGCCCGTTTTCGGTGCTATTACCGCAGCACTAATAGCGCTGCGGTAATAGCGCCCAGCATGCCCCATTGGGTCCAATGGACCCAATGGATATGGGAACTTAACGCCCCCCCTGCAACCCCACACCCCACCCACAACTCAGGATCTGGCGCTAATAGCACCGGACCAAGTTGCGTTGATGCAACTTGCGTTGAGCAGTATTCCGGCAGATTTACCACCGGGATACGGCCCAACTTGTGATGACTCCCTTAAAGGAGCAGTATCCCTAGATTGACACATGTGATGGTCTTCTGCCTTGGGCCAGGGTCTAAGTGGTGGTGACCAGGCGATCCTACCATACCATCCCCAGCCCATCATTCACAAACTTGAGAGGGATCCGCTCCCCTTAGTCACCACACTAGATGCCCCCACTGTTAGACAGGTGACTTCTCACACTTTCATTTCCAACCTTGGTACCCATCTACAGCAAAGTAGTGTTTGCTTTTCTTATCGGTGCTGGCTCGTCCATAATGGGCGATAGGGCACCGATGTGCTGCCCATTAAGTAGGAGCCAGCCAAAACAAAATCAGTGAATTGTGGTTTCCCTTTCCATTTTGCAGATCGCCCATGCCCAATGGGCCATGTAAGTTGGCAGTGTTTTGCTTCCCCAGCTTTGCAACAGCCATTAGGAAAGCAGGCTGGGTAACCTCAGTGCCAACTGTGCATAGTGGCGCTTCTTTGTGTGTGAGGATTACATTCTTTTCATATCATAGGGATAATTGGGCAAACTTAATTCAAATTGATGACCATTAGGGATATATCAAGTCATTTGCTTTAATTCCAATCAGGATTAGTGATCACGGCATATAATTGTCTCAAGAATGAGAGACTCTAGAAGGATTAGGTGAAGTGTATCGGAATTGAAACATATATATAGGAAACACTTTTGTAATGTATTTTATAGGTTATGAGGATCACAATACATGGTCTAAATTAGATATAATGGTCATTAAGGTAATTTTGATCAAATACACTAGCATTGAGTGACTCTGTTACACGTGGCGGTGTCAGTGCACAGCTCCACTAAAATTAATAATTGATGTAAATTGAAGGTGCAAGATATAATGTGGTTTTGGTGCTGATATTTGTGGACAATATGAGCAATACAAGCAATAACAAGTTTCGAACGGAGTGATACTCAATTCTACTTATTGTGTTTTTTTCTCTCTCTCTTTCCAACCCAAATCCAAATATGCTTTTTTTTCTTTTTTTTTTACAACTTTATTTATAACCGGTTACAGCAAGGTACATGAATACCATATATGAAGACAGGTAGCTATGTTAAATTGATTGGGTCAGACTGTACCTTGTCTCCTATGCCTCCCGCCAGCTCAGTTCCCGGGGATTTTCCTTGTCTTAGCAGCCCCGCCGGCAATGGGATGGGAAGGCCTCTATGTTTGTAAAAAGCGCCTCGCCAGCTGCGGTTGGAATGTTAGTGCTGGGAACTGGCTATTGTATTCCAGGCTCGGGGCCCAGCAATCTGTAAAGCGGTGTAGTGCTCCTTCTTTTGCCGCTGTGACTTTTTTTGGCCACTAGGATTTCTCCCAGACCTTTATCCACCATAAGGGCACGAGCGGGCCTTCCTGTGTTTTCCATTTGCGGGCCAGAGTTATCTTGGCTGCCAAAAGTAGCTGAGTGAGTAGTTTGGCGCTGCAGCCCGCTTTTGGGCAGCACTCCGGCCATGCCGCTCCCAGCAGCATCACCTCTGGGTTCATGGTCAATTTACAAGGGATTATAGCTTCAATAGATTGTAGGACCTCCTCCCAGAAAGCCAGCACCTTTGGGCGCACCCACCACATATGGAAGAAGGTCCCGTGGACGCCACACTGCCTCCAACAGTTCGGGTCCAGGGCCCTCTGAAAATGGTGCAGACGCTCCGGGGGTAGTACCATCGGTGGAGGAGTTTGAGTGCACATTCCTTGTTGGTTATGCATCTGGAGGTGGAGTTGATTCTAGTCCAAATGTCCAACCATCCCATCCACATTACTTGTGGTGTACGGTGTACCCCATCGATCCTGCGTCTCGCCGACCCTCTATAATGTATTCACCAAGCCCCTCTTTGACGATCTGGACCATTTGGGTATCGCCTACATTAATTATGCAGACAATACTCCTCCTACCTCTTACCGGAGATTATGCTAGGGACCTGGCTTTGGTGAATAGAATTTATGGCATCGTTCAGGCATGGATGGCCACCCATGGACTCTGCCTGAACGATGATAAAACAGAGCTCATCATCCTGTGCACCACTGCCAACTTGACGAAATTAAGTCCGGATTACGCATACTTCACCATTGACGCCAATGCTATCAAAGTAGCCAATGAGGTGAAGACCCTAGGCTTCTACTTAGATGTCACTCTAAATTTGACAAAACAAGTAAATTCCCTGGCATCTCCTTCTGCATATACGTGCAAACTAATCAGACCAGGCAAACAATTTCTCTCCACTAACAGCTGTCTAATTCTCTCCAGAGCTCTCATACTCTCCAAATTGGATTATTGTAACGCCCTGTACATTGGTGCGAGCAAACACATCATCCAAAAAATACAGGTACTTCAGAATAACGCACTGAGAGCAGCACTAAATATAACAAGAAAGGAACATATTTCCTCCACCAGGAGACAACACAAATGGTTATCAACCTTTGATAAAATTTGTCTCAATGTGGCCACCCGTATCCACAAATGCCTAAATAATAAAGCACCGCCATACTTAACGGACAGGATTACCAGAAAAACATCCCATAGACCTACCAGATTAGCCAATTCCAACTGTCTCCCTGAACCACGTTTTAAAATGTCCACCATTGGGGGATCCAGTTTCCCAGTCAAGGCAACACAACTGTGGAACTCATTACCCCCTCCTTTAAGAGAAGACCACATTTTACTAAATTCTGACAGAACATGAGCAACTGGTTGAAAGAGACCGACAAGTAAATTGCCACGCCGCAGTGGCCTATCAGTGCGCAGTTGCTAGTTTAGACATTTCTCTGTACCTGATGTGATGCACCTAGCGGCTTTTCTGCTCATTCTCATTCTGTATTTTTGACTCTTATGAACAATGTATATAGTGAGCTTTGTAAATAGTCCTTCATGTAAATGTATATGTTTTATCTGAGCCTTTATGTACTTCTTTTGCCCATATGTAACCAAGCTGAACGTATTCTTATGACTTGCGGCCTGATACCCTCGCGTCTGGCGCGCACTACAAATAAAACAAACCAACAAACCCATGTTTGATTGTCTATGGGGTGCCCTAAATCAGCTTCCCAAGGGGACAAATATGTAGGTTTAGCTGTCAGCATGTCGGCTTGCAATAATTTATAGAGCTTGGTGATCAGCCCCTGGCACGGGCCCTCCTTTACAGTGTGTTCTAGAGAGTGTAGATCCCTCGTGACCCCCTAACAGCTGGTTGCGAGATCCAGTGCCGGATCTGGGCATAGGTAAATCTCTCTGTTTCTGCTAGGCGGAAGCGGCTCTGCAGTACTCGAAGGAGAGTGGGGTGCCATTCTGGAATAGTTGCGAGAGAGTTTGAAGTCTCCCCTGGACCCAACCACTAAAGTTTGCTGTGTCCATGCCAGGAGAAAAGTCTGGGTTCTGGAGGACTGGCGAAAGGGGACCCAAACCCTTGGGGAGCCTATTCTTTAGGAGTGCCAACGCCCAAGTGTTCAAGGTGGTTCTGGTGGAGGATAAAATTGTCGGCCATAGGAGGCGCGCCATGTCCGATATGTGCAGCAGGGAGTTTAGCGGTGGGAGGAGGGAATTTTTGCTTGTTCAATGCGTGTCCATTTTCGGGGGTTTGCATGCTCAACCCAGGCGGTGGGGTTTGTTAGTTGTGCCGCTATGTAGTAGTTATAAAGATTGGGTAGCACTATTCCTCAACATTTGGCCGCTCCTGTCATTACTTTTAGCAGGATCCTTGCTCTGCTCCCTTTCCAGACGAATTTCAATAGTTGCTTCTGTAGCTGCATAAGGGGTTGTTTGGGGAGTTGAACAGGTATGGTCGAGGATGGGTACAGGAATCTGGGCAAAAGGTTCATTTTACATGCTGTGACTCTGCCCAGCAGGGAGATTTCTTGGCCCTCCCATCTCTTCAAGTCGGCCTCCAGTTCCTTAAAGAGGTGGGGAAAGTTTGCTGCGTATAGCTGCTTTGGGTCCGCGACAATGTGTACCCCTAGGTAAGATGAGGATGTGGTGCTCCATTTCAGCGGGCATGTTGCTTGGAGGTTCGTTATAAGCTCCTCGGTCATGTTCACCCCCAGCGCCTCTGACTTGGTATAGTTGACCGTGAAGCCTGCCACCTGTTCAAATTCTTCCAGTTCGGCTAGGGTCGCAGGGAGGGAGGTTTGGCTTTTGGTAAGGGAGAGCATCACATTGTCTGCGTATAATGATAACTTGAAGTGTTCCCCCTTCAGATCCATCCCTGTTATATTGTCCTTCAAACGGATTCTCTGTGCGAAAGGCTCCATCACAAGGTCAAAGATCAGTGGGGAGAGCAGGCAGCCCTGTCTCGTTCTGCCCGAGAGTAAGATCGGGGCTGAAAGCTTTTGGTTCATCCTTAGGGATGTTTTTCGGGCTTGGTAGTTGGCCAGTAGCATCCTGCAAAACTTTGTGCCAAACTGGAAGGCTTCCAGGGTGAGCCGCATGAAGGCCCAGTCGACCCGGTCAAATGCTTTTGTGCCATTTAAGGTTAATACCGCTAGTTCCTGCTGGTCTTGGGAGGCCACTTCGATGAGGTCGAGGGCCTGTTGAATGTTGTCCCCTGTGCTTCTCCCCCTAATGCATCCCGTCTGGTCCGGAACTATGATGGTTGGCAGCACCGTCGCCAGTCTGTTCGCCATCACCGTGTACTAGATGCTTGCATCTGCTTTGAGTAGGGAGATGGGCCTGTATGAGGAGCACTCCTTTGGGTCTTTTACAGGTTTTAGGAGCATAATCGTGGTGGACTCTTGCATAGATGGAGTTATAGTGTCTGTATCACGGAACGAATTGAAGAGTTCTGTCATTGGGCTAAGAAGGAAAGGTCGGAAGAGTTTGAAGAATTTGGGCGGGAAGCCATCAGGGCCTGGTGCGCTTGGTTTTAGGGCTTTGATAACTGCTTCGACCTCTTCAGCTGTGATTGGGAGATCTAGGGCATACCCATCCGCTACTGACATGTGGAGGAGATTGGCTTGTGTTATGAATTGCTCCTGTTGGATAACGACCGAGGGGAGGCAGTCAATGTGTTGGTGAGATGGGTTGTTGCTAGCTGCAGCTTTGCCTCGTCCCCGTACAGGGTTGCACCCTCGGGGTCTCTTAGGGCTGTAATGTGATTTTGCCATTGTACTTTTGCCAGTTTACCGAACAAAAACGTGCTGGCTTTGTTGCCGTTTGCGTAATAGCTTTGCTTTGTTCTGATCAGGGCCTTTGCATACCGCAATAGCAAAGCCCTACGGAACAGCCTGATCAATGCAGAAATACGTACACCTAATACACATCCAACATCAGGACATTCAGAGGGACACAACCATGTCTCAACTGTCAACAATGTGAAAACATAATAACAGGGAACACCATTACACATCCACACTCTGGCAAAGCCATCATGTTGAAACATTCTTGCACATGCGACTCTAAGAATGTGGTATACGCATTGAAATGCCCATGTGGATATTATTATGTTGAGATCACCACAAGGAAAGCAAAAATCCACCTGACGGAGCACAAATGAAACATAAGGACAAAGAATCCCAAATCACCAGTAGCAATGGACTTCTCTGAAGCACGGCGCACAATTGCCCAACTAAAATGCGTGATTCTGGAAACGGTTACACTGGGGAGCCGAGGGGGTTACCTCAACAGAAAATTGCTCCAACCTGAGGTACTTTGGATAGACCTTCTAGATTACATTCAACCAAGAGGAATGAATTGTGAATCAGACCTTATGTACGTATTTCTGCATTGATCAGGCTGTTCCGTAGGGCTTTGCTATTGTGGAATGCAAAGGTGGTTGGTTCTGTGAACAAGGGTTGTAGAATTTGATCCATCTGAGGCATAAGCCAGTTCTTTTTGAGGATCCCCTTGTTAGGCAGAAACCTGTGCAGTTCCCTTAGGGACCACTGCAAAAGATTTAAGACTACAGGTGTTTGGCAGTAAACCCACTTGGTAGCAGTCTGTACCACACAGATTCACTTGGTAGCTGTGGCTGAGCAGTCAGACTTCCCTCAAGAAGAGTTAGGCAGTATATAGAGTATACACAATAGGTACAGAGATACAGTAGCACAAGCAAACACTGACCAGAGCTTTGGTGTAAAAGTATAGTTATTTATTTAAAGACACACTTGTAAATTACACTAGCACAAAGAGGTAAATAATTCAGCACACAGTCACTATTATATATATACAACCCTAATTACTTATTTAGACAAGTCTTAATGAGAAACACCACTTATTTTCAGACAGAGGTGTGCGATTAACATAAGATGGCACTCTAATAAGTTATTAAAAAGGGAGGGGAAAAGGCAGAGTTATGGAAGCACACAAATTTCAATACTTTTTGAAGAACCACAGTAAGGCAGGATAGGCAGAGTTCTACTGGAGAGCAAGGAAGTCAATCGCAAGGCCCACTCTTGGAGAGAGCAAGCAGAAGGGGTCCAGGTTCACACAGTGGGGGTATGCCCAAAGAGTCTTGTAGATAGTTTGCACACAAAGAATGAAATTAAAGTCAGGAAAAGTTAGCTAGGTTGTCCCAGGCCAGCCCAGGTTAGAAAGTCGAGGCTTTACTGTCACCCCGAACGATCTGTCGCAAGGGAAGCCAGATGGGACACAGTACCTTAAGTGGGAAGGAAGCTCCAGCTGGGGCAGTTGTTCCTGGCAGCGGGTGCAAGTCGGTGTTTCGTCCAGAGGAAGAGGAGGTCTCGATGTGGAGGAAAGATGAAGGTCGTTGCACTGCCAGGGAAGAAATCAGCCGTGGAGTTCTTCGGTTGAAAGGTACTACCCTTCTATTCGCGGTAATGGTAAACCGTGGTATTCCGGTTGCCGGGGTGCTTGGCACGGGCAAGGCGGCCACGAGATGCTCCAGGAAGGCAAAACTGGTTATCCCCACCAGTCAAAGGAAGAAGACTCTCCGGACTGGAGATCTCCTCTGTCGACGGGAAAAGTGGTGAGACGGTTCAGCAGGGCTCCACCGGTGGTGTCGTCGTTGCAGGTCGGCTCAGCTTCTCCCTCCTCGGATTCTTAGGTCCTGTGGCGACTTCTGAAGTTCCAGTCCCCAAAAACCTGCTTTTATGCAGAAAACCCCCATTCACTCAGCTTAGCTGTCACTCAAACGTGCTAAGTGGTGAGCTGGCCGGCTCACCACTTGGGCCAATTACACAAGAGTGCGACTCGAGTTGCCAAGGCAACTCAGTCCAGGGTGCCTAAAGCCCCCTCCCACACATCCTGCTAACCCAGACAAAGGGGGACACCACTTTGGATGGCTTCTGTGGAGAAGCCCGCCAAAAAGTGGAACAAAGGGCTCAACTTGGGTTGGAGTCGCAGAAGAGAACACAAACGCCATTTTAGAATAGAGTTCTGGCAAAAAATACCAACTGGCGAATTAATATTAAATAAATAAACCGGCGGTATGCTTGAGGCTATAGGAATTAAATAATTAAAGTTGGTAGCCTCGAACAATGGGAAAATCCCATAGAGATATATTCGCAGTCGAATATAAAAAGTAGTATCCACTGCCACCAGCCAAAACTCGATCAGGGGGGACGGAGACGTGCCCCCTCGAACAACAGACCCCGGGGCAATCGAATTGCCCCGACCAGTACGTCCACAATATGATGGTTTGTACTGGTTTCTGTTCATAATTTGGGTCTAGTAAAGCCAATGGTGACTTTACATGCCCTGGGAGACAGTAGTGAGTCCCAGGGTATGGAGTCTATGTTTGGGGGTCGCTACGACACCCCTGGGTTACGGCACGGAGGGTGCTGTGTAACCCACATCAAGAACACATGAAACCCTATGGAGTAAAAGACTCCATAGCCCATAAAACACATGGAAAGACAAAGGAACACCTCAAATTATGTCTAAGAGTAGGAGTAAAAGAGTCTCACTCTTAGCAGGAGAAAAAAAAAATAACCCCAGAAATCCAGCAAAGCTGCTGGGGGACTCACTAGGTTTGGGAAATTAGCCTTTACAGAGAATTCTCCCTAACACCCCTTTATCTTGCGACTTTGTAGGGAATGTGTAGTTACATAGGCTAATGTCTCCCCTTGTTTCGGTGGCTTTGGTGTCAGAAGTGTGTCCCTCTCTATGGTGTCCACTCTTGATGCAATATCTGAGATAAGTGTGGGGTCGTAATCCCTCTTGTGGAATCTTGTCCATAGAGTATCGCATTGTCCCCTGTATTCATCCCTCTCTGAGATATTTCACTGTAGCGAAGAAATTGGCTTAGGGGCATACTTTCAATAGTGTGTTTAGGGTGGAAACTCGTCGCCAGTAACAGGCTATTTCGATCAGTTGCCTTGGTGTAAATTCTTCTCTCCAGGGTGTTGTTCCTGTTATAGATTTCCACATCTAGAAAATTGATGTTTGTCTTACTAGTACAGGTTGTAAATTTAATGCGTGGGTGCATATTGTCCATCATTTCGTAGAAGTTTTTTAACTCTTCTTCTGGGCTAACCAGATTCCAAAGACATTGGCCCTCATTACAACACCGTCGCTAAACCATGGCACTATTAGCACCATGGTTGGTGCCGGTTTTGTAACGGGTCCGCCATGGTTCAATGGGGAATTACCCCCCCATTCCAAGCTTGGCAGGGCGGTAATTCCCCATTGAACCATGGCCCTTGCCCATTCCCATTTTCGCCCCATAGGGCTCTATGGGAATGGGGAAGGCGATAAGTACGGTACCGCAAACTGCGGTACCGTACTTAGCACCAAGGTCCCTTTGCGGGTCTCTACTTTAACGGGTGGTGTAGACCAGCCGTTAAGGTCGGGTCCCGCAAAGGGACCTCGTAGTAAGGCGCTAAGTGTTTAACAGCGCCGCAGCCTTTTACGGCGCCGTTAAACACTTAGCGCCAGGGTCGTAATGAGGCCCATTGTCGATGTACCGGACGAAAAGCCGGAGATGTTGTGCCCATTGGCGTAGGTGGGTGCCATAGTCGCTCCCATGCTTGCGCCTGATAACTACAGGAAGTACTTATCCCCCAATTTTAAGAAGTTATTCATTAAGACTAGTTTTAGGAGAGTAAGGACAAAGAGCCTATCACCTTGGCAATTTGGTGATCGTAATAGTAACCACTCGATAGCTTCCAAACCCGCTTTGTGCGCAATGCTAGTGTAGATGAACGTGACGTCCATTGTGAAGAGAGTTTCTCTTCCTTCCACAAATTGGATGTTTCTGAGTTTATTTAAGAAGTGCATTGGGTTCCGTATGTATGTTTCTGTGGTCTGAATCTGTGGCTGTAGTACTTTATCAAGATATTTTGCAATGGGTCCCAGAATGCTGTCCGTTGCAGCTATTATAGGTCTCCCAGGAGGTTTATCAAGTCTCTTGTGTATCTTGGGTAGAATACATAGTACCGGAGTGATAGGAAATTTATTCTCCAAGAACCTGTGTGTTTTTTCAGAGATTACACCTCTGTCAAGAGCCTCATTTAGGACATGTTGGATAAGTGTTTGGATCTGTTCAGTCGGGTTACACAGGATCTCCCTGTATGTTTCAGAGTCTGATAGTTGTCTCTGTATTTCATCGAGGTAGTCTGACTTGTTCATGAGGACGGGTGCTCCCCCCTTCTCTGCAGGTTTGAAAATTATATTGTTGCTGTCCAACAGTTTCCGAAGGACCGGTCTTTCTGTATTTCATGGTGTTAAACGACAGTCTCTTCAGATGTTCTAGTACTGTCTTTTCGAACACAGTGACTGCATGGTTTTGTACTGATGGATTGAAGATACTTTTTGGCGGTATGTCACTCAGATGGTTCTTCATTTGTTTCCTCCATTTCCAATGTATTGAAGAAGACTTTTAATTTCAGTTTCCTCATTAGTCTGAAGAAGTCGATCTTTTACCTGAGAGGATTATTACAGTGATCAGGAACGAAAGAGAGTCCTTTCCTAAGCACCCCTAGTTCTAGTCTTGTTTCAGAAATGCTCTGTCTCGCAATCGTGGGAAGTCCGTTGAGAGCAGGTGTGTCTCTTGGAGAAATACCACCAAGCTGTTAAGGTCCCTTAGGCACCAGAAGGTGGACTTACGTTTCTCTGGGGAGTTTAAGCCCCTGACATTCAGCGAGATATACCACAGTTTCAGGTGTGGTGGGTGGGCTTCTTGTGGCTCCCCCACAGCAATCAGGGGGTTCTAGAAGGTGGAGAGCTGTCTGCTGGATTCCGCATTCTATCGCTGAACTGCGAGTCCTTTTCTGCTGCAACCGGGTTTTTAATTTTTCCAGTCCGGATCCGAACGTGACCTGGGAACCAAGCAAACTGACAGCGAACCAAAACAAAGACAAAAACTAAATCAAACTGGGCCCGTAGGGCCTTGGGCCAGAGTGTGTATCCATACACTCGGCTGGGGCATATCGTGAGACGCCCGAGCACTGAGGATGAGTTCTGGCATAGAGAACAGGTTACTTCTTACTTCTCCCTTTGTCATGTCGGATGTCGCTGTGATTTTGGGGTCGCTCCCCGTTCCTTCTCCGGGGACGGGTTAACTAAGTCTGCATGGACCCACGTGATCACTTCAGGCGTACCCGCTGTCAGGGAGCCCCTACAGCCTCACAGTCTGTGGGTGCGGTCCAGCAGGAGGAACGACTTGTCGCAGTCGGGGGGAAGGGTTTGGAAGAGGTCGCTGACGTAAGCCGGCATGGCCTGGTACGGTATTGAAGCTGGGATCCCTCTGATTCAAATCTTATTCCTGTGGGCCCTATTTTACAAGTCCTCCTGTTTGCGTTTCCTTCCCTCGCTGTCTTCCTCCAGAGTCTGGAGTTTCCGCTACAGGTTCGCGAGCTGCGTCGAGTGGTCTAGGACCTGATCCTCAGTTTCGCTGACCCTGCGCGCCACTTCCTCCATTCGATTATCCAACCCATCTATTTTGATCGTCACCTCCATCATGCAGCTTCGGAACTCTAATTTGATGTCCGCTAGGAGGGCTTGAATATCGTCCGTTGTGGCCCATTGGCACGGGGATCTCTCGGGCGATGTGGCTTGGTCGCGACCAGAGTCTGTTTTCCTAGACGTCTCCTGCATTTGCAGCGGGCTGGAAATGTCTGCTGATTTTGAGGGCGTATGGCCTTCTTGATTAGAGATTTGAAGCAAGTTGGGGCGGTGGTTGGAGAGTCTCCGGACTGTGCCTGAGTGCGTTCAGGGCTCCTGCCGCTGCCTGGGTTGCGTGGTAGCATAGTCGTACCCTTTGCCTGTGTGTCCCGGATTGGGGCTACTGTCTTTATCCTCCTAGTGCAGCTCCCCGAGGACGTGGCTGCTCTGCTGTGCCTTTTGGCTGCTTTCGCCGATGTAGAGGGTGCAGCTCTTGTGTTTCAGAACCCGTTTGGGCACTCAGTCCTGCTTGGGGCTTGCAGCCCGGTGTGCCTGGTGTGTTAGGCTTGTGAGGCTTCACGGTCCCCCTGCTCAGTTGTTGTGGCCCGCAAGTTCTGGTCTCATAGTAGACGAGAGGGGAGGTGTGACCGTGTGGCCGGACCTCGCTCTCCCCTAGTCTCCCGCCTGTTAGAGGGGGGGCCTCACCTGGAAGAGCCTCATCACGTAACCCCCAGTGTCTATTCTGTCGCGGCCCCGGGGTGATATTTTCAAGTTCTGGAGGGCTTGGTTGTGAGCATAGATCCCACGCAGCTGAGCTGTGTGGCACTCTTGTGTTATGCGGGGTGTCTGCTCTGGGAATGCTGCTGGGCCTGTGCTGTGCACTGGGTTGCTGTGGGGGTGGGAAGGGGTCCTCACCTTCTTCTTCTCCTGGCTGGCTGGCTGTTGGGGGATGGCCCGCATGCAGGGCTCCTCCGACCCCGGCATATGGATGTGGAAGGGTCAGCACCTCCCTCCCTCAGCCGCCGCCCCCAGTGTTGCGCAGGGGGGGGGGCTCTGCTTGGTGTTATCTGGCTCTCGAGGCAAGGCTCCCTTACGCAGAGGCCTCGCTGTATCTGTGGCAGTGACTAGAGAGGATCCGGTCACGGCGCTGGTGTACCGGGGTTCTCCGCGCCGGCTCCTGCTGCAGTTCCAGCTATCAATGCGCTGTACTGTCACTGGGTGGTTCGCTGCTGGGAGCTGCCTGCTCCCTTTGTGTGGGCTGCGGTACTCGAGGACTCCAGCTTCTCAGCTGCTTCTGGCCGTGCTGGCTTGGCCATCCCCGCCCACCTCACGTCCAGGGTGCTGTTGCTGTGCCCCGGCGAGGGGGCACCGTCCCTGCTCACTCGCTTGCGGGTTGGCATGATGAGCCTGCTTTAGCGGCGGGTCACTGCTGATCCCGGGAGGGTTGGTGTGAGGTCGGGAGAATGCCCTGGCGATGGAACGGTCGGCTCCTCTTCCTCCTCTCTCAGTGCGCTCGGAACGCTGCCATCTTGAAATCCAGGAGCTTTACTGGCGGTTCTCTCGCCAGCGAGTTTCCCGGGTTGCTGCTCTCCGGTTCTGGCGAGCTATTGAAGGGCAGTTCTGCCACTAGCAGTTTGTCTCCATGCCCCTCATAGTATATTATTGCGGGCGTATGTTAGCGGGATCTCGGGCGTCCCACGGAGGCTTTCAACGAGGCGACCGCATTGCCGGCGCCTCAAGCCACGCCCCCTTATTTCTTTTAATTCATTTTGGATTTACCCTGTGTTATGGTTTACTGCAATTCTATTGGGTATTGATATTGTGTATACTTACATGTTTGTTTGGTTGGTTATCTGGTCATTGTTCAATGATTGCAGATTTCTCCTCTTTAAACAAATTCATATGAATTGTTGTGTCTATTTGTTTTGTGGAATTATTGGTTTATTATCCAATGTGGATTTGAATTGTACAGATCATTATTATGTATGTTGGGAACTCAAATTTAGAAGTTTATTTGCAGTCTGAAAACGCATGTTTAAAGCCATGAGGACGACCAGTGGTCCAAACACGTGTTGGCTGAACGTATCTAATAAATGGCTGAACGCATCTAATAAATACTGATTAATCAAATAAATTCGGACTAATTATAATTTGAAGATTGTGATGCTAAATTATATTGTATTAAGAACAAGTGCAATACTCCGGGAAGCAAATCATTTGACAGCATACTTTTTAGAGACAGGGGCAGAGTCTCTGCAACCCGGAGCCTGCAGCTATCCAGTACTACCTCAAAATCTAGTGTTTAAACAAGTTGAAACCTAAGCGCACTTCAAATCCAGGTCAGCCTCAAATATCGAACTCAACTTGACAAGTGTTCTTATGTGGGAGTTTGGAGGAGCTACACTGGGACAACTAACATGGATGTTTTCTTACTGTGGTATGGCATGCTTTACTGGCGTTCTGGGCAAGGCCGACATAATTAATGTTCATGTATGGTATACTGGCCAATGTTGGTGATGTCAGTATGGACGTTTTCTTAAAGTGGAATGGCATGTTGTATTAGCATTATGGGCAAAGACAACTTGACAAGTGTTCTTACATGATGTTGGGGCGATGAACTACATTAGGGCAGCAAGTAAGGGTGTTTTACTACAGTTGTATGTCTTGCTTTACTGGCATTATGGGCACATCCTGAAGAAAAAGGAGATAGAGGCAATGTCTAGTAGGGAGTACTACTAAAAGTGGGGTCGCTTTCAGTATTTAAAAACCATTTTAATCATCATACATTATAACATCAAAATATCATACATCAAATTTCCTAAAATTGGTAAAAACAACACCTAAAATGTGATAGTGGGTCAAAGAAACATATACAAACTGCCACTTCTGTGGCCAGGGTATTTCAAACAGCCTTCACTTGTGACACTTGTTGACCTCTGGTTTTTATATAATTTCAATGAAACCTTGAGTTTATGCATAACATTTCATAGTTAATTGCATCCATTTGTAACTGCATTTCCATTACACAGTATCAATTCTCAACATGTTTCTGTTCATATGGGAGATAAATCTAGAACATTCATCAGTAGTGGGACCATGGTTGTTACACTGGCATTCAAACTGTGCTAGTGTGTTGATAGTTTAAGTCGGTGTGTTGTGTCGTCCAGCCCTATCGGACACAACAAAGACAGAAACTGGAATGAGTGTCTATTACTCTAACTGCCAGTAATACTCTAACAGTGAGTGTATCACATATGCAGGGTCCAAATCAAACATGTGTTGCTTTTATCCAAACTGCCAGCGGGTTTGGGTGGTCCCCGTAGCAAGAACAGGGTAGATTGCCTAGGTCGAGAGGATATGATTGTTAGGCCTCCTGTCCTGTGTAATAACTCGCGTGTAGAAGTACTGAGGCATAAAAGGAAACACATTAAATACCTTTGTGATGCCTGCGATCCGAGTCAGCCAACGTGGGCATTTTCCGAATAATCTGATGAAATCTGTTAGATCCGTGGTATTTCTACAGCAGAGGAGATAAATATACAGATTTTGATTCTAGTGGGTTCTGTCATCTAGATACTAACATCCAAATACAGTGTGCTGTTTGATTCGCTGAGTCTTACCAGCGTTTCAGCAACTCTGCGCGCGAGGCTCCCTGTTGCAGGGTACGGCTGCTGTCTCGTTGCACTGCCGGCATATCGGCGTGTTGGCAAATGTAGCCATGGTAACAGGTATGTTTAAAGGCTTATTAGTCCTTCCACTATTGTGCTAGCGCCCTTTGAGTGCCAGCGTGCCATCTTTGAATGGCAGACCTGGTTGTATTTTCTAGTGATGGCACATGTAAAAGGTAAAATGCTAGCT
This sequence comes from Ambystoma mexicanum, assembly GCF_040938575.1. Taxonomy (NCBI): domain Eukaryota; kingdom Metazoa; phylum Chordata; class Amphibia; order Caudata; family Ambystomatidae; genus Ambystoma; species Ambystoma mexicanum. The sequence continues at coordinate 999,545,744 of NC_090923.1, forward strand.
CTTGTTCAAAAGGAAAACTCATTCAGATATAGTAAGTAAGATCTGGCACAATGTCTTCATATGAATATATGTTAAAGATCTGTGGTGTGCCGTGATCGCGGTTGGACCTAAGTTAAACTACCTAGTTCTGCACCCTACTACATATAGTCGCGTATACTCTGTGTTTATCAAATAATCTAGTAGAGTGACGACTCACATGTTAATGGAGAACCAGTACTAGTACTAGTACTAGTACTAGTATAGAGCCCCGGATTTTGTCAGTGCATATGTGTCTAAATATGTAAAGTGAAGCATGGGTCCCAATTTCGAACTCTTTTTTCATGTACGATTAGGACAATTTATACATCCTGGCACAATAAAGGCAATTAGTTTAGAGGTTATGAATAGAACCGATTTTTCAACCCGTTGGTGCTGATTTTATACTACTATACGGCTACTCTGCCCATTATCTGCAATCCAGTTTTGCCACTCACATTCATCTTTTAATCTAAACAGTTAGTTCTGATCACATATTAGCATTTTGAGTCAACTGTGCATAATGCACATGGATGGCATTGCGAAATCCCCCGGGGCCTAGGTGTAGGATAGAACGATGGGTGTTGGGTTTTCATAAAAATGTCCTGTATCGTGTAATGGATCTTTAGTTAGTGTCTCCAAGTTGGTGATACACTGGGGAGATAAGGGTCTCAGTTTTCAGTTCTCGTGCTAGTGTTTGATCTTGTGCCATTCGATAGCCTTGTTCAGACCGTGTGTATCGCTTTGCATAATATAAATAATTTCCTGTTCTTTTTTCAGGAGTAGGTTCTCAAGTCGTGTGGTATTGTCTCCTTTCAGGACCAGTAGTACTGTCCATGTGAAGTCCTCAAAGTTGTGATTTTTCTCCTGGAAATGTTTGACCGTGGGGGCCTTCTCTGTTTTGTTTTTCAGGCAACTCCGATGTTCTATGATCCTGGTTTTGATTTTGCAATTGGTTTTCCCTATGTAGGGTAATCCACAGGGGCATCTGATTAGATAAACCACATGACTGGTATTGCAATTTGAAAATCTCTGCTGGATCTATTTTTTATTTGTCCCTATGTCTACTTGTAGGCTTTTTTTTGTCAGTTTACACACCCCACATGTGCCACATGGGTGGTACCCACTTGGTTTGCCGGTCTTCCACAGGGTAGCGTTCTCATCCTGCTTGGGATGGCTAGTGTAGGTGCCTTTTCCCGGCTTACTACGTGTGAGAGAAAATAAAATAACCAACCCAACCCCTTTCGGGGAAGAAGGCACCGAGACCTGGCTGCAAGAGTTCAAAGGATGGTTTATTTCTCCAGCTAGGAAATAACCCAAAAAACCCCTACCAAACATTTACATCATACTCGTATATATATCAATTAAAGTAACTCTAACAAAAAATGCTAAATGGACCCGATTGGCCAGGCGGTGTGGTGCTTTAGGTGTGGGTGGCATCTCTTCCTTCTGGTTGGTTGAGTGGCTGACGAGATGACGGACGTCAAATATCTTGTGCTCCACGCAGGTCAGGGTCTGGTCACTGTGGTCACTAACTAAGCTAATATGTTGCATTCGAAAAACACTAAATAACAAATTATCTAAACATTTTATGCTACTTTTGGTATTTCTACACAAGTTACACATAGTAATTATTGTCAGTACAATTGGGTCATTCGTGGTTTTAATTGGAGGCCTTGACCTTTATTGTGCATGTAAAAAGAATCAAGCTGTGTTTCACATATCTCCTAAACTTTAGACCTATTAGTATAAGTAAAAAAATATATTGTGGTAAGATGCTTAAGGTTAGTAGTGGGTGTGTTGGGTGGGTTTCGCAGCACAGGCGAGGGTCTGGCACTTGAAAGAAATACCTTACAGGGAGCGCAGGGTCAGGATGGCAATAAATTGCTCTAAATGGGGGTGGGTGGCTTGCACGTTTATGGGGACGAACGAGCAGAAAGTGCTTAGCTCATCCTGGTTCACATGCTGGTTCTCATGCTAGCAGTGATCTCAGAGGAAGAAAACGGTATCATATTGGTTGTTGCAACTTTCTCCGGCTTCAGCGTGAGAATGGGAGCGCAGAGCTTTCCTTCGCAGGGGGAGTGCAAGGGTGGGGGCCAGCCAGCTGCCTGCGCGACTTGTGTGTGTGTGTGTCTCTGTCCTTGGCTGCTGTGGTGGAAGGGGAGCTGAGCATTGCTGTACTATCGCAGTGAGGCCTGTTTACCCAAGATGGAGTCGAAAGGGGGCACAAAAGATGGATGCCCCGTGTCCTGCTTAGTAGTCCCATCTATGCAGCAGTCAACCGTGGTTAACTTTACATAAGGGCAAGGGGCAATCCCACTACCAGAGGCACGTGGTCCAAGCCTCGTACTGAGGAGTGTACGGCGTGAGGGGGCCCCTCACTCCCATACATTCCCCCTTTTCGTTACATCTAAAGTAACAAACTACTTATCTCGTTCTTTCCGTTCTCCCTTCGGTAGCGCTCAGCTTCAGCCACAGCCTCATCCCAAGCTGGTCTACCCTTTATTGGCATCCATGCTTTGCACACACTTCTTAAGCTGTTACCTCTTCTTGCGTATTCTTCTGGGGTGACCATTAGGTATATCCCACCATCCCCATCTAAATCTATTCAAACCTCGTTATACCACAGCAAGTTCTTTGGTTCTTTAATGGTAGTGTAATGTAGACTATCGACCACGTCCCCATACTGCCTAAAGATGGCAGTCATTCTATACTGCGGTGTGGTGTATTCTCCAGTTTGTACTTGGGCATCTATCATGGTAGCCACCGTTGTCTGTCGGCCCACTGTTACCATCATCATCGCTGAATTAGGCATATTATTTTCACAGCATCTTAGTCCCCGTTGGCACACACAGAATATTAGGAGAAGAAAGACAATAATGGGAATGAGTATCTTCGCTGCTATGTTCACCCATTATGGTATCCAGCTGAACAGATTGTCGAACCACGTGTTGTTGTCTGCTCCACCTTCCGTTCTCATTCTTTCTCCTAAATTATGCACTGCTGTTATCACATGTGACAGTGTCCCGTTATCAGCATCTGAAGTTGGTACGAACGTGCAACACGTCCCCCCCAATTCTTTTTGCAAACACCGCCGTCCATCGCCGTGATAAGATCTAAGACATATCTGTTTTGCATCGTCATGAGGCGCAGTGCACGGAGCTCTATTTTTATGATGTTGAATCCTTCTTCAGTGTCGTTAGCCAGCTGGATGAGCTCCCAGCATGTTATCTGCAGCAATTTCGCCTTTGTCCTTGCTTGAACGCCTGGTGCTAGAAATGATGCAAAAAATGTCTCTGCAGATGAGAAAAGCTTGTACTGCTGCAGGATTTCAGCAAGGAGTTCTGACGATTTGGACGAAATATAATTGGATCTTTTGCTGCATGACAACTTGGTTCTCAATGTTTCTTCTGACAATAGTTTGTATGCTGGGGGCTCCGTGATTGTCTCATCGGGCGCTGTCGATGTTTCAGCCGATTGCCCTGCTGTAAACTGAACGTGGCTCTCTCGTATCACTATTAGTGCTGAGTGAAGTGTGGCTAGGGCACAAGTGCCCCTCCAGGATGCTGGGAGATGCAGGTAAGCTCGTTTGCCACAGATCCAGTATATGTCCATTAATGCAGCAGTGCCTTTTTTCATATCTGGTATTATTAAAGTCTTATTGCAATGCTGTGCGTTTCCCATATTCACCTTCCCTTCTCCATGGAAGCAAAGTTCGTGCGGTATTCCCCTTTGAATCTTTATGGGTCTCTCCAGGGGTGTGACCCATGTCAGCTTGGTGATATGCTGTGACCAGATGGGGATGCATGTTTCTTTTGCCCACTCGTATGTTTCGTCTGGCAGCCCTCGAAGCCCCTTAGCTTTGCATTTAATTGTTTCATCATGCCACTTGTCGTCTGCATACCTTGTCCCTTTTATGATGAAAAATGGCTCTTGGAGGCAGATTACTCCTTGTCGTCTGCTGGTGCATGTTTGTTCGTTTTCCAATTTTTCCATGGCGACTGTGTGTGCCTGAAATGTCTTTTTTATTCTACATAGCATCAGATGAATCAAACATTGGGCCTCAGACAAGGGTACTTTCTGTGGAACTAACATTTTTGGGGTTCCAGTTGCATGTGGAATACGTGAGCACACGTAGCAACTTTCATTACTTGCTTGCTTTGCTGCGGTGCTCATGTCTGAATACCATTTATTTGATTGGTCAGGGTGTCGGGGGTTCTCTATTTCATCTAACCCCAGGTTGTGATAAATATCATATCTGTTTTTTCCCGCCCCCCCTTTTTCTCCTCCTTCTTTTGTTTTTTAATTGGGTGCCAACTCGTTGATATTGCAGCAGGAATATTCTGGACCATGCATCATCAATGTTGTTCATGGTGACATGTGTGTATTCAGTAGTGGTTTCTGGTGCCGTGTGTGTGTGTGCATGCTTGTATTTCTGGAGTTAGTCAACCAATAGTAATCGTCATTTACATTTCATCCAAGCTCTATTTCCTTGGCCATAGTATTACTCAACAATGGAATAGCAGTTTTGTTCACATGCAATTGTTAATAGGGTGGCGTTACATTTATGCTATTTGATTCAACGTTATAAGTGTCCTTCAAAATGCTTGTTACTCCAGTCCATATTAGTTTAGACCCTGGTTTTGTCATATTAGCCCCGCTCCCCTCTTTGTTCATTTCATTTGCCACAAATAAAACAACGTTTTACCAAATAAAATAAAACATCATTATTGCAAATAATATGGCAGCATATTTTATAATGCATTCTACATTGCTCAATCTACTGGCCCTAGTGGCCTCCCTAGTTCTATCTAACATTTCAGCCTGCTCAGCCGTTTCATCGCATTGGCTCATGTTGAACCTATGTGGGCGAGACAAATTCGTTAAGTCATCATGAAAAGAAATATATTTGCAATTGTTCATTCTTTTTCATCTTTTTGCTCAATTAGGCATTAAACAATTTCTTTCCATTAATCATAAAAACAATGAAGAAAAATAGAAAAAATAACATGATTCATATGAGATTTAAAAAGAAAAAAAAAGAGAGAAGAGATAGAGGACAGAATATATATAAAAACATTTTGCTTTTTCACTATTCTTTCCCTGTCTTAGTTGCAGTTTTCATCGTGTCAGACTGTGTTAGCGGTGCCATCCACATAGTCTGTTTCATTTTGGGGGAGTGCGACACTGTGCGCCCTTCTCACGTCCGATAGGTGCACCCAGTATTTCAGTCCCTTCACTTTAACTGCGGTTGGGGTGCTGTACACCACTGTGTATGGACCATGAAATCTTGGTGAATTCCACCTTCTTACAAAACTTCTAACATAGATGTGTTCCCCTGGAATTAAAGGCCCCTCCGGGCTATCTGCTGCCGGCATGGAGGTGTCTGTTGCTACATCTTCAGTAAATGGCGGAGCAATTTGTTTTGCTATGCTGCGTACTGTGCGCATTAGCTGTGCTAGGTATTCCTTAAACTCTTCCCCCAGCGCTGTGGCAGCCCTGTGTGCATCAGACGCCCTCCTAACAGGAGAGAGCGGCGTGTGCATTCTTCTCCCCGTCACGATTTCGTGCGGGCTCAAATGGTGATCCTTGCATGGCTGATTTCTGAGTTGGAACAGTGCTAGGGGCAGACAATATACCCAATTTCTTTTTAACGTGCTGCATAATTTCGATAAATTGCTTTTGAGCAGCCCGTTGATCCTCTCCAAAACTCCATTGGCCATTGGATGATAAATCGAACATAGTTTATGTTTCACCCCCAGAAGGGAGGTTACTTCTTTGAAGAGATCATTCACAAAGTGCGTGCCGTTGCCTGAACGGATCACGTCACAGATTCCCCACCGCGAGAATATACTTCTCGCACAAGGAACTTGGCAGCACATTTTGCATCCGGATGGGGACAGGGGCCCGCTTCCACCCACCGTGAAAAAGGGCATACCACCACAATCAAGTATCTCGCTCCATTACATCTTTCTCCCATATCGGCGTAGTCAATATGTAGTTCTCTGAATGGACCTGTAGGGCGTGGCAAAGTGCCACGCAGAGTTCGTAATGTCATTCCTGAATTGTAAGTTTGGCATGTAGTACATTCAATCACAAATTTAGACAAGTATTCATGCAGATTGGGAACAAACCAATCCTCCTGAATGTCTGAGGCGATGTGTTGTTTTGCAACGTGAGCTGGGAAATGCAGTTGTTGGAACGCTACCTCGAATAATTCTACAGGCATCACTACCTTGCCTGTCGTTTCCTGTCTCCAAATGAGATCTGTGGCTGATTGTTTACACCCTTGTTTGCCCCACAACTCCTACTCTTCCAGTGGGGCCCTTCTCTGGAGTTCTATCAATTGTGCTATGGGCGTGTTACTGTATGCTTCTGCTGGTTGTTCTGCTGTGGCTGTTTTTACAAAGTACTCTGATGTTGGTGTCTTATTGAAGTACGAGGCTTCCTTCGCTGATGTGTCGGCTGCCGCGTTTCCCAATGAGACAGTGTCTGTGTTATTGGTATGGGCTTGGCATTTAACCACTGCCACTACCGATGGCTCTGCTAAAGCTTCTATTAGTTCATTTAGTAATGTGGCATGTTGTACGGGGGACCCGTCTGCTCTTCTGAACCCTCTCCTTCGCCAGTGTGATAGCCCTGAGTGAACTGTGGTGGTGGCGTAAGCTGAGTCTGAATATATTGTTACAGCACAATCTTTGGCTGTGTGTAACGTGCTGATTAGTGCAGTCAGTTCGGCTGCTTGTGCAGAGTAATGTGAGGGGAGGCGCTTTTGAACAATCACTTCGTATGTGTCTTCTTCCATGCGCACTACTGCCATCCCCACATGTTTCTCTTCTGTCTCTGAGTTTATGGATGCTGACCCGTCTATGAAATAGATTTCTCCTTCTGTAAGGGCATTTTCTCTTGCTTTGGGAATGTCATCGCCCTCTCCCTCTTATGTGCTACAATCGTGTTCCTGTAAATCTTCAGTTGTGCATGGCTCTGTAATGAATGTGGCTGGGTTCACTGTCTTGCATCTGACCACATGTACATTTGGACTTGATATTATTATTTCATAAGCAGATGCTCTCTGTGTTGTGAGAGTAGATTTTGATCTTTCCAAGATAGCAAATAATGAGTGTTCCGCATATAGCGTCACTGAACATCCCATTACGATTGTGGCATTTTTCTCAATGGCGAAGTCCGCTGCAGCGAGGGCCTGTTCGCAAGCGAAATGTCCCTGCATTACAGGGTCTAATATTCCACTGTAGTACGCTAATGGTTTGTGGCCTAGCGATGTCTATTGTGTCAATACTGCTGTCATCAATGTTCCATTGCTGTGTGAAAACAGGAAAAATTCCCTTTCATAATCTGGATTTGCAAGGACTGGGGTGTCTGCAATAAGGTCTTTTAATCGGGAGAATTGGGCAATTGTCTCATGTGTCCATTTTATTGGGGCCCTGTTCTTCTGTGCTTCCTTCAGTGCTTGTAGCATTGGCCGTGTGTATGCTGCATAATCGAGGATAATCGAGGATCCATGCTCGGCAATAGTTACATTTGCCAAGAAATTTCTGCATGTCCTTACTGTTTTTGGTATGATAATGTATCGAATGGCTGCTGCTCTGTCTGGTAGTATTCTTTTTCCATCTTTAGATATTTGCTAGCCGAGATATACAACGTCTGCAAGGCAGTATTGTAACTTTCCTTTGTCCACCTTGTATCCCTTGGCAGCCAATACGTTAAGCAGTGTTATCGAGTCTTCTGTACACTCTTCTTCTGTTTTGCTGCAGACGAGTAAATCATCTACGTACTGTATAATGGTGCTCCCTACATCTATGTTGCCGATGTCTTCTCGTAATACTCTGTTAAAAATGCTTGGGCACTCGCAATACCCCTGTGGGAGTCTGCGGTGTTCATATCTGCTGTTTCCTAATGTAAAGGTTGTGAGGTACTGCGATTCTGGTGCAAGTGGCACAGAGAAAAAGGCATTTTTCAAATCAATGACAGTGGAGCAAGTTGCCTCTTTTGGTATACTGCACAATATTGATGCCGGGTTTGGCACTAATGGGAACTCTTTTTGGATGACGTCATTGAGTGGGCGGAGGTCTTGGACCATTCTCCACGCCCCTCCTTTCGCTTTTTTAATCGGAAAAATCGCTGTGTTGCATGGGGAAGTTGATGGCACTAAGATACCTTAGCTTAGGAGTGCATTTACTGTTTCTCTAATACCTTCCTCTGCTTCTTTGGATATTGGGTATTGTTTCACTCTGGGTGGGAGGGCACCTGGTTTCAGTTTTATCTTTATGGGAGTCACCTCATGCAACAATCCCACATCGTGTGGCCCTGTAGTCCAAATTTCAGGTGCTACCCTGGCCATGTCTTCCTCAAATATTGTCAGTGGGGCCTTTATGTTAGCCATGAGTGGGTTGTGTATTTCTCTGTATTGGATCATAATGTCACATGGTATGCTTATTTCTATTATTATTTCTCCATCCCCCTCGTAATCGGTAAACAATTCTTCATCAGTTATATCTTTTAGCATTATGTTCGGCTCTATGCATAGCACACTTCTCCACTCGCGTCCCTGCGCGTCCAGGCCTATGACCACAATGCGTTTGTTGGAAACTTGAACTGCCTCAATGTCTATAGATATAATTGTGCCTGGCACTACATCTGTTGGTGTGATTGGGCGGAATATGAAGTCTGATGGTATTCTCCACTCTTTTTGTGTTATTTCAGGCACTACTCGGGCTAATACCTTCCATAGACGAACATGTCCATGTCAATGGGGATCCCTCTTACTGCAACTTCCTTTGTAATCGTGCTTATTATCAGGAGTGCTCATACGGGGCATACCCCTGGCGTCGAGCAAACTATCCCTCTTTCAGTAAAGGCTATGGTCATGTTTAACTTACTGAGCAAGTCTCGTCCCATCAAATTGATTGGCGCGTCTTTGTAATACAATAAGGGTGCGTGCACTGTTTTTCCCCCTACTGTTACATCAAGATCTTTTTTATAAGGAACTTTTAAAATAGCCCCAGTGAACCCCTGCGTCTCCAAATTTCTTCCCGAGTGCTGAAACCGCCCTTCTGTGAGACATGATTTTTCTGCTCCAGAGTCTACCATAAAGATAAACTGCTTGTTTCCTATCTCTGCCACCACTAGTGGTTCCTCATTTGCACTTTGTGTGGTGGATAGGACTGGACACGCAAGTACTCCCTGTGGGCTGTCCTAGTCTTGGTATCTTTGCTGACCTGGCACTGAAAAAACGTTGTCACCTATGACAGTTACGCCACGGAATGGTGCAGGGGCACCGTTTGCGGCCGCTGCGAAAGGGTTATTGTTTATGTTCCCTACTGAGTTTTGTCTTGCCATGGGCTGTAGTGCGTTTTGCTGTTGGGGCTGCTGCTGTTGCTGCTGTTGTGGGGCTGGCTGTCTTTGTTGCATTCGGGGGTCATAGCAGTACTGATCTTGTTGTCCCCCCCTCCCCATTGGAGCTCCACAAGGACTACCTGGGTGTGGGCAGCCCGACCCCTGTTCATTGTTCATGGGCTGCTGCTGCCCCTGAAAATAGCCTGATGGTTGCATTCTACAATCTCGTGAATAATGTCCCCACCTTCCACAATTCCAACATGACCCCTGTTGTCCTTCTCTTGGTCCTTGCCCACCATACCCTCTGTTTCCCATTACTCCGTATCCTCCCCTCTGCCCACAGTACCCACCTCTTCCTTGGGCCGGCCTGTTCTGCCACTGTGATCCTTGGCATGGCTGTTCCTCTCCGTTCCACTGTCCTTGGTCCTCTCCAACTCACTGCGCTGCTATCCCAATGGGTCTTCCTCCCGCGTTTTCCTCTCCTTCATTTCCTCCGTCTGTGGTTACACTGGCAGTAATGGCGGCGACCATCACTAATTTTGTCTGCACTAATTTTGCTTCGTCTGCCAGCCTCTTTTGTGTGACCTCCTTTTCTTTCTCTTTGATCCTCCTCCAATGGTGTACAATTATGCTCTGAATTTCAGGCCACCCTTTGGCTTCGGTCCCAGCTATTTTGTTCAAGGCCTTCTGCACCTCTTTCGGCAACCTCTTTTTAATGATAAAATAAAATTAGGCTGTTGATTGATTCCATGCCGTAACAGTTTCACTTCTCCATAAATCTTGCACTCGCAAAATGAATTGCGCGGGATCCTCGCTCTCCTCCATCGTGCACTGCATCACTGCATGTAAGTCTGGAACGTCTGGAAATGCACGCCGCAATGCATCCCACACTTGTGCTCGAACATTGTTGAATGGTGATCCATCGTGGCGATCACAGCTCATTGTTACTCCCGGGAACCCTGCCCTTTCCCAGATTGTGTCTGCTTGGTCCCCGATTGCTGATACTAATAAGCTTTTCACATCACCTATAGGTAACGGCACGCCTGCCGTGTTCTTCTCAAATACATGTATCCACTTACCTGCTCCTCCCGTCAGCGGGGGGAGGAGTTTTAACAGGTTGTTTTTGTCCATTTGGGCCCACGGAATACAGTTTGGCCTACCTGCTCCTTTATGAATCAGTGGCATTTGTAGCTTCTGTTTCTTTCCTGTTTTGCTTGTTCTCCCTTTTTTCGTTTTACTTACCAGTATGTTCCCTGTCCTCCCTGTTCGTTGTCTTAATCTACCTTGCCATAATGGTGGTGATAGTGTGTCTTGGTAACGGCAGTTTGGCAGTGGGGAACCCTCTGCGGCAGCTGCCTCTTCGTATTCATCTAAATCATCCCATACTTCTTCTATTTCTGACTCTAGCTCGTTATTATCCTCTCAGTTTTCCTTGGGTTCACTTCCTTGTCTTTCACCCTGATCTCCACTTTGTTGACTTTCCGGTGTATCTGGGCGTATAATTCTCACTGGCTTGTTATTCAATTGGAACAGGAACTGTCCTGACTGCCACTCTTGTTCTTGTCTTTGCTGTAATGACGTCCCTTGCTATGGATTGCCCTGATACTGAGACTGCTGGGGTGCATTGCTTACTGCCCCTATCGGGGGTGTGAGATCTGCCAGTGACAGCGGGGGTACCTCCCCTCCCCCTGGCAGCATTTGCCCTTTGTCACATAGAGCTCTTACCCGTGTTATTTCCATTTGTGCGTGTGCTAGCTGGCGATTTAAATCGCCTGTTAAATGTGCTATGTCCGCAGGAGGTGCACTCGTGGGGCCGTACAGGCCTCCTTTGTCATATGGTGGAGGTTCAGGGGCTGTTGCCCCTCACTGAGCAGTGGGGGTGGGTGGTATATACAGGGACTCACTAAACCCTACTGCTGGCCTGGTCATTAAGGGATAGATTTGTATTACTTCTTTCTCGGTTGTAGTTGTTGAGCACTCCCCTTTTGGTGTCCCACTTACTTCTTCAGGTATTTTCTGATTTTCTATCATTCGGCTTGTACCTACCTCTGCCGTGGGGGTAACTTCCTGGAACATTCGCCATAAATCTAATACTTCTCTCCGGTTCTGTAACTGTTTCCCTTTGTATCGTGCTAGCAAATGTGTTGATACTAGGTCCAACACTCTTTTGTTGAATGACCCTCCTTCTGGCCAAATTGGCATAACCCCATCTCCTTTTATCTCAGTGATCCACTGATCGTGATACTTCTGTATCCTGTCGCTATATAGTGGAAGGTGCTGGCAAATATGTGCCAGTGGCGTTACTCCCCCCATGGCAATGCTTTTTTTTTTTCCTTTCTTGTGTGTTCTGGTACCCTTGAGTCCCTTCCCACCTCTCACTTGATATGTCAGTTACAATATGTGAAAATACGTTCTTTATCACTGCTCGCAATTATGGTATGTCACATTAGCTGTTCTTTCTGAGAGGTGTTACCTGGTCACCTCTCGCAATGTATTTCTTTGCCTATTATTTATTAATCAACAAGTTACTTGTACTGAAATACTTTAGCGTGTTCAACAGGACATATACACAAAGCAGACTGACAAACATATAATCATGCAACATACACATGCACTGCCTGCGCGCATTTGTTCTTTCCCTATTCCCGTTACTGTCCCTGGTTTTTCTTCTTCCCTATTCTACTTTTTCGCATTCACTCCCCACCTCTTTCGCTTTTATTATCTCTCAAGATTTCTTACCTCCACGGAAAAAGAATATTCTAAAATTACTCCGAGTCTACTCAATATACGAGACCCCTACTATGTTCTCTTTATCTCTATTCTGCACTTGGTCGGGACAAATGCTACGCAGCGCCGCCTTCTACCCCGTACGGGCTAGGATACCACTTCTCTTCTTCTCACTTCTTACAACACCTAATGGCCATATAAAGGATAGATCAGAAAAGCCTCACCGTCACTCACACAGACCCTATTCTTAACTACCTTCCCTTTGTTTGCTAATTCCCTTCTTCCCGTATTTTCCCTTTACCTTCCTTTGGGGTCTTTGCAACCGGGACTCCACGTGTTCAGTCAGGTACTCCGAGGGTCGCCGCTCACGGCCGGACCTCGCTCAGGTCCGTCCCCCAACCAAGCCGTGGCCTGCCTTGGCGAGCAGCCTTTTCGATCGGGTATTCGTCAACCAACCGGGAACCCTTGACCCTTTCTTCTTGGTGTGCACAGTCTGGTCAACCGCGGAGGCAATGGTTTTGCTGGGGGCGTCCTGGATCTCGCTGCCGGGCGGTGCAGGCCTCGAGGCACCTCTCTAAATCACGTCGCACGGGTCACCAAAAATGTAGGTGCCTTTCCCCGGTGTGAGAGAATATAAAATAACCAACCCAACCCCTTTCGGGGAAGAAGGCACCGAGACCTGGCTGCAAGAGTTCAAAGGATGGTTTATTTCTCCAGCTAGGAAATAACCCAAAAAACCCCTACCAAACATTTACATCATACTCGTATATATATCAATTAAAGTAACTCTAACAAAAAATGCTAAATGGACTCGATTGGCCAGGCGATGTGGTGCTGTAGGTGTGGGTGGCATCTCTTCCTTCTGGTTGGTTGAGTGGCTGACGAGATGACGGACGTCAAATATCTTGTGCTCCACGCAGGTCAGGGTCCGGTCACTGTGGTCACTACCTAAGCTAATATGTTGCATTCGAAAAACACTAAATAACAAATTATCTAAACATTTTATGCTACTTTTCATATTTCTACACAAGTTACACATAGTAATTATTGTCAGCACAATTGGGTCATTTGTGGTTTTAATTGGAGGCCTTGACCTTTATTGTGCATGTAAAAAGAATCAAGCTGTGTTTCACATATCTCTTAAGCTTTAGACCTATTAGTATAAGTAAAAACATATATTGTGGTAAAATGCTTAAGGTTAGTAGTGGGTGTGTTGGGTGGGTTTCGCAGCACAGGCGAGGGTCTGGCTCTTGAAAGAAATACCTTACAGGGAGCGCAGGGTCAGGATGGCAATAAATTGCTCTAAATGGGGGTGGGTGGCTTGGACGTTTATGGGGACGAATGAGCAGAAAGTGCTTAGCTCATCCTGGTTCACATGCTGGTTCTCATGCTAGCAGTGATCTCAGAGGAAGAAAACTGTATCATATTGGTTGTTGCAACTTTCTCCGGCTTCAGCGTGAGAATGGGAGCGCAGAGCTTTCCTTCGCAGGGGGAGTGCAAGGGTGGGGGCCAGCCAGCTGCCTGCGCGCCTTGTGTGTGTGTGTCTCTGTCCTTGGCTGCTGCGGTGGAAGGGGAGCTGAGCATTGCTGTACTATCGCAGTGAGGCCTGTTTACCCAGAATGGAGTCGAAAGGGGGCACAAAAGATGGATGCCCCGTGTCCTGCTCAGTAGTCCCATCTATGCAGCAGTCAACCGTGGTTAACTTTACATAAGGGCAAGGGGCAATCCCACTACCGGAGGCACGTGGTCCAAGCCTCGTACTGAGGAGTGTACGGCGCGACGGGGCCTGGGGGCCCCTCACTCCCATACACTAGGTTTCAGTTTGCTGGTGCTGATTTTGTTGCCGATTGAAGTACTCTTCTTATATACAAAAATCGGACATGTTAATGGTGTCTTCGAAGGGTCAAAGACTTTCTGGTGTTTTTGCATTATGTTCGTTATCTTCAAACTCAGATCAGTAAAGGTGGTTACGCATACTAATCTCTCATCCGGGGTCTTAGCTTGTTTCCTTTCCAACAGTGACTCCCTCTTGTTATTATCTGCTCTCTTGGCAGCCTTTCTGATCATTTTCTAAGGGTATCCCCGTTTGCGTAATTTCAGACTTAGGTTTTTGGATTCTTCTTCGTAGGTGTTGCATTGGGAGATCTTCCTTTTCAGCCTTAGGAATTGCCCAAAGGGTAAATTATGCCGTCTGTTGGTTTGTGGAAAGGTTTTACTAGTAGGTGTCCCTCGTGGTGGAAAATTGTTAAGTCCAAAAAGTTTGTTCTAATGTTATCTACAGTCATTGTGAATTGTAGATGTAGGTTAAGCATGTTAATCCAATTTAGGAACCCTACAGTTTCTTCACGTGATCCTTCCCATATAATCAGGATGTCGTCAATATAGCGCGTCCACTTTAGAATGTTACTCTTAAAAAGATTGGTCTCAGAGTAGATGTACTTTTTTTCAAATAATTCTACGTAAAGATTCGCCAAGCACAGGGCCATGGTAGCCCCCATTGCAGTTCATTCAACTTGCTGATAAAAAACCTGTTCAAACTCGAAGTAGTTGTACTTTAATGCGGTTTCGAATCACCATAGAATGAAGGAAGATGGTACTGGCTCTGTATCTAGTCTATTGAGTAGAATTTGCTCTATTGCGTCAATGGTCGCTTCCTAGGGAATATTAGTATACAGTGCTATAATATCCAAGCTTACTAGTAGGTGTTTGTCACTGTTGAATTCCAGATGTTCAAAGTGTCTGATCGCTGCCGTCGTATCCTTCAGGTAAGATTGCATTTCTTTGACATGTCCTTTTAGATAGTGGTCTGCCTATTTTGAGAGGGGTTCAAGGACCGAGTTGATACCTAATACAATCGGTCTCCCTGGTGGATTTCCTAGGGTCTTGTATGTGTTGGGCAAAGAATAAAATGTTGGTGTATTCGATTTTTTGTTGGAGAGAAACTCAGCCTCTTGTTTTGAGATCCAGCCCCTTTCATATGCTTTGGTAGTTTTTAGAGTTATCATCTCCTGTAGTTTTTTGGTTGGGTCTTCCTGTAGTTTTTTATAGTAAGTTGTGCTGTTCAGTTGGTTCATACATTCTTTGATATAGTCCTCTCTGCTCATCATCACGATCCCACCCCTTTTGTCTGCTTTGCGGAGTTCGGTGCTGAGTTCCAGTTAGCCCAGTCCTGTTTTCTTTTTCTCCCCCGAGAGGAGCTGCAGCGACGAGATTTGGACGGTGTACCTTTAAACTTGCAACTTAGCTATAAAAACGAACTTCCGGCGCGGAGCGCGGCGCAGAGTTCGGTGCTGAGTTCCAGTCAGCCTAGTCCTGTTTTCTTTTTCTTCCCCGAGAGGAGCTGCAGCGGCGAGATTTGGACAGTGTACCTTTAAACTTGCAACTCAGCTATAAAAACGAACTTCCGGCGCAGAGTTCGGTGCTGAGTTCCAGTCAGCTTAGTCCTGTTTTCTTTTTCTTCCCCGAGAGGAGCTGCAGCGGCGAGATTTGGACAGTGTACCTTTAAACTTGCAACTCAGCTATAAAAACGAACTTCCGGCGCGGAGCGCGGCGCGGAGTTCGGTGCTGAGTTCCAGTCAGCCCAGTCCGCCTCTGGACGCCACAGGATGCCACATGCATCCAGTGCCCAACCACATTGACATTGAAGGATCTCTAATGGGGGTCGGCCCACACACGCGAAACCGGCTGTTGCAGCTGCGGCGGCTGCAATCTAAAACGTCATCCAAGCCGAAGGTAAGCGTTTTGTGTGTGCCGATAGATGCTTCCCCGTCTAGCGTAAAGCATCTGGAAACCGCGATAAGAGATGACAGTTTGCCAGCCTCTGTGACTGTTGAATTTGCGGCGCAACTAACTTACTTTGAGCAAGCTTGTACTGCTAATCCTACATTGATCATGCCGTGTGAAGCGACGTTGCCGTTGTTGCCGTCGAAAAGTGAAAAACACTTGCAGGGAGTAGTAACAGGACCAGACCTAGTTCCAGTCTTGTCTTGTATGGAAATAGTGACCCCAATTTCCCTATCAGTAACAAGTGACCAGCTGCAGAGGCAACGTGAAAGCCAAGAGGTCAGTACACATACACCAGGAAATCAAGTAAATCAAGAAAAAAGTACACCTCTGCCGTCCACGGTATACTTAGATGCCACTTTCTCCTTTGACATTACTGATGCGGATATACTAGCGATAAGGTCTCCCGCTGACGAGGTCTGGCCCTCGTTGGCCCCACAAGTGAGGCCTAATCAGCAGCAGAAGCAGGCGAGCGCAGCTGAAGACCTGCAGAGGAACTGCAAATCACTAGAGGAATGGAAATCAGCTGAGCGAGTCCTCTCGATACAAGTTGCGAATGAGGAAACGCATGAGCAACCACATTCCCAAATCCAGCAAAAAAAGAAAGATGGTTGTAACACTCAAGATCTTGCCATCGATTCAAGAGCAATCAATCCAGACAATGAAAGTCTTTCGAATGAAGAAAAGAATAGAACGCCACCCGTAAGTGTAGCGATCTCCTCCTTACCTGGGACAAAGCTGAATGCCGCGGCAAATGTTATGGCTAACTTTGAGGTTGCGGCCCGTGAAGCACGGTTTACCGAAAGGATAAAGGCTGACTTTCTTTTGATGAGAGAGAGAGCGCCTAAATGAAAGTTTTGTCAACAAAAAGGACACAAAACTCACAAACAGGCGTAACGTGAGTACCATGACAAAAGAATCAAGAAGTGTGAATAATAAAGAAATCTCTCTACAGAACCTGTCGATTACAGTACGACCAATTAACCTTGATACTTCGGAAGGAAGTCATGAAACTAATGGCAGTAAACTTGCAATGACTACTGACGAATGTGCTGAAGAATCCATGGCAGGGTGAGAATCCCTAATGCCAAGCCCTAACAGATTAAAGCAGCCTGCTAATAACCATGCGGAAGTGACAGAAAATTCCAAAGGAAATATTTCTATAGCCGCGGGTATTCAGATTCATAACAACGTTTTAGCGGCTACCTCCCTCGCTTTAATGCCGTTTATGAAACTGTATGAACCAGTGAATGATGCATTGCGACACCAGAACTCGGTTCTTGCTACCTTAAACAATAAAGTCTTAGCAATGGAAAAACTAAATGAGCACTTAATCAATCGACTTGTCTTGGAAGTAGCAACTTCACGACAATGGCACTTGCGCCTCAACGAAATAACGAAACGCAAGGCCCATGAAAAAGTTGATCTTGCTGAAGCAATTGTAGAGTGTACGAAGTGTATCAGGCACAATGTTGCGGTACAGCCGTTAAGTGGCTATGAGAGAACCAGATGCAATTGCCAACAAGATCGTAGCAATTCAGAACTGGCCAACAAATCAAGGAAAATAGCAGTACAAGCATCAACTGGTGGTATGACTAAAGAGGTAACGACTTCAAAAAGGGTGCATAAAAGCAGGGAGTGCACCGATTCAACAGTTATACCCATTGAGGCAGGAGCTATAGACAAAGTGCCAGTAATGAATGGGTGCGCGGCGGCTGTAGCAGTGAGTGCCAACACTCTACCTGAATTTCAACAGGAAGAGGTGGCCCATAAGAGCGCATCGGCCTCGCAGAAAAGCAATGCTCCAAATAAAGATGAAGTTGCCACGCAATCGAAGCAAAAGGACCCGGCCACATCAGACGACCAAATTGCTTCTTTTGGGATTTTCTCTGGCCCGGCAAAATCAATAAATTCATCAACGGTCAAGTCAGGCCTGCAAAAGGGCAGACCAGCAAAGGTGATACAAATGAAGGGCAAGGGACCAGCTTCTAAACGCCCTCGTACAAATGGTGCAAAAAAGTTAATACGCAACTTGACGACGCCCCCTAGACTAGAAACCACGAGAGGCATTAAAGCGACCTTGACAAATGAGAAAGCAAGATCACAAACTCACTGTTAACTATGCTTCGTGCTTCAAAACGTACACACGAAGACACAATGTCCACTGATGACCCAGACACAAACATCTCTATCGATCTATGTGATCTTTCAACCTACACAATCGAGGAAGATGCCGATTGTGAAAAGACGACAACCGTGGGGATGAGTGTGAAACACCAAGAGAGGAAAAGGCTGAGAACAACTACACAAGAAAAAACATGTGACTGAGTCGCTATCCGCAGAGACAACAAGAAGTGCGTTCAGCAGTGAATGTGAAGAGTCACGCCACCTCTGCTGATGCTCATCATAATGAAACCAGAAAACTGCAGCCAGTAGTGGAAAGTGCTCCACTAAAGTTCAATCCAGAATGTACTACAGCCCAATCTGAAAAACAAAAGCAACAAAGTTCAGGTGATAAGACTGTAACGCAATCACTAGAAAGACCCGGATGGTGGAAATTGGATCTGGAAAACATACTAGAGGACAACAGCGACGTACACTTAAACAGAGCTAACGTAATGAGGCTGCTACACTACGCACTATAAGATCAGACGACATAGCAATTGTCGAATATAAATCCGAAGTAAGATCTGACTGGGTTGTGCTTCACATGAAATCAAAGAATCTAGCCAGACCATTCTTACAGGCAAAAGATCTACTGTTTTTTGGGTTTGAACTCACAGCATGTGACGATCAACAAGGTGCATCTGATGACCCACATAAACACAAGCAGAAGGGATCCTCAAACAATCTCAAAAGAGATGTGTTATGGAAACAGATGAAACGACAATCTGCTCATCAAACTGAATCACAAGTTTCAGAGATCCATGTTTAGGATCAGGTAGGTCAGGAAGTATGACCCAACTACTAACATCTTGGAATACCCATGGTTTTGCTCACCTATTTCAAGATGGTGACACTGAAGACCTAAAAGCACCTTTATCTGCTTACAAGAAACGTGGCTACGCAATATTCCATCATGTGACGGATATATGGTACATTTAAATGCGGCAGGTAAAAATATGTTTGGACGTCCGTTTTCTGGCCTGATAACGATGGTAAAGAATTCTTCTGGATGGGAAGTGTTAAATAGCCAAAACTCGAACCTGTATATTCAGGCCCTCACCCTAGAAACCGTCTTAGACGTCCATGATGACAAACCACGTAAACAACAACTACTGCTAATAAACACGTATTGGAATCCTGCAATGATTGCGGAGTCAGATTTTATAGCCTCAGTAACAACTGAAGTAGAAAAATGCCATGCAGCCTTTGTTGATCCATTCATAATAGTATGTGGAGATCTAAATTTCACCTGGTTTGCTAAATCAGAAAGACGAAATCCATGTGAGACGTGCAAAATTCCATCAGATACCGCTGATCGAGGTGCAAATTGGGAGTATCAACTAATGCTGCGACATTGTGCAATGGTGAACGGCTCGACCAGTGGTGATATTCCTGCTGCGGACACGTGGCATCGAGGAGAAACCGCAAAAACCCTTGACTATATTTGGGCTTCGGAAAATCTCCATTCTTATATCTCAAATCTCTCGATAAGGAAGTCGATTAAAAGCGATCACAACCCGTTAGTGCTATCGTGGGAGAATCCATACAAAAAAGCAGCAACGAAACTATATATTCCCATTAAGCATCAACAATGGCCAGAATCGACTACGAATAGATTCCGAGCAGATTGATATTTTGACAACTGACTATGCCCAAATTCAGAAGTGGAACAAGCAAGTAGAATACGTATCTCTACTAAAGAGATTCACTTACAAAAATAAGTCTAAGGGAAGATGCACCTTGAACAAGCATCCATTTAGCCTGATGCTATATGATGCAAAGAAACTGTTACAAAAGGATCTGAGGCAATTAAAGAAAGCAGCTGGAAATAATTCAAAACAGTTGATGATGGAAAGACGTCAGCGATTCCGTAATTGGCTGAAATCATTCAACTGTATACGAGCACAAGAGCAAGCGGAACTGATGCTTTGCCTTCTGATCCAAAAGGATAGCCGGAACATCTGGCAAATCATTAACTCTGGTTAGGTAAACCAGATGAGCACACTATCAAACGGAGTGAATGCTGCTAGCTGGGTAAAACATTACTCAACAGTCTTTAACAATTATGATGTCAACAACCTAGCTGACCCGATATTAAATGCGAGCA
Organism: Ambystoma mexicanum; assembly: GCF_040938575.1. Classification (NCBI taxonomy): domain Eukaryota; kingdom Metazoa; phylum Chordata; class Amphibia; order Caudata; family Ambystomatidae; genus Ambystoma; species Ambystoma mexicanum. The sequence goes on from NC_090923.1 coordinate 999,565,896, forward strand.
GTTGGAATGTGATCGAATCAGTCGAGGACATTGAATTTGCGATCCAGAAACTGACAACTTCACGAGCCGCGGGACCAGACGGTATCTCAAATCACATGCTAAAGGCAAATAAAGAAAACTGGGCACAGTTTATAAAAGTACTATTCAAGCATATAGCCTCGACAAAGAAGGTACCAGGCTCATGGAATAATGCAGTAGTGGTACCAATTTTCAAAAAGGGAATCGCGACGACCCAGAGAATTACAGACCCATTCCATTGTTAGACACTATGGGGAAAATATTCGCTACTTTTCTCCCAAAAAAAGTTGCAAGATGGGCTGAAGATGCTCATTTAACTGACAACAGACAAACAGGCTTTACAAAAGGGGTGGGAGTGGAACTAAATCTAGTGCTACTAAACTTGGCTAAACTGAACACATTAAAACAGAATAAAAGACTGTTTTTGGCATTTGTCGACTTAAAATAAGCATTCAACAGCATAAACTGCCAACTCCTTTGGAAAAAACGAATAGGCTGGGGCTGCCCAAACTAGCTTTTGGCTCCTCTAATGGCATTATATGCAAACACGAGTATTCAATTGAGATTAAATGCAGAAGGAGTTCTTACAGAAGAAATACAAACTACAAAGGGAGTGAAACAAGGCTGTCCCTTGGCCGCTTTATTATTCAAACTATTCATAGCAGATCTACCACTAGCACTAGCACAAACAAAGTCCTTCCCCCTGAAAGTAAATGGAATCTATCTAAGCCATGTAATTTACGCAGATGATGTGGTACTATTAGACAGCACAGGAATTGACTTGCAAAGATTGCTGTCTCGTCTACAAACACACCTATCAGGCAATCAGATGTCGATAAACGTGAAGAAGTCGCAAGTCATTGCATTGGGTCCAAAAACGAACACTAAAAATAAAGTCTTCACGTGGAAAGTGAATAATGAAGCCCTGTCCAAATTGGACTCAATCTGCTATCTGGGAGTCATATTCAATAACTCGATAAGTGAGTGGAGTTGGACAAATGAGTTGTCGTCTCGTATGAAAATCCTTGCACTACAAAGAGCAAAATTGCACGCAAAATATGGGATGTTTTCCCTATAGCCGGTAATTACATTCTACACCCAGAAAGTGACTCCAATAGTATGCTTCGGGAGTGAAGCATGCTGGAACATTGACACCAAATTTTGGACCAAATTGGAAGGCAAATTTTGGCGCAAAGTACTCAATTTACCACAGTGCGTCTCAATGATGGCAATTCGACACAAGCTGGGACTCAACTCTTTATATGCCTCAGTATTGTGGAAATCCATAACTTTGCTACGAAAAATGAGATTAACACCTGGAGCGAAACCCTATCTAATTCTAAATAAAAAAAGCACTGACCCTTAAGCGTCCTTGCTAAATAGTTGGGAAGAGAAACTGTTGTCAATTTTAGCAGCGGCAGATGTGAACATGTCACTAGTGCTTCAAATTCCACAACTGGCGAAGGCAAAGTTCAGTCAATGGAATTGGATAACCAACATCAATTCAAGAGCTTCATTGTCGACAGCAGTAGACTTGGGAATGTCCTCGCAAAAAGTAGAACTTCCAAAATATCTCACCAAATTTCCGTCGCAATACCACCGAAATCAGTTCCTGAGAATACGTCTTAATCTGTATCACACACGCGAGATTTTGATGAAAAGAAAGGATTCGGCGACGAAGAGTGACATCTGTCGTTTCTGTCAAACAGAAACAGAATCAATAAAGCACTTGATAATTGAATGCGTTAATATTGCCAACCAGCGTTCCCTGCACTTAGCATGTTTTGCTCCAAAGAATGGAAATATGGCTGATTGGTGGAGCTATGCAATATCGGGGATAAAAACCAACCTAACATGTGCAATAATCAACTTCGTCGACATGATCCTTCCGCCCTCAGCAGAGCAGATTGTCACAAATTGGGGAGGATGTAATCCTTATAAGTGAGATTGGAGTTCTAGACAAACGCAAAGAGGAAGGAAAACGTGATTCAAGAAACAGACGACTATGACTTTATGATTAATAGGCGAAGACAAAGATCGTCTGTGGTGTTTTCCCTATTTTTCCCCTTGTATGTCTCCATGTCCTTCTCCGTGTCCTTGCTCTCTTTCATTTTTGGAAGATGGAAATAATGATGAAAGTTGTGGCAAAAAAGTTTGGTTTTCCTTATCAAACTAAAGTCAATAAATAAAAAATAAAAAAATAAAAAAAATATATTGTGGGGGTTATTGGCCAAGGATTTGATGGCTTCTTTTTCCGTATTAGACAGGTTTTAGAATGCTTTCTGTTTTTCTTGTTCAAGTTTTTTTATTTCCGAAAGAATCCTGTTTTGAAAAACCAGGGATTCAGGTGTGAAGCTACTTGTTGGTGCACAGAGTGTAGAGGGTTTTGGAGTCCCGTGTAGTTAGTGATGGTGTTACTAGTATCCCCTGTGGCATCATTGGAAAAAAATTCTTTCAAATGGATCGTTCTCATTAGTTTATTGAACTCTAGCCTGAACTTGAAAGGGTCATGCTCTTTTATGATTACAAAAAGTCCCTTGTTGATGATTCTTTCCTCCATTGGTGTCAGGGTATAGCTAGAGATGTTAACTAGGAGCGGTTCCCGCTTCTTGTTTGCCGTTTGTCCTGGTCCCAGTTGCCTTTTGGTTGGCCTTGTTTTCTTCCATTGTAACCTTGTCGTCTGTTGCCTTACCCTGGTACCTTTGCTGGTGTTTTATTGGATGAGGTCCTCTCATCTGGGTTATCTGGATTGCTAGAGTCATTACTGGTACTGTATGAGGTATTTCTGAACCTCACTCGTCGATTGGGGTGGTTGGAACCTCCTTGTTGCTGGAAATTGGGTTTATAGTCCTTATTTACGTAGGGAAAAATCTGTTTGTGGCTGAAACGTGCCAGATTCTCTCCTGTGTTGTTAGATTTGAAATATTTCATTTCTTGCTCTATATCTTCAATTCTTTTTTATATGTATCCATTGAAGCCAATTTATTTATGTCTTCCTCGGTTTTTTTAAGGTCTATTTCAATTTTTTCACACATTTCTTTCGCTGTATCTATAATCAAGATAAGCCAGTCTCTCCCACATCGGTTTGCAATATAACTCCATTGGATTCGGAATTTATCATTCTCCAGGCACAATCAGGGTTCATTATGAACCACTAGGCCTTGTGGTAGGCTTTATTCTTGAGGTACTCAAGCATGATGGCTCCATTTAATTCAGTCCTTATGAGATGTTTTCTAAGTTGAGTTACCTCGTCCCAATCATTTGGTTGTTTTATGGTTTCCAAATCGCTGTGATTAATGATAGAGATGGCTTTCATCAAGGCCGAAGCAGAGTCATCAGTATAAGCAAGTGTACGTTCCTCCTCCATTTTGGACTGCTTGTCTGTGTAGCACCAATGAAAGTACCTTTGGTAGGTTTCCTTTTTTTGAGTTAGTTCCTGTGACCTATAGCCACTGTGTACCCTTAGATAGTGAAGGAACCTCTGGATTATGGGCAAATCCAACATGAATACTGGTCTACATTGGTGCAGTGTAAGAAACTCAGGGTGGCAACAGTAAAGACAGACACAAGTGATCACAAGGGTGTTTATTAACCTGTATATGCGGGTTGAAAAACGGCTAATCTAAACCTAAATCTAAGATGGCATCAAGCCACAACCATCAAATAATAATAAGGCAGTCCTAGTGGCGTGTTATCAAATAAAAGAGCCTATACTAAGAAAAACCTGTTGCCAATCCTTACGCTAAACGCAAACAATGAGTGTGGGATATGGGTCACAAGAAATAAAGAAGTGTTCATAAATGATAAGGCAGGATACAGCAGTCGGGGTCTCCCTTTTACACGTTTTGAGCACAGGACGAGGCGGGATTTCGGAGCACAGCACACACTCGAGATTTCCCAGCACGAGACTACAGTTTCCGTTCTCGGGTATCAGGACCACCCCTTGTTAAGTCTCTTTTCTACAAAAAGTCTCTTGCCTCTGAGGATCTGATGTGTTCAAAAATGATAAATAAAAGTTCCTTTCTGCTTGCACATTGGGTGATGCCTTATCACCCCTGGATCCCCCTCTTCCGGGCGCAGATGCCTTTTGATCATCAGCCTCCCTCCATTGGGTTCACTATGGCTTTTCTTGTATTCACAAGTTTTAATGTCTTTTTATACAGTTTACTGTGGACATCCTTCTGCCGGGTTCACTCCTGTCACACACTGTTAATTGGGACTTTTGGCTTTGCCCCTTCGTTGGCGTCCCTCAGTTGGGTTTACTCTTGCCAACTTTTGCAATTCACAAAATGCGGGATTCACTTCCCTTAAATTCACCTTCACTTGCCGGTCAAAGACGTTTGACAGTAGAGAGGATTTTGCTAGACCCACGTAATACCACTTCGACACAAGTCTCTTGCGCCGTTCCCAAGGCCTTCTGGTAACAGTAGTTTCAACCATCGGTTATTCGCCCAGAGTTTCTCAAGCAAGCACCTGTGTGGTGCCTGACTACCCTCTAGCTGGCTTTCCCCTCTTGTATGGAAATAACAATTCTTTGTACTTTATTCAATTGGCCGGTTTCACTACTTTTGTTGAAACACAGTTTGATTTCTTATCGGTTCTCTCCTCGACTCACCGGCTGTGATGAACCGCTTAGCTTTGCTTTTCTCTGGACTCAAGGCTGGCACCACGATGTCAAGTGTCTCCCCTTGGCTTGGTTATCAGCGGAGGAGGGACTTGTGTACCGTTGACATTTGCTGCAACACACGCTGGCTATTGTTCGCGGTTTTACGTTTCCTTCTGTGGAGGTTTCACAAGTCTGGTTTGGAAAGGGCAAGGTCACTTCTCTCCTTGTCATCCCTCTCGGGTCGCACCATCTTTCTCCTCCTCTTGAACTGCCGTGCTACGTTAGCTCTCTCGTTGTGCGGTCTGCCTTGCTTATATTGTGCTCTCATGCTCCACCTTTTATCCCTGTGGGAAAGGGAAAGGGCTGTCAGGTGTGTGTGTGATTCTGGTCAATTGCCTGACATTGCCTGACCCTGGCATTGGGACATGTCAGGTAAATGGCTTTGGTGTTTGTTCGTCATCTTTCGTGGTGTGCGAAAGTGTTCGTGTGGAAAAAGGGGGGGCAGTGTTTCTGAATATCCTGCGTGGTAGGATGGGGAAAACGTGTTGGAAGAAGGGGGCTACTGCGTCTCAACTGTCTGTCTCCCACTTCCACTCCCGAGGACCCCCATCTAGGTGATCCTCCCTCACTGGTCCGGCCCCAGGAACTGGATCCAATAGCGATGGCCGTGTCCTGGACACCTGGATGACAGATCCCCGAGGACTAGTTAGAAAGACAGCTTCAGGTTTCTCACAGCAGCCAGTATGGACATGTTTTAACAGTATCACTGTATGTTTTACAGGCATGCTAGTCAATGCCAACAAGATGAATGTTTTTACATGGAATACTGGCCTTCATTGGAGATGCGAGTATGGATATTGTCTTAAATTGCTTGCCACTTTTTCCTGACTCTATGGCCAAATCCAACATGAGTGTTCTTACTTGTGTATACTGCCATATATTGGCTTACTAGCATATATGATTGGGAACAGCGAGCATTAAAATGTTTTTCATTTTGCTATTTATTGTGCGCAAAGGCATCATGAAAATGCTCATGTGCACTGTCTGTGGCCTGGAATTTATTGCATTTTTTCATCTGTTACCCTACAAAGATTATTGTAAACTATGGGGCTTTTTGCCCAATTTTTCAAAAGTGTGCCATAAAATGCACAATTTTAAAATGTTTTCTCAGGGAGGAGAGCACTCTGACCCACCATAGGTGGGTTGGAGCTCCCTCACTATACAAGGTTGCTTGCACACATTAATGGCAAATGTTAACTCCCCTCCAATTAAAGAAATTCACCAAACACCACTGTTTCTAATGTAGTGTTTAGGGTGTGGTCATTGTACAAGCTGCACGCCACTAAAACTGCATATCTCCTGAAAGTCAGTTTTGTGAGCATACCCTTCAGAGTTTTCAAATCATCCCTGTGGCATTGGCATTGTTAAGCTCCCTGACAACTTTTTACTATACCTCTATGATTCTTGGAGTGACATCTTCAATGCATGACAGACCTTTCTAATAAGTACAAAGGAAGGACATCAGTTTTGTCACATGATCTCAGATATCCAGAGTAGGTAAGAATGAACCTTTCATAGGATTAAGTATCTCAGTTGAACCAGACAGTACATTCTGTGTAAAGTAATTCCTGTGAGATACAGATACAGTCAAATGTGCATAGCATTAAAGAGGAGCGTTGGTCTAACAACAATGTGAGCCATTGTCCCAGAAGTGCGACTTTCCCTATTGAGCCCTACTAGAAAGTAGCTAAATTAGGATTAATTCCATCCATTCTAGAGCAGCAGGCCTGGAAAATGTGTTGGCCAGGACTGATGGAGCTGACAGACCTTTCTAATAAGTCAACGGAAGGACATCAGTTTTGTCACATGATCTCAGATATCCAGTGTTGGTAAGAAAGAACCTTTCATAGGATTGTGTATCTCAGTTGAACCAGACAGTACCGTCTGTGTAAAGTAATTCCTGTGAGATGCATATGCAGTCAAATGTGCATAGCATTAAAGAGGAGCGTTGGTCTAACAACAATGTGAGCCATTGTCCAAGAAGTGCGACTTTCCCTATTGAGCCCTACTAGAAAGTAGCTAAATTAGAATTAATTCCATCGATTCGAGAGCAGCAGGCATGGGAAATGTGTTGGCCAGGACTGAGGGAGCTGACTTGGCTTGCCCCAGAAAACATCTTTTGCTTTGGCACAGACAGCGAGTGCAAAGGTTCCTGCCAAACCCATACTTTAAGACAGCTGGCACTGCACATGTACTGAGGAAGGTGAATAGACTCTCGACATTGAGCACCTTTCGGGGGCACACCACTAATCTTAACCCCAGAAGATGCCAAAAAATACATAGAAAGAGAACAAAGAAGAGGGATGAGATTAGGAAGAAGCCTTGCCATTCAACCAGAATTCCTTCTCTGGCCAAATAAACTTGGACCCATTCCTGGGACATACATTTCTCATGTTCTCTGTTTCTTTGTACAGACTTGATACCAAATTCCTACTTCAGCATGGACATCCTTTACTCTTGGACTAGAGCAGGCTCTTTCGAGAACAGAAGGAAACGGTGTTCCCTTTGCCATCTTTAAATCATTCTTAGATCTGTACACTGTTCAGAGAAAAAATACCTGTCAGGGATTTCTCTGCCTTGGATATAGGAAGTATCTGATGGCCCAACTTTTCTGCTTCCTTGGGACACTCCTCTCACTCCCTAACTTGGTCTCCAACTTTGCTTGAAAACCCAAGACTGAGATGATTATATTTATCATTGCAAACTTCCAAGGGACAATGTACCAATGGGAACCTATGCTGGTGTGTTCCAAAGTAATAGATTTCCCATTTGAACCCGCTGGAGGCCCTCTCTGGTGTACTCCATATACTGATATTGAGTCGATCTTTATCTAATGCATGAAAAATTAGAGTCAGGTGGGTTTGCATTCTGAAATAATAGAGTCCACAAACTATACATCACAGCTCTGCAACCCTTGGATCCCCAGGTGTTTTGGACTACAACTCCTATGAGCCTTAGTCAGCATAGCCAAAGGTGCAGAATCATGGAAGCTGTATTCCAGAATATCTGGAGAGCTACAGATTGTAGACCCCTGCTATACATGCTTCAAGGGGTTAGTGTCCATAGGCATCAATTAACGAGAATCTGAGCATTACAGGGACAACAATAATTCAAAGTCAAACCAAGGTATGCACAATGGCATCAACATTCTCAAGTTTATATAAAAGGATGGGGCATAGAATAAGCTCTACCTCAGCATTGGCTAAGAGCCTAAACATTAACTTCATATTCCCTGTCAATAACCAAGTTGGTGTCTCCTTACAATGCTTGGCAAAGACTCTTATGGAACCTTCTGCTATTTTGATTGGTAAAATACCTAACTTAATAAATCAGAGAGAAACAAGCATTCTTAGTCATCAGGTTGGTACTCTAACAGGTCGGTGTGACAGCCTGCTTGTCCAGCTTCATAGGAAGACCACCTTCCCCAGGAAAAGCTATAGGGGAATTTTCTTAAGACCATGAAAAAACTGTTTTTAGAGGCACAGAACCCCATGCCACCATATAATGATAAATTAATACGCGTTTTTGGAGTCTTTTTCACTACTCATTGGAGCCCATTTTGCTCCAGGCTGTAATTTGGTGGTGGAGTGTCTTGTCATTTGCATGGCGGAATGCAAGTGTGGAGGGCAAAAGGCGGTTTACACAGGTGTATGCTGCCTTTTGTGCTTCACATTTACACTCTGCTGTGCAAATGAGTAAACGCTGCCTGACATGGTGGCATGGCAGGCAGCGTTTAGCATGGCAGGCATAGTTTAATTGTAAATGCTGCCTGCCATGATTCCATGGCAGGCAGCGAGTATGGTATGCGTGTTAGCAATGGATCCCTATGGAGTCCAATCACTTTATTCTGGCAACGAAAGCCGACGGGCTCCATAGGGATCCCCAGCATTTGCACCGGCATGAAAATGTTGGGGCATTTATATGGCAGAGTGGAAAGGAGGTGACAGAAACGCAAGTTGTGTTTCGCCCCTCCTCTCTGCCATACAAATGAATGAAAATGGGTAATGGAAGTCGTAAAAGCGTTAGGCAAGGCTTTTGCGCCTTCCATTAATGTCACACCCCAATGAAAATGAGCTCAATTTTGTGTCTATTCTTGCCTCTTCTGACCATGTAGTGCTTGGACATTTACGTCTTTGCTCAGTGCAAGTTATGTTACTGGTATTAATACCATGCACCACTGATTTCTATGGTCTCCAGGTTCTCTGGCGGATCTGCAAGTGAGGAGTTTGGGCCATGTTAGTGGGGAGGGAAGGATAATGCAAGGTGGCTTTGCTGTTGTGTTGACATGTCCAGACCGAAAGTACTCTAAGATGTGAGTGCAGATCTTTTTGTAAGTGTTCTGTGTCAATAGGATAAAGGTATTTGTGTCCATTGGGGAGCCTCATGTGCTTGTGCTGCTAGGATGCGTTCGCTGGGTCGTGGTGTGGAAGTTGGTTGTAGAGGTGTAGTGCTCTGTCGTTTGATGTCTGTTTGGAGGGTTGTTCAATTGTGTGTCATGATGCATGCCCCCAGTCCTCGGGGCCAAACCAGCCTTTCCAAGATGCAGGCTTCCATTGGGGCTTTAAAGGCCACAAAACGTTTCCAGAGGCTCTCCTGGACCCAGTCCTGGCGCCATTGGCACCAGACGCATACTATTTGACCATATGGAATGAGGATCAGTGAACATGGAGGCACACATAGCCCAGTCTTGAAGAACTGAGCTATGCAGTCTAGTTTCCAGGGAGTGGCTGGGCTTGGAACTACTTGGCCTGGGACTACTTTACCTGGGCTATACAACCCACACCCAAGGAACAGAACATGCTTCGCGTTATTCTGCACTCCCACAGCGTAACGCTCACCGTGACAGCTCTGCTCCTGTTTACCTGGGCCTCAGCCACACCCTGTTGTCTTCATCGGGAACCAGAGATCATCAGCACCTGTCGAAAAAAGGGAAAAAACACAAAGAAGGACACAGGTAGAGTTCTTACCTGAGAGAAGCAGTCTTCCAATTCCAACCGAACTGCTTCCCCTCCCGCCACTCCTAAGAACCACAGCGCTTGCAGAAAGGAGACAAGAAGGGAGAACGAAAACTTACCCGGAGGCATCAGTCATCTCAGGATTCCATCGAAGCGGTCCACACGGTCGCTGCTCCGGAACATCACCGCACATGAAGAGGTAGGGAAAAAAGACACCAGGTTAGCCGCGCAATTGAAAAATACCAATTTAAACATATTTCAACGCAGCGCTCTCGCGCTAACACCTACCTGCATGAATGTTGCTCAGCGTCGCATCTAGGAGTGCTTGACCAGGCATCACCAAGACCGCTCCTGCAAAAAATAAGGACAATAGTGAAAACTTTGGCAACAAGACGAAATACTTTAAGAAAAACAGTTACCAAGAACCAATTGGTACTAAGACTTACTTACGGAGTCACAGCTTGTCTGGATTCCACTTACAGGCCATAGGATCAGTGAAGGAACTAGATCCAGTGAAAGTGCCTAAGAACATTAAAGCGCCCCTTCATTCAGACGTAGGATGGAAAGCCCAACGTTAAGATACCTAACGTGAGACATAAGCACAGAGGGAAGCGTTTGGAGGTTTGAAGGAGGTGGGAGTCTTACCCATCCTACGCAGCAAGCTAACTTCCCTGTTCATCATTTTTAGGATAGCGCCCAAGCGTGAGTGAAGCAGTGGGACAGGAAGAGACACGCCCAGACGTTCGCCGCTCAGCTCCGTGCAACGCCCCCGTGGGGACCAGGTGAGCATAACAGAACGCGAAGCCTCCATAAAAATCTCTACCTGAGCGTTATGGAAACATCTGAGACTGACCAATTAGCCCAGCTTTTGGGACAACTCAGGGCCGAGGTGCAGTCTTCTCGGCTGGAAACAAATGCTCTAAAAAGAGAGCTGGTTGTGACTAAAGAACGCACGGATGAACTAACCTGACAATTACTTCAGTCGCAGGCTGGTCAGACACCATTACCTGGAATCGGGCCATCAGCTCCAGCTCCGTCAAGCAATCCCGTACAGGTGGTTCTCCCGGGGGCCGTTCCTTTGGCTCCACCTGAACGCTTCACTGGACACCCTAAAAGATATGCTGTTTTCATGAACCAGTGCCGTCTTCATTTCCTATCTAGACCTGGAGCTTTTCCAAACGATCAATCGAGGGTTGCTTTTCTGCTTTCCTATCTGAGTGGCAGCACTGCGGACTGGTTGGTACCACTTGTTACTCAGGATGACTCGCTTCTGAGGGACTTCCAGAGGTTTCAGCAATAAATGGAGAAGCTGTTTGCTCGACACACCCAAGGTCAAGCATTAGACAATGAACTTCTATCTTTGCGTCAAGGGAACCAAGATCTGTTAACATATATTGCAACCTTTTATTAGATTGGTAGTTGAAACTGGTTGGCTTGAAAACAAAAGAACAAAAATATTCCATCGTGGATTGAGAGGTGAACTAAAAGATGTTTTGGCTCAAGTTGTAAATCCTCCAAGAGACTGTGCAGAAAACAATTGTGTTTGTATTCCGGGAATGCCGGCCACTTCCTTCGAGAATGTCCAGTGAAACCACCTAAGAAGGTAGTTGGGGTCGCTGACAAGGTTGAAGCAGATCCGGAGACGGGAAACTTCCACGCCCGACAAGCGTAGAGGTCTGTTTGTCAAGCGAAAAGAAGGATTCTCAGACCTCGCACCTAACCTTGCCAATAAATCTAATCAGTCGCCAACAACCGTCTCTCATGCATGCGGTCAGAGCATACATTGACAGCGGAGCAATTGGTAACTATATGGATTCAGGAATTAGCATCAAGGATGGATTTTCCTCTTTGGAAGAAGGCTACAACTGAAATGGTCACCACTGTCAACGGAACAGAGAGATCCTCAGGTCCTGTAACGTACTCACTGGCAGAGATGACACTTTTGTGCCAAGACGGCATCAGGAAGCCATTGTGTTTGATCTAATCAAGGCTCCACAATTTCAAATAATTCTAGGAATGCCGTGGTTGGAAACACATAATCCTCACATTGACTGGCGTGCTAAGAGGTTGACCTTCTCCGATGAATGTGCTCATACATGTTATAAGGTAGAAGAATCCTTGACTGAAAACAAAAAACCTACTTCAGAAGTGGCAACGGTCAGGAGTCTAACAAACACACTACCCCAGGAATACCAAGACTTTCAAGAGGTCTTCCAGAAGGATCAAGCCAATACCCTGCCGCCCCATAGACCATATAACTGCCAAATCGACCTTGTATCTGGCGCACAGATTTCTTGCGTCGAATTTATGTGCTCACTGAGCCTGAAAATCTCCATTTAAAAAACATATCTGGAAAACGGTTTTATCCGTCCATCCAATTCCCCGGCGGCCTCACCCTTATTCTTCATACCTAAAAAGGAAGGCGATTCAAGGACTTGTATTGACTACCGTGCATTGAACCAAGTGACTGTAAAAATCATTACCGCCTACCTCTTATACCTGAGCTGTGGGGTATGGTGAAGGATGCACGGATTTATAGCAAGTTGGATCTCAGAGGGACATATCTTGTACGAGTCAAAAAGGGAGATGAATGGAACACTGCCTTCCGTACCAAATATGGGCTATTTGAAAACCAGGTAATGCCCTTTGGGCTTTGTAATGCTCCGGCGGCATTTCAGTATTTCAAGAATGATGTCTTACGACGACTGATTGATGTTTGCGTCTTAGTTTACATTAACGACTTTTTGGTGTACTCTGCTTCAAAGCAAGACCATGTGAAACATGTTTGTGCTGTCCTTGAAAAACTCTGACAACACAAGTTATACGCTAAACTAGAAAAATGCTCCTTCCATGTAACCGAACTCGAGTTTCTTGGATTTGTTCTAACTCCCAGAGGTTTTCGTATGGACTCACGTAAGGTAGATGCCATCCTCAATTGGCCCTCTCCAACATCAATCAAAGGAGTCCAGAGTATGCTCGGCTTTGCAAACTTTTATCGCCGGTTTATTCTGGGTTTTTCGCAAATTGTGCATCCAATCACATCCTTACTGCTAAAGAATAAATGCTTTCAATGGTCGGATGAAGCGGGAAAAGGCATTCCAGGAATTGAAAGAAAGATTTACCTCAGCCCCGATCCTGAAACATCCTCGCCCAGATCTCCAGTATGTGGTGGAAATCGATGCTTCCAGTCTCGCAATGGGGGCAGTTCTCTCCCAAAAAGACCCTGAGACGGGTCAACTTCATCCAGTGGCCTTTTGGTAGTGAAAATTCTCAGCACCTGAACTAAATTACACCGTGACAGACAAAGAACTCTTGGCCATTAAAGCAGCTTTTAAAGCCTGGCGGCATTACCTCCTAGGAGCAAGACACACCGTCACAGTGATCACTGATCATCACGCTCTGCTGTACCTAAAGACAGCAAAAGCCCAGTCATCTCACCAGCTCCGATGGGCCCTATTCTTTGCCGAATATGATTTTGTGGTTACATACCGACTCAGATTTCGGAACAGAAAATCTGTCGCTCTTTCCTGTATCAGCGTAGATGAAAAGCCATACAGAACTACGGATCCAGTAGCCATAATCCCAGGGGGAAGAATCTTGGGAATTACGACATCTCTGACCTTGGACGACATCCAAAAGAAAATTCTGCCCCTAATTGATGCAAAGACTTTGCAAGATTGGTCTACCCAAAGCAAACACCATACAGTTGCGAACCACCTGCCATACTTTCGAGGACGCCTTTATCTACCCAGTAAAGAACTACAGGAACAAGTCATCTTAAATTACCATGAATCTCTAGTGTAAGGTCATCCTGGGATTGCCAAAACTTTAGCTAAAGTCAAAAGGAACTATTGGTGGCCAACTTGGCATAAAGACATCACGCAATTTGTGCTATCATGCAGTATTCGTGCACAGAACAAGGCTCAAAAGAAACGACCATCAGGTCTTTTACAACCTCTAGACATTCCATCTACACTCTGGCATACGCTGTCTCTTGATTTTATCACCGACCTTCCTAATGGGTTCAACACCATTTTAGTGGTAGTGGACCTGTTTTCCAAAATGGCCCACTTCATTTCACTAAAGGGCCTACCCACGGCTTCCACCCTGGCAAAAGAATTCCTAGAACAGATGGTTTGCATACATGGATTCCCTTCCATCTGATTTCAGATCGTGGCAGTCAATTTATCTCACATTTTTGGAGGAAGTGATGTGAGTTAGCCCAAATCAACGTAAGACTCTCCACTAGCCATCACCCTGAAACCGATGGTCAAATCGAGAGAACAAACCAACCTCTGGAACAATACTTAAAATGCATGCTACACCAAACAGAAGGAAATTGGAAAGATGTTTTATGGATAGCTGAGTATGTCTATAACAATTCCTTACACTCTAGCACTGGGCAAAGTCTGTTCTATACAATTTACGGAATACATCCACGAACCTCCAATCTAGACCCTCCACTACTCTTGGAAATGCCTGCCGTAAGGAATCTACACGCTACCATCACACAAGCCTTCGAAAAGGCAGCTGAGCATCTGAAGCAAACTAAAGAAAAACACAAAAGATTTAGACGTACCGTTAATAAACTTGGTTGCCATATCATTGTATAAAGTCTCTCCGTTTTTACTTACGATATTCCGAAAAAGCAACAAGCATTTCCATTCAATGGTACTTTTTAGTGACTGTAGCCCTAATTCATATCTTATTGCTACAAGTGGCACACTCTTTGGAAGATACCATACCATTTTCCGCAATAGGATTGATTCCAATTTATCTGAGTCAAATTTGCCATGAATAAACGGGAATTCGATACCGTAAGTAATTTTCGGGATGGCTTTAAGGATATAATATTTCACAAGTGGAAGGCAAGAAAAAGCCCCATATTTTTGGTCAACTATTCGCATCTGTAAACAGCCTGCTTTTATTTTCATCTTATAATGGCTGAGTGTTAGTGCTCTTTCCGGAATATCACTCACATACAGACCCAAGTAAATTATATTATGTTTAACTTCTAATTTCGTCTTATCTATAAACCAATTTTTATTATGGAGTTTTTTATTCCGAGTAAAACATAAAACATTTGATTTAAGAGCATTCACCGCTAAGCCATTTTTGGTCATATAAATGAAAAGTTCTTCCAGTATGCGTTGCAACCCTACCGGGGTCCTGTCAAATAGAAGGTAATCATCCGCATAGGAGCACCAACTTAATTTGTTACCTTCCACAGACGGCTGTATAAACGCTACTTCCTGCAAAAATGGGCCGATATCCGAAGTGTACAAGTTGAATAAGGTTGGAGCAAATATGCATCCCTGTCTTAAGCCTTTAAAGGTGTTAATTGGTATTGAAAGAAGGCCATTGTTGTTTAATCTGATCTGAACACTCGAGCCATCGTGTAGGTGAATTAAGATGGCCAAGATCTCTATCGGCATACCCAATCTTTGCAGTTTGCCCCAAAGATGTCCTCGATTCACTAGATCGAACGCCAGAGACAGATCCATACTGGCGATATATACTAGCGGAGCATTCTTTTTCCAGCCTATCTCTTGTAGGAGATTTATGAGAAGGCCCCCTGCCAACGTACCACAGTTTTTTCTAAAACCAAATTGCTGTGAGCACAAAATAGATTTATCAGATATCCATTCATCTATTTGATGCAATATCAAACCAGCAAAGATTTTAGAGTCCGAATCTAAAAGCTCAATAGGCCTATAGTTGGAAGTTGTGAGTCTATCGCCCTTTTTGTATATTGGCACAATGAATGACATTTTCCACGTTAGTCGGATAGATTTAGTGCGCCCGATATCTTTGAATAACATTGTCAGCGCTGTTGCCCAAGTGTCAGGATCCCCTTTCATTAACTGACTGGATATACCATTAGGTCCTGCAGCCCTCGACCGGCTAGAGGCCATAATTTTCTCCTTTATTCTCAAGAAGGAGAAATCACATTTCCATGCGGCTGTTTTTAAATATTTTAAGGATTCTGTCTTAAATGAACCTAATTCACCCTTTGCATATACATTGGATATATGTTTCACCCAGACCTGTTCATTAATTGGATTTAGAGAGCCTTCCGTGTTCATAGGAGGATTTTTGTTGACCAATCGCCAAAATTGGCGTGCCGAGTTATGGTTTAAGGCAGTTAGCATGTTTTCATTATCAGTTTGATATAATTTACATTTATAGCCTCTTATCCAATTTTTATATTGTTGTTTTAAATCTCCCACCATCCTGTAATTCAGAATCGGAAATTTGCAAGGATTTTAATTTTCTTAAGTGTCTACGTAGGAGGATCTTGGCCTGCATGACTATTGTGTTGTGTTTATGTATGTGTGGTTTTATTACAATTGTTGACCTTGGTTTTTTCACAGATGTGTCAATCAGATTTTTAAAAAAGTTCCCCACATTTGCATGCGACAAACTTACACATTTCTCTGTATAACTAGTCCTGGAAAAAACATTCCTTAAGAATGTATTACACGCTTCAATATTTCCCTCATGCCAAATTATCCTGTTCCCCCTTTGATTGGGAAGAACATCAATTTGCATTTTTTCATGGGCCTCACTTTCTCTAACAACCATCAAATCCAATTCCAGCATACCATGATCACTCATCAAAGTCATACTTATTTCAAAGTGTTTTACAAGGTTAAGGAGCATTTCTCAGGCATAGATGTAATCAATCGCGGAAACCCTATCCCCCCAGACCAGGTTGTATATTTTGCCTCAGTTCTAAGTTGTTGGTGTACTGATCTTAGGCCCCATGACTTAAAGAACCAGTTCCAGATTCTCGCATCAGATATCTTATCCGATATGCACATCTTGACCATACACTCTGAAGTCTGATCAAATACCTTAGCTGGCACTATGTGGGCATCTTTGGTGTCTGACATCAAACGTAACATATTCGTATTTAGGTCACCCATTAACATCACTTGGACTCCCGGAAAACGTACTGCACAGTCCACCAGTGTTGACTCTATATTTAGGAGAAGCGTGTATAAATCACATCCCGGAGTCCAGTATATATTCCATAAAAGAATATGAGACAATAAAGGGGAATCACAGATTTCCAATAGAGTTCCCAGAGCATGCGGGCACTCTCTATATGTCTCTTTGATCAAAATCCCACATTTGAGCTTTATTGCTGTAATAATACCTCCAGACGGGCGGCCAATAGGGCCTTTAGTAGCCAATAAATGTACACATTCAAATCCGTCCATTTGTTCCCTATTCATCATCCATGATTCTTGGATACATATTATGTGTTTTGATTTTAGTTTACAACATAGTTCATTCGAAGATGATAAATAGGAATGCCCTCTCGAATTCCAGAATATTAAAGAGAGATGTTTCTGTATTCCTAAAGATTTTGTTTTAGTGATTGGAGTTTGGAGATCGAGTCTCTTAGGCTTAATGCCAACCATCTCCAACTTGTTTCCTGTTCAGGCGCGTGATCTGGAGCCCTTGTTTGAAAAGACCCACCCGGATAGAGAGGCCTAGAGTTGTCATTTATTTCATTTTCAGGGGAGATCTTTGACCCATCAGTGAAAATCAGTACATCGTAGCCCCTTCTATTCAATTGATCTGATTCAGATAAGAGTTTATTAAAGACGAGTTGTGAGTGGAAAACTACCCGAACGTGATCGTAACAATACGGGTGAATAAAATCATCCCTTTTGATATCAGGACAGGATAAATCTGCTAATGATGGAATATCATTAATTAGGGTTAGGATTCGATTTCTGTTCAGTGCAGGTTGTTTACCACAGTCAAACAAAGGATACAGAAGAATACTTGGAAAATCCAAATGACAGGGTTTCCTCCAAACCACATCCCTCAAATCCGTTTCCATATAATGTTTAGGCGCTCTCGGATCTCCTCCTCCCTCATAGGTAGTCGATTGGGCAGCCCGTTCCCGTACAGCACCCACTGGACATAAAGGAGCCTCCCCTTGTTGTGGCTGCCGTGACTAGGAGGATCGAGCAAGGCTAACGGCCCTCACTTGTGGGGAATATCCGTCCCCTCTAGCTGTTTCTGCCAAGGCATCGTCATCTTGTATCTCCATCGAGACCTCTCGACCTTCCCAATGTTGCTTTTGTTTGTCCCGTTTCTCCTGTATTTTACCCACGATGGCTTTGTCCGATGAAGGTACTCTCAGTGAAGACTCAGACTTACGTTTGGTCCTAAGTGCCTCCTCCACCGCTCTACTCACCATTAATGCAAGCTCATTTTGCATTATGTCCACAGGAGCCCCTAGCCTTTCCTGAGGGATTGCTGGGGAAGGTTTCCTGGGACAGTCAATCGGTACCTTATCTATTTTGTTACCTGTAACTTTCGTGGCGACTTCCGGAGTGGGTTTCAGATGGAGACCCTGGTCCTTTTCCTCAGTCAACCTCCCAGCCCTACCTTCAATTGGAGGATAATTTTGAGCCCCCCGCTCAAGGTCTTCGCTGGGTTTCGGCGCCAGTGGACCCTCCAGCCCTAGGTCGGCCTTTTCCGGAGGTTCCCCTACTCCTCTCTGTCCCGTACCAGTCTTTACCTGATATTCAGTTTCCCCTAACTGAACACCCTCCCATGTTGGTTGGTTTTCTTTGGGCTTAGCAAAAAGGCCATAAATTTCTCTCGTGGGCCGGGGGGAAGGGGTATTTACCCCCTTCTCCCCCTGCTCCTCCCTCGAGGGGTTATTCATCTGCTTTGTGGGGGCTGCACTTTCCTTATCAACCAATGTCTTTTTACGAGCCAGTTCTTCGGATAAAGAGTTGGTGGGACAAAAATATGTTGGGTTCTGGCCTTCACTCCCATCCTGATTTGAGCTCAATGCCTGTCCCACCTCTTCCCTAATAAATTTCTCCAAGTGTGTTTGGCAAAATCTTGACTATTCACATGCATAAGAGAACTTTTTTTAAAATTATTTTTCCTATTTTTTGGAGGATTTTTCTTTTTTTGTTCCATGTTACCTTTCTTGCCATCCAACAGTGTTGTTATCTGCTGGCGGAGGCCAATGTCTACAACCTTGCACTCTGGGGCCGCTGGAATGACTGAGTCTACCTTACTCTGCCCCTCTGCCACACTGTCGTCTGTTTTCTTTTCTTGGGGATTCGCCAGGACCAGCCCCAATGATATCAGACGTGTTATCGTTCTTATAGGAAGGGATTCCATCAAGTCTGCACTGATTTTTGCCTGAGCTATCTGGCGCTCAGTCAAAATTCTCAGCTCTATAAAGCACCGGGAATGTGTTTTTAATTCTTGGAGAATTTGGGTCAAAATTTCAGATGTAGCCATGTTTTGTTCAGGGAATCCCCTCATTGCGGGTGTTTGTCGAGAGGGGAGCTCGTGTAAGTGTTGAGACATATTGCATACTTCGGCCTCCGCCGAAAAGAAATCTGGTGGGGTATCCAGAAAGGAAGAAATAGGTATAATACTTCAATTTTTTCTCACAATATTCTCAAACAAGGATGAACTAGATGCTATGTCCTGCTTATTTGAGATATTTCCTCCTAGGGATAGCATAGAGGAATGTGCCATGGCTGCTCCCTCCAATATCAGGGAGTCACTAGGTTCCGGAGGGGAAGGCGGCAAGGGCATATTCATTGCCATGCGCATCGTGTTCTTTACTGGAGTAAAGATCAAAGGGGCTGAGAGAATATCATCATACATTCTTACCCCGAGACCTTGTGCAATCCTAATACCTAGACCATTTGCGGAAGGATCGCTAGTTGAAGAACGACTGTACACATATTCAAAACTATTGCGACGCCTCGACATAGTCAACATTTTTGAACAGTGTTGGGTAATAGTCCAGACTCTGCTCTGCACAATGGGGGCGAGTGCAGGAAGTACAAATGCCTAACTCCAATGCTATTCCAGTAATCACCTTGGATATTCTAACTCTACCCTTCAATGCAATTTCAGTCCACCCCGCCTCCACTATCTGCTACAATGTCGGCGTGTCATCGCCACCCACCACCCAGCGACCCAACGGGCGTAACAAGCATGCACTTCTAGCATGCACTTCAGAGGTGCGTTCTGGGAAAGGCCTAAAACCTGTGGTCTCCTATAGAGGGACAAGCCAAGGATGTGAGATAGATTACACAGAGACTCCAATGATGCTTGCAACGGTGCACTTACCGCTCTTAATAGTGCGGGAAACAAAAATATTTGGCAGGAAGTGGACTAAGTTGCGTTCTCGGGCACCAGAGAAGCATAGGCTATCATGCACAAGCAAGGCGGGGGGAACCTTGCAGCCGCCTCCAAGCTCCACGCGAACAGCCAACAGTACTTGCATGTACTTGGCTGGTGCGCTGCGCTGGTGCGCGAGGAGGCAGTGTTTTATGGGAGCTTCCTGGGCGTCACACAGCACAGGGGGGTGGGGCCTCCTGTGAAGAGGAAACCTGCGGGCGGGGAGAGCACAACAAAGCAGGGGATTAGACACTCCTCAAAAACGGATGTTGAATAAAAAATAACAGAAGAGTGAGAGGGGAGGAGTTCCCTTCCCTGGGAACAGTTCGAATTTAGGAAAGGTAACCTCCTTTCCACACGCAGGGGCCAGGCAAGCTGTGTAACTCAAAAGGACGTCCTCCAGCCTTCAAGGAATCCGAGCCGTACAAACGGTAATAGGACAGAGGAGCACGGTATAGCACAGAGCCGTAGCAGCGCTGTGTCAAAAGTCCAGCGGGCAGAGCAGTCCAGTCCACAGCCAACAGTACTTGCAGGTACTTGGCTGGTGCGCTGCGCTGGTGCGCGAGGAGGCAGTGTTTTATGGGAGCTTCCTGGGCGTCACGCAGCACAGGGGGGTGGGGCCTCCTGTGAAGAGGAAACCTCCTTTCCACACGCAGGGGCCAGGCAAGCTGTGTAACTCAAAAGGACGTCCTGCAGCCTTCAAGGAATCCGAGCCGTACAAACGGCAATAGGACAGAGGAGCACAGTATAGCACAGGGCCGTAGCAGCGCTGTGTCAAAAGTCCAGCGGGCAGAGCAGTCCAGTCCACAGCCAACAGTACTTGCAGGTACTTGACACAATACTACCATACGGATTCATTACCTTCTTTCTTCTCCCCCTCCCCGGATCCAAGCTCAAGGGAGATACAATACTCTTTTGGTCCAGAAGAAGGCACCTACCCTGGAAGCCGAAACGTCCTAGGGTCCAGTACCCCCATTGTGGACCCCCTTTACACCTTTGGGAATTCTCTGTTCCTGACGTAGACCGAGGATCGGTCAGCATCAGATCTAAAACCAGTGTACAACAATATAGGACCTAAATTGTTATTGCAAGGACATATGCTCCTGACCTATATTTAAATGTACACTATCTACTAACATTCAAGAGTCTGTCCTGCTTTGCTCTTGTCACAGCTTTATATGGGGAACCGTTTCCAAACTTGATGAAAATGTAATTCTAACCACCAATGCCCGCGTTGATTTACGCAAAATGTTTTCCATCCAAGAGATGATGTGAAGCAGACATTGGTTTAAAACCTAGCACTATAATTGAATCACCTGTGTTTTCTCATTTGTTTATTGTATTTCGATTCCTTTAACTGGAGAACAGACCTGAGACTTAGGCTCAACAACTGTTTATAGTCCCCTTTTCTTCATTTGTTGTTCTTTACTCTTCCTCTATACCGGGACACCATAATTAATATTCAGTTGTCTTGACATGGGAAGTCGTGTGTAATAAAAATTGCACCATCAATAATAAAAATTGTTTCTCTAAATTATATAGAGTATACCTTCACAAAACAATTCACTGGTTTTGTTTAAACCTATAGGGGTTTCTAGAGTACATCACGAATATGAATGAATGGTGTATCCCTGATAACACCACCAATTTAAACTACATACCAAATTTATAGTATGCCTTAACTTTGCTAGGCGGCTACCACTATTGTGATACACTCATGATGCATGCCCCCAGTCTTCAGAGCCAAACCAGCCTTTCCAAGTTGCAGGCTTCCATTAGGGCTTTAAAGGCCACAAAACATTTTCAGAGGCTCTCCTGGAGCCAGTCCTTGTGCCTTTGGCACCAGGCGCATACTATTTGACCATATGGAATGAGGATCCAGTGAACATGAAGGCACACATAGCCCATGAAGAACTGACCTATGCAGTCTAGTTTCCAGGGAGTGGCTGGGCTTGGAACTACTTTACCTGGGACTACTTTACCTGGGCTATATAAACCACACCCAAGGAACAGAACACGCTTCGTGTTATTCTGCACTCCTGCAGCGTAACGCTCACCGTGCCAGCTCTGCTCCTGTTTACCTGGGCCTCAGCCACACCCTGTTGTCTTCATTTGGAACCACGGATCATCAGCACCTGTCGAAGAAGGGAAAAAACACGAAGAAGGACATTAGTAGAGTTCTTACCTGAGAGAAGCAGTCTTCCAATTCCATCCGAACTGCTTCCCCTCCCGCCGCTCCTGAGAACCACTGCGCCTGCAGAAAGGAGACAAGAAGGGAGAACGAAAACTTACCCGGAGGAATCAGTCATCTCAGGATTCCATTGAAGCGGTCCACACGGTCGCTGCTCTGGAAAATCACTGCACCGGCAGAGGTAGGGAAATAAGACACCAGGTTAGCCGCGCAATTGAAAAATACCAATTTAAACATATTTCAACACCGCGGTCTCGCGCTAACACCTACCTGCATGAATGTTGCTCAGCGTCGCATCTAGGAGTGCTTGACCAGGCATCACCAAGACCGCTCCTGCAAAAAATAAGGACAATAGTAAAAACTTTGGCAACAAGAAGAAACATTTTAGGCAAAAACAGTTACCAAGAGCCATTTGGTACCAAGACTTACTTACGGAGTCACAGCTGGTCTGGATTCCACTTACAGGCCATAGGATCAGTGAAGGAACTAAATCCAGTGAAAGTGCCTAAGAACATTAAAGCGCCCCTGCATTCAGACGCAGGATGGAAAGCCCAATGTTAAGATACCTAAGGTGAGACATAAGCACAGAGGGAAGCGGTTGGAGGTTAGAGGGAGGTGGGAGTTTTACCCATCCTAGGCAGCAAGCTAACTTCCTCGTTCATCATTTTTAGGATAGCGCCCAAGCGTGAGTGAAGCAGTGGGACAGGAAGAGACACGCGCAGACATTCGGTGCTCAGCTCCGTGCAACGCCCCCGTGGGGGCCAGGTGAGCGTAACATTGTGATATGAGAATGGCTTATGATGATGTTGATCACTCTGAATGTGTAGTTTGTGCATCCTCACAGGAGGAGGCTAGTCTTTTATGTTTATTGACTGTTCTGCATCAGAACATGACATATCTGATGATGCTTTTTAATAGCTTTGACTGTTGTTTGTTATACTCCTCCTCTTATAGTCAATTGTATCCCCTTCTGAATTTTCCAATCCTTTTCTGTTCAAACCTTTTTTTCAAAACTTTTATTTAAGCAAGGATATGGTACACGTACTTGTGTACAGAGTCAATATTGATGAGACGACGGAAAACTCTGCAGTGCAATATTAAACGACCTAACAAAGCTAGTTACCCCCTTCCGCTCTTTCCCTCCAGCATATGGTGAGCTCAGCAATACCATTTTACCCACGGCATGGGTTTACACCAGAGACTAACTCTGGAGGAGGGCAGGTTTAAAGGTAGGGATGGAAAATTCTGGAAATATTGAACAAATGGTAGCTAAACGTGTAAGTATTTTTGCAAGTGATCATTCATGCAGGCTGTGACCTTTTTTCGCCGACTAGGATATTCCACATTGTGATCCATCAGTGCGCAAGCAATTGACCCTCAGGGCTCTTCCACTCCCCCTGGTCATAGTGATCCTAGCAGCAAATAGAAGCTGGGTGACCAGTTGAGCTGTATGTCCTGATTTAGGGTAAACAGCTTTTATTAATCTTCCCAGAAGGTCGACCAACGGGTCCAGTGATAAGTCAACATGTGGAAATAACTTCACTGGAGTCAACACCCTCGACAGCAGGCAGGGTCCAGAGCTGGGTTTATCTTATGTAACAATAGGGGAGGCAGATACCTTCTGTAACACAATGTATACATACATTCCAAATTAGTAACAAATTTAGAAGTAGTATGATTCCTAGCCCATATTTCTTCCCGTGTTTCATTGGCTATAGGGATTGCCAAAACCATCTCCCAACCAGAAACATAAGATGGTTTCGGCAATAGTAAGTCAACACCTATCCGCTCATAAAGAGCAGATATTCTACCCAGGCCATTTCCATCCACCAAGGTAAGCTCCAGACCCGTTGGATTACGAGTTGCGCAGTTCCTCACTGTAGGGCAGGACACCCAGTTCCAAATTTGGTTGTGTCTGAAATGTTTAAGGCAAATCTTGATTTACAGTCAATGAATGATAAAAGTGATGTGTTCTGATATAACAGATAAATGCATAGGACCACCAATAATCCAACATAAGAAACTTTTCTCTATCAACCCCGGTGAAAAGTCTGCATTGCTTTTGACTGGAGAAAAAGGACCCATTGCGGATTCACCCCCACTGTCCAGAGCACTTTACGCCAATAAAAAAGTGCTGCACCCGTGGATTCTAAGAGAGTGGCAGTGCGGGAATGCTCAGTCCCATCTATAAATGGCACAGATGCCAGTTTACAAAAAGAATTAGCTTGTTCAAGGGTGACCTGTCTAGCAGAGAAGGTAGGCTCCCTCCAGGAAACAATTTGCGAGACCCGGGCAGAAAGATTGTATCGCATGAGATCAGGCGCTCCCATGCCCCCCATATGACATCCCCCAGAACTACCATCCTGGGAATCCTAGGGTTTTTAGCCACCCAGATACTGGACCGTACGTTGCAAAGTTAGGAGGGCTGGGGTTGGGATCTTAACGGAAAGAGCTTGACAG
Source organism: Ambystoma mexicanum (assembly GCF_040938575.1). NCBI lineage: Eukaryota > Metazoa > Chordata > Amphibia > Caudata > Ambystomatidae > Ambystoma > Ambystoma mexicanum. Next base: position 999,590,371 of record NC_090923.1, read on the forward strand.
AAGTACAGAAATCTAGGTCAGATATTCAGTTTAACAGCAGCAAACCATCCCAACCATGAAATCTCTTGTTTGCACATCTTTGTAGGTCCTTAGCCAGGTCTCTGAACAGTTCAGAAAAGTTAGCGCTATAAGTCACTTGGAGGGAAGAGGGCATACACACTCCCAGATAGTCAATGCATTCCGTTTCCCAATTTAGCTGGCAAAGGTCTCACAGTTCAATTATGGTAGCATGGGGCACCCAGACACCCAAAGAGGCAGATTATTGATAGTTTACTGAGAATCTCAAAATCTCCTCAAAGCGTGCCGATTCAGTCATCACGACACACAGGAAGGACAGAAGATCTGTTAGTCTTAACATGATGCCGTCAGCATAGAGGGAAGGTTTGTATGGGGTCTTATCAACTATCACCTCCTGCATCCCTGGGTTGTTACTTATTCTTTGGGCGAAGGGTTCCATGACGAGTGCAAATAGGGGGGACAGCAGGCATCCTTGTCTGGTGCCTTGTGATATGATATGATATTTATAACGCGCCTATCCACAAGTATTTCAAGGTGCGACGAGGCAAGGGTGGCCCCAGAAGTCCATGTGGACAATGCAAAGGGTCTTGAACTTGATCCTTGCAGCCACTGGGAGCGAATGGAGAGATTTTGGGGCTGTAGAGATACGATCCCTGGGCTTGAGGCTCAGGACAAGTCTTGCAGTCCTGTTCTGGATGAGTTGTAGAAGACGGAGAAAAGAGGCAGGCAGATTTAAAAAGAGGCGGTTGCAGTAGTACAGCCTAGAGAGAACCAGAGTCATGGAGACTGCGAGCTTCTGGGGGAAGGTGAGGAAAGGAAGAATACCTCTGAGGATGTTCAGTTGGTAGTTTGACTTCTTAGAGACGTCAGAGATGTGAGGAGAGAAGGAGAGTGTGGAGTCAAAGATGACCCTAAGGTTTTTAGCCTCACAGGTGGGAGCAGGAAGAGGGCCAAGGGAGGCCAGCCAGAGAATTACAGGAAAAGAAGGTGCAGGTGTGCCGATGAGGAGGATCTCAGTCTTACTGGCATTAAGGCGGAGATCATTAGAGACGCACCACTCCTGGATTGCAGACAGACAATCCGGGATGAGGGAGAAGAAGCGGCCTGAAAGCAAGCTGAGTGTCATTCGCATAGCACTGAAAGTTGGAGCAGAGAGCAGCAATGCGGTGGGCGAGAGATGCCAGGTATTGGTTGAACAGCCAGGGAGAAAAGTTAGACCCCTGGGGAACACCAATGGTAGAGAGCGAGATATAAGAGAGGAAGGACCCAAGTTGGACCTGGGAGGGTCAGTCTGAGAGGAAACAGGTTCAGCCAGGCCAGAGCCTGATCAGTGATACCCAGGTTCTCACGAAGCCGGTTGAGTAGGATGGCATGGTTGATTGTGTCAAAGGCAGAAGAGAGATCAAGTAAGATGAGGACAGAAGGGTGATTGGATCAAGGTTACCAACAGGATATGTATAGCCCCGATTAACTCGTATCCTAGTATTTGGGGAGTGAAAATTAGTGAGGACCATCCTTTGTAACACTGACCCAAAGCCAAAGGACTGTAGAACTTTCCATAGGAAGAACCAGCTCACCCTAATGAAGGCTTTCTTAGCATCCAACTCTAGGACCCCTAATTGCAGATTATATCTCAGGCATTATGTATCAGATCCAGCACTCATCTAATGTTATCATGTGTGCTTTGCTCTTGTATAAATCCTGTTTGGTCTGGGCTAACCAGTACGGGTAATACCTTTGCCAATCTTGGGGCCAGTACCCTGGAATGAAGTTTGTCATCAATGTTTAACAAGATGAATGGTCTAGACGACTGACATTACTGCAGGGATTTCCCCAGTTTTAAGATCAGGAAAGTGGTAGATTAAATAATTTAGTCATGGATTTCATCAGTTGTGGTTTGAAGGTTTCATAAAAGGCATTGGAGAATCCATCAGGCCTGTGGGTTCTATTTTTAAGAGACACGATTGCCGCATCCACCTCGTCCTCCCTGATAGGGGCTTCCACAGAACCATGCTCTTCTGCTGAGAGCCTGCGGCGATTCAGAGATTGACAATAAGTTTGTAGTAACGGGGAAATGGAAGGGTTGCAAACAATCTTCTTAGAAAAATATCGCTCAACGGTCCTCAGATTTCCCCGTTCAATGTAATGAATGAGACCCCGAGCATCCACCATCCTTGTAATAGTGTTTCTTTTATTGATACATTTAAGTTTACGGACCAGAAATGTATTTGCCTTGTTCCCCTTACCATAATAGCCCGGTCTGGTGCAGATAATTGCATGCACTGCTTCGAGGTTATTACGAGCTACCCATAGCCGTCTCAAGGCTTTACGGGATCCCCAATTGTTTATGCAACGTTTCTGCTACATGAACCTCCTGCTCCAGGGTTTCCATGATTGTCCTGTGGCGTTTCAGAAATACCACAGTAAGTGCTATAAGCTCTCCCCTAATGACAGCCTTCATGGCATCCCACAGTACTGTGTCTGAGGTTGCACCCTCTGCATTTTCCTGAAGGTAGTTGACTATAGCCTTGGCAACAGCATCCCTAAGGGCCATGTCCCCCAGAGGAGGATCATATAGTTTCCATGGTGGTTTCTGAGGTAATAAAAGCCTATGAGCATGCACATCCAATTCCATGGGGGCATGGTCTGATAGGATATGTGTTGTAATATGCGCCATAGGGTGATAAGGGACAAAGGAGGGGGAAATTAGCATCAGTTCTATTCTAGAAAAGGTACTATGTACATAGGGGAAATGCATGTAATCCCACTTGCCATCATGTACTAATCCCAGTTCAACCAAATGTATTTCCTTTAGTAGTTTCAGGACGGAGAGAGCATTTTTAAAATCAGTGGCTGGTAGAGGGTGAGTTTTATACATATTATGGTCTGGCACCAGGTTGAAGTCCCCTCCCACAATCGACTCCCTTTCCACAAATGCAACCATTTCCATTAGGATGGAGGGTTTATCGTTCGAGGCATACAGTGAAACAATTGTAAACAAGTGCCCAAACAATAATCCCTTAACACCTACTAATCTACCCCCAGTATCATATTTGATGTATGGGTATACCCTCTCTCACATAGGGGGATAAACTAAAACCAAAAAATTGATGGGTGGAAAGTTTTGAATTACTCTGAACCACTAGCATTGCTCTGGGCAACCTTCCACACCACCGTTTTTTTAGCCCGTCTGTGCCATTGCATTTGGGGTCCAGCCATATGCAAATCAGTCATGTACTGCCAGCTTTTTAGTTTTAGTTTGTCTCCCTATGTGAGAGAGGGTATGCCCAGACGTGCATCCCTTGCTCATTTCGCCATAGGGAACCTAGATGCATCTCACTGAGGAGGCCCAACAAGGCTGAAACATATCTGGGGTTGTTTGTGTTTCTGTGTAGAGGGGACCTGGCCTAGCAGTTTGGGCAGGTCTGCTTAAGGGCTGCTTAACTATTCACTTAATTTATTAACAATACCAGGAGCTATTCACAAATATGATCTGATAAGTCACATACTACCTCAAAAATCAATGGCATTTTGAGCACTAATTTGTTAAAATAAAACGTACTGGTTTCAAGCAAAATGTTTTAGGAAACCTACAAAGTAAGTGCCTGTAATACACTACAAAGCAATGGAGTAAAAATGTTTAACCTTCTTTTATTTTCAGATTAAATTGGACATTCTGCTAGCCTTCTTTTGTTTTTTGAGCCGCTAAAAGGCTCTCTATTCCCTCCTGATGTACTGTCTGAACACTAAAGACAGTGAAACATGTGTTGAGGGCATTATTAAAGGGCATTTGACAACTTTGACAATAAAATAAAAAACTATGAACAAATAACACTATTTGGATTCCTCTTTCTATTTATATTCAACAAATCAGCACGCTGAGGGCGCAATCTGACAGGTTTTCATCTTTTTTCTTTGAAAAAGACCATTTATTGAATACATTATTCAGTCTGATCAACCTCAGACAAAAGAAAACCAACTTGCAGCCCAGCTAACCATCATTTACAAAATATTAACTAGTCAAACTCAGAATAACAAGGCTCGCCAAAGAGTTGCATTAAGGCTGAAAGAAGGGACCACTTGGACCTGACCTAATATTCTCATCACAAGTTGGACTGTAGACCTTAAATGCAGCGGTAATGGTATTACCGCTGCATTTAAGAATCCGCCCAATCACAAATCTGGCAGCCTTTACCCCCCGGACCCAATGGCGCCGGACCGGTTGGTGGTAACACTATAAGCCCGGGCAGTATCCCAGCGGTAATACCGCCCTACTCGTGATGAGGCCCTTCGTAATCACTACTCACCACAATGTAATAAGTAGGGGAAGGAGAGAGAGCAAGTGGGGTAAAAACCCAGGTTCAGTGCTTGTATCACCAGGGAGAGTATCACATCAGGCTCCAGCACAGAGAAATAGTCATTACAGAGCTCCAGTCATCTCAGCCATTGGCAGCAGTACATCAGGAGCAACGCTCTACACGCCAGTGGCATAGTCCACCAACAAGCCCTGACATGAGTCCCCAAAGAATCCAGGTCAGCACTGCATGCCTGGTGCCCCCACAGCAGCCACAGGAACAGCACTGCAGGAACTTGGGCCCGGACAGAAAGATTTTTCATCCCCAGCCGGAAGAGGTGGGCTCTTCAGAACAGTGCAGCTCAGATTCATTAATTCTGGGCAGATAAACAGAAAGTGAACAGTAAAACTGAAAGAGCAAGACTGGATCTCGACCTTGGAATCAGTGGCTAGCTACCAGTCTGCAGCACTTTTGGTAACAGAGTCTCGGAAACTTGATGTCCTGCCTTGAGAGCACAATTATATCTCCTATTAACTAATGAGATCCGGGCAACAAGAGGTTTAACCCATGAGAACAAAGGCCGCTTTTGTAAAGAGGAATCCGTTGTGGAAACTGTGAAGCACCTCCTTCTATTCTGTCCGTCTCTTAAAGATGAGCGAACTAAACAACTGAGAACTTTGATGTCCGGGTATTTGATACTGGACCCAGAGGTACGGAGGAGTACTTTGATGAACGGAAGCAAGACCAGATATGTGATAGCTGTGGTCACATTTTTAGCTAAATTGTTTTAAGGATAATTTTGAAGCGTTTCAACAAAAAAATTCAGGTTGTAATTGGACTGGTTAGATTATATTATTTTTTTATTTTTTTGCTAAAAAATTGTAATCAATTAATGCAAATAATGTTATTTTCAAAAAGATGTGAACGGTAATTTCCTTCCCAATACCACAGAGGGACATATCCCTGTATTTCTGTGATTCCATGATTTGCTAAAGAGTGCTAATTTTAATGTGCCCAACCTAAATCTGATAAACAAAGCTCTCTCATACAGAGGGAAGATATAATCCAGATCGTGTTCAAAACCATGGGTCAATTTCCCCTCATATATTCTGTGCCCTAACTTATTGTTCTTAATTAGTCCAGACATTCGAAATGCTTCTTAGTATGAAAACCTAATATGCTTCTTTTTTACTGAAGTTTGTCAGAAAGGAATGTCTCCTGCGGTTAAACTAATGTGCATTCACATTGTAAATAATGTTCCAAATGTAAAATTGATTGATCTTTTAATGTGATTACATCATCAAGAGGAACAGATGTAAAATTGATTGAGCTTTTAATATGATTACATCATGAAGATGAGCAGAGAATTCCCTACAAATGAATATGTTAAATGGACATTTCATAATAACAGTGTACACAGTTTGGGCTTCAATTCACCAAACTGCATTTGAAGCCAGCCTGGAGGTGGAGGCAGAGGAGGAAATGAAATTAGAAAGGGTGATTAAAAAGACCTGCTGGCATTCTTTAGTAGCAGACAATTGTTATGTTCCAGGTTCCCTAAACAAGGGTAGCTGTAGTCTGTTCTGTGTACATTGTGGCAGTTTTCCCATGTTCTTCGATGGCCCTTGCTCTTATATGCAGTTGATTACAGAAATCATGTTAGCAATTTACATAACAAATGTAAATATACTGAATTTAGGAAAAAATACACAGTGTAAGGGTGCAGACGTAAGACACAGAGGGAACATGGTGGTTCACATAAACACTTATTCAAGTGAAAAAACAAAAATAAAGACCAATCTTGCCCTAACTTTAAGAGGGGATTCCCTGCCTCAACCAAAATAACTAGTATCACAGTCAGGATATCAAAGGCAAAAATCCCACTGCCAGAATCCTATCTTTTTCCCTCACTCTGTAAGTTACACTACACAAAAAGAAGGCCTTCCTAGCCAAAAGGAGTGACTCCCTTCTCCTGAACAAAAAGACAGTTCTTGAATTTTAAGTTCCTCAAGTGTTGGGGGAGTTCCTCCCTTCTCCAGCCTGCTCAGGCTTCTCGTGCAGTTCATCAACTGCTGGGGAATGTCTCCCTGCCCCAGCCCTTTTGAGGCTTGTAGCACAGTTAAACAGTTGGTGGGTAAATATCTCTGTTCCCCAATCGGTACCTCTCAGGCATCTTCTCTGGGTCTCCGACCCTGATCATCAGACCTGGTTCCTTTCACCAGGCACTGTGAAGAGGAGTTTGGATGCCTCTCCAAACTGTAGTGGATCTCTGGCCCTGGTTAGCAGACGTGGTTTCCCCCTACCAGGCACTGCGACGAAGTAGAGGAGTTTGGATTCTTCTCCAAACTCTGATGGGTCCTTGACCTTGAATGGCAGACCTGCTTTCCTTCTCTATCCGGTCTCTAAGTCCCAAACAAAGACCTGGTTCACTCGCCTGCCAAGCTCTTTGTTTCATTGTATTATTCTCACAGTCCTCTTTATGGCCTCTTGATGTCACATGCAGACTTGACTTACTCCCCTGCCAAGTACTGTCTTCATATATATCACTCCCACAGTTCTTTTTATGGTTTCTTGATTTCACATACAGACTTTGTTTACTCCCCTGCTAAGTACTGTCTTCATATGTATCTCTCTCACACTTGGTATGTCTTCCCAGACCCTATTCCCCATGTTACCATATGTGTTAGCATTCCAGGTTCATTTGCCCACTCTCAACCTCTTCGATCTCCTCCCCCCCGGGCACCTCTGTCATTGCACAAACAAAATGTGGCAGCCCCTTTCTTGCAGCGTTGGCTGTTGCCCTGGCGATGGACCTGCGCACCTCTACACCTTGCGAAAAGCTGCGCAGTGTGGGGCGCTCACGTGATCAGGTCAGCTGTTATGAGTGGTAGGAAACGCCTGCAGCGGGTGCTATAGTGGCGTCTTCGCTTGAAGCTCGGTGCTTCTGATTGACTCCTTTCTCTGTAGTAGCGCTACTTTGTTTCCCTTGCTTCTCTGATATCCGACCTTACAAACCCTTCCTGTTACACCAGACTTTAGTTTGCCTGCCATTTTGTTAATTGGATTACAAGCGCTTTGCCGAACCCTGCCTTTTGCCTCACGTTGGAGTTTTGATGCTTCGCTTCCTGGAGTCACTGGTGCTGAGTGGTCCGTGTGGATCTCACTGCGTTGCACGTTACTTCAGTGCAGCGTACCATTTCGGATCCCTCACCGCTCCATCAGGTACTGTTTTCCCGTATTGTGTGACTTTAACCACAATCCGCCTTACGGATTGCTTCGCCTGCCTGAACTTACTTACCTTAGATTCCCATAGGACCCTCCCAGCCTCCAGTGAACCGCTTTCTGAACTTCTGTTGACAGTGCACTTTGGGACGCCCTGCAGTTTAAGTAGTGCACCAAGCCGGCTCTAGAGCGACCCTTGTTCCGAACGGGTCAGTTCCCTCTACTAACCTTCCTGTTTATTATTTTACCCTTTCGTTGTCTTCTTATCCTGGACTCCTGCTCTCTTCCTGGGCTCCCTTTTACTCTGCTGATCTCCCCCTCAGCTGGCTGGTAAGAAAATTTCTGGTTACCTTCACTACAGTATCATAAGAAAGGGCATCCATATTGAAGGGTTATATTGTTTGCTCATGTCTCACATTAGGTACCCAAAAACAGTTCACTGGTTCCTTATTCCTGCCACACCAAGCTCCATCTAACAGATTAATACCCACACCAAGAGTTGTTTTTCTGCTTTACAGTTGGCTTGCAGTAACCATTGTTCCTTTTTTCCTTACAGTTTAGGTACTTAGCGGTGTGTGCTACCCGCTCTTTCGCTTGATCAACTCCTCTGTCTGGCCTACATCGGACTACAGCAGATGGGTGTATCGAGAGGAAGAGCTTAAGGATTAACCCAGGCTCTTCAAGCAAGCTGATTGAGTCAGGAAGACAACTTACCTCTTTTTGGGTTCTACATCTATCCTAGTCGGTGAGTGACAGAATCAGAAGCCATGGAAGCGTCTGACACCCTGGCCACAGTAATATTCGATCCAACATTTCTGCAGTCCATGACACACTACATCAAAGGATAGATGCCTTAGAGAACCTAACCCAACCCCTGACTCAAGCTGAGGAGCCCCTGGGGGCTTTGGCCCCATCCTTAGGCTACCCCCTGCCCAGTCAAGAACCTACACAGGTCCTTATGTCTGTACAGTTTCCTATGGCTCCGCCAGAACGTTTTCTGGGTGATCCTACAAACTTCTGCACGTTCCTAAACCAGTGCAAGCTACGTCCTCTTTTCCTACTTCCACAACTAAAGCTGCCTTTGTTCTATACTACTTAGGGGGTACAGCGGCAGCATGGGCAAATCCCTTGCTGGAAACCAATAGTTACGTATTGTATGACTGTGATGCATTGATTACTGAGATTATCAGAGTATTCAACACTCGATATAAGACCCATGCCACAAATCTAGAAATACTAAACCACTGCCTGGGAAATTCCCCTCTTCTTGGTTATTTAGCCAGGTTTTAACCAGCTGGCAGCCGAGACGGATTGGCCGGAGAATAAGAAAGCGGCTGTCTTCTATAGGGGTCTTTGCGACGACCTTTAGGACATCTTGGCTACTGTTCAGGTGGTTCCTGTAGGCTTTCATGAGTTGTTGGAGTTGGTGCTCCAAATAGATGCCGGTCGTGCTGAAAAATGGGTGAATGAAAGCCAGCGGTTCCCACCACTAATCCAAAACCAACTCCTCCCATGTTGACCCCTCCGGAACCCATGCAGGTGGGTTCCGTTCGTGGCCCCCTAACCCTGGCTCAGCTGGAACACCTGTGCATGTATTGCAGGTCCTCTGAGCACCTTATGCGCGACTGTCCAAAGAAACCCGCACGGAAGGTGGGAACCGCCAGGTCCCTGCAATAGCGGGGGTCCCTATGCCGGGAGCTTCTCCTTTGGACTTCCAATTCACTTCTCATCTGACTCCTTTCTACCTGCGGGTAACATTTACAGTCTCTCCGGGGGCGCCTTTCCAGGCTCATGCTGCTGTTCATTCTGGAACCACAGGGAACTATCTGGACTTGCAGTATGTCATTCATTCCGGGATCCCCACCTCAGCTAAGGCCAGTCCTGAAACAGTCAATGCTGTTGACGGGACATTGGTATCAGGTCCTGTCACATATCAGACCTCATTGTTACATATGCGAGTAGAAGGAGGGCATGAAGAAGACGTCTTCGATCTGATCACAGCACCTCATTATAAGGTTATTCTTGGTCTCTGTTGGCTGCGTTTGCACAACCCTGACATTGATTGAATCACTCAGTCTTTAGTGTTTCCTTCCTTCTTTTGCATTGACACTTGTTTTCATGAAAACGGTATTAACAGTAGCATCCCGCTCAGGCCTTTGTCTCTGCAGTGCCCTGCATTTGTTCGGTGTCCTCCAATCCACAGGTGAATATCCCTTCAGAATACTCCTCGTTTATGGATGTGTTCAATAAGTGCAAAGCCGAGACCCTGCCTCCTCATCGGGTTTAAGACTTCCCGATCGATCTTGTTCCTGGTGCCAAGATCCCTTCAGGCAGGGTTTACTACCTTACTCGCCCCGAGGACCAGGTCCTCAAAGAGTACATTGATAAGGCACTTTCGATGGGATTCATTCGTCCATCTAGATCTCCTGCGGCATCTCCCTTATTTTTGTTCCAGAAAAAGAAGGGGGGTCTAAGGCCCTGAATAGACTACCGTGCCTTGAACGCGGTAACAGTCAAGAACCCGTACCCGCTGGCACTCATCTCAGTTCTACTCGATCAGTTGGGGTCCTCAGCCATCTATACTAAACTGGATCTGCGGGGTGCATATAACCTGGTTCATATAAAACAGGAGGATGAATGGAAGACAGCTTTCAAGACCAGATATGGGCTGTTCGAATATCTTGTCATGCCCTTCGGGTTGTGTAACGCTCCCGCCACTTTCCAGTTTTTCATGAATGATGTCTTCAGCTACATCATTGACCTGTTTGTGGTCGTTTATCTTGATGACATACTAATATATTCGCCTTCATACAACATCCACGTGACACATGTTAAGACCGTCCTACAATGCCCAAGGGAACATCGCCTCTATGTTAAGGCTGAGAAGTGTGTTTTCCACTCTACGGAGGTGGAATTTCTGGGTTGTGATTTAACACTGCAGGGTATCGGGATGTGTTATTCATAGGTCACGGCAATTCTTGATTGGCCTATCCTGCATTCCCTCAAGGCGTTGCAGTCTTTTCTTGGATTCACAAATTTTTATCACAGGTTCATCCATTCCTTTTCTGCTGTAGTGGCTCCATTGACTGCCCTAACCGGTGCTAAACGTGCCTTTGCTTGGTCTCCTGAAGCTCAGAAAGCATTCTAGGCACTGAAGAAATCCTTCACCTCCGCTCCGATCCTTCAGCACCCAGACTTGGAGCTTCCGTTCTTGGTTGATGCCAACGCTTCCAGTTTTGCCATAGGGGACATCCTCTCACAGAGGTGTCCCGGCTCTAACGAAATCAACCCTGTGGCCTACTATTCCTGGAAGCTGGCTCCCTATGAACGGAACTACACGGTGACAGAGCGAGAACTGCTGGCCATAAAGGACACCTTCACCGAATGCCCTCATCACTTGTTAGGTGCGAAACATATAGTCACCGTTTACTCTGACCACCGCAGTCTGTTGGCGTTTCGAACTATCAAGTGTATCTCCGCTAAGCGGGCTCACTGGCATCTTTTTTTTCTCAATTCAATTTCCCGATAACCTACTGCCCGGCACGTTGCCATGCGGGCGCTGACGCTCTGTCCCGTTCCTGCTCAGAGACACTGCAAGTTGAACACGCCGTTCCCTTGCTTCTGCCTAACAGGGTTGCCTGTGCTTGTACTCCTCTACCCCTGTAACGCTTACCTTATCTCTGAAGGAGAATAAATTGTCTGAATACTCTGTGGGCTGCAAAGCTGGATGGAAAAGGGTTCCCTCTGTTGTCAACGAGGGAAAAGGAACATGGAATGATTATAAATGGGGGGTCTCAATTCTATGGCTCCCTTTCACCCTTTTCTCTGTGATTAAATCACTGTCCTCGTCTACTAAATGTACCCCGGCGATGAATCCGACTCAGGAGCTCTGTGACTCCTTGTCCACGTTTTTTATTACTAAAGTCAAAACCATCCGTACTAATATTGCTGGTAGACTCGCTCCACAGGCTCATACCTCCTTAACTGGAACTTGTGCCAATGTTTTCAGAGGTCACGGTTTCTAAGGCGCTGCAGAGGATCAAGTCCTGCGCTCCCTCTGATCCGTTGCCTCTTGAAGTGATGAGACAGTTGTCTGCCAACCTTTTGGGTGAGATTGTCACTGCTGTTAATCTCTCTCACCATTCGGGAGTCATCCCGTCTGAGCTCAAGGCCGCCGTTGTTATCCCCCTCTTGAATAAGCCTTCTTTTCATCCCTCTCTTCCGTCTAACATCCGTCCTATTTCTCTTCTTGCCGGTCTTATGAAGCTCCTTGAATCACTAGTTTCCCCTTTGGTGTCTTCCTTTGTGGAGTCTTCCAGGATGCTTGATCCGGCCCAGTCGGATTTCCGTCCAGACATGGGGACATAAAGTGTCCTTGTGTCTGTGCAGTACGACCTGGCCAGGTTGGTTGATCAGGGTGGTGTCGGTGCCCTGATTCTTTTAGATCTTTCAGCGGCGTTTGACACCATGGATCATGCCACCCTGCTTGCCCACCTAGCCCAGATTGGCGTTTCGGGTCAGGTATTGGCCTGGTTTTGCTCCTTTTTGGACGACAGATCTCAAACTCTTTCTCTGCCACCTTTCCTTTCTAAATCTTCACTTCTTACCTGTGGTCTCCCCCAGGATTCTGCCTTGTCCCCCATTCTCTTTAACATCTATATCTTTCAGCTGGTTCGCCTCTTCCGCTTCTTCGGTATCAGGTGCTACCTAGTTGCAGATCCATTTAGACCTGATCAGGCTATGGTGTCTGTGTGCCTGCATAAGTGCTTGACTGCTGTTGGAGAGTGGATGGGTCATAACTGGCTGAAATTGAATGGGGACAAAACTGAGGTGTTGGTGGTGGGTTTTACCCCTGATCCTTCACTGTGGATTTCCTCTTTCTGGCCTTCGTCTCTGGGTCCTCTTCCGGTTCCTTCCTTGAAGATAAAAAATGTTGGGGTGATTATGTCGGCTGACCTCTCTCTTACAGCCCAAGTGTCCTCGGTAAGTCAGCAGGGGTATTTCCACCTTAAGATCTTAAGGAAAGTATTCCATCTCATTCCAGCAACACTGCGTCCTCCGGTAGTAGCAGCTATGATGAGAGTAGGTTGGACTATTGCAACTCTCTCTATCTGGCGCAACCCAAGGGGTTGGTCGGCAGATTACAATGCCTCCAGAATCTGGCAGCCAGGGTGGCAACGGTTACCCCTTATGGGTCCCACATATCCCCTGTATTACATTCCCTCCACTGGCTGCCTGTGGCACAACGTATTCAATTTATGAAGGCCCTATGTATCGTGCACCGGGCTCTGCATGGTCAGGATGTAGAGTACCTGCATGTAAAATTTGAGCGCTATGTTCCAAACCGCCCTCTGGGATCAGGCTCTGCTGGCCTGCTGTGTGTGCCCTCCTTTGCCGTTCTCGGCTGGGAGGGCACGCCTTTTCTATCACAGCAGCACAGCTGTGGAACAGCCTGCCATCTGCTATGAAATCTTGCTTAAATCATCTGGCCTTCCGCAAGGCTTTGAAGACTCATCTCTTTTGAGCTCTAGCTACTGGTTTGTCTGTACCTCTTGGCTCAGTGGTTTCTCCTGTCCAGCGCCAAGATGCCTCTGGGTGACCGTGCGCTATATAAATAGCCATGACATAACATAACCCTGCTATGCGTCCTTATGATAGTCTGGGCACCCCGTTCCCTTCTCACCTGTGATTTTGGATTAAGGAGCTCTCCGTCCTGCCATCGTGCAGGGGTGTGTTGATAATGAGGCGAGAAGAAATCTCCTGACTCAAGATTTCGGAAGAGCCTTGAGATGGTAAGTATCTTGAAGTTCTGAGCTTTGCTGTAGTCAGATTTGGGTTGTATTCTCAAAGGGCAAATATATTGACTGTGGTGATTTATTCTCTTGTAAATGTTTTAACCATCTCCTTCTTTCTCTTGCAGGCTTGACGAAGAAAAAAACACACGTGTGAACGCAGGCATTTTCAGTGAACACCACAAAGCCTTGTTCCTGAAAGTAAGGCTGCGCGCGTAAATGGAAGGGCGCGCAGTGATACTTGACTTTGTGTCTTACTGTAGTTTTCTGTTGCATGGCCGAGCGATTGGAATGCTCTGAAAAGTTCTTAGGTAATGCGGTAAGAAAGCACGTAGTTTTACTCTCATGCGCGGTCTGTGAAATAATGTCTCTTTTAAGTAAATACCTTGTCTTTCAGGTTGATGGAATGTCGGAGGTTGGAGGCTCTGCTGTAGCAGGCCGCGGCTGAAGAAAAGACGTAGCGGGTCTGTGGCATGGAACTCAGAGAAGAGCTCCACCTACTTGAAGACTGCTGCTGCGTAATTCGTATCAGGTACGTCGGATCTTTAGTCTGTGGTTTTGCCAGATAACTCGATAAGTTCATAAAATGATTTTCTATTGCTTTTACAGGTCTGTGAGGTGAGCGCCGGTAAATGTTGCAACGCAATCAGCAGAACCAAGGCGAAGCACGTGAAAAGGCGCAGGTGGGGCTTATATTGTCCTCGGAGCCCAACTACTAGTTCTCTCGTGCAAAATCAGTCTGTGACCCACCAGGCGGCCATTTTAAGGGAAACCTGCAGCATTGAATCTCTATGTGTCCCACTGGGGTTCTGGAGTGAAGGAGTGCGAGGAATGTCTGGCACGCCATGCTAATACCCATCTTGTCCTGCATGTCTGTACAAAGAAACCTTGCTAGCCTGCATTACGGGTCCCAGCCCCCTGATTCTCGAGGAGGGACCTTCCGGCCCTGGCTTAGTCGGATGGTTCTGATGAAACCTTTTAAGAAGTTGAGGAGCATGGATGTTATCATTGGGTTCCCAAGTTCTGTCCTGCGGACCATACCCTTTCCAATCCACTAGGTAAAACAATTTCCTACTGACTACCTTAGAATCTAAAATGTCTTTTACTTCAAGCTCAGGCTCCCCCTCTATGGTCACTGGGTCTGGGGATTCTTGCACTCGGGTACCTGGACACACCGGCTTCAATAGAGAAACATCAAACACTGGGTGTATCCGCATATGAGATGGAAGAGTCAATTTCATCGCCACATGGTTCATGACTGCTTCCACTGGAAACGGGCCCAAAAATGTAGATTGGAATTTTCACAGCCCCTTAAGAGCGATGTGCTTAGAGGCTAACCACACCTTATCCCCTACTTGATTACTCAGAGTGTCTTTTCGGTGCTTCTCAGCAAATCTTTTCTGACTCTCTTTAGCTGCAGCCAGATGTGTCAAGACTTCTTCTTTAACTCGAGCAATGTTTTCATGTAAACTCTGCACTGCAGGCATTTCTAAGGGCTCTGGTGGATCGAAAGCTGAGGTTCGTGGATGACAACCGGTCAACATGTAAAAGTGAGTACAGCCGGTGGACGCGTGCTCAGAATTGTTATAAGCGTACCCTGCAATCCAAAGAAGATCCACCCAAGTGTTGTCCGTTTGGTGGAGGAGACATCGGAGATATTGTTCTAAGGTCTGGTTCGTCCGCTTCGTCGTCCGCCAGTCTGTAGATGATGACTGGTGGACAAACGCACCTCGATCTTGGCCATCTCACAACACCTCCTCCAAAACTGGGATACGAATTGGCTGCCTCTGTCAGAAACCACAACTGATGGATAACCATGCAAACGTACAATGTGCTCTAAGAAGACCTTAGCCAAGACTGATAGACAGAATTTCCTTCAGAGCTACAATGTGGGCCATCTTGGAAAACAAATCCACCACTACCAGGCTTGTGTTGTTACCAGAACAACGTGGCAATTCTGTAATAAAATCCATTGAGATGGTATGCCATGGGGCTGGGGGAACCGCTAAAGGTTGAAGAAGCACTGCAGGTTTTTGCTTGGAACATTTATTCTGAGCGCATAGTCCACAAGTTTGAACAAAAGCAATGATATCCTTGCGTTACGTAGGCCACCAGAACAGTTGCTTAACTTTGGCTGTGGTCTTAGCAATGCCCGGATGACCCTCCAACAGAGCACCAAGATAGTCAGCTAAGACCTGCTCTTGCAAGGCCCGTGTAGGCAGATAGAGACGTCCCTGGAAATACGGTAAGTGCTCATGTATCGAACACTGAGTCCCTTTGGACCCCCAGGCATCCAATTCTGTGGTTGTCATACTGAGCCAGATCTTTATCTTCAAGTCATCTGAGGAGCTGTCGGTAACACCCACAACTCGCAGCATTTTATCTTCAGGAATGATAATGATGTGTTATTTATATAGCGCCTTAATCCAAACCGCTTTACAGAGCACATATTTACATACAATATCACCCAACCGAAATTGGTACTCATTTATCGACATCAGAAGGATGAAAGGCTGAGTTGGCCTTCCCGGGATTCTAACCTGCGACCTGCAGATCATGCTCAGATCGCAGCAGCGAACGCTCAACCCGCTCAGCTATCTTACCGGCATGTTCACGGGACTGGGAGCAGCATAGGCATCTTCACCTTCCCCTATGCGTGATAAGGCATCCGCCTTGCCGTTATGCACCCCAGGGCGGTACGTGATGACAAAGTCATATTCCGCAAAGAACAGAGCCCAACAGAGCTGTTGGGATGACTGGGCCTTGGCTGATTGCAGATATTGCAGGTTCCAATGATCCGTAAGGACAGTGATAGTGTGCCAAGTTCCTAACAAATGATGTCTCCATTCTTTGAATACGTTCTTAATAGCCAGTAATTCCTTGTCTGTGATAGCATAATTCAGTTCAGCTGCAGAAAACTTCTTCGACCAAAAGGCCACTGGGTGCAACTGTCCGGTGTCTGGGTCTTTTTGGGACAGTACCACTCTCATAGCAGCACTAGAGCATCGGTTTCCACCACAAACGGCAGGTCAGGTTGAGGATGCCGTAATACTGGGGCACAGTGGTCACATGGAAAGAGCACTTCTCAAGTTTGACGTATAGTTGGTGTTGCTGTAACTTGGTAAGTACCGCTCGAAATGGGCAATGGGCCTCATTACGACCCAGGCGGTAAGTTACTGCCTGGGTCGTATCTTTACCACCATGGCGTAAACTACGTTTACGCCATGGTGGTTGGCGGACTTACCGCCCCATTCCGAGGTGAGTGGGGCGGTAAGTCCCCATTAACCCATTTACCCTTCCCCATTCCCATTTTTGCCCCATAGGGCATAATGGGAGTGGGGAAGGCGTTAATTACGCCACCGTAAATTACGGTGGCGTAATTAACAACAAGGTCCCTTGGCGCCATGGATTTTAACACCTGCTAAAAGCAGGTGTTAAAACCTCCATGGCGCTAAGGGACCTCGGAATCAGGCGGTAAGGGTCGGCGCTGTTTACGCCGCCGTAAACCCCTTACCGCCTGGGTCCTAATGAGGCCCAATGTGTTCCTGGACTGAGGCTGAGAAGATCAATATGTCATCAATGTACACCACTGCGCACACGTCTAACAACTCCTGTAGCACGTTGTTCAGAACATTTTGGAAGGCTGCAGGGGCATTACGCAGGCCAAAGGGCATAACTTGGTACTCATGCAAACCGTACCGGGTGCGGAAGGCGGTTTTCCACTAATCACCTTTCTTAACCCATACGAGATGGTAGGCCCCTGAAGGTCTAGCTTGGTAAAAATTTTAGCATGCTTGACTTGGTCCAACAACACCGGAATGAGTGGAAGTGGGTATCTGTGCTTGTCACACTCACCTGTGTCTCTACAGGAGCGATGGATGAGCCTCCTTTGGCCCCGAGTTCTCACTTCCCCTGTTTCGCACAGAGGAACACCTGCCAAATACAAGATGTACACTCAGACCAGAATTCACCTGATTCCCCTGGGCCCTTCTCTTCTCTCTCTTTGTGTAGTGATGTCCCTTAAGGGGCTTAAGTTGATTTTTAGTAGGATGTGCACTCCATCCTGCACTCGCAGGGGCGCGATTCACTCGTAGCGATGGTGCCCATATCTGTTGGCTGAGTTCTGATGCCACACGCTGTTATGTGCCTTCACAGCGAGGCAGAGTGTCCAATGTGCCCGTTTCTTCACTAGCTAAATAGTCCTTTCCACAAAGTGAATGTTGCACGGTGGATGTTGAGTGTCCAGAATTGTCCACATTGTCCTTATTTGCCAAGGTATGTTTTGGGTGAGTAGCGCTGCGTGTAGAAGTCAGCCGCTGGTAGGTATGCGCAGCGTCATAGGTTCGAGCGCACCAGGTAATATCTCTCCTTTCCCTTGCAGGAATGGTTTATGGAGTGCTAGCGCCTCAAGACTGGGTTCAGCACTTCTGGAGACTTGGTGGTCTGGTAAGTAGAAACTGTGGTAAGAACGCACCGCGTTATTGGAGAGTGCGCTGTGAATAATACCTCTGCATTATTGGAGCGAGCGCAATGAATAATGTCTCTTCTTTCTTTTGCAGGGATTTGAGCGCTCGGACTACTAACCGGGGTTCCAGCGTAGTGATAAGATTCGGTGAGTATGCGCTGCGTTATGGAAGTGCGCGCCCTAACAAGTTCTTCTTTGTGCTTACAGGTGCCGGTGTGGGATTCCCCTCTTCACCGGAGAAGGCTGCGGCATGGAGAAAGCACGAGGGTAGATCCGGAGCAGGTAAACAGAAGCAGGATGATCCGGAGCAGGTAAGCAGAAGCAAGATGATCCGGAGCAGGTAAACAGAAGCAGGATGATCCGGAGCAGGTAAGCAGAGCAGGTTGATCCGGAGCACGGCGAGTGTGTTGCTGATGCAGCTCACAGTAAGCAACACGAAGCACTGGAAGAATGTTGGGTGTGGCTTACATAGCCAGCCACACCCAAACACTAGAGAGCTCATGATTTATCATGCACTTCCTTTTTGCCAACAGGAAGTGGTAACCAGGAAGTTACTATAAACACCAGGCAGGATTGAAAAGAAAGTATCTGCTATGGGCTTTTTGTGTGCCTATGCCAGGCCTGCCAGGCCTCCACCCTTCTTACCCCAACTACCTGCCTGGTACCCATGACAGTGCTTTACTGTGATCTGATTGAGCGCACGGTAATCTATGCAAGTACGAAGGTCCCCCTCCTTCTTAGGCACCAAGAATAGGGGAGAGGCTGCAAGCGATTTTGAAGGTCGGATGAATCCGTTAGCACGGTACTTATCAAGGTATGCCTTAAAATTAGTGTTTTCTTGTTCAGTCAAGGCATAGATCCGACTGCACGAGGCCTGGGATCCAGGTACACGATCGATCTGGCAATCGTAAGGCCGAAGTGGTGGTAAAACATTGACCTATTACTTCTCAAAAACATCCTGGAAATCCCGATATTCTGGGGGTGGGATCCCCAACAACCCTAGTGTAGGGCCCCCTCTTCATACAGCCTGTACCATGTTTCCCGAGTCTTCTTCCACTCTACAACATGAGTTCTTGCAATCTTCTGCGAAAAGTCAAGGTTCTGGCGGGCCAATCAATGTGTGGGTTGTGTTCTTCTAACCATGGAATACCCAAAATAACTTTGAACTGCGGAGCACTGATTAGGTCAAACGAAATATTTTCTCGATGTCCATCCTGGCAGAGCAAGGAGCCATCCTCTGTGCATTGTGCCACTCGTCCTGTATTAACTGAGTACCGTCTACACCCGTAATGTTCTCAACCACTGGCTTGGTGCACACAGCTATAACAATCTTGCTTGCGAGTTTGTGATCCATATAGTTGCCTACCACACCGCTGTCCACATATGCTTCTAAAGCATGCAGTTTGGAGGGTTGATGGTGGCAAATCAGGATGACAGGTACAGCAAAATGAAAGATTTGAGATTCTTTTTTCTGTCTCGAAAAGCCAACCTCTATGCTTGCCGGGCATTGGAGTTTTTCGCCTGATCTTACTTCTCTGTTTCATGCAAGGCTTCTACAGATTTCCTGGGGGCTTTACGGGACAATCGCAAAGGAAATGTCCAGCCGAACCACAATAGAGGCATAAGTGCTGCTCTTCTTTTCTCCCTTTCCTCCTTCGAGATGGGACCTCGATTTCCCCGCAATTGCATAGGATCTGGATGGACCGCAGACACATGCCGAACCACGTTTTCTTTCGGGCGGACGTAGTATGACCTGTTATCCGAGCGAGAGCGATTCACTCGTCGATCTTTCAAGCCGTGGTGCAGCTGAATGGTATAATCAATGGTATTCTGCACATCCCGTGGGAGGATTCACAACCTGGGCAAGAATATCTTTCAGTTCCCCCTGCAGTGTACTCCTGTTTTCTTCGAGCCAGTTAGTTTCTGCTACTAACCTATTGAAAGTGGCCACATAAGCCATCAAATCTTGACTGCCTTGTCGCAGGGATAGTAACTCATTGTCCAAGGCCTGCCCCTGAGTGTGACATGCAAAGAGTTTCTCTAGTTCTCGCTGGAACCCCGGAAAATTTAGTAACAAAGGATCATCCCTGTTTGCTAGAGGAATAGACCAGTCCACAGCATGTCCTCCCAGGTAGGATAGTAAAAATGCCACATTAGACTGGTCTGATGGGAAAAACCCTGGTCGACACAGGAAATGCAAATGGCACTGGTTCATGAACACTGCGAAACGCTTAGGGTCCCCCATTAACCGTTCCTGTGGTGCTAGTGGAATGTTTCCAGGTACCACCACCTGAACAGTGGGTGAGGAATTCGAACTGGGGGAATACCACCAGGAAGTTGGGCCTGGCCTGCCTGGGCTTGTAGTAGCTCTCGGCCTAATTCATCTCTGCGATCTCTATTTCCTACCAATTCCCATCTCAGGGAATTGGTTTCTGATCATGCTGCATGGACTTCATCACGCCCCAACAACTGGGACAGGTTATCTATATCTGTGGTCTCCATTACGCTCGGGTAGAGTCATTTTAAGTAATAGCTTTGCGTTCTGTAACTCTTACCTTATCTCTGCAGGTGCGTACGTTGTCTGAATACTCTGTGGGCTGCAAGACTAGATGGAAAAGGGTTCCCCCTGTTGTCAATGAGAGAAAAGGAACATGAAATAATTATAAATGGGGGATCCCAATTCTATGGCTCCCTTTCACCCTGCTATGCGTCCTTACGATATTCTGGGCACCGCGTTCCCTTCTCACTTGTGATTTTGGGTTAAGGAGATCTCCATCCTGCCATCGTGCAGGGGTGCATTGATAATGAGGCGAGAAGAAATCTCCTAACTGAAGAGTTCGCAAGAGCCTCGAGATTGTAAGTATCTTGAAGTTCTGAGCTTTGCTGTAGTCAGATTTGGGTTGTATTCGCCGAGGGAAAATAGATTGACTGTGGTGATTTATTATCTTGTAAATGTTTTAATCTTCTCCTTCTTTCTCTTGCAGATTTGACAAAGAAAAAAAACACGTGGGAACGTGTCGTTTTCAGTGAACACCACAAAGCCTTGTTCCTGAAGGTAAGGCTGCGCGCCTAAATGGAAGGGCGTGCAGTGATACTTGACTTAGTGTCTTACTGTAGTTTTCTGCTGCGTGGCCGAGCGCTTGGAATGCTCTGAAAAGTTCTTAGGTAATGCAGTATTTAAGCACGTAGTTTTGCTCTCATGCGCGGCCTGTGAAATAATCTCTCTTTTAAGTAAATACCTTGTCTTTCAGGTTGATGGACTGTCCGAGGTCGGAGCCTCTGCGATAGCAGGCCGTGGCTAAAGAAAAGACGTTGCAGGTCTGTGGTGCGGGACTCTGAGAAGAGCTCCACCTACTTGAAGACTGCTGCTGCGGAATTCGTATCAGGTATGTCAGATCTTTAGTCATAAAATGACTTTCTATTCCTTTTACAGGTCTGAGAGCTGAGAGCCGGTAAGCGTTGCACTGCTATCAGCAGAACCAACATGAAGCACGTGAAAAGGCGCGGTGGCGCTTATATAGTCCTCCAAGCCCAACTACTAATTCTCTCGTGCAAAATCAGTCTGTGACCCACCAGGCGGCCATTTTAAGCGAAACCTGCAGCATTGAATCTCTGTGGGTCCCACTGGGGTTCTGGAGTGAATGAGTGCAAAGAATGTCTGCCACGCCATGCTAATACCCATCTTGTCCCCCCATGTCTGTACAAAGAAACATTTCTAGCCTACATTAAGTGTCCCAGCCCCCTGATGCTCGAGTTGATCATTAAAAACCCCTTTCAGGAAGCTACTCGAGGAATGGGTGTCTGCTAATACCGACAAGGTTACAGGAATTAATCTGGACATCGTTTTGGGTCTTCCCTATATTCAGGGAAAAATATACATACCACCTCGGGAGGCGTGGCCCCGACATTGGAATTCTCACGTTGTTGGTTCCGATGGCCTTCTATGTCCCGGGACGTCATTGACCATATCTCTTTATGCACTATCTGTGCTCAGGTTAAATCAACTCATGGTAGGCCTGTGGGATTGCTGTAACCACTAGGAAAGGAACGTAGGGGTGCACTGACTAGTCAAATTTCAAAGTTAAGCAACTTGTTTCACTTCTGTAAACATTCAGGATGCTGGTGTTAAATTTAACTCAACATGTGTACTGTATACAGAATCCTCTTCAGGTGCAAACGGGCTATAGTCACAAGGCCACTTGGGACAACGAATAAGAACAGAACTATGTACCACTACATAGTAGGCCCAAATGCACTCTTAGGGGGACCGTAGTCCCAATTAAGATTAGGTAAAGGTAAGAGCAAAATACCTCACTCACAGTGAGGAAAATCCTTCACAGTAGTAATAATGTAGTTTCAATTGTAAACAGGATTAAATATCAATATACATTTCTCTAGAACCATTCAAAAGCAATTCAAAAACAAATCACTATCAGCATTACAGTGTTGATAGCAGTGTTTATTGTTGATCACACAAAGTTTTAAATGTCCATAACCCCAACTGAAACATCCAATTGAAGTCAATGACAATAAAGTAGTCATACATTATCCACCATATACAGAGTTGTCACAAAATTCCTTGTACGCATACAGGGTTTCACGAATTTCCTCATTCGTGATAGGAAGCAATCTGCAACCACTGCCCGTACCGTACAAATCCTGGCACATGATCTCTATGGACTTTATTGTAGAGCTGCCACGGGTCCAGGGGTTTGATACGGTATGGGTGGTGGTAGACTACTTCACCAAAATAGCACGGTTCATCACTTGCTCTGGTCTCCCACCTGGCTGGTTTGTTCCTCAACACGTATACCGTTCATATGGACTTCCTTCGGTCATTGTCACAGATAGAGGCACCCAATTTACGTCACATTTCTGGTGGGCCCTTTGCTCTTGCTTTGCAAAAGACAATAGGTTTTCTACCACCCACCATCCACAAACTGACGGGCAGACAGAACGCTTGAATGCTACATTAGAACAGTACCTACGGTTCCTGAGGCTGCAATACATAAAAAAATGGCTAGCGGTTTCGCATTCAGCAGAATTTGCATACAACAACTCAGTGCATTCAGCTACAGGTGTTTCCACATTTTATGCGCTGTATGGTTGCCATCCTTGCTCTATACCCTTGGAACCAGACCTGCCTACGAACAACCCAGCCGCTCTGGCCTGTGTCAGGGAACTGGCATCCCAGCACAAGGACATCCGGTCTCATCTTCTGAGAGCCCAGGAACAGGCCAAACGATTTGCAGATGAGCACTGTTCGCCGGCACCCATCTATCGGGTTGGCGTGCGCGTTTGGCTGTCTACTCGTAACCTTCGGATACCTGGAAAACAATCACTTGTTTGGCGCTTCATTGGCCCTTATGCCATCACATCATTGATTAATCCTGTGGCTGTGCGTCTGGCTCTACCTTCCTCCTGGCGGATACACCCGGTCTTCCACATGTCGTTGCTCAAGCCATGCCTTCCTGGTACTCGTCTTCCTTTCCATTCATCCCATGTTGTGGTGGATGGCGCTGAGGAATATGAAGTGGCGGCAATATTGAATCTGCGCATGAGGAAGGGCGTTCCGTTCTACCTTGTGGACTGGAAGGGCTATGATCCTGAGGACAGGATGTGGGAACCTCTTTCCAATATCCATGCCCCTGCTTTACTGCGTGCCTTCCATGCTTCCAGGGGCGTGGCTCTGCCTTTGGGGGTGGATACTGTTAGGATTCCGGGTTCATTTGCCCACTCCCAACCTCTTCGATCTCCCCCGCGGGTTCCTCTGTCATTGAATAAACAAAATGTGGCAGCCCTTTTCTTGCAGCGTTGGTGGTTGCCCTGGCGAAGGACCTCCGCAGCTCTACACCTTGTGAAAAGCCACAGCGTGCGGGGCGCTCACATGATCAGGTCAGCTGTTGTGCGTGGCAGGAAACGCCTCCAGCGGATCTGAAGTAGTCTGTTAGCCTGAAGCCCAGTGCTTCTGATAGACTCTGTTCTCTCTAGCAGCGCTACTTTGTTTCCCTTGCTTCTCTGATCTCTGACCTGACAAACTCTGCCTGTTACACCAGACTGTCTTTTGCCTGCCGTTTTGTTCATTGGATTCCAAGCGCATTGCCGAACCCTGCCTGCTGTCGGACTGTCTTTTGCCTGCCGTTTTGTTCATTGAATTACAAGCACGTTGCCGAACCCTGCCTGCTGTCGGACTGTCTTTTGCCTGCCGTTTTGTTCATTGAATTACAAGCACTTTGCCGAACCCTGCCTGCTGTCGGATTGCCTTTTGCCTCACGTTGGAGTTTTGTTGCTCCGCTTCCCGGAGTCGCCGCTGCCGAGCGACCCATGTGGATCTCGCCGCATTGCACGTTACTTCAGTGCAGCGTACCATTTCGGATCCATCTCCGTTCCATCAGGTACTGTTACCCGGCATTGTGTGACTTTAACCACAATCTGCCTCAAAGATTGTTTCGCCTGCCTGAACTTGCTTACCTTAGATTCCCATAGTATCCTCCCAGCCTTCAGTGAACCGCTTTCTGAACTTTTGTTGACAGTGCACTTTAGACCGCCCTGCAGTTTAAGTAGTGCACCAACCCGGCTCTAGAGCGACCCTCGTTGTTTATTATTTTACCCTTTCGTTGTCCTCTTATCCCGGACTCCTGCTCTCTTCCTGGGCTCCCTTTTACTCTGTTGATCTCACCCTGTGCTGTCTGGTAAGGAAAAAGCTTTGGTTACCTTCACTACAGTATCATAAGAAAGGGCATCCATATTGAAAGGTTATATGGTTTGCTCATGTCTCACATTAGGTACCCAAAAACAGCTCACTGGTTCCTTATTCCTTTCACACCAAGCTCCATCTAACAGGTTAATAGCCACACCCAGAGTTGTTTGTCTGCTTTACAGTTGGCTTGCGGTAACCATTGTTCCATTTTTCCTTACAACTTGGGTCCTTAGCAGTGTGTGCTACCCACTCTTTCGCTTGATCAACTCCTCTGTCTGGCATTCATCGGACTACAGCAGAGGGGTGTATCGAGAGGAAGAGCTCCCTCGGATGAGGTGGCCTGGGTTAAGGAAGAACCCAGGCTCTTCAAGCAAGCTGATCGGGTCAGGAAGACATCTCACCTCTTTTTGGTTTCTTTATCTATCCTAGTCGGTGAGTAATATGTGAGTAATATGTTGGTAGAGGTTAATTTGCTATACTTCTTAGGGTTTCCTGCACCCTGTGGGGACCCCCAACCATAGGCTCAGCCACCCAAGTGGTTGGTCCCGGGATTCCCAGTGTCCTTTGCTGCTTCGTTGGGGCTCTGTGTTTCTCCTTGGCTTGCAGCAGCGGTCCTGCGGCTTCAGGCCCACATCGGTGTCTCCCTTCTCTCCAGACCGCGTGCCCCTGCAGTGCTGCGCTGCTGGAGCTTCCTGCAGCCAGTCTCTTGGTTTTCTCAGTGGGTCTTGTGGAGACTGCCTCTTCAGCATCTCCGTGGCTGGGTCTGCTCCTGCTGCCTTTGTCTGCTAGCCTCGGTAACTCTTGTGGTTCCACTCCTGAGCATCTGACTTCCGGGTAAGACAGTTGGCAGTTTGAAGCTAGTTCCTTTCAGTGATTCCTGCAGATCCACACCTTTTCCTCGTCTGAGTCCTTTCTGGTTTTGGATCATGATATTCATCTCTATTCTTCCTCGTCTCAGTCCTTTCTACTTTTTGCATACTACAGATGTATATGGGATAGGAGGGTAGAGGTGAAGAGAGTGGGGGTGAAGCAGAGGTGGAGGTGTTGAGTGAATACTGCGTTCTCCCACAATAGTCATCACTGGTTCCATAGGGGTTTCCCCTCCCATGAGATCCACCCGCTGAGTACCACTCCCAGGGGGGCTATATGTAAGTGGCCTTACTTCCCTGTCCTCATGGAAAGGGGCTGACCCCCATGAAAGTGGTCACGACATCCTGGGATTCATCACAACAGTAATGAGAAGGATTAGTTATGTACACAAACTTTTTCCCAACTGTTATTTTCACCGACCCACAGGATTTTGTTTAATTGCTCAGGCGGAGATGGGAGCACAACATAATTTAAATGTCTGCCTTTTGTACCAGCTTCATCTAGCACATATTTCTGCATTATCGCCAGCGTGGCGGTAATGTAATGGTTTCCTGTGGAATCCACCTTAAATTACCTCCTGGTAAAAGCAGATAGGTTCCAAAGGATTACACTGTAAATGCTTCCCACGGTCGTTAATTGCAGAAGACATTTGCAATTTTCTTTTCCAAAAATGTTGTGGAAAAGAGAAGAATAGAGGTGATTTTCGCTTTGTTTTACTCTTATGTTTTACACTATGTCGTGGAAGTGATGAAGGGACATTCTTGCACAAAAAATTCAAACAGAGCCGGATACCATGCAGTTAACGCTTTAGGGAACATGATCCCTTCTGAATCAAGAATACAATTCCGGGTGTATTTTTCCTTTGTTTTTTAATCTCTGTAATAATAATTTGTTGTGTTCATGTGGAAGAAAAATTGCCAGGTAAGTAATGCAGGTATTTCCTCCACATTACAACCAGGGCCAGAATTAGGTGGTGTGGTAAAAGCTGTGATCATTTTGTTACCCCCACTTTTCTACTACACCACCACGCTCATAACAAAGCCCCCGATTCCCTCTTCACTCACCCCACGGCAACACAAAAAGAAAAAAAGATCTTGCAGAGAAATGCTGTATCTGTCTGCTGTAATGGTTTTGTAGTTGGTTATGATTTCCATAATCTTGTGTCGCAATGTCAGAGGAGGAGAATACAATCTACAGTTGTCTTCACCATGCATACCTCTTTTAGATGATTCCTTAATTTCAGATTGTGTTAATAGCAAAAGTGCTTTTAATAAATTTAAGGTGCAGGGGAGATAACAGATAACATATGGGTTGTAAGATAAATGCAAACAGATTAAGTTCCTAATGGAGGAACTCCCGTCCCCTGCACACTTTCACAAGCTCAGAAAATGAGCCAAACAGTTTGGGTTAACTTTTGTTCACACTATAAGTGTGTTTATGTATAACAGAGTTTTTCAATTGATTTAAACAAACAACCAATTTGTGATTCTCAATGATGAACATCAAGACATAATTCTTTAAAATCTTCATATGTAGTTTTATTCAATTTTTCAAAAGTGGCCCAACACGTTTCGAGAAATACATCTCTTCTTCAGGGACATATTCAATATTTCAATCACATCTAAAGAAAGATTTCAAAAAAGCATATAATTACTTGTTTAGCAGAGTATTACCAAATTACTCAAAATTAATTTTGTTAAAACAGATACGGAACCTTAATTCAGGTGTTGTAAACTCTTGTACTTATATTAATCTCTTCAACAAATAAGTAATTGTCAATTTGCACAAATAAAAACTAATATTTGACCTCATAGAGTATCTTCAATTTAGGTATGATGGTAGTTGCATTGCCTATATAGAAACTAAAGACCATTAATGCAGCTGTCTGAAAAGTTGCATCAGGTACTCAAAAATAGGGAGCTGTAACTCAATATTTGCGGTAAATGATACCAATCATATTGTCCAGAAATACATGTCTGTGTCATATAGATCACTTATAGGGGCCGATTCATGGAACAAATGTGTGCCGAAAATTGTGGCGCAAGCAGGTGCAAGCGTGAAAAAGCAAGCGCACGCCTGCGATTCATGGAAGGGCCTGCGCGTGTTTTCCCCTGGATGTGCGCCAAATCCGTGCCTGGCGCACATGGGCGCACATGTCATTGCAACATCCAGAACGCCATGCGTGACGCGCACAGCGAAAAAGCACACATTGTTAGAGCACACACCAAAAAGGGGGCGGAACATGCGTAATGGGGAACAACGCGTGAAAATAAGGGCGGAACTGAGGATGTACTCCTGGGACGTACACGGAATGCCCACACCCACGCGATCCACATGTATTCACGGAATCGAATAGGGGAAGCCCGGGCACGGCCAAAGACACGCACAGGCCTAAACACGTCCACCACACGAAGGCAGGCGGTAGCGTCCCTTCACATTACAAAAGTGTGCGCAAACAACAAACACGTATATATAGGTATGATGAATGTCCCATTCTGTGGCCCCCTAGGAGAAATGACGTGTCAAGCAACGCTCAGGCATCCCAAAAAAGCAAGAAAAAGAGATATGTGACCCCTGTAGCCCATGTGCGTGTAAAAAAATACACGCAGTACGCTGTGGCAACCAGGAACACAAAAAATATGTACGTGATCAACACGCAGGCTAGTATACCCAGAAGAAAAGGGGTAAGCGACTAACAGGGACACCCGCATTATGAAAAATAGCATGGGTGACTCACTGTCTGCCTTGCGTGTAGAAGAATGCATAGCCAACACCCACGCCAAAAGAAGAAGTACGCACTGTAGCCGCTGTGAAGTAATCGCGTGTGAACCCCAACGCCTGGAAAACACACGCACCGCTTTCCACGAAAAGCACGTACAGAGCGATGGAAACCCACGTGGGACCTTCAACCCGTGCCAGGGAAACCCCCGCGCGCATGTTACGTCACCTACGCGCTTACACGCCAAGGCTTTTCCTCGGAATTCACGCAAACGTGCTGTTTTTCACGTGCCAAATCACTCCGTATTAAGCTGGCCACGCGACAACACACGGAAGACCACGTTCCTGCCCAGAAAGCCGAATTACTGCCCCCCAGAGCGCTGAGCAGCCTCCCACGAGCCAACTGCTGCTGCCTGCCTGCTGCCACTGTGCCCTGCCATTTGATGCCTGAACATCTGCCATCTGCAGGGGCCCAGTTGCTGTGACCACCCCTGCTGGAACAGAAGACTCCCGACTGGCGTTCCATCACTCCACTGCCCAGCCCCAGGACCCAGTTGCCCACCCACACCTGCCTCGGCGATTGCCATGTCCGACACAACACCTTCCGGCAAAGTGGTGTTAGGCAGAATCCACTGCAGTTCCCTTGGGGAGCACTACAGCAGATTAAGACTACAGGTATAGGCAATAAATTCCCTTTGGTATCAGTCTGTACCACAAAGATTTAGTTGGTAGCTGTGGCTGAGCAGTCAGACTTATCTCAAGAGGAAGATGAGCAGTATTCAGGGTTTACACATTAGGACTACAGTACTTATGGCACTAGGAAACACTGACCAAAGCTTTGTATTAAAAAGAATATATATTTATTTTACACACTTCTAGTTCAACACATAAATCACAGTTATCAAAGTAAGTTAAAACAGTCGAGAAAAGTATGCACACTCCCTATTTAAATTATTAGACAAGTTTGAACGAGAGTGAAAACTGAGCAAAATGGCACAGGGTCAAACAAGCAAAAATGGCACTCTAGTAATTTCACAAAAGGGAGGGAAAGGACAAGTTATACAGAGTTAACCTCTTAGACACACTAGCAACACTTCCCAAGTGGATTGTGAACACGTTAGGCAAGGTAGCACTTCAGCAATTGTCATACATAGGTGAAAACCAAGCAAAATGGCACTTCAGCAATACTTAAGAGGGAAGGAAGAGTGGTTATAAGAGTTTCTGGTGCATCAACACAGTTGAGGGTGAAAAGCAATCTAATGAAGGCCGTTGTAACAGCTTTATCCGAAGTCAATAGGCCTGTGCCAGAGTTAGTGGTACAGGGCAATGTGCCCAGGATCAAACTGTTCCAGTAGCTGCAGTCAAGTCTTTGGTTTAACGATTCAAAAGAAGGGTGCAGAAACTAAAAGATAATGTTAGTCGATAGGGGCGGCCAACACAGGAGGTCCAGCAGAGGAACAGTGGCTCTCGTCGTGGAGGAAGGTTCGAGTTACTACACTGCCCAGGGAAGAAGCCAGCCGCGGTGATGCCAAAACAGATTAAAAGGTACGCTGCTTTAAATCGCAGTCGTGGTGGACGGATGCCTGGCTATCTTGTCTCAGAGTGCAGGGCACTTTCTATTCGACGAAAGCAGGTCCTGGAAGGCAATTGGCGAACTGGGTGGCCCCACCAGCTCAAGGGAAGAAGGCTCTTGTAGATGAAGATCTTCTCTCGTCGTGTGGAAAGAAGTGGTGAGACGCTGCAGCAGGGCTTCACCAGTGGTTCAGTCGTTGCAGATGTCTTTGGCTTCTCTCCTCTTCGGCTTCTTAGTTCCAGTGGCAATGTCTTGTCCTCCAGTCCTCAGGACCCTGCTTTTATGCAGCAAGACCCCCATTCATACAGCCTAGCTTTCACTCACACAGTGGGGTGGCTCTCCTGGCGGGAGAACCCCTCAGCCTATCAGGGAAGAGTGCGACTTGGGTTGCGTTGGCAACCCTGTCCAGGGTGCCTATTCCCCCTCCCACACATCCTGTCTACCCCAGACTCAGTGGCGCCTAGAGGAGGGCTTCTGTGCAGAAGCCCGCCGAAAGGACGAACAAAGGATCCCGACCTGGGTAAGGACTACAGAGAAAGACACGAGAAAGAAATTAAATCAAAGTTCAGGCAATAAAAACCTACCGGAGTGACTGGTCACCAGGGGGCGCGCGGATGAGGATTGTCTCCATGTGAGCTCCGTGACTTTGGGTCCCTGAGATGGATTGAGCCCCCATTCTTACGACCCCCGAGACCCGAAGTCGACGTGCTGCTGGCTGAGGACCCTCCACCCCCAAGCTGACAGAAAACCCGAAGGAAATTGGTTCCTGTAAGCCCGAGAAACTTGTGTTTGAAAAAGACTCCACGGACACCAGCTCCGCGGCCCTTCCCTGGAGGCCTGCGCAGCAGTGAAAGGCGAACCCCTGAGCCTGCAGAGTGAGCGAGGGCAGGACACACTCTGCTTCGTGTTCAGGTGTTTTCACGCCCCCTGATGTTCTCCTGCACAAGGAGAATACAACGACCTGCGTTGCGTCGGCGGCGCTTGGAAAAAGAGACATTGGACTGGAGCCTGATAATATCCTCCATTTGGATATGGTAGGCGGCCGCCCCTCCCATCCGGAGACCATCGCGTAGTGCGCGTTCTCACTCCACACCCACGGAGCCTCCTGCGCTTCATCCCACAGAAGACGAGGCAGCGCTGCAAAGCTTCCTCCCCCCTCCCTCGCCGGGGACCGAGGAGCGGACGCCCTTGCCGGCTCAGGGCCCCGCACAGCGCGTACGCATCCTGCATCCCCTGCCCTTTGGAATTCTGCTCTGCGGATCACGCAGCCGCGGGTCTGGGTCTCCATCTCCCCCCCCCGCTGGGGCCCGCGAGTCCAGAGGATCACTTTGCTTGCATTTAACCCTGCAGGCTTGCGTCCCCCAACCCCGGAAAAGAGGAGGGCACACGCCCTGGAGGTATAGAGGAGCACCTTGACGGCCACAGCTGGACACTCCCCAACCCTAGAAGTCCCGTGCACCCACGCTGGGACACCAAACTCCCTCCAGTTACCAACCCTACATAAAACACCCAAGCCGTCCAAAAGAGACATACTAGCTGTGGCCGGAAACGTCCCAAGCAGCACTTCTCCAAGTCTCACACATCTGAACAGAGGAACAAGTTAAAGACTTGCAACATTGAGGAAGAGAGTGTTCACCCTCACTACTGTAACTTTCAATTGCCAAGGGACACAGCCTACATACAAGAGCCCTTCCAGTGTGGAACAAGTGGTCATTGAATGCGAATTCTGATTCCTGAATCCCTCAAATCAGACAAAGACCCCGAGGGCGCCTGCGGGCCTGTCACCCAAGTAGAGGAACTCCAAGCGATTCTCCTGTGCCTGCTTAACGCCCACACCCTGCCTATGCCACCAACCGCAGCAGAAGCACCTCCACTAACGTGCAGTAAGAGAACCACGACTATTGACAGAGCAGGGCAGAGGATTGGGCCCCCGAATCAGGGGCGTGTGCCTCCTCTACCCCGGACCACATCTCCTTGTTGAACGCCACCAGTGATACCACTGAAACCTTGGGGTGCCCATGAACATAAGAGAAAAGCTTGCCCCATTCTCCTAAGTCTCGACTCCTGCTGAGAACCGGGAGCATAACATGACGAATAAAGACACTCCGGTGAGTGAATCAGCAGCTACCAAAGGGGACATTGTGGCCTTACTGAGCGAAATAAAAAATAAGGGTACCAGCATTGGCTCCAAAATAGACAAGATCACGCAACGCCTACATACTATGGAGGGAAAGACTCTATGGGGTCGAAAACAACCAGGCATCCATAGACATCCTAGAAACACAGTTGGATCAATGGATGAAGCAATTGGAACAACGTGAAGAGAACTTTAAACTCAAACTTGATGACTTGGAAAACGGAAAAGACGGAACAACCTGAGAATTTTTCGGCATCCCAGAACGAGAAGGGGAGATGGAGAACGAATTGAGGAATACTCTACACAATATCATTAAACTCCTAGTCGCTGACGACGCAATCAACGAGCCCAAGACGGAGAGAATACATAGAGCCGGAGGCCCCCCAGGTGGACAAAGATCTGTCCTTGCTCGATTCCATCGCTTCCAGGACAAAACTAGGATCCTTGAGAAGGCAAGGGCCAGCGATTCAATCACTCTAGGAGGAGCCCAGATCTTGATATACCAAGACCTATCCTCTCTAACGCTAGCACTTCGACGGATGTGCGGACCCATCACTAAACACCTGAAAGAAAAGAATATGAGATATAGATGGGGATACCCCTTCTCCCTCTCCTTCGAATACAACGGCAACAAAATCAAACTAAGCTCCGAAAGAGAAATCAAGGCCTGTATCTCGGACCTCCTTGGACCCTGCACAGAGGAACAAGATCGGGAAGACCCACAACGAGAAGATAGAGGATGGCGCATACAGGGCTCCAGACGGAAACGAGTTAAGGGGTCGAGGAAATTCCGGAGGGGTAACACCCCCCCCCACCGGAGGGAATGGACCCCTGATTCGAATTTGTGGTAAGATGACATTTATTCCATCACATATGTTAATGACCCGAATGAAGAAAGGAAGCACTAGGTTAAAAGAGTTTCGGAACATACACACGAAAGGGGGGGTTGAAATGGGGCTCAATTAAGACTGAGACGTTATAGTGAGCAAAGGGACGTGAAGTAACAGTCCCCAACGGTGGTTCGATGCAGGACCTGTGCTCAAACCCGGGTTCGATCGGACGCCGCCAATTCGGGAAGGGCAGGGGGTGTGGGAGGGGGCTGGGCAGACGTGAATTGGGCAAAAGTTGTAGCAACATTGGTGATATATCAGAACATTCAAGACAAAGTGGGTTTATACGTACATTCTACTAGTTTGACACGGGTCACAAACTTGCAATTAACAAGCCCTAACCATGGCACCTATTGAAGAGCAGAAGGGTAAGGAGTCCCTCAGGATAGGAACACTTAACGTAAAAGGACTAAACTCAGCGACCAAGAGATCACTAGTGGCCAGAGACTTTCGTAGATCTCAAGTCGACATTCTTCTTCTACAAGAGACAAAGTTTGCCAAGGGGGAAGAACGATGTATAATTGGGAAACGAGGAGGAATGGAATTCTGGGGCTCTGGGCCACTCAGGAAAGGAGGGGTTGGTATTCTGATCAGGAAAGGGATCGATTTAGAGGTAGACGAGACTTGGTCTGATGTAAGCGGGCGTGCCCTCCTGATAGCAGGGAACATCGCAAAGGTTAAAACAACGATTGCAGTAATACATTCCCCTAACACAGGAGAGGCCAAGTTCCTAGAAAAGACAATACCCAAAATAATGATGGAAGCCTCTGGCCATATCGAAACGAGAAACCAAACAAGGGGAAATTGCACTGAGCTATTCGACATAACGGAGATGTATAACTTGAAAGATGTGTGGAGGATCAAACATCCAAATGAAAGAGGCTACACATTCTATTCCAACCCGCACAAAACATTTACCCAAATCGACTACCTGTACCTTACCAAAGAACTCCTTGAGACCACAACACAATCGGAAATAATCCCGATAACATGGTCAGACCACGACATGGTCCTGGTGGACATAGAATGGGTAAATTTGCCTGTCCAGGGAGGGAAGTGGTGGTGCAACGAGACCCTATGGAAAGACGCAGTCTTTAAAACTGAAATGGAAACTGAAATAAATGAATACTTCAAGTTGAATAATAGAGGTGAGGTCTCCAAGCAAACAATATGGGAAGCGGGTAAGGCCACATGGAGAGGCATCCTAATACATGAGGGATCTACCAAGAAGAGAGAGCGGACGATTATATAACACAGACTTAGGTCAGAAATTCGTCAATTGGAAAGCGATATAAGGGGAAACCCTGGCCTAGCCCAAGACAACATAAATACAGCACAGTGCAAGAGGGAGGAACTAAGACTATTAGAACATGAGCAAATTTTGCGTAAACTCTGACTCCTCAAACAGAAATTTTACAAAAAAGGGGGACAAAGCTGATGCACTGTTAGCAGCCAGACTCAGAGAGCAAAGAGCAGAGCAGAAAGTGAAAGAGATTATCGCAGAAAACCCCTCAACAGCTCACACCCCCCACACTGTCTCGGAGAGTTTTGCTAACTTCTTCGAAACATTATACACCTCTGACCGAGTCCCGAGCTATCAAACACAGACCACTATCTATCCTCAATAGATATGCCTAAAATATCGTATACAGAATCCAAACTTCTAGAAACCCCAATATCCGAATCTGAGGTCCGGGATGCAATTAAAAGATGAACTATGGGTAAGCCTTCCGGGGAAGATGGTTATACCGCTGGGTTTTACAAAACCTTCAGTGCACAGCTAACACCATTCCTGACAGAATTATTCAATGAGATACTAGAAACAGGAGAAGCCCCCCACTCCTTTACAAAAACACTAATAACAGTAATTCCAAAGGAAGGGGGAAACCCCAAATATTGTGGATCGTATCGTCCCATCTCCCTACTCAACCTCGATGCCAAAATTTACACCAGGGTGCTAGCCGCCCGACTGGAAGTACTGATGCCTCACCTCATACACAACGATCAAGTCGGATTTATACTAGGTAGGCAAGGGGCTGATACCATAGGCCATAGGCCCATTATCCACCATTCAAGATATCCAGATAAAAGTGGTCCTAACAAAACCCGAATGGACTGCCTAGTTGAAAAGAGACCTCACCCCATTCGAAAAACTCCTAGACACTAAAAATGAGATGAAAGAGCTGATATCCCTAATGTGCAAGGAACTCATAGAAGCGGGGGACGGGTCCACGGACCAACTCAGAAGCAGATGGGAAAGAGATATAGGAGAAGAGATAAGCCCCGAGCAGTGGGAAACAATGTGCAAAGCTGCATCTAAAACATCCCTATCTAGTCAATATAAATTACATGCCATCAAACTCCTACACAGGTGGCAATACGACCCACTCAAGCTGTCTAGAATGTTCCAAACAACGAGCCCAAGATGCTGGAGGGACTGTGGTGAGATAGCCAACTATTGGCATATGTGGTGGAGCTGCACATACATAAAAATATACTGGGAGGAGGTCCTGGGGAGGATTAAGGAAATAGATGGCATACAAAGAGACACCGATCCTCTTCTGACTCTGTTTGGCCTGGAAAAAGATGAAGATGACTGGACTAGATTGAAAGGACTGGCCCCACAGCTACTACTAGCTGCCTGTGCGCTGCTAGTAACGAGATGGAAATCCAAGACAGTCCCAAGCAAAAAGGAATGGATCAACTTGGCAACCAACATTTTTACAATGGAAATGATCACAGCCTCCTTACACAATAAAGAATCGCAATGCGAGACCTTATGGTGAGACTTCCGAAACAAACATCTCGTAGAGACCACGGACTCCCAGCCCGAACAAACTTCATGGTCATAATGTAAGCCAAAAAACCCTAAAACTGACATTGAGAAACAAGTGTGACCCAGCAAGCAAGAAAACCCCATGACAGTAGATGTACAACTATTCATCTCACGCACGTCAAAACGGAAAGATGACTTAATGATGTCTGACCAACCAATGGGGGGAGGGGTGGGTATGGGAGGTGTTTTTGTTGATTGTTACAACCAAAGAACAGATCCGAATATTATGATGACCTAACGTATTTAAAAAAAAAAACCTAAACCTTGTCTTTTGATGTAACCATAAGCTAATAGTTATGTATCACAGAATGTGTATAACCTTTGTTTAAAATCTATAAAATCAAATAAAAAAAAAAAAAACTACCAGAGTAAAGTTAATATTACAATAAACCAGCGGTATGTTAGAGGCTGTCAGTAAAAGTGGTAATCTCGAACAATGGGAAAATCCCAAAGGAAAATATTTGCGGTCGAATATTTACAGTAGTAACCACTGCCACCAGCCAGAAACTTTCGAGAGAGGGTCTGTACGGTACCCCCTCAAAAATGAACACTAGGGAAAAACTATTAACCCTTTCCAGTACCTCCATAGTAACATGGGTTGTACTGATTTTGTTCATAAGATTTGACTAGTAAAGTCAATGGGACTTTACATGCCCTGGGAGACAGTAGTCAGTCCCAGGGTAAGGAGTTTATGTTTGGGGGTCGCTATGACACCCCTGTGGTATGGCACAGACGGTGCTGTATATCACACATGTAAAAAGATGGTTCCCGGACTGGCCACCAGGGGGCGCACGGATGGCAAGCTCCTCCGCGTGAGCTCCGCACCGAGGTCCATTAAAAGTGGTATGAGCCCCCACTATTGGACCCCCCCTTGGGACATGACCGACTAATCCGGATGCCCCAAGGCGTGCTGCACGCCCCGTGAAAAGCACACTAAAAAACGGAGGAGTTTTCGCAGAGATATCGACTTGTGAAAACCAGAGCGGCATCTGCGTAGGCGGACTGACCTCTCCTCGGCACCAGCCCGGCCTGTCCCAACATACTCGAGGCTCCGGAGCGGCGGTTCCATCCACCCGCTGGCCGCCCTGCACGGGACCCACACCTCGCGGGAAGCGACCGGGAGCTCGTCGGTCGGAGACCCGGCGGCCCGGACCCCACAAGCATCTGAAGACGCCCGCGCTCCTCAGAAGAGAGGTACGGCTGGTGCGGGGCGCTGCCCGGGGTGAGGTCCCGCCTAACCGACCACCACCAAAGAGGCCCTCTGCTGTGGGGACCCCCCTGCGCACCTGTTGAGATCGGCTCCCTGCGACGACCCCTCCGCGCGGGGCTCCGTTCCAAAGCCCCACAGTATCCTTAGGCCGGCACGCCAGGCCGTACTTGCGAAAAGGGAGGCACATGCCCGGACCTCTCTGGAGGAAGAGCACGCACAGGCCCTGCACGGAGTAGCCCCCCACTTAGCCCAGTGAGCGACCGCAGGCAATCTCCTGAACCAATTTCGCCTGGGTACCTGGCTCCAGATCCGGCGGCGACAATCGTGGTGGGCCCCCGCCGCCTCACCCCACTCACGACACCATAGTAAACCGCGATTGGGGTGGGTTTCCAGGCCCGCAGAATCTGGCAACCCAGCACAACACCACGAAACCTGCCGACCGAGGGGGCAAATCAAGCATCCCTGACCCAACAGTTGGACATTGAAAGGGGTCAGCAACCCACAGAACTTGGAGCGAGAAGCAGACTGAATCCACACCTCTTTGAACACCTCTGGGAAATCCTGAGCTCATCTTGCTGAGAGCTGGGCCAGATCTGCCCCTCTATTCATATCCCCACCCGCCGAACAACTCAGGGAGCCCCGGCGTGGCACGGAGTGCGTCCCTTACGCACTCAAAAGTACAGCAGAACCTCTGCCCCACCACTAAAACCACCATCTCACAAACTGTCACATGAACGCCAAGGAGAGATTGGCCCCATACCACTTCTCACCACAGTCGGAAAACCACTGCTCACTTCGCTCCCCTACGATGGCACTACAAAAACGTGAAGCAGCTTCGACTAAAGCGGATGTTGCTGATATCCTCGCTGAGATGAGGAGTATGAGAGCAGATATCGGTGGTAAGATAGACAAAATCACCCAGAGGATGGATAAGATGGAGGACAGATTAGAGGAGGTAGAGCATAATCAGACATCCCTGACCACTTTAGAGACCCAAATGGATGTACGCATTACGGAACTTGAAGCCAGAGAGGAAGAATTCCGCCTAAATATTGACGATCTGGAAAATAGGGAACGGCGGAATAATATACGCATCTTTGGCATTCCAGAAAATGAAGGCGAGACTGAGATGGACTTGAAGAGAACTCTGCACACCTTAATGAAGGCGTTGTTCAATGATGACTCGGTTGATGAGCCCAAAATTGACCGCATCCACAGAGCCGGTGGAAAACCAGGAGGTCCTAGATCAGTCCTCGCCAGATTCCATAATTACCCAGACAAAGCCAGAGTCTTGGAAAAGTCCAGACACACCCCTCAAGTGAGGTTGGGCACCGCAAACGTCACCATCTACCAGGACCTCTCCTCACTCACCTTGGCAATGAGAAGAAAGTGCCTCCCTCTCAACAAAATGTTGAAAGAGAAGGAGGTGAGATATCGCTGGGGATACCCCTTCTCACTCGCCTTTCAATGGGAGGGCAGCGCCATAAAACTAATCACCGAAAAGGACGTGCAGAATTGCATTGCCGACCTACTAGGAACCCATGAAGAAGAACCCTTGCAGAGTGGGAAAAGATCTGAGGTTAGGGAATGGCACACTAAGAGCCCACAAAGAAAGAAGATGCTCGGTGCTAGGAAATATAGGCGGATGAACAATTCCCCGAACGCCGAGCAATGATGTCGCCCAGAGCGTTGGACTACCCTCCCACGGGTGCACCCTAAGTCGGTCACTTAGCTCATTGAGATAACTACGCATCGACTTGCACCGAATGACCACGAACGAAGGTGAGACTTACAACCCCCCTTACCCTGCCCATATCAAGGCGGAAATCCAACCCAGAAATTGGCCGAGGACAAGGTACCACTCATGAGATAGGAGCCTATGCGCTCTGGTTGGCACTTGGGTCGGGCGGGGGGAACAAGGGTTCATGAGCCACCTGGAGGCGAGGGAGGCATAAGAAGTGGGAATGTGATGTAAATTGGCATAATGGTTTAGTTTGTTAACAAACGTTTGAATTGCAAGGGGGAAGTTGGGGGCTCATCGTTATGTTGTAACACTATATAATTGGGACAGTTCGATGTACGGTTCCCGCTGGTGGTCCGAGGACGTCAGGGTGAATATAACCCAGCCGAATCGGACGCCATGTGGTTTGGGGGGAGGGAAGGGTGGGAAAACACAACCCAAAGGGACGGAACGATATGCGAGGGCGGGGGAGACGGAAATAGCCATGAAACTTCAGTCTGCTGAGCATCCGGAATATGATTCGGTCCTATCAAGATCGCTCAGTCTTTGGTGCTCGCGCACAAATTCCGACACACAGCTCGAATCAGATATTGAGATAGGGAGACAGATGCAGACAATGGGCTACCTTATACAAGACAATAACAATTGGCGACGACACTTAGAAGCCATAAATTACGTACATGCACACTCAATGTGAAAGGCCTGAATTCCCCCACAAAACGCTCTTTAGTGGCGAGAGAATTTAAGAGAATCAACATAGATATCATGTTCCCGCAGGAAACGAAATATCAGAAGGGGGAAGAGAGAGCGATCCCCAGCGGTCTAGTGGGACATACCTTCTGGAGTTCGGGTGTCCTGAAAAAAGCTGGGCTTGGGATCCTGATCCGGAAGAACCTCTGCATGAAGATCCTCAATTCCTGGTCCGACACTGAGGGTAGAGCCCTAGTAGTAGTAGGATCCATTAAGAATACTGTTGTGACCCTAGCTACAATTTACGCACCTAACCAAGGCCAGAAGAGATTCCTCCTTAAAACAACAGAATGGTTGTTTCACAAAGCACAAGGGCACACAATACTTGAGGGGGACCTTAATACATGGATGAATAGTACCATGGATAGGCAAACCTCATCCGACACCTCCCACCCCTCCAAGGCAAATGAGTACGCAGACATCTACACAACCCTTGCTTTGTACAGCCTTTCGGATAGCTGGCGCCACCTACACCCAGCGGACAAAGGATTCACCTTCCGCTCTCTCTACCCCACGACACGCTCACTAGAATAGATTACGTATTTCTCTCCGAAGCCCTAATGAAGATACTTCAGAACGCTGACATACACCCCATTGCATGGTCGGATCACGATATGGTCGTGGTGGATCTGGATTGGGATGGTCTTCCCCCATGCAACTCTAAGTGGAGATGCAATGAATCATTATGGTCTGACGTAGCCTTTAGGGAGGAACTGGAAAATGAAATTAAACAATTCTTCATAACTAATGATACTGGTCAGGTTGCAAAAACGAATGTGTGGGAAGCAGCAAAAGCCACGTTGCGAGGGGTCCTGATTAGAGAAGGGGCCAGGAAAAAAAGAGAACGCACTCTGATAGAGTACAACCTCAGAAAGAAATTGGCCACAGCGGAAAACCTAGCTCAGACATCCCCACAAAGCCGACCCATACACCTTGCTGAAGCCAAGGAACTCAGAGACGTGCTGAAAGCCCTTGAGATAGGCAAGGTTACCCAGACCTTACAATATTTGAAGCAAAAGTATTACGAAAAGGGAGACAAAGCTGACGCCCTCCTTGCGGCACGGCTTAGGGCGCAAAGGGCAGAAAGATGGGTAGACACGATAGAAAGAACAGATGGCACTTTAATAGACACAATAGAATCTTCCCCAGAAGGAATACAGGAGGCATTCGCCTTGTTCTATGAAGACCTATACACCAGTGACCCTCCCCCTCCGCCAGGGAGCGTAGATAACTATCTCAGGGGAATTGGCCTCCCTGCGTTATCGCACTCAGAGGCTGAGGTCCTCGACGCACCAGTCACCGAAGACGAGGTCTCCGATGCTATCAAACGTCTTAAGTTAGGGAAGGCACCGGGAGATGATGGATTCACCCCTGGCTTCTATAAAGCGTTCACTGCCTTCCTCACCCCCTTCCTGACAACCCTATTTAATGACATCTTTGAGACAGGCCGAGCACCCCCAACATTCACCCACGCCCTTCTAATGGTCATTCCGAAGGAGGGCAGAAACCCAAAACATTGTGGGTCGTACTGCCCAATATCACTCCTTAATATAGACGCTAAAATCTACGCCAGGGTAGTCGCGGCCAGGTTAGAAACGCACCTACCGAGGTTAATACACTCAGACCAAGTCGGCTTTGTGATGGGTAGACAGGGCGCAGACACGATGAGGAAGACCTTACACTTAATATATGAGGCACAGGGCAGGCACGACGACCCAACTCTCCTATCACTCGATGCCGAAAAGGCGTTTGACAGAGTCGATTGGGAGTTTTTGGAAAGGGTACTGGTTTGGATAGGTCTCGGGCCCAAACTCCGCCGCGCCATCAAAGCAATTTACACATCCCCCAAAACTTCAGTGGCAGTAAATGGTGGTTACTCGAGGTGGTTTCCATTGGAGAGGGGAACCAGACAAGGCTGCCCTCTGTCAGCCATATTATTTGTGTTATCCCTTGAACCGTTGGCACAGAGGCTAAGGCTTGACAAGAGGGTTTAGGGAATTGTAGTAGGAGACCAAGAATATAAACTAGGCCTATATGCAGATGACATCCTCCTGCACACAACCGACCCCCTAAGCTCGATACCGGCAGCTATGGAAATAATCGAGGAATATGGCCAACTGGCAGGTCTAAAGATTAACACAGGCAAATCGGTCCTCCTCCCGCTTGACAAAACTAGGGACGCGGAGGTGGAGCGCTTTACATCTTTGGGGATGAAGGTTAGCCTCACCACGTTGCGCTACCTGGGTATCAATGTCACCAGAGACCTGCAAGACTTATTTGAAGCCAACTTCCCTCCGATACTCCATACAATTCAAAAAGATATCGAGAGGTGGACAAGGCTCACCATCTCTTGGATGGGGCGCTTGAACGCAATTAAAATGGTCATCCTACCAAAGCTGCTATACATGTTCCAAATGCTCCCCATCCAAATGCCCAAGAAATTCTTTACAACTATAAAAAAGGCCCTGCACACCTTTCTATGGCAAGGCCAAAAACCGAGAGTACCTGTTGCTCTGCTCCATCTTAAGAAAGGCCTCCCAGATATAGAACTTTACTGTAGAGCAGCCCAACTAAGAGTACTAATCCCGCACGTCAGGCAGCAAAAAGAACCCCAATGGATAAGACTAGACAGCTATCACATACGACCATTCATTGTAGGGGAATGGTTATGGGTACCAGAGGCCCAATTAATGAACAGGGTTAAAAACCACCCCATTCTCGGGACCATATGGGACATATGGAAGCCAAACAAAGGAATGAAAGGAATTACAACTTGGCCCTCCCCCCTAGCACACCTATGGTCACCGGGGATTAGGGACGATATCCCAGATCAAGGAAGCTTTGACTCTTGGTACGATGCAGGACTTGAGAAGGCGGGGCAGTTATGGAGGAACAACACATTTATTACCATTCAGGAGTTGGAGGAAGCTCTAGGGCTGGGTCCACTTTCAGTGTTCCAATACTTAAAGCTTAAGGGAGTCATGACTCGGGAGGTCTGGAGGGAAGCTCTACAGAGAGATCTTACTCCGTTCGAGACTATACTGGACACCCATTCAGGTTCCCACGGCCTCATAAGCGCAATGTACACAGCACTAGTTGAAGTAAACACAACCCCCTCAACTACACTAAAACACAAGTGGGAAACTGATCTCGGCAGACGACTCTCCCCTAAAACATGGCTTAAGATATGTAGGAGGACATCGACAACCTCCATCTCATGTCAGTATAAAATGCACGGCATCAAACTACTATATAGATGGCATTATGACCCACTCAGACTAGCTAGAATGTTCCAAGATGTAAGCCCTCTCTGTTGGCGGGGATGCGGTCAGAGGGCGGACTACTGGCATATGTGGTGGGGGTGTAGTGCGGTCCAAGCATATTGGGATGAAGTCCTCAGCTGGATTAAAGAGCTCGAAGAAGACGATAGGGAGAAGCAACCACTCATGATCTTATTTGGCCTAGAGGAGACGGATGAAACAATGATTAAACTACCCAAAATGATGCATGGCCTCCTCTTAGCAGCAAAAGCTTGTCTCACAACCGTGTGGAAAAGGACAAGCCTACCAACGAAAGCGGAGTGGATGAATGTCTCCCGTAACATTTTCTACATGGACAAACTTACAGCAGCCATCCACGGAGAGCACACCTCTATTGATTATGAGTGGTCTGAATTTCGAGCCAAGTACATTACATAAAACCAAGCGTGCAATAGAATTTGTCTGAACCCCAGTGTATCGAGCAGCATGTAATCTCAACCGTGTCGTCTGTTGTC
Organism: Ambystoma mexicanum; assembly: GCF_040938575.1. Taxonomy (NCBI): domain Eukaryota; kingdom Metazoa; phylum Chordata; class Amphibia; order Caudata; family Ambystomatidae; genus Ambystoma; species Ambystoma mexicanum. Next base: position 999,633,363 of record NC_090923.1, read on the forward strand.
ACTCGATTTCCTGATGTGTCAGTATCTGAATGCATACAAGTACTCCCCTTGCAGACTTTTATTTAATTCTACTGTTTACCGCATCCGTCAGGGTTGGTGGGTGGAGGGATGGGAGGGGGGTCAAAAACAGGGATATTTGGCATCAAAAAGAAATGTAACGCAACTTCTTCACTTTCTCAATCCTTCTCTCTCACTCCCCTTCTCTCCCCCCATCCCCTTCTTCCCCTCCACCTCCCTCTCTCTTCTCAGTTTGCAAATGCCTTGTTACTATGTTACGAATGTATCGATATCCACAATGTCCTTGTTTTAAAAAAGAAAAAAAATCAATTTTGAAAAAAAAGATGGTTCCCATGAGGGTGAGAAAACCCCCATAGGCCATAAGTACACAAGATAGCCTAAAACACACACTAGCAATCTGTCTAAGAGTGGGAAAAAAGGGTCTCACTCTAGCAGGAGAAAAAAATAAACCCCTCAAATCCAGCAAAGCTGCTGGGGGACTCTATAGGTAAGGGAAATTGGCCTTAGAAGAGAATTCTCCCTAACAAGTGGCAACCCCCCAGCACAGAGGCAGAGGGCTACCAGCTTCAGTGAAAAGGAAGTTGGTATCCTGGTGGAGCAGGTTCTGGGGCATTATGATGCCCTCTTCACACCATTGCGCGCCGACAATGAAGGACAGAAGAGGATCTGGAAGGACATAGTGGGTGCCATCAACGCGGACAGGGTGGCACCCCGTGACATGAAACACGTCCAGAAGCGCTGGGAGGACTACAAGCCCAGGACCCTCAAGAAGGCCCGGCGCCTCTTGCAGGCAGCGGATGCAGTGGGGCGCCGGGCCCCGCTTACCACCCAGCAGATGAGGGTCCTGGAGCGCATTCTCCCAGTGCTTCACCACCAAATCCTCAGGATGCAGGCCCGTCTGGAGTTCAGCGGTAAGTGGCCATGCATTCACGTTTAAAACAGTGCATTTTGCAGTGTGCTGGTAGTTAGCTACTTGGCTGCATGTGTGACATGGGTCATGTATGGATGTGTGTGTGCAGGGACATGATGGTGCTGCATGTGAGTCCAGTGAGGCATGACCCACATGGATGGTGTATGTGTTACAATGCATCATGCGGAGCAGCATCCGGAATGCAGACATGTATCCATGCCTGTGTCTGTACTTTGACATGTTTGAGGTGTGAGAGATGTGTGCTGCTATCATGGACATGGATGATGTACATGTCCGTGTGTCTGAGTAGTGTGTGCGCCATGGATGCATGACACATGTCCGTGACGATGTGTTGAATCACTGATACAGCCTACTCCTTGTATCCACTGTGTCTGTGTGCATACGGGGCCAGATGCATGACCCTCCGGTGATGCGTGTGCATGTGATCAGCATGTCCCATGATGCATGTGAGTTTCAGCCCACCATTGGATGTTTCTATGGTGCGGTGGACATGGATGCAAATGTTTGTTGCATGTGCCATGCCAGTTCCTGCACGTGTGTTGCCTGCACTGACCCATGTGTTGTTGGGAGACATGATGGAAGTGACGTTTTACAGTGCCACTCATGTGCTATTGCTTTCTGTCTAGGGGACTATTGTACAGTACCCTGATGCTTGTGTTCAATGTCTCCCTTTACACAGCGGCGAGTGAAGAAGAGGGCGGATACAGCGCTGTGGAGGAAAGCGGCAGGGATGCCACCACCGGCCGGCGACGCAAGGCACAGTCACCCTCCCAGGAAATTCCATCCTCCGGGAGAGAGGGGACTGGTGCCGTGTCTGCCACTATGGCTGCAGTGGAAGGGGCGGATGAGCCCTCACAGGGTCTTGCAACGGCGGAAGATGGTGCGGAGCCATCCAGGTTGGTGGTGTCTGTAGAGGTACAGAGCCGCACATGGGGCCTGGTGGGGGTGGTACCACTGGTGCAGTCCAGGGGCAGGGGCAGGAGGCAGCACAGGTCGCCGCGGAGGTGCCTGTGCATGTCTCTGTCCCTGACACTGTGACTACATCACCATGCACCAGCAGGGATGCCCCGTCCCAGGCCCGTCCGCAGGTAGGGGGGAGGTCCACGTCATCTGGCACTCCTATACCTGCAGACGAGGGGACCCGTGACCGAATGGAATCCATCCTGATTGGTGTCACGTTGCACATACGTGACATTCGTGATGGCGTGCGTGCTTCCTGGGGGGACCACACACGTCATCACGAAGAGCTGCGTGCCAACGTGGCCCAGTTGGGAGGGTCCATGGTCGGGGGTTTCCTCCATGTGTCAGCCAGTCTTGCGGCCAACTCCTCCTCTATGCACACTATACGCCAGTCGTTCTCTGTGCCGTCTTCCGGCCCAGATGCCACCAGGGCCCCCTGTGGATCTGCCCCAACCAACGCAGCCAGCCAGGTGGAAATCCCATCCCTGTCGCAGTCGGGAGTCGGAGGTCCAGCAGGGGTGGCCACCCCACCAACTGGACCCCAGTGGATGGAGGATGTGCCGGCATCATCAGGCAGGGCACGTGCCTGATGGCGCGGGGGTTCTATCAGCCTCAATGCCGTCTTGGTGGCAGAGGCAGTTGCGTCGGAGTCAGCAGCAGGCTCAGCGTGGGAGGCATCATGGCTCGGGGCCATCAACACCCCGGGGGCAGGTCTCGGCCGAGGGGCAGGAGGACCCCGGACTGGGAGTGTCTTCCGTGTGGCAGCGGTTGGGCCGGAAAATAGATGTGGAGAGGCGGCGGGCAGAGAGGGCACAGGTCAGGATGGTCAGGGCGGAGAACTCCATGCACCGGGCTTTGAGGCGGGCAGAGGGCCTCAAGGAAACTCTCAGGGAGTTAAGGGATTCCATGGCTGCATCCTTGCAAGACCTCGAGTCCAGGGAACAGGCCCGCCTCCGGAACATCGACATGGCTTTCAATGATGCCCTGGGTCGGAACATCAAACAGTGAGCCGTGGGACTAGCCCGCCGCCTTTGTAAATAGTTATCTAGTTGTAGTTGTAGGCACGAGGACGGAAAGGAACTACGCGAGCCACACTGAGGACAGGGATTACCCCATGACTGCAGAAAGAGACTGAGAAGGATATACAATTGCAACAATATTTTGTTTGGGTCTGATATGAAAAAGACGTGTGTACGTCGAAAAACGTGTTATCACTGAAAAGGGCATTACATTTCTTCAAAAATCAATGGTGTGTCAAGTTAAAATATACTGCGTGCAATCCTTATACTTTTGCTAACAGGCAGTAGACGAAAGGGCGCATGAATATATCTCAAGGGTAACTTCTTTTTTTTGAATTGTCACTTACCAATGTAGTAGAGGAATCAAGGACTCCATTGTTAACCAGGCTTTTGCGACCTTCAAACCCTTCAAACTAACACAGAGGGCGCAGAGTTCTATTCAATAAGTACCTCAAACAGATTCCTCACCTTTTCATATAGTTGTAGGTTTCCTTTATTTATTTTTTCCTTTGGGGCGCATGGACTATGCCCTGCCTTATTGTTAATAGTTATTTATTAGGTAGGTTTTTTCTTAGGTTTCCTTTGGACTGTTGGGCACATGGACCCTTGATTTTTACATTGTATATAGTTATGCCGCTGATTTTACATAATTTTTTTTAACATGGAGGAATGGTTTTGTTTTTATTTTGATTTTGGATTTGGTGTTATGGACGAACACTTTGGAGGCATTTTTCTTTGCATTTTATTCATTTCGCCATTAATAATTTTTCCTTCATTTCGGACATCCTTTTATTTATCATTTTATTCTTGTGTAATTTCGTTTCATTCCTTCATTTTTGTATAAAATACATTTTTATTTTTTACTTCATTTGTGTGGTCTTCTCTCATTGGTTTTGTGCATGTCACGATGTGGGTTGTCTCAGTCATGTGTCGCCATTGTGGGGGTCTGACAGACTCGTACTCATGCGTATACTGGTTATTTGGGATCTAGCATGACATGGGGGTTTCAATTTGGAGTGGATGGAATGCTTATTTGGGTGTTTGGACTGGGATGGTGTGGAGTGGGATTTGGGTGGCCATAAGGGCCATGGATCTGGATTGTGATGACGTGTTGGGTGGGGGACATAAGTTGCGGCCTGCTGGCCGGTGCCCGTCAGTGGTATGAGTCGGGGCCTGCTGGCAGGTGCCCGTCACTGGTGGGTGGGTGGGGGACATGAGTCGGGGCTCCCAAGTGCATGGTGCCATGTGGTGTTACGCTCACCTGACTCCCACTGAGGCGCTGGCCTGGTTCGCGCTGCTGTGACCTCTTCTAAGGTGATGCGCAGAGTTCGGAAGACGGACTGGACCGGGCCCCCAAATCTGGCTTGCCTGGCTTGCAGAAGTATCCTTCTGTAGGTGAAAATAGGGGATTAACTGTCTGCGGGGTAATGCAATCGGCCTCCCACTTTCCCCTCTCACCCTCCTCGAAACCCTTCTGTGATTTCTCGTAGCGTCTCACCTTAGGGTCTGGAAGGACGAGCTCTCCATCCTGCTTCTGATGCAGGGGCGCGTTGGAATCCAGTTACTTCACTGGATTTTCGGATTGGTGAGAACGAAACTTGCTTGGCTTCCAGGTAAGTTTTTTGATAAGAGGTTCCCCTTGTGTCCATGCATTAATGTACTAATGCTAGTGTCTTTTTCCCCATAGGGGCCGGTGTACGGAATGCCGGGGAACAGGCACCGACCCGAGATGAGAGGTGAAATCCTTGTAGAAATCAGTAAGTCTTTAATGAGCGTTTTTTGGTAATGTCTTTTCATTCGCTCATTAACGCTGATGTCTCTTTTTCCCCTTAGGGGCCGGGGTCCCTAAATGCCAGGATGCGGCGCGGACCCGAAATGAAGAGGGAATGAATCAACAGGTAAGTCTTAACATGGAGATTTAGCTTTCCTTAGTCCCTTCTCTCTCTAACCTTTTGTTCTGGTGTTTTTCTCCCTAGGCGCTGGGGCGTGACTGCGAATCCGGATGATCGCTGCTGAACATGGAGGCGCCCTGTAAAGGTGAGTGGAATGCGGCGCTGCAGCGATCGACGTGATGAGCTTTTAAATTAAAGTCTTCCTTTTCAGGATTGTCGGCGAGATGTCTCCGGGATGCGGATTTAGCAGGTAAGGACTTTTCCTTCTTCTGTTCTCTTCTTCTCTTTCTTTGCAGGTGATCCAGGATGCTGGCAGGCGTAGCAGAAGTCAGGATGCAGGAGCAGACACGGTGAGAGTCCAGCTGCTAGATGCAGAACAATGCGAAGCACGTGTGGCTGTTCGGGTGGGGTTTAAATAGCCTTGGAAAAAGTTCCAGGTATGTATCCTTCCTCCAATCAGGTATGTATCCTTCCCCGACCACGCCCGGATGGTAAATTAGTCCCACAGGTAAAGTAGTTCCTTTCAGGCCTCAAGGAGGCCGGGATCCTGCAGCATGGTCTGCATCAGGTAAGTGCACCCAAGCACTTCCATAATGAGCCTGGCGCCTATGGCGCCAGGACTGATGTCTTTTATGAGCCTGGCGCCATCGGCGCCAGGACACTGTCCAAAGGGCCCCTATATGGGGTTGCTGGGTCCTTCCTTGGGGACTGGATGTCCGCTTTTGGGGACGCAGGGCTTGAACCGGCTCCCCGGGAGCAGGCATCATGACAGCACTCCCCCCCAAGGCCCCTCCCAAGGTTGTTCCCTCCGGGGGTTTTGGTTTGTCTGGGAAGAGTCGGTGGAATTTCCTGACTAATCGAGGTGCATGCACATGGTCGCTGGGTTCCCACGACCTCTCCTGAGGTCCGTACCCCTTCCAATCAATTAGGTAGAACAGTTTTGACCTAAACATTTTTGAGTCTAAAATGTTCTTCACTTCAAATTCGGGCTCCCCATCTATTAGAATAGGTTCTGGAGGTTTGAGTAGTCGGGTTCCGGGTACCACTGGTTTCAGAAGTGACACATGAAAAACAGGGTGAATTTGCATACTAGCTGGTAAATCAAGTTTAACAGCCACTGGGTTAATTATTGCCGTAATAGAATAAGGTCCCAGATATTTTGGGTTAAAAGTTTGAGGCCCTTTGAGTGGTAAATGTCTGGTAGCTAACCACACTCGATCCCCAATCTGATACGGAGGTGCTTCACTCCGATGTAGATCAGCATTCTCCTTGTATTTTCTCTTGGCTTGTTGTAAATGCGTAGTTGCCTCTTTGAAGGCTTGGGTAATTGTAGAATGCAGATGTTCTACTGCAGGCATTCCGAGGTTCTGAGGTGAGTCAAGGTTTGAGGTTCGAGGGTGATGCCCAAACAAAATATAAAAAGGACTGTGGCCAGTTCCAGAGTGTACCGAATTATTATATGCGTATTCGGCTATCCAAAGAATGTCTTTCCAGTTGCTTTCAGATTGCTGTAACATACACCGTAAGTACTGTTCAAGGGCCTGATTTGTCCTCTCGGTCTGACCATCGGTCTGGGGGTGGTGACTGGTCGATAATCTTACGTCAATCTGCGCCATTTGACAACATTTGCGCCAGAAGTGGGAAATTAATTGTCTTCCCCGGTCAGAGATTAGTATAGATGGGAATCCATGTAGCCGAACAATATTTTCGAGGAATTCCTTGGCTAGGACAGAAGCTGAAGGTAAACCTTTCAAAGGAATAAAGTGGGCCATTTTGGAAAACAAGTCCACAATTACCAGAATAGTATTGTACCCCGAACAAGGAGGCAGGTCCGTAATAAAATCCATTGATAGGGTGTGCCAGGGTGCTGGTGGTATGTCTAGAGGTTGAAGGAGACCGGCTGGTCTTTTCTTTTGACTTTTATTTTGGGCGCAAACACCACAGGACATCACAAAAGATTTAACATCCTTTCGCCAAGAGGGCCACCAAAATTGTCGTTTCACCTTTTCCTCTGTCTTGGCAATACCGGGGTGTCCCTCTATTAATGTATCATGATAACCGGAAATAACTAGTTCGTGTAATTCCTTATGTGGCAGGAATAAGCGTCCTTGGAAATAAGGTAAACCATTATCTATGGTAAAGTCTGATCCCTTTTGTATCCATTCCTGTAAGGTTGTAGGGTCCAGGAGTTGTTTCACTCTGGCTTGAATGTCTTCAAGCGTCTGTAACAAAGTCATGCCTAGAATCCTCTGTTCGGGAATTATTGGTACTGGTTCTGAGTTTCTATCTGATTCTCCCATTCCAATTCGGGATAAGGCGTCTGCTTTGCCATTCTTGCAGCCAGGTCGATAGGTAATCACGAAATCAAATTCAACGAAAAACAAAGCCCATCGGAGCTGCCATGATGACTGAGCCTTGGCGGTTTTCAAATACTGTAAATTCCAGTGATCAGTGATCACTGTGATGGTATGTCGGGCGCCAAGCAGATAATGCCGCCAGGCTTTAGAAGCGGACTTAATGGCTAACAGTTCTTTGTCCGTGATTGCATAATTAACCTTGGGTGCCGAGAATTTTCTGGACCAAAATGCTACGGGATGCAGTTGGTTGGTTTTGAGATCTCTTTGGGACAGGACAGCTCCCATGGCTAGGCTGGATGCGTCAGTCTCGACGACATAAGGGAGATCTGGACGTGGGTGTTTCAATATAGGTGCAGAGGTAAACTTAGCTTTTAAATCCTGAAAGGCCTGCTCGGCTTCTTCAGACCATTCAAAACGTTTATTTTTCCTCAAGAGTGCAGTAATGGGTTGTACCACACGTGAAAATTCCGGGATAAACCTGCGATAGAAATTGGCAAAGCCGAGCATGCTTTGAACCCCTTTTACAGAGCTAGGTGATGGCCATTTGAGGATGGCATCCACTTTTCTTGAGTCCATTCGGACTCCTTTGGGTGTCAGGATGAAACCTAGAAACTCGACTTCTGTGGTATGGAAAACACATTTCTCCAATTTAGCAAATAGTTTGTGTTGGCGCAGTTTTTCAAGTACTGCCCTGACGTGTTTTCTGTGATCAGATTCCGAAGAGGAGTACACCAGAATGTCATCGATATATACGACAACACAAACATCGATGAGTTCCTGAAGGACATCATTCATGAAGTATTGGAAGGCAGCCGGCGCGTTACACAATCCGAAAGGCATCACCTGGTACTCGAATAATCCGTATTTAGTACGGAAGGCAGTTTTCCATTCGTCGCCTTCTTTAACTCGTACCAGATGATAAGCCCCCCGGAGATCTAACTTGGTGTATATGCAAGCGTCCTTCACCTGGTCAAGGAGTTCAGGGATCAGAGGCAGAGGATAACGGTTTTTAACCGTTATCTGGTTCAATGCGCGATAATCGATACAAGTTCTAAGGTTGCCTTCTTTTTTGGGCACGAAGAACAAAGCCGAGGATGCCGGGGACTTTGACGGGCGAATAAAACCATTAGCTAGGTATTGATCCAAATATTGTCTCAAATGCAGATTCTCAGGTTCGGTAAGGGCATAAATCCTGCTACAAGAGGGTTGTGCACCGGGCACCAGATCGATTTGGCAATCGTACGATCTGTGAGGAGGTAACGTGTTGGCCTGTTCCTTTTGGAAGACGTCCTGAAAGTCTTGGTATTCTGGAGGTAGTTGCATGGAGGCAGAGGTTACAGATGCTAGATTAATCTTCAGGTTTTCTGGGTAGCAGGTTTGTGTACAATCCGGGAAGGTTATTCTCTTAGCTCGCCAATCAATTCGAGGATTATGTGTCTCTAACCAAGGGATTCCAAGAATAACCTGAAACTGTGGAGCCTTGATTACATCAAACACAACACCCTCCCGATGGCCGTCGGGACCAATAAGAGTCACCTCAGTAGTGGAATGTGTTACCGGTCCAGAGGCAATTTCAGTTCCATCGACTGTGGTGATGACATCTTTGCTGGTTTTAGGACGGAGAGGGAGGTTAATCCTAGAGACCAATTCACGATCCACATAGTTTCCAATAGCCCCACTATCGATGTATGCCTTTATTGCATGCAACCGCTTAGGCTGTTCTGGATCTATAAGAACCATTGGCACAATGAAATGCGAGGTCTGAGAGCTAGTTTTCAAGCTCGGCAAGCGGACCCCTACACTTGTCGGGCGGAGTCGTTTCCCGAAACAGAGTCTTCATGCTTTTTATCAGCGGCTCCTACTGTAACGCTCACCTGATTCCCACGGAGGCGCGGGTCTTGGCAGGAAGCTGTCTGTGACTCGAAAAGTGATGTGCAGGACTCGATTGGCTTCTGGGGTCGAACCTCTTTGCACTGTGTGTCGGACTCGAAGAGTGAGGTTTCTGCAGGTGAAAGAATATGGGGGTTAATGGTCTGGGTTGTTGAATGTCCCTCTCTCTCTCTCCCTCTTCCCAGCTTTTTCGTAGAGCCCCCAGGTCAACGAGCTCACCTTATATAGGTGAATGCTGGGCTCTCCATCTGCGTCTGGTGCAGGGTGCCGTTGCCAGTTCCTTCACTGGTGAAACACAGGCCTCTTGAATTCAGAGGATGGTTACCGTCGTTATCTGCACGAGCAGTGAGTTTCTGGACACCTTTTGTCTTTATAGTCTTTACATGCGTGGCACGTTTATATGCAGACTCTGTATAATGCCTTTCCCTTATGTATTGCAGGGCTCTTGAGGTGAAAGATGAAGTGAAGCGCTTGGAAGTTCGTAAGTATGGCAAGCGCTCTAGCTGTCTCTTTCCTTGCAGCTTAGTTCGTGTTAAAGAGACGCCGGAGAATTCGCAGGCGTTTTATTGCGACGAGCGTGATGAACGTAAGTAGATACCTGCTTAATGTCTTTTCTTTTGCCTTTCAGATGTTGGGTTGCAGGGCCGGAGTCCGCGGAATGCCAGTAAGTTGTTAACGATACTTTGTCTTCACAGACGGCGATGCAGAACGAAGAAATCCGGAATTCACAGCGTGCCGGTAAGTATGGCAATGCTTTTGTTCTTGCAGGTGGAGATGCGGCGTGAAGAAACGGCCGCAGCCGATGGATCAGGTAAGTAAGCACTGCGTGTAAAGTTCGCCTTGCTAACCTGTTGTTTCTGTTCTTTGCAGGTGCTGATGGTGTCTGGATACTGAAATGGTAAGTAGGATTCTTGCAGGTCCAGGATCGGAAGAAGAAAGGCCGGAGCAGACTCGGTGAGCGTTCTGCTGCAGATGCAGAATAACGCGAAGAACGCTTCATCTATCGGGTGTGGTTTAAATAGCCTTGGAGTGATGAGGCGTCTTCTTCCACGGCCCCGCCTAGGTAAAAAAAGAGTTCCAGTTTCCAGAAGAGTTCCAGTGCTGTATCCAGGGAGTGGAGCTGCCCCACCCAGGTAAGAACGTAGTTCCTGTTCTCAGATGGCTTCTAAGTGGCTGGTAAGTAAGCAGCATGGTCTGCTGCAGGTAAGTCCACCCAAGCATCTTCACACCTATTATGAGCCCGGCGCTTCCAGTGCCGGAACCAATGGTTTTGATGAGCCTGGTGCCAAGGTCCCAGTGGGGACCGGCTGGTGCTGAGGATTAGGGTTAGGGGCCTGCTTCCAAGGACGTTGGGCTGGTCCTGGCTCCTTGGAAGCAGTGATCATGACACCTACCGCCTTTCGGGGCGGTTTTGCCAGGCAATCTCGTAGAAAGTGTCCAGAATTCCCACAATAAAGACATAATTTTAACTGCCGCCTCCTTTCACGTTCCTTTTGAGTTAAGGGTCCTTTAACCCCTCCAATTTGCATAGGCTCAGAGACATCAACTCCCTTGGGATTAGCATGGGTCTTGACCAACACCCGGGTCTCAAACCTGGACCGATCTGCTTTTCTGTTTTGAAGCCTGTGATCCAATTGGACCACTAAGTCTATATACTCTGTGCATTCTTGGGGCGGATTTACAACTTGGGCCAAGACATCTTTAAGTTCTCCGCGAAGGCCTCGATAAAACAACGTGACTCTTTTATCCTCTGGCCATCCCGTTTCCACAATTAGTCTATTAAAGGTTGCAATATAGGATCAGAGGTCCTGATTGCCCTGTCGCAGGGATAGAAGTTCGTCATCCAGAGCCTGCCCCTGAGAGTGTCGAGCAAATAACCTTTCCATGCTTGCTTGAAACCTTTGAAAATCACGGAGAATCTGGTCATCTTGAGTAACCACTGGAACTGACCAATCGGCAGCGCAGCCGCTGAGATATGACAATACAAAGGCTACCTTGGTCTGATCATTAGGGAAGGCCCCAGGTCTGCATAGGAAGTGCAAACAACACTGATTCATGAATACGGCGAATCGTTTGGGGTCCCCAGCAAAGCGTTCGGGTGGGGCCAGCGGCATGTTTCCAGGTAGATTAATCTGCACAGGGTTACTGAAAACCACAGGAGCGGGGTTCCCTCCGGAACCGGGTAGAGGAGTTTGCCCAGCTTGACCTTGCAAAAGCTGTCTGGCCAGGTCATCAGTTCTTTCCTTTGATATTATTAATTCCCTCCTGAGGGCATTAGTCTCTTGACGAGCGGCATGTACTTCGGCCCATAATTCCCCCAGTAATTGGGCCAACTGATCAGTCTCAGAACTTTCCATAGCGCCTGGGTGGGAATTTGTAGGAAGGCTTCGCGTTCTGTTACGCTCACGTGACTCCCACGGAGGCGCTGGCCTGGTTCGCGCTGCTGTGACCTCTTCTAAGGTGATGCGCAGGGTTCGGAAGACGGACTGGACCGGGCCCCCAAATCTGGCTTGCATGGCTTGCAGAAGTATCCTTCTGTAGGTGAAAATAGGGGATTAACTGTCTGCGGGGTAATGCAATCGACCTCCCACTTTCCCCTCTCACCCTCCTCGAAACCCTTCTGTGATTTCTCGTAGCGTCTCACCTTAGGGTCTGGAAGGACGAGCTCTCCATCCTGCTTCTGATGCAGGGGCGCGTTGGTATCCAGTTACTTCACTGGATTTTCGGATTGGTGAGAACCAAACTTGCTTGGCTTCCAGGTAAGTTTTTTGATAAGAGGTTCCCCTTGTGTCCATGCATTAATGTACTAATGCTAGTGTATTTTTCCCCATAGGGGCCGGGGTACGGAATGCCGGGGAACAGGCACCGACCCGAGATGAGAGGTGAAATCCTTGTAGAAATCAGGTAAGTCTTTAATGAGCGTTTTTTGGTAATGTCTTTTCATTCGCTCATTAACGCTGATGTCTCTTTTTCCCCTTAGGGGCCGGGGTCCGTAAATGCCAGGATGCGGCGCGGACCCGAAATGAAGAGGGAATGAATCAACAGGTAAGTCTTAACATGGAGATTTAGCTTTCCTTATTCCCTTCCCTCTCTAACCTTTTGTTCTGGTGTTTTTCTCCCTAGGCACTTGGGCGTGACTGCGTTTCCGGATGATCACTGCAGAACATGGAGGCGCCCTGTAAAGGTGAGTGGAATGCGGCGCTGCAGCGATCGACGTGATGAGCTTTTAAATTAAAGTCTTCCTTTTCAGGATTGTCGGCGAGATGTCTCCGGGATGCGGATTTAGCAGGTAAGGACTTTTCCTTCTTCTGTTCTCTTCTTCTCTTCCTTTGCAGGTGATCCAGGATGCTGGCAGGCGTGGCAGAAGTCAGGATGCAGGAGCAGACACGGTGAGCGTCCAGCTGCTAGATGCAGAACAACGCGAAGCACGTGCGGCTGTTCGAGGGGTTTAAATAGCCTTGGAAGAAGTTCCAGGTATGTATCCTTCCTCCAATCAGGTATATATCCTTCCCCGACCACGCCGGGATGGTAAATTAGTCCCACAGGTAAAGTAGTTCCTTTCAGGCCTCAAGGAGGCCAGGATCCTGCAGCATGGTCTGCATCAGGTAAGTGCACCCAAGCACTCCCATAATGAGCCTGGCGCCTATGGCGCCAGGACTGATGTCTTTTATGAGCCTGGCGCCATAGGCGCCAGGACACTGTCCAAAGGGCCCCTATATGGGGTTGCTGGGTCCTTCCTTGGGGACTGGATGTCCGCTTTCGGGGACGCAGGACTTGAACCGGCTCCCCGGGAGCGGGTATCATGACATGTGGCCTGCTTGCGGGGCATGCCCAGGGGTGATGGGCTGCCTGCGGGCTATGGACTGGGGTGAAGGGTTGCCTGTGGGTTATGACCAGGGGTGATGGGCTGCCTGCGGGGCATGCCCAGGGGTGTGGGGTTGTCCCCTGTGGTGTTGGCTGCCTCAGGGGGAGGGGGGGTCTACCCGGGAGGGAACACACTGCCAAATCATGTGTAAAACTTCACACACACCCCTCAGAATACAAGTACCCTGCTTGCGCCAGCCCTATCGCGTGTAAGACTTCACACTTACCCCTCGGAATACATGTACCACGCTCGCTCCAGCCCTATCGCGTGTAAAACTTCACACGCACCCCTCGGAATACACGTACCCCGCTCGTGCCAGCCCTATCACGTGTGAAACACCACGCGCACCCCCGGAATACGCGCAGGCAGCCCATTCACCCTCCCCATTCCCCGCAGGCAGCCCATCACCCCAGGGCATGCCCGCAGACAGCCCATCACCCCAGTCCATAGCCCGCAGGCAGCCCATCACCCCTGGGCATGCCCCGCAGGCAGCCCACTCCACAGGGGGGAGTTTTTACATGTGTTTTCGCTGGCACGAGCAGGGTACGTGTATTCCGAGGGGTGCGTGTGACGTTTTACACGCAATTGGCCTGGCGCTAGCGGGGTACGTGTATCCCGGGGGTGCGTGTGGAGTTTCACACGCGATTGGCCTGGCGGGAGCGGGTTACGTGTATTCCGAGGGGTGCGCGGGGAGTTTTACACGCGATTTTGCTGCCGCAAGCGGGGTACGTGTATTCTGAGGGGTGCGCGGGGAGTTTTACATGCGATTTCGCTGGCGCGAGCGGGGTACGTGTATTCCGAGGAGTGTGTGGGGACTTTTACACGCATTTTCGCTGGCGCAAGCGGGGTATGTGTATTCCGAGAGATGCGTGGGGAGTTTTACATGCATTTTCGCTGGCACGAGCGGGTACGTGTATTCCAAGGGGTGCGCAGGAGAGTTTTACACGCGTTTTCGCTGGCACGAGCGGGCTACGTGTATTCCGAGGGGTGCACGGGGAGTTTTACACACGTTTTTGTGGTTGGGGGGCTGTATGCTGGTCCACTGGCCTTTGCGCCATGTACTGGTTTTGTGCAATGTTTTTGGCGCACAGGGCGGGATTGGGGGCGTAACTGGCGCTGCTGCAGGGTCGCTGCGCCACACCTAAATGGGTTTTGGCGCACGCGGCTGACGCAGACTGCCGCACGCGCACTCTGTGCGCCAGTCACATGCGCCACTTGTGCGCCGAATTCTATGAATTACCCCCATAATATCATTCTCAATACTCTGTGATTCTGATTCTATGTTGTTCAGGGATCCCAGTCTGAAGACTATCAAACAATCCTCAGTACATTCTCTTTTTTGGGGTGTTTTGGAGTCTGTGATAGAGACCCTCCAGCATTCATCTATACCAAAGATAGTGTGAGTATCCATTGCTTTCTTCATTATTTGTAAGAATAGTCTAGGAGTGTAGCTAAAAGATGGTGAGTATAGAAGGTAAGTAAACATTACAATTTGGAAGTCTTTACCCTTGAAGTTAGGGTGAGAAAAGCCCAATGTTGGCAGGTAGCAAATGAATTCTGGCTGTAGAGGTGATCGCAAAGGTTTTAGAACCTTTGTGGTTGTTAGCTTCATCAGATGCGGTAATCTATGAAATACAAAGTATTTTTTGTTTTAAAAAAAAGGGAAAGATCAAGTATGTTATGGAAGTCCTCTATCATTTATAAAAGGATTAGAGGTGAAAGCAAAGGCCTATTGGTTAAAGCTGAACCTACGTTCAGAATAAACTAACGCTTACCTCAGTCACTGGTAACAGAGAAGAAATTCTTCTCATTCCTGTTCCTTCGTTTGTTAAGGGAACCAAGATGGCCATTTTAAGTAGCAGCCCTTTAAGGTGACGTCACCACGTCGTAACGTAACGTAATGTGACGTGATGTCACCTTAGTAAACAAATGTCCGTGCGAACCTACATTTGTAACTGAGAATGTTTAAAGATTGAATTAGGATTACACTGAACTAAAAAAATAGTGTTAATCTGTGGCCTGGTGGAAACCGGACCGTGGGCCATAGACGTCATAGGACGTAAAAAATAGTGGATAACAGTGGTGAACATTCGTGTTTTGTAGCCGTAGTTCTGATGTATTTAGGGTCGTAAGGAAAGTACCTCATGTTGTTGTTTTTAATAAGAAAAACAAGATAACTGGTTGGTTAAAGTTTAAACTGGTTGGTTAAAGTTGTGTGGATTCAAAAAATAAATGCAAGGAACTGTATGTTTCACATTTTAGGGCAATGGGTGATCACGGTCTTAAAGTATAAGACATAAGGGTATTTCCGTACCACCTCTGGTATCTAGGTGTAATATATTGGGAGAATAGATAGGTGTCTATGGATCATAGGACTAGCATGTCTGGAAGAGCCTTGATTCTGAGTGTTGATATGTGAGACACATTGGGCCTCATTACAACCCAGGCGGTAATCTTCCGTCATTACCGCCATGGCGTAATGAGCGTTTACGCCATGGGCTGATGGCGTAAAGAGCGCCACATTACGACCCATCGCGCACGAGCATTACGCCATGGCGGTAATGCAATTAACGCCATGGCGGAAAAGGCCCCTACCGGCATCGTAAAGCGAGCAAGGTGCACTTCCGCCACCGTAAGTAGCGGCCACCGTAATTAGCGGTGCCCGTAATTAGCGGCCACCGTAATTTGCGGTGGCCGTAAAAAGCAGAACCGGAAATAGCGTCATCGCGCCGGAACGGGAAACAGCACGTCGGCCATCTTCAAAAGCACAATCCATTGCCATCCTAACGAACAACACCAGATCCAACCCTGACACCTGTCCCAACCAATCACCCACCCATCCAACTACCCAAAAATGCCTAAAGCTGTCAAGAAGGCATGTGACGGCCAGCGCCAGGAAAGATTCAGCCGGGAGGAACTCTGCATGCTTGCGGAGACCCTGCAAGACAACGCAGCTGTGGTTTTCTCCCCGGAAATGACCAGGACAGCGATAGGGAAAAAGAAGGCCATCTGGGCCCTGGTGGCCGAGCGCGTCAGCGCGGTGGGGACCGTACCCCGCACCCCACAGCAGTGCAGGAAGCGCTGGGACGACCTTCGCATACGGGTCAGAGCCGTCATCTCTGCGAACCGCAACCTTGCCCTGGGTACCGGTGGAGGGTCGGAATCCCCACTAAAACTCCAACCGTGGGAGGAGATTTGTGCAACCACGATTGGCATGGAAGCCATTGAAGGCGTCGGAGGGATGGAAAGGGGAGCTCCGACATCAGCCGATGAAGGTAGGTGCCTCAAACAAGACATGCCATAGTCACTGCAGTCCATTCATGTGTAGCACAAGATTGCCCTAGAGTGTAAATGCAACACATTTCCACACTGCCCATAGCCACATGCGAGCACCACCCTGTATACACTGCTGGCACCCGCATACCTGCATCCACATTCCACACTAAAAGGAGACAACCTGCATGGCCCTGCCTGAAATCTGCCTCATCTACTGACCAGAATAATGTCTATCATTGTCATTCCAAAGTCCGCAGACCCATCAATAACGCCCTCCCTCCTTTGCTCCACCACAGGCACAGATTCACACCCGAGGACTAGGACACCCCTGCGACGAAGAGAGCCAAGAAGGCCAATAATACCGTCCCCACACCCTCAACCTCAGCTGCAGTGAGGCAGACCCCACAACAAGCAGGACCCACTGCAAGCATACCGGATGTCCCACCGGCAAGCACCCCTGTCGTCAGGAGGCCAGCAGCAGCTGCTCCACCTCTACCAACATTGCCTGCCACAGAAGGCACTGGGTCAGCGGCCAGCAGCAACATGGGTGAGACAGCTGCAATAGCTGCATGTTCAGACTCAGACATTGAGGAGCACGAAGTCAGAAGCCCCACTGACCTACTACATTCCCCGTTTGTCAGACGCCAGCCCCCATGAGGATCACACACGGGCACACAGAGGTAGAGGAGTGGCCTTCTACCCCATGCCCAGTCCTCAGTCCACAGGAGGGGAGCAGCCCCTCCATCACACCACCAGCACTGGCCATGGGCCAGCAGGGGCAGCAGTCCCTCGAGGACATCACAGAACGGCAGCAACAACTGTCCACGATGCTGGCTGAGCATGCCGCGGAATGTGTGGGGGCTAGGGTAACCATTGAACAGGCCACGGAGACCCTAAGGGCCGAAGTAGCGCAGAGCACTGCCACCCTGAGGGATGCCATGCAGGCCATGTCCAGGGACATCTGTGCTGAACTTGCCGGCTTGCGTCGTGCGCTCACTGAGCTCACCCACACCCTACAGGACGTGCATGCACGGGGGCAGGCAGGGACATCCTCCACTGCCAGTTCTGCACAGAGCAGCCCCGTCCGACGTTCCGGACGTAACCTGCGCTCCACAGCCAGGGGTGCCCCGGGGGCCGGGAGAGGGGGCTTGTAACAGCCTGTGGCCACTGTCACAGGCATCTGTTGACACCTACATGGGGTGTGTTGAGGTGTGCAGGGGGGAGGGGGTGTGTTGGGGTGTGCAGGGGGGAGGGGGGAGGGGGTGTGTTGGGGTGTGCAGGGGGGAGGGGGTGTGTTGGGGTGTGCAGGGGGGTGGGGGGGGGGGTGTCACGACGTTTCATAGTTTAAATACACTTTTTTCTTTCCCAAAATGAAATGTGTGGACATTTTCATTGCGTATGTGTGCTTTATTGGTGTAGAGTCCACAGTGTGCATGTCCCAGAGACACACAGTGCCCCAAGTGCAGTCTCCATGTGATTCACACCAGCCGTGTGTGCTAGAAGCAGTGGTCGATGATACTTTGGCGCATTGCACGCCCCTCCTGTGCGTTGCCTCCTCCATGGGGTGCCTCATCCTCATCGTCAGGTGGTTGCAGTTCTGCGTCAGGGGGCAGGGGCACATTCCGTCTGACGCACATATTGTGTAGCATGACACATGCCATGACGATCTTTGCCACCTTCTCATGGTGGTACAGGAGTGCCCCACCAGACCTGCTGAGGCTTCGGAACCGTGCCTTCAATAGGCCGAATGTCTGCTCTATGACCACACGAGTACGTGTATGTGCACGGTTGAAGTCCTCCTCGTGCTGGTTCTGCGGGTTCCGGACTGGTGTAAGGAGCCACCTCTTCAGGGGATATCCTGCATCACCTGTATGTAGGCGAGAATGTATGTGTCAGTCATGTCGTCTGATCAAGAACATGATGTGCCACCATGGCTTGCATCCATCTGTTACTTCGGCTCACTTCTACATGCACTAATTGATTCACACAATGCAACCAGTATATGCTCATGGCTCCCATGGCCTGTTTTGCATGCCATCACCCAATGTATGCAGAGGGGTTGAGTGCATTGTGAGTGCCCATCCTCTGTCTCCGTTCTCTGTGTTACTCACAGCCAGGTGGAGTATGCATCATCCCCCCCCCCTATCAGCCAGGTGGAGTATGCATCATTTCCCCCCCCCTATCAGCCAGGTGGAGTATGCATCATCCCCCCCCCCCTATCAGCCAGGTGGAGTATGCATCATTCCCCCCTTTCAGCCAGGTGGAGTATGCATCGGTACGTCATTCACCTGCGCACTTCCATGACATTGGACTCACCGAGTAGCCAGGATCTTGGGCCTGCATGTCGCTCCATGTAGCGTGGTATTGTGGAGTTCCTCAGGACCATCGAATCATGGGTTGATCCGGGGAATCGGGCACAATAATGTGTGATGATCTTGTTGGAGTCACAGACCATTTGCACATTGATTAAGTGGAACTGTTTCCGGTTGCGGTACGGTACCTCCATGGCACGTGGAACCACCAATTCCACATGGGTGCAGTCGATGGCACCAATGCAACCGGGTATGCCGGCTAGTGCATGGAAACCCACTTTGGTGTTTGCAATGTCCTGGGCAGTCCGTGGTAATGAGATGTGGTCGTCTGTGTGCTTGAGGAGGGCATCGAGCACTTGGATGAGTGTTCGTGAGAATAATGGTTGTGAAATGCCATGCAAGTGCCCCACTGTGTGCTGGTAGGTGCCTGTGGCCAGGAAGTGGAGTACAGACACTACCTTCAGTAGGGGGGGATGGCGGTTGGAGTTTCTATCATGCTGACGATGTCGTTGTGTATCATGTCTACGATGGCGGTGATGGTGTCCCGGTCCAAACGGTACAGGGTGTGGATCTGCTCAGTAGTGAGGTTGAATGGATTGGCTCTGATGCGTGGGATTGGGGGCTGCCTGCGTGGTGGCACTGGCTGTGCTGGTGGGGCTTGCTGGGCCTGCCTTGCCCTCCTTCTCCTCCTGCGTCTCCTCTGTGCTGCCTGTTGTTGTTGTTGCTGTTGTAGCACATGCATTGCTATCAGGTCCTCCAGCCCCAACATTGCTAGTCGTATTGGTATCATTGTGGAGTGTGACTGTGTGTGGGAAGGGGTGGGGTGTGCTCTTTTTGTACTTCCTGAGTCTGTATTGCCTTCACCTGTGCTGTTTCTGTGCACCTGTGGCAGCGGCATTCACTTTACATGGCCCTTTACGGTTGGTTCGCGATGGCGTAATTAGCACCATGCCGGTAAGGTACTTAACGGGCTGGGTGATGGCGTTAGGTGCATGTCCGCTTGGGTCGGCATTTGCGTACCTTTCCGCCATGGCGCTAAGTACGGTGTGGCCGGTCACGTGCGCGCACCCTTATCGCAGTTAGCGGCAGCGTTAACTACGATGCCGCTAATGGCATCGTAGTTAACGGTCACAGGTCATGATCGGACCTGGTGGAAAACGATGGTGGTAACCATTTACCGCCATCGTTTTTCACTTAGCGCCAGGGTCGTAATGAGGCCCATTGTGTCGCAGATATATAGAGGTACAGGCGGTTCTCACAATATTCACCTGGTGTAGGGGTTCTGATTGTATTTTGTAATACAAGAAATGGTGTTTGCTGATACTTGGCTTGCCACAACATATTATTCTAACGTGTTCTCGTTCTATCTCACTGAGGTGACTTACATTCTATATAAGTATTGGCTATGTATTCATGTTTAGACTTACAATTCATAATAGAGTGTTAGTTTTTACTAGACAACATAGTCTAAGTGGCCAGTTTCTCTTGTGTTCTGTCTCATCAATTGAGATTCACAGTCTAGGTAGTACCAGTCACAGTGCTTGAATCCCGGAATTACATTATATAACATCATATAACTTAGACACAAGTGATGAATTCAATCATGGCCAAGTCTCCTCCTCTAGGGGCTGCTCGAATAACTTCGAGTACCACCACTCATAATTGGGATATGTTGTGACCATTTTCTTTGAAGTGTCTGGCAACTGGGAATTTAACATTCCCTGTTCTCATGTTGGACTTATGTTTAGTCCATCTTTCTCGTGCTTTGCGTATTTTCTTCCCAACGTAATACTTTCCACATGGACATTTTAGTGCGTAGACAACATTTTTGCTTTCACAGGTTGTAAAGTCTTTCAGCATTATTTTCTTTCCACTGTTAGGGTGTCTTATACGATCGCCTTTGATAAGGTTTGAGCAGTGTTGACAATTGAGGCAAGCAGACGTCCTGTCTTTTGTTTCCTCAGGGTGGTCTGTGTAGATTTTTTCTTTCTTTCTGCCCTGATCAGGCTATCTTTAAAGTTCTTGCCCCTCTTATAGGCCAGCATGGGTGGATCAGGAAATAGTCTGTTGAGATTTGGGTCCGATTTTCTGAGATCCCAATTTTTGTTGATGATTCTTTTCACTTGATAGCTTTGACTTGAGTATTTCAGGGTGTGAATTAGTCTTGTGGTGTCTTTCTTGGGTGTATCCTACAGTAGATTATCTCTGGTTACTGAGCTTGTACGTAGCATTGCTTTGTCAATGATTTCTTCTGGAAATCCTCTTTTCTTAAATCTTCCTTTCATGATTTCCTGTTCTGAGTGTAGTACCATGGGGTCAGATGTGATCTTTTTCAAACGGAGAAATTGACTGAACAGTAAATTGTCTTTAAGATGAAGTGGGTGAAGCTTCCAAAATGTAAGACACTATTCACATCCGTAGGTTTTCTGTAGATGTTTGTACAGAAATCTGTGTTTTCCTTTCCACTTGTGCATCCAAAAATGGACTCCAGGTTTTCCAATCTCCAATGTGAATGCCCTCCTGGCAATTATTCAGGTATATTAGAAATTCTTGTAGTTCTTCAGTTGTGCCTTGCCAGATGCCAAAAACATCGTCGATAAAACGTTTCCAAAATCTGATTTTACTTTTCCATGGTTCTTCGTCCAGTACAAAGTTATGTTCAAAGTGAAACATGAAGATGTTCGCTTAGGATGGTGCTACAGAGGAGCCCATAGAAGTGCCTGATATTTGGAGATAATATTTGCTGTTGAATCTGAAATAGTTGTTGTATAGGTTGATCCTGATCAACTCTATTGCAAAGACTTTATGTATGAGGGTTTCATTCTGTCTGAGCAGGAACCATTCCAGGGCTGCCATACCCTCTTGATGGGATAATGATGTATATAAACTGTTTACGTCAAGTGTGAACAGTATGAGGTTTGTTTCATTTGTCTGGATTTCACTCAGTAATCATAAAAAGTGTGCTGTGTCTTTTAAGTAGGTGGTAGTTTTCTGTACAAGGGGTTGTAGAGCCTTGTCCAAATAAATGGATGGAAAATACTTTCTGTACCTGCCACTATCGGTCGAAATGGTGGATTATTGAGGTTTTTATGAACTTTTGGGAAGAGCATAAAATGCTGATGTTATGGGGAATTTCTTAATGAGAAAGTCTCTTGTATGTTCAGATATCCAATCTGAGTCATAGGCTTTATCAATTGTTTCTTTGATTACGGTGCTGATGGACATGATAGGATCATTGTCCAGGTCTAGATATGTCTGTTGGTCTTCTAGGAGTCTAAGGCAACCTTCGTTGCAGAAATTTGTATCCATTAATACCAGTGCTCCCCCCTTTGTCTGCTGGTTGGAGTGTAACTGAGGTGTCCTCGGATAATTCCTTGATCAATTTAAGTTGATGGCTCCTGATATTCATTTTATTGGTATTACCGTATTTCAACCGTTTAAGATCTTTTTTGGTTTTAAGGTTGAATAGATTTATGACAGTATGATTGATTTGGGGATGAAACATGCTTTTGTTTTTCATCTCCAGATAATCTGATTTGGGTCTCTGTTCTCTCCGTTCTGATAATCCGTCAAAGAATACCTTAAGTTCCATCTTTCTGATGAGTTTAAAAAGGTTAATCTCTTCTTCAAAGAGGAGAAGAATTCAGCATTCTGAAAGAGTAAATCGTTGCTTATGTCTTCCTATAGAAGCCATACACAGCAGGAAAGTAAGTTGAATGCTTGCCTCAGACATCTATTCAGCTTGTATAGCACAGGTACAGTACCGGCAGGGTAAACACATCCTTGTATCCTTTGGGGTTTTTTAATTATTGAGTGAGAAAGAGTAACGCCTGCTATTCAAACACTAAGATGCAGCAGAATTCTGTAATGAAGTACTGTAGAAAAAAGTGACAGTATGGGCATATAAAATGAAGGACACATATTTGGTGTTATAGCAACTAAATGATAAGGTTTGTCTGGCACATGAACTGGTTGACATGCATACCTGTCAAATTGATTTGGGATCAGTGGCCCAGTGACTGATGGGTATGCATTCTGTGGCACTGATGGCAGGGCTGAGAATGTAATTGCTGGCAGTCCAACTGATGGACAAATATTCTGCCACAAGGTAACAAGTACGCTTGTTAATTTATTTTTTTAAAGCGCATGTATATAAATTGGTGGTGTCACTATGATAGTCTTGTTTACAATAGCCCAGATGTGTATAGCAGTAATAGAGGATTTCCCATTGCCATATTCTGCATCAGGGAAATCTGGTGTACAGATCTTTCTTGCAGATTTTGGCTTGATGGAAACATACCTATATTGTATGCTGCAGTTCACTACACTAGTTGATAAAGCAGAGAAATAGTGTGAAAGTTTGGGTTGCTTCACAAAGCCACCTTTAACCTGTGCTTTTTGCAGCCAAAAATGTGTTTTAAAAATGGGACATTTCAGTCAAGAGGGGTGCCCCTTCCACCTGATATGGTCTTGTTGTTCCTGAGGACTATGCCCTTGCAAACATATACTCCTGACTATGTGCCTACATATGCCCAGACCATGTCAGTACAGCTGAAGAAGAATGACCTGTGGGCATGATCATGTTCAGTATCCATGCCTTTTAGCATACGTTTGGCATAGCCTCTGGTGGCATCTTCTGAGGCATTGCGTGGGATCATATCTTAGGCTTACATAGAACAGGGGGACCTATGTTGCGCCTCTGGGAACTGGACTATAAATAAATATTATCAAACATTTTCTGTGTGTACAATGTCTGGGATCACTGACATTTCCAGGGTATTTCAAAACTAGAAATGGAAACCACTGCCTATGTACTGGGAAAATATATCTGCTTGTTTTTTAAATTCACCTTTAAGTGTGTAAAAAATTGTTTACAAAACATTTTACAATATTGATCCCAAGGCACAAACATACGCTCACTCTATTCAATTATACAGACATGCCTTTTCAGTTGCAAATAGCTATTTCTTGAAAAAACAAACATAAGGGTTTGATAGACCTATTTTTAATAGGTACTGGACCTGCCCTTTCTCAATACTCACCATACCCCACAAAAGATCAAGATGACCACACATGCTCACATCCATTGTGCCTTGGCGCAAGGAGACTGCCTATGTGCAGTGGATGGACCTGACAATGCTTATTTACATTCCCCATCTGGGCACCTCACAGAAAATGTCTCTGCCTACCTCTGGGAGATGGTTCACTTCCAATACAGGGTTCTTTCTACTTTTTGGCCTAAATGGCTCTCTGAGGGTCTTTGTAATGCTAATGGCGTCCATAGAGCCCAGCTTTTCCTAAAAGGAATTCATATCTACTTGCACATGGATGACTGGATGCTTCGAGCCCCCTGGGCCGAGGAGGCATTGCCAGCTCTACACATCCTACTCAACCTACCATTCAATCTAGGGCTGTCAGTCAGTCAATCAGAAATTGCAGTAATCCCCAACTGGTCGATTCAGTTCATAGGCTTTTAGTGGGACTTTACCAGGGCAGTGGTGTTCCCTACAGAGAACAGAACAAGAGATTTCAGGCAAACAGTGATGCTTTTCTCTAGTCAGAAACGCCTTTCAGCTTGGTGGTTTCAACAGCTACTTGGCCGTATGCGTCAAACATGCTGAATTCACAGGCTTTGGTGCAATGCAGGTCAGAAGGATCATATCAAGGTGCTCAAACTCAGTGTACGTTTTCTAGCCTTGTAGCCATTTCTTTCCTCCATCGCAGGCAAGACTGTGCTGATTCAGACAGACAATACGGTTTACATGTGCTATTTCAAGAAGCAGTGGGTGGCACCAGGTTTTCCTACATTGTGCAGACCGACAGTGGACATCTCGTAGTGAGGCACTGCATCCTTCTCAATTCCGGGTTTAGAGAACATAAGGGCAGACATTCGTGGAGACTGACACAGATCAACCACGAGTGAGAAATTCACAATTTAGCTCTTATGTAGACATTTCACAAATGGGGCTTCCTGGACCAGCAACAACAACCAGCACATTTTTTATGACAACGCGGCAACAGCCGGGCCAGACCGAGATGGCAAACATTTTCGCTGAGGGTAACCCTCAGCAGGGGACAGAATTTCCCACAGCCAGCCTTTCCCTAATAATGAATTTTTCTCAACATCATTTTACACGAGCTGAAGAACAGATCGTACAAAAAGGGTTCTCCTTCGTGCCTACGGCAAGATATGACCCGTTCCAAACTCGATTAAGATAACACAACTGATGCAGAAAATAAGACAAAAAAATGTCTTTGCAGACAAAACGCAAAGTAGACGTTCAGAGGACACTGGCCTTCGGCCACTGTCTCAATTTATACCGCCGCCTCACAGTAACACGCCTGAGTTGGTGACATTTGAGCAAGCTCACATGAAGAGGCTGAAAGAACTGGAAGATCATATACCATTTATCAATAACAAGAGTTCCAAAGAACAACTGGAGGCACTTAATTACCTATCCGTCAATGAGGAAATAAGCATCAAACCGGCGGATAAAGGGGGAGGCATAGTAATCATGGACGAGGAAGACTACAACAGAATGGTCAACAACCTCCTACTATATGAAAAAAGCTATACAAAACTGCCGGCAGACCCAACATCCACAATCCGAGGTCTCATTGCACCATTGGTAGAACCACATCCTCTGCTCCCAGCTTTCTATGCATTACCTAAAGTTCACAAAGGGGTGTCCCCTATGTTAGGGAGAATTCTCATAAATGGTTAATTTCCCTTACCTACTGAGTCCCTCAGCAGCTTTGCTGAATTTCTAGGTTTTATTTTTTCACCTGGTAAGAGTGTGAGCCTTTTTTTCCGCCTCTTACATGTGTTTTGCTATGTGTATTACTACTTTCTATGTGATCTTGGGCACTGGAGCCTCACCTACTCCATGTGCACCACTTTTTGTGTGTGTTACACAGCACCTTCAGTGCAGTGACACAGGGTTGTCTTTGAGACTTCCCACTGACTCCATTTTTCTGGGGCTGACTACTCTCCCCCAGAAACCGGTAAAATTGCCATTAACTTTATATAGTCACTTTAAACCACAGACCCAGTACACCCCATCTTACATGGAGTATTGGAAAGGGTTTACTCTTATCCCTTTTTGTCTGTGCCTCTTGGAGCCTTGATTTGCTCCCTTAACATTAAGACTTGGCTGGCGGCAGTGGTATCTTCCCTAACTTTTCTACTGTGATTATCTTATATAAATGTGGCAATGTTTTAGGCTATTATATTAGCCTCGAACATAAACCCGCTTGACCAAATACATTTTATTTTGGTTCCGGCTGGGTCTAGTCGCCATTTCTTTTTGTTAAAGACTTTCTCGTGTTTTTCTCTGCGCGCGAAACCGGGGATGACTCCTTTGTTCGCTGTCTTTTCGCTGACTTCTGCACAGAAGCCCTCCTTAAGGCGCCTGATAGTCTAGGTAGGCAGGATGTGAGGGAGTGATCTCCGGACCCCTGCCATGGGTTCCCTTGGTAACCCAAGTCGCACTCTTGTCTGATTGGCTAAGGGGACTGGCCTTGCCAGGCCAGCCACCCTGCTGTGTGATTGACAGCTAGGCTGTATGAATGGGGGAAACCTGCATAAAAAGCAGATCTCTGGGACTGGAAGAGCAGAGTCGCCACTGGAACGAAAGAACCAACGAGGAACTGGAAGAAGAGGACCCCTACAACGACTGAACCTCCCAGTGAAGCCCTTCTGCAGGTCTGAATCTCCAAATCCAACGACAGAGAAGATCCTCCAGGAAACTTCTTCCCTTGAGCTGGTGGAACCAACCAGTTCGCCCAAACTACAAGCCAGGATCCCTCCTCTGGTCGAATTCACTGTACAGAGCTACAGCGGGCCGGATAGCCAGGAAGGTTGGACCCTGCTTGGGTTTTAAGGAGCGCACCTTTTATTCGTTGTTTGGCGCTGCTACTGGTTTCTTCCCTGGGTAGTGCAGGACCCTCCAGTCTTCCTACTTCTGATTAGTCTGACAGTCGCTTCAGGAACCGTAAGCCTGCAGGAACTACCAGGAACGTCTGTCTCAGCTACAGCCCCCTCTCCGCTTTAAGGTACTCTGCAAATCCGGTTGTGCGTTTCGCTAAGCCGTGGTGAAAGTGTTTGAAATCTTTCTCCAATCCGGGGCTTGTCCTTCTCTTTTCTTTGAACTAACTTTTCTACCAACCAACCTCGTCCGGAATCTGTGCCACAAACTTTACTGCGAACTACCCTGAACTGTGTGATCTTGAGCAAAAGACTTTTGACCCATTGGGCCTCATTACGACCCTGGTGCTAATGGGTTAACGCCGCCGTAAAAGGCTGCGGCGCCATTAACCCATTAGCGCCTTGCTACGAGGTCCCTTTGCGGGACCCGACCTGAACGGCTGGTCTAAACCAGCCTTTAAAGTAGGGACCCGCAAAGGGACCTTCGTGCTAAGTACGGTACCGCAATTTGCGGTACCGTACTTAGCGCCTTCCCCAGTCCCATTGAGCCCTATGGGGCAAAAATGGGAATGGGGAAGGGCCAATGTTCAATGGGGAATTACCGCCCTGCCAACCTTGGAATGGGGTGGTAATTCCCCATTGAACATTGGCTGACTCGTTACAATACCGCCACCAACCATGGTGCTAATAGCGCCATAGTTTAGCGCCAGTATCGTAATGAGGGCCATTGACTTTGGCTCTAAGACTTTTCTATC
Source organism: Ambystoma mexicanum (assembly GCF_040938575.1). Taxonomy (NCBI): domain Eukaryota; kingdom Metazoa; phylum Chordata; class Amphibia; order Caudata; family Ambystomatidae; genus Ambystoma; species Ambystoma mexicanum. The sequence goes on from NC_090923.1 coordinate 999,660,565, forward strand.
TGATCTCCTCACTGTAGTCTCTCTTGTTCAATTTTCCAGAGTACTTACCTGTTGGTCTTGCCTAATTTCTAACAACTTTGTCTTTCCCTCCCTTTTAAATTGCTGGAGTGCCACTTTGCTCCCACTTCATTTTGTGAGCTTAACTTGTCTGGAATTTAAGGGAAGTGGTGTGGTGTATTTATGATTGTGATTTTGATCTTGCTTAGAATAGTGAAATGTTATACAACTGTTGAGTAAATAAATATATATTCATTTACTTATAAACCGGCCAAAACATCCTCTCCTCTCCGTCCTTCTTCCCTCCTTCCCCCTCCTCCTCTTCCACCCCAGCTAACATGTCCACCTTCTCTCCTGTCTCCCCTGACTGTGTCTCCCCTCTACTGTCCAAAACTCACCTTATTGCTGCCCCCTCTGATCCTATCCCCACCTCTCTCATCCCCAAAGTCTACCCTCTCCTCATCCCCTACCTAACTACCTTCTTTAACATCTGTCTCTCCTCTGCTACCTTCACATCTGCCTTCAAACACGCTACCATCATCCCTATCCTGAAGAAACCTTCTGCTAGCCCTCTTCTCGCCTCCCACTTCAAACCAATCTCCCTTCTTCCCTTCATCTCTAAGCTCCTTGAGCGCCTAGCCTACTCTCAACTCTCAGATTTTGTCTCCTCTCACTCCCTCCTCCCCACCACTCAATCTGGTTTCCGCCCTAAACACTCCATTGAGGCTGCTCTCACCTATGTACTTAATTCTCTCCTCAACGCTCGCTACGCTAAGCAATCCTCAATTCTCATCCTCCTTGACCTCTCTGCAGCCTTGGACACCGTAGATCACCCCTTACTTCTTAGCACCCTCTCCTCCTTTGGCTTCAAAGGCTCTGTCCTCTCCTGGCTCTCCTCTTACCTCTCCAACCGATCCTTCACTGTCTCCTGGGGAGGCTGCACCTCCTCCAACTTCCCCATGAACTATGGCGTTCCCCAGGGCTCCATTCTTGGGCCTTTCCTGTTCTCTCTCTATACCTCCCTTCTCGCCCCTGTCATCTCTTCTTTCGGCATCTCCCACCGCTTCTATGCGGACGATACCCAACTCTTTCTCTCATTCTCTTCCTTCACCTCTGACCTCCACCACACCCTCACTTCCTGCCTTACGGCCATAAAAAATTGGATGTCATCCCATTTTCTTTCCCTCAACACTGACAAGACTGAAGTGCTTTTCTTCCCTCCCAACACTCTCTCACCTTCCCCTCCCCCTTTCATCCACTTTCCCCCTTCCAATCTCCCCATCTCGACCCACGCTCGCAACCTTGGCCTCCTTATTGACTCCTCTCTCTCCTTCTCTAACCACATCTCCTAACCTCTCGTGCTTGTCGGCACCACCTCTGCAACATCCGTAAGATCCGCTCCTCCCTCACCTTTCACGCGTCTAAGCTCCTCCCTTACTTTCTCCTGTCTCTTCTACTACTCCTCTCTTCTCTTTGGACTCCCTGTCTCTCACCTGACTCCCCTAAAATCGATCTACCACTCCTCTATTCGCACTCTGTCTTCTTGGCCCTTGAGACTCTATCTCTACCTCACTCTCTCAACTTGGCTGGCTCCTCTTCCTCTCACAATTGAAATTCCAATTCCTCTGCCTTGTCTACAAATCTCTCCATGACCTTGCCCCCCTACTTTGCCTCCCTCCTCTCATTTTACTCTCCCTTCCGCTCTCTCCGCTCAGCTGATCTCCACCTTCTCACCGTACCCCAAGCCCCTTGTGCCTCCTCGCGATTCCGCTCCTTCCAACTCCTGCCCCCCCTCCACTGGAACTCCCTACCTCTCTCTATCCGCTCCACCCCTACCTACCTGTCTTTCCGCTCCTCCCTCAAAGCCCTTCTTCTCCACTCCCCCCGACTCTCCTTCCCTACCTCTCTACCCCCTCACACGCCTGCCCCCCTTCCCTTGCCCACCCACTCCTCCCACCCTCTGATGACCCCAATTTGGATACTGTAACCACCTTAATGCGTTAGAGGTCACCCAGGGTCCCCCCTTCCCCTCCCTCCTTCCCCCCTTCCTCTGTGTAAATTGTTCTAAATACTACATCACTGGTTTGTTTCATGTTTGTATATTATACTTAATTCATTATTGTACCTGTTGTTATTCTGTAAAGCGCTTTGGCGTAAAGCGCTATATAAACTCATTAAACATAAACATAAGCCTTGACTCAGTGGTTGCCTGAATCATAGTAATTGCTGTCCTTTGTGTAACTATTTGTACTGCTCACTTACTCTTGAGATAAGTCTGGCTGCACCACTACTGCTACCACTATAACTGTGTAGTACAGGCTTGTACCAAAGGTGAAATTGTACTGTCACTTGTAGACTTACAGGGTAATTCATAGAATTTCGCTGAAAAGTGTCGCAAGCGGCTGGCGCAGAGTGTCCGCGTGCGATTGACTGCGCCAGGCACGTGCGCTAAAACCGATTTCCGCGCACAGCGTATTCATGGATTTCATGCTCCCAAACCAGCCGTGGCGCAGAGTATCGCAGCGACCCTGCAGCAGCGCCAGTAACGCCCCCAAGAACGCCCTTGCGCAAGGAAAAGCCATCAAAATCGCTAAATCATCGCAAAGGGCTGCGCTAACCCTGGACCAGTTACAGGGCTGCCAAACAAGGAACGCAAAGCGGGAAACGTGCATATCAGGGGTACACGTGAAGTCATACACGCGATTGACCAGGGTAAGTGTATTACAGGGGTACGCGGGAAGTTCAACACGCGATTAGCCAGGGTACGTGTATTACAGGGGTACGCGGGAAGTTCAACACGCGATTGGCCAGGGTACGTGTATTACAGGGGTACGCGGGAAGTTTAACACGCGATTGGCCAGGGTAAGTGTATTACAGGGGTACGCGGGAAGTTCAACACGCGATTAGCCAGGGTACGTGTATTACAGGGGTACGCGGGAAGTTCAACACGCGATTGGCCAGGGTACGTGTATTACAGGGGTACGCGGGAAGTTTAACACGCGATTAGCCAGGGTAAGTGTATTACAGGGGTACGCGGGAAGTTCAACACGCGATTAGCCAGGGTACGTGTATTACAGGGGTACGCTGGAAGTTTAACACGCGATTGACCAGGGTAAGTGTATTACAGGGGTACGCGGGAAGTTCAACACGCGATTAGCCAGGGTACGTGTATTACAGGGGTACGCGGGAAGTTCAACACGCGATTGGCCAGGGTACGTGTATTACAGGGGTACGCGGGAAGTTTAACACGCGATTGGCCAGGGTAAGTGTATTACAGGGGTACGCGGGAAGTTCAACACGCGATTAGCCAGGGTACGTGTATTACAGGGGTACGCGGGAAGTTCAACACGCGATTGGCCAGGGTACGTGTATTACAGGGGTACGCGGGAAGTTTAACACGCGATTAGCCAGGGTAAGTGTATTACAGGGGTACGCGGGAAGTTTAACACGCGATTAGCCAGGGTAAGTGTATTACAGGGGTACGCGGGAAGTTTAACACGCGATTAGCCAGGGTAAGTGTATTACAGGGGTACGCGGGAAGTTCAACACGCGATTAGCCAGGGTACCTGTATTACAGGGGTACGCTGGAAGTTTAACACGCGATTGACCAGGGTAAGTGTATTACAGGGGTACTCGGGAAGTTCAACACGCGATTAGCCAGGGTACGTGTATTACAGGGGTACGCGGGAAGTTCAACACGCGATTGGCCAGGGTACGTGTATTACAGGGGTACGCGGGAAGTTTAACACGCGATTGGCCAGGGTAAGTGTATTACAGGGGTACGCGGGAAGTTCAACACGCGATTAGCCAGGGTACGTGTATTACAGGGGTACGCGGGAAGTTCAACACGCGATTGGCCAGGGTACGTGTATTACAGGGGTACGCGGGAAGTTTAACACGCGATTGGCCAGGGTAAGTGTATTACAGGGGTACGCGGGAAGTTCAACACGCGATTAGCCAGGGTACGTGTATTACAGGGGTACGCGGGAAGTTCAACACGCGATTGGCCAGGGTACGTGTATTACAGGGGTACGCGGGAAGTTTAACACGCGATTAGCCAGGGTAAGTGTATTACAGGGGTACGCGGGAAGTTCAACACGCGATTAGCCAGGGTACGTGTATTACAGGGGTACGCGGGAAGTTTAACACGCGATTGGCCAGGGTAAGTGTATTACAGGGGTACGCGGGAAGTTATACACGCGATTAGCCAGGGTACGTGTATTACAGGGGTGCGTGGGAATCATCACACGCGATTAGGCTGGGTGGGTCCTCACAGGTGTTCCCTGTACACCCTCCACGGCCCCTGCAGGCAGTCTACAAAACAGGGGACTACCCTGCACACCTGCTCATGTCCCCCTGCACCCCCACCCCCCCAGCAGTGCAGGGGCAGCCTCCACCAGGCCCCCACTCATGTCTCCCACCACCCCCACCCTCCCGCCACCAGGGGCAGCCTCCACCAGGCCCCCACCCATGTCTCCCACCACCCCCCGCCACCAGGGGCACTCTCCACCAAGCCCCCACCCATGTCTCCCACCACCCCCACCAGTGCAGGGGCACCCTCCACCAGGCCCCCACCCATGTCTCCCAACACCCCCACCCACCAGCACTGTGGGGCACGTGGCCAGCAGGCAGTCAGGCAGCAGCAGATGGCAGGTGGGAGCGTGCTCAGGGCTCTGGGGGGCAGTAATTTCGCCTCCTGGCCAGGAGCGTAGTCTCTCGTGTGTGAACGCGTGGACAGCCTGATAGGTAGTGAAATCCCACACGTCAGCAAAGGGCCTTAGCGCGTAAACCCGTCAACAGCATATGCGCGCCTATAGTCACCTGCACGTGCAGGAAATTGTTGCGTGACACGTCCCAGTGTCAAAGCGTCTGATTGGTGAAAATGGATGTACACGTAGAAGTGACAAAGCGTGTGATTGGTGAAAATGGATCTACACGCAGGACTGACAAAGCGTGTGATTGGTGAACGTACACGCCGCGTAAGTGACGCTGTACGTGTGGGCCTGTATATAAGGTACATGTAGAACACCATTTCCTTGTACGTGCTTTTCGTGGAGAGCGAGTGGGTGAAATCTGTACTTCTTGTCGTTTCACACGCGATTTACTTCACGGCGTTTCCAGTTCGTATTCCCTGTTACCTCTGACAGCTTTTTCTCTTTTTTCTCTTTTACTGGTTTACCTGGGCCTGTTCCCTCAAACAGTGTCCCCTTCTACTGTTGTCCTGTCTTCTCAGACAGCGCACACATCTTCTTTTGGCGGGGGTTTAGCCAGCCAAACGCGCTCATTCTTCACGCTCTTTTACCTGGCAGACGGTGAGTCACGCACGTATCCAACTTCTGTGCTTGCCCCGTGTGTTGCCTACCCCTTCAGAGGTCATTCTAGGCTGCGTGTGACACGCATACGTTCATTCTTGTGTTACTGGGTGCCACAGCGTAGTGCAGGTTTTTCTTTCTGCACACGTGGTCTAGGAGGGGTTGCGTGCACGTCATCTCCCTTTTTTGGGCCTCCTGTGCGTTGCGTGACCCGTCATCTTTCCCCAGGGGTTACAATCAGCCGTGCTAGAGCACTAGGGTACAATTACCATCTGGTACCCAACCCCTTTGACCCCCAATTGCCCAGGACAATTGTCTACAGCCACTCCCATACGCACATTAACATCAGTGCCATGGCTGGGAGGCGAGGATTCCGTAAGGGTGGCAAAGGTGGAAGAGCCACAAGTGGTGGCCGTGGTGGATCCGGTAGGGGACGTGGTCGTAACTTGCAGGGTGAGCCTGACCCCCCATGTGTGGAGGACAAGTCAAGGGCACCCATCATCCCCCCCCCCTCCCCCCCCCCCCCCTCCCGTTGAGGCTGAAGTGGCTGACACCATCCATGCTCAGCCCTTGTTGGACCAGCCCATTGTGGCACCAGACCTGGCTGACTCCATGGCTGACTTCCAGGTCAGCAGGGCTACGACACGTGCGCTGGTGCACGTTGATGCCATCATGCCACGTGGATCTGGGGCTGCAAGGTCATCTACTGCACCAAGGAGGCAGGGCGGAGTGGCTGCAGGGGCAGCTGCGGCTCCATCCACCCCAGCCCTCACACACCCAGCCAGGACAGTGTCGGTCCTAGTCCATGCTGCTGACATTCCCCCTGACACCATCACACTCGAGCCAATGCCTGCACCAACTCCCATGCTGAGTGTGCAATCCCACACTCCTGATACAGAGTCCACCAGGGCTCCTGCCCCTAGTGTCCAGAGCGGCGCAGGACACTCAGGATCACCACCACCTTCCAAGCGGAAGAGGAAGAGTGCTCGTCCGGCACAGGCTGATGCCCCAGACACGGCTACACAGTCCGGCCCGTCCAGGAAGCCCAGCTTCACGGATGACGAACTGAATGCACTTGTCGAGTATGTGTCCGGACATGACAACGAGATGGTCATTGTTGCAGGATCCAAGACCACACCTGCACAACGCCAGGCACACTGGCAGACCGTTGCGGACATCGTAAGTGCCCTTGGAATCGTGAGGCGCACAGCCAATGATTGCTATAAGCGCTGGAATGACCTAAAGCGCAGGGCAAAGAGTAAGCTGGCCTCAAGTCATGCCGCAACTCTAGTGACTGGAGGTGGGTCTCCAGTAGTAGACATGGAACTCACTCCACATGAGTCAGTCGCTGGGACCTACGTCACGGAGGAACAGATCCAAGGCGTGGGAGATCTGGCTGATTACGAGGCATTGTCCGGTGAGTGCACATGCATGTGTGTGTCATACATGTGCATGGTGTGTGTGTGAGGGCTTCTGTTTGGGTGCCAGGAGAGAGTGTGTGCGCCTCAGTCGTATGGGTCAGCCATGTGCTTCATGCAATACTTCCTGCGCAGCTGCATTTGGCCATAGCAGTATCCCTTCTGCCAACAGTAGACATCTAGCACAACTGCACGCCAGTTGCCCTTGAAGTGTCACCTTGACACAACAGATTTGCTTAATTTTCACTGTTCATTCAGTCAGTTTGTTTGCATTCCACCACTTTCACTAGGCATGTCGCTGTCCACTAGTCACATGTCTGACATGGGTATGGTAAAGGGGAGTGACTTTGTTACCTGGATATCATTTGTACACACATGTCCCTGTGCAATTTGACCATTACAGACTGGCAGCTCCAGGTGAAAAATCTGACCTGTCAGAATCAGAAAAGCTATTACATGCGGGAACTGGACTGAATGAATAGGTGCTGCCCTCCTCTCCATCTTCACTCAATAGCAATGGTACATGCCATCTGTGTGATGGCATGTGTGTTTCACCTGCCAATCACAGGCCAATGTGTGATGCCACTGCCAGGCAGCATGCAGAAAATTTGTTCATCTTCCATCTTGGTGTCATCAGTGTGTGCCGTTTGCCTGCACTTCATACGCAGTGAGGGTGCATGCATGGGAGGGTTTAAGTCATGTGGGACATGTCAATCAAGTACTGGTTCTCTTGCTTCTCAGCCCTCAATGTGTGCCATGGTGCTAATGCCTGTTTCCATTACTTTGTTTTCATGTCTTTGCAGGGGAAGACGCACCTGATACTGCTGGGGTTGTGGAGATGGTGCAGACCCAGGAGGTGTCCCAGGGCCGACCAACCACCAGTGAGGGACGTGGTGTGGTGGTGGGGGAGAACCCACAAGTGCTGCAGGTCGTGCTCTCAAGGGGTGTCTCTGGCTGCACCTCCCCCGAGCTGTACTCAGGTGTTGATTCGGATGAGACCTACGTGCCGTCGCTGGTGAGTGTTCCAGGGAGGGATTCTGTTCTGTCTCACCCACCTGCACCAGGGTCAGTACCCTCCATGGGGATGTCAGTGTTGGCAGCTACGCCTTTGGTGGTTACGGATGCAGGGTCACACTCCGCGACATCTGATCCTGTTCCTGGGCCAGCAGATCAGAGGGGGAATGCAGTCCTGCAGCCTCAGGCAGTGCCGGCACAGCAAGGCGCAGTTCGCCTTGCCCCAGACAGGTGTGGTGCCCGCCGACGTGGTGGCCGTACGCCACCTGGCAATACCGCATGGGAGCAATCCATTTACGGTATGGCTACCCAACAGGCTGCATCATCCGAGATGATGGCTCAGGCCATGGATAGGGTGGCCACTTCCATTGTCCCCCCAGAAAGGCTGATGGAGCGACTAGAGCAGGCAACTGACTCCATCTGCCAGTCACACAGGGAGGACATGTTGGGGTCCAACAGGGACAGGCGGGCGGCACTGGCGACTCTGCAGGAGGCCATCTCCATTGAGTCCCAGGGCCACAGGGAAGCCCTGAGGCAGGAGCTCCTACACCTCAGGACGACTCTTGTTGAGCTTGAGGCTTCCACACACCAAAGGACAGAACAGCAGCTGGAGCGTCTCACCCGTACGCTCTCAGCTGAGATGCAGGCAACGAGGGCGGAGGTCCGGGCATCCCGTGAGTTGTTGCATGGGGACCTCCGCACACTCATCCTCCAGAACCAGACCTACCACACCCGCATGCTTGCAGCCATGGAGGAGCAGACTAGGGCCTTGCGTGGGCTGCCTCCCATAGTGCAACCACCTCCGGATGCAGCTGCACAGGGTGATAATAGCGACAGCAGTGACACTCCCACAATAGGGTAGCCGTGTGGGCCATGAGCCCATGGAGGTGTTTTATTTTCCCAGGATCCACGCAGGTGGGTTCTGGTGTGCATCCTGTCCTCGGACCTCCTGGGTGGCCTCCCCAACCCCCCCGGGCCCATCAATGGCCATTTTTGATTTTTTCTTATTTTCATTTTTATTTTGATTTCTTTTATTCCCAATTTTTTTGGGAGGATCTGTTGGCTCCGATCTGTTGGCTCCGATCTGTTGGCTCCGATCTGTTGGCTCCGATCTGTTGGCTCCGATCTGTTGGCTCCGATCTGTTGGCTCCGATCTGTTGGCTCCGATCTGTTGGCTCCCGTGGTTCCTGTGGGCATACGCTGCATTGTGGCTGGGCACATGCAGGCTTGTAATGTATTTGGTTCAGATGCTTGGGTTTGAGTCACACACACCCCTCCTGCTTCCCGTTTCCATGGGCTTGCAAAGGGTGTGCCCAAGTGACAGTGAATTACACAGTGACGTTGGACTCCCATTAACTGTGTGGCCAGTCTGTAGTCAATACTGTGTATACATTCCTAGTGCATATTGCTGTTGTGTTGTACACTGCATGTTGCATTGATGTGTAACTCTTCTTCTGTGTCTACCTCCCAATTTGCAGGTCCCTTCCTCAAGTCCACACAAGGACCTCTAGTCTGGCGATGGGGACCATGTTGGCAGCAGTGCACCTACAACTCTACATGGCGCCAACACTGCACAGTTGGTAGTGGTGGGAGTGCAGGCATTTCCAGGTGGTGAGACTACTAATATGTTACATTTTTGATGTCATGTTAATGGTACTACGTGCTCAAGTATGTTGTTGGTCCGGCATTGCTGTGAGCATTTCAGGTGTTGCAGGTTTCTAATAGTGCCACTGTACATAGTGAGAGTGATGTCATGTTGTGTGGATTACTTTGTTTACCTGCAATTAGCATGTCATGGCACGGTGTGTCGTGTGGCAGTGCTGGGGTTGGGTTGGCTGACATGGCACTGTCCTCTTGTTGCATTTTGCAAGTGGGTATTCATTTTAGCTGCTTCAATGTGTAACTTCACAAAACTGCATTGGTGGTGTCTGTGTGGGTAGGGATGCACACATTGTGACACTTCCAGGTGAACAATCTCAGGCTGACATGGAATTCCCGGTTCATTCTCCACACATTCAGGATCAGTGTCAGGTTGAGTCATCATTGATTGTCAGATGGAATGTGCCAGGGCAGTGTGCACTCCACAGGGGTGTGATTTCTATGTGAAGTAATTAGCCACTAGCTGTGTACGGGCTGCCTCCCCCCGTGCCCTTTCCCCTCCCATGCGCAGCGGCTGTGCATGTGGTTGGGGATGTGGGGCCACCACCATGTCCACGGCCAGGCCCCGGCGTGTTGCAACGTTGTGCAGGACACATGCTGCCACTATGATCCTGCACACTACTGGGGGAGCGTATAACAGCTGCCCGCCAGAACGGTCAAGGGAGCGAAAGCGTGACTTCAGCACTCCGAATGTGCGCTCCACTATGCCCCTGGTTGTGATGTGGGCTGTGTTAAATCTTACCTGGGGTGGCGTGGTGGGGTTCCGAATTGGCGTCATCATGTGGGGGCTGAGAGGGTAGGCACTGTCCCCTGTGGAGGTGGGGATTGGTATCATTGGTGAGGTTGTGACCTTGCTCAGTATCCAACATGCATGCATGTGCAGTGGCATACATACTCACCAAGCAGCCATGTATCGCCATGCCGCCCAGCTTCTAGGTCCCGGCTTAGGGTGGACATTCGGTAAATGAAGCTGTCGTGGGTGGAGCCGGGATAGTTGGCATATACTGAGGTGATGATTCCCTTGGCATTACATGCTACCTGCACGTTGATGGAATGCCAGTGCTTGCGGTTCCTATAGATGTGCTCAGATGCCCTGGGGGGACGTAGAGCCACATGGGTGCAGTCGATGGCACCTAGCACTTTGGGGAATCGTGCCACTGCGTAAAAATCCAGGGCGGCAGCATGCCTTTCTGCAGGTGTTCTGGGCAGGTATATGTGCCTGCGGACTGATGGGCGTGCAGTCATGATGTTCAAGACCTGGTGTAGGCAGCGTGACTGGGTGGCCTGTGACACCCCACCCACTATGGCACTTGTCCGCTGAAATGATCCAGTGGCTAAGAAGTGCAGTACATTGAGGACCTTCTCCAGGGGGCTGAGTGCTTGGGAGCACAGGGTGGGTGATGTGAGGTCATCCTCCCACTCAGTCACCAGGTCCAGTATGATGTGTGGTGGAAACCTGTACCTCCCATACACCTGGTCATCAGGCATCCCGAAAAGGCTGGTTCTGGGTGTGAATATTCTGGCCCTGACTATCCTCCTCCTCCTTTGGTAGCCCACTGCCACTGCTGCTAGGAACGGTATGTTCATCCTGGCGTCTGAGCTTGTTATTGTTAAAGTCCGCGATTTATGCTTAGCGCGTGTTCTAGGCGAGCGTGTGACCCGCGCAGCCCTGGAATCCTGTTGCCAGTCCAATAGCGTGTGGAAATTCACACGCACCACGGGATACAGCGTGTGACCCGCGCAGCCCTGGAATCCTGTTGCCAGTCCAATAGCGTGTGGAAATTCACACGCACCACGGGATACAGCGTGTGACCCGCGCAGCCCTGGAATCCTGTTGCCAGTCCAATAGCGTGTGGAAATTCACACGCACCACGGGATACCGGTTCGCTGACGTACTTGCGTGTGTAAGTGGCCGCGCACCCATTAAATACACGTACATAGGCCAATCGCGTGTACGCGCACTTTTGTCCAATTACACGCGATGACACTCTGACGTGCAGTATCTCCACGTGTGCCCCGTCATCACGTCCTGAGTGGGGAACACCCGTGCGGGTCACGTCACAGACGCGCTTACGCGCTGAGGGACTCTGGTCCAATAGAATCGCGTATGCGTGCTGACGCGCTTACGCGCTAAGGGCCTTTCCTCGGATTTCACGCTGACGTGCAGGATTTTCACGTGCCAAATCACTCCGTATCAAGCTGGCCACGCGAAAACACACGGAAGCCCACGCTCCTGCCCAGAAGGCCGAGTTACTGCCCCCCAGTGCCCCGAGCAGCCTCCCACGTGCCATCTGCTGCTGCCTGCCTGCCTGCCTGCCTGCTGCCACCGTGCCCTGCCATTTGGTGCCTGCACATCAGCCATCTGCAGGGGTCCAGTTGCTGTGTCCACCCCTGCTGGAACTGAAGACTCCCGACTGGTATTACATCGCTCCACAGCCCAGCCCCAGGACCCAGTTGCCCACCCACACCTGCCTCTGGGGTTGCCATGTCGGGCACTTCCACATCTGGCACCAGTGGCAACCCCAGGCCAGAGGGGCAGAGGGGCACCAGCTTCACTGTCACCGAAGTTGGTGTCCTGGTGGAGCATGTCCTGGGGCAGTATGATGCCCTCTTTGGATCGTCCCGCGCCAGCAAGGAAGGACGGCAGAGGATCTGGGCCGACTGTGTGGTTGCCATCAACGCGGAGGGGGTGGCAACCCGCGACGTCCTGAAGATCAAGAAGCGCTGGGAGGACTTGAGGTCCAGGACCCTTGTGAAGGCCCGGCGCCTCGTGGAGGGGGGCCGGGGCCGCATGAGTACCATCCAGATGAGGGTCCTGGAACGCGTACGCCCAGCGCTCCACGCCCAGATCCTTGAGAGGGAGGCCCGTCTGGAGTTGAGCGGTAAGTGTCCATGCATTACTGTGTGTGACAGGGCATGTTGCGGTGTGCTGGTTCTATGATACTTGCCTGTATGTGTGCCATAGCCCATGTATGCATGTATGTGTGCAGGGACATCATGGTAATGCATGTGCGACCAGTGATGTGTGATGCACATGGTTGTTGCATGTGTTGAAATGCCGCATGGGGAGCCCTAATCAGATTATGAACATGAGAGCATGCCAGTCTCTGTACCTGAACATGGGTGGGGGTGAGGGATGGGTGCTGATGCCAGGTACATATATGGTAGCCATGTCTGTGTGCCTGACCTGCGTGTCTGTGACTTGTGCATGCCATGGATGCATGACACATGTGTGTGACAATGCAGAGATTCAGTAAAGCAGCAAAATTACCCTTGTATCCGCTGTGTTTGGTGTGTTTGGGGCCAGATGGATGTGACTGAGGTGATGTGTGTGCATGTGATGGGCATGAGCCATGATGCATGTGAGTTACATATCATTGAATGTTTCAAGAGTCCATTGGACATGCATGGAAATGTCCATGGCATGCACCATGCCTGTTACTGTGTGTGTTTTGCCTGGACTGGCCCATGTGTTGTGGAGGGACATGATGGACGTGTACTTTGACAGTGGTGCTCATCTGCTATTGCTTCCTGTCTAGGGGACCATTGTACAGTGCCCTGATGCTTGTGTTCTTTGTCTCCCTCTACGCAGCGGCTAGTGAAGAAGAGGGCGGAGACGGCGCTGTGGAGCAAGGCGGCGGGGATGCCCCCACGGCTGCAGCGGAAGGGGTGGGTGAGCCCCCACAGGGGCCTGCTACGGTGGGAGACGGTGAGGAGCCATCCAGGTTGGTGGTTTGCACAGAGGAGGAGGAGGCCGCCACTGGGGCACACATGGGGCCTGGTGGGGGCATCCCTGCTGGTGCAAGTGGTGCAGTCCAGGGCCAGGGGCAGGAGGCAGCACAGGTCACCGTGGAGGGGCCTGTGCATGTCGCTGTCCCTGACCCTGTGAGTGCACCACCATGCACCAGCAGGGATGCCCCGTCCCAGGCCTGTCCGCAGGTAGAGGGGATGTCCATGTCACCTGACTCCCCTCCACCTGCGGACGTGGGAACCCCTGGCCGTGCGGAGAAGGTCCTGATTGGGGTCGCGTTGCGCACGGCTGCGATTCGTGATGCCGTGCGTGCTTCCCGGGAGGAGCACGCACGTCATCACGAAGTGCACCGTGCCGACGTGGCCCAATTGGGATCGGCCATGTTCGGGGGTTTCCTGCATGTGTTGGCCAATGTGGCGGCCCTCTCCTCCTCTGTGCAGGCTATCCACCAGTCGTTCTCCTTGCCGTCTTCCAGCCCAGATGCCACCAGGGCCCCCTGTGGACCTGCCCCGACCAATGCAGCCAGCTCGGTGGGGATCCCATCCCTGCCACAGTCGGGAGTCAGAGATCCAGCAGGGGTGGACACCAGAGCAACTGGACCCCAGCAGATGGAGGATGTGACGGCATCATCGGGCAGGGCACGTGCACGACGGCGTCGGTGGTTTCCATCAGCCTGGATGCCGTCGTGCTGGCACAGGCAGTTGCGTCGGAGGCAGCAGCAGGCTCAACGTGGGAGGCATCATGGCTCGGGGCCATCAACATCAGGGGTGCAGGCATCGGCCGGAGGGCAGGAGAACCCTGGAATGGGAGTGGCTTCCGTGTGGGAGAGGTTGTGCCAGCGGATAGGTGCGGAGCGGCAGCGGGCAGAGGAGGAACGGCTCACGATGGTCAGGGCGGAGGACTCCATGCGGAGGGCGCTGAGGCGGGCTGAGTGCCTCGAGGGTCTTCGCAGGGAGTTTGAGCTTGACACTGCGTTATCCCTGCGGGACCTCGGGGCCAGGGAACATGCCCGCCTCCAAGCCATTGAGCAGGAGTTCGAGGATGCCCTGGCCCATGACAACAACCAGTGAGCCGTCCGAATAGCCCGCTGCCTTTGTATATAGTTGTATAGTTAGGGTTAGGTTTCCTTTGTTTTTTTGAATTTTTTTTGGGTTGCGATTGGACAATGCACCACTTTTTTGTATATAGTTCCCTTTTTAGTTAGTAGTCAGTTAGGTTTAATTTGGTAGGGCTCATGGACCCAGGATTATCTTCTTGATTGGCTTATTTTATTTTTTCAAAATTTTTTCATGGACATTCATCTTGTTTTGTTTGATTTGCTTTGTGTTTTTTCTTATTTGCTGTTCAATACATATTATTTTTTTAATCTTCAATGGGCCTCATTAGGACCCTGGCGGAGAGGGTTTTACGCCAGCGTAGTGCATGGCGTACCTCTCCGCCATACTACGAGTTCCCGTAGCGCCATGGCGGCCTTTTCCGCCTGGTTTTACCAGGCGGAGAAAACCATGGCGCTACGGGACCTCGTTGTTAATTACGCCACCGTATTTTACGGTGGCGTAATTAACTCCTTCCCCACTCCCATTATACCCTATGGGGCAAAAATGGGAATGGGGAAGGGCAGAATGGGGATTGGGGATTTACCGCTCCGCCGAGGTCGGAATGGGGCGGTAAATCCGCCAACCCCCATGGCGCTATCGGCGGCTTTCCGCCATGCTTCGCGGTGCATTTAGCACCGCGAAATCCGCCTGGGTCCTAATGAGGCCCAATGTGTGGTATCATCTCATTGCTTTCAGGCATGTCATGTTGGGTGTTTTGACATTCACTTGCAGCCATTGTGTGTGACAGACATGTGTTAAATTGCATTATTTACATTGGGGGTGTAACATGTAATTGCCTTTGATATGTGGGTGGGTGTGATAGTTGGTTGGGCCTTTTGGCAGGGGAGGATGGGCATTACGGACATGATTGGGGAATGTTGGGACCCAGGTGCAGGGGGGCATGGATTGGACATGGGTGGGGGCCTGCTGGCAGGTGCCCCACAGTGCTGGGGTGTGTGGGTGGTGGGAGACATGAGTTGGACATGGGTGGGGGCCTGCTGGCAGGTGCCCCACAGTGCTGGGGGGTGGGGGTGGTGGGAGACATGAGTTGGACATGGGTGGGGGCCTGCTGGCAGGTGCCCCACAGTGCTGGGGGGTGGGGGTGGTGGGAGACATGAGTTGGACATGGGTGGGGGCCTGCTGGCAGGTGCCCCACAGTGCTGGGGGGTGGGGGTGGTGGGAGACATGAGTTGGACATGGGTGGGGGCCTGCTGGCAGGTGCCCCACAGTGCTGGGGGGTGGGGGTGGTGGGAGACATGAGTTGGACATGGGTGGGGGCCTGCTGGCAGGTGCCTCACAGTGCTGGGGGGTGGGGGTGGTGGGAGACATGAGTGGGGCCCTGGTGGAGGGTGACCCTGGTGGCTGGGGGGTGGGGGTGGTGGGAGACATGAGTTGGACATGGGTGGGGGCCTGCTGGCAGGTGCCCCACAGTGCTGGGGGGTGGGGGTGGTGGGAGACATGAGTTGGACATGGGTGGGGGCCTGCTGGCAGGTGCCCCACAGTGCTGGGGGGTGGGGGTGGTGGGAGACATGAGTTGGACATGGGTGGGGGCCTGCTGGCAGGTGCCCCACAGTGCTGGGGGGTGGGGGTGGTGGGAGACATGAGTTGGACATGGGTGGGGGCCTGCTGGCAGGTGCCCCACAGTGCTGGGGGGTGGGGGTGGTGGGAGACATGAGTTGGACATGGGTGGGGGCCTGCTGGCAGGTGCCCCACAGTGCTGGGGGGTGGGGGTGGTGGGAGACATGAGTTGGACATGGGTGGGGGCCTGCTGGCAGGTGCCCCACAGTGCTGGGGGGTGGGGGTGGTGGGAGACATGAGTTGGACATGGGTGGGGGCCTGCTGGCAGGTGCCCCACAGTGCTGGGGGGTGGGGGTGGTGGGAGACATGAGTGGGGCCCTGGTGGAGGGTGACCCTGGTGGCTGGGGGGTGGGGGTGGTGGGAGACATGAGTTGGACATGGGTGGGGGCCTGCTGGCAGGTGCCCCACAGTGCTGGGGGGTGGGGGTGGTGGGAGACATGAGTGGGGCCCTGGTGGAGGGTGACCCTGGTGGCTGGGGGGTGGGGGTGGTGGGAGACATGAGTTGGACATGGGTGGGGGCCTGCTGGCAGGTGCCCCACAGTGCTGGGGGGTGGGGGTGGTGGGAGACATGAGTGGGGCCCTGGTGGAGGGTGACCCTGGTGGCTGGGGGGTGGGGGTGGTGGGAGACATGAGTTGGACATGGGTGGGGGACTGCTGGCATGTGCCCCACAGTGCTGGGGGGTGGGGGTGCAAGGGGACATGTGTTGGTGTTCATTAGTTCAAGGAGACATGTGCCTTTGCTGGGGGGCATGCCCATGTTGGGTGGGCTGCCTGCGGGACATGACCAGGGATGCAGGGTAGTCCCCTGTGGTGTGGGCTGCCTGCAGGGGCCGTGGAGGGTGTACAGGGTACACCTGGGAGGACCCACACTGTCAAATCACATGTGGGACTCCCCGGCACCCCTGAAATACACGTACCGTGCAGAAATCGCGTGTTAAACTTCCCGCGCACCCCTGAAATACACGCGCCCAGGCTATTCGCGTGTAAAACTTCCCGCGCACCCCTGAAATACACGCGCCCAGGCTATTCGCGTGTAAAACTTCCCGCGCACCCCTGAAATACACGCGCCCAGGCTATTCGCGTGTGGGACTTCCCGCGCACCCCTGAAATACACGGGCCCAGGCTATTCGCGTGTGGAACTCCCCGCGCACCCCTGAAATACACGCGCCCAGGCTATTCGCGTGTGGAACTCCCCGCGCACCCCTCAAATTCACGCGCCCAGGCTATTCGCGTGTGGTACTTCCCGCGCACCCCTCAAATTCACGCGCCCAGGCTATTCGCGTGTGGTACTTCCCGCGCACCCCTCAAATTCACGCGCCCAGGCTATTCGCGTGTGGAACTTCCCGCGAACCCCTGAAATACACGCGCCCAGCCTATTCGCGTGTAAAACTTCCCGCGCACCCCTGAAATACACGCGCCCAGGCTATTCGCGTGTAAAACTTCCCGCGCACCCCTGAAATACACGCGCCCAGGCTATTCGCGTGTGGGACTTCCCGCGCACCCCTGAAATACACGGGCCCAGGCTATTCGCGTGTGGAACTCCCCGCGCACCCCTGAAATACACGCGCCCAGGCTATTCGCGTGTGGAACTCCCCGCGCACCCCTCAAATTCCCGCGCCCAGGCTATTCGCGTGTGGTACTTCCCGCGCACCCCTCAAATTCACGCGCCCAGGCTATTCGCGTGTGGAACTTCCCGCGAACCCCTCAAATTCCCGCGCCCAGGCTATTCGCGTGTGGAACTTCCCGCGAACCCCTGAAATACACGCGCCCAGCCTATTCGCGTGTGGAACTTCCCGCGCACCCCGGAAATACACGCGCCCAGCCTATTCGCGTGTGGAACTTCACGCGAACCCCTGAAATACACGTAGCCCGCTCCCCCAGGCCCGATCGCGTGTGGAACTTCACGCGAACCCCTGTAATACACGTAGCCCGCTCCCCCAGGCCCGATCGCGTGTGGAACTTCACGCGAACCCCTGAAATACACGTAGCCCGCTCCCCCAGGCCCGATCGCGTGAGGAACTTCACGCGAACCCCTGTAATACACGTAGCCCGCTCCCCCAGGCCCGATCGCGTGAGGAACTTCACGCGAACCCCTGTAATACACGTAGCCCGCTCCCCCAGGCCCGATCGCGTGTGGAAATTCCCGCGCACCCCTCAAATTCACGCGCCCAGGCTATTCGCGTGTGAAACTTCACGCGAACCCCTGAAATACACGTAGCACGCTCCCCCAGGCCCGATCGCGTGAGGAACTTCACGCGAACCCCTGTAATACACGTAGCCCGCTCCCCCAGGGCCGATCGCGTGTGGAACTTCACGCGAACCCCTGTAATACACGTAGCCCGCTCCCCCAGGCCCGATCGCGTGTGGAACTTCACGCGAACCCCTGAAATACACGTAGCCCGCTCCCCCAGGCCCGATCGCGTGAGGAACTTCACGCGAACCCCTGTAATACACGTAGCCCGCTCCCCCAGGCCCGATCGCGTGAGGAACTTCACGCGAACCCCTGTAATACACGTAGCCCGCTCCCCCAGGCCCGATCGCGTGTGGAAATTCCCGCGCACCCCTCAAATTCACGCGCCCAGGCTATTCGCGTGTGAAACTTCACGCGAACCCCTGAAATACACGTAGCACGCTCCCCCAGGCCCGATCGCGTGAGGAACTTCACGCGAACCCCTGTAATACACGTAGCCCGCTCCCCCAGGGCCGATCGCGTGTGGAACTTCACGCGAACCCCTGTAATACACGTAGCCCGCTCCCCCAGGCCCGATCGCGTGTGGAACTTCACGCGAACCCCTGAAATACACGTAGCCCGCTCCCCCAGGCCCGATCGCGTGAGGAACTTCACGCGAACCCCTGTAATACACGTAGCCCGCTCCCCCAGGCCCGATCGCGTGAGGAACTTCACGCGAACCCCTGTAATACACGTAGCCCGCTCCCCCAGGCCCGATCGCGTGAGGAACTTCACGCGAACCCCTGTAATACACGTAGCCCGCTCCCCCAGGCCCGATCGCGTGAGGAACTTCACGCGAACCCCTGTAATACACGTAGCCCGCTCCCCCAGGCCCGATCGTGTGAATAACTTCACGCGAACCCCTGTGATGCACGTACCCTGCAAATCGCGTGTGACACTTCCCGCGCATCCCGGTATACATGCACACGTATTTTTTGTCAGCGGGTGTCCGTGTTTGTGGGTACCCCTTTGCACGTCATTTTTCCTGGAGGGCCACAGTATGGGACATTCATCATGGCAGTATATAGGTGCTATTTGTTGGCGCACCTTTTGGCGCACATTTCTTACAGCCGCAGAGACGCTACCGCCTCCTTTCTTGTGGCGGTCGTGTTTGTGCCTGTGCGCTGGTTTGAGCGTGCGCTTTTTTCCCCTATTCTATTCCATGAATACGTGTTGTAGGCGAGCGTGTGGGCGTTCCGCGCACTTGTGCCCTGTACTTCCCCCGTGACGCCCACGTTTTGGCAAGTTGTTCCCCATTCCGAGTGTTACGCCCGTGTTCCGCCTACTTTTATTGCGTGCGCCGCGCTATGTGCGAATTTCGCTGTGGCCTGTGCGATTTTCGCTGTGACCTGGCGCACGCTGTTAGATGGCCTGTGCGCCAACGTGCGCCGTGCACTTTTTTTTCGCACATCCGCTGGTTTTCTCGCGCACGGCCTTCCATGAATCGACGTGCGCTGCTTTTCGTGCGATTTTCGCACGTTCACTGCGATTTTCGCTATTCCACTGCGAATCGCACGTTTTTGCCCACTTGCGCCGCGCTAATTATTCCATGAATCGGCCAGTTACAGGGTAATTCATAGAATTTCGCTGAAAAGTGTCGCAAGCGGCTGGCGCAGAGTGTCCGCGTGCGATTGACTGCGCCAGGCACGTGCGCTAAAACCGATTTCCGCGCACAGCGTATTCATGGATTTCATGCTCCCAAACCAGCCGTGGCGCAGAGTATCGCAGCGACCCTGCAGCAGCGCCAGTAACGCCCCCAAGAACGCCCTTGCGCAAGGAAAAGCCATCAAAATCGCTAAATCATCGCAAAGGGCTGCGCTAACCCTGGACCAGTTACAGGGCTGCCAAACAAGGAACGCAAAGCGGGAAACGTGCATATCAGGGGTACACGTGAAGTCATACACGCGATTGACCAGGGTAAGTGTATTACAGGGGTACGCGGGAAGTTCAACACGCGATTAGCCAGGGTACGTGTATTACAGGGGTACGCGGGAAGTTCAACACGCGATTGGCCAGGGTACATGTATTACAGGGGTACGCGGGAAGTTTAACACGCGATTGGCCAGGGTAAGTGTATTACAGGGGTACGCGGGAAGTTCAACACGCGATTAGCCAGGGTACGTGTATTACAGGGGTACGCGGGAAGTTCAACACGCGATTGGCCAGGGTACGTGTATTACAGGGGTACGCGGGAAGTTTAACACGCGATTAGCCAGGGTAAGTGTATTACAGGGGTACGCGGGAAGTTCAACACGCGATTAGCCAGGGTACGTGTATTACAGGGGTACGCTGGAAGTTTAACACGCGATTGACCAGGGTAAGTGTATTACAGGGGTACGCGGGAAGTTCAACACGCGATTAGCCAGGGTACGTGTATTACAGGGGTACGCGGGAAGTTCAACACGCGATTGGCCAGGGTACGTGTATTACAGGGGTACGCGGGAAGTTTAACACGCGATTGGCCAGGGTAAGTGTATTACAGGGGTACGCGGGAAGTTCAACACGCGATTAGCCAGGGTACGTGTATTACAGGGGTACGCGGGAAGTTCAACACGCGATTGGCCAGGGTACGTGTATTACAGGGGTACGCGGGAAGTTTAACACGCGATTAGCCAGGGTAAGTGTATTACAGGGGTACGCGGGAAGTTTAACACGCGATTAGCCAGGGTAAGTGTATTACAGGGGTACGCGGGAAGTTTAACACGCGATTAGCCAGGGTAAGTGTATTACAGGGGTACGCGGGAAGTTCAACACGCGATTAGCCAGGGTACGTGTATTACAGGGGTACGCTGGAAGTTTAACACGCGATTGACCAGGGTAAGTGTATTACAGGGGTACTCGGGAAGTTCAACACGCGATTAGCCAGGGTACGTGTATTACAGGGGTACGCGGGAAGTTCAACACGCGATTGGCCAGGGTACGTGTATTACAGGGGTACGCGGGAAGTTTAACACGCGATTGGCCAGGGTAAGTGTATTACAGGGGTACGCGGGAAGTTCAACACGCGATTAGCCAGGGTACGTGTATTACAGGGGTACGCGGGAAGTTCAACACGCGATTGGCCAGGGTACGTGTATTACAGGGGTACGCGGGAAGTTTAACACGCGATTGGCCAGGGTAAGTGTATTACAGGGGTACGCGGGAAGTTCAACACGCGATTAGCCAGGGTACGTGTATTACAGGGGTACGCGGGAAGTTCAACACGCGATTGGCCAGGGTACGTGTATTACAGGGGTACGCGGGAAGTTTAACACGCGATTAGCCAGGGTAAGTGTATTACAGGGGTACGCGGGAAGTTCAACACGCGATTAGCCAGGGTACGTGTATTACAGGGGTACGCTGGAAGTTTAACACGCGATTGACCAGGGTAAGTGTATTACAGGGGTACGCGGGAAGTTCAACACGCGATTAGCCAGGGTACGTGTATTACAGGGGTACGCGGGAAGTTTAACACGCGATTGGCCAGGGTAAGTGTATTACAGGGGTACGCGGGAAGTTATACACGCGATTAGCCAGGGTACGTGTATTACAGGGGTGCGTGGGAATCATCACACGCGATTAGGCTGGGTGGGTCCTCACAGGTGTTCCCTGTACACCCTCCACGGCCCCTGCAGGCAGTCTACAAAACAGGGGACTACCCTGCACACCTGCTCATGTCCCCCTGCACCCCCACCCCCCCAGCAGTGCAGGGGCAGCCTCCACCAGGCCCCCACTCATGTCTCCCACCACCCCCACCCTCCCGCCACCAGGGGCAGCCTCCACCAGGCCCCCACCCATGTCTCCCACCACCCCCCGCCACCAGGGGCACTCTCCACCAAGCCCCCACCCATGTCTCCCACCACCCCCACCAGTGCAGGGGCACCCTCCACCAGGCCCCCACCCATGTCTCCCAACACCCCCACCCACCAGCACTGTGGGGCACGTGGCCAGCAGGCAGTCAGGCAGCAGCAGATGGCAGGTGGGAGCGTGCTCAGGGCTCTGGGGGGCAGTAATTTCGCCTCCTGGCCAGGAGCGTAGTCTCTCGTGTGTGAACGCGTGGACAGCCTGATAGGTAGTGAAATCCCACACGTCAGCAAAGGGCCTTAGCGCGTAAACCCGTCAACAGCATATGCGCGCCTATAGTCACCTGCACGTGCAGGAAATTGTTGCGTGACACGTCCCAGTGTCAAAGCGTCTGATTGGTGAAAATGGATGTACACGTAGAAGTGACAAAGCGTGTGATTGGTGAAAATGGATCTACACGCAGGACTGACAAAGCGTGTGATTGGTGAACGTACACGCCGCGTAAGTGACGCTGTACGTGTGGGCCTGTATATAAGGTACATGTAGAACACCATTTCCTTGTACGTGCTTTTCGTGGAGAGCGAGTGGGTGAAATCTGTACTTCTTGTCGTTTCACACGCGATTTACTTCACGGCGTTTCCAGTTCGTATTCCCTGTTACCTCTGACAGCTTTTTCTCTTTTTTCTCTTTTACTGGTTTACCTGGGCCTGTTCCCTCAAACAGTGTCCCCTTCTACTGTTGTCCTGTCTTCTCAGACAGCGCACACATCTTCTTTTGGCGGGGGTTTAGCCAGCCAAACGCGCTCATTCTTCACGCTCTTTTACCTGGCAGACGGTGAGTCACGCACGTATCCAACTTCTGTGCTTGCCCCGTGTGTTGCCTACCCCTTCAGAGGTCATTCTAGGCTGCGTGTGACACGCATACGTTCATTCTTGTGTTACTGGGTGCCACAGCGTAGTGCAGGTTTTTCTTTCTGCACACGTGGTCTAGGAGGGGTTGCGTGCACGTCATCTCCCTTTTTTGGGCCTCCTGTGCGTTGCGTGACCCGTCATCTTTCCCCAGGGGTTACAATCAGCCGTGCTAGAGCACTAGGGTACAATTACCATCTGGTACCCAACCCCTTTGACCCCCAATTGCCCAGGACAATTGTCTACAGCCACTCCCATACGCACATTAACATCAGTGCCATGGCTGGGAGGCGAGGATTCCGTAAGGGTGGCAAAGGTGGAAGAGCCACAAGTGGTGGCCGTGGTGGATCCGGTAGGGGACGTGGTCGTAACTTGCAGGGTGAGCCTGACCCCCCATGTGTGGAGGACCAGTCAAGGGCACCCATCATCCCCCCCCCTCCCCCCCCTCCCCCCCTCCCGTTGAGGCTGAAGTGGCTGACACCATCCATGCTCAGCCCTTGTTGGACCAGCCCATTGTGGCACCAGACCTGGCTGACTCCATGGCTGACTTCCAGGTCAGCAGGGCTACGACACGTGCGCTGGTGCACGTTGATGCCATCATGCCACGTGGATCTGGGGCTGCAAGGTCATCTACTGCACCAAGGAGGCAGGGCGGAGTGGCTGCAGGGGCAGCTGCGGCTCCATCCACCCCAGCCCTCACACACCCAGCCAGGACAGTGTCGGTCCTAGTCCATGCTGCTGACATTCCCCCTGACACCATCACACTCGAGCCAATGCCTGCACCAACTCCCATGCTGAGTGTGCAATCCCACACTCCTGATACAGAGTCCACCAGGGCTCCTGCCCCTAGTGTCCAGAGCGGCGCAGGACACTCAGGATCACCACCACCTTCCAAGCGGAAGAGGAAGAGTGCTCGTCCGGCACAGGCTGATGCCCCAGACACGGCTACACAGTCCGGCCCGTCCAGGAAGCCCAGCTTCACGGATGACGAACTGAATGCACTTGTCGAGTATGTGTCCGGACATGACAACGAGATGGTCATTGTTGCAGGATCCAAGACCACACCTGCACAACGCCAGGCACACTGGCAGACCGTTGCGGACATCGTAAGTGCCCTTGGAATCGTGAGGCGCACAGCCAATGATTGCTATAAGCGCTGGAATGACCTAAAGCGCAGGGCAAAGAGTAAGCTGGCCTCAAGTCATGCCGCAACTCTAGTGACTGGAGGTGGGTCTCCAGTAGTAGACATGGAACTCACTCCACATGAGTCAGTCGCTGGGACCTACGTCACGGAGGAACAGATCCAAGGCGTGGGAGATCTGGCTGATTACGAGGCATTGTCCGGTGAGTGCACATGCATGTGTGTGTCATACATGTGCATGGTGTGTGTGTGAGGGCTTCTGTTTGGGTGCCAGGAGAGAGTGTGTGCGCCTCAGTCGTATGGGTCAGCCATGTGCTTCATGCAATACTTCCTGCGCAGCTGCATTTGGCCATAGCAGTATCCCTTCTGCCAACAGTAGACATCTAGCACAACTGCACGCCAGTTGCCCTTGAAGTGTCACCTTGACACAACAGATTTGCTTAATTTTCACTGTTCATTCAGTCAGTTTGTTTGCATTCCACCACTTTCACTAGGCATGTCGCTGTCCACTAGTCACATGTCTGACATGGGTATGGTAAAGGGGAGTGACTTTGTTACCTGGATATCATTTGTACACACATGTCCCTGTGCAATTTGACCATTACAGACTGGCAGCTCCAGGTGAAAAATCTGACCTGTCAGAATCAGAAAAGCTATTACATGCGGGAACTGGACTGAATGAATAGGTGCTGCCCTCCTCTCCATCTTCACTCAATAGCAATGGTACATGCCATCTGTGTGATGGCATGTGTGTTTCACCTGCCAATCACAGGCCAATGTGTGATGCCACTGCCAGGCAGCATGCAGAAAATTTGTTCATCTTCCATCTTGGTGTCATCAGTGTGTGCCGTTTGCCTGCACTTCATACGCAGTGAGGGTGCATGCATGGGAGGGTTTAAGTCATGTGGGACATGTCAATCAAGTACTGGTTCTCTTGCTTCTCAGCCCTCAATGTGTGCCATGGTGCTAATGCCTGTTTCCATTACTTTGTTTTCATGTCTTTGCAGGGGAAGACGCACCTGATACTGCTGGGGTTGTGGAGATGGTGCAGACCCAGGAGGTGTCCCAGGGCCGACCAACCACCAGTGAGGGACGTGGTGTGGTGGTGGGGGAGAACCCACAAGTGCTGCAGGTCGTGCTCTCAAGGGGTGTCTCTGGCTGCACCTCCCCCGAGCTGTACTCAGGTGTTGATTCGGATGAGACCTACGTGCCGTCGCTGGTGAGTGTTCCAGGGAGGGATTCTGTTCTGTCTCACCCACCTGCACCAGGGTCAGTACCCTCCATGGGGATGTCAGTGTTGGCAGCTACGCCTTTGGTGGTTACGGATGCAGGGTCACACTCCGCGACATCTGATCCTGTTCCTGGGCCAGCAGATCAGAGGGGGAATGCAGTCCTGCAGCCTCAGGCAGTGCCGGCACAGCAAGGCGCAGTTCGCCTTGCCCCAGACAGGTGTGGTGCCCGCCGACGTGGTGGCCGTACGCCACCTGGCAATACCGCATGGGAGCAATCCATTTACGGTATGGCTACCCAACAGGCTGCATCATCCGAGATGATGGCTCAGGCCATGGATAGGGTGGCCACTTCCATTGTCCCCCCAGAAAGGCTGATGGAGCGACTAGAGCAGGCAACTGACTCCATCTGCCAGTCACACAGGGAGGACATGTTGGGGTCCAACAGGGACAGGCGGGCGGCACTGGCGACTCTGCAGGAGGCCATCTCCATTGAGTCCCAGGGCCACAGGGAAGCCCTGAGGCAGGAGCTCCTACACCTCAGGACGACTCTTGTTGAGCTTGAGGCTTCCACACACCAAAGGACAGAACAGCAGCTGGAGCGTCTCACCCGTACGCTCTCAGCTGAGATGCAGGCAACGAGGGCGGAGGTCCGGGCATCCCGTGAGTTGTTGCATGGGGACCTCCGCACACTCATCCTCCAGAACCAGACCTACCACACCCGCATGCTTGCAGCCATGGAGGAGCAGACTAGGGCCTTGCGTGGGCTGCCTCCCATAGTGCAACCACCTCCGGATGCAGCTGCACAGGGTGATAATAGCGACAGCAGTGACACTCCCACAATAGGGTAGCCGTGTGGGCCATGAGCCCATGGAGGTGTTTTATTTTCCCAGGATCCACGCAGGTGGGTTCTGGTGTGCATCCTGTCCTCGGACCTCCTGGGTGGCCTCCCCAACCCCCCCGGGCCCATCAATGGCCATTTTTGATTTTTTCTTATTTTCATTTTTATTTTGATTTCTTTTATTCCCAATTTTTTTGGGAGGATCTGTTGGCTCCGATCTGTTGGCTCCGATCTGTTGGCTCCGATCTGTTGGCTCCGATCTGTTGGCTCCGATCTGTTGGCTCCGATCTGTTGGCTCCGATCTGTTGGCTCCGATCTGTTGGCTCCGATCTGTTGGCTCCCGTGGTTCCTGTGGGCATACGCTGCATTGTGGCTGGGCACATGCAGGCTTGTAATGTATTTGGTTCAGATGCTTGGGTTTGAGTCACACACACCCCTCCTGCTTCCCGTTTCCATGGGCTTGCAAAGGGTGTGCCCAAGTGACAGTGAATTACACAGTGACGTTGGACTCCCATTAACTGTGTGGCCAGTCTGTAGTCAATACTGTGTATACATTCCTAGTGCATATTGCTGTTGTGTTGTACACTGCATGTTGCATTGATGTGTAACTCTTCTTCTGTGTCTACCTCCCAATTTGCAGGTCCCTTCCTCAAGTCCACACAAGGACCTCTAGTCTGGCGATGGGGACCATGTTGGCAGCAGTGCACCTACAACTCTACATGGCGCCAACACTGCACAGTTGGTAGTGGTGGGAGTGCAGGCATTTCCAGGTGGTGAGACTACTAATATGTTACATTTTTGATGTCATGTTAATGGTACTACGTGCTCAAGTATGTTGTTGGTCCGGCATTGCTGTGAGCATTTCAGGTGTTGCAGGTTTCTAATAGTGCCACTGTACATAGTGAGAGTGATGTCATGTTGTGTGGATTACTTTGTTTACCTGCAATTAGCATGTCATGGCACGGTGTGTCGTGTGGCAGTGCTGGGGTTGGGTTGGCTGACATGGCACTGTCCTCTTGTTGCATTTTGCAAGTGGGTATTCATTTTAGCTGCTTCAATGTGTAACTTCACAAAACTGCATTGGTGGTGTCTGTGTGGGTAGGGATGCACACATTGTGACACTTCCAGGTGAACAATCTCAGGCTGACATGGAATTCCCGGTTCATTCTCCACACATTCAGGATCAGTGTCAGGTTGAGTCATCATTGATTGTCAGATGGAATGTGCCAGGGCAGTGTGCACTCCACAGGGGTGTGATTTCTATGTGAAGTAATTAGCCACTAGCTGTGTACGGGCTGCCTCCCCCCGTGCCCTTTCCCCTCCCATGCGCAGCGGCTGTGCATGTGGTTGGGGATGTGGGGCCACCACCATGTCCACGGCCAGGCCCCGGCGTGTTGCAACGTTGTGCAGGACACATGCTGCCACTATGATCCTGCACACTACTGGGGGAGCGTATAACAGCTGCCCGCCAGAACGGTCAAGGGAGCGAAAGCGTGACTTCAGCACTCCGAATGTGCGCTCCACTATGCCCCTGGTTGTGATGTGGGCTGTGTTAAATCTTACCTGGGGTGGCGTGGTGGGGTTCCGAATTGGCGTCATCATGTGGGGGCTGAGAGGGTAGGCACTGTCCCCTGTGGAGGTGGGGATTGGTATCATTGGTGAGGTTGTGACCTTGCTCAGTATCCAACATGCATGCATGTGCAGTGGCATACATACTCACCAAGCAGCCATGTATCGCCATGCCGCCCAGCTTCTAGGTCCCGGCTTAGGGTGGACATTCGGTAAATGAAGCTGTCGTGGGTGGAGCCGGGATAGTTGGCATATACTGAGGTGATGATTCCCTTGGCATTACATGCTACCTGCACGTTGATGGAATGCCAGTGCTTGCGGTTCCTATAGATGTGCTCAGATGCCCTGGGGGGACGTAGAGCCACATGGGTGCAGTCGATGGCACCTAGCACTTTGGGGAATCGTGCCACTGCGTAAAAATCCAGGGCGGCAGCATGCCTTTCTGCAGGTGTTCTGGGCAGGTATATGTGCCTGCGGACTGATGGGCGTGCAGTCATGATGTTCAAGACCTGGTGTAGGCAGCGTGACTGGGTGGCCTGTGACACCCCACCCACTATGGCACTTGTCCGCTGAAATGATCCAGTGGCTAAGAAGTGCAGTACATTGAGGACCTTCTCCAGGGGGCTGAGTGCTTGGGAGCACAGGGTGGGTGATGTGAGGTCATCCTCCCACTCAGTCACCAGGTCCAGTATGATGTGTGGTGGAAACCTGTACCTCCCATACACCTGGTCATCAGGCATCCCGAAAAGGCTGGTTCTGGGTGTGAATATTCTGGCCCTGACTATCCTCCTCCTCCTTTGGTAGCCCACTGCCACTGCTGCTAGGAACGGTATGTTCATCCTGGCGTCTGAGCTTGTTATTGTTAAAGTCCGCGATTTATGCTTAGCGCGTGTTCTAGGCGAGCGTGTGACCCGCGCAGCCCTGGAATCCTGTTGCCAGTCCAATAGCGTGTGGAAATTCACACGCACCACGGGATACAGCGTGTGACCCGCGCAGCCCTGGAATCCTGTTGCCAGTCCAATAGCGTTTGGAAATTCACACGCACCACGGGATACAGCGTGTGACCCGCGCAGCCCTGGAATCCTGTTGCCAGTCCAATAGCGTGTGGAAATTCACACGCACCACGGGATACCGGTTCGCTGACGTACTTGCGTGTGTAAGTGGCCGCGCACCCATTAAATACACGTACATAGGCCAATCGCGTGTACGCGCACTTTTGTCCAATTACACGCGATGACACTCTGACGTGCAGTATCTCCACGTGTGCCCCGTCATCACGTCCTGAGTGGGGAACACCCGTGCGGGTCACGTCACAGACGCGCTTACGCGCTGAGGGACTCTGGTCCAATAGAATCGCGTATGCGTGCTGACGCGCTTACGCGCTAAGGGCCTTTCCTCGGATTTCACGCTGACGTGCAGGATTTTCACGTGCCAAATCACTCCGTATCAAGCTGGCCACGCGAAAACACACGGAAGCCCACGCTCCTGCCCAGAAGGCCGAGTTACTGCCCCCCAGTGCCCCGAGCAGCCTCCCACGTGCCATCTGCTGCTGCCTGCCTGCCTGCTGCCACCGTGCCCTGCCATTTGGTGCCTGCACATCAGCCATCTGCAGGGGTCCAGTTGCTGTGTCCACCCCTGCTGGAACTGAAGACTCCCGACTGGTATTACATCGCTCCACAGCCCAGCCCCAGGACCCAGTTGCCCACCCACACCTGCCTCTGGGGTTGCCATGTCGGGCACTTCCACATCTGGCACCAGTGGCAACCCCAGGCCAGAGGGGCAGAGGGGCACCAGCTTCACTGTCACCGAAGTTGGTGTCCTGGTGGAGCATGTCCTGGGGCAGTATGATGCCCTCTTTGGATCGTCCCGCGCCAGCAAGGAAGGACGGCAGAGGATCTGGGCCGACTGTGTGGTTGCCATCAACGCGGAGGGGGTGGCAACCCGCGACGTCCTGAAGATCAAGAAGCGCTGGGAGGACTTGAGGTCCAGGACCCTTGTGAAGGCCCGGCGCCTCGTGGAGGGGGGCCGGGGCCGCATGAGTACCATCCAGATGAGGGTCCTGGAACGCGTACGCCCAGCGCTCCACGCCCAGATCCTTGAGAGGGAGGCCCGTCTGGAGTTGAGCGGTAAGTGTCCATGCATTACTGTGTGTGACAGGGCATGTTGCGGTGTGCTGGTTCTATGATACTTGCCTGTATGTGTGCCATAGCCCATGTATGCATGTATGTGTGCAGGGACATCATGGTAATGCATGTGCGACCAGTGATGTGTGATGCACATGGTTGTTGCATGTGTTGAAATGCCGCATGGGGAGCCCTAATCAGATTATGAACATGAGAGCATGCCAGTCTCTGTACCTGAACATGGGTGGGGGTGAGGGATGGGTGCTGATGCCAGGTACATATATGGTAGCCATGTCTGTGTGCCTGACCTGCGTGTCTGTGACTTGTGCATGCCATGGATGCATGACACATGTGTGTGACAATGCAGAGATTCAGTAAAGCAGCAAAATTACCCTTGTATCCGCTGTGTTTGGTGTGTTTGGGGCCAGATGGATGTGACTGAGGTGATGTGTGTGCATGTGATGGGCATGAGCCATGATGCATGTGAGTTACATATCATTGAATGTTTCAAGAGTCCATTGGACATGCATGGAAATGTCCATGGCATGCACCATGCCTGTTACTGTGTGTGTTTTGCCTGGACTGGCCCATGTGTTGTGGAGGGACATGATGGACGTGTACTTTGACAGTGGTGCTCATCTGCTATTGCTTCCTGTCTAGGGGACCATTGTACAGTGCCCTGATGCTTGTGTTCTTTGTCTCCCTCTACGCAGCGGCTAGTGAAGAAGAGGGCGGAGACGGCGCTGTGGAGCAAGGCGGCGGGGATGCCCCCACGGCTGCAGCGGAAGGGGTGGGTGAGCCCCCACAGGGGCCTGCTACGGTGGGAGACGGTGAGGAGCCATCCAGGTTGGTGGTTTGCACAGAGGAGGAGGAGGCCGCCACTGGGGCACACATGGGGCCTGGTGGGGGCATCCCTGCTGGTGCAAGTGGTGCAGTCCAGGGCCAGGGGCAGGAGGCAGCACAGGTCACCGTGGAGGGGCCTGTGCATGTCGCTGTCCCTGACCCTGTGAGTGCACCACCATGCACCAGCAGGGATGCCCCGTCCCAGGCCTGTCCGCAGGTAGAGGGGATGTCCATGTCACCTGACTCCCCTCCACCTGCGGACGTGGGAACCCCTGGCCGTGCGGAGAAGGTCCTGATTGGGGTCGCGTTGCGCACGGCTGCGATTCGTGATGCCGTGCGTGCTTCCCGGGAGGAGCACGCACGTCATCACGAAGTGCACCGTGCCGACGTGGCCCAATTGGGATCGGCCATGTTCGGGGGTTTCCTGCATGTGTTGGCCAATGTGGCGGCCCTCTCCTCCTCTGTGCAGGCTATCCACCAGTCGTTCTCCTTGCCGTCTTCCAGCCCAGATGCCACCAGGGCCCCCTGTGGACCTGCCCCGACCAATGCAGCCAGCTCGGTGGGGATCCCATCCCTGCCACAGTCGGGAGTCAGAGATCCAGCAGGGGTGGACACCAGAGCAACTGGACCCCAGCAGATGGAGGATGTGACGGCATCATCGGGCAGGGCACGTGCACGACGGCGTCGGTGGTTTCCATCAGCCTGGATGCCGTCGTGCTGGCACAGGCAGTTGCGTCGGAGGCAGCAGCAGGCTCAACGTGGGAGGCATCATGGCTCGGGGCCATCAACATCAGGGGTGCAGGCATCGGCCGGAGGGCAGGAGAACCCTGGAATGGGAGTGGCTTCCGTGTGGGAGAGGTTGTGCCAGCGGATAGGTGCGGAGCGGCAGCGGGCAGAGGAGGAACGGCTCACGATGGTCAGGGCGGAGGACTCCATGCGGAGGGCGCTGAGGCGGGCTGAGTGCCTCGAGGGTCTTCGCAGGGAGTTTGAGCTTGACACTGCGTTATCCCTGCGGGACCTCGGGGCCAGGGAACATGCCCGCCTCCAAGCCATTGAGCAGGAGTTCGAGGATGCCCTGGCCCATGACAACAACCAGTGAGCCGTCCGAATAGCCCGCTGCCTTTGTATATAGTTGTATAGTTAGGGTTAGGTTTCCTTTGTTTTTTTGAATTTTTTTTGGGTTGCGATTGGACAATGCACCACTTTTTTGTATATAGTTCCCTTTTTAGTTAGTAGTCAGTTAGGTTTAATTTGGTAGGGCTCATGGATCCAGGATTATCTTCTTGATTGGCTTATTTTATTTTTTCAAAATTTTTTCATGGACATTCATCTTGTTTTGTTTGATTTGCTTTGTGTTTTTTCTTATTTGCTGTTCAATACATATTATTTTTTTAATCTTCAATGTGTGGTATCATCTCATTGCTTTCAGGCATGTCATGTTGGGTGTTTTGACATTCACTTGCAGCCATTGTGTGTGACAGACATGTGTTAAATTGCATTATTTACATTGGGGGTGTAACATGTAATTGCCTTTGATATGTGGGTGGGTGTGATAGTTGGTTGGGCCTTTTGGCAGGGGAGGATGGGCATTACGGACATGATTGGGGAATGTTGGGACACAGGTGCAGGGGGGCATGGATTGGACATGGGTGGGGGCCTGCTGGCAGGTGCCCCACAGTGCTGGGGTGTGTGGGTGGTGGGAGACATGAGTTGGACATGGGTGGGGGCCTGCTGGCAGGTGCCCCACAGTGCTGGGGGGTGGGGGTGGTGGGAGACATGAGTTGGACATGGGTGGGGGCCTGCTGGCAGGTGCCCCACAGTGCTGGGGGGTGGGGGTGGTGGGAGACATGAGTTGGACATGGGTGGGGGCCTGCTGGCAGGTGCCCCACAGTGCTGGGGGGTGGGGGTGGTGGGAGACATGAGTTGGACATGGGTGGGGGCCTGCTGGCAGGTGCCCCACAGTGCTGGGGGGTGGGGGTGGTGGGAGACATGAGTTGGACATGGGTGGGGGCCTGCTGGCAGGTGCCTCACAGTGCTGGGGGGTGGGGGTGGTGGGAGACATGAGTGGGGCCCTGGTGGAGGGTGACCCTGGTGGCTGGGGGGTGGGGGTGGTGGGAGACATGAGTTGGACATGGGTGGGGGCCTGCTGGCAGGTGCCCCACAGTGCTGGGGGGTCGGGGTGGTGGGAGACATGAGTTGGACATGGGTGGGGGCCTGCTGGCAGGTGCCCCACAGTGCTGGGGGGTGGGGGTGGTGGGAGACATGAGTTGGACATGGGTGGGGGCCTGCTGGCAGGTGCCCCACAGTGCTGGGGGGTGGGGGTGGTGGGAGACATGAGTTGGACATGGGTGGGGGCCTGCTGGCAGGTGCCCCACAGTGCTGGGGGGTGGGGGTGGTGGGAGACATGAGTTGGACATGGGTGGGGGCCTGCTGGCAGGTGCCCCACAGTGCTGGGGGGTGGGGGTGGTGGGAGACATGAGTTGGACATGGGTGGGGGCCTGCTGGCAGGTGCCCCACAGTGCTGGGGGGTGGGGGTGGTGGGAGACATGAGTTGGACATGGGTGGGGGCCTGCTGGCAGGTGCCCCACAGTGCTGGGGGGTGGGGGTGGTGGGAGACATGAGTGGGGCCCTGGTGGAGGGTGACCCTGGTGGCTGGGGGGTGGGGGTGGTGGGAGACATGAGTTGGACATGGGTGGGGGCCTGCTGGCAGGTGCCCCACAGTGCTGGGGGGTGGGGGTGGTGGGAGACATGAGTGGGGCCCTGGTGGAGGGTGACCCTGGTGGCTGGGGGGTGGGGGTGGTGGGAGACATGAGTTGGACATGGGTGGGGGCCTGCTGGCAGGTGCCCCACAGTGCTGGGGGGTGGGGGTGGTGGGAGACATGAGTGGGGCCCTGGTGGAGGGTGACCCTGGTGGCTGGGGGGTGGGGGTGGTGGGAGACATGAGTTGGACATGGGTGGGGGACTGCTGGCATGTGCCCCACAGTGCTGGGGGGTGGGGGTGCAAGGGGACATGTGTTGGTGTTCATTAGTTCAAGGAGACATGTGCCTTTGCTGGGGGGCATGCCCATGTTGGGTGGGCTGCCTGCGGGACATGACCAGGGATGCAGGGTAGTCCCCTGTGGTGTGGGCTGCCTGCAGGGGCCGTGGAGGGTGTACAGGGTACACCTGGGAGGACCCACACTGTCAAATCACATGTGGGACTCCCCGGCACCCCTGAAATACACGTACCGTGCAGAAATCGCGTGTTAAACTTCCCGCGCACCCCTGAAATACACGCGCCCAGGCTATTCGCGTGTAAAACTTCCCGCGCACCCCTGAAATACACGCGCCCAGGCTATTCGCGTGTAAAACTTCCCGCGCACCCCTGAAATACACGCGCCCAGGCTATTCGCGTGTGGGACTTCCCGCGCACCCCTGAAATACACGGGCCCAGGCTATTCGCGTGTGGAACTCCCCGCGCACCCCTGAAATACACGCGCCCAGGCTATTCGCGTGTGGAACTCCCCGCGCACCCCTCAAATTCACGCGCCCAGGCTATTCGCGTGTGGTACTTCCCGCGCACCCCTCAAATTCACGCGCCCAGGCTATTCGCGTGTGGTACTTCCCGCGCACCCCTCAAATTCACGCGCCCAGGCTATTCGCGTGTGGAACTTCCCGCGAACCCCTGAAATACACGCGCCCAGCCTATTCGCGTGTAAAACTTCCCGCGCACCCCTGAAATACACGCGCCCAGGCTATTCGCGTGTGGGACTTCCCGCGCACCCCTGAAATACACGGGCCCAGGCTATTCGCGTGTGGAACTCCCCGCGCACCCCTGAAATACACGCGCCCAGGCTATTCGCGTGTGGAACTCCCCGCGCACCCCTCAAATTCACGCGCCCAGGCTATTCGCGTGTGGTACTTCCCGCGCACCCCTCAAATTCACGCGCCCAGGCTATTCGCGTGTGGAACTTCCCGCGAACCCCTCAAATTCACGCGCCCAGGCTATTCGCGTGTGGAACTTCCCGCGAACCCCTGAAATACACGCGCCCAGCCTATTCGCGTGTGGAACTTCCCGCGCACCCCTGAAATACACGCGCCCAGCCTATTCGCGTGTGGAACTTCACGCGAACCCCTGAAATACACGTAGCCCGCTCCCCCAGGCCCGATCGCGTGTGGAACTTCACGCGAACCCCTGTAATACACGTAGCCCGCTCCCCCAGGCCCGATCGCGTGTGGAACTTCACGCGAACCCCTGAAATACACGTAGCCCGCTCCCCCAGGCCCGATCGCGTGAGGAACTTCACGCGAACCCCTGTAATACACGTAGCCCGCTCCCCCAGGCCCGATCGCGTGAGGAACTTCACGCGAACCCCTGTAATACACGTAGCCCGCTCCCCCAGGCCCGATCGCGTGTGGAAATTCCCGCGCACCCCTCAAATTCACGCGCCCAGGCTATTCGCGTGTGAAACTTCACGCGAACCCCTGAAATACACGTAGCACGCTCCCCCAGGCCCGATCGCGTGAGGAACTTCACGCGAACCCCTGTAATACACGTAGCCCGCTCCCCCAGGGCCGATCGCGTGTGGAACTTCACGCGAACCCCTGTAATACACGTAGCCCGCTCCCCCAGGCCCGATCGCGTGTGGAACTTCACGCGAACCCCTGAAATACACGTAGCCCGCTCCCCCAGGCCCGATCGCGTGAGGAACTTCACGCGAACCCCTGTAATACACGTAGCCCGCTCCCCCAGGCCCGATCGCGTGAGGAACTTCACGCGAACCCCTGTAATACACGTAGCCCGCTCCCCCAGGCCCGATCGCGTGTGGAAATTCCCGCGCACCCCTCAAATTCACGCGCCCAGGCTATTCGCGTGTGAAACTTCACGCGAACCCCTGAAATACACGTAGCACGCTCCCCCAGGCCCGATCGCGTGAGGAACTTCACGCGAACCCCTGTAATACACGTAGCCCGCTCCCCCAGGGCCGATCGCGTGTGGAACTTCACGCGAACCCCTGTAATACACGTAGCCCGCTCCCCCAGGCCCGATCGCGTGTGGAACTTCACGCGAACCCCTGAAATACACGTAGCCCGCTCCCCCAGGCCCGATCGCGTGAGGAACTTCACGCGAACCCCTGTAATACACGTAGCCCGCTCCCCCAGGCCCGATCGCGTGAGGAACTTCACGCGAACCCCTGTAATACACGTAGCCCGCTCCCCCAGGCCCGATCGCGTGAGGAACTTCACGCGAACCCCTGTAATACACGTAGCCCGCTCCCCCAGGCCCGATCGCGTGAGGAACTTCACGCGAACCCCTGTAATACACGTAGCCCGCTCCCCCAGGCCCGATCGTGTGAATAACTTCACGCGAACCCCTGTGATGCACGTACCCTGCAAATCGCGTGTGACACTTCCCGCGCATCCCGGTATACATGCACACGTATTTTTTGTCAGCGGGTGTCCGTGTTTGTGGGTACCCCTTTGCACGTCATTTTTCCTGGAGGGCCACAGTATGGGACATTCATCATGGCAGTATATAGGTGCTATTTGTTGGCGCACCTTTTGGCGCACATTTCTTACAGCCGCAGAGACGCTACCGCCTCCTTTCTTGTGGCGGTCGTGTTTGTGCCTGTGCGCTGGTTTGAGCGTGCGCTTTTTTCCCCTATTCTATTCCATGAATACGTGTTGTAGGCGAGCGTGTGGGCGTTCCGCGCACTTGTGCCCTGTACTTCCCCCGTGACGCCCACGTTTTGGCAAGTTGTTCCCCATTCCGAGTGTTACGCCCGTGTTCCGCCTACTTTTATTGCGTGCGCCGCGCTATGTGCGAATTTCGCTGTGGCCTGTGCGATTTTCGCTGTGACCTGGCGCACGCTGTTAGATGGCCTGTGCGCCAACGTGCGCCGCGCACTTTTTTTTCGCACATCCGCTGGTTTTCTCGCGCACGGCCTTCCATGAATCGACGTGCGCTGCTTTTCGTGCGATTTTCGCACGTTCACTGCGATTTTCGCTATTCCACTGCGAATCGCACGTTTTTGCCCACTTGCGCCGCGCTAATTATTCCATGAATCGGCCAGTTAATTGTGTGTAGTGTTCCTAAAGGGTACTGCATATAATTCTGGTGTACAGCAGTGAGGATAAAAGTATAGTAATTGCACTTAGGGCGCTGCTATTACCTTGGATCAACTAACCACAAGGCTAACATCGCTAAAAAGCAATATTAATCATGTCTGATATGGAAAGCCACAGTCAGGAGACCCTCCTGAGTTACACTGCTAATTATTTAAGAAACATGTGTAAAGAAAGGAAACTCTGTGCCAAAGGCAAAAAGATTGAATTAGTTGAAAAGTTGTTAAAGAACCAAAGTCTAGGGAGTGGGTCTGAAATGCCTGACTCTCTAGCAAATGTGGAAAGTATTGAGGATGATGCTATGTCTGTTAATGATGAGTTGGAAGAGGAAGATGTGTGTCCTAATGTAGGTCTCTCCGCTCCCTTGCCTGCTCAGCAACCTCAACCCTTGTCCACTGGGACACCCACAAGTTCTACACTCAGTCCCGAATAGAGAAAATGAGGCTTGAACTGGAATTCAAAGATTTAAATGCTCAAACTGAACAAAAACACCAAGAACTTAAGCTCAGAGAAATGGAGTTGAATCATGAACTTGAAATGAAAAGATTGTCTCTTGAAAATGCTTCTCTCCCAGAGTCTTCTAGGTCTTCCACAGGGAGGTCATTTAGAGGGTCGCCAGAAGTCGCGACTGTGACCTCTGAGGTCTCCCTTGCGACCTCTGTGGTCTCCCTTGCGACCTCTGAAAAAAAAAATATATATATATGTTTTTTTGTAATGCAAGCTCCTAGGCTGTGGCCAGCACCATGTGGCGCTTTAGTTCTGGAGTGGCTGGCTTTCTTGTTCAGGCCCCTTAAAAAAAACAAGAAAAATAAGAACAGGATTGCCACAAGTCTAGCACTTTCAGTACTGACCCTATATAAAAAAGAATAGGAATACCAAATAATGTGTCTTTCTGGAATTCTATATAATAATTGCTAGACTTATTAAAGGTTTATTTCAGTCACACTTCAGGGGGTGAGTCACTGATTTAGTCTGTTTTTAAACGCTTCAACTCAGCCTTTCATCCTTCTGAGGTCAATAAATGAGTACCAACACAGGTTGGGTGATATTGTATGTACATGTGTTCTATATAAAGCACTTAAGCGTAAGTGCTATATAATAGCACATCATTATCATTTGGCCATGGACGTCTGCTTGCATTCACAGCAATTTGATAATATGGGCCTATACACACTGATCTTAACGATACATATGGAGATCCACTTTTGTATGAAATGTATGTTCCTGTTTTGTCAATCGGTGACAGGTCGTGTTCCATTGCTTCCGGTGGGGTCAAATGACATCCCTTCGTGTGATGTCATCGGGGGGTCAAGGGTCATGTGATGTCACTTCCGCTACCCCTGGCATTTTGGTGAAATGACATCCCTGGTCTTCCAGTCCTAAGAGACCGTGTATGCCTTAAGAAATTGTGGGTATGTATGAGGTTAAGCTTGATATTTTAGATTCGTTGGCAATGTTTGAATATAACCATGGTATTCAAGGTCTCACAGGGAATCAATTGCTTCCCTGGCTCTTCTCTAGGCTACCCACTGTTGCATCTGATGCTATGATGGAGTTTGGGGAGGTGGATAGGATGGATTATGAGTGTGTGAAGCTAGCTCTAATTGCTAGATTTAGGAAGACCCCTTCCCAGTACCGTAAGAGGTTTAGAACCCACAAAAAGCATTATGGTACACCTTGGGCTACCTGGGTATGTGAATGTTTGAAAAACTTGATGGTTGGATTAAGGGTTACAGAGTAAACACTTACGAAGGTCTCTGGGACTGGAAGAGCAGAGTCGCCACTTGAACGAAAGAACCAACGAGGAACTGGAAGAAGAGGACCACCACAATGACTGAACCGCCCGGTGAAGCCCTGCTGCAGGTACGAATCTCCAAATCCGACGACAGAGAAGGTCCTCCAGGAAACTTCTTCTCATGAGCTGGTGGGACCAACCAGTTCACCCAAACTACAAGCCAGGACCCCTCCTCTGGTCGAATTCGCTGTACAGCGCTACAGTGGGCCGGATAGCCAGGAAGGTCGGACCCTGCTTGGGTTTTAAGGAGCGCACCTTTTATTCATTGTTTGCCGCTGCTGCTGGTTTCTTCCATGGGTAGTGCAGGATCCTCCAGTCTTCCTACTTCTGATCAGTCCAACAGTCGCTTCAGGAACTGTGAGCCTGTAGGAACTACCAGGAACGTATGCCTCAGCTATAGCCCCCTCTCCGCTTTAAGGTACTGTGCAAATCTGATTGTGCGTTTCGCTCAGCCGTGGTTAAAGTTTTAAAATCTTTCTCCAATCCGAGAGCTTGTCCTTCTCTTCTCTTTGAACTAACTTTTCTACCAACCAACCTCGTCTGGAATCTGTGCCACAAACTTTACTGAATTTCCCTGAACTGTGTGATCTTGAGCAAAAGAATTTTGACCCATTGACTTTGGCCCTAAGCCTTTTCTA
The DNA here is from genome assembly GCF_040938575.1 of Ambystoma mexicanum. Classification (NCBI taxonomy): domain Eukaryota; kingdom Metazoa; phylum Chordata; class Amphibia; order Caudata; family Ambystomatidae; genus Ambystoma; species Ambystoma mexicanum. The sequence goes on from NC_090923.1 coordinate 999,699,596, forward strand.
GCTGATCTCCTCACTGTAGTCTCTCTTGTTCAATTGCCCAGAGTACTTACCTGTTGGTCTTGCCTAATTTCTAATAACTTTGTCTTTCCCTCCCTTTTAAATTGCTGAAGTGCATTTTGCTCCTACTTCATTTTGTGAGCTTAACCTGTCTGGAAATTAAGGGAAGTGGTGTGGTGTATTTATGATTGTGATTTTGATCTTGGTTAGAATAGTGAAATTCTGGTATTAAAACGCCTGATGTACATGGGAAATTATACGAGCCTGATCTCGGAGGAGAATGAAGAAGAGTATTGGGAAAGGCTCATCACAGCTGAGAAAGTGGGCCGTACTTTGGACGCATTGAAATGTGTTGAATCCTTAAAACTGGAGCAGGAGGAGGGGGAGCCTGAGGTGGATGTCACCCAAACAACTGGAGATTCTGGCCTAGGGGGGGTCATTTAGTGAATTTGAACTTGAACTAAACCTAACTGGGGGGCTTCCACCTCTTTGAGGAGGGAATGTTAAAGGAATGTTAAAGGTTTAACCTTGTTTAACCAATAAAACAAAAAAAACAAAAAAATAGTGAAATGTTATACAACTGTTGAGTAAATAAATATATATTCTTTTAGTTAGAAACCTTGAGTCAGTGTTTGCCTGAATCATAGTAATTGCTGTCCTTTGTGTAACTATTTGTACTGCTCACTTACTCTTGAGATAAGTCTGGCTGCTCCGCTACTGCTACCAATATAACTGTGTAGTACAGGCTTGTACCAAAGGTGAAATTGTACTGTCACTTGTAGTCTTATTTGTGTGTAGTGTTCCCAAAGGGTACTGCATATAATTCTGCCTAACACCCTATACCAGGGAGACCCATTGCTTTAGGGATACATTCTATCCTGGAACCATTTTCACAATACGGCGATAGATTCCTGCGGGATGACATACCCAAGATGCAATCTTTCATGAAGGACTCCACATCCATGCTCACTCTGGTAGACAGACTGGCTTTCAATGCGACAACGCAGTGGATGGTGACAACGGATGTGGAGTCCCTCTACACAAGCATCCCACAATTGGAAACGGTAGAGATGGTAAGGAGACACCTGCTAAAAAATCCAACCCTTAGTCCTGGGCATGTGGGCTTTATTACTCAGACACCCCAGTTTATAGTGATTTTACGATCCCGCAAAATGCCACGAAAACGGCCGTTCTGTGCAAAAACAGCATCTTTAAAAAAAGTTAAAAAAATGTTTACATTTCTTTTTTTAAGTAATCTGCAAAAATTACTGTTTTAAAAAAAAATACTCAGGGTGCCTTGTTCTCAACTTTTTTTTTACACAAGAAATGAAATGCGCTAATACATCTCATCACTTGCGCCCCAAAAAAGTGCAGCCCAATCCACAAGGGACACATGAATGGGCACATTTTATATGCGCGCCCATTCAGATGGCCTTTTTCACCTCCTTGATCAAATAAAGTGGCGTTTCTGTCAATTTAAAAGCGCATCCCTCATTTCCAAGCAAGATGCACTTTTAAATGTGCAAAAATTGTAGGCAACCCTACGCGCACGGGATGTGGGGCTGCCACTGCATGACAGGGTCTTTCCTGACCCTGTCATGTTTTTCTTTTAAGGTATGAACCGCTGCTGTCTCGCTTGCATTTCTGTTCCTCAAACAGGATAAAAATGCATTTTTTGGGTCGCATTTTACAGAGGCAGGCACCTGGAGGGCCTGTCCCTGTGAAAGGCGCTGGGAGCTTGCAGAACACTGTCGTGAGAGCGATTCTATTCAAAGCTCTGCCCATTTTGATGACAAGAATCTATCGAATGTTACAATTTGACCTATTTCGTCCAATACTATTCGATTGATTTTTATAAATACTGAACATGTGTTGCGGGGGTGTCACCCGCTCCCCATGTTCAGTATTTTTGGTCTAGGGTGGTTGCAGAAGTGTTTTCCCCTTATTCCTCAAAATTGGAGGCGGGGACAGAAAAAAAAGAAAATAACGAAAAAGGGACCTTGCGGAGTTAGATCTGACCCGCGTTAGAGGGACGGATCTAGCACTGCAGGGTTGCAGGGGAAGCGGCAGCGACCAAGCAGTTAAGTAGGGGAGGGGTTGGGGTGGTGGTGAAAAGTACATTTTGGGTTGTTTGGCTGACGTGCAAATCAATTTGCAGCGAAATTGACTACGGTCAATTCCGCCGCAAATAATTACACTTCGGTCAAACAACCCAGAACACCATTCAAGGCAGCTGGCCAGCGCACAAATTGCGCTACAGCTCAAGCCTGTGGAAATGAGAATAAGGTGACCTGCTCATTTCCAAAAATGGGTTGTCTAGAAATAGCATATCCTCCATTCTTTTTTTAAATGCCCCATTATTTGAGGAACTGGGTCAAAATCTACATTTACAAAAATAAAAAAATGGTTACACTATGAGAGAGAGGGAGAGTGATGGGTGAGATGTGAAGTGATAGGCAAGAAAGCAGAGGGAGAGCAGTGGGTCAGAGGAGGAAGCGCTGCACAAGAGAGCAGAGGAAGCAGTGATGCGGTGGGCCAGAAATCTGAGAGTGAGCAGAGGTACAGAAAGTAGAGAGAGCGTGTGATCAGTGACCATAAAGCAGAGAGGAAGCGGTTGGCCAGAAAGAGGCAGTGAGCTGCAGATTGGGAAAAAGGATGAGGGAAGAGTGCAATTGAATGGGAGAAAAGATGCAAGATGCAGAAGCAGCACAAAAGAATGAAGGACTGTATATTGTGGGAGGAATTGTAGAGTGTAAGGTGTGAGTTGGGAGTATGATTTGGAATGTGGCAGGGGCTGGGCAGTGAAAATTGTGACTTTACAGTGTGACATAGCACGTGAGTATTTGTATGACAGAGTGAGAGGTTAAGGAATGTAAGTTGTGATGGAGAGTTGGTGAGATGTGTGTTGGTGAGAGAGGTGTGTGGGTGTTTGGGGGATTGGAGAACATAGAAGGGGAATATTTTCAGCATTACAATTGATAATGATCAATTTAGTTAATACTATTAAATAGGCATGAACATTAAACCAGAAATGTAGCCAAATCAAACACTGTTCTGCCAAGCCAGAGACATCTGGGACTCTTCCTATTAAATGAATACAAAAGATACATAATAATGATACCCTGGCTCTCTTGTAGCCTTGCACTCTGCCCATTTCCTGCAATGTGGCAAACTTACACCCTCCAGTTAATACAAAATGTCCCTAAAAAATGACGCAATAAATAAAGGTTTGTGCTGCAAAATTTGCCATTTCATGCCACAAAATTTGCCATTTCATGCTGCAAAATCCTGGAAGGTCTGATACTGCACTTGCAGAATTAGCCCTCAAAAAAAAAAAATTCTTTTTGTTTTACAACCAATTTTACCAGCAAGTCTCAGGCACAGCAATGGGCGCGAACTTCACCCCGGGCCTCGCTAATCTATATGTGGACCACTTTGAAAAAGAGAATGTATACTCTGCCACCAACCCCTATTTGAATAAGATCAAGATTTGGCAGAGATACATCGACGACATCTTTATCATCTTTGAGAGTAACAAAAATGACCTACTGTCATTCCACCATTGGCTTAACGAGCGGAGCCCGTTTTTGAAATTCACAATAGAATATACCAAAATTGAAACACATTTTCTAGACTTACACATCTTGGCCCTTGTCGGCAGCCTCATTTCTAAAGTCATTAAGAAACCTACCGACTGAAATGCACTACTCAACTATGGCAGTTACCACCCACGTGCACCACATGGGCGGTTTCTGCGATACAGGCACACATGCACAAAAATCTGATTTCCAGCAACAATCAGAGGCACTAAAATCCCAACTGATTAGGAGAGGGTACCGAAGAAGATAGTGAAGAACACACACAAAAGAGCCAGAAATATCCCGCGTGACATCACTCTGCAACAACATGTGAAAGAATCATCAACAGATACTATCACAGCAGTCTTGACCTACTCTCTGATTTTTATCACATTGGAAAGCGAGATCAACAAACTATAGCCTATTTTAAACACAGGCACTACTGAACTAGTTCATCCAGTATTTGCCATTAAGAGGAGATGGAATATTCGAGACAGACTGGTACACACACTGGTGGAACCAAAGGACACTGCTGAGCATAACACTCTTTGGGACACCACTACTCCAAGGGGCCACACCCCATGTGGTGCGTGCATCATGTGTAAGCAAACCACAAGAAGCAGAACAATAGACATAGGGTGGAAGACACCGTGGGAGCAGAGAAAGTTTACGAATTGCAACAGCAAAGGGGTCATCTATTTGATTACATGTCCCTGTAATCTTAGATATATTGGCATGAAAGAACGCTCTGTAAAAACCAGACTCATCGAACATAAGTCCTGTTTTAGGACCAAAAAACTAACAACACCACTAGTCTCCCACTTTGTATCTCAAAAACATACCGGAGATGACTTTAAATGGACAATTCTAGAAAAGGTAAATTTGCTCCGCAGAGGAGGCAACTTTCATGACATACTTTTCAAAAAAGAACAACAGTGGATTTTTCGTCTAGATACAATGAGGAACGGCTTAAATGAGGAGATCCAATGGAATAGCCTGGCCTTGATAAAATGAAATAAAACAAAATAAAGAAGCAACACCAAGGCCGAGACGAAACGAACTAACATCAGCCATTATAGTCACATAGATACCCCATTGCTAATTTGGGCTGCTCTAGACACAGTGACCGAGTCTCCCACCAGGTAACAATCTTGCAAGAAAAGGTCAATGAGGGAACGAGTACCCCCTTCCCAAATCCCTTCTGTATCACGCATCCTAGGACCCAAGCACATCCAACTTGCTTGGGACCCCCACTCATTAAGATATCCAAGACATGGAAAAAACATTTCCATTAAAAAAAAACAATATGGCAATTTGGGGGTTCCGCGTAGATGGGGAAAAATTGCACCAGCTTGGTTTGGATAAAAATCCTTTACCAAATATCAGCACACTATTTTCCAACCTAGCCGATCCAATACACATATTCCTGGCTGATTGTCAGTTTGGCATCACAGGATAGCGACTTGCAATGTCTTGCCCATTCCAACATGGCCGACATGCAAGACCCTCCCGGCCCATTCCAAAATGGCCACCGGAACGGCTAAAAGTAAAAAAATACACGCGCACAGGGACACGCGCGCACTAGCAGAATCCGAGCGGCGTGGTCTTCGGTAGAGACCTGCTGTATGCCGAGAAGGATCCGGAGGTGAAACAGGTAAGCGGCTGGGCTCGATAAGGCATGCAATACGAACGATAGTGCGCTTGCAGGCCGGATAGAAATGGCTAGATGCAATACGAACAGCCATTGGGACCATAGTCCAACATAGACACCTATCTAGCATAATGGTACAATGCAAGGTCTCATTACCATCCTGTTTGAGCAGTCACATTGTGCAGACTTAGTCCATGCAATACTGTTTGCTATAGAAAAAGGAGCTGCCTAATGGACAGTGCGGACACAATGAATTTACCAAAACAAAAACTTTCCCCACGTGGGTTTCTTTTCCTTACAGAATCACCCCTTGGGAGTAAACAACAGTGCCTGTAGAAGACAGGATAGGACTTTCAATGCTCAAATGCTTATATTGAGCTCGGAGAATGCAACTATGCAGCAACTGACTGACTGTCAGGTACATTGAATTAATATGTAGATAAGAACACCAAAATGAGTCACTATGAACAAGTCTGCTCTTCAAGCAGCGAGGAAAGAAAAAGCTGATTCTATGCTTGTATGCCCCCTCATGCAGTGCAAGATAGAAGAACTCATGCAGTTGTGCTAAAGCAGCAAATACATTTGCATAGGCTGAACAACATCATCCGATACACACGCCCAAAAAAACGGCAGGATAAACATGTATGACGGTTTAACTGCTGAATTGTGTACGATCAATAACCGAAAAGATATACGCTTGAATGGAGAGGGAGGGGGGAGGACCCCGTTCTTAATGTTAATGTTTTTAATGTCACTAGTGTGACGTCCATTAGTTGGCCACAGAGGAATCAGACAGTAAAACAATAAATGTATGAACACAGCCCGACATATGAGAAGTCACCTTTGACTTTTCTATCTTTGCCCCATAGAGTATGCTTGGCAACATCTGGTGGGTGAACAGATTCAGTCCCGTAGATTGAAGAAATTGGTCCTGAAGAAGATGACGCACAAGAGGAAATGTCATTGAAACCGGTCAACCTGAACTCCTGATGTCTCCCGACTAAGGGCGACACACAGACAAATCAAAAAATCAGAAACATCTCACAGTGTTTACTGGAACACACACAGAAAAGCCAGTCACGTATATGCTGACCAATCTTTGTTTATAATGATCTATTGTGTTTACACTCAATCACAAAAATAATTTGAGTATGTACAACAATAGATAGAAAGAAATTGAATTGTTTTTACTTTAGATCGCTTTTGACTTAGCCAGGCACACTTCACGGAGGGCAAATAAATTGTCCTCATGACACACAGTCCCACGTGAACTGCTCTTCTAAACAAAAGACGCAGGGTGGGAATAACCAATCCCAACTGCAATTTTTTAAATGTGTCTGCAGTCACATACTTGCTCTAATCAGTCATATTCATTGTAGCAAAACGGCAAGTTTCTTCTTACCTATCCCTTTTAGATAGGCGATGCCATAGCGCTATCTAGGATTATTTGACATCACAAAAGGGAAAGGGTGTTCTTCTCATCAGGGTGAGTTCTAGGGCTACATAATAACAGTATATAAAGCAATTATCTCCAAGGAAGCCTTCACTCTCCTATGTTCTGTGTGACAGCACTGCTTCCTGGGGTTGGACATGTTTGCTTCAACAATCAATGCACAAAGCAGGACTTTAGCTTCTCAACTGGGTCAGGATTTCAGCTTTCTCTGGAATGCTCCAATGATCCCTTCATCCAATCAGACATTCTACACATTTTCTTCATACAACATTAATATTCAAGTGGCAGACAACTCACAACTCCTCACTGATCCCAATTACTTCACATTGACCAGCCAGGATCTGGTTTGCGGAGCTAATGGAGCCAGTGACAGAGCACCCGACCTTTTCTCCAGTCTCTCTGGAGTTTCTAATTCAGCAATGAGGAAATACTTTACCCCTCCCCTCAATCGCTGAGGTTGTCCAGTTTGTTTCTGAAGTCCTAATTCTGTGACACCTAGGTTGGTTTGTCCGAAGATAATCTAAAGATAATTCAGGAAGCCGTCCCCACATTCCCAGTATAAGAGTAAATGGCTGCTACTGGTCAATCGAGATGGGCGTAAAGCCTCTGAAGTAAACCTTGTATTGTGTGCTATCATGTATGTCTCACATCGTAGGCTCAGGTCTCCTTTTCTACATTTAACCCATCATCCGGCATCAGTTAGAAGGGCTACTGTGGCTATATCTACTGCGTAATAACCCTCACCTGGTGTGGGGTCTATATTTAGTGTTTCAGCAATCGCTCATAAACCTTTCGAACCAATGGCCTCCGTAAACATCAAGCTTGTCATATGAAAGAGATGCACTCCTGGTGGCAGTGACAACAGCCAGGCACAGAAGCAGAATTCAGGCCCTGTCCAAGACAAAGTGCTCATTCAAATGCATTTAAAGTGCTTGCCTAAATTCATCAATGCTGCTACATTGTTTGGGCATGTGTAGACCATTGTAAGTTGTACCTAGATGGGACAAAGGACTTCAGGCAGGATGATATTCTGTTCATCAACTTTGTAGGCTCAAAACCAGGCAGTAAGGCTTCCAAGACATCCGTGGCTTTGTTGATAGTTTCTTGCATCTCTGAATCTTACTGTTTGCAATGCAGGTCAACTCCAAAAGGCATTTCTTGTGGTCACGGCGACAGCCACCAAGGTAGCATTTCAGAGGTAGGTCCTGTGGGAGGTCGTAGCGAAGCAGTCATGCATTTTCATGTTTAATAATATTTATTAGATTTTTAACAACATGAATGAAAAACAGAAATCTAAAATGACAGATATAAATCTAGCTTACGTAAGGTAAATTGATATCAAATAACAGTATATATTCTCCTGTATGGAGAACATGACGAAAATTAACCAATAGCTTATACAATAAAATCTACTATATTACAACACAAGCATTTGCAAAAATTGACAGGGGAAGACAAACATAGGTGACAAACACGAGAAAACAACAAAGGGGCAAGGGGAAGGGGAAATGTTCAATATTCAAAAAGGATAGTGGAACATCAATCTTGAAGATTCGTTTGAGATATTTCCAGAAATCTTGCCAAAACGTGAAGACATAATGACAGTTAAAAAACATAAATTCATATGAAGCCGGGGCATGTCCACAGGTTTAACATTTATCATTTGAGTCATTCCTAGACTTGGACAGTTTGACAGGCGTTAAAAAACGCTCTATGTATGAAACAGATAAAGTGTTGTGTTATGTTGGCTGTAACTGAGATATTTTTAATTTTGGAGAATATAGAGGACCATGTGACATCATCTAGGGCAAGGTGAAAGTCCCTTTCCCATCACAGATGTACTGGCTATGCAGCCAATTTAATGTTAAGGGCTTTGTAGATTTTTGAGGCAGAAATGTTTTGGGAAGTGGTGATCTACCACAGTCTGAGGACGTCTGGAGAGAGGACATTGCTGGAAAAATTATGCAGTGCGTCAAGGCAAGCGTTAACCAACTTGTTATAGAAATTAACATCAGTATTGGGGACAGAGTATAAGTGTCTCAATTGCTGACATGCTAGGATAATTGGGCCATTGATTATTTGTTGAATAAATCTTATAACTTTTTTAATCCTGAATTAACATCTGTTATTAATAAGAATATTTTTGTTATTGCAAAGTAGGGGAGATACATTTTTGTTTAAAGCCCTATTATTAGGAAAAAGGAAAGCCTTTAAGAGCTGCAACAGAGGCCTTGACCAGATCAGATAGGGCCATAGATGTTTGGTTAAATAGATAAACGAGATCCGCACGGTCATATGGGTGAACTATCTTTTCCTCTAGTCTAGACAACAAGGGAGTATCTGATACAAGAGATGAGTTAAACCAACATAGGGACTGTTTTATCAGAAAAGCTGAGTGATCAAGTTTAAATTCTGGGAATCTAACCCCTTTAGTTTCGTACGGTGGCCACGACAATCCTTTTACATTTGCCGGGACCCCATAGAAAGTTAAGTAAGATAGAGTAGATGGGTTTGAAGAAAGACAGAGGAAGTTAAACCGGGAGAAGCTGTAGATAATATAGGATAATGGGGGAGAGCATCATTTTTATTGTATCAAGCCGACCCCACCAGGAAAGATAAAAGGGGACCATTTAGAAGTAAGATCTTTAAGTTTGTCCAGCAAGATGTGCATATTCAATTTAATAATATCACGTATTGTAGGGGCAAAGTTGATACCTAAATATTTAATAGAGTCATTACACCATTTTAGGGCAAAAGAATCTAATTCATGTTTAAGACAGAAGGAGTTAAGAGGTAGAATTTCAGATTTTTCTTTATTGAGTTTATACCCAGAAACTTGACTGAATTGGTGGAGCATGTCAAGCAGGTGGGGTATGTGGAGCTTGGGATTTTTAATGACCAGCCTGGGAGATATGTCTTCCACAATACCAACCCGTCTCTCTATCTCTTCCATATGTTCTTCAAAGCCCTTCCACCTATCGTATAATTGTTGTAGCTTTTGATTTGTGGTCTCAATAAAGGGATGTAATGCTCTAATCTCAGATAGAATTGTCTCAAATGCAGGATCAGAAATTTTGAGCGGGGGCGGCGATTACTTTTAGGCCTTTTCAGATTAGTGACTGAGAGCGTGGAATCCTTTGACGCAGGTATGGTTTTTTTGGTTATTTTTATTGGAGGCCATTTAGCCTAAGTACTGAGGCTACAATATCAACCCAAAACGCAAATGAACCAATTGTTAACAGCCAGCCGGATGTTTAATAAAGCATGTGGGTAAAAGGCAGAGTGAAAATTGTTAATGGATGTGGTCCATAGAGTTTTTTTCTCTTTCTTTCCTTTTCTTTTCCTTTCCTTTTACCCCTCTCTTTTAAAATTAAAAGTGGCTGGTGCTGACGATGATCATAACATTGTAGCTGTTGACAAAACTCAATTCATATAGTCACACTGTAGTTGAAGGTAGACAATATGGAATATGGACCAGGGTAGTTATTTAGCCACTGCTTGGAGAACCTTTGTGTAGAGCTGAGCCAGGCAAAAGAGCTCTTCTGTGTTGTAATAAGGCAGACAGCAGAACATATGAGGCTGCAGACCAGTGAGGAGGAGGGGATCAGATCATAAGATCTTTAACAATGATTATGCAGGTATGTAGAATAATATATAAAAATATTCTGATATTAGTATTGGCTTTACTTCACCTATAAAGTAACATATTCAGTTGCTGAGGATGTAATTATAGGCTGCAAAGGGTGAAAGTATAAAGACTCTAGCACTATCTGACGTTCCTTCTGCAGCAGTATTTCTGTGGTGTTAATAAAAAGAATTTAACAACGTTGTATCCGTATTTAATTGAACTTCCTTACTTTGAGTGACAGCAGGCGAAGGCGTCATAGAGAGGGTGGAGCCGCAAATGCCGTGGCCGGCGCGTCACAGCAAGAAGCACCCCAAGGTTACCTCATGAGAAGTGGCATAGAGAAGAGCTGTAGACACTCGTGTGTCTCCGCGCCTCACATCAAAACATCAATAAACAAAGTCGGGTCCATACAAGTCAACAGCGGGCTTATAAATGGAGCTCCGATTGACAAACAGTAGAGCGAAAAGCACCAGGAAATTAAAGAAAATGCCTTATTTAAGTTGTGGTGGAGACGGAGCCAACGCTAAGGCGGCCATCTTTCTTGGCGCCAAACTACGCCCCCAGTCATGCATTTTGCAAACATCAATGGATGGACTTCAGTTGTAGATCATTAGCTGGATTTGTCCAGGCTGTTTTACAGAACCTATTGTCATAGTTGACTCCTTTACCTCAGGGAGGAGAGCACTGCTCGGTATTCAACCATAAGTATGAAGTAGAGGGGAAGGGATGCAGAAGTAAGAAAGTTACACACCTCAGTGACTATTATACTTCTAGTCCATAGTCCCCTTTCCTTTTCACATTACTGGGCCTGGTGAGGAAGTTGCAGGTGGCACATGAATATCAGTAGAAGGAATACAGCTGGATGCTGGCCAGAATATAAGGTATGGGAGACCTAGTTATGTAGCAGAAGGTGTCTCAAAAGGGGTCGGAGGGTATTGGGTAGTAGACAGAAGCGTTGTGGTGCCTCTTACCAGCTCTAGCCATGGGACTAGTTAAGGCTCACATTATTCCCTGCAGTCACGTCAGAGCAAATGTCTATAGGTGCAAGACTCTTTAGAAGCTTTACCTTTTTTTAATCTTAGTTGTGCATTGTTTTCTCTGCATACCAGTAGGTTTCCTTCCTCAGCTGTATCAGTGCTAACTGCTAACATATATTTCCTTTTGTTTCTTTGCGTTTTTATTTGGAAAATGTGCTCTGAGCATACAGTTTGGGGCTTGTGTTTCTACTAACTTTGGAAGGCTATGTTCAGAGTTTGCCGTTTCGTGATCAGTTGCATTTGCTTGGTTGGGTAGTCCCTATGGTCTGTGGTCATGGTTCTGATAAGGTGGTAGTTACTGGACTTTGAGCCTGAAGGTATGTGCTGTTTTCTGCCTTATCACATACTTATTTATGCATTTCTCAAATCAGTAATCGATTGGGGAGGAACACCATTGTTTGGAATTGCACTCTGACAATTGATCAGCCACAGCACAGATCATTTTTAAACTAAAAAAAAGAACATTTTATTGGTTGAAGGAAAAGAATGAATTGAATGTGGGCCTGGATTTGCTTTCTTATCAAATTAAGGTGGGGATACAAGGGGTTGAAAACAGTACACTTTCTGAGAGTTGCATTTAGCAGATAAAGGAGAAAAAAGGATTTTTTTCACATGTAACCATTAAGTTAGGTGCAACACTTGTTTTATATAAAGACAGGTTTGTTTAAAAATCGGCATGGGAAATATATGAAAGGGAACCTCTGTGGATGGTCAAATCCTTTAAAAAAGTAGAATGATCCGAGGAGTATATCTGCCTGTTAATTCTTCCTGTTCCCCAATGCGCCTTAGTGAACAGAACATTAGAATGAATATGGAGTCTCTGGTCAGTATGTTTACCCATAGAAAAAAGTCGTTTTGGGTTCCTGGATTGATGACCACCCAGAGAAGAGCCGTTCACCTAGTACAAACTACATTGTTTGTAAAAAAGCATGCCTTCACCCTCAGGGATCTCTCACCAGGACTCTTCCTGGGACTCTTCCTTGGATCGCCTTCAAGTCAGTTTGTCAGTTTCATAGGTTCTCAGTAATAGAATATTTTCTCTTGGTTAAACACTTGTTCCTGGTCTCTCCCCAATATCACTCACAAGTTTTGGCAACCAGTCTTCCCACCCGCTAAAGTCTGAATTGGCAGGCCAGTAGCATATAGCATCTTTGATGTGTCTCAAGCACTATCACATTCATAGGCTTTGTTTGAGCAGACTCAACAGCCTGTCTTAACTGATGCTCAATTCAATGTCTCAGACACGAGCACCTACTTCCAGCCCACCCAATCTGGCTTTCCTCCTTGACAGAATGACATACACTAGAGCCTTCGGATCTGTCTCTATTCCTTGTTTCTAGCCCTCAAACTGTCCCCCATCCTGACAACTCCTCCTTCCCTGCACAGCAATACCACATCCTCCTTCTCCTCTCTTAGTTTATCCAACTCCTTCCACTTGTCCCACTCCTCCTGCCCTCTGATCTTCACCAACCTTTCCTGCCTCATCTCCTGCTGTACCTACACCCCTCCAGCCTCTCCTGCGTCTCCTACTCCATCTGTGCCTTCACTTCTCCAGCATGGGGTCTGGCATGGATTCACATGCTCATAAATATTCCCCGTCGTCAGGCTGGGAATCCTCGGTAAAGAAAAAACCAGTATCAGTTTCGTTTCTGATCTGTCTTTCGTAGTAGTAACCAATCACTGGTCTCTGCGTCATACTGACCACAGCCAATGACTGCCCTCTACCTAAGCACCGCCTCTGGCAGCCATCTTCAGATTTTTACCGCACGTTCATGTGTTGGGATCCTCGTGCTATTGCTCTCGAGCGTTAGTGCTATTTTTTCACGTTTTTTCTCAAAAACTTCGTTTTTTCGGTCAAAAGAGCCTCAAGCTCCACCGACTCTCCATCCGATCAACGGGGACCCGTGTCGGATTCGTCTGCGCCCCTCAAGGGTGAAGATTTCGTCGAGCTACGCTTTTGGAGGACTCCAGAAGTTTCTCAGGCCCGGTCATGGCCCAGGAGAAGGGAAGCTCGACGCCCGGAAAGCTGTTCAGGGTCAGCTGCAGAACGTCTTCAAGGAGGACGAACACTCTTTTTGTCTTTACTGCCTACATGAGGACAAGACGCACGTGGAGAAGGACTGTGCGTTTTGCGGCAACATGTCGGAGCGGACCATGAAGGACCGCCATCAACGTCTCACCAACTGGCTGGAAGGGAAGAGCCCGTCCGGCGAGAAGAAGAGGAAGAAATCCGAGCGGTCTTCTAAGACCTTTGAGGACGCCCCGGCGACGGGGGTCCAACATAAGGCCAAGCACCGTGAGTCCGCTGGCACCGGGAGCGCCGAACGGTCGGGCTCTACGGGCGCCAGGCTGGGCGCACCCTCCCCGGCACCATCAACCACGAGCCAACGCTCTGGGTCGGGTAAGAGGAAGGCCGAGCACCCGGCGAGGCTCCTAGAGAGGCCCGGTCGAGCTCGAAGGCGGAGGGGGAGCGAGGCACTGTCCCCCCCTCAAGGATAAGGCAGTGAGCGCACCTAAGGTGGTGAAGGCCTTAATCCATCCGGCCAAGCCCTCTATCGAGTCTGTCGCGGCGGCCCTGGCTCAGCCTGTGGAGGCTACGCCAGTGGTGGCGACCTCGGGGCTCAGAGTCTCCCTGCCACCTCGGAGGGAGTCCTCTTTTGTGCCCATCGATAGGACCCCCGTGAAATCCCCCGTGGGGAAGAAAAAGGGGGGGCAGGGCGTCGTCGTAGATTCGGCCTCAACCTCGGAGGTTGAGCTGGTCGAAGTCTTAAGCCACGGCCTCGGCGTGGAAGAAGACCGGCCCGTCGGGATGGATCCCGACGCAGGTGACGACGACATCGTCGAGGGTACCGACGGGGCCCCTGATCGCCCGTCGGATTCCCCTCTGCCAGCGCCGCGAGACAGCTCGGCGGCCATTTTGTTGGCTATACAGTCCTTATGCTCAGAGATAAGGACGAGACTACCGTTGCCGACGGAACCTCTCCCGTCGGGGGACCCAGAACCGGGACCTTCTGGGGTTCCCCCTACCAAGACAAGAAGGATCCACCCTCCTCCTCCTTTTTAGCCGTCGCGCCCCTTGCAGCCCTCCTCCCCGTCCACCCGAGGGGATGATACGGGGACTGACACGGCAGCGACGGGTACGGACGACGAGGTATACGACGAGGATGTACCGTCGTCGCCTCCCACCAGGGCTTCTCCGCCCGACGAGATTGGATCGTTCCACTCCATGATCGCCAGGGCATCCGAGCTTTTCCAACTCTGCCCTGAGGAGAAGAAGAAGGAAGGTTTCCTTTATCAGCGGCGCGAGGCCAAGAGGAAGACGGTCCTCGCAGTGCCTCTATTGGACGACATTTGGGATGAGGGCCTCACCCTCCTCAAGAACCCTTCCACGACGCCAGCTAGAAGAGACCGGTACGAGAAAAAGTACCGGGTCCCGGACACGGCCCCCCCTGTGCCTCCGGGCGCAGCCTACCCCGGACTCCGTCGTCTCCGCGGCGGCCAGGAAAAAAGCGGGGGGGGGTGCGGCCTCCACATCGACTTCCCCACCGGAATGCGAGGGAAAGATATTGGACGCTATGGGACGCAGAGTCATCTCATCTGCAGCGACGACGATTAAAGCTGCCAACGCCTTGGCTATCGTGGCCCGATACGACAGGGAGCTCTGGTACAAACTGGCTCCCCTGCTGGACTTCTTGCCGGACGACAAGAGGGCAGAGGCCCTGGAGATCCTGCAGGAAGGTGAGGTGGCTTCGGACCACGCCATTACCGTTGCGACGGACATCGCCGACACTGGGTTCCGCCAGTTGGGCAACGGCGTTTGCCTTAGGCGGCGTGGATGGCTCAAGGCTACGGACTTCCGTCAAGACGTTCAGACGAGAGTCCTGGACATGCCCTTCGATGGGAACAACCTGTTTGGGAAAACAGTGGACGATTCCCTTCAGGCCATTAAAGCGGACACCGAGACGGCCCGGGCCCTTGGAGTTCTACAACAACGACGGACGCCCTTTCGGAGCCGCGGAGGCAAGGGCGCCTCCAAAGGTTCCGGCGGCGGTTTCTCCTCCTACCGTCAAGCGGCCCGCTCGTCGTCTCGGGAGGCCTACAGAGGACGAGGCAAGTCTGGCGGACCCCGCCGTCGTCGCCAAGGACAAGGCGGCAAAGCCTCGTCCAAGCAGGATTGAACCGGCCGTGGGGTCGGGCCCCCACCGAAGCACCCCGGTGGGAGGCCGGCTGGCGAGCTTCGTCAGCGTGTGGGAGTCCATCTCCACCGACCGTTGGGTGCTGGACGCCTTGGCCCGGGGCCACGCGCTCGAGTTTCAAAGAAAGTGTCCGCGCGTCCCCCCCATGGCCAGGAAAGAACTTCACGTCCCTCAACTTCTCCTGGAGGTAAAGGCGATGCTCAGGAAGGGCGCCATCGAACTCGTCCCAAGGAGGCTTCGGGGCTCCGGAGTTTACTCGAGATACTTCGTCGTGAAGAAGAAGACAGGGGGATGGCGCCCCATCCTGGACCTGCGACGTCTGAACAAGTTCATCAAGGCGCAAAAGGTCCGGATGGTCACCCTCCAGCACGTCCTGGGTCAGCTGGAGGAAGGAGACTTCCTGTCGTCGTTGGATTTGGAGGATGCCTACTTCCATATTCCCATCCTGAAGGGGCACCGAAAATTCCTCAGGTTTGTGGTCCAAGGGCGTCATTACCAGTTCAAAGCCCTCCCCTTCGGACTACGGTCGGCACCCAGGGTGTTCACCAAGTGCCTCGCACCGGTGGCGGCGCAGCTGCGCCGCGAAGGGATCCACGTCTACCCCTACCTGGACGACTGGCTCATCCGAGCCAAGACAAGGGAGCTCGCCGTGGTTCACACGGCAAGGACCGTCCAACTTCTCACGGACCTGGGATTCTCCGTGAACTACGCCAAATCCCACCTGGTACCCGCGCAAGACGCTCTGTTTCTGGGAGCGAGGCTCAACACAGTGTCCCTTCTGGGCTCTCCGTCGGAGGAGAGGACCAGGACCATCCTGGGCAAGGTGCAGCAGATGTTGGTGACCGACGCGGCCAAGGTGAGGTCCATTAAGTCCCTCCTCGGAATGATGTCTTCCTGCATCTACCTCATTCCCATGTGCAGGCTCCGGATGCGCCCGTTGCAGGAGTTCCTGGACGCGCGCTGGATCCAAACGACGGGCAGCTTCGAGGAAAGGATCACACTCGACGAGAGTTTCCGACGAGCGATCCGGTGGTGGGGCACCCGCGCGCATCTGACGGCGGGCATGGACTTCCAGACCCCAGCCCACCAGGAGACAGTGACCACGGATGCCTCCCTGGAAGGGTGGGGAGCGCACACTGAAAATCTGCACGCAAGAGGCCTTTGGCTCCCGACGGAGAAATCCTTACATATCAACATCCTGGAGCTCTGTGCAGTGTTTTGGGCCCTCAGGTCCTTCCTTCCGTCCCTCAAGGGCAAGGTGGTGAGGATCTTCACCGACAACACCACCACCATGTTTTACATCAGGAAACAGGGCGGAACCAGGTCCCCAGCACTGTCCAAGGAGGCGCAGGACCTGTGGCATTGGGCAGTCGCCCAAGGGATGTTTCTGGTGCCGTTTCATCTGGCAGGGATAAAAAACACCATCGCCGACTCACTCAGCAGGGAGCTGCGCTCGTGCCACGAGTGGGAACTACGGCAGGATCTAGTGGATCGCCTCTTCCGACGGTGGGGCACACCCCAGATCGACCTGTTCGCGACGGCGACGAACTCCAAGTGCCGGAGGTTCGCCAGCAGGTTTCCCCAGGCGAGGAGCATGGGCGATGCTTTCTCGTTCCCCTGGGAGGGCCTGTTCCTCTACGCGTTCCCTCCTTTGCCACTGCTAATCCGGCTCGTCAACCAGCTCAAGAGGTCACGGTGCAGGATGATCCTCGTCGCACCTGCGTGGCCGAGGCAGATATGGTTCCCGGACCTTCTGGACTTGTCAGCGTCCCCGCCAATCAAGCTGCCGGTGGACGCGGATCTGCTCTCCAGGGAAGGAGGCGCCATCCTCCACCACGACCCGAAATCGCTGAACTTGCAGGCCTGGCTCCTGCAGCGCTAGAGTTTGGAGGATACGACATACCGGCCGACTGCAGAGAGGTTCTTGCAAAGGCCAGGGCGTCCTCGACTCTTAAATGCTACGGACACAAATGGAAGAGGTTCTCTGTCTGGTGCCACGCACAGAAGATTAACCCTCTACGGATTACGGCTCCCCAAGTACTGCCGTACCTGCTGACGCTGGCCAAAGCTGGACTGGCACACGCGTCCATCAAGATTCATCTTGCTGCGATCTCCCGATACACCAGAACCACGGGGCGGACGTCCTTGTGGTCTCATCGTCTGGTGAAAGAGTTCATGAAGGGACTGTTCAGATCGTTCCCGCCGGTGAAGGCTCCAGCCCCGGCGTGGGAGCTCAACGTGGTGCTGACCAAGCTCATGGGACCTCCGTTCGAGCCTCTGCACTCGGCCCCGTTGAAGTTTCTGTCGTGGAAAACAGCGTTTCTTGTGGCCATCACCTCCGCACGACGGGTGGGAGAGATCCAGGCCCTTTCCTGCAAGGCCCCGTACTTGACTTTTCACGACACGAGGGTAGTGCTCAGGACGCACCCCTCCTTCATGCCCAAGGTACCGTCGGACTTCCACCTCAACGAACCCTTGGTGTTGCCTGTATTCTTCCTGTCGCCTTCGTCGCCGGCTGAGAGAACTTTGCACTCGCTGGATGTGGCTAGAGCGCTGAAGTTCTACGTGGACCGCACAAAGTGTTTTCGGAAGACGTCACAACTCTTTGTGAACTTTGGACCTGTCAATCTGGGGAAGGCTCTCTCGAAGGCTTCCATTTCCAGATGGCTCTCCGGCTGTATCATGTACTGTCATCGGTTGGCAAACCGACCGCTGCCTGACCGTCCGAGAGCCCATTCCACCAGAGCGATCGCAGCTACCACGGCGTTCCTTTCTGGTGTGCCCCTGCTGGACATATGCAGGGCTGCTACGTGGAGGTTGACGCACACCTTCACGAAGTTCTACTGCGTCGATCGGGATTCCAGGGAGGAGTCCAGGGTCGGCCAAGCAGTGCTGCGCAACCTGTTCGCCTGAGGTGAGCCTGGTGGGGAGGTAAGATGCTTAATGTTGAGTTTGATGCAATGCTTAATGTTGAGCCTTTGCCACCTCCCGTGGTTGTGCATGTGTGTACTGCTATGTATTCTTTATTCATGAGCATGTGAATCCATGCCAGACCCCATGCTGGAGAAGGAACAAGTTACTTACCTGTAACTGTTGTTCTCCAGCATGGGTCTGGCATGGATTCACATGCGAACCCTCCCGCCTACCCCTCTGCGGCTCTTCACTTGGTCATACTGCCACTTCACGTGCTTCCAAATCTGAAGATGGCTGCCAGAGGCGGTGCTTAGGTAGAGGGCAGTCAATGGCTGTGGTCAGTATGACGCAGAGACCAGTGATTGGTTACTACTACGAAAGACAGATCAGAAACGAAACTGATACTGGTTTTTTCTTTACCGAGGATTCCCAGCCTGACGACGGGGAATATTTATGAGCATGTGAATCCATGCCAGACCCATGCTGGAGAACAACAGTTACAGGTAAGTAACTTGTTCCTTCCTCCCACCTCTCCTGCTTCACCACCCATCTTGTACCTTCATCTCCTACAAACTCTCCTCCACAACCTCCTCTGCTTCAATCTCCTCCCACCTCTCCTGCATTTCCACCTCCTGTGCCTTCACCTCCTCTCACCTCCTGCTTCACAACATTGTTCTGCAACTTCACCCCTCCAAACTGTCCTGTTGTACCACCACCTCCTGCCATTTCTCCTCCTCCATCCACTCCTGTTTCATTACCTTTTCTTGCACCTTCACCTCCTCCAACCTCTCCTCCATTTTCAGCCGCTCCAAACTGTGCAGCTTCTCTTTCGCTTGCGCCTTCACCTCTTGCTACATCTCCTGCTTCTCTTTCTATTGCTCCTCTCTGTTCTCCTTCTCTCTGCTCTACGTCACTCCTCCACTCCAAACTCCCACACTGTTCATCTCACTGCCTTGGCTTCTATAGCGGTTAATTCCCTCTCCCGGGCTGGCATTCCCCTATTGACTTGCCATCTGGACATTATAATTATCTTCACATGGGGATTGGCTGGGTCGCAGATCTCTGTAAGCTGTGGTGAACCTGTTCTGCACTGGGAGTTGGTAAATTCTGCACTCTTTAATACAGTGCAAACACTGTGGTACCAAGCTAGGAAATATGATCTGTTAAATTGGCAGCAGTGATAGTCTGAACAATGGACTGAGTCTCTTGCCACCTACTTAGATGCATGCATCCCTGTGCCTGGAGTCCAAAGCAAAGGGGTTCCAAGCTTAGGTCAGTGTCTCTTTGGTCCTATTTGGAAGTGTTGGGTCCATGGGCCTCTCCTCCTTGGATCACCTGCTTCACCGGACCGCAGCAAACTTTCAAATGAGTGCTTTGTATCCACAGCTCTACCGGACCTCTGCAATCTTTCATGCAAGTGCTTCCATCGATAAACTGTTCATCAGCATTTTGGTGGCAGATGGCAGGGCCTACTGGTGTTCTTTGTCCTGGGATCATCATGAATTTTCATAAACAGTGAATATCTCTGGCCTTGTGTGGGATCTCGGAATACTTTTAAATATTGGCGAGAAAATGTTCCTCATAATTGAAAATTAAATATATTAAACAATTTTAAATATAAATATTTATGATTATTTATTTGGTTTGACTTTAAGGCCCTGCTTCTTACAGAATTGAGTAAAATGCTCTGTCAGTTTGAAAAGACCAGATGGGGTTTGCGACATGGGCTCTATCAGGAGTCTGGCGCAACTCGGTCTGACACTATTAGCGCCAGATCCCGGGTTGCGGGGGTGTTACATCCCTATCCCATTGGACCCAATGTGACATTCTCTGTGCTATTAGTCTGGCGCTAATTGTGCCGAAAATGGGCGGAAAGGGCAGAATATTACCTGCAGCAAAAAGCTGGAGCTAAACCTCCCACTTTCCGCCCAAACTCAGGATTGGGCGGAGCAGTAATAGCGTTTCCGCCACATTTTTACTGCTCCGCCCAACTCCTGATGACCCCATAAAATAACTACATGATCATCGAAAAACTAAATCCTGATCTTCTCGCCCGCAAGGTACGGGGTGTCTGATGTATTATTTGGAAATCCACAGAGCACCCCATCAAGAAAACGAATTGAATAGTAGGGGGGCCAGAATGCATCCTTGCCTTACTAACTGGGAATGATTTTGAAATGTTTGTCTAATCCCCATCTTACCCTAGCTTGTGTATCCTCATAGAGCTCCATAATTGCTTTCATTAGAGAGGGTGGGACATTTGTACACGCCAGTGCTTGCGATAGTCTTGATCTTTGAATGCTGTCAAAGGCGGCCTTTAAATCCCCAAAAAGTACGTGCATATTCCCACCCTTGATCAGCACATATTTGTCCAAAATTAGTGTAAGACTAAAAACTTGCTCTGTGGTGCTCACCCCTTTTGTGAAATCAGCCTGAAGGTGGCTAAAGGTCTCTGTATCGCTTAAAATTTGTCTAGTCTGGTTTGCAAAATGTTTCTGAAAATGTTGCCACTGGCATCCGAAAGGGAAATGGTCTACAATTACTGGGAATTCCAGGGTCGCCCTTTTTGAAAATCAGTACTTTTTCTGCAAGGTGCCAGGACTGAGGTTTTTGGCATAACCTAAGTATGGTATTAAATAGCAATAGGAGTTATGGGGCCCATATTTCGGGTTCACTCATATAGAGATCAACCGGTATGCAATCAGGACCGGGAGCATTCCCCCGCGATTGTGTGCTTATAGCTGCATGCACCTCCTCCATTGTAAGTGCCAGTGGGGTTATGTGTATATTGGTACCCATACTAATAAATGTTTCCTCGCACCAGGCTTGAGGGTCGGGTCGGGTCTGGTTTCGGTGTAGAGGTCAATAAAGTGTTCCAGCCAGATGTTATCAGTGATAGATGCTTGGATGGGGTTCTCTTGTGGGCAAATCCCTTTAGTTACAATTCTCCAAAATTCCCTATGATTTATCTCCCAGGCTGCATTATTAGGTGCCTACATGTGTCTAATATTTTAATTCTCTTATTTTTTGCAAGAAGTGTCTTGTACTCTTTTCTAAGTCTTGGCACTACCTCATGATCTTCCCTACTGCCTGCTTTAAGGGCCAACAATAGCTTAGTTTTTGCTGCCCTGCAGCAGTCTTGTTTGGAGCTGAAATATTGGGACACACCAAGACCATTGCTCTAGCCGTTACAGAAAACAAGTTCCTGAAGAAACTGTTGTGGGTCCCAAAAAAACTTGACAAATCGTCCACTCCTAATGTAATTTGGCTTTTCCTATATTGGAGACAAGATCACTTTAAAAACAGTGTTATTCTGGATACGCATCTGGACCTCCGAGGCACTCGCAAAGTATAGATTAGTAATGAAAGATATTCTGTACTACCAAAATGTAGTTTTTTGATTAAATGAATTAGGCCTATGTAGACGTATCCATCCCTACTGAAGCTGGACAATCTCTGGATTAAGCCATAGGAAATCATTGATAGATCCAGACATACAGTAATTTACGCCCATTTGGATTTTCTGATGGGACAATATGTATCAAAGTGTCTCCATTTTATCTATGGGATATAATTATCTGGCGATTAAGAAAAGTTATACAATGTTCTGCTTCAAAGAACATTGTTTTAAAAAAATAAGATTGGATATCTTGCCTATAGAGAAAGTAAAGGCTAGATGGAATAGCAATACTTCTGACATACGTCCTTTTGCCCGGGAAAAGTGGAGACTACGTAGCATTTCCTTTTAATATGACCACAATACACAAACATCAGACAAAGACATCTGAAAAATGCTTTGGTAATTGGAGGTGTACAGTGTCTGATCGAGGTGTACTTTCAAGATTAGGTGTCAGATTTAAAACATGACAATGCTATGATGTCAAGTGCCTGAAAAGCCTCAGTTTATTTTGTCCTATCCTTTCACGGTTCTATTTAAAAGTCCCTTGTTAGTATTAGAGTTTCCCTTAATTCCCTGGAGGCGTTTGACTAAACTCAACCACAAGCATCTTTTTATATAAAAAAATAAAGTGGTATTGAAGCACTTGTATCATTGACTTGAATATCCAACAACTGCCACTTTAAAGTCGCAGAGTGTGCAGGCTCCCATCATGCACAACACCAGCAGCTGAAGTCAGTTATTTTCCCAATCTGTGTGAGAGGATCAGAGAAAAGTTTTTCCTGATTTTGTACAGTTTTCTATGTTTTGACACTAGTTTATTTGTTAGATCCTCATCTCATTCAACATCTTTGATAATTTTGTACCCTTTGTGATGGAGTTTTCTGAATGTAGGACATTTTCTGTCATCAAAAGTTAATATCATAAAAGTTATAAATACAGGAAGTAACATCTGTAAATGTGATCAAGACATAAAAACAAATCAACACGTCAATCTACTTCCTTTATTTATGACTTTTATGAATGATCTTTTGATGTGATTCAGTTTACTCTAATATATTGAATTTCTTTTAGGAGATGGCGGAACATCATCATTCCTTATCAAATTGTGGCTTGGAGCCTTTACGTAAGACTGCCTTGTATGTTTGCACCACCGTGTGTGCTCCATTTGGATGATTGAAGAGAACAATGTATGCTTGGTGGTGTAAATGTTTTAGGATGTTCTACTGTTACAATGGGCTACTGTACTGTACAGTGATTTGATTACATACTATGTTATTTTCTTGCAGTTACGGTGTCATCGTCAAGATACCCCGAAAGGATGCGTGCTGTGATAATCTCTTAAATGACCAACTGCATGGGAGTTTAAGGCTGGAGCAGGATCAGCAGCTGCTGCTGGAGCAGTGACAGGTTTGTGGCGAGAAGTAAGGTGGTGCTGGGAGGGTCTTTTGGTGGACACAATTAACACATTACATCTGTGGTTCAGCAAAACTGCCTCGATGAACTCACTGCACCACCATGATATCATCATTAGTAGGTGGGGTGGGGCAGTTGCTGTTTGGATTTTGTATATCTCTAGGGTCCATATATGATTCTAAAAGTGCTGAGGTAATACTATGCTGGTGTTCGCTTCATCAGGCCCGTTACATTCGCCACTTCGGAAAACTGTGCTTACAGTACATTTTTCACATTCACTACTTTTTATTTCCATATTTGTTATCCTGTTTAATAGACTCAGATACCATCAAAATGACAGGTGTAGGATTGTTAACTGGGGGCCTCTTCAAGGTTGTCCTGTCTCCAAGATGTCTACCCAGGTGTACTTTGCTGTATTGGGATTGACATAAGCTGCAATAAACAATTATGTGTGGGTTTTTTTGACCAGATACTGCACTCAGCCTATTGTTATTACATTAGTTGTATATTTGTGGCTCATGTCTATTGATGGTACTTTTATACTGACACTGTTCAATATATGTCCTAGAGCTAGATGTGTTGGGCTGGTAACCCGCCCTCAGCCACTACTAGATTCTATTGTTAGATAAGATGAGAACAATGATCCCAAAAGTTCATTGAATTGTGCTTGATGATTTAATTTTCATGTGCTCAGCCGACACGTGTTTCGACACTTAGGTCGTTCTCAAGGTTGTACATTTATGAATTTCAACAAATAGTTACAAAGATTAAATATGTAACACAACAGGTATCGTCAAGTCAAAATGATAGAAAAAATTATTATAAATAAAATGATAGAAAAATTACAATAACATACCAGTGTAGGTAGATGGTCGGGACATAGGAGAAAATTCACAAACACTTATCGTGTATATAATGCACATGTGCATCAAGAAATGAATGAGCATTTGCCACCAATGCATATGTGTATGTATTTGTAATGATAAGTATAAAGGAAGAGGGGGACTGGGTTTGTGTGCGGCAGCCAATTGATCTTCTGCAGTCCTTGAATCCCAATGAAGGGTGTGACAAAGAACATTTTAATAAAAAGGGAATAGGAATAGAACAGTTACAAATAAATAATAAATGACCAAGTGCAATCCGACAATTAAGATAGGAGGTTAACAAATCAGCATCTGAACAGCGACTACAACATAGAGCTGCTGCTCTTACACATGTGACAAGTTGTGAATGACAAGAATAGACATGCATATACTCCATCATGGGACTGTTTTACAAATTAAAAGCACAGCGCACTGTGTCAACTTTTAACAAACTAGAATCTGAATAACAACTGCAACACAGCGCTGTTGCTCTTATATATACGATAAGCCATGAACAGCAAGAATAGAGATGTCCATATCGCAAAAGGGGATTGTTTACAAACCAAAGGAACAACTGATTGTGTCATTCTGACCTCATGCGCACGTACGCCCAACATCTGACGCACAGTTGCACATAAATAAATAATAAAAATGGCGCTGCATGCTCCCACACGCACAGAGCCTGGGAACAGACCCTAGGGATGACCATGGCCTTAAAGGTAAGCAAGATTAGAGAGGCGAGATACCCCATACTATACTTAATACGAGACCAGAGGGTTTTTTAAAAACGTTACATGGAATTTGGAAATAGGTGCTTAAACTGAAATAAGGCAGCAGTCAAATATTGATTCATGTTAAGATAGACATCCACCCCAATGTAAACCGTCCTATTTTCTTTATAGGATATTATAGCCATGAACTTAACGAACAGGAAGGAACTTTTCAAAGAAGAGAAGAAGAAGTCTAGCGCTACTGTGACCCATCAACATTAGCAATACAAATTCAAGGGTAAGTGGCCCTTTATTGGATGACATTTAAGGCACAAATAAAATTTGAGGATTAACCAAATATACTACTAATAGGCTGCACAACATACCATCAGTCGGTAAGACCTCCCATACTGCTAACATTGGCTAAGGGGACTATGAGATTAGTCGATGGTTTTAATAATAATTCCGCATGAAACAGGAATGAGGACCCACACCATATAGAACCCATGGTGGGGAACATGCTTACTTACCTGGCACGGGCTATGGGTTGCCGCACACAACCTAATTACACCCACCCAATTAAACAACCCTAATTGTAAGCACAATTAAGCAGAATCAATGAACACTAAGAATGGCTAATGCTAATTTATGTACAAGAGAGAATGAACAACAATACTTACTATTTGCTAATGATGCCATGTCTGTGTTTGCGACTTTTCTATGTCCCGACCATCTGCCTACACTGGTATGTTATTATCATTTTTCTATAATTTTATTTATTATAATTCTTTCTATCATTTTGACTTGACAATATTGGTTCTGTTATTTTTTTTTATTTACTTGTATTTAATCATTTATGATTTTTTACAAGATTGTCATACAAAAATGATTTTATACAATAATTCAAAATCTATACAATTTTTCATGAAATTAAAATTCATCAAGTTTCCATTCATAAAAGACAAAAAAAAAAATTAATCATCTATTGTCATAGGCAAACAGAGGTTATTCATGAAATTGACAGAGGCAATAAGTATACTCATTTTAGATGAGTTTAGTAGACAAGACCATCTCAGGTTCGGTTGGATATTAGCAACAGTGGATAAGTGTCTTTTAAAACAGTTGTTCCGTATTGAACATAATGCAGGGCACTCAACAATTAAGTGCTCTAAAGTTTCCTTTTGAAGCAGATTATTACAGAATCTACAACCATTATGTGATTCGGCTAGTTGCCTACGCTGTACCAAGATGTCTCGTGTAGGCCACAAGTTGAAACGCAATTTCATAATCGCCATACGAACATGTGTTGAGGGCGATTTAATCAAATAGTTTGCCATAGTTCCCAGTTTTTTGTCAGGGAAGATGAGGATGTTAAAATTTTTGTAACCTAAACAGATCTCTCGATTAGTCAGCCAATCTTTTAGAAACATTTTTTTCTTCGCTCGTTCAGGATTTTGAACTAAGGTCTCAACGTCTATATCCGCTGCAGCCAAAATTTGATACACATAGTTAGTCCATCTTATAACGAAGATTTGGTTAGATGAGAATAGGTAGTTGGACAGAGTAGCTATAACAGTATCCGCAGTTATGTTTACTAGGCATTTTCTGAATAGTGCACAAAGTTGCCAATGGTATTTCGTGCGGAGAGACGTTATGCCCAATTCGTATCTAATACATGAGACTGGGGTTGATTGAGGCAAATGTAGTAGGCATCTCCAATATTTAGCTTCCAATTTATCAACATTTTTGACATCAAAGATATCTCGTGTTTCCAAACCATAAAGCAGTGTAGGTGTCACTTTTTGGATCCAATAGCATAAAACAGGCATGATGGAAAATTTGCCATATTTGTGAAGAATTATTTTTGCTTGCGAGGTAGCAACCGTCAATTTATTCTGCTGAGACAGTTGGTGTTCAGTAGTTGATGAATTTGATTCAAACTGTGTTCCCAGATATTTATAATTAGGTACAACATCTAGAACAGTATCTTTGATCATCCATACAAACTTAAAACTTGGTGAACGTCTTGGTATATCCACTAGTATCTGGGATTTTTTGATATTCATAGAGAGCTCATTTTCTTCAAAATAGATTGAGAGCGCAGATATCAAATTCTGGAGACCTGTAGGTGTTTTAGATATTAAAACGAAATCGTCGGCATACCACAGTGCTTGTATCACTGTGCCATTCATTTTTGGTGAATCTGTTGAGATAGAGGAAAATACTTGACGGACATCATGAATGAAAAAGTTGAAGAGCGCGGAGGCCAAAATACATCCTTGTTTTAATCCTCTAGATGTTTCTATTGTTTTCGATAGCAAGCCGATGGTAGATAATCGAACTCGAATAAAAGTGTTAGAATGTAAGGCATATATTATGTCTACAATATCTTGTG
The DNA here is from genome assembly GCF_040938575.1 of Ambystoma mexicanum. Taxonomy (NCBI): domain Eukaryota; kingdom Metazoa; phylum Chordata; class Amphibia; order Caudata; family Ambystomatidae; genus Ambystoma; species Ambystoma mexicanum. The sequence goes on from NC_090923.1 coordinate 999,726,830, forward strand.
GACAATTATCTCTACTTAGTTTTTGAAATAGTTTTATACGGGAGACAGAGTCAAATGCTGCATTTAAATCGACGAAGGCGAAGAATAGAGGGGTTTTGGTATAGCGTGCTTGCATTTTTAGTGAGTTAAGAATCATAAGATTGATTGATGTCCCTAACCCACGAACAAAACCAGTTTGATGTGGATCGCGTCGTTTGTTTTCTTGTGTCCAATTATTAAATGCTGATAGAACTAATCGAGTGAAGATTTTTCCTGGTGCATCTAATAACGCTATCGGACGATAGTTTGATGGCATACTTCGGTCTCCTTTTTTGAATATTGGAACTATAATGGACGTGCGCCATGAGTTTGGTATTTTCTGTGTGTGCAAAACCTGACTAAAGATGGTATTCAAAATTTTTGCCCAGAACCGTGGAAATTGTTTTAGCATAAAATTGCTAATGCCGTCAGGGCCTGCTGCTCTAGATGATGAGGATTTGATGATAAGTGCCTCAATGATTTCTTCTGAACATTCTAGGCTCCAAGTTGATAGACCCTGACGTTTATATTCATAAGTTTGGAAGGATCTATCCATATATAATTTCGAAAAATGCAATATCCATTGGTTCTCAGAAACACCATTTAATTGAGTTATTTGGTTGGTTAGATTTGATGTCAAATTAAGTAAGTGCCAGATTTGAGAAGAGTTCTTGTTCTGTGTGGCTGCCAAGAAAGTTTCCCCATCTTGTTGAAACATCTGTTCTCTGTGAGAGCGTAACCAATATTTGTAGCGTGATTTTAGCGCTTTATGCATAATGATCTTTTCTGGCCAAGGAAGCCGATTTGCAGATCTTAGTTCTTTGTGTAGATCTTTTTTTTTTTTGAAACACCAAGTGATCATATGTATGAATTCGGGCTTTAACAGATGGAATAAAAAAGGTTTTGTAGGCAGACAGCAGTTCTACATATGATGTTGTAGTCTGCAACTCGAACTGTCGTAGCAGCTTATTATTGAGGTCTACAAGTCGCGGAGGATTCCACTTAAGTCGAGATTTGGCATGATTGACAGTTAACTCTTGAGACATCCATAGGGAGGTAGTGTCTCCTTCACTTTTATCTCTTGGCCAAGTAAGTAAGAGTATGTGGTGATCACTGCTAATTTGCTTCACTATCTTAAGTTCCTTTGCTGTCATGAATTTCTTGTTAGACAAGTAGAGATAATCAATGGTACTTGCCGAGGAGCCTCTTTGCCACGTAGCTTGCACAGGGATATCTCCAGGGAGAGATCCATTGGTCATTCGCATGCCAAATTGATCCATAAAGTTGTTCCATTTAAGGAGTTCTTGTTTTTTCTTTACAACGTTGCATTTAAAGGTGTCTAGATTAAGATCTCCTGCTAATACAATATCTGTTATTTCTTTCGCTTTGGCAATGAGTTCAAACATCTTCGCTAAGGTTTTATAAAAGCAATCGTCCGTAATTGCCGCTGGATTTCTGTAAATATTAATCATTGCCAATGTTTCTTGGTCATATGACACTTTCACCATTTGTATATGCTTATTTGGGTTAATCCATGGTTGAAGAGTCATTTTCGATCCCAGTTTGACGGCAACCATAAGCCCAGCCATTGGACGTCCCTTTTGTGCTGTGATAGCTGGGTTAATTGCAATGTCATGATTGTCCCAAACTGGGGTCATTGAGATCCAAGTTTCTTGTAACATTATGATGTCCGCATCTTCTAAGGTTTGGTTATAATTTGTGAGTAAGTGTGAATATCCTCTCGAATTCCAACTTAATAATTTTATAGGTTTGAGTTTTCTCTCCAGCCCTTCTTGTGACAATAGTGGTTATAAATGAGAGGCTGGATGATATTCGCTCTCGCAGACAGTTGGGTTGCAACTAGAACACTGACACCCAGTATTTTTAGATTTAATAAGGACTGAATTTTCATTATTGATCTTTGTATTTTTTCTTTACGGGTCTTGTGCTAGCAAAAAGCCCATTGAGAAGAGCTTTAATCTAACTTGCCACAATGAATTCAAGACGAGCCCTGATTTTATCCATAATCGAACTATTCCCAAGTTTGAATCACAAATAAATTCGACCTGATCTATGTCTGATGACGATAGATCGCCTAGCTCCGGCACATCACTAAAGATGTTAAGTACGCTGGCGCGTGACAGATCATATTGTGGATAAGGGGCAGCTCGACATTTTAAGATTAAAGTATGGTAGCTTGCAAATTTCTTTTTACGCTGTAGCTCCATTTCATGTGACTTTGTTACAGGGTCTTTGGGATTAGAAAGATTCTTATGGCTTAATTCACTTGTCATTGTGTTGGATTGTTCTGATTGTTTATTCTTGTTCCGTAGTGCCGGTGGCTCGGCAAAAGTAACTCTTCCTTGATTTTGAGACGTGAATCTTGGATTATTAGTAGCCAAGTCCATGCGAGTCGCTAAGTATGTTTCAATTATTAATTTGATCTTTTCATCTTGTTCGTCGCTAGGACTGGCTATATTGGCAGTTTTTGATCCGTTTAACGTTTCTGGAGATTTTATAGATATTTGTACTTCATTTTCAAGTGGATTCAAGCAGGTATTTTCTGTGTCATATACATTTTGCTGGTCTTGATTTGAAATGGGTTGCACGTTTATATTCTGCGAATATACTTTAAATGGATTTTGATGGCCTTGATTTAAGATAGGCTCCGCATTTGTTTTCTGCATGCATACATTAAATTCCATGTTTTTTAGTTCGTGCGTTCGACGAAGAATATATGAGTCAACTGCTACTTTTAATTGATCAACTTGAGACATGACTGTCGTCGATTGGGTTGATGGTTGATATGCTGCGGTTTGGAGCACTGTGTTAGGCCTTAAATCAACATTGTGTGCAGGTTGTGCATTCCTATGACCCTGTACAGGTAGAGAAACTTTGTCCAAGACTGAGACCAATTGACTCAAAGGAGATTGATGTATCGATGGTATAGGCTGTTTTAAGATAGATGTTCTATCCATGGTCGTTTGACCTGAAATTGGATTGTCCCCAGATTTCTGAATTGTAGATGGAACGTCTGGAGTTCTGCACAATGTCACTTTGTCTGTATTCTGATTATCTACAGGTTTCACTGTTGTAGTTAAGTCGACCACTTGTGGTTGTTCAGAGCGGTTAATTAATTTGTTATTTCGTTTTGCTAATTGGAATGGTTTCGACATCAAGTGTGCAGCTCGTCCTCTTTTTCTTGGGTGCTTATTGAACAGGTCATATTGAGTTGTATTAATTTGTTGTTTTGTGCGTTTAGGAGATTGATCCACACTAATCCATGAGGAATTTTGCTGAGTGTTTTCCTGACTTTCCTCTTCGATGGGACATATTATATGTTCAAAGGTAGGAAGATTTGGATGTGATGATGCTGGGATAGTTATAATTTCGACATTTTTTGATAAATCGTTGTTAGCTTCTTCATGTTGGCAAGCATTCACTATATTCGTTGGATATGATTGAATCCAATCCGATATCTGATCTATTTTACTCGATTGTGAATTGATTTTGCATTCAAGAGATTCATATAGTTTGAACAAACTTTGGATCGTTTGGTTTAATGCTGCAAGGGTAATTTCCAGTAGACCAGGCTTGGTATTGACCCTTTCTTTTTCTCTGGATGATTCTCGTTGTCGAGGGGTTGGCAGAATATATGAGACAGCTTCAGAGATTGTGGAGTCCATAGAACAACGTTGATGATAATCAATTGATGACCTATTAGATGATGGTTTATCTTTTCTACCCAATGTATGTTGTGGATTTTCATGAAAAACATCTTCGCTGTTCTCTTCGATTTCATCCTCTTGATTTTCTATTATTTGATTTAGTTGTACTTTTTGCAGTTTTATTTCGCTCGGATTGATTTATAGCTTGAATCGTAGTATTATCTGATATTGATAAGGTTTGAGGAATTTGTGGCTCCACATTAACAAGAGCATTCCGAGCGGCTGACGACGTAACAGTCAGTATTGATAGTCTTGTATCTGAGTTATTTTCATTATCATGTGCTGGAAGACTTTCGGCAGACATTGAATCTGCAGACTGAATCAGTGATTCATCTTGCACAAGTTGCGTTGTCTGAGTAGGTAATTCAGTAGAGAGACTATTATTTGTCACATCCTTGGGTTGAGTAGCGGATAAAACCGACATTGGTACAATGTTTTTTGCAACGGGGCAAAAATCTCTAATGTCTTTGTAGGCAAGTTGAGTTTTTGCACGTGTTTTTGCGCGCGGGGTCAAAATGATAGACGTGGAAGGTGGAATTTTTTTTAGACTACTTTTTAGTCTTGAAGAGATCCCTTCTGATGCGGAGTTGACATTTGACACTGCTGGGGGTAAATTGATGTTACACGGTTGAGGAATGGAACTCATATTTGATTTCTAAAAGATTGCACTTTAAGAGTCTTAGGTTTCAATAAAAGAAGCTCCTAACTATGTAAGATTAGAAATGGAGCGTCAAATATTGAATTTTTTTTTTTAAATTTTTCTTCAAACAAAAAAAAAATAAAAGGCAATAAAAGTAAAAGAGATACACTGATTACCTGCACGTACACCGCGATGGATTGATCTTGCAGATTGTGTGTGGTTTGATTGGAATAACTAGAGGGATCAAAGAGAAAGTTTTCTCCGCAGTCTCCCTTCAGGCACCACCAGCGCCTAACAGCCGCACAACAGTCAGCGCCCTTCACCCCTGTCGGGCTTAACGCCGCAAGGGTGGCTCGAGCGTTGTTTTGAGCTCGGGTGGAATCACGTGATCGGTCACGTGCAGGCAATCGGGCCCGCCTCCTCCAGGAAGCAGGGCGTCAGAAAGGGAGTGAAAACGCTGCTCCAGCAAGAGCAAGCTCGCAGTGCTGTGAATAGCAACAATCAGGGAAGCGTCCAGGAATCACACGCTCTCCTTCACACTGTGTGCCGCTCGGGCGGCTCGAGCGTTGTTTTGAGCTCGGGTGGAATCACGTGATCGGTCACGTGCAGGCAATCAGGCCCGCCTCCTCCAGGAAGCAGGGCGTCAGAAAGGGAGTGAAAACGCTGCTCCAGCAAGAGCAAGCTCGCAGTGCTGTGAATAGCAACAATCAGGGAAGCGTCCAGGAATCACACGCTCTCCTTCACACTGTGTGCCGCTCGGGCGGCTCGAGCGTTGTTTTGAGCTCGGGTGGAATCACGTGATCGGTCACGTGCAGGCAATCGGGCCCGCCTCCTCCAGGAAGCAGGGCGTCAGAAAGGGAGTGAAAACGCTGCTCCAGCAAGAGCAAGCTCGCAGTGCTGTGAATAGCAACAATCAGGGAAGCGTCCAGGAATCACACGCTCTCCTTCACACTGTGGTTCTGTTATATATTTAATCTATATTTAATCTTTGTAACTATTTGTTGAAAATCATAAACGTACAGCCTTGAGAATGACCTAAGTGTCGAAACACGTGTCGGCTGAGTACATGAAAATTAAATCATCAAGCACAATTCAATGAACTTTTGGGATTATTTTTCTCATCTTGTCTAACAAAAGAATTTAGTAGTGGCTGAGCGTGGGTTACCAGCGCAACACTTCTAGCTCTAGGACTCATTTTGAGAGGTTGAGGTAATACCTCTCCTTGGTGGGGACACATCTAGTCAAATCATCTTTTAATTTTTAAAAATTGAATGAATCGAAGGGCCACAGCGCACCTACTAGACGGCTATACCCCACCAACACTAAAGCACTGTTCAATATGTGTTTGACCAGTACATCAATTTATTGTATATGACCAAGTTTTGATACAGTAATAGCTGACACGTATTTTGTGGCTGAGCACTTTATCAAAGCTAGTTATATGGAACTGTATGTATATCCTGTGAGAGAGAGAACATGTGGAGAGAATGAGAAAATAAAATCCAGCATTAAAAGAATGTTGGCCATGAATTCCTAGATCATACTCAAGTTGTCATTCTGCAAAAACCTTTCAAATTGCTTTTCTTTCACTGTGAAAAATACTTCGAATTTCAACATGTTCCTAGTCAAATAATATCAAGATAGCCTATTGTAACTGTATACTATTTGTATTGTGGTGTGTATAGACGTGACCTAGACATTTGCAGCTCGGAAAGCGACAGGATCACCGTATGGTGTCCACATTTCTCCAGTCTTGCGCCGTCTATATTGGCTGCCAGTGCCCCAACGTATTGAATTTAAGGCACTTTCTATTGTGCATTGGGTGCTTCATGGTCTGGGAGTGGAATATTTACGTGTTAAATTCTCTCGCTACCTCCCTAGGCGTTCTTTGAGATCTGAGTCATGACTGAGTGGGCGTGCCTTCTATGTTGCAGCAGCCCAGCTGTTGAACAAGCTCCCAGCTTAAATGAAACAGATCCATAACCATCTGGCATTTAGGAAGGCCTTAAAAAACCTTATTTTCAAAAAGGGTGTGTGCACTAGGACCCTAACCGGCCCATAAAGCTGGGGGTTGCCCAATAGCACTTTAAGATGAGTAGCAGCAACCGTGAGATGGATGGGGATGCAGATTAATACTCTAGCATCAAATCAATAATGACAACTCAATGGTTTGGCAAAGGTAGTCCGTTTAATGACAAGTGCAAAAAACAGGGAGTTCATGAACATCAGCTATTGCTTGATCTTCCTTCTCGCTTCAACAACTCCAACGATCTTGATAAAAACACATCCTTTATACTAAAAACTTGTCATTACTGATGTGTAACGCTTAAAATGTTGCATGCAATTGTATTGGTTATAGGAAGGTAACTTTAATATAGGTGCTATATCTGTATAGGGTAACGGAGGGAGGGGATCGGATAAACAGTGTCATGTGGGGCATCTAAGCCCTTCCTTCAAGATGGCTACTGTGGACGTCACTAAAAGTATGACATCTCATTGGTTCTACTAACTATAGGACCCTAGATTACTTGGTCCACTATAATTGGGTTGTCCACCTTTGCAGACTGCAGATGAGACCTCTTCAGGAGTTTTTGGATGCGAGGTGGCTGCATGGACGGACATGATCACCTCAACAAAGAGTTCCAATGAGCAATACAGTGGTGGGGTGTGCGCTCTCAGAAGGGGCTCTGTTTCGTTTGCGTGCCAGATTAGTGTCAGGTCTCAAAACAGTTTGGCTCCTAGAGGAGTGTGCCCAATTTAGCCTGAGTTTTGTGGCTGGGTAAGCAGGTGTTTGGGCAGTAGTTGACTTGTAGTTTTGAAGAATATCCTTACTGCCATGGTTAGCCAGTGTAATTCCATAAGGGAGGAGGGAGATGTGGTCACATTTCTTAGTTAACCTCATAAAACGGGCAGTGGCATGTTGAACAGCGTTGAAGGGGTCCTGGTGTGTGGCCGGTATGCCACTGTGGAGGGTGTTCCCTCTGTCACTGTGTGAGATTTCCAGGGCCTGGACTGTGGTTCTGGAATCCTGAGGTGGGAGGAGGGTTGAGTGCCATGCGGTTTGGGCTTTTTTGTTGATATGTTGCTGGAAGGGGCAATTGCTGTTTATAAAGAACCCAAGTGATTTGCCACATGGTGCCAACTGAGGTGTGAATCCATCAAGGTGTTTGTCATTCAGCCACCTTTCGATGGCCTCCTGTTTAGATGAATGGCCTAGTAGGATGAATTCGGTTTTGTTGGGGTTAAGTTTCAAGTAGGTGCTTGTCATCCAAGCTTGGATGGGCATGTTGCGTGAAATGCTTTGAGTACAATTAATTTACTGTGATGCATAACTGAGTATAGACATATTTGTGAAGAGAAATATTAGGCTCATTTATAAGCGACGCATGTCATTTCATATAGAGAGTCAAGATCATTTGGGAGAATAATGATACCTGTCGGACTCTGAAGGTGACCGGGCAACGATCAATCTAAAGTTATACATCTGGACTGCTTGGTATGTGTCTTAGAGGTAGGAGGCGAATCAGTGGAGGACTGACTGGGCCTTTGAACCCCATTCGATCTTTGAGAAGGCTTGTAAGTGTGATGTGATCAACCATATCAAACGTCGCAAGAGGTTAAGGAGGACAAGGAGGCATGAGTCCCCTTCATTCAAGATTTAGGGAGGAGCCTTTACGACTTGGTTGGTAGCAGTTTGCATGCCGCATCAGGGTCTAAATCCCGATTGGAAGTTCAGCAATGTTGGTTAATCTGACCGTGGAATTGGTTATGATCGGCTTTAGTTAGTATGGTCGTTAGGGTCTAGAGTGGGGTTTTTGAGGAGCAGGCAGATTATTCTTGCTTTAAAGGATAGTTCCGGGACTTTTTTTTTATTGTCCCTACGGTTCGGCCATGTGTTTTTAAGCATAACTCGGTAGATCGTAGAAAACTTTCCTATGGACCTTACCCGACTTTTCATCCATTAACGCACTCGAAATCAGCCGCCATTTTCTGATAATCCTATCATTTCCCCCCATCGCCCTGGCTCACCTGCTTTTGCGGCACTAAATCAAATCCCCCGCCCCTGAGCCTGACATCAGCAGACGCGTACCACCCATTTCCCAACGCCAAAGCACGTTTCGTGTCAACAATCGCTGCGCCTCAGCTAATGACGTGTCGCCATGGAAATGGCAGGACGCCTCTTTCCTCAATAAGTATAAACACACCGTTTCACAACACACAGCAGCAGATTTTCGATTCCATTACTCTCTCGGTGTTACTTTGAGTATTCTGTGACTCGTTTCTGTGCTCTGGTCAGCTACCTTCGCCGCTTCTAGGCCTTGTGAACACCTGTACCATCTCTGTAAATTATTTTACTTTCTTTACCACACAATGGCTACAATAATGCCGTATATGTACGAGCCCGAGTACACCGAGCAAGAACTACTGGAAAGGCAAGCACGCGAAAACGATGGGGATTCGGACGGCAGTTGGGAGGGCCAGTCAACGGATGAAGAGCCTGGACCATGTCGCATGGACGGCGTCTCCACCTGGTGCACGTGCAATCGGTGCGAGCTAATGCCAACTGAGGAGGAGAACTGCTGCTGCCGTGAAAATTCCGGGTGCTTGGCCTACATTTCGGAAGGCGAGCCAAGTCCGCAATGCATCACCGAGCTGCCAGAGTTCAGGGAAGCCTGCCTCTCACGGACCGTGTTGAGGATGATGATGGTGCTTATGCACGAACTTCGCGGCACTGTTCGTCCGCGTAATCCGAGTAACGAGTAAGTATACTCTGGTTTTGATGTCAGTGATGCCACTACTATGTCATGGTCGTCTCCCACATATAAAATTACATCTACATATCATTCGAATGCATGTAAATTGGTTCCATATTGTGCATTTTGTAGATAGAATTTTTTTCAAAGCAGAATGACATTTTTTTACCTGAATCGACAGTGATAAGAAAGTTTTGTCATTTTAATACAGTTTGCATCTTTCATTTTCACAGGTGGTACAGGCTGGTGGCCTATCGTTGCTTCACTTGGTGGCTTCACGGGAGGCTCGGACACCGCGTTCGGAGAGTAATACCTGCCTGTGCGGTACTTGCCATTAGACAACATTTCCCCAGCGACAGTGGACAATACCGCGGATTTTCTCTGGATGTGCTGCAACCGGAACTTTACAATGTGTAATGTTTATTATTTATGTTCAATTGAAATTAAGATCTAAAATAAAACCCAACATATATTTTAACAATGGTTGTTTTGATTTTTTAAATGAATCTAGTGTATCTCCATTGAATAGTCTTCCTGTGCCTTGTCTTGTCACACCACATGTCTCCGGCCAGCATCCTCCCTCACGCTGGCCGCCCACCTTCAATCCACATAACCGTTGAACCCATACCTCCTCCCCCAAAAATACTTACCACACCACTTTGTTCAAGCGTTGGCAATAAAAGGAAGGCCGTTGGATTTTATTGATACAAAACATGGTTATAGGTAAATAATCAATATGGTTGATCATAATAAATCATCCTTTTGGGCACCGGGTACAGAGATGACCCCCTCTGGCCCGTGCCGCCTTGCCACCACAGGCCAGCCTGCTGCTGACTAACTGCCTAGGCATCCAGGGTCTCCAGGGTGAACTGCACCCATATATTCTCCTGGGAGGCTGAGGTATTTATAAACTCACCCCCCTGCCTTCCATGTACTAGATCCTTCAGCCTGCCTCTTACATGCAGTTAGATGGCCTCTCCTTGGTGAGGCCCTGCGGCAAACGAGTCTTGTCTGCACGACCAGCGCCCTAATCCACACCCCCCCCGCCCTATCAAAGGCAGTTCGCACCGGGGTACTTGCGCTGGCAAGTGGAGCTGTCAGGGAGCGATAAAGGCCAAGAGGTGCCAAAGACCATGTACACTTCAAAGTGGTCTATAGAGCATGGGTTGTTGTTCCCATGTCTACCTCCAGACCCCGTGTCTCCTGCCAAGCATCCCCCCTCACGCTGGACGGCCCCCTGCAATCCACATAAGTGTGTCTCCATTCACGAGTCTTCCTGTGTCTTGTCTGCACGACCACCGCCCCAATCCACCCCCCGCCCTATCAAAGGCAGTTCGCACCGGGCTACTTGCGCTGGCAAGTGGAGCTGTCAGGGAGCGATAAAGGCCAAGAGGTGCCAAAGACCATGTACACTTCAAAGTGGTCTATAGAGCATGGGTTGTTGTTCCCATGTCTACCTCCAGACCCCGTGTCTCCTGCCAAGCATCCCCCCTCACGCTGGACGGCCCCCTGCAAACCGCTTAATGCCACGACATATACACGTCATTCATTCACAAACACACCCCTGTTTCGAATTCTTTATAACCCACTTCATATTTCTAATGAGCACTTCTTTGCGCTTTGCTAGTCAACCCGTGAAGGTGCTGGTTATCTGCTCTTCGTCTCTGTGAACTTCCGTGACCACTTCGAGGAAACTCCTCAGTTTGCAACCTGTGAACTGCTCCCTGTTCTACGACAAGAAACTACTCTGATCCCTGCATCTAACTGTTTGTTCGTCAAGGTAAGGCCACGTACCATAATCATTTTGCGTCCAATTTCTTTTCGTTCAAGACAGTACATGCAAGGAACTAGTCACATGTTCTGAGTTTACATTGGTATTCATAGAGAATTGTTGATCTTTACTTTTCAGAACTTTCCACAATGCCTGCCTGTTCCATTGGCGGTTGCCCTTCGAAGACCCATAATAAATCTGAAGGTACTATAATGCATGTTTTCCCTAAGACAATAGATCAGATAAGAGAATGGGTCCGATATTGCGGATATCCACCGTCTGAGCTTGAAAGTAGAGTCCTAGAAGTCTTTGCGGACAAGAGTGGTGATCGATACCGCATCTGCAGCAGGCACTTTACCTCTGACATGCACTCCACATCATTGCTAATAAAGAAGAACACACCGCGAGTGAGGCGAAAATTGCTCTCAACCGCTATTCCCACTCTATTCGTCCACATCCCTCGACTGGTGAGTCAAGTTTACGTATTTATCTCTCGGCCTTGCGGTAGTGTGTAGCATTAGCTAACAATAATTTCCCCATTTATGTATCCACTCAATATGAAGGCGGAAGATTCTCCATCCGTGTCGTTATTGCAGTCATCAGCCACTTCAAGCGCCTATCGGGTAATCTTACTTGGCTATTCTGCCACTGACTTGTTTTAGGCATGTAAATCAATAGTTTTAATTTATCGTGTAATTATTTTACCTAATGGTACACCCTTGTACTCGTCCTCTAGTCTTTCTTTTCAGTTATAATTATTGTTATCCAAAATAATGCAAGTACTGTCTTTCAGGGAGATGCTGAGGAGTCCAACGTATTGACGACTACCGTTGATGTCACTCAGATGCTCGAGGTACGTTTCCGGACAGTTCCATCGATGGAGATCATCAGATCTTGCATTCTTGTAGCGTGATTGTTACACACAATGTTTCTTTCGTTTTTAGCCATTGATATGTCCTTCTGTCGTCGCCCTCCTATGTGTCTTCTTTTTTCAATATTGTGTTCATTACTAATGAAAGTCCTATGTTTCAGGGAGTCGATGGAGCATTAGTCCAAGAAGAAGGGGGAGCATGCAGTTACGGGTCGGCGCAACAGCTTGCAGAAGTGTGCACCGCAGTTACATCGTCCCTTGATGTTCTTATGCATTTCGAGGTATGGATCCTGACAGTTCGATCAAGCGAAATCATATGACGTGATTACATCCGCTATACTTCCTTCTTTATTAACGCAAGTACTATGTTTCAGGGAGATGACGGAGCTTCTTCTACAAGAACATCACCCCTAGTAGTTGACGCAGATCTCTGGGTGGTGACACTTCCAACGATCGAGCAAATCGAATGATATTTAGATATCCATTATTTATTTTAGACAACTGATCATTTGTGCAGGTCTATTTAGATGAGCCGTTGACGCCTGCACAAAGTTTCTGTTCTTTTTATCAAAATAGAAAACCATACTAATGCAATTACTGTGTTTCAGGGAGTTACTGAAGCATCATCTTCAATAATATCATAAATGGAAGTCTATGAGGAGCCCGAGGTATGGATTTTGACAGTTCCATCTGACTAGATCAACTATGCGTGAATAATTGTCATTTGAATGTTCTACACAAAGCGTTCATTCGTGTTTTGCTATTGAGATGTACGTGGGTATTGGTCCCCAAGTACATTTTGTGTTTTCGATATTATTATACATACTAATGAAAGTTCTATGTTTCAGGGAGTCGATGGAGCGTCAGTGCGTGATGGATGTGCTTATCATGAAAATATAGTCGTTGCAGCGCAAGAGGAAGTGGAGACATGCACACACGAGTCGGAGCAACAGCGTCCTGAAGTTCGAGGCAAGAAAGTTTCAAAGAAAAGAAAGCAAAAGAAGGTTAGTGTCCTGGTCACTATATTATGTTGTTTTTCACTGTTAATAGTTCAATACTGTAAGTTGTGTTTAAACTGAACATCCCTTTTCCAATCTGTCCTCTAGTTGCGAGTGGGTGTACGAACTAGATCTACACAGACAGTGAAGCGAACGAGAGATGTTGCTTGTCAAACCTTTTGGCAGGGACTTGAGACTGGAGATGCATCGTGCCAATGGGAAGAATATGAAGTGATTGACAACGGAGCTATACCACATCCAGCCATTGATAGTGAATGTCCTCCTGGTAGTTCGGATGCAGTCGGAGATCAGTTCACAGAATCCACACCCGCAAAAACTAAGACCGCGAGAAAGTTGAAGAAATTGTCTTATTCACCCATCGCCGGAGAAGGAACAGATGTTGCAATGGAAGAGAATGAAGTGGACGACAATGAAACACCATCAATATCACTGACCATAGCGGAAGACGATATCAGAGATTCTATCTTTCATGTGAGTGACATGTCCTCAACGTTACAGGCCGAACCAGCTGGGATGCAGAGTGACAGTATAAGGAAAGAGGCCAAATTCATTGTATTCGATAGTTGTTTGATTGATATTATTATTCGGATGAAATGTGGGCATTCGGTTGGTGGGGAAGTATGTGGGGAGCCATTGATTAATGTGACTCGTGCAATTCGAGGCACTAACCTTAAAATACATGCCACCTGTACAAAATATCATCCTTTCTCATGGTCTGCACAACCCATGCTGGGGCAACTGCCAGCAGGCAATCTACTTTGTGCAGCGGCTGCACTTTTTAGTGGTTCAAGTTTTAAAAAGTTAGTGTCTTCTTTCAGTTTGTGGGAATCCATTTCATTGCGAAAACTCAGTTCTACAAATACCAAACCGATTATCTATTTCCAGCCATTAGCGAAGCTTGGAGAATGGAAAAAATGTCTATTGATAGTACATTCGCGGGCAAACGGTTCAGGCTAGCCGGTGATGGACAGTGCGACAGCCCAGGATTTTCAGCCAAGTACTGCACCTACCACTTTCAGGACATGGAAAGTAAGAAAATTGTGAGTTCGGTGGTCGTGCAAGTGTCACAAAGTAGATCCTCAGTGGCCATGGAGAAAGTTGGCTTTGTAGCATCATTGCAAGAACTACAATCGCGGGGAATGGTGATCGACCTGATAGCCACGGACAGACACGTTTCAATTGCCAAGACAATGAGAGAAGAGTACAAAAATATAAATCACCAATTTGACATTTGGCATCTTGCAAAAACAATCAATAAAAAAATGTCGGCTGCAGGTAAAAAAAAAGATATGCAAGGTATTTCACAGTGGTCCAAGTCAATCAGCAACCATCTTTGGTGGAGCTCAAAAACATGTGGAGGGTCGTTGGAAATTCTACTGGAAAAATGGCGGTCAGTAATGCTACACTGTACCAACGTTCACCGTTGGAACACAAACCAACATTTCCACAATTGTGAACATGGCCATTTGTCCACAGAGGAGGCACGGAAGAAGAAGTGGTTGATTCCTTCATCACCCACTCACAAAGCCATTGAAAAGATTGTATTTGATAAAACTATAACAAGAGATTTGAGGGGACTCACGGAATTCTGCCACACAGGAGATTTGGAGGTGTTCCACAATATGTGCCTAAAGTACAGGCCAAAACGATTGCATTTTGGCATGGAGGGCATGATAAATCGGACTCTTCTAGCGGTCTTGGCACATAACCATAATGTTGGCCGTCAACAAAGTAGGACGACCGGAACTTTAGGGACGCTTCGCTACAATAAGGCCTTCACTAAAAGAAGTAAACAATGGGTGATCAAACCAGTGTTTGAGGATATGCAATATGAGTTTATTGAGAGACTTATTGTTGACGTCCTAGATAGGCACATAAATGGAGTTGTGAACGAACCTGTGCAGGGGACAACTGCATTGCCACCCAACATTGCCTCTGTTCCATGTCCACCTAAAGAAGAGCTCATTGAGAAATACACATCACGGTTTAAATGATTGTAATTTGATTGTCTGTTCTCTCGAGTCTCCTCATGTCGCAGGCCCATTGAATATGTGTATCTATGTAATGTGTAAATAAAAGTGATTGCTCAGTGTACATGCAATGTGTCTATCCAACCTTGTTCATTTGCGCATTAAATTAAACCAAACAGTAATATAAATCATTTTTCAAAAAATATAGAATGTCTCCGTATTTATGGTTCTCTGGGGCTGCAAAGCACGCAGACAAAATTCAAAGATGGAGTGTAAATTTCAAGTCCTGTGAGATGGCCTTACACTGAATGTAGCTAACTAGGAATGTGTGCTCGTTCAAAGTGAAGGTCAGCTGCTTTGATTTTTTGCTCGGGTGCCGGAATGGCCCACGACTCAGTATAAGGTTCTATTGTTATTTGACCTTGACAGGCCGGGACCATCCCGAAAGACTTCTTTTTGGGGGTGTGGGGCAATAACGTAAGAAACGATAATGAATATAATTTCAGAAACGAAAGCCATTTCATGTTCGTTCATTAGAAGAAATAACGTCGGCATAGAAGGAGTGGTATTTCGGGGCTGCCCTACGCACAGACACAATGGAAAATGCAAATATAATGTAAGTAACTCTTTAGATGAGTTTATACCGCAATTTAATTACTATACAGTAGCTTTAAAGACGGGTTAAGTTGTACTTGTTCGTTCTATGTGGCATATTGTTTTGAACCGCGCACTATCTTGAGGAGAACCATCTCCTTTTACGGAAGCACCTCAAAACCTTCCTCTTTGCTTCTGCTTTCTCTCTCCCTCTCCCCTGCTACAACTGGTCCACTGTCTGCGACCTCGGTCCTGGGCCCTTCCACTCTCCACCTGCACTGCCTCCCTGTCAACCCCTGCACTGGGGGACTGTCTCAGTATCCTACAGCCCCCCCTTGACGTATAATACCCAGTTGCACTGTCCTAGCTATGAAATAATTTCCCGTGTCACGAGTACCAGACACCGGCGGATGGGTTTTTTAACCGCCAGTTGCTTCTCTGCGTGAACAACGTTACCACCCTGACCATTTTATGGGACGATTGCCAAGTACAAGTATGCCCTTACGCGGTACTAACGGCTAGATGCAACATACAGACCGTTGTGGTGGCCTAGTGCCTCGTTGTTGGAACAGCCATGCGATTATCAGTGCGACCGAAGAGCTTATTGTATCGTAAACCAACACCCTGTATACTGCACACGAACATCGCTTGCCTCAAGACGAACTATTTTGGATCGAGAGCAAATAAAAATGCAAATCGCTGAATATTCTCAAAACATTTGATGTCAAATAAATGTACTTTGCCAAATGTACAATCTTGCCGTTTGCTTTTAAACCACAGTTTCATATTCCGAATTGTGGCGCTGTATTGTGAGATGATCTAAGACCCTGTGTACAGCAAAGGAACATCGCGTGCCTCAAAACGAACTTTTTGGAACGTGAGCAAATAAAAATGCAAATCGCTGAATATTCTCAAAACATTTGATGTCAAATAAATGTACTTTACCAAATTTACAATCTTGCGGTTTAATTTAAAAGTACAGTTTCATATTCCCAATTGTGGCGCGCTGTGTTGTGTGAGCTCATCTGTGTTGATTTCCGGGTTCTGTGTGGAGTCGCGTAGAAGACGCCTGGGCGCGTTTGCCTACACAGCTCAGTCACGTCACGGATAGAGGCGGGGAATATGAATGTTTTGATAAAGTCTGTTTCAGGGGCGGGGGATTTGATTTAGTGCCGCAAAAGCAGGTGAGCCAGGGCGATGGGGGGAAATGATAGGATTATCAGAAAATGGTGGCTGATTTCGAGTGCGTTAATGGACGAAAAGTCGGGTAAGGTCCATAGGAAAGTTTTCTACGATCTACCGAGTTATGCTTAAAAACACATGGCCGAACCGTAGGGACAATAAAAAAAAAGTCCCGGAACAGTGCTTGGAAATATTGTGATCGAGCAAGGCACTGTATTTGGAGAAGAGTATTGCCGGACCCTGAGAACTGTTTCATGATGATGATGAAGGCAAGGATGTCTTTCTTGTATGGGGTAGGCTTTAGTGATGCAAGAGTATCAGCATTGTCCTTGTGTATATTGTCCAGGGTTGTGTTGTGTTAGGGACCCTAAGTGGAGGGCGGGGTTACTGATTTTGACGCATTAACATGCAGTCCGGTTTTATTTATCTTGGTGATAAAGAAATTGTTAATTGTCTTACATTTTCCTGTCCACTCAGGATTTACTGGGTCAGGCAACAAGTTGGAGCAGTAGTGTTTGACTGCCACAAAGAGGGCTTTACTCCTTTACTCCTGTTAGCAGCTGTCGCAATAGTCATATGTGCCTAGTTGTTTTGTGTCAGCGATTTTCTTTCATTCGGTTAGTGTGTTTGCTTGTTGATTTATTTATTTATTGTGCATTTGTTAGGTGCTTATACGACAAGTAAATTGTGTTTCAACAAGCCCACATTGCAACAGGGCAGAAACATGGCATTGAAAAACAATGTATACATTGAAGGAAAAAAGACAAACCTACTATGCCTTGTGAATATTCAGAATGTGCAAGTGCAGAGAGAGAAGGGGGGAGAGCGAGTGAGGGGGAGTGCTGGAGTGTACCTGCTTGTGGGTGAGCAGCAGATGTAAGTGCCAAGAATATTAAGTGCAAGGGAGCGTTGAGCTACAAAGTGGGTAAGTGCAGGCCTACAAATGCGTAAGCCAGTGGGTACAGAGGCAAGTGCTGTGTGTAAGCAGAAGCGGAGGTGATTGGGTGTGGGTGGCCAGGGCACCGAGGAAACATAAGGGCCCTGGTCACCAATCACAGCGACTGAGATTGGGAGAGGAGGGAAGAAGGGAAGGAGGAAGTGGAAAGGAAAGTCTTGAGGAGCTCACGGAATTTGAGGAGGTCCGGCTCACGGCGAGGAGTAATTCCCAGGTGTTTTAAATTTTAGCCAGCTTCTTCCTAGGCGCCAAAGGACATGTCACATTGAGCGAAGATGGGAGGAAAGCCATGGCTGTGGAGGTTTACGAGACGGGTGAAACGGAGAGGATGGATAAAGTGAATTAAGAGATGCAGAAATAGAAGAAGAAAGAGCAATAACACCATCATCAGCCGATAGATTGTAGAATGATTCTTGAGACACCATCTTAGAGGTACTAGTAGAAATAAAAAGTGTAGTATTAAACTTACATAAATCACGACGTGCATAAGAAGGAGAAGTTGCAGAACTAAGAATACTAGATGGTGGAGCAGGAAAAATAGAAAATAGAAGAAAGTGATGGTCAGATAAATAGAGCAGAAGAGAGGACACAGGAAATGTAGACATAGAAGAAATAAATATAAGATCTAAGCTAGAACCAGAAATATGAGAGAGAGGAGTACAGAGGGGCTTAAAATAGTGAGAATCAAGAATAGAGAGAAATGGAAGAGTAAACCGAGTAGTCAAAAGATGAAGGTTAAAATCACCAAGAACTATAAGAGGAAAAGTAGTGGGAAGCAAAAAAGACAACAATACATCAATGTCTTTGCAAAATGCGGTTACAGGACCCGGTGGACGATAAATCAATGAAAATGAAATTGAAGATATAGGAGAAACAGCAGAAAAAAACAGAGTATGAAAATTCAAATGTGGAAAAGGAAGGAAGAGTAAGATTATGAGGAATAAGAGAGAAAGATGAGTGATATAAAATTCCAGTGCCACCTCCCAGAGAAGAAATACGAGGGGTGTGGCAAAATGATGTAACAGAAGTATTAAGTGTTAAGATGGATTTCTGAACTCTGACCTGGTGGGTAGAGGTTCAGAAGGCCAGCCTAGTTTCTTGGAACAGGATAACCTCTGGACAAGCCAGACAAATCAAGGTAGCTATGGCAGGCATTGGAGGGGTGAGGGTGACTGAAAGACGTCATTGAGCACACAGAGCACTTACAAATTACTCCCAGACAGGTGTATATATCAAAAATATAAACACATTTATTACAAGGCCTTTGTAACTCAACACACAGTAAATGAATCACAGCAATCCTACTAAACCAACACAATCAATACAAGATATATACAAGACCATTGGGGTCTAAAGGGATAAAAGCACGAAATATTTTCACAACCTAGGGTGGAAGGAAAATAGGCAGTGCAGGTAGTCTTTAGTCCGCGTCAACATCAAACACACGCCTAACTAAGAGGCAGTCCAAACCCTAAGAAGAGAGGAGCCTTATGCTCAAAAGTACATATAGTGCAGGTGCACGCGGTTGTTCCAATGGGAAAAACGGTGTCTCTTCAGGGGTCTTTAGCAGCTCAAGAAGGTGGATGAGGTGATGAAGAATAGATTCCCACTCTTCGAGGAGGGCCTCCACTTGAAGGCAGAGAGGATTCCAAGGTTCTGGAAAAGTTTTCTAGTTCGCACTAGCAGTGGAAAGGAGAGCGACCCCCAGGGGCCACTCATGCGTAATAATGGATGGAGGCGCTAGGGGCCACCAGTTAAGGTTAGGGTTATTCAACGGCCCCAGGCGCACTCCGGACCAAACTTCGCCAGTCGAGTCCACTTCGGTTTCGGGTTCTACTGCGGCAATATGCCGGCTCTGCGGCTTTCAGTTCCGAAGATATAGTGAGGAGTCCCAAACGGGACAGTGGCGATTTCTCCGCTCCGGATGGATGGATGGATCAGGCCAGTTTCACTGCAGCAGGGTTCAGTGGCAAGAGGGTCACAAATGCAGTGCACCTGCAAAGATCGTTGCCACGGCTGGGCAACACGGTAACTGCGTTTACTCCGGTCCTGGCGCACTCGTCTCACTTCAGACCTGGGAATGTCAAGTGTTCGAAATCCGGTGTGAGGGTGCCAGGGACACAGCTAGCAGTATACCAAGTTTCGAGGGCCTCCTCGAAGCGACGGCAGAGACAGAGCAAAGGTCCTGCGTAAGATGGTCAGCCCACTGGTTGGACCAGGGACACTTCCAAGAAGGCTTACTTGCAGGATTTGTTGAAGGTGCCGAGAATAGTTGGTCCCACTATTCTAATGGGTCGAAGAGTCTTCGCAGACCTTCTAGGACGACCAAATGCAGAGGGGCCCCACGGGACTACAGTGGACTCAGGGTACCAAACCTTCCAGCAGTTCACCAGCGGTTCCTCGACTCGGCTTCATAGTTTCAGGATACTTGGATCCTATCCTTCGTTCAGTGAGAACTACATAGACCGACATGATATGAGTGTTTTCAGCCTCCTCTTACCCAAAGTTCCCATCGTGCCAAAACGGAGAGGACCCAATGGGAGATCTGCTCACAAACACACACTCCATACGTGGACCAATCATGGACCACGGTGGTCCCAGTCAT
Source organism: Ambystoma mexicanum (assembly GCF_040938575.1). Taxonomy (NCBI): domain Eukaryota; kingdom Metazoa; phylum Chordata; class Amphibia; order Caudata; family Ambystomatidae; genus Ambystoma; species Ambystoma mexicanum. The sequence goes on from NC_090923.1 coordinate 999,746,937, forward strand.
TCACAGCACTCCAGACTCTCTGGCACCCAGGATGTGTATTGGGGACAGACACCCCAGCCCACATCCTGGAGGCACACACACAAGGCATGCAGAAGCCCGCAAAAGCTTGGCGTTTCCGGGAAACTGCATGTCCAAATAAGGACTGACCCAGGTTGACTGGACCTGGGGAAGGCAAAGGGGCAAGATGGCCAAAGAACAGGACAAAGAACCTCGTGGCCTGGCCATTTTGGAGCCAGGCCACCTATTCGTGCCAAATGCGGTTAACGCGGTTTAAATGGCAGGAAAGGGTTAACATTATATGAAAAGATAAGCTGCCACCAGCCCTGTCCATGACACATCTGCACATCTCCTAAAATGTCGTACAAGAGTATCTAGGGTCTTTGCAATTAACTGGGAGACCCAAGTGCACTGTACTGTAAGGTACATTGTGCACTTGTTACATGTTGCAGAAAAGTTGCAACATTGGAAAAGGACTAAGGGAAACAAAGTCTCCCAGCACTGACTGTCTTAAGGGCATGTCAGTTTCCCCATAAAAGTGAGTGAAAGCCCAGAGCAGTGCAGCAGAAGGCTGTGCTCCTTGGGCAAAGTCAGACTAAGGTGTTTAAACAGCAGCAAAAGGTTTGAGGGTGTACAACTGGAGGGAAAATTACATATAAAATGAAATCTTTCCTAACAGTAAGGGATGCATGTATAAAAGTATTAGTAGCTGTAATCCAAGTTTCAGAAATATATAAGAAATTTAGGTTCAAAGGTAGGAACATATCAAGTACTGTGACTGATTTATTACATAAAGATCTGGCATTCTATAGCCTAAGAAGGATAAGTCAGGTTTGCAATGTTACGCGTCGTATTAGGGTGCCTAACATCTGCGCTAAAAGGCGGCATGACTAACGCAAGAAATGAGGCAGCCAACAGTATGAACAAAATGGAGTATGAAACCACGGTCACAGATGAAACACCAATATGGTCCTTATATGCCTTCGATTACATCATGCTCGAGATGGGGGCCCTCGAGGGACATCGAGTCAACTGCATCGACGCACAGCTTCCTCTGCCGAAATATATTTTCCAAAGCAGCTGAAGCTGGATATTGAATTCCAAAGTTGAGGAATACTCGGGAGGAACATCGAGTCGAAAGAACGTTACCAGGGGAAAGTAACTTGTTCTTCTCCAGCATTGGATCTTTCATAGATTCAGATGCTTGAATATTCCCCGTCGTCAGACTGGGAATCCTCCGTGATAAATTAAATAATAATAATAATAATAATTTTTTTTTTAAATATATATATATATATATATATATATATATACACTGCCACCTAGCAGTGCATGTACATAGCCCATTATAGCCTATGAGCCACTTCATTGTGTAGTCCCTCCACCTCACTTTGGTCCTTTATGGCCCCAGCCAATGAGGTGGCAGGGCTTAAGCTCCGTCCCCGGCAGCCATCTTCAGATTTTTCACCGCAGTCTATCAGACACAGGGAATCCTCAAGCTCTCTGAGCTTTTTCAAATTCTTTCTACTTTTGTGTGGTATATATTTGTAAAATATATTCCATTTTGTTCCCCTTCTTAGGGGCTTTCTTTCCAATTAACCTTGGTGGTAAAACTTGTTGTTTTCCTCTCAAAATCGTCGACTGAACTTCTCTTCAGGAATGGAGGCACCTCAGGCTGTCAGGAAGCCTTCCCTGTTCAGGGACTGCACGAGGTGCAAGAAGAAATTGGTTTACTACAAGGACCCCCAAGAGCATTGCATTTATTGTCTGTACCCACATGACATTAAAAAATGTGAGATTTGTAAAACTTTTTCCACCAAGACCCTTCATGACAGGCATAGAAGACTCCTTTCATACCTGGAATCCAGGGATCAATCTTCGGACGAAGAGTCTGTCAGAACGGCTCCTGTCCAATCCAGCATTCCATCTGAGAGGCAAACTTCAAAGAGAAGGGCCTCTTCAGTGGAAAGGAGTTCCTCTCCCAAATCCAAAAAGAGGAAGCTGGAATTGATACCCTTTCTGCCTCCAGTTGACCTGTCAAGCCAGAAAAAGTCAGCAAAATCTGCCTCCAGAGGTAAGGAGGAGTTTGCAAAAAACGGGGGGGGGGCAGTCGTCGGCTGGTAAACCACCCACCAATGAAGGGAAAGGTAAAGGCCCGTCATCGGCCATACCGTCGACGAAACCAGCATCGACGATGACGACGCTTAAGACATCGTCGACAGTTAGATCATCGTCATCGGACATGTCGACCGTGAAGCAATCATCGACGAGCAAGAAACACCACTCGTCCACGAAGCATTCGTCCATGACGCAGTCGTCCACGGAACCATATTCGTCAACGAAGCCCTCGTCGACGGAAAAATGTCAGTCGTAGACGACGAATCCCTCGTCGACTGGAAAATCTCAGTCGTCGACGGGAAAATCTCGGTCGGCGGCGAAGCCCTCGTCGACGGGAAAATCTCAGTCGTCGACGAGGATAACATCATCCATAACGCCTTCAGAGGCACCGCAAATTTCGTCAGTTACAGAGGAATTACTGCCTATCACTCTTGAAGCTCCTGTCATTACAAGCAATATCATTGAGAAGAATACTGTAAATGAACCTCTGGTACAGCAATTCTCACCTTTGGGGCACATGGCAGAACTTCCGGATATAATTCTTCAGGAAGAATTCTCCGATGCGGAAGTGGTGGAAGAGCCCATCGGTCCCTTACCGAAACAATACAGCCCTCCTTGGCACCCGTCCACGGGAGAATCCGAATATCCTCATGACCCGGTGCTCATGTTATCCGTGCAGAGGATTGTAGAAGAATTTTACAAACGGCAAAGGGAGAAGCAAATTCCGATTAATCCCATTCCTAGAGAGTCATCCCCGATTCCAGGCACATCGGGTTGCTCTCCCTACAGGAGTAGACCGCAAAAACGGATGAGATCACCTGCTCGAAGACCGAGGAGCAGCACCCATAGTGCTTCACCTACAAGAGTCCCGTCACCACAGTCATCGCACAGACCGCGATCTCCGGACGTAGATCCCACCATGGTACCGTCCACCATCTCGGTATCAGACTGGCAGGAGGATCCTTTTGGTGAATTTTCGGAACCAGAAGAAGGAGAAATTACTCAGGAGCCAGACGATTGGGATGACTACGTCGTCGAGAAACCCAGGAGGAGAGACTCGCCGGGCAAGGCCTCACCACCGGATGATCTCGTCTCTTTCCACACCATAATAGGTAAAGCCGCAGAACTGTTTAAAATTCAGGTTTCTTCAGAGGAAAGGCAATCAGTGCTCTACGAGCACAGGGACAAACGAAGGAGGACAGTGACCACAATTCCCCTCCTCGATACCATCTGGGATTCCGGATCCAAGATCCTATCTACGCCCTTATGGACTCCGGCTTTGGTGTCCAGGCCAGAAAAGAAATATAAAGCTCCGGATTCGGCACCGCTTTGTTTAAGGGGTCATACGAAACCGGACTCAGTTATTACAGTGGCGGCCAGAAAGAAACTCGCCAACCCCTCCTCACCGTTGTCGGCCCCACCGGATAAGGACGGACGTAAACTGGAAGCCATGGGCAGGAAAGTATCATCTTCTGCATCACTTACAATCAGAGCGGGTAATGCACTGGCCATGACCGCAAGATTCGATCGCAGGCTTTGGCTCCGCATGTCTAACTTGGCGAAACAATTACCACCGGAGCTCCAGGAGGAGGCAAAATCCATAATCGCGGATGGTGAAGCAACATCGGATCACATGATCGACGCAGCAGTTGATGTGGCCGAATCAGGCTTCAGGCAGATGGCGCACGGCACAGTGCTCAGAAGGCAGGCCTGGATGAAGGCTACTAACTTTAGACCTGAAGTTCAGGCGCAGATACTAGACATGCCATTTGACGGCCAAGATCTCTTTGGGAAAAAGATAGACGACCATTTGAAGGCAATCAAGACAGACACGGACACAGCCAGAGCCATCAGTTCTTTAAAGGACAAAAGTAAGGACCATCGGTCTTTTCGTCCCTTTAGAGGTTCATCTTCCAAGTTCAGGGGATACAGTCGTTCCTCCTATAGTCAAAAAGCACAAGGCGGCACGTACCAAGCCAATAAATATCAGTCATCCAACAGATACGCCCATAGAGGCAGACGTGGCTCCGCCCAAGGGAAGTCGCAAGGCAAGCAGAACTGACGACCAACCCCCCCCCCCTTCGCCACGCCCCGGTGGGGGGAAGGGTGAGCCAGTTTTTCCAGCGCTGGCGGTCAATTACATCGGACAAATGGGTGTTACAGGTGATCCGAAAGGGTCACACCTTGGAATTTCTGGACCAACCTCCTTCCCTGCCTCCAACTCCCCGCAGAGTGCATATGCTAAGACAGGTCATGTCCGAAGTGCAAAAACTGCTCCAGAAGGCAGCAGCAGAACCAGTACCCTATTCTCAGAGGGGAAAAGGTTTCTACTCCCGATTTTTCCTTGTCAAAAAGAAAAACGGTCAATGGAGGCCCATCTTGGACCTGAGGGCTCTCAACAAGTTCAGCAAGCGCATAACTTTCAAGATGGTAGCTCTACAAGGGGTGCTACCTTGGTTAAACAAGCACGGCTTCTTGGCCACTTTAGACTTGGAGGATGCATACTTCCACATTCCGATCCATCCAGCACACAGGCAGTTCCTCAGGTTCACAGTGGGAGAGCTCCACTTTCAGTTTCAAGTACTTCCGTTCGGTCTAAAATCGGCGCCAAGAGTTTTCACGAAATGCCTGGCACCGGTAGCGGCAAGTCTCAGGAGAGCAGGAACGGACGTTTTTTCCATACCTGGACGATTGGCTGATAAAGGCAAGTTCAGCTGCAAAGGCTCGTTCGGCAGTGTCGAGGACGGTCAACCTCCTAAAAGAGTTAGGTTTCTCCATCAACCAGACGAAGTCCTGCCTCGTTCCCAGCAAGGTAGCTCTCTTCCTAGGAGCCGAGCTCGACTCCAGCATTCCCAGAGTGAGACCATCCACAGAGAGAATAGCAGCGATTCTACGCTCAACTTCGAACTTCCTACAGAAAGAGACAACATCTGTACGCTCTTACAAATCCCTATTGGGCATGATGTCATCATGCATTTTCCTCATACCGAACTGCAGGCTTCGCATGAGGCCGGTTCAGGAAGCTCTGGACCACCAATGGAAACAAGCTTTCGGATGCCGGGAAGACATTGTCCAGATTCCATCGACGTTGCACAAGGCCCTTCGATGGTGGAACGCTCCGAGGAATCTTCTACAGGGAATGCCGTTTCAAGCACCGACATCGACCCTCCTGCTGCGGACGGACGCTTCCTTATCAGGCTGGGGCGCTCATCTTGCGGACCTCCAAACCAAGGGATCTTGGTCGGCACAAGAGTCCCAGCTCCACATCAACGTGTTGGAGCTCAGGGCCGTAAGGTTGGCGCTGAAAGCCTTCCTACCGGTTATAGCTGGTCAAGTTCTTACGGTCCAGACAGACAACACGACCTCCATGCACTATACAAACAAGCAGGGAGGCACGAGGTCTCAGATCCTGTCGCAAGAAGCCCAACAGCTATGGGCATGGGCCTTGCGCTACGGGATACAGATCAGGGCAGAGCACCTTCCAGGAGTAGACAATGTCCTAGCGGACAGATTAAGCAGAGAATACACAGCGTCACACGAGTGGGAGTTGGACGACAGAGAAACCCGACGGATATTTGCCTTATGGGGCCATCCGCAGATCGACCTTTTTGCCACCAGGAACAACAAAAAATGCAAGAGATTTGCGTCAAGATACCCCGAGCACCAATCGCTGGGAGACGCGTTCTCAGTGGATTGGTCGGGGAAGCTCCTCTACGCCTTCCCACCCATTCCCCTCATGTCGAGGGTACTTCGCAGGGTGAAAGAACAGGATTGTTCCTTGATCCTTATTGCACCCGATTGGGCACGGCAAGTCTGGTATCCGACGCTGAGACATCTATCCTGCAAAACCCTGATTCGTCTCAAATCACATCAATATCTACTGACACAACAGAACCGCAAGGTCCTCCACCACGACCCGAGGAGCCTGTCCCTCAAAGCATGGTTCCTGAGCAGCGTAGACTGATGCACCTAAAGTTACCATCAGAATGCTGGGATATCATCAGGGCCGCTAGAGCCCCATCCACGCAACTCACCTACACCAGAAAATGGACCAGGTTTTCCAAATGGTGCGAGACCTCTGCGATCGATCCCCTCACGGCCTCGGTTGATCAAATTCTGCCTTACTTGTTGCACCTGGCTAAATCAGGGCTCTCACTGTCCTCTATCAAGGTCCATCTGTCAGCCATAGCGGCCTACACAGTAACCGCGGAGACGCAAGCCTTACTCTCCTTACCAGCGATCAAGATCTTCCTGAAAGGGCTAATGCGTACTTATCCGCCTACACCTACACCAGTTCCGGACTGGAGCCTCAACACCGTCTTAACAGCCCTCATGCAACCTCCCTTCGAGCCCATACATAGATGTGATATGAAATTCTTGTCCTGGAAGACATCCTTCCTGGTAGCCATCACATCGGCCAGAAGGATCAGTGAATTGCAAGCTTTGTCTTCGGAACCTCCATTTACCTTGTTCCAGAAGGACCGCGTCATCTTAAGGCCTCACCCGAAGTTCCTCCCCAAGGTACTTTCGGAGATGTCGTTCACTGAGCGCATTGTTTTACCAACCTTCTTCCAGAATCACGCTTCGGAAGCGGAAAGGACATTACACTCTCTAGACATTTCTAGGGTGTTGAAGTTTTATTTGCAAAGAACCAAGGAGTTCCGCTCCTCAAACCGGCTATTCATTTCCTTCTCTGGCCGTACCAAGGGCCAACATATATCCAAACAAAGCCTGGCACGCTGGGTATAGTCCTGCATCACCCACTGTCATCAGTTGAAAGGCGACCCTTTAACTAGACCGCCGTCTGCGCACTCCACCAGAGGAAGGGCGGCGTCAACAGCATTCCACGCAGGGGTGGCCTTGAAAGACATATGCAGAGTTGCCACGTGGAGCACTCTGCATACTTTCGCGAAACACTACTGCCTGACTGAATATACCAACAAAGAAACTGCAGTTGGACAGGCAGTGCTCCGCCATCTCTTTGTGTAAGGTAGGACCAGCCTCCTTTCCCACCTTTCCCGAAGTATGTAACCGTTGTGTTGCTGCATGGTAAAGGTTTGATCAGAAATATGTTTTTCTGTAATTATGCATATCTGTTTATAATGGTGGCATGTTTTAACTGCTTGGTATTCTATTCAAGCATCTGAATCTATGAAAGATCCAATGCTGGAGAAGTTTTAGTTACTTACCTGTAACTGTATTTCTCCAGCATTGGTATCTTTCATAGATTCACATGCGCCCGCCCGCCTCCCCTAAGAGGCTGCTCCTATGCTCGGCATCCATCATACTGTAATCTCTACGGTTCAAAATCTGAAGATGACTGCCGGGGGCGGAGCTTAAGCCCTGCCACCTCATTGGCTGGGGCCATAAAGGACCAAAGTGAGGTGGAGGGACTACACAATGAAGTGGCTCATAGGCTATAATGGGCTATGTACATGCACTGCTAGGTGGCAGTGTGTATATATATATATATATATATATATATATTTGAAAAAAAAATTATTATTATTATTATTTAATTTATCACCGAGGATTCCCAGTCTGACGACGGGGAATATTAAGGCATCTGAATCTATGAAAGATACCAATGCTGGAGAAATACAGTTACAGGTAAGTAACTAAAACTTCTATGGCGTAATAGCCTGTGATGACTTCTCTGGAGTCATCACTAAACACCAGTGTTAGGAAGAATTCTCAGAAATGTGCTAATTCCCTTCTACCTTAGAGACCCCCTACTCTTTTTGCTGGACTCTAGGACTTTTCATTTCTAACGTGGACAGAGTGAGAAACCTTTTTCCCACTCTCTCGTGTACTTTTCTGTGATTTGGGCTCTGTGTTTCCTTTTACTTTTGAGTTTGACAAACTCCATAGACATCATCTTTACATTGGGACACACAGCACCTTCAGTGCAGTGGCACAGGGAAGTCTCTAGTCTTCCCAAAGGATTTAAATATCTTCTCTTGGTGAAACTACTTTATCCAAGAGCAGTAAAGTGAAATTGACTTTACTTACATTTTGTAACTTTCTAGACCCAGCACACACTATCTTACAATAGAATGCTGGGGGGTTACTTTGTATTCCCTTTGTCTAGTTTTTCATGTAACATTTTTTATGTTATCCTTTCTACAATTAATGGCTGGTGGCAGAGGTTTACTGTTTCTACCGCAGGGTGCAATTGCAGCTGCAGTAAAACATCCATGGGTGCCCATTTTGTCAAAATGGCCCCAGTCTTCTTTTTTCGCTACTTCTTGTTGGAGAGGTGCTTCTTGAGATGCACTCTGAGCCGCAAACCAAGTTTAGTCCCTTTGTTTGTTTTGACTTTGGCGGTATTCACGGGTGAACCCGCCTCTGGCTCCAGCGTGTCTGACAGGGCAGGAAGTGAGGGAGGTGCCCGAAACACCCTGTGCTTAGTCTCCTTGGTTACAGGAATGCACCCAAGGCTGGAGGGCTGTTCTGGGAGGACAGCCACCTTACTGTGTGATTGACAGCTAGGCTGTGAATGAATGGGAGAAACCTGCATAAAAGGCAAGGCTTTTTGCTTGGGAGGCAGAGTCGACCATTGGACAAGGAATCCGATGAAGAACTTGGAAGAGATGCTTGCTGCAACTCCTGGACCGTTAGCTTGCCTGGTGAAGCCCTGCTGCAGTGCTAAAGCTCTGAATTTGCCTCGAATAGAGAAGACCTGCGAAGGACGACTTCTCCCCTTGGGTTGGTGGGACCAATCGACCCCAAAGCGAACTCGTCTGGACATCCTCTCAGAGCTGGCTGTACCTCCACTGCTGCTGCAGGAACCAATTGCGAGGGAAAGGAATACCAGAATTGAGTGTGTTGTTTTTAAGTCAGACCCGAGCTCCAGGAAGATCCTCCAGACTCCCATGAAGCAGGACTCACCAAGCCTGAGCCACCTTAACAGAGTGCTGGACCCCAGATGCAAGGGAAGTCCATTAAGGTATCCAAGAACCGCAGTGGTGCTGTTTGCGATAGCTGCGAGAAGCTGAAATCGCGAAGTGCCGCTGATCTGAAGTTTGCCCATTGCTGCCGCTGACCTTCAATTCGTAGTGCATGAGTCCCCAGACATCCTCCCTTTTGTCCTCACGACTGAGGCCCAGGAACAACAGGATCTGCAGACCTACACAGGAATAGCCAGCTGGAACCAATTTATTTTAACCAAAGGTACTGTAAAACTAAGGGGACTTACCTCTTGTCCTGTAGCCTTGCTAGTTGTCAGTTGAGACTTGCCTTGGTTGCCTTTGCAGAGTTGCTTGCAGCTTTGCCTCTCACAAGCCTCCGAGCTTGTGGCCCTACAGTGATTTCATTTTTATACAAAGACTTCTAAAACAATGTGCAAGATGTTTTACCTACTTGCAAGAAGTGCTTCAGCTCACCTAGACTTTTAGCTCAACTAACATTGACTGTCCTGGCTCCCTGAAAGACTATTCTTACCTCTGACTTTGTGCTTTGCCTTTCCCCCAGTAAAGGGTTAATTTACTTTGCGTTGGAGGGTTCAAAAAGCACTTACCTACTTAAGAATATTTGTTAAGCATTGTTTCATTCCCCCATCTTCTCCATTTGACACTAATCTCAGTATTGCTCTAAATGTACCAGTGATATATTAATGTCCACAGTGTCCTAGTACTATACAATCTTGCCTAACACTGGTTGCAGTGGTGGGATCTATTGTAGAGTTGTTACATTGAGTATTTGCTTTGCTTTTGTTCAGCTAAAACCTTTACAAGGCTAAACTGCACTAGAACAACAATTGTAACATGCCAAATATGGATAACTTCTGCCAGGAAGCCCTGATCATTTTAACAATAGATCAACTGAAAGATCAGGAATCTCCCTGTTAAAGGAAAGACAAATTAGTTGATTACAAGGTTGTTGAATCACCAAAGTTTGGGAAGTAGGCCTGTCACACCTACTAACCAAGGAAGTGTGGCAATTGATAATGAGGATGATAATTCAGAGTCTAACTCTAATGTCTTAGAAGAGTCAGAGGAGGGAGAGGTGTCCCAGAATAGGAGCCCCTCTCTGCCTCAGCAGACCCCTTTCCTCAACCTATATCCACTGCCACCCCACAAGGTCTTTTACTCAGTCCAGAATATGTGTCCATTGAGAAAATTAGACTTAAAGGTTGCAAGCTCAAGCTGAAGCCAAACATCAGGACATCAAACTCGGGAAATTGGAAATGCAACATGCTCTTGAAATGAAAAGATTGTCTCTTGAAAATGTTTCCCTCCCAGAGTCCTCTAGGTCTTCCGGTCCCAAGAGGCCTTGCCTGCCTAAAGAAGCAGTGAGTATGTATGATGTGAAACTTGATATTTTGGATTGGTTGGGTGCCTTTGAATACAATCATGGGATTCAGGGTCTCGTAGGGAATCAGTTGATTCCATGGCTTTTGTCTAGGATCCCCCAGGTTGCAACTGATGCTGTAATGGAGGTGGGGGAACTTGAAAGATTAGAGTATGGGAATGTGAAGCTGGCTTTGATAGCCAGATTTGGGAAAACTCCTTCCCAGTACCTTAAGAGGTTTAGTACCCTCAAAAAGACTCATGGTACTCCTGGGGCTACCTAGGTGTGTGAATGTTTGAAAAACTTAGATGGATGGGTTAAGGGTTACAGAGTGAACTCCTTTGAAGGAATGAGAAATCTATTTTTGTTGAAGTCTATTTTTGATGCCTGCTCTCCTGAGCTGAGACAGCACTTGGCTGACTCAAAAGAGATTGATCCCAAGAAGCTAGCACACACTGCTGACTTGTGGGTTGCCAAACAGGGCCACTCACAAGGATTCTGGGGCCACTCACAAAAAGGATGAGGGGAAGCAGCACAAGAATGATGACAAAGGGAATTCCAAATCCAACCACCCAAAAGAGGGCCACAAACAGAAAAAGGGTAAGCCACTTGGGAAACCAGGTCAGTCTAGTGAAACCTCTGGTGCTATACCAGAGGGAGGTCAACAGAAGCCCCCACTCCACAAAACATTTGGTAAATATTATGCTTGTGGATCAACTGACCATGATTCAAGGGTAAACCTTCAGGGGTCCACAATGCCTCCTTAGCCTTCATCCCTGAGGGTTAAGTTCATATGGCTAGTGGTAACTTTCAAGTATTGGCTGAAGACCCCATTGGAGTCTCAGCCAGTGTTTCTTTAGTATCCCTGGGTCTGTGGGAACAGCAGAATGTAGATATGTATAACTCTATTCCAGATTACAAGGACAGTGTACTTGTGAATGGGCAGGAGACCCCTGCCATTAGAGACACTGGGGCCAGCATTACTGTAGTGGATGGCAATTTTTTCAGGCCAGAGCATGTTGCTAAGGCACCTAAGGCTCCCACTAAGCTTGTTGGAGGCCCACTACAGATGATTCCTAGACTACCAGCTCTCATCCAGTGCAACAATATGACTGTTATGTTATGTTATGTTAAATGAACTTTTAAAATCTCATGTACGCCCAAAGGCATCCTGGCTCTGAATGCGTGAATAGGAGATTTCAAAGGTGAATCTAACTTTATAATAGAGTGGTTTTCAGTAGCCGGCGGAAGGTGAAATGGTCCACAGTCCCACGTAAGGCCAGGGAGAGGTCATTCCAGGCTTTGGCAGCAACCACAGTGAAGGCTTGCCTCCCCTTCCGTGACAGTCTATACTGAGGGACCACTACAAAAAGAGCAGACTGGGATCGCATAGACCGAGTAGGCAAATTTTGTCTGCAAATACTCTGCCCCCAGGCCGTAGAAGACATGGTGCACAATGCACATGGATTTAAAAAAAGAAAAAATTCCGGTTGGCAACAGGAAACCAGTGGAGCTGCCTTAGCAATGAGGACATGTGGGCTCCAAAAGGGGGACGAAGAATGAATCTGACAGCCGCGTTCTACAATAGTTTGAGCCGGTTAATCAAATAGCTAGGCTGCACCAGATAAAGTGAGTTGCAGTATTCAGTGTACTCAAAACCAGAGGTGCAACCACAGGGGCCTGACACTCTGCGGGAATAAAAGGAAGGACCTGCCGCAGAAAGCAAAGCTTAAAATGGCCGGCCCTACAAACCGCTGCCACCTGCTCATCCAATGCAAGGGAAGCAGAGATTTTAAACCCCAGATTCCTGACCGACTGGACAGGAATGGGGAGAGGGCAGAGAGATGCAGGCCAGAAGTCTGCAGTCCAAAACAAATTGGGAGATGCAGTGCCCACAACCAGGACCTCGGTCTTACTGCCATTCAGCTTTAACCAAATCTTCAAGACACTTCCTAAGCCGAACAGCTGTGTTGGATTGAGAAAAGTCTAGATGGACCAAGATTTGGGTGTCGGCCACGTATGAGTAATAACGGAAACCCTGGGACTGAATGAGGAGCAGAAGAGGTCTGATATAGCCCATAAACAGGATGGGGGACAACACCTATCCTTGAGGGACAACAAAGAGAAGTGAGACAGGGCAAGAGCGAAAAGGAGGAAGCGAGACAGAATGAGATCGATCGGCCAGGGAGGCCGGGAACCAGTCAAGGACTCGGCCAGACAGGCCAGCCACTGAAAGGCGGAAGATCAGGGTGGGATGGCCAACTGTGTCGAAAGCAGCCGAGAGATCTAACAGGAGCACTTCTTCGACAACAACCTGATCCACCAAGCGTGCCAGGTCGTCCAACACTGTGTTCAAGACAGATTCAGTGCCTCTCCCCGGCCTGAACCCTGACTGAAACGAGTCAAGGTATCGGGAGGACTACAGGAAAGTGGACAAAAGAGGGGAAACCAGTGCCTCCAACACTTTCATCAGGAAAGGCAGGAGTGAAATAGGACGATAGTTTGCCAATACTTCAGGGTCCAGGGATGGCTTCTTTAGCAGTGGAATTACCAGAGCATGCTTAAGTGAGGGCGGGATCACTCCGCTTTAGAATGAAGCGTTAACTGCAGTATTGATATGTGAAATCAGATCGCCATACGCTTCTTTTAGAAGGGCCAGAGGTATGGCATCAGCAGGGGAAGTTGATTTCAATTTCTGAATGGCTGATAATACATTGGAGTTGGAAAAAAAAGGAAAAGAGGACCATGACCCATTTCCCAGGGGGGTACAACAGCAGCTATATCAGCAGTTAGTCCTTTATGTTGTCCTGAATGGCAGATATTTTAGCCTGAAAAAATGCAGACAGAGAATCACACAGACCCTGCAAGGGCGGCACCAGAGTACGTCCTTTCTCAGGAGTGGATAACGATTGAACAAGGTCGAACAGGGCCTATGGTTTATTAAGGGCCCCCTCTACCTTGTGGCTGTAATAGAGTTTTTTTGCATTAATGACTGCTTTATGATAGGCTGTGAGAGAACGCGAAAGACAGCTTTAGCTTCACAAGAGTAGCTAAGACGCCACTTTCTCTCAGCCTGTCTGCAGGGCAGTGTATGTGCTCTAAGTTCCTCTGAAAACCACGGTTCCGGGGAGCAGTTTTTCTGTTTACACAACCTGGCGGGAGCCAGCAAGTCAGCCGTAGCTAAGAATGCACCCTCCAGTGCAGCCAGAGAACAGCCCACAGTTTGACCACAGTGTGCTTGCAACGCAATAATCAGTTTGGGGTTGGACACCCTGAACCAGCTCCATTTGGAAATGGCAGGTTTAGCAGGGGGAGGAGGAGGAGCCTTAAGGGGGATGGAGAAAGATACCAAAAAGTGGTCTGACCACATAACCGGGCTGGGGGAAGCTGAAGTAATGAGACGCCGCGGGGCGAAGGCTAAGTCCAAAATATTGCTCCGTTGATGGGTCAGTTCGACAACTCATTGGGGAAGTCCTAAATCCTGCATCAGGGCCATAAAGTTGGTAACCTGCCCTGCAATGGCAGGGTTAACAGGAAGATAGAAATCCCTAACAATGAACAGGTCAGGATATTTGATTTGTAACTCCAGCACCAAGGCTGGAAATTCGGCACAAAACACATTATCAGTGCCAGTGGGCCGGTATACCACAAAAACTATGAGTACAGGTAGGGGAGACCGAAATGCGGGTAAAAAAACACTCAGCCAGACTACCTCATATTTTATTTTATGGACAATAGCCATCTCCTCCCCCCGGGTGAGGAGCTATATGATCGACGTGCACCAGTTCGTAATTAGGGGGAAGGGCCTGCACAATGGCAGGACCAGATGTCTCTCCCAATCATGTTTCTGTTCAGAACAAAAAATCAGGTTGATTGTTGGAGACTAAATCATAGTATTCCATAGAGTGAGCAGCTAAAGAGCGGGTATTAAGAGGCCCACACTGCAAGGCAGCAGTCTCTTTGCTTTTTCGGAGTAGTGGAGGATTTTAAGAAACCCATGGGCCATTTAGTGTTAGGGGGGCCAGAGATAGTAGATTCCAGGCCGTTTATATTTACAGGAGTACTGACCATAGTCTGTGCGTCCTGCACAGCCCGTGCACAGACGGGCTTGCCTTAAGCGCGTGCCTTAGGCATGCCTGCCAAGCCCGTCCACTGCGTGGGCGAGTGGCACGGCACATAATATATATATGTTTTAATTTTCTTTTTAATTTGTTTATTGATGAGTAGATACAGCTCTTACGGTGCACATCATTGGAGAAATTTTACAATGTAATTTTCGTACATTACATCATAAAACATAACATGTTTTGATTTAACGTCAATGGAACATATAAACAGTCGGTTCATATAGATTGCCAAACCAGCACCTCTTTACTCTATTTACTTCATAGGTTCGGGTTGCTGGTACATCACACCTGGTATGGGTGTACTAAATATAAAAGTTCAAAGTTGGGGGTCTGTGGTTCTGTCCTGTTTACTTGACAGGTACAGAACTTCCCCCCTTGGCAGCCAAGATACAGATTAACACTTTCGCAGCATGTGCGAGTCACATCGGAGAACAGTTTATGACATTCCGATTTGTAGTCATTTTGTTTATATTTGTTTACATTTTTGAATATGTAGTGTGCATTAGTCAAAAACAGATTCTTGACTTTTAACACATTACATAAAAAAAGAAAAACAGAAACATTTGTTCAGAATAAAATAGAAATAAAACACTGGAAGATATATTACGACAAACATTCAACCATATCGTACCCTTACTAAGCAAAATCCAATCTCCCATTTCAATGAAAGACATCCCCTTAAGATAAAAGTCAATTTATCCACACATGGGGGGAAAAAAAAGGTTACCGCCGAAGAAGGCAAATAGAACAAAAGAAAAACTACATAAATCAAAGCAATATTTAAAAAAAAAACAATATAATATCTAGCATACAATATTTTGCGATAATACAGATTCATTAGAGAATGTTAGGAGATTGATCAAGGTTTGCCTCTTTTAGTCAGCTTTCTTTCTGATTAGTTTCAACTCATTCAGCAAATTAACCACTTCGGCCATGAGAAAAATATAATTTCCTGAAGCCAATCTTTCCCAGAAGGACACAGTATCTACTGATCGAAGATCATGTACAAATCTTTTGAATCCCGAGAGTCTTTGGTTCGAGGTCCCCGCACACTCTGAGAGTAAATGATTATTTTTTAATTTTGTCACATTTATCACAGATGTCTGAAGAGAAGTTTGCCGTGTCCCCAATATGGAGAATCTCTACAGTAGGAAGAATATTTAATCTAAACCTCAGAAATTCCATTCTAGTGCCCAGACCTGGTGATTTCTTCAAGTAGATTGGAAGAATGGACCTAGGTTTGTCGGTGGGTGTGAATGAGGATGATAATTTTGCTGACCTCATTTTTTCTGTCTTAATCCAGTCCATGATCTGGGTGGACACTTTTGCTTTTCCAGGATTTTGAACCAGTATACCAGGTGTACTATCTGATCTGATTAAGATATCATTACACTTTGATTCAAGTGTACTTAGGATGATATTTTCAGTCTTATTCAGGCCAACTTGAGTGTAATCTATCACTAGGATGTCATCAGCATACGCCAACCAATTAATCTTTGTATTGCCAATTTTTGCCCCAGCTAAGCCAATCCCTTCTAGCCATTGAGACAGGTCAGATATATATAGAATAAAGAGAAAGGGAGCCAACAAGCAACCCTGACGTACTCCTCTTTCAATACAAATCGCCTGGGACAAATTACCCGCTTTGTCCATTCTTACTCTGAGTGACGAGTTCTGATGTAATTCTATGAGGATGGATAGTAGGCTCTCTGGCAGACAGCAATTCTTTAATTTCATCCATAGTCGCTGTCTGTTTATGGTGTTGAAGGCCTGCGATAAGTCCACCCAGGCCCCAAACAAAGGTAAGCCTCCCTTTATAAATGACCCAGCACTACAGCAACTGAGGATCAGACTATTCAATAAAGGGTGAATAAACCTCTCCTAAACCCGGTCTGCTGTTTCGGGATAATTCCTTTGGACTTTGCCCACTTTTCAAGATCACCTAGTACCAGGCCTGCAAAGATTTTGCCATCCACGTCTAACAGGGAGATCGGACGATAGTTAGATGCTGCCAAACGATCCACTTTTTTATAGATCGGGATGAAAATGGAATGTCTCCAAGACTCAGGGATTTCTTTAGTGGCGATTATATTATCAAATAGGATTTTTAAGATCCTTGTCCATAGAATGGGGTTCTTCTTCAAAATTACATTACTAAGACCATTTGGGCCGGACGCTCTTGAGCCTGAAGATTTCTTTATCAGGACTAAGATATATTCACTCGTAAAGCTTAGTCTCCAATTTGCATTGATCTTTAATTTTGATTCCAGGCTGTCAACGGCCCCATACACCCTCGAGAAGTGGTCAATCCATGCCTGTTCTTGAATAATTGTATTTTGGGAGTTATTAGGCAAAGATTTCACAGAATTTACAATAGACCAGAAATTTCAGGAGTTTTTCAGACAAAAAGCTGTCATCATTTCCTCCCCGTCTCTCTGTAGCATCAAAGAACTGTGAGATCTGATCCAATTTTTATAGGAATTATCCACTTTCTGAATTTCATTTTGGTATTCCACCACATCCTCCATAATTTTCTTAGGTTTGGCCTCTTGTTGTGTTTTCTGTCTCTTCCTTTCTCGAATTAGCATATCAAAATAATGGTTGTGAATCACACGTTGCTTCGTGAATTGAATTCCTGGGGGATTCATATTCCATAAGAATTCCACAAAACAGTTAGGTTCACAATATTTGACCAATTGTTGATCAGACACATCATCTTAGTTGTTCACTAACGTTTGGCCCCCTATATCGAAATTTACTAATTGGCTCCCTGCATTATTTACCAATAATTGCTGTACATAAAGAGATGTTTGATGGCCATTACCCAAGGAAAAAGTAGATTCCAAGATGGCATGGTCGTCAGAGTTGCCCTCTGTGATATTAAATTGTACACAACTCTCCAAAAGATTTTCAGAGGCAAAGATATAATCAATTGTTGAATAGGAGACACCCCTCCTCCAAGTCGCAGCACAGGGAATGTCTCACTTGACATTACCATTCAACATCCTTAACCTCCTTTCCTGCATGAAATTATGGCACATATGGTCATTTCTAGTTTTTTGTTTGCCTTTGCTCATACCAGTATATCTAATTGGTGTGCATTGGGAGTTAAAATCACCCAGTATTAAAATTTCCTCAGAAGGAAATTGGGAGGTGTAATTAATCAGAAGGTCAGATATATTTTGTAGGAAATCTATTAGAGGAAGCATGGAGGGATTCCAATATATATTAATTATAATCCACTCTAAATTACCTTAATTCCCTCTACTTTTGGATCTGGCCATTAAAATACCTGGTATATCAACTGATAGCAACTTTGAACTTAGAAAGACCACATTTCTACATGCAATGAAGAGACCTCCCGAGGGTCGACCCAGACCAGAACCCAATGCCGGCTGACAATAAGTGGAGAAGCCATCCACACCAAAAGAGGAGCTTAACCAAGTTTCCTGAAACACTACTAAATCAAAATTCTAGAATATGTATCGCTTTTTATTGTCCTCACAGAAAGAGCTATGACCCCCTGGTATTCCAGGATAACACTCTAACCGCCCCAGTTACTAGAGTTTCTGCTCCGGTACCCCAAATTTAAGAAATATCTGAGGGATAATTTCTGATACCATTTCCCACACATTAGCAGATGAGGTGGAATACTTTTCAGACCTCCTTTGAGCATGACTAGAGTTCACCGTTATAATGTTTGGATGTAATAGTTCCACTGGTTGTGGGCAATTTCTTAATACCTGGATGCCCTTCTTAGCCCATTCTTCTCTGGCGGCCCAAGTCAATTCCCAACCCAATCTTGACTTAAAAGCTAATTCCGCAATGTTTGTATTGGGCGTATAAGGGAAAGTCAAGCAGTCAATGTCTGATGAAGAAAAGTGTTTTAAGTCAGGAATGGATTTCATCTCTTGCAACATTTTTGACCATTTTAGAGGTGTTCTTTCATCCTTAAGAGGACTTGTCCTTGACATAAAGATTGTCCACCCCACAGTTTGTTCCTGGGGTTTCTTATTTCTTTGAATTAGAACATTTTCCTTTTTCATTGGGTCTAAGTGAGAATTTAGGTCATTTTTTTGGTTACCATAATTCGGTCCGCCTGTTTCATCTTCTGAGGTGAGAATTTGCCACTACCTGACTCGTTGTGTTGTGCGTTCACGGCTTGTTGTTTCCGGATCAACTTGCCGAGTGTCGTTACTCTCCTCATTTTCACAGTGGAGACCTCAATTTCACTTTTTGTTTATTTATAAGGAAAATAGGCGCAATTTTTCTAGGTGGGTGAATTGATTCGGTTTGGAGCCCCACTGTGGCCCTTGTTATTTTTGGTGAAGTAATAGGGGTTTCCACAATTTTCTCCTCTGCTGTATCAGGAGTTACTGATTTTTTTTTTTAATTCGGTCCACTTTCAGACCCTTCTTTTTATTTTTCTCTTGCTCTTCCGTATTCGAACCTTTCAGATTTTTTAATAAACCGATTTGTATCCAGACTTCGATTCTTCTTCTTTTGCTTGGATTGATCATGGAGCTCTTTTGTCAAGATTTCTGCGATTTGTCTTTTTCTGTGCTTTTTCGCTCTCCCATTCAGCTTTTTTCCTTTTTTTCACCCCCTTTTCATTCACTTCTGGAGCTTCATTAAGATTAGAGTCTTCAACTGTAATAACTGGGATTTCTTCCTGTTCTGCTATTTTTGCTAACCGTACAAACTCCTCCAAAACTGATTCAGAGAGAGGAGTGTCATCCATATAGCTATTCACAGGGTTAATTGGGAGCAACTGCGTACAACGAGGGCATTGACTTGATGTAATCTAATTTCTTCCTTCTCCAAGATTAGAGTTCAATAATGTTAATTCATCCTTTACTCCAATCCGATGGTCTGTGAGAGTGTTCATTTAGTCTATTTGGAGCTTCAAAGCTACTTGATATTCAGGTAGTAGCTCCTTTGCCGACTCATCAATTGCTGATTTTACAGCCACCATATTTGATTTGTTAATTTCCAGATCTTTTGTCATCTCCAAGAGGCTCCCAGTATGCTGTTGCACTTCCAGTTTTAGATTTTCGAAGACCTTCACCAAGGAACTCAGGACAAAGTTAAGCGCCACTATTGTAGGGGCGCCCAACTCCTTCCCGTGTTTTGACCCTAATATAGCATCTTTTGGTGGTTCTTCGTTCACTTTCTTTGGGGAATTTGTTTGCATATTTATGGCGCCATTTGAGTCTTCCAATAATGCCAAAATCATATTAAGTTTGTACGATGAATTTGGAGGAACACAGTTCTCAACTTCCAAAATGTCGTCATCGAGGATGTAAATATGTTGGTTATGGGCTCTGTAAGATTCATTAGAGCACAACCCAGAATTTTCATTATTTACCACCACACTCGGAATTGCGTCAACTTGATCTATTGAGCCCAAAGGGAAGTGGATCACTACAGTGTTCTTCATTGTGGTGGTTGATAGTGTATAGTTTAGACGTGCTGTTAAGGTGTCTTTGAGGGGGTGGAACACTGGTGTAGATACCCTGTTTTCTTTAGCAAACATAAAGGAGACAGACCCCATCCCTGATCCAGTCAGTTTTTGATTGTCTGCCGAGAAGACACATGGCGGAGGATAGAACCTACCTCCCCAAGACTAATAGGCTCTAAAGGTGGTTCTTTCTGCCATTGAAGTACTTGTAGTACTTATGTTGGGACCCGTTTGACGTTCAGGGTCAAGGGACCTGCAATCATCTCCTGAAGCAGGGCTTCTCAGGAAATAGGATTTAGACATTTTATTTGATTTCAGTGTGTTTTATCAACTTCTGCTTAGATGGCCAATACACACTTATTTTTCCTCAGATTCTCTTTGCAAACCTGAGTAGCAAATGATTTTTAGGAGAGAAAATAGACAACAGATTTTGATGTAAGGGCTGTCGTGATCTCAGCTCTCCCTCAAAATGTTCCCAGAAATGTTTTAAAATGAGGGAGAGGCTTTCCTTTCACCCGCCCGCAGTCATCGCGTAGGTGAACTTTAGTACAAATACAGACCCAAGATTTGTTGTCCAGATCAAGTCAAATTTAACCTGTGCAGGCACACTGGGTGAAGTATGGTAGGGAAGTAAAATTACTCTGCCTCCTACACTATACTGTAACTTTGAGTGTGTGCAGGACGGCGTTAATGAAGCAAAGGTGGTCAACGGTCTTCAGTACTTTATAGTGAGGAGAGAGGACCACAAGGTACAACAGGGATGGCGTGCACTAGAAAATCTCCATCATAGCAAGTAGGTATTTTACCTTACTATCATGGGCGTAATTTTAGGGGGGGACGGGGTGTTTGTTCCCCCCAACATTCATGGCACACCATTTTGTCCCCATTCATTTGGCTGGGGCACCTTTTCTTCAGATGTCATGCCCCCCCAACATTTTCAGCAAAGTTACTCTACTGCTTACTATGGTCGTATTATTGTATTTTGAAAGACCCTTGCACCTCACAGCTTATGCGGCTTACAGGTGCTGCCTCAGCCGGACTGCCTGCATTGACCGCCGAAAACCCTCCTCCAGTACCTCCACACCGGGCTGGCCGCCGACACATCTCGTCTTCCTCTCGTCGGCCTCTCGAGTGATTAGCAGAAAGAACCTAGGAACCTCCAAGCGTATCAACTTAACAACTGAATCAAGCCGCACTGTGAGACTGCCTATCCTCGCACAGCCGCTTCCGATTCACAATATGCCAGATGCCGCTGACAGTGAGGCAAGGAAACGCCCACTGAAAGTAATAAAAAGAGGACTGCGCCGAAACCGGCAACGTCCTAATAAAATGCGAATATCAGTGTCAATTCAGCATGAAACAATTAGATCAGACAACAATTTCAAACAAGTCACCTGAAACACATAAGCATTAGCAATTAAAACTTCTAGCATGTAGAAGAAAGAGGCTTTAAAATGGTTATCCACGAGGACGACCTCACCTCTGACAACGGCGCAGGCGAGTGGCATGGCACATAATATGCCGGAAGCCGCTGACAGTGAGGCAAGGAAACGCCCACTGAAAGTAATAAAAAGAGGACTGCACTGCAACCTACAACATCCTCATAAAATGCGAATATCAGTGTCAATTCAACGTGAAACCATTAGATCAGTCAACAGTTTCAAACAAGTTCCCCTAAACCCAGTGAGGATTCCTGTTAGTGTACAGAATGAGGTGCCTGGGAGAGTCCTGTTGGGGAATGACTTAAAGACTCTTGGAGTTGTATCAAGCACCCCCAGGCCTCTAAGTAAAAGGAAGCAGAGCAGAAGCAGACTAGATTGGCCAGAGAGGCAACTTTAGGTGACTCTCAAGAGGATTTACAGCAGAACCTATAACTTCCAGTCCACAGAAAGGACACCCTTCCACTTCAAGGACAAAGAAGGAGACAAAGGGCTAACCCAAGGTCTCAGGAAAGAACAACAGCGTCACCCCTGTTCAAAGGACAAGGACATCCCTGAGAGGACAGTCCAAGGTCACACCTGTGACCCCCCCCACCAGCTGAGGCTGAGTGTGATGAACAACCAGAGAATGGTGAAGCAGCTACTGGTGAAACAGAGCTGGAAGAGGTCCTTCCCTATGTTGGAGATCTGGATCCTAAAGACCATCCTGAGCTGCAGACTTTGTGGTGGCCCCTGTAGGGCAGACTTCAGCATAGGTCAAAGAGAGTTTCCTACCCTTGAAGGACTTCACCAACAGGCAGCTTCCCAGCTGACTGGGCAAGAGCCAGGGAAGCACAGGCCGTACTGGGAGGATGGCATCCTTTACAGTGAGCCTATTGAGTGTACCCTAGGGCACTACAGAAGACTTGTAGTGCCTCAGGAGGTGAGACCCCAGTTTCTACAGTTAGCCCATGAGATTCCTTTAGCTGGTCACTTAAGTTTTAAGAAGAACAGGGAAAGGATTTCTCTATATTTCTACTGGCCCAAGTTGAGGTCTGATTTAGATAAATTCTGTAGACACTGTCACACTTGTCAGACTTCTGGCAAGAGTGGAGCCAAGACCATGGCACCCTTGCTGCCCCACCCAGTGGTGGGAGGTCCTTTTGAGAGGGTAGGGATTGACATTGTTGGTCCCCTACGCCCTGCCACATCTTTAGGCAACCAATTTCTCCAGCATGGGGTCTGGCATGGATTCACATGCTCATGAATATTCCCCGTCGTCAGGCTGGGAATCCTCGGAAAAGAAAAAATCAGTTACAGTTTTGTTTCTGAACTGTCTTTCTACTAGTAACCAATCACTGGTCTCTGGGTCATACTGCCCCCAGCCAATGACTGCCCTCTACCTAAGCCCCTCCTCCGGCAGCCATCTACATATTTTTACTGCACGTTCAAGTGTTGGGATCCTCGTGCTATAGCTCTCGAGCTTTAACTGCGTTTTACGATTTTTTTGAAGAGTTTACTCTTATTTTTTTCGATCAATCGAGCCTCAAGCTCCACAGACTCTACTCCCGATCAACGAGGATCCGTTTCAGAATTTTCTATGCCCCTGAAGGGCAAATTTGCATCGGGTTTTCGCTTCTTCGAGGATTCTGGGAGATCTTTGAGGCCTACCCTACGTGGATATGGCCCAGGACAAAGGAAACACAACGCCTGGATCCAAGCTGTTCAGGAGCTGCCCTGGATGCGGATTACAGAATGTCTTCAAGGAAGATGAGCACTCTCGGTGCCTCTACTGCCTTCACGATGACAAATCGCAAATGGAGAAGGACTGTGCGTTTTGTAAGAATATGTCCGAACGGGCAATGAAGGATCGTTGTGTTCAACTCACCAACTGGCTGGAGGGGAAAAGCCCAGCAGCAGGTGAGAAGAAGAGGAAGTCCGAGCGGTCTTCTAAGACCTTTGAGGGCGCTCCGGCGACGGGGGCCCAACAAAAGGCAAAGCACTGCGTGTCCACGGTTACCAAGAGCGCCGATGGTTCGGGCTCATTGGCTGCCAGGCAGGGAGTGATGTCACGGATGCCATCAACCACAAGCCAACGCTCTGGCTCGGTGAAGAGGAAATCTGAGAACCCTAGTAAGCTTCGGGAGAAGCCCCGGTCGATCCCGACGGCGGCAGAGGGGGAGCGAGGCAGTGACCCTCCCTCCAAGGTGAAGGCCTCAGGCTTGCCCAAAGTCACGAAGGCCCTTATTCACCCGGCTAAGGCCTCGATCGAAGGAGTCGTAGCGGCCCTGGCAAAGCCTGTGGAGACTACCCCAGTGGAGATTACTTCTGGGCCTAGAGTTTCCCTGCCACCCCGGAGAGAATCCTCTTTTCAGCCTATCGATAAGACCCCCATGAAACCCAGGGTGGAGAAAGAGGGGGGGCACGGTACCCATAACGGACACTGATACCATCTCTGAAGATGAGCTGGTTGGCGTTGCAAAGATCCTGGACAAGAAGTTCAAGCAAGTCGGTCCTACGGGAGGGATCCCGACGAGGCGGACGTAGAAAGCGACGGTGGAGCCGACGAGGAGCTGCAGATCGTGGAGGAGACGGAGGACCCTACTTCCCAGCTGTCGCTCCCGCCGCAACCGGTGCCTATGCCACAGGACAACTCAGGAGCAATCTTGATGGCTATCCAGGCCCTGTGTACGGAGAGAAGGACAAGGTTGCCCTTTACCCCAGCGGACGATCCAGTGGTGCCTGGACCGTCGGGAAGCCCACCGAACAAGCGGAGGCAAATCCATCCTCCCCCTCCTTTCCAGCCCTCACCTCCTTCCCCTCCAACGAGGGATGAGACGGGAACGGAGACGGCGACCACGGGGACGGACGACGACAGTGGTGACAACGAGACAGATTACCCATCACCTCCTGCCCGGGCCTCCCCCTCCACCCTCCCGACGAAATTGGCTCTTTCCACGCCATGATCGCCAGGACTTCGGAGCTCTTCCAACTTTGCCCCAAAGAACAGAAGAAGGAGGGTTTCCTCTACCAGCGACGGGAGGCCAAGAGGAAGACCGTCCTCTCAGTACCGTTATTAGACGACATCTGGGACGAAGGACTGTTGCTACTCAAGAACTCATCCACGGCGCCTGTGAAGAAGGACCGGTATGAGAAGTACCGGGTCCCAGATTCCGCCCCGATGTGCGTCAGAGCTCAGCCGTCCCCGGATTCAGTGGTCTCCGCAGCGTCCAAGAAGAAATCGGCAGGGGTGACGGGATCAACTTCTACTTTCCCACCTGACGTTGAGGGGAAGAAGCTGGACGCCATGGGGTGACGAGTCATCTCGACCATCAAAGCGGCCAATGCCCTTGCGATTGTGGCGCGCTACGACAGGGAGCTGTGGTTCAAGATTGCTCCCCTCCTGGATTTCCTCCCAGACAAGAAGAGGGCGGAAGCCCTTGAAATCCTGCAGGAAGCCGACGTGGCTTGGGACCATGCCATCACAGTGGCCACGGACATCGCCGACACCGGCTTTCGCCAGATGGGCAACAGCGTTTGCCTTCGCCTGTGCGGTTGGCTTAAGGCCACCGATTTCCGTCAGGACGTGCAGACCTGGGTACTGGACATGCCCTTCGACGGGAACAACCTGTTCGGCGAGGCAGTGGACAAGTCGCTGCAGGCCATCAAGGCAGACACTGAGATGGCCCGGGCCTTGGGTTCTCTCCATCAGCGACGGCTGCCCTTTCAAACCTCCGAAGGCAAGTCTCAAGGTGCCTCCAAAGGATTCGGTGGTGGTTCCTCTTCGTACCGCCAAGCGGCCCGTTCATCGTCGCAGGAGGCCTACAGAGGCCGCAGCAAGGCTGGAGGACGTCGTCGTCACCAAGGAGGCCAAAGCGCCATGGCCTCGGCGAAGCCGGATTGCACCGCCCGCGGCATCAGGCCCCTACCGAAGCACCCCGGTGGGAGGCCGGCTGGCGAAATTCATCAGAGTGTGGGAGTCCATCGCCACCGATCGTTGGGTGCTGGACGCGCTGGCCCACGGGCACACTCTGGAATTCCAAAGAAAGTGTCCCCGTCTACCACATGTGGCCAGGAAGGAAAACCACGTCCCACAGCTACTTCTGGAGGTACGGGCAATGCGATATAACTCGTCCCGAAGAGGTTCCGGGGCTCCGGAGTGTACTCGCGGTACTTCCTCGTCCGAAAGAAGACCAGCGGTTGGTGACCCATCCTGGAACTTCATCATCTAAACAAGTACATCAATTCCCAGAAATTTCGGCTGGTCACCCTCCAGCACATGCTGGGACAGCTGGAGGAAGGCTACTTCCTATCGTCGCTGGACTTGGAGGATGCCTACTTCAACATCCCCATTCTCAAAGGACATAGAAAGTTCCTACGATTCGTGGTCCAAGGGCGACACTATCAGTTCAGGGCCCTTGCCTTCGGACTGAAGTCAGCACCCAGGGTCTTCACCAAGTGCCTGGCACCAGTGGTGGCGCAACTGCACCTGCAGGGGATTCACGTCTACCGCTACCTGGACGATTGGCTCATCCGAGCAAACTCAAGGGAACTCGCCCCCGATCACACAGCGAAGACCGTCCAACTGCTCACGGATCTGGGATTCTCGATCAACTTCGCGAAATACCACTTGGTACCGTCGCAAGATGCTCTGTTCCTGGGAGCCAGACTCGACACAGTGGCGCAATTGGCATTGCCGTCAGAGGAAAGGACGAAAGCCATCCTGGGCAAGGTACAATGGCTGTTGGCCATGGACATGGCCAGTGTGAGGTCCATCAAGTTCCCTACTCGGCATGATGTCCTCATGCATCTACCTCGTGCGCCTATGCAGGTTGCGGATGCTACCACTGCAGGAGTTCCTCGACGCCCATTGGATGCAAGCGGCGGGCAGCTTCGAAGACAGGATCTCACTTAACGAGACTTTCCGCCATGCGATCCGGTGGTGGGGCACCTGCGCGCCTCTAGCGGCGGGCATGGACTTCCAGACCCCGGCACATCAGGAAATGGTGACGACGGACGCTCCACGCAAGAGGTCTTTGGCTCCCGGAGGAGAGGTCACTACACGTCCTGGAGCTCCGAGCTGTGTTCTGGGCCCTCAGGTCGTTCCTTCCGTCCCTCAAGGGCAAGGTGGTGAGGGTCTTCACCGACAACACCACCACGATGTTCTACATCAGGAAGCAGGAGGGCACCAGATCCCCAGCCCTATCCAAGGAAGCACAGGATCTGTGGCACTGGGCCGTTGCCCAGGGGTTGTTCCTGGTGCCCTTCCATCTGTCAGAAATAAAGATCACCATCGCCGACTCACTCAGCAGGGAGCTGAGCTCGTGCCACAAGTGGGAACTTCGGCAGGATCAAATGAATCTCCTATTCTGACAATGGGGCAATCCCCAGATTGACCTATTCGCGATGGCGACGAATGCCAAGTGACGGAGGTTTGCCAACAGGTTTCCCAAGCCTGGGAGTATGGGCAATGCCTTCTCATTCCCCTGGGACGGCCTGTTCCTGTATGCGTTACCCCCGTTGCCGTTGCTGCTGCGACTCGGTCAACTCAGACGGTCCCGGTGCAGGATGATCCTCGTCGCACCGCCGTGGCCGAGGCAGATCTGGTTCCCGGACTTTCTGGACATGTCAGCGTCCCCCCGGTCAAACTTCTGACGGACGCGGATCTTCTCACCAAGGAAGGAGGCGCCATCCTCCATCACGACCCAGGATCGCTGAACCTGCAGGCCTGACTCCTGCAGCACTAGAGTTCAGAGGGTATGATATCCCGGGGGATTGCAAGGAGGTGCTTGCAAAAGCCAGGGTGTCCTCGACTCTCAAGTGCTATGGACACAAATGGAAGAGGTTCTCTGTCTGGTGCTGTGCACAGAAGATTAACCCTCTGCGGATTACGGCCCCTCAAGTGCTGCCGTACTTGCTATCGCTGGCCAAGGCGGGGCTGGCACATGCCTCCATCAAGATCCATCTGGCGGCTATCTCCCGCTACACCAGAACTCCCGGGCGGTCATCTCTGTGGTCTCATCGCCTGGTGAAGGAGTTCATTAAAGGACTGTTCCGATCGTTCTCGCCGGTGAAGGCTCCGGCCCCGGCGTGGGAGCTCAACGTGGTGCTGACTAGGATCATGGGGCCGCCATTCGAGCCTCTGCATTCAGCACCGTTGAAGTTCCTGTCGTGGAAGACAGCATTTCTTGTGGCCATCACCTCCGCACAACGAGTGGGAGAGATCCAGGCCATATCCTGTAATCCTCCATACCTGACATTGCACGAGACGAGGGTAGTGCTGATGACGCACACAGCCTTCATGCCCAAGGTGCCGTCGGACTTCCATCTCAACGAGCCTTTGGTGTTACCTGTTTTCTTCCCGTCACCTTTGTCGCCGGCTGAGAGGACTTTGCACTAGCTGGATGTGGCTAGAGCGCTGAAGTTCTACATGGACCACACGAAGAGTCTTCGGAAGACATCACAGCTGTTTGTAAACTTTGGACCTGTGAACCAAGGGAAGGTCCTTTCGAAGGCTTCTATTTCCAGATGGCTCTCCGGCTGCATCATGCACTGTCACCGGTTGGCAAACCGACCGTTGCCCGGCCGTCCAAGAGCCCATTCAACCAGAGCGATCGCTGCTACCACAGCGTTCTTATCTGATGTGCCCCTGCTGGACATCTGCAGGGCTGCTATGTGGAGGTCGACGCACACCTTCACGAGATTCTACTGCGTCGACCGGGATTCCAGGGAAGAGTCCAGAGTCGGACAGGCAGTGCTACGCAACTGTTCGCTTGAAGGTGAGCCTGGTGAGGAGGTAAGAGATGCTTAATGTTGAGTTGTTGAAATGCTTAATGTTGAGCCTTGCCACCTCCCGTGGTTGTGCATGTGTGTATTGCTATGTATTCTTGTATTCATGAGCATGTGAATCCATGCCAGACCCCATGCTGGAGAAGGAACAAGTTACTTACCTATAACTGTTGTTCTCCAGCATGGGTCTGGCATGGATTCACATGCGAACCCTCCCTCCTACCCCTCTGCGGCTCTTCCCTTGATCCTACTGCCACTATACTTGCTACCAAATCTGAAGATGGCTGCTAGAGGAGGGGCTTAGGTAGAGGACAGTCATTGGCTGGGGACAGTATCACCCAGAGACCAGTGATTGGTTACTAGTAGAAAGACAGTTCAGAAACGAAACAAACTGATTTTTTCTTTACCGAGGATTCCGAGGCTGACGACGGGGAATATTCATGAGCATGTGAATCCATGCCAAACCCATGCTGGAGAACAACAGTTACAGGTAAGTGATTTGTTCCTTATATTGGTTGTGATAGACCATGCTACCAGGTATCCTGAAGCCATACCTATGAGGACTGCTACTGCCCAGGCAGTGGCTAAGGCCCTCCTTTGTATTTTTACCAGGGTTGGTTTTCCTAAGAAGGTTATCTCAGACGGGGGGATCAATTTTATGTCCCACTACATGCAATCCATGTGGAAAAACTGTGGAGTAACCTACAAGTTCTCAACAGCCTACCATCCCCAGACCAATGGGTTGGTGAAGAGGTTTAATAGAACTATGAAGAGCATCATAGGTGCTTTAGAAGAACCCCTTAGAAGAAAGTGGAACCTTCTACTACCATGCCTTCTCTTAGCTTATAGAGAAGTCCCTCAGGCAGGAAGGGGTTGGTTTCAGCCCCTTTGAGCTCCTCTGTGGTCATCCGGTTAGAGGTCCATTGGCCCTAATCAAGGAAGGGGTGGAGAGTGCTCCTTCCCTGAAGCCAGTGAGAGTCAATGACTATGGCCCTCATTACAACTCAGGCGTTGAGGGTTTAACGGCGCCGTCGGCGCCATTAACCCTTAACGCCTGATTACAAGTGTCCCTTTGCGGGTTGGTGTTTAACGCCTGCTATCAGCAGGCGTTAAAAATCCAACCCGCAAAGGGACTTTGGTGTTAATTACGGCACCGTAATTTACGGTGCCGTAATTAGCGCCTTCCCCATTCCCATTATGCCCCATGGGGGCAAAAATGGGAATGGGGAAGGGCAAATGGTGAATGGGGAATTACCGCCCCACTCACCTTGGCGAAATCGTAACCTTAGCGGCATGGACCATGGTGCTAATAGCACCATGGTCCTCCGCCAAGGTTGTAATGAGGGCCAATGTATTAGGTCTCTGAGGGAGAATGACACAAATGATGACAGAAGCTTCTGATAACTTGAAATCAGGTCAGGCTCTGGTTAAACATTGGCAT
The DNA here is from genome assembly GCF_040938575.1 of Ambystoma mexicanum. Taxonomy (NCBI): domain Eukaryota; kingdom Metazoa; phylum Chordata; class Amphibia; order Caudata; family Ambystomatidae; genus Ambystoma; species Ambystoma mexicanum. Next base: position 999,776,580 of record NC_090923.1, read on the forward strand.
GACCAGAAGGCCAACATGGTGGAGTTTACTCAAGACCAGCTAGTTCTCGGTATGGTACCTACAAGGCAGAGGGTTTTACAGGACAAATGGATTGGACCCTTCAAGGTTGTGGGCAAACTTGGAGATGTCAATAACTTAGTGGACTTGGGCAACCCCAAGGAGGCCCCTAGGGTCTTTCACACTAACCGCCTAAGGCTTATGTATCCAAACCAGAACTAGGAGCTTTGCGCTTAGCATCTGATCAAGAGGAGGAGGAGAGTGAACCTCTACCTGACCTTCTCAGGGGAAGCCTTTAGATGGGAAAATAGAAGGAGTTAATCTCTCTTCTGATCTGACTCTGCAACAACAGGAGGAGTGCAAAGGTCTGTTAAATCAGTGTGCCTCCCTGTTTTCACTAAAACCAGGCTTTACCCATTGGGGCCAGCATGATATCCTCACTGGTGATGGTCTCCCTTCAAAAGCAGGGGTTTGTATTTGTATTTATTTGTATTTAATTTATTTATATAGCACAGGCCAGGCCCAAGGGCAACCGGGCGCATATCTTAGTAAAGCAGTTACATTATATTTACAGGTAAGGGAGCAGTACATTACATAACATCACAAAAGTCCCGACAGATTGCAACAAGTAAATAGTAGACATTACAAATCAGGCATCGATCATCAGTGCAAGTAGGGTCCCAGATGGCCCATTCAGTAAAGAGGAGCAGTTGTTAGTAGGAAGTAGGTTACAGAATGTCAGACCATGTAAGAACCCACATAAAGGAAGAGGTCAAGAAGATGCTTGATCTTGGGGTAATAGCGCCATCTACAAGTCCATGGGCTAGTTCAGTTGTGCTAGTACCAAAGGCATGATCCAAGGATTTGAGATTCTGTGTGGACTATACAACTTTAAATGCAGTCACCACGGCTGATGCCCATCCTTTATCTAGGACAGATAAGCTGGTGGATAAACTTGGTTCAGCCAAGTACCTCATTACATTTGACCTAACATCAGGCTATTGGATAATGGCTTTGACAGACCATGCCAAAGAGAAAACTGCATTTTCCACCCCAGGAGGCCTCTACCAGTTTAAGGGTATGGCTTTTGGATTAATAAATGCACCTGCTACATTCGAAAGAATGGTAAATCATGTTCTGGATGGGATGGAGGACTTCTGCATGGCATACCTGGATGACAGTGCAGTGTTCTGTCACGACCCTCACCCCAGACCCCCACTGGCAAGTCCACTTGCCAGGTGGAATCAAGGCTTGGGTCTCCTTCAGGGCCTTGAAGGCCTAGCATCCACTCACAAGGCTCTCTTGGGGCCAGTCCGGGTGCCTATGACACCAGGCTCATGCACCTTGAAGAACATGTGTGCAGGGAACTACTTTTTTCATTTGGGGCCTTCAGCCAACATGGAGGCATCCACATAGCTTGGCTCCTAGCTATGCGGTATAGTGTTTTGGGTGTGGTGGCCTAGGGACTACTTTACCTGGACTACTTTGTTGAGGCTATTTAAACCACACCCGAACAGGAAAGCAGGCTTCGTGTTACTTTGCAGTCTGCAACGTGACGCTCACCGTGTCCTGTTATACCCACGAGCCTCGGAGAAGCAAACCTGCAAGGAGACAAAAGGAACATCGTTAGCAGCATCTTACCTGCAATCTCCATCTTATTATCCGCTTGCAGCTCCAGTGAACAGTTTCCCATGGATCTGCATGCCACCCGGACCGAAAGACCCGAAAGAGGAAGGGAAAGGACAATAATAAAGAAGGCATATTAGACATTGCAAAACCACAAACTACACAAGAAGCTTAACTGGCTAGTCACCACCTGGCCGGTATCGTTCCGATATTCCACGCACGCTGGGAAAACACCACAACCTGCAAGAAAGGAAGAAAACAGGTTAGCAAAGGCAAGATAATGCAGCGCTGCACATAGCGCTTACTTATCGCATTGTAGCGCCCATCACGCGCCTTCATTTACCGGTGAGGTCCAACTCAGCCAGTTTGCCACGCTGAAGCTCTGCACACCTAAGGGAGAAAAAAAAACCATTATTCAAACAAAGAAGGGCATGCAAGGATAACAACGCTATACTGTTAGGCAGAATCCCGTGCAGTGCCCTTAGAGACCACTACACACAATTAAGACTACAGGTGGCAATACAGGTTTTACCTTTGGTACACGCCTGTACTACTAAGTTATAGTTGTAGCAGTAGCAGAGCAGCCAGGCTTATCTCAAGAGTATATGAGCAGTAGCAGAGATTACACAAAGGGACCACAATTACTGTGGCTCAAGCAAACACTGACTCATGGTTTCAGGTAAAAAATATAAGTACATTTATTTTTAAACCATCAGTTATAAACACAATACTTCTATTAAACTTTAAACAAAAACATACTTTAAATATACTACAACTAACCAATTCACTTTGTACAGTATGTCTCAAGGTAAGTACCCTGTGTTTGAATGAACCGGTGTTATGAACAAAACACGAGACCGCGGATACGGTTGCGATCACTTTTTGACAGTTCGGTCTACTCAATAAACGCGTATCCGTGACATGAAATGCTACCGGGGCAAAAACACACTTAGCACCTGAGATACCCAGAGGGAGTTGGAGGCACAAATCACAGGCAATATTTAGGTTAGACAGGCAGTATCGCGAAACACTCAGAAACAGGAGTTCAAAAGTCAAAGGGTCGGAGCCAGGGTTAAGTGACACCAGAGACCTGTTGCTGAAGATCACACCGTTAGACAGTTCACGATTCAGCGTAGCCCAAAAGTACTTGGATATTGTCAATGTTCGGAAGCAAAAGTTATAAGAAGGAGGGAAGACAAGGACAAGCCTTGAGGATGAAGAAAAGGGGGTTCACCCAGTTTCCTCGAGTAGAGCACAGTACCTTATTCCAATGGTGCAGCTGGTGCCCTGGCAGTTGTTCCTGTTGGTTTCCCGCAGACCCACGATTCCTGGAGCTTCGTTGTGAAGGAAGACGACTGAAGGGGGTTCTGCACCACACAGGGATGAAGCCGGCAGCAGCGACAATGAATAAAAGGTGCGCTCCTTAAAAACAGGAGAGGCTCGTCAGGTGGCTATCCGGACCACTACAGCAGTTTGCAGCGATTTCAACCACGGCGGAGATCTCTGGCTGAAGAAGATGAACTGGTTATCCCCACCAGGCTCATGGGAAGAAGACTCCGGACTGGATCTCCTCTTAGTCGTTGAAGGGTAGATAGCTCAGGACTGCAGCAGGGCTTCACCGGGACGGGGTAATTGCAGCAGCCGTCGTTCTCTCTGCTTCTCTTTTGTTCCTTTTAGTTCCAGAGGCGACTCTGACTTCTAGCCCAAGGAACTGCCTTTTATGCGCAAAAACCCCATTCACACAGCCTGGCTGTCAATCACGCTGCAGGGGGGTTGTCCAGCCTGGACAACTACCTCAGCCATTCATGGCAAAGTGTGACTTGGGTTTTCTAGGATACCCTGTGCAGGGGGTGACTACACCCCTCCCTCACATTCAGCCCACCTAGACACCCAGGTGCCTTGAGGAGGGCTTCTCTCCAGAAGCCCGCCAAAAGACGGTGAACAAAGAAGGCAAACCTAGTTTGCCGCGCAAAGTAAAACACAAGAAGGACTTTAACAAAAAGAAATGGCAAAATAAACCCAACCGGAGCCAAAAGAAAGACGATTTGGTCAAGCGGGTTTATGTTCGAGGCTAATATAATAGCAAAGAACAGTACCACGTTTATCTAATATAATCGCAGTAGAAAAGTTAGGGTAGATACCACTGCCACCAGCCAAGTCTAAATGTTAAGAGTGAAACAATGCTCAGGGAGGTACAGACAGAAAAGGGGTACAGATTAGCCCTTACCAGTACTCCATGTAAGATGGGGTGTACTGGGTCTGTGGTAAAAATGACTATGCAAAGTAAATGGCAACTTTACCTTTCTCTGGGGGACAGTAGTCAGCCCCAGTGAAATGGAGTCAGAGGGAAGTCTTAAAGACAACCCTGGGTTACTACACTGAGGGTGCGGTGTAACCGATACAAGAACTGGGGCACTTGGAGTGGTGTGCTCCAGTGCCCAAGATCACACAATGAGTAAAAACACATAGGCCGAAACACATGTAAGAGTGGAAAAGGGATGTACACTCTTACCAGGTGGAAAAAATAAACTCCAGAAATCCAGCAAAGCTGCTGGGGGACTCACTAGGTGAGGGAAATTAGCCCTAGAAAGAGAATACTCCCTAACATATACAAAAGATGCAGTAAGACCTGCCTGAGAGACACCAAACGGGCCCGTGCCAGTGAAGTATATTTGCCGCACACGCCCACACAGGCGTGGACGGAGAGCACGCCTAACTCCACAACAAGGTGAGGAGAGGGCCCTGAGGGGTTGAAGTCACACGGGGTGGTGGGAGGATATTTAACTCAGTCAGCCAGTCTTGAACACAGTCCTCCTGTATTTTCAGGCGGAATCTTCCCCGCAGTTTATACCTGGGAAAACACTGGGAAGAGGATACCAGCAACCAACCCAGCTGAGTGGCGTCCCCGTGGATACCAGGTGAGCGTAACATGTTCAGCTCACTTGAGCTCACTTGAGAAGAGCATATTGAACACCTAGGATATGTATTGCAGGCTCTTGAGCAGGACCCTATTACCATGAGGGCAAGCAAGTGTCAAATGGGTCAGTGCAAAGTGGTCTACCTTGGACATGAGGTAGGAGGAGGTGCAATCAGGCCATTGCCTAGCAAAGTACAAGCTGTACAACACTGGGTCACCCCTACTACTCAAACCCAAGTGAGAGTCTTTTTAGGTCTCACTGGTTACTATGGGAACATCATTCAGAACTATGGAACCATAGCTTCTCCCTTGAATGTGATCTCCTCACCCAAATTCCCCAAGAAGGTCAGGTGGGATGAGGAGTACACTAAGACATTTGAAGGACTTAAGAAAGCCCTGTGTCAAGCTCCAGTCTTGAGAGCTCCTGAGTACAACCAATCCTTTTTTGTACAAACTGATGCCTCCAATTCAGGAATAGGTGCAGTTCTCAGTCAGCTGGATGAGAAAGGCAGGGAACAGCCTATCTCCTTCATCAGTAGGAAACTGAAGGACCGTGAAACAAGGTGGGCAACAATTGAAAGATAATGTTTTGCAATTGTGTGGTCTTTGAAGAAGTTTAGACCATACTTGTATGGATCTACTTTTGTAATTCAAATAGACCACCAACCCCTGAGATGGTTAATGCAGATGAAGGGGGAGAATCCTAAATTGTTAAGATGGTCAATCAGCCTTCAGGGGTTTTTGATTACACCCAAATCACCAGAACGCTGATGGTCTCTCCAGAAAGTATGACTGACTGGAGTAAGGAGATTCATCCAGGAGTGGAGTAAATCCTCCTGTCCCTTAGTCTGGGGGGGACGAGTGTTACGAAGAATTCTCAGAAATGTGCTCATTCCCTTCTACCTTAGAGACCCCCAACTTACCTCTTGTCCTGTAGCCTTGCTAGTTCTGAGTTGAGACTTGTCTTGGTTGCCTTTGCAGAGTTGCTTACAACTTTGCCTCTCACAAGCCTCCAAGCTTGTGGCCCTACAGTGATTTCATTTGTATACAAAGACTTCTAAAACATTGTGCAAGATTTTTTACCTACCGGCAAGAAGTGCTGCAGCTCACCTAGACTTTTAGCTCAACTAACATTGGCTGTCATGGCTCCCTGAAAGACTCTTTTTACCTCTGACTTTGTTCTTTGCCTTTCCCTCAAGAAAGGGTTAATTTACTTTGCATTGGAGGGTTCTAAAAGTATTTACCTGCTTAACAATATTTGTTAACCATTCTTTTATTCCCTCATCTTCTCCTTTTGACACTAATCTATTATTGGTCGAAATGTACCAGTGATATATTAATGTCCACAATGTTCTAGTTATTTAAGTCACCTCGGGGTGTAGGAAGAATCTGTGTGCCATCCCAAATGGGTATTTGCTTATTTAAAGAAACTGAGAGTGTGTATTGTGAAGTATATTTTTGTGTTACATATATAATTGCTTCCTTCTGAAGAAGGCTTATTCAACTGGCTGTTAAGTTAATAAATATTTGTTTAATCAAGAAACCTTGAGTGTAAGTCTTTATTTGAATACTTGTCACTGTGAATCACTGTGTAATAACCCTACAGCTCACATTGACCCCTCTTGAGATAAGCCTGGCTGCTCAGTCACACTACCAATGTGTGTAGTACATGCTTACACCAAAGGTTGGGTTAACTATTGCCAAGAGGTCAAGGCTGGTGCAGTCTTCCACAGGGTACTGCATACAATCTTGCCTAACATCTACTCCCATGTGGCATGGGGAAGGCAGCTGCTTCCTGATCCTAACCCTGGGGGTGGTATCATGATGGAGAATCACATGGGAGGAGATGGCTGTCAAGGGGACGTTGTGACTCCTTTGGGAGTGAGACAGTATTAATCTTCTTGCGAGGATGAATCCTATAATTCCCGAATATCTAATGACATGCTGTCATTGCACAAGTCCCGCAGATGAAAGTACCCTAGGAACATGCTATCAAAAGTCCTTTAGACAGAATCAGGTTTGTGACTTGGGAGTTCAGTAATTAAATGTAAAATCCTCATACTTATGCCTTAGGTAGAGGTCCACACTCAATGTTCAGTCACAAACACTTTTCATGACATCCCCTAACTCTGACAACTCTCAAATAATCAAAAGACCAAACCCACTATGGACTTCAGGATCCATAATGCTTGTGGTACTGGGAAGAGAAAGAAGGGCTCAGATTTAGTAAGGATCAAAGGGTCTCTTAACCAGAAATTGTGGTCTAGTTGACGCAGATCAAGATACCTGAACTTGAGAATTAATTGCAGCTAGGGAGAAGAGACGCAGAAGAAGTAGTAGAGGAAGAGGCAGTCGAGAGTTCTGTGATTGCCGCAGAAGGAAGAACGCCAGCTGATGCCGATGTGAAACATTGTAGAGTGCGCGCAGCAGGAAGCAGCGTTGGAAAGAGACACCCAGCCGAGGGGGAGATACGATATGATATGGTATTTATAACGGGCCTGTACACAAGTGTTTCTAGGCGCAACAAGACAAGGAGGGGGAAGCAGAGGGAGGACAAAACAACAATATTACTAGGTTTTGTGTCATTCAGATTGCGCAAGTGCAAGGAAGTGGAAGGGCAGAAGTGCCGTGGGCGAGAGGGGAGAAATGCAGGTAACTCAATAAGTGCAGCCAGCGAGTGGCTAATAAGTGCAGAGGGAAGGGACTGTAGGGTTGCAGATACAGACCATAAGTGCTGGGGGAGCCCGGAGGCAGTGCAAGGGCAACTGGACATGTAGTAGCCTGGGCCCAAGTTCAGAGGGTAGCCAGGTGACCAGTGCGTGGAGCAGTCGGGACATCAGCGGGGAAGAGGAAGTGAGAAAATCGGAAACAAAAAGGAAGGTCTTGAGTTGCTTCCGGAACCAGAGGTGGTTCTGCTCAAGTTTGAGAGAGGCAGGGAGTCTGTTCCCCAGAGGGGGGCCCCAGCTGAAGAGACAGATCTGCCCCAACTCTCTGCTTGGAAAAGGGTCTGACCGGCAGAGAGTTGGAAGTGGATGAGCGGAGAGCTCGAGAAGGGAGATGTTTAGGAGGAGAGAGTCGGTGTTAGTGCGGTCCCAGGCCTCAGAAAGCCTTGTGGGCGATGCAAAGGGTCTTGAACTTGATCCTTGCCGTCACAGGGCCCCAGTGAAGATTTTTCAGAGCTGGAGAGATATGATACCTGGGCTTGAAGTCAAGGACAAGTCTTGCAGTCCTGTTCTGGATAAATTGTAGAGGTCAGAGAGTAAAGACAGGCAGATTTAGAAAGAGGCTGTTGCAGTAGTCTAGCCTAGAAAGGACCAGAGCTCTGGGGACAGTGAGATTCTGGGGGAAAGTGAGGAAAGGAAGAATACCTCTGAGGATGTGCTCCCCACCCAGCATGTGGAGCTTCAGTGAGAGAGAGGTTGCGAAAGATCCAGGATCCATGGAAGAGCCATGCAGTCCTCCGAAGGTATGCGGGAGCTGGCAACAGAGCATGCAGGATGCAGGAGGTCTGCCACAGCAGCTGACAGCAAAGCAGAGTCACCAATGAAGACCGTTGAGTTGGCCTAACGTACAAGGTGAACCCGGGGCGCTGCGCGCAGGACAATTGATGGTAAACAATAACTTTGACTACCAAACAAGTAAAGTGCAGAGGCAACAACGGTGCAATTCCCCTTATATGGGACACCAACAGGAGGAAATCTGTAATCCGCATTGCCAAAAGCCCAGGGTCTGTAAAGAAGTAGTTAAGAGGCAACTTGGCCGCAATTCTCCTTTCTTGAATTATCAGTTTGGGAAAACCGGGAACCCACATTGCCAAGAATCAAGAGACTATAAGAAGAGGCAGCTATTGTTCAGCCTTCTCACATGGGATACTGGTGTGGAGAATATTGGAACAAATATTGCCCTTAAGATCTATGGTAGTTGTAGGTGTTTTCTTCCTGGCAGGAGAACACACCATGAAAGGGACTGTAGCAGTTAGTCCTGGCAGGCGAGTATTTCAGGAGAGAAGATGATGATCTGAAGACGTGTGTGTGTGTGTGGCAAAAAGATGTTGTGGAGAGAATGTGTTAACTCCATTATCATTTTGTATGTACTGTTGCATCACCAAAAGTAGTTGCTGTACTATCCTGACAAAAGTATTTCATTTGAAGAAATAATTGCTTTGCATTCTGAAGAGAACATTTGCCTTGGTTTATGGACCTGTGTTTTGTGAGACTAAAGTCTGCCAAATACATATGGACACTAGGACATTTTTCTTTAGTTTTAGTTTAGAGACATTCTTGTTAGGATAGGCAAAGCTATGTGTTTATCTCACCCCTTTTCATGTAACCCCTTAAGTGCTAAGGGCCTTCTATGTAACCTTAATTAAAGCTCAGCAGTTAAGAAGTTAATAAATGACAAACATTGAGAAAACTATACCTTGGTATCAGTCTCTCATCTCTGACCCCTCACATATGGTGTCAATGGTGTGGGATTGGATTCAGCTTAAACAAACTGGGATCCCACATGAGTATGGTAGACACTACCCCCACATACGTTATATCAGAGGATGAATGGCATGGACCCACTCCCTCCCTCAATAGGTCAATAGGTCATATGCTCAATCACCAGACTTGGCTCTGTCACATCTACAACTGGGGAATAATCTCAGATCCTTTTGTGATCAGGGGAATGGAAACATTGAGAGAAAGTTATAGAAATAGTTGGTGTTTCCACGCTGTAGGTTTGAACTTTCAGAAACTATCTGGTCAAGACATTGCCTGTGTTAGGAAGTCTCTAGAGGGTAGTTTATATCATCTTTTTTGTCCTCAGCATTATGTAATCCCAGGAAACGACAAAACCCTAATCTCGCTACAATTAAAGGTAAGGTATCCTGTTAACATATCCGTCTACATTATGTTATCTCATTAGAACGGATTGAAAATATTTCCCCTTATTTCTTGTGGAAAGGAATTGAAGTGTATGTTCCTGAACACTTCCACAGAAGTAAAATCTATAGGGGTGATAGAGTAGGGAAATTGGTATATGATGTTTCGTGGGAGAAATGGAGCAATGATAAACCCACACATTGTGAGAATAGTAACTGAACAGAGCATGTGTTTCCCCCTTTTCTGGTAAAGGAAGCTGACTGTAAATTCATTGACAAAAAGGAAGGTGAATCCACTAATATGTTAAAATGTTTCAAACCAGCCTTACCAGAGTCCAGAAATGTTGACTATTAAGAGGTTGCTAGTTTAAACTTTAAGATTTAGAATCATCTTGGAACCCAGCTAAACCTGAAAGTCACTCAAAGAATAATATCTTAGGAAAAAACTTTCTCTCTGGGAAGGCTAAGGGGGTTGCCATGTAGCTAAAAACCATCTTCCAAGACAAGAGGATAAACCTCTTGGCATAGTAAACCAACTAGAGGGAGTATCCCAAGAATCCCTAAAGTCAGAACATCAAGGCTTGGAAGCCTCATATCTTGAGAAATTAAATTATCATTGGGAGGGCCCTAGATCCTGCGGTAATCTTTCTCCAATAGCTATGGGATGTTTTATTTGTGTGAGTTTCAAACATTTTGCCTATTAGTGCCCATTGCATCAGCAACAGGTCCTTAAACCCGAACAGCGAAATAAAGTAGACGCCAGACTCTCTTGTGGAAACAGTATGGGCCCCATTACAAGTATGGCGGTAAGTGATCATATTGGTGGTAATTCTGTTACTGCCAACTTTACCACTATGCCAAATCTTGACCTATAGAAAAATTGGTGCAAATTCTCCCGGCGGACTTACCTCCGGTGGTAAGAATTGGCAGAATTAGCACTGGGGCTAACTGCGTCGGGGGAATTACCACCGAAAAACAATTTCAGCAACATTACAACTCCAAAATCAGTAGAATTACAGCTAAAGATCTGTAGTAATACTGCTAAAAACACATCACTGTTAGCTCCACCAAAAAAGTGAGGTTAAATGCATACAGGTGCCAGAAATCAAAGCACCAGTACCACTCAGGAGGAGCATAAAAGGGCCACACCTTCCCCAAACACATTACCCAACACCATGCTGCCACTAGCTGCAGCAAACTGGGACATGAGGCTGCCCCTGGCCCACACTAAATTGCACAGGCTTGAACATTGGCCAGGTTATAGAGCGCATAGAGGAGGAAGAGGTGAAGTAGTAGTCGGAGGAGGAGATGCCATGCAATTCAAGCGCCCATCCCCTTGGTCATGCTCCACTGTGAGAAACCTCAAGGTTTCTCACCCGCTAGTCCTCGGGGACCTGTCATCCAGGTGGCCAGGACACAGCCATCGCTTTTGGCTCCAGTTCCTGTGGGTGGGCCAGTGCGGGAGGATAACTTGGATGAGGGGTCTTCGGAGAGTGGAAGTGGGACACCGGAGGGTGAGATGCAGTATCCCCTTCCTTGTAAGACATTTTCCCCATCCTACCAGGTAGGATACTTAGGAACACAACCCCTTCCCAACTCAAACACTTTCTTACGGACAGTTCACCATCAGCGACAATGGACTAACACCAGAGCCGTATCCCTAACATGTCCCAACACCATGGCCAGGCAAGGTCAGGTAATTATGGATCATTACACACACTTGACTTCATCACACTTCCCCACTCGGATAAAAAGCGGAGCCCGAAAGCACACTCAGAGCGAGGCAAAACACATGAGGAAACAGCAGTTCCAAGATGGCAGTTTAATACAAGGAGAAAGACAGCGAGACCAGAGGGGGTTGCAAGGAGGGAAGTACCCTTGACATGCAAAGGTTTTTACTTTTGTGAGCCTTGGAAAGTAAGAAACCGAAGACCAGCCACTAAGGCTGATCAAACCTGCACAGTGTCGGAGGTACCTGGGTCTCTCCCGTGTCCATAACTCAGGCGGGGATGAGCGATTGCCACTGTGGTACCGTCCTTGGCTCCTACAACAAATCGACGTCAGAAAAGACAGCACAGCCGAGAGAGACTGATACCAAACCAGCTTGTGTTTTGTACCAAGGTTGCAAGCGGCAACATTGAATAAAGAGAACAGTGTGTGAGGCGTTTGAGATGAGTGACGCGAATATATTTCGAAGCCAAAGGAAGTAGTTGAACTTTTTAATTGAACTTTGGGAGGCCAAGAAAAGATACCATAGACAGAGTGGTCTGGTGCCACTTGGGTGCTCATTGGAAAGTCTCTTTTAGGCATCCAACTTATGCTGAGTGTGAGAAAAAGGAATATTAAGATCTAAGTGGTCATGCAACGGGTCAAGCTAAACCCTGTGCATATTTGAAATTCTTGACTGAGCCCGGCTGAGGGAGACTAATTGAGCGAATGAAAGGTATGTGCGCACGGCTGATGGGGATTCGGGGTGAATCGTGAGTCACCCGAGAACGAATTTTCTGAACATTGTTTTGAACGGGATCTGAGCCCGGCTGAGGGGGATTCAGGGAAAACAACCAAAATGAATACTGGAAAAGGGAAAATAATGTTTGCGTGTTGTTATTTGTACACCAGGCCCTCTTAGTTAAGAGACTTGCAAGAAGTAAAGAGGCTTGGACACAGAAGGCCCTTGAACTGTGAAAATGGACCTGTATCCTTGTGCTGCAAAAGCCAGAGTGTGTGCTTTGCTCGAGTGACCCTCCTTGCCCCATGCTGAAAACGTGGGGAAGGGAGGCCAACGGCTCGAGCATCCTGACATATTTTTTGTTAACACTTCTTTCCTTTTCATAAACATTACTCACATTATTTATAAATTAGTGGTAATGATCGGCAATAGGTTCTTATTTTTGTATAGGCCCTTTTATTTTGACAAGATTCCACTAGGACTGCATTATTATTATTTGATGGCCGTAGCTTGCTCCCATCTGTAGATTTAGGTTTAGATAGGCGTTCATCACACCCTTGCAAAAGTTTAATAAATGCCCTTGAACTGTGATCACTTGTCTGTCTTACTGTTGATACCATGCCTTCCTTACACCATCATGTACCTCAACTGACAAGCAACAGAGCACCCTGCACTGCCCGCATACATGGAGAGCTACAGAGGGCAACAGAGCTGGGTACTAGGTGAGTACAAGCACCACCACACCATCTGATTCTGCAGCACCAGTTGAATGCAATGTGAAGGTAGGGACAACACAACTGAACAATGCATGCCCAATCAAGATCCTGTACATGCAAGACCTGCCCTCTCAACCTGCACATTTCAACCACCAACACACTGAACCAGTACATGCCAGGCAATGCAATAGTATGTCTGTGACGCATGTTGCACCAACAGTCAAGCAATACGCACACACAGGACTGCAGGTGTCACAATGCAATAGAAGACATCCTTACACATAGAATGTCACATTTCAACGCAGCACAAAGACAAAGCAACACTGGCAGTAAATCATGCCAACCATGAATGTGAAGCCATAATGGAAGTAATGCATACCCCAATAAGTAGCACAGATACAACAAATCACCCCTCTGGGCACATCCATGATATCACTGCACAGGCCAAAATGAATACCGCCATGCCATTCACAGACCAAAAAACCGCTGAGTGCTGCCTGTGAGCTGTTGGCATGGTGTGGCACGACAAACCACATATTCTCCCAGAGTAAATGACTACACAGACAAGTACTGTGAATGAGTATCACGTTGTGACAATCCTGAAAAATCCTCCCGACAGTGTCCATCCACATGCCGTTGTAATAGTCAAAACATACACAATGCACTGTGCCTGACATCTGTGTCCCTTGCAGTTGGCACTGGATACCCCAGCTACCATGGCTAACGACACCTGTGCACAATCCATGTATGCCACATGAGGCAGCCTACAACGATACAAATGTCAGGATCAGACTGTGCATAGAGTGAATATATTTGCTGGGGAAGTGATGTCCTGGGTGTGCACACCAGACCAGAGGGGCCTTGATGCACAGGCCAAAGAAGGACAGTCAAATATTTTACACCTGCGGCATGCAGCACAACATCTTGCTTAGGTGAAATTACCCCTTTCCTTCTAATGAGGATGTGCCACCCCTAGGAGACGAAGACCAAATGCCTTCAGGTGTAGTCCTGACAGACAGTGATGATCAGGACTAGGGAAGAGATGGGCGTCTGGTGTGACAAAATCTGTAATGCAATAATTGATGTCCACATCGATATACACAAGCTGCTCAACTTTGTGCATTGTCACGTATAGTAGGAACCGCATTCGCACACGAAGGGATGTCCCAGCATAGCTCTAAGCCAACTACCATTTATTGCTCAAGTGTAAAACATCCCCAACATGATACCCTCCTGCAAGCTCATCCCCATCATGATACCCTCTCCCACCCTCATCCTCAACATGATACCTTTGCAGTCTGTGTGACACGTGTCTATTACCCCTCCTCTTGTTACCCTTTGTAGCGGGAGTAAGATCACGTGAGGAGCGACGGTGACAGTGCTTTGGTGGCATGCCTGCCACAGATCCCTCTGTAGGCTTGTTTGACATGAAACTGCCTGCTTCACTGCCCCAGACATGCTGCAGGGTCAGGTTAATGGCCCTGGAGATGTTCTCATTGGTGGCTGACATTTGTGCACACAACTCCCATGACCCTTCAGCTCATGAGGGTGGTGCTTGCAGATCCTGTGGCAGCACAACTACAGTCGGTCCAGGGCACTGGACACCCTCCTGGAGGCATTGAGCACCAGGTCATGCAGTGCCTGTGGATCAGACTGTTTCTGCACAACCATTGAGCTCAATTGCTTTCTGATGCCGCTCCATCTGCCTGAGCCCCTCCCAGATGTCATCCATGGTGTGTTGTTGCACTGGCCTTGGTGATGCATGGTTGTGCCTTCCCTGGTGGCCAGGCGCCTGCTCACTAGGCATGTCGTCATCTGCTTGTGACTCTCTGTCCTTAGTATTGGGCCAATGGAGGGCACGGCGAGAAGACAATGGGGAGGGAGAGGACTGCATGGGCGAGTGACCAGACGTGGGGAGGAACTCTGGGACATCTCTCTCACAGGGCCGCCTGGAGAGGAGGCGCCAGGGGCACCAGTGTCAAGAGCTGCTGTGACAGTGGGTGTGGTGCCGGTGTCCAGTGGATTGCGGTTCCACTGCCACGACCATGGCTGGTGTGCCTTTGTTCCCAGAGGTGCTAGTAGCATGGCCCTTGGACTGGGGAGTCCTGGAGATTTTCTTTTGGGGAATGTCCACCATGGGTGTGGCATGCTTTGCTACATTCCTTGCACTGGGTTGTCTGTTGTCCATGTGTGCCGGTCCCACTTGTGTCCTCCATGGGGTCCTGGGTGTCAGGCAGTTTGATGGAATCAGTGACATCATGTTCCTGTGTGTTTCTCATGTGTTGGGTATGTGTACCTTGCCTGGGCCGTGTTGGCATGTACTTGGTGACTGTGCAAAGGAATGTGTGCCAATTTAGAACAGGTACCTTTTTTCATGCTTATCCTCTTCTCCTGACACGTGAGGCATGCCCTGCTAGCCATGGTAGTGTCTGTGTGACTTTCATTGGGAGGCACTCTTAACTGAGGCCTTCCCACTAGTGCTTTGTAGTGTTTTCTGGGTGCTTGACCCCAACATCTGCAGCTGGTGCATATATGCTAATTGTGCAGTGTGTGGCATCTTTTTTGGTGGATGTTAGGTTACAAGGGTGTTAGATATGTTGCCACAAGATGGCAGCTTTATACCTTGTAAATGGATGCATGTGCATGGTGCTTATGGTGCCTTGAATGTTGTGTATATCCTGCATGTTGGCCACGTCCTTGCTAATGGTGTGTCTTTAATGGGGTTCACGCATAAAATACCCATTAATGTACTGTATCAAGGTGTTTCATTTGTTGTTCTTGCATTGGTTGGGTAACTGCAAGTGTGTCTGTTGCCATTCCATTGTAGTTGTTGTGCATGTGCGACATGATCCACTTACTCATGTACTCTCCAGGATTTTCCTTGCAGCTAGTTTCCGGATCGCTGTACCTCGCCCTCATGACCCACCATGTGGAGGATGTTTTTAACCGTCTCCTCCCATGGTGTGAGCTGTAGTGGGTCCACATTGCCTCCCACTGTGGCCACTGTGTCCCTGCATTGGGTGTTGACGAGCATCCTCACCCTGCTTCTCAGGTCGTTCCACTGCTTCCTTATTTCGTCCATGTCCCGTGGGTGGTTTCTCACGGCAGCCACCTTGTCACTTATTCCAGACCATATGGCAGTCTTGCGCTGGGGGGACATATTTCTCCAGCATTGGATCTTTCATAGATTCAGATGCTTGAATATTCCCCGTCGTCAGACTGGGAATCCTCGGTGATAAATTAAATAATAATAATAATAATAAAAACATTTTTTTTAAAATATATATATATATATATATATATATATATATATATATATATGTACATAGCCCATTATAGCCTATGAGCCACTTCATTGTGTAATCCCTTCACCTCACTTTGGTCCTTTATGGCCCCAGCCAATGAGGTGGCAGGGCTTAAGCTCCGCCCCCGGCAGCCATCTTCAGATTTTTCACCGCAGTCTATCAGACACAGGGAATCCTCAAGCTCTCTGAGCTTTTTCAAATTCTTTCTACTTTTGTGTGGTATATATTGGTAAAATATATTCCATCTTGTTCCCCTTCTTAGGGGCTTTCTTTCCAATTAACCTTGGTGGTAAAACTTGTTGTTTTCCTCTCAAAATCGTCGACTGAACTTCTCTTCAGGAATGGAGGCACCTCAGGCTGTCAGGAAGCCTTCCCTGTTCAGGGACTGCACGAGGTGCAAGAAGAAATTGGTTTACTACAAGGACCCCCACGAGCATTGCATTTATTGTCTGTACCCACATGACATTAAAAAATGTGAGATTTGTAAAACTTTTTCCACCAAGACACTTCATGACAGGCATAGAAGACTCCTTTCAGACCTGGAATCCAGGGATCAATCTTCGGACGAAGAGTCTGTCAGAACAGCTCCTGTCCAATCCAGCATTCCATCTGAGAGGCAAACTTCAAAGAGAAGGGCCTCTTCAGTGGAAAGGAGTTCCTCTCCCAAATCCAAAAAGAGGAAGCTGGAATTGATACACTTTCTGCCTCCAGTTGACCTGTCAAGCCAGAAAAAGTCAGCAAAATCTGCCTCCAGAGGTAAGGAGGAGTTTGCAAAAAACGGGGGCAGGGGGGCAGTCGTCGGCTGGTAAACCGCCCACGAATGAAGGGAAAGGTAAAGGCCCGTCATCGGCCATACCGTCGACGAAACCATCATCGACGATGACGACGCTTAAGACATCGTCGACAGTTAGATCATCGTCATCGGACATGTCGACCGCGAAGGAATCGTCGACGAGCAAGAAACACCACTCGTCCACGAAGCATTCGTCCATGACGCAGTCGTCCACGGAACCACATTCGTCAGCGAAGCCCTCGTCGAAGGAAAAATGTCAGTCGTCGACGACGAATCCCTCGTCGACTGGAAAATCTCAGTCGTCGACGGGAAAATCTCAGTCGACAGCAAAGCCCTCGTCGACGGGACAATCTCAGTCGTCGACGGGAAAATCTCGGTCGGCGGCGAAGCCCTCGTCGACGGGAAAATCTCAGTCGTCGACGAGGATAACATCATCCATAACGCCTTCGGAGGCACCGCAAATTTCGGCAGTTACAGAGGAATTACTGCCTATCACTCTTGAAGCTCCTGTCATTACAAGCAATATCATTGAGAAGAATACTGTAACTGAACCTCTGGTACAGCAATTTTCACCTTTGGGGCACATGGAAGAACTTCCGGATATAATTCTTCAGGAAGAATTCTCCGATGCGGAAGTGGTGGAAGAGTCCATCGGTCCCTTACCGAAACAATACAGCCCTCCTTGGCACCCGTCCACGGGAGAATCCGAATATCCTCATGACCCGGTGCTCATGTTATCCGTGCAGAGGATTGTAGAAGAATTTTACAAACGGCAAAGGGAGAAGCAAATTCCGATTAATCCCATTCCTAGAGAGTCATCCCCGATTCCAGGCACATCGGGTTGCTCTCCCTACAGGAGTAGACCGCAAAAACGGATGAGATCACCTGCTCGAAGACCGAGGAGCAGCACCCACAGTGCTTCACCTACAAGAGTCCCGTCACCACAGTCATCGCACAGACCGCGATCTCCGGACGTAGATCCCACCATGGTACCGTCCACCATCTCGGTATCAGACTGGCAGGAGGATCCTTTTGGTGAATTTTTTCGGAACCAGAAGAAGGAGAAATTACTCAGGAGCCAGACGATTGGGATGACTACGTCGTCGAGAAGCCCAGGAGGAGAGACTCGCCGGGCAAGGCCTCACCACCGGATGATCTCGTCTCTTTCCACACCATAATAGGTAAAGCCGCAGAACTGTTTAAAATTCTGGTTTCTTCGGAGGAAAGGCAATCAGTGCTCTACGAGCACAGGGACAAACGAAGGAGGACAGTGACCACAATTCCCCTCCTCGATACCATCTGGGATTCCGGATCCAAGATCCTATCTACGCCCTTATCGACTCCGGCGTTGGTGTCCAGGCCAGAAAAGAAATATAAAGCTCCGGATTCGGCACCGCTTTGTTTAAGGGGTCATACGAAACCGGACTCAGTTATTACAGTGGCGGCCAGAAAGAAACTCGCCAACCCCTCCTCACCGTTGTCTGCCCCACCGGATAAGGACGGACGTAAATTGGAAGCCATGGGCAGGAAAGTATCATCTTCTGCATCACTTACAATCAGAGCGGGTAATGCACTGGCCATGACCGCAAGATTCGATCGCGAGCTTTGGCTCCGCATGTCTAACTTGGCGAAACAATTACCACCGGAGCTCCAGGAGGAGGCAAAATCCATAATCGCGGATGGTGAAGCAACATCGGATCACATGATCGACGCAGCAGTTGATGTGGCCGAATCAGGCTTCAGACAGATGGCGCACGGCACAGTGCTCAGAAGGCAGGCCTGGATGAAGGCTACTAACTTTAGACCTGAAGTTCAGGCGCAGATACTAGACATGCCATTTGACGGCCAAGATCTCTTTGGGAAAAAGATAGACGACCATTTGAAGGCAATCAAGACAGACACTGACACAGCCAGAGCCATCAGTTCTTTAAAGGACAAAAGTAAGGACCATCGGTCTTTTCGTCCCTTTAGAGGTTCATCTTCCAAGTTCAGAGGATACAGTCGTTCCTCCTATAGTCAAAAAGCACAAGGCGGCACGTACCAAGCCAATAAATATCAGTCATCCAACAGATACGCCCATAGAGGCAGACGTGGCTCCGCCCAAGGGAAGTCGCAAGGCAAGCAGAACTGACGACCAATCTCCCCCCCCCCCCTTCGCCACGCCCCGGTGGGGGGAAGGGTGAGCCAGTTTTTCCAGCTCTGGCGGTCAATTACATCGGACAAATGAGTGTTACAGGTGATCCGAAAGGCTCACACCTTGGAATTTCTGGACCAACCTCCTTCCCTGCCTCTAACTCCCCGCAGAGTGCATATGCTAAGACAAGTCATGTCCGAAGTGCAAAAACTCCTCCAGAAGGCAGCAGTAGAACCAGTACCCTATTCTCAGAGGGGAAAAGGTTTCTACTCCCGATTTTTCCTCGTCAGAAAGAAAAACGGTCAATGGAGGCCCATCTTGGACCTGAGGGCTCTCAACAAGTTCATCAAGCGCATAACTTTCAAGATGGTAGCTCTACAAGGGGTGCTACCTTGGTTAAACAAGCACGACTTCTTGGCCACTTTAGACTTGGAGGATGCATACTTCCACATTCCGATCCATCCAGCACACAGGCAGTTCCTCAGGTTCACAGTGGGAGGGCTCCACTTTCAGTTTCAAGTACTTCCGTTCGGTCTAAAATCACGAAATGCCTGGCACCGGTAGCGGCAAGTCTCAGGAGAGCAGGAACGGACGTTTTTCCATACCTGGACGATTGGCTGATAAAGGCAAGTTCAGCTGCAAAGGCTCGTTCGGCAGTGTCGAGGACGGTCAACCTCCTAAAAGAGTTAGGTTTCTCCATCAACCAGACGAAGTCCTGCCTCGTTCCCAGCAAGGTAGCTCTCTTCCTAGGAGCTGAGCTCGACTCCAGCATTCCCAGAGTGAGACCATCCACAGAGAGAATAGCAGCGATTCTACGCTCAACTTCGAACTTCCTACAGAAAGAGACAACATCTGTACGCTCTTACAAATCCCTATTGGGCATGATGTCATCATGCATATTCCTCATACCGAACTGCAGGCTTCGCATGAGGCCGATTCAGGAAGCTCTGGACCACCAATGGAAACAAGCTTTCGGATGCTGGGAAGACATTGTCCAGATTCCATCGACGTTGCACAAGGCCCTTCGATGGTGGAACGCTCCGAGGAATCTTCTACAGGGAATGCCGTTTCAAGCACCAACATCGACCCTCCTGCTGCGGACGGACGCTTCCTTATCAGGCTGGGGCGCTCATCTTGCGGACCTCCAAACCAAGGGATCTTGGTCGGCACAAGAGTCCCAGCTCCACATCAACGTGTTGGAGCTCAGGGCCGTAAGGTTGGCGCTGAAAGCCTTCCTACCGGTTATAGCTGGTCAAGTTCTTACGGTCCAGACAGACAACACGACCTCCATGCACTATACAAACAAGCAGGGAGGCACGAGGTCTCAGATTCTGTCGCAAGAAGCCCAACAGCTATGGGCATGGGCCTTGCGCTACGGGATACAGATCAGGGCAGAGCACCTTCCAGGAGTAGACAATGTCCTAGCGGACAGATTAAGCAGAGAATACACAGCGTCACACGAGTGGGAGTTGGACGACAGAGAAACCCGACGAATATTTGCCTTATGGGGCCATCCGCAGATCGACCTTTTCGCCACCAGGAACAACAAAAAATGCAAGAGATTTGCGTCAAGATACCCCGAGCACCAATCGCTGGGAGACGCGTTCTCAGTGGATTGGTCGGGGAAGCTCCTCTACGCCTTCCCACCCATTCCCCTCATGTCGAGGGTACTTCGCAGGGTGAAAGAACAGGATTGTTCCTTGATTCTTATTGCACCCGATTGGGCACGGCAAGTCTAGTACCCGACGCTGAGACATCTATCCTGCAAAACCCCGATTCGTCGCAAATCACATCAATATCTACTGACACAACAGAACCGCAAGGTCCTCCACCACGACCCGAGGAGCCTGTCCCTCAAAGCATGGTTCCTGAGCAGCGTAAACTGATGCACCTAAAGTTACCATCAGAATGCTGGGATATCATCAGGGCCGCTAGAGCCCCGTCCATGCAACTCACCTACACCAGAAAATGAACCAGGTTTTCCAAATGGTGCGAGACCTCTGCGATCGATCCCCTCACGGCCTCGGTTGATCAAATTCTGCCTTACTTGTTGCACCTGGCTAAATCAGGGCTCTCACTGTCCTCTATCAAGGTCCATCTGTCAGCCATAGCGGCCTACACAGTAACCGCGGAGACGCAAGCCTTACTCTCCTTACCAGCGATCAAGATCTTCCTGAAAGGGCTAATGCGTACTTATCCGCCTACACCAGTTCCGGACTGGAGCCTCAACACCGTCTTAACAGCCCTCATGCAACCTCCCTTCGAGCCCATACATAGATGTGATATGAAATTCTTGTCCTGGAAGACATCCTTACTGGTAGCCATCACATCGGCCAGAAGGATCAGGGAGTTGCAAGCTTTGACTTCGGAACCTCCATTTACCTTGTTCCAGAAGGACCGCGTCATCTTAAGGCCTCACCCGAAGTTCCTCCCCAAGGTACTTTCGGAGATGTTGTTCACCAACCTTCTTCCAGAATCACGCTTCGGAAGCGGAAAAGACATTACACTCTCTAGACGTTTCTAGGGTGTTGAAGTTTTACTTGCAAAGAACCAAGGAGTTCCGCTCCTCAAACCGGCTATTCATTTCCTTCTCTGGCCGTACCAAGGGCCAACATATATCCAAACAAAGCCTGGCACGCTGGGTATCGTCCTGCATCACCCACTGTCATCAGTTGAAAGGCGACCCTTTAACTAGACCGCCGTCTGCGCACTCCACCAGAGGAAGGGCGGCGTCAACAGCATTCCACGCAGGGGTGGCCTTGAAAGACATATGCAGAGCTGCCACGTGGAGCACTCTGCATACTTTCGCGAAACACTACTGCCTGGCTGAAGATGCCAACAAAGAAACTGCAGTTGGACAGGCAGTGCTCCGCCATCTCTTTGTGTAAGGTAGGACCAGCCTTTTTTCCCACCTTTCCCGAAGTATGTAACCGTTGTGTTGCTGCATGGTAAAGGTTTGATCAGAAATATGTTTTTCTGTAATTATGCATATCTGTTTATAATGGTGGCATGTTTTAACTGCTTGGTATTCTATTCAAGCATCTGAATCTATGAAAGATCCAATGCTGGAGAAGTCTTAGTTACTTACCTGTAACTGTATTTCTCCATCATTGGTATCTTTCATAGATTCACATGCGCCCGCCCGCCTCCCCTGAGAGGCTGCTCCTATGCTCGGCATCCATCATACTGTAATCTCTACGGTTCAAAATCTGAAGATGGCTGCCGGGGGCGGAGCTTAAGCCCTGCCACCTCATTGGCTGGGGCCATAAAGGACCAAAGTGAGGTGAAGGGATTACACAATGAAGTGGCTCATAGTCTATAATGGGCTATGTACATGCACTGCTAGGTGGCAGTGTATATATATATATATATATATATATATATTTTAAAAAAAAATATTATTATTATTTAATTTATCACCGAGGATTCCCAGTCTGACGACGGGGAATATTCAAGCATGTGAATCTATGAAAGATACGAATGCTGGAGAAATACAATTACAGGTAAGTAACTAAGACTTCTGTGGCGTGGCACATATAGCTCATCCGCATTAGCCACCAGCTCCTCTGGCAGCACAAAGAGCACAAGCTCACAGAATGTTGGCTTTCTTTGCTGCATTTCTGTCACCTTACTTTTGCCTTTGCGTGAGGACATGCTTGGGGTGTGTTGTAAGCTTGGTTGGCAATCCCTTAATGGTGATTTTCAGTGAATTGCGTTTTTCAAAATGTTCGCTGCTGTGCTTCCTTTATTGGAATTTCCGCTACATTACTGGGCAGTAATGGTAATTCTGTTGATTATTGGTGGATTATTGGCGACTTTCTCAGTTTTCAGTGGTAATTACACTGGAATTACCATCACCGACAGTGGTGTGCGCATGTCCGTCAAGTTGGAATACAGCAGCAATTCTGCTGTGCAACACAGAGCTAACACCAATTCTGCTGCAGCTGAGTTACTGCCGATTTTGGCCTGGACGCGTAATGAGGCCCTATGGCTTTTCACTCCCTCCAGAAAAACAATATTTGGTGACAATCCTGATGTTATGCTTTGCAAAGGGGAGAAGAGTCGGTTTCGAATTCCAGTACTAATACACAGGAAAACTATTTGGGCCCAATTGGATACGGTAAGTAGGGGATGTGCCATAAAAGCAGATCTTCTTCCAGATTGGAAACCCATAGGACAGAGAACTGTAGGTTGTGTCCATGGTCAACAAAAGGACTCCCATTTTGTTAACATATTGGGAAAGGAGGTATCGTTATTAGTGGCAGTAACACCTGACCTTCCGACTCAATTGGTTTTGGGTAGTGAAGTTCCACATTTTGATCAGTGGTTCCTTCGAGTAGCCCAAGTCAATTTTAGAACAGTGCCAAAGAGGAAAAGCAGAAAACCTATTTTCTCTATTCCCAAGTCAGGGGAAGGGTATGTGACCCTTGGGGAACACTGCAAAAAGATTAAGACTACAGGAGCAAGCAGTAAACCCAATTGGTAGCCATCTGCACCACGCGAATTTACCTGGTAGCTGTGGCTGAGCAGTCAGACTTCTCTCAAGAAGAGTAGGGCAGTATGTAGAGTATACACAATAAGGCCAAAACACAGTAGCGCAAACAAACACTGACCAGAGCTTTGTATAAAAAGTCTATAATTATTTATTTAAAACACACTTTATGGCATATACTAGCACTCTCAATCAAAAGCAAGTTAAAACACAGTCAGGTAAAGTATGCACACCTCCCGTAATAGTTATCAGACAAGTCAGGGTTAAAACACTAATATTTGTTAGAACAGATGTGAGCGCTTAACCAAGATGGCACTCTGATGATGTAGTTAAAGGGAGAGAAAAAAGCAGAGCATAAGAATAAAACAATTCCCAACACTTTTAGGAATTCAGAGCAAGGGGAGAAAGGCAGGTTATACTGTAGAGCCAAAGTTCATAGGCCAGGCCCACTTTAAATGGAGTAAAGCGAAATGTGCCCAGGATCACACGGTTTAAAGTGCACTGAAAGTCTTTGCAGAGTGTTCAAAAGAGGTTGGGGAGATTCAAAAGATATAGTTAGAAGGCCTGGAGCCAGCCCAGTTGAGAAGCCAAGGATTTAAGGGTCACCTTTAGCAATCTGTAGAAAGGGAGGCCACAGTACCTTAAAGAGAAAGGAAGCTCCAGCGGGAGCAGTTGTTCCTGGCAGTGGTTGAAGTCTGTGGTTCCGACCAGGGGAAGAGAAGATCTCGTCGAGGAGGGAACGTGGAGTCGTTGCACTGGACAGGGATGAAACCAGCCGCAGAGTTCCCGATTAAAAGGTGCAGTCCTGTTACACCATCCACTGGTCGCCTTACGCGGACGAATGCCCGTGCAGACACTAAACCCTCCCTCCCAGGTCCTGATCTGTCTTCCACTTCTAACCTCATGTCCTCACTCCCTCAAAGCAGCACGGCAGCGGCGGACCATGCTATACAACAAGAACACACGAGGGCATCCAACGGGCTATGGTCATACTCACCCTTTCCTTTCATTGCAACGTTGGCAGCTGCCCTGGCATCTTGGAGACAGTCAACGGAGACGCCAGCTTTTTTCTTTGCTTCATCACGCCCCCAGGAAGACCCAGCAGCATTTTGACAACTTGGGTCATGTGACAAGGAAATGTGCTACATCATCGGTCACGTGATGGGGTCATGTGACACTCCTCGGCCCCTTCAAAACCGGAGAGGGAACGCTCATTCAGTGCTTCACAGCTGACCTAATCAGACACTGTTCGGCATCTTCCTGTCTCCACATCTCGACTCTGGACTACGAACTGCTCTTCTTGGATTTCCCTGTCAAGCCCTCGGATACTGTTTTGCTCTGCTGTTTCAGGACCTTTTGGACTGTGTTTTGGATTCCTTTGGATTACCCCTGGTTTCAACAAACTTGGCTGGCTTTTGACCTTGGAACTCTTAACGGACTGTTTTCGGATTTCCTCTTCTGTTACCTTTCGAAGTGCCCTCTCCATAGGGGATTTGCAGTGCCAAATTCCCCAGCAACCTTCCAGCACTGCGCCTACACGCTGCCGCTTGCTCCACACTGCAGCCACACGGAACACCTCCATTTCATCTGTGCTCTTTCTGCCTCCAGACCCCTTTGTACCTTGGTAAGCCCCTTGATATTTGTTAGCTTGCTATTCAGTGAATTGTTTGCCATTATACTGACCCATTGCTTGCTTTGCAGCGTTTGGGGGGTCACCAGTGTTCCTGGTTCCTGGTGTTCTTCGGCACTCAAATACCTGTGGCCTCAAGGATCGCTCAGGAAGTTATTTGTACCTTTCAGAGTGGAACTTGTGGACAGGGGCCCCATAATCTTCACGACCATCAAGTCATAACAGACTGTGAAGCCAACAAGTCGTCCAGATTATGGAGGCGTCAGCTGGGGACCCCGTGGCCGCTCTACTGCAAGCAGTTACTACCTTGAGGGCCGATATGGCCGCAGCCACCACAGCGATACACCACCGCCTTGACTCCCTCCAGAGTTCTCGCCATCCCTTAGCTCCTGATTCTGAATTTGGGGACCCCACACCTCCAACCCCTCGTCCTTCTGCCACCCCTTCCATCATCACACCAGTGATAGCTTCCACTCCTTTTCCTTTAGCACCCCCTGAGAGATTCCAGGGAGACCGCAGGAAGTTTTGCACATATTTGAACCAATGTAAATTACATTTCCTTTGTAGACCTTCAGCGTTCCCTGATGCACCTACCAAGGCCGCGTTCTTGCTTTCCTATTTGTCTGGCGTCGCCGCTACATGGGCCAACCCATTACTTGAAAACGACCATCCAGCCCTTTATGACTTTGACCTCCTAGTGACCGAAATGTCCAAGGTTTTTGACACCAGACACAAAGCTCAATCCAGAGATTTGGAATTACTTGATCTCTCTCAGGGGAGAAGCACCCTTATAGAATACATAACACGATTCAACCAGTTAGCGGCAGAAACATCCTGGCCCGAAAACAAAAAGGCTGTGGTATTTTACAGAGGTCTAAGCGGCTCCATTAAGGACGCCTTGGCAGTGGTGCCGTCGCTTCCGACTCAGTACTCCGATCTGGTTGACCTAACACTCCAGTTAGACACTTGACGCACCGAGCGCAAGGCAGAAGCCCGATTCTCTGGTACACAGTTGTTAGTTCCACCTGATGTAGCAAGTGAACCCATGCAAGTGGGTGGAATACATAGCCCTATAACTATGACGGAACGGGAAAGGCAGAGAACCGACAACGCCTGCTTTTATTGTGGACTTAATGGACATTATGTCAAGAATTGTCCACGCCACCCAAAACAAAAGAATCCGGGTTTTCCGACTGCTCATCCCTGAATATGGGGGCCAGGACGAGCTCTCCAAAGTCCCCCTCTTTCTCTCCTCTGGCATTTAGGCCTATTAGACCAGTCACAGTCCACGCCTTACTAAAGCCTACTCCTGACACAATGCACCCCGTTCAGATTATCATTGATTACGTGGGCCACTGGCTGCTTTATTGACATACAAATGGCTTATGCCTTGAACCTTCCAATAGTCACCAAGAAATATCCCGAGCCTGTACAGGCTGTGGATGGGACCTCCCTTGCTTCTGGACCTGTTCGGCAACAGACTGCTCCCCTGGAAGTGGTCATCCAGGAAACACATAGGGAAACTCTTGCCTTTGACCTCATAACCACCTCTCAGTTTGGTATCATTCTTGGCATCCCTTGGTTAAAAAAACATAACCCGCTAATCAATTGGGGTACTGGCCAGGTCTGTTTTGAATCAGAAGTATGCCAACATTATTGTCTTATCGAGAGAGAGGAGGTAATCGATACACCTGCTGCAGCGTTGGGTGCAGTAGCACGTCTAGTCCTGTCTGTGACTGATGAACACCACTCTTCCACTTCGCACATGGTTGGTGCTGTCTTTGCCAACATACCCCCAGTTTATCACGAGTTTCTGTCAGTCTTTGACAAGGGCACCGCAGAGAGTTTACCTCCACACAGACCCTACAATTGTCCCATAGATCTGGTCCCTAATGCTCAAATCCCCAGGGGCCGAATCTATTCTCTATCACCAGTAGAGGACAAAGCCTTGAAAGAATACTTGCAGGAGGCGTTACGTTTGGGCCACATTCAGCCCTCCTCCTCGCCTGCTGCATGCCCTATATTCTTCGTTCCAAAGAAAGAGGGGGATCTTCGCCCCTGTGCAGACTACCGGCGTTTGAACGCCATCACAATCAAGGATAGATACCCCATACCTCTCATCTCTCCACTCCTTGATAGATTAACACACGCCTCCATCTATACCAAATTAGATCTCCGGGGGGCATATAACTTGCTACGTGTCCGCAAAGGGGATGAGTGGAAGACAGCGTTTTGCACCCGACAGGGTTTATTTGAATACCTGTTAATGCCCTTCGGGTTGTGCAACACCCCTGCCACCTTCCAGCGATTTATGAACGAGGTTTTTGGGGACATACTGGACAATTATGTGCTGGTCTACTTGGACGACATTCTGATCTTTTCCTCCTCTTTAGACAAACACATCCTTCACGTCCGAGAAGTCCTATCCCGTCTGTGCAAGAATGCACTAATTGCCAAGCCTGAGAAGTGCCAGTTTCATACCAAAGAAGTAGAATTTCTGGGTTTCCACATTTCACCGGGTGGGTTGACTATGAATCAGTCCAAGGTACGAGCCGTTTTGGAATGGCCGGTCCCGGCAAACTTGAAGTCCTTACAGTCTTTCCTGGGGTTTGCCAATTTTTATCGGCGCTTTATCCCTGGCTTTTCTACCATAGTGGCGCCACTAACTACGTTGACCAGCCCACGTGCTCCATTTATCTGGACCCCAGAACATCAGGCTGCTTTTGAGTTCCTAAAGTCTGCGTTTACCTCAGCTCCGGTCCTACAACACCAGGACCCGGAGTTGCCATTTTTTGTCGAGGCAGACGCATCGTCCTTTGCCTTAGGAGCGGTATTGTCGCAACCCTGCCCAACCTCTGGTCATTTACACCCTGTAACATAGCATTCACGCAAGTTTACATCTACTGAGTCCCATTATACTGTTACCGAAAAGGAGCTCCTGGCGATCAAAGATGCATTTCAGGTATGCAGGCACCATTTGATGGGGGCCAAACATCAAGTCACGGTTTACACTGATCACAGGAATTTGCAAGACCTCGCATGCCTCAAATGCGTCAACAGTCGGCAGGTGCGCTGGCATTTATTCTTTGCAGCCTATGGCTTCGTTGTGAAACACCGCCCTGGTCTGTCTCATGGTAAAGCAGATGCTCTATCCCGCTCTCCTGGAGGGGTGTCGCTTCCAGTCTTCCCAGAAACGGTGCTTGACCACGGGCATGTAGTATGCTTATGCATTCCTTCGCCTCCCCTGTTGTCAGCCATACGCACATGGGTTTCCCAACATCCACAACAGTTAGCAGAATGGGATCCCGTTTATCACGATGGCCTGCCTTTTGTTCACAACAGATTGTTCTTACCCACAAGTGACACTCGAAATCTAGCTATGGAATGGTCTCATGATGTTGCCATCCATGGCCGCCCTGGGCAACAGCGTACTCTGGACCTACTTAAACGCTGGTGCTGGTGGTCTTCGATGCAGCGCGACGTTGAGAACTATGTCAACACATGCTCAGTGTGTGCCCAGTGTAAGTCCCGTAGGGGCCGCCCCTTGGGTCTTCTACAGCCCATGCCGATTCCCCCCAGACCCTGGCATACCCTTACAATGGATTTTGTGACTGACCTCCCTCGTTCACAAGGTCATGATACGGTGTGGGTTGTAGTGGACACATACACGAAGATGGCCCGCTTTATTCCTTGTTCTGGTATACCCTCTGCACCTACATTGGCAAGCCTGTTTTTCAAGTCCATTTTTTGTTTGTTCGGGCTCCCTACGGTCTTGGTTTCTGACAGAGGTTCACAATTCACGTCTTGTTTTTGCCGTGCGCTCACTAAATTACTGGGTATTGATGCATGATTCTCCTCTGCTTACCATCCGGAAACCGACGGCCAGACGGAAAGGGTAAATAAGGCCATGAAACAATACTTACGCTGTCTTTCGCTACAACACCAGAAATCATGGGTACACCTGCTACACCTCGCTGAATTCGCCCATAACAACTCCTTGCACTCCTCCACTGGCTTCTCCCCGTTCTACTCCCTCTATGGCCAGCACCCCCGTACATTGCCCATCCCCGATTATGCATCCTCTTGTGCTCCTGTTGCCTCGTCTTGTGTTCGCGACTTGGCCACGGTCCATGCCCAGACTCTTGCCCATTTGCGGGAAGCCCAGTTGGCCATGAAAGCTTCAGCGGATAGGAAGCGGGTTGCTGCTCCTGTTTACCGTGTGGGGGATCGGGTTTGGCTGTCATCCCGCTATCTACACTTGCCTGGCTGTCGCAGGTTACTTCCCAGGTTCGTTGGTCCTTTTCGGGTGTCTGGTGTCGTGAGTCCGGTGGCCTAAAGCCTTTCTCTTCCTTCAGCCTGGAGGATCCACCCGGTCTTTCATACTTCTCTCCTGAAACCATGCCCTGGTCCTACGCGGCTGGTCTCTCGGCCTGCCCCTGTGTCACTGGATGACCCTGATGTTTATGAGGTTGGGGGTATTTTGGGCTCTCGTCTCTTCAGGGGTCGGCTCCAGTACCTCGTGGATTGGTTGGGTTACGGTCCTGAGGAGTGCTCTTGGGTTCCTGCCCGGGATGTGCATGCCCCTCGTTTGGTGGCCCAGTTTCATCGGGATTTTCCTGCTTGCCCACGGGGTTGTGGGCCTTTGGGGGGGGGCTCTGTTACACCATCCACTGGTCGCCTTACGGGGATGAATGCCCGTGCAGCCACTAAACCCTCCCTCTCAGGTCCTGATCTGCCTTCCCCTTCTAACCTCATGTCCTCACTCCCTCAAGTAGCACGGCAGCGGCGGACCAGGCTATAAAAAAAGAACACACGAGGGCATCCAACGGGCTATGGTCATATTCACCGTTCCTTTCATTGCAACGTTGGCAGCTGCCCTGGCGTCTTGGAGACAGTCGACGGAGACGCCAGCTTTTTTCTTTGCTTCATCACGCCCCCAGGAAGACCCAGCAGCATTTTGACAACTTGGGTCATGTGACAACGAAACGTGCTACATCATCTGTCACGTGATGGGGTCATGTGACACTCCTCGGCCCCTTCAAAACCGGAGAGGGAACGCTCATTCAGTGCTTCACAGCTGACCCAATCAGGCACTGTTCGGCGTCTTCCTGTCTCCACATCTGGACTCTGGACTACGGACTGCTCTTCTTGGATTTCCCTGTCAAAACCTCGGATACTGTTTTGCTCTGCTGTTTCAGGACCTTTTGGACTGTGTTTTGGATTCCTTTGGATTACCCCTGGTTTCAACGAACTTGACTGGCTTTTGACCTTGGAACTCTTAATGGACTGTTTTCAGATTTCCTCTTCTGTTACCTTTCGAAGTGCCCCCTCCATACAGGATTTGCAGTGCCAAATTCCGCAGCAACCTTCCAGCACTGTGCCTACCCGCTGCCGCTTGCTCCACACTGCAGCCACAGGGAACACCTCCATTTCATCTGTGCTCTTTCTGCCTCCAGACCCCTTTGTACCCATTGCTTGCTTTGCAGTGGTCGGGGGTTCACCGGTGTTCCTGGTTCCTGCCGTTCTTTGGCACTGAAATACCTGTGGCCTCAAGGATCGCTCAGGAAGTTATTTGTACCTTTCTGAGAGGAACTTGTGGACAGAGGCCCCATAATCTTCACGACCATCAAGTCATAACAGGTCCTCTTATTCGCGGTCAAAAGTGGTGAGCTTGGCTATCCGGCCGCCGGGGTGGTTGGCACAGGCGATTTGACCAAGAGACGTCTTTGGAAGGCAAAAAGGGCGAACTGGTTGATCCCACCAGCTCAGGGGAAGAAGATCTTCTCTTGTCATTGGGAAAGTGGTGAGGTAGTTGCAGCAGGGCTTCACCGGTGGTGTCGTCGTTGCAGATGGCTCAGCTTCTTCCCTCTTCGGATTCTTAGGTCCTGTGGCGACTTCTGAAGTTCCAGTCCCAAAGGCCCTGCTTTTATGCAGAAATACCCCCATTCATCAGCCTTTTTGTCAATCACACATGCTAAGTGGTGAGCCGGGCGGCTCACCAGTGGGCCAATCAGAGTAGAGTGTGACTTGGGTTGCCGAGGCAACGCAGTCCAGGGTGCCAATTCCCCCCTCCACCCTTCCTGTGGAACCCAGACAGAGTGGCACCATTTGGAGGGCTTCTGTGGGGAAGCCCGCCAAAATAGTGGAACACAGGGCTCGACCTTGGTGAGAGTTACAGAGACGGACACAAACAACATTTTAGAATTGAGTTCTGGCAAAAAGACCCAACCGGTGATTTAATATTAAATAAATAAACCGGCGGTATCTTTAACATTGCACCAAAAAGTGGTGCGTTTAAAATCAATGGGAAAATCCCATAGAGAATATTCCGGAGGAATATTTCGCGTGGTAACCACTGCCACCAGCCAGAAACTCGACGAGGGGGGACGGGACAGTGCCCCCTCGAAAACAGACCCAGGGGCAATCGAATTACCCCTTACCAGTACTTCCACAATATGATGGTTTGTACTGGTTCTGTTCACAATTTTGGACTAGTATGGTGACTTTACATGCCCTGGGAGACAGTAGTCAGTCCCAGGGTATGGAGTCTATGTTTGGGGGTCACTGTGACACCCCTGTGGTACTGCAGTGAGGGTGCTGTGTACCACACATACAGAAAAACAGATGATACCCTATGGAGTAAAAAAGAAACCCCATAGCCCATAAGCACATAACAAGTCAAGGACATACCTCAAATCATGTCTAAGAGTGGGAGTAAAAGAGTCTCACTCTTAGCAGGAGAAAAAAACAAACCTCAAAAATCCAGCAAAGCTGCTGGGGGACTCACTAGGTTTGGGAAATTAGCCTTATAAGAGAATTCTCCCTAACACCATGCGAAGGCAGCTGCTACCCGATCCTAATCCTTGGGGTGGTATAATGAGGGAGGAACACATGGGAGGAGATGGCTGTCAAGGGGAAGTGGTGATTCCTTTGGGATTCATCTTCTTGAGGGGATGAGATTCCTATAATTCCCAAATATGTAATGACATTCTGTCATTGCACAAGTCTCTCCCATGAAAGTATCCAAAGAGCATGCTATCAAAAGTCCTTTAGACAGAATAAGGTTTCTCCAGCATGGGGTCTAGCATGGATTCACATGCTCATGAATATTCCCCGTCGTCAGGCCAGGAATCCTTGGTAAAGAAAAAAATCAGTATCAGTTTCGTTTCTGATCTGTCTTTCTCAGTAATAACCAATCACTAGTCTCTGGGTCATACTGCCCCCAGCCAATGACTGCCCTCTCCCTAAGCCCCGCCTCTGGCAGCCATCCTCAGATTTTTACCGCACACTCAAGTGTTGGTAGTCCCCGTGTTTAGCTCTCGAGCTTTTGCTGCGTTTTCGTGCTTTTTCAAAGAGAATTTCTCATTTTTTGGTCAAATAGAGCCTCAAGCTCCACCGTCTCTACATCCGATTAACGGGGATCCGTGTCAGATTTTTCTACGCCCCTCAAGGGTGAAGATTTCGTTGAGTTATGCTTCTTGGAGGAGTCCAGGAGTTTCTGCGGCATACCCGAACATGGCCCAGGAGAAAGGGAGCTTGACGCCCGGAAAGCTGTTCAGGGTTTGCCCTGGATGCCAGCTGCAGAATGTCTTCAAGGAGGACGAGCACTCGAAATGTCTCTACTGCCTTCATGAGGACAAAACGCACGTGGAGAAGGACTGTGCGTTTTGCGGGAACATGTAGGAACGGACCATCAGGGACCGACATCTTCGTCTGTCCAACTGGCTGGAAGGAAAGAGCCCGTCAAGTGAGAAGAAGAAGAAGTCTGAGCGGTCTTCTAAGTCCTGTGAGGGCGCCCCGGCGACGGGAGCCCAACAGGAGGCAAAGCACTGCGAGTCCGCGGGCACCGGGAGCGCCGAACGGTCGGGCTCCTCGGCTGCCAGGCAGGGCGCTTCCTCCCCAGCGCCATCAACCACGAACCAACGCTCTGGCTCAGGGAAGAGGAAGGCCGAGAACCCGGCGAAGCTTCTGGAGAGGCCCCGGTCGAGCTCAAAGGATCCGGCCGAGGGGGAGTGAGGCGGTGACCCTCCCCCCAAGGTGAGGGCCACAGGCCCACATAAGGTGGCGAAGGCCTTGATTCACCCGGCCAAGGCCTCTATCGAGGAAGTCGCGGCAGCCCTTGCGCAGCCTGTGGAGGCTACACCAGTGGAGGCGACCTTGGGGCCTAGAGTCTCCCTGCCTCTGCGGAGGGAAGCCTCTTTCAGACCCATTGAAAAGACCCCTGTGAAGACCCCGGTGGAAAAAGAGGGGGCCATTGTGGACACGGACACATCATCCGAGGAGGAGCTGGTAGAAGTCTTAGAGGGCCTTGACGAGGGTGTTGAAGAGGCCCGTTCCCACAGGAGGGATCCCGACGAAGGCGACAGCGGCACCGGCGAGGGTCCTAGTCACCCGTCGCTTCCGGAGCCGCAGGACAACTCGCCGGCCATTTTGTTGGCAATACAAGCGTTATGTTCAGAGATAAAGACGAGATTGCCCTTGCCACCGACGGAGGAACCGGAACCAGGCTCGGCAGAGGAGCCAGAGCCAGGCCCGAGGGGAAGCCGCCCGAACAAGAGAAGACAGATCCATCCAGCCCCGCCTTTTCAGCCCTCGCGGCCTACTCAACCTTTGCCCACGTCCCCCGTCCCTGGGGATGACACGGGAACGGACACGGCCACGACGGGTATAGACGACGACGGCGGGGACGACGGGACGGAGCTCCGATTGCCCCCAGCCCGGGCCTCCCCACCCGACGAGATCGGATATTTCCATGCAATGATCACCAGGGCATCCGAGCGTTTTCAGCTCTGCCCCGAAGAGAAGAAGGAAGGTTTCCTTTACCAACGGCGCGAGGCCAAGAGGAAAACAGTCCTCGCTGTGCCTATGCTGGATGACATCTGGGACGAGGGCCTCACCCTTCTCAAGAACCCGTCTACGACGCCTGCCAAGAGGGTTCGGTACGAGAAGAAGTACCGGGTCCCCGACGAGGCCCCTTTGTGCCTTAGGGTACAAGTACAACCGACCCCTGACTCGGTCGTCTCAGCGGCGGCCAAGAAGAAAGCGGGGGGGCATCGGCCTCAACATCAACTTCCCCGCCAGACGGCGAAGGAAAGAAGCTGGACGCAATGGGATAACGAGTTATCTCGTCGGCGGCAACAACGATTAAGGCGGCCAACGCCCTCGCGATCATGACCTGCTACGGCAGGGAGTTATGGTACAAGATCGCCCCCCTGTTGGACTTCCTACCGGACGACAAGAGGGCCAAGGCCCTGGAGATCTTGCAAGAAGGCGAAGTGACATCAGACCACGCCATTACGATGGCAACGGACATTGCTGACACCGGTTTCCACCAACTAGGCAATGGCGTTTGCCACAGACGACGAGGGTGGCTCAAGGCAACGGATTTCCGCCAGGATGTACAAGCCAAGGTTTTGGACATGTCGTTCAACGGGAACAATCTGTTTGGGAAAACAGTGGATGAGTCCCTCCAAGCCATCAAGGCGGACACGGAGACAGCTATGGCCCTAGGCGTTCTCCGGCAACGAAGGCTGTCCTTTCGGAGCACTGGGGGCAAGCAGGGTGCCTCCAAGGGATTTGGCGGTGGCTCCTCTACGTACCGCCAAGCGGCCCGCTCCTCGTTGCAGGAAGCCTATAGAGGACGAGGCAAGTCGGGTGGACCCCGCCGTCGTCGCCAGGGAGGCCAAGGCGGCAAGGGGTCCTCCAAGCAAGATTGAACCAACCGTGGTGTCGGGCCCCCACCAAAGCACCCCGGTGGGAGGCCGGCTGACAAAGTTCGTCAGCGTGTGGGAGTCCATTTCCACCGACCGTTGGGTGCTGGACGCCCTGGCCCAGGGGCACGCCCTCGAATTTCTAAAAAAGTGCCCCCGCATTCCACCCGTGGCTAGGAAGGAAAATCACGTCCCTCAACTGCTGTTGGTGGTAAGGGTGATGCTCAAAAAAGGTGCCATCGAGCTCGTTCCGAAGAGGCTCCGGGGCTCCGGAGTATACTCAAGGTACTTCCTCGTGAAAAAGAAGACAGGAAGATGGCGCCCCATCCTGGACTTGCGACGACTGAACAAGTACATCAAGGCACAGAAGTTCCGGATGATCACCCTCCAGCACGTGCTGGGACAGCTGGAGGATGCCGATTTCCTGTTGTCGCTGGATTTGGAGGATGCGTACTTCCACATCCCCATTCTAAAAGGACACCAAAAGTTCCTCAGGTTCGTGGTCCAAGGGCGGCACTACCAGTTCAAGGCCCTCCCGTTCGGACTGAAGTCGGCACCCAGGGTGTTCACCAAGTGCCTCGCACCGGTGGCGGCATGGCTGCGCCTGCCCTACCTGGATGACTGGCTCATCCGAGCAAGGACAAGGGAGCTCACCGTAGAACACACAGCGAAGACCGTCCAGCTGCTAACGGACCTGGGATTCTCCATCAACTTTCCCAAATCCCACCTGGTCCCGTCACAAGTCGCACTGTTTCTGGGAGCCAAGCTCGACACAGTGGCGCATCTAGCCTTGCCGTTGGAGGAAAGGACGAAGGCCATCCTGGGCAAGGTGCAGCGTCTGCTGGCCACGGACGTGGCCAGGGTGAGGTCCATCAAGTCCCTCTTCGGGATGATGTCCTCCTGCATATATCTCGTGCGCCTGTGCAGGCTTCGGATGCGCCCTCTGCAAGAGTTCCTCGACGCCCGCTGGATCCAAGCGACGGGCAGGTTCGAGGACAGGATCCCGCTCAATGAGATTTTCCAATGAGGGATCCGGTGGTGGGGCACCCACGCTCATCTGACGGCGGGCTCAGACTTTCAGACCCCATCTCACCAGATAACGGTAACGATGGATGCCTCCCTGGAAGGGTGGGGAGCGCACACCGGAGAACTTCACGCGAGAGGCCTTTGGCTCCCGGAGGAGAAGCCGCTCCACATCAACATCCTGGAGCTCGGTGCAGTGTTCTGGGCCGTCAGGTCCTTTCTCCCGTCCCTCAAGGGCAAGGTGGTGAGAATCTTCACCGACAACACCACCACGATGTTCTACATCCGGAAGCAGGGAGGAACCAGATCCCCAGCCCTCTCCAAGGAAGCCCAGGATCTGTGGCATTGGGCCGTCGCCCAAGGGATGTTTCTGGTGCCTTTTCATCTGGCAGGGATAAAAAACACCATTGCCGACTCACTCAGCAGGGAGCTGCGCTGGTGCCACGAGTGGGAACTACATCAGGATCAAGTGGATCGACTCTTCCGACGATGGAGAAAACTGCAGATCGACCTGTTCGCGACGGCGACGACCTCCAAGTGCCAGAGGTTCGCCAGCAGGTTTCCCCAGCCGAGGAGCACGGGCGATGCTTTCTCGTTCCCCTGGGACGGCCTGTTCCTATATGCGTTCCCTCAGTTGCCGTTGCTGCTCCAACTCGTCAACCAGCTCAACAGGTCCCGGTGCAGGATGATCCTCGTCGCACCGGCGTGGCCGAGGCAGATCTGGTTCCTGGACCTTCGGGACTTGTCAGCGTCCCCACCAGTCAAGCTGCCGACGGTCGCGGATCTTCTCTCCAGAGAAGGAGGCGCCATACTTCACCACGACCCGGAGTCGCTGAACTTGCAGGCCTGGCTCCTGCAGCACAAGAGTTTGGAGGGTACGATATCCCGGTTGACTGCAGAGAGGTTCTTGCAAAGGCCAGGGCGTCCTCAACTCTCAAATGCTACGGACATAAGTAGAAGAGGTTCTCTGTCTGGTGCTGTGCGCAGAAGATTAACCCTCTA
The DNA here is from genome assembly GCF_040938575.1 of Ambystoma mexicanum. Classification (NCBI taxonomy): domain Eukaryota; kingdom Metazoa; phylum Chordata; class Amphibia; order Caudata; family Ambystomatidae; genus Ambystoma; species Ambystoma mexicanum. Next base: position 999,813,241 of record NC_090923.1, read on the forward strand.
CGGATTACGGCCCCTCAAGTGCTGCCGTACCTACTGTCGCTGGCCAACGCTGGACTGGATCACGTCTCCATCAAGACACATCTGGCTGCGATCTCCCGATACACCAGAACCACAGGACGGGCGTCCTTGTGGTCCCATCGCCTGGTGAAGGAATTTATGAAGGGACTGTTCCGATCGTTCCCGCCGGTGAAGGCCCCCGCCCCGGCATGGAAGCTCAACGTGGTGTTGACCAGGCTCATAGGGGCGCCATTCGAGCCCCTGCATTCGGCACCGTTGAAGTTCCTGTCGTGGAAGACTGCGTTTCTTGTGGCCATCACCTCCGCACGATGAGTGTGAGAGATCCAGGCCCTATCCTGCAAGCCTCCATACTTGACTTTTCACGACACGAGGGTGGTGCTGAGGACGCACCCCTCCTTTATGCCCAAGGTGCTGTCGGACTTCCACCTCAACGAGCCCTTGGTGTTGCCTGTTTTCTTTCTGTCGCCTTCATCGCCGGCCGAGAGGACTTTGCACTCGCTGGATGTGGCTAGAGCGCTGAAGATCTACGTGGACCGCACAAAGAGTTTTCGGAAGACATCACAGCTATTTGTGAACTTTGGACCTGTGAATCAAGGGAAGGCTCTCTCGAAGGCTTCCATTTCCAGATGGCTCTCCGGCTGCATCATGCACTGTCATCGGTTGGCAAACTGACCGTTGCCTGGCCGTCCGAGAGCCCACTCGACCAGAGCGATCGCTGCTACTACGTCGTTCCTGTCTGGTTTGCCCCTGCTGGACACCTGCAGGGCTGCTACGTGGAGGTCGACTCACACCTTCACGAGATTCTACTGTGTCGATCGGGACTCCAGGGAGGAGTCCAGGGTCGGCCAAGCAGTGCTGCGCAACCTGTTCGCCTGAAGGTGGGCCTGGTGAGGAGGTAAGAGTTGCTTAATGTTGAGTTTATGTAATGCTTAATGTTCAGCCTTTTGCCACCTCCTGTGGTTGTGCATGTGTGTACTGCTATGTATTCTTGTATTCATGAGCATGTGAATCCATGCCAGACCCCATGCTGGAGAAGGAAGAAGTTACTTACCTGTAACTGTTGTTCTCCAGCATGGGTCTGGCATGGATTCACATGCGAACCCTCCCTCCTACCCCTCTGCGGCTCTTCACTTGGTCATACTGCCACTTTTTGTGCTACCAAATCTGAGGATGGCTGCCAGAGGTGGGGCTTAGGGAGAGGGCAGTCATTGGCTGGGGGCAGTATGACCCAGAGACCCGTGATTGGTTACTACTGAGAAAGACAGATCAGAAACGTAACTGATACTGATTTTTTCTTTACCGAGGATTCTCGGCCTGACGACGGGGAATATTCATGAGCATGTGAATCCATGCCAGACCCATGCTGGAGAACAACAGTTACAGGTAAGTAACTTGTTCCTTGTGCCTTGGGAGTTCAGGAATTAAATGTAACATCCTCTAATTGTCATAATTCTGCCTTTTGGAAGGGGTCCTCACTGCAATGTTAAATCACAAACCCTTTTCATGACATCCCCTAACTCTGACAACTCTCAAATCACAAAGCAGTCAACACTAACTAAATATCAAAAGACCAAAGCCACTATGGACTTCAGGATCCATAATGCTTGTGGTACTGGGACGAGGAAAAAGGGCTCAGAGCTAGTAAGGATCAAAGGTGTTCTTAACCAGAATGTGCGGTCTAGTTGTTGCAGATCAAAATACCTAAGTGGAACATTTAAACTCAGGAATTAGTTGCAGCTGGGAAGGAGAGATGCAGAAGGAGTAGTAGAGGCAGATGTAGTCAAGAATGCTGTGATTGCTGCAGAAGGAAGAATGCCAACTGATGCCGACGTGAGACATTGCAGAGTATGTGCGTTGGAAAGAGAAGCCCAGTGGAGGGGCAGACGTGCTCCACACCCAGCTTTTGGCACTTCGGTAAGAGAGAGATTGCAGAAGATCCACAGAGCTGTCGGAGCTCCATGTAAGAGCTGCACAGTTTTCCAAAAGTACGCGGAGCTGGCAACAGAACGTGCAGGATGCAGGACGTCCGCCTCAGCAGCTGACAGCAAAGCAGAGACGCCAAGGAAAACCGTTGAGTTGGCCTAAGGGACAAGGTGACCCAGGGGCACTCAGAGCAGGACAATTGATGGTAAACACTAATTTTGAATACAAAACAAGTAAAGTGCAGAGGCAACAAGGGCGTAAGTCAGGGCAGAGTCTGAGGAGCTGTGGAGAGTGGAGCGGAAAAGTCTGTTTGCTCTGTCTATCGTTCGCTGTGGGTGTGTCTGCCTACAAAGACTCATTCCCCCCGCGGAGCGGGCGCGGAGTCAGGGCAGAGTCTGAGGAGCTGTGGAGAGTGGAGCGGAAAAGTCTGTTTGCTCTGTCTATCGTTCGCTGTGGGTGTGTCCTCCTACAAAGACTCATTCCCCCCGCGGAGCGGGCGCGGAGTCAGGGCAGAGTCTGAGGAGCTGTGGAGAGTGGAGCGGAAAAGTCTGTTTGCTCTGTCTATCGTTCGCTGTGGGTGTGTCTGCCTACAAAGACTCATTCCCCCCGCGGAGCGGGCGCGGAGTTAGGGCAGAGTCTGAGGAGCTGTGGAGAGTGGAGCGGAAAAGTCTGTTTGCTCTGTCTATCGTTCGCTGTGGGTGTGTCTGCCTACAAAGACTCATTCCCCCCGCGGAGCGGGCGCGGAGTCAGGGCAGAGTCTGAGGAGTCAGAGGATTGGAGGAGTGGAGGGGTGTAGCCCTCTTGGTCTGACACCCATTTTTGTGGTCACAGCCTCAGCGTGAGAATGCGCGAAACTCGCGCTCAACGAAAATTGATCTCTCCAAGATCGACAGCAAAGACTGTTTCTGGTGATAGCCCTTGGGACCTTGCCGTGCACACACCGTCTCGAGGTGCGGCTAGTGCGGCAGCAGCCACATCACCATCACCATCAAGACTATGCTTATCTGCACGGGCTGCACCGATGCCAGAGGTGAGTGTTTCCCAGCATAAACACTGTGCTACACACAGTAACTGTAACTGTATCTGCAAACGCGTTGAGACACTTCAAACCCCCGTCACCTGTATACATCCATCATTGTCCGCTACCTTGTTGAGTGTCGAGGAGGCCGGCTGGTCTTGTGGGTCCGATGTGCGTATTGACGCTACTGACTGCGGCGACGTTGGCAACGTGGACGGCGAAGCCTCCGTTGCTGCTTTGGAGGTCCCCGCCCTCGCCGGATGCCTGGAGCCGCCCGGGGTCGGAATGGTCGCCCCGTGTGAAGCAGAGTTTGCTGGGCGGGCGGAGGGATCGTCTCTGCCTGTTACAAAGGGCGCTGTCTTGCGGCAGCCCTGCTTGAGCAGAGAGCTATGTGTACCTGGCGGGGTCTGCTTTTCGGACGCCGTGGCCGTTTCGAGTGACTCGCAGTTGGGTTCCGGGATTCCTCTCAAGCCTCCCGGAACTATTAGTCCAACTGCTAATGGACAGATAAACATAATTCATGAGTCACCTCGATCCGGGTTCTATAGTGCCTTGGCCTCACCTGGAAACCCCGACATCTCTGCAGCACACAACAGCAAAGAGGACTTTTCATTTGGAGAACCAGGTGTACTTTTTAGTGAAGTCATGTGTGGGACCAAGGTGCCCGTGTGTCTTGCAGCACGACAAGTTGAAGAGAGGGGTTCTGATCTAGGCCTGAATAATGTCTTGAGTGGCGCCTCGCCTCTTTTTACACCGAGCTCTGCCACTGCCAAACCCATAATAGGAGCTGAGAGAAGAAACTCATTTGAGGTAGGTAACAAACTGCTACTGGCCCTTACTCGTTTAAACAAAGAAAGAGCCGCTAAAAACAATACAAACGGTAACCTGGCTGTAAAGGACCCCGCAAAAAATCATTCTGGCTCGGGGGTGTGTTTCTCTACCACGCAACCCATATTGCTCACCTTGAGGTCAAGCTCATTGCATAAACGAAGGAGGATTGGGGGAGCATATCCCCCAGTTTGAGCTGCTCGCAAAATAAGAAACTTAAAAGAAGTTCGACAGAGCCTAGCAACGCAATGGGGACACCAGCTACAGTCTTAACGCCAAGGCTTGCTAATGAAGATACCGCTTGTACAACGGATTCCTTATCTGATCAAAGTTCAACGGATTCATCCATAATGGAACGACCATACCCCAAGATTCGACGATCGGCACACCGCGGTAGGCGAATGCCACCACTTGACTCCATAAATACAGAAGGTCCCAGAACTGTTCAGTACACTAAGGACCTACAAGCAACTATAATCTCCTCTATGGCCATCTCCATTGCACCTTTCATCAAAATGTATGAGAATCTTAATGACAACATAAAAGAGCTTTCTACGGTGGTTACTGCCATGAATCACAAATTGGAGAGCATGGGAAACAAAAACCTCCACTGTAAGGAAGTGCTACAAGAGCTACACAAAAAAACAGATTGGGCGCTCGAAACATTATCAGATCACGCCAAAAATGCAAATTTAGACAAAAAACTTTTAGCTGAAGTAGCTAAAGAAGCGCGGAGTATCTTTCAACAGCAAAAAAAAAGAACACGGCTACCAGGGGGTAGGCTCCCCCCATGCTGAAATACAGGCGAATCAGTCACAGGTCATGTCAGTATCCTCATGTAGCACCAAAAGATGTACACTAACTAACCCACCTGAGAACGAAGATAGAAGCGACAACACTACTGCTGCTAACATATTATGCGGGCCTGCCAACGAGCAAAAAGAGCCTACTTTAAGCAATAAGGAAACCCCAGAGTATACTGTGCCTTGTATCGCCACTGCAAATTCAATAGATCTTACCTTGTCACCTGAGACAACGGAGAAACTTAGGAGACCGCCCACAAATCCGCAGGTTGCCACCACCGCGGTAGAAGAATGCCAGCTTAGTACTCCATTTGCAACTGCTCTAAAAGAGAGCCAAGCAGTTACGAACTTGGCATTACAAAATCCCCAAGAAGCATCAACCTCCAAGCTGACTCCTAATCAAGATTCGACTTGTTCACAACCGCAAGCGATGTTTCCACCTTCAAGGGCAAATCATGTGTCTGCAATATACGACATCTTTAAGAAACCAATTGCTGCACAAAACCCTCCCGCACCCAACAAACAAACCACAGGTGGTTCACACAAAAAATCTAAAAACCAACCCGCAAGGAAGGCGAGAAGAGGAATCAACGCTCGAAGATTTTTACGTAACATCAAAACAGTCAACGTAACCGTCAATGGAGCCATCACTAAAGACACCACTAGTAGAAATAAGATGGTCGTAAGCTCAACAAAATCTATGCCATTAGATCTCAAAGAGACATCAAATTGTGTTAGTGATAGTTCCGACGATTTACTGAATGTATCTGTGTATGATGAGGAAGAAGTTACCGTCAGAGAAAGGTCTGTGGTATTTCCGGAGGGTGGACTCAAATTAGGTTCGGCTGCACCTACCTATAATGATTCAGACGTGCCTGACATTACATCCCAGGAAGAAGTCAAGAGCCCTTGTACCTCATTTTTGAAGCTCAGGCAACATAGGCCTACTAACGAGAAAGCGTTTGAAGGAATGTCTAGAATCTGCAAATTGATTAAAACAACCTCGGTGCAGAACACAGATGATGTTCTGCAGAGTACCCGCTTTGTGACCCTGGATGAAAAAAGACGGATGCTTGATGCCAAACTCCGTACAAAGGGCCCATTTCTAGGCCCGCAGGTCGGGACTGAACCATCTACCGTGGCCAAAGTGTTGCAAGCTTCTACACGCCCGACACAGGTTGCACCTATCAAGGCTCATACAGTGAGCAAATCTGGGTTCAAAATGCCTATGCCTACAGATAAAAACAAAAATCAAACAGAGCGGGTGAACCGATTTACTAAACAACCTCAAAAACCAATGACAAAGGAGAAAACACATCAAACAGAGACGCGGCAAGCATCTCACCGCCTAATACTGGAACGCATAGAATCTTCTGATGACCTGATACTAAACCGATTTAACGTGCTGCGGCTGTGTCAGCTGATTCCCAGTCTTCGTGCGATAACTTCTGAAGACCTAAAAATTGTGGAAAACAGCACCGAGAATCAACCAAAGGAAAGCCAAGTGTTTAGTCCTCCGAGAATATGGGACTCAGCAGCTTCTCCACATGGGTGTGATCAGATAAGAATTACAGTTAATGGAATGGTAAATTCATCAACCACACGAGACAATGAAAGGAATCCTGCCATCACAGCAAACAAATGCGATGATTGGTCCTGGTTGGCTAAAACCTTAAACACTGAACCGATGGCATAATGCCAGGAACCGAGAAGTACCAATATATGTAATATAGGTTCTTGGAATACCAGAGGCTTTATGCATCTATTTGAAACAACATGGGCCTCAGAATTGGACATCCTGTGTTTACAAGAAACATGGCTCTCTCAAAGTCCGTTGTTGGAAGGATTCGAAATAGCTATTAATCCCGCTATAAAACAAACACAGGGAAGGCCGATGGCTGGACTCCTCTTGGCTGTGAGGAAAGGCGTTGGATTTCGGATCCTCAACTCATATAACCCTTCACCATTTATTCAGGTCTCTGCCGTTGGTGTTTACCAGAAAGAAACAAACAAGGAAGCTTGCTTGTACATTATCAACTGATACTGGAACCACAAACGCAATGAAGAGCGTACTTTTATCGATACTGTAACAACGTTGATCGATGATTTACTCACAAAGGAGCAACCGATAGATTTAATTGTATGTGGAGATCTAAATTTTGTCTGTATTCCAGATATTGCACAAACTGATGAAAATAAGAGAGGCAATTGCAAACGCGAACAAGCTGCAGCTCAATGGTGTCTGGAACTAGATCTTAGAGGCTTGCACATGCTCAATGGACAAACGGTTGGTGATATTCCGGCATGCCCTACGTGGAGAAGAAACGATCAAAAATCGGTCATTGATTACATATTTGTGACTGAAAATATCCACAAGAGAGCAACAAAACTGGAAGTCATTAAAATGCAACACAGTGATCACGACATGGTAAAATTATCAATTCACCAGCCTTGTGTGAGCGAGCAGATCTGTTGGCCGTTTGCGGTGTGCACCGGGACTAATAGAATACGTCTAAATCTCTTGGATTCAGAAGTAGCGGCTATCTCTAATGCCTTTCAACACACTGTTAAATCTCTGGAATATCAAAACCTTCTGTCAAATTTTGAGGAACATAAACGTAAGCAAAAACACGCCGAGTTTCGCCCAAAACATAAATTCGACGTTTCTATTCTGCAACGCAAAAGAGAGATGAGACAAGAACTAAGAAAACTTAAAGGTCCATATACCGACAACATGAAAGAGAGTAAAAGAGTGATCAAGGCCAAATACCGAAACTGGCTTAAATCGCATGCAGCTATTATGCTTCAAAACGACTCAGAAGAGATGCTGCAAAGAATGGCTGGTAAAAACTCAGCAGCATACTGGAAACTGATAAATAACACTATGGCTCCACAGCAAGCCCTTCAAGCCATAGCAGTAACTGAAGCTGAGTGGTCGACCTTCTTTAAAGAACTTTTTGGCAGTGACAAACCCGTACCATCTTGGGTACCTACGACGTCAAACAAGTGGGACCTAGCGTTTGAGAGAAGTGACATTTTGGATATAATCAAAAATGTGCACGACTCTAGAGCGCCCGGCCCTGACGGCCTAACAAATTATACACTGAAAAAAACTCCAGCGTTATGGACAGACTTTTGTGTTACTCTGTTTGACTGAGTCATTGCGAGTCGATCAACTCCAAAGTCTTGGAAATGCGCTGTAGTGGTCCCAATCTTTAAAAAGGGAGACCGTCTAAATCCAAAAAACTACCGGCCCATAGCTCTGCTTGACGTGTTGGGAAAGATTTATGCCACCCTTTTGCAACAGAAACTGTTAAAATGGGCTAAAGATCATAACCATGTAGACCCCAGACAAGCAGGGTTTGTAAAGGGAGTTGGATGCGGCTTGAACCTATTGATATTGAACCTCATAAAGATGGAAGCAATCAGAACTAACACAAAGATCTATTTGGCTCTGATAGATTTGTCCAATGCGTTTGACAGCATAGACAGAGAGCTGTTATGGGAGAAACTCACTAGATGGAACTGCCCTCTAAGTCTAGTGGAAGCGATTCGTGAACTACACACGGATACCACTATCCAGATCCGCTTGGACACCAAAGGCACGTTATCTGCCCCCATCAGTACACAGAAGGGAGTGAAACAAGGCTGCCCTTTGGCAGCCAGTATTTTCAACCTCTTTATATCTGATATAAATGAGGCATTCACTGGTGTAACAACATTTCCTCCGAAACTACATGGCTCGCCGATCAACTATTTGGTCTACGCTGACGATCTTATTCTAGTCGATCTGACTCCTATAGGTCTTCAGAGGAAACTAAATTGTCTCGACAGTTATACCACAGATAACGGCCTTCGAATCAACAAACAAAAATGCGAAATTCTAATTTTGGAGAAACTGCAAGGCCGCAGCATTCGACGGAAAAAGAACAGATGGTGTCTTGGTAACGAACAGCTTCAGACTGTAAAAAACTCGACATACTTGGGTATGAAGATCAGTGCCAGTAGAAACGATGCACCATGGGCAGAATTGGCAAAGAGCAAATGCCGACAGATGGCTTGTCAAGCGATTCTAATTAACAAAAAATTTGGAAAGTTCTCCCTAAAACCAGTAATTGAATTTTACCAACAAAAAGTGGTACCCGCCTTAATCTATGGCGGTGAAAACGCATTTGGTTGTCCAAGTGACCTGTGGAACTCACTTGAAAATAAATTCTGGATGCGAGTTCTACAGCTTCCCAAAGGTACCTCGACGGTTTGTCTCCGATATGAATTGGGCCTCATTTCAATAAACGCAAGAGTCAGCTGGAATCTATTGAATCTCTTTAGGAAAACACTGTTAAAAAATCCAGCGATCCAATTTCAAATATTACACAGGCCGGATACTGCTAAAGAACATACGATTTTATTTCAATGGAATCTCCTTTGTGAAACACTTTTAAAGGAGTTTGATATTCCTGTCACAATGTTATCTGAGAATCCCGAGTTGGTAAAAACTAAAATCTGGAGAGCTGACTGGATTAAAACCTGCGACTTAAGAGTTAATTCAACTCTAATGCAAGAGGTCCCAGAGGCACACCTACCTAACCCTTTTTCCAGATCATCATGCAAGATCACTATATATGCATTTTAGGCTAAACATGCTAAAAACAAAGGAGCGTATGAGCAGCTGGGCGAAGTGCGCGAACATCGACCTAAGGTGCAGTTTCTGTAACAAGGATAAGAAGACCTTAAAACATCTAACACTGTTCTGCCAATTATTTCAACATCAAAGGCAAATCCACTTTGGAGAGCTGAATAATGAGCATCTACATATGACGGCTGATGACTGGTGGGCAGCTTTATTCGAGGGATCCAACAGAGCAGTTTTATTTGCACTAATAAATTTTCTTTGTGTAGTAAAAGGACGCCTGGACGACCAATAAGCAAATCTGGTGCAAGTAAAGTCTTGAACTCTCTGGTAGCTGTCATGATACTATCCCTCAATATGACACGATGGAAGTGTTAAAAGAGTTGTTAAGACGAAATGGTGGAGGGAGAGAGGGAGGGAAACAAAACAAAAAGATTCACTTGTGATGTTTTTTTTTTTGTTTTTGTGTTGTTTGCTTAGTTAGCTTTTTTTTAAAGGTTGAACAAACCAATAAAAATAAAAAAAAAAAAAAAATTCCCCTTATATGGGACACCAACTGGGGGAAACCTGTAACCCGCATTTTCAACAGCCGAGAGGCCATAGAGGAACAGTACAGAGGTGACAAGGGCACAGCTGCCCTTATATGGTACACCAACTGGGGGAAACCTGTAACCTGCATTGCCAACAGCCCAGAGGCTCAAAAGAAGTAGTAAAGAGGCAGCATGGAGATAATTATCCTTTCTTGAATTACCAGTTTGTGGAAATCTGGAACCCACATTGCAAAGAGTCAGAGTCAAGAGACTATAAAAAGAGGCAGCCATTGTTCAGCCCTCCTCACATGGGATACTGGAGCAGAGAATCTTGGAACAAATATTGCCACTAAGATCTATGGTAGTTGTAGGAGTTTTCTTCCTGGCAGGAGAGTTGTGAGGAGTCGGAAATGAGAGGCAAACAACTTTTGGATGATTTCTCAGATTGTGATATTTTATTAAATAATAAGTTTTAACAAAACCTCACGCTCCCTACCCTGATGAGGATTTCCCTGCCTATCCAAGACTACAGGAAACACTTAACAAGGGATATCTAGCCTTCACACTTAGACATAAAATATACAAAGAAAATATATACCAATTCAAAACAATGTCAGTAATTGTACTTCTAATATAGTCACACTCCCTGTTGGTAACCTGGGCGAGATCCCCTTCCTCAGGTTTCAGGTTAGTTTTAGTTCCAGTGTTCAACAAAAAGAAACAAGGAAATCCGGCTTGACAATTAAGTTTCAGTTCAGTTCTCCACTCGTTCACTGGGCCTCATTACGACCCTGGCGGTAAGGGGTTAGCGCCAGCGTTAGCTGCGCCGACCCCTTACCGCCAATTACGAGTTCCCTTTCCGCCATGGCGGTTTTTACACCTGCTTTTAGCGGGTGTAAAAAACCATGGCGGTAAGGGAACTTGGTGTTAATTACGCCACCGTAATTTACGGTGGCGTAATTAACGCCTTCCCCACTCCCATTATGCCCTATGGGGCAAAAATGGGAATGGGGAAGGGGTAAATGGGGATTGGGGATTTACCGCCCCGCCAAGGTCGGAATGGGGCGGTAAATCCCCTTACCGCCATGGCGTTAACGTAGTTAGCACCATGGCGGTAAAGTCACGGCCCTGGCGGTAACTTACCGCCAGGGTCGTAATGAGGCCCATGTCAAAAAAAAAGTCTGTAAACCAATGTTCAAACAACCAAAACGTTTCTGTTCTCCCTTGAACATTGATTTTCCACTTCGTTAAATAGCATCCGGGATGTTCCAAGTCAAGATGTTTTTGTGTGCTGCAGAGCTTGGACTGCTTCTGGCTTCTTTTGAACATACAACCCTCTTCGGTAAAGGTGTCTTCGGTCCTGCCACGCCATCACGGAGCTCCTCTCACTCATGGGACCCTCGGCTGCATAACTCCTTTCTGCCACGGTCTCCTGCACGTTTCCTGCTGTGCAATCTCTGCAATCAGGTTCACATGAGGAAAAGCATTCTTTCTTCATGCCTTCGACTGCGCAACCTCTGCACTTCAGATTTTGGGGAAACAGGACCCTCTCAGGACAGACAGTTGGAATCTGCTTGGTTAAATTACTGGTGTCCCTTCTGTTCACCTTTTTCTTCTTGGATTACAAAAATCGTGAGGGGGGCTTTTAAGCCTCTCTGTGTCCCTCAGGTGGGGGTCATTAAGCTTAACAGGCTGACTACTACTGCAAATTGCTCTTCAGCCCTCTTCCTCATCCCAGTACTTAGGGGATTATGGCACTGGTAGTCCCACACAAACAAAATTAGGTTTTCTTTTTCACTTATTATTTTTAAATGCATATTTATTTTTCTTGAATGCGTTTAAAGAGGAAGCATTCAAGTTTACTTGAAAAGATGTATGCAGTTTGTTTAAGCCGATATTTATAGGTTTCCTTTCGCTGTACTTTTGGGAGTAAGGGGGACTTTTAATCTTAGAAGTCTCTAACATTCTTTCTTTGCTTGGGGTATGTAAAGATGTGATACCAGCTTTACCCACATCCATAGGCTTAATATGTGGTTCCAATACATCATAACAACAGTGAGCTATTACATGTTCTGGCACCTTTAAACATTCTTTCCTTTCAAGGATAAATACTGTGTCTCATCCCACTGAATCTCCTCAATGTTTTGGGCTTTGTCTCCTCCCAGGTGATCCTCGTAGTACACCACCCCAAAGGTCAGGATCAGGATGTGTCTGCCTTTACCTGGCCAACTGGGAGGAAACTTTAGGCAGGGGTTTAGTGGGGGATCCATAGGAATAATCACAGAGTACACCAGGAAAGGGACTGTAGTAGTTAGTCTTAGCAGGCGAGTATACCAGGAAAGAAGATGATCGGAAGAAGTGTGTGTGTGTGGCAAAAATATGTTGTGGAGAGAATTTGTCAACTCCATTATCATTTTTTATTAACTGTTGCATCACCAAAAGTAGTTGCTGTGCTATCCTGACAAAGGTATTTCATTTGAATTAATTATTGCTTTGCATTCTGAAGAGAACATTTGCCTTGGTTTATGAACTTGTGTTTTGAGAGAGTGAGATTTGGCTTACCAAGAAGGATACTGTGGAGAACAATAGTTGTCTTGATTTCTGAACCATTTGTCTTACCAAGAAGGATATTGTTGGAAATAGCAACTTCTTTGACTTTTAAACAGGTGTTTGTGGAAGAGGCATTACTTTATTAAGTGGAGAGACGCAAGGATGGAAAAGACATTTTGTGTTACGCTGAAGAAAACGTTTTTGAATCAGAACTGTACCGAGGGTATTCCTGAATTGATCCAGGGGACAGGAGCTTAACCCTGGTCACAAGGAGTACCTCCTAAAACCTATGGGTTGAAACTGTTAGATTGTTTTGTGAGACCAGAGACTGCCAAATATTCCTTGCATAATTTTGTTGTGTGTATAAGTGTGAGGATCAGAGACTTTTTGGACACTAGGTCACTGTTCTTTAGTTTTAGTTTGCTGTGCAGGGACATTCCTGTTAGGATAGGGAAAAAGAGGTGTTTGTCTCACCCCTTTTCATTTAATAAATTCCAAACATTGAGAAAACGATACCTTTGTTTCCATCTCACAATTCTGACCCCTCAGAGGCAGCTCCGTATTGTAAGATTCATATACACCGACAGAGTGACTTTCGAAGGGTGGTCCACCATTGTTCCATTGGCATTGTGGTAGTGCGTTTGGTGGATTGGCATTCGTCGGTGTATGATACACCAGTTTCAGCAGACTTGTAATCAGCGGTAACATGGCCGTTTCGCTTCGACCACTATTGCGACTATTTTAGGGCAGATGTTTGTTATCATCTTTGTGTTCATCTTTGCTTATTGTGAGGACACGCTCAGCTAACTTCTAGGTCAGGGAATGCAATGCAAACCATCTCTTAGCCAACATGAGACTGAACATTAAGAAGTTTGTCAGTAATTAATTTTTCCTCTATGGTGGAATTATACAGAGCAGACACACCTCCAGAGATATTTCCAGCTCAATTTAAGACATTCTGACTAGCTCTCCCAGAACATTTTTACAGAATCCTGCCACCAATGGCAGCCCCCCCCCCACATGTATAAGGTTAGCACCAGGTGATTTACAGAAAAGGCATTCACCCTTTTCTTTTGGTTATATATATTTTGGCCTTGCGTGGTTGATATAGCACCTCTTCTGGCACTTGTTTTGAATTAGCTGAAATCTGGCATTCTGGAAGACCATTTTGGTATTCTTACAGGGGCTGCTTAATTTCCTGTCTTTCAAATCTCTGTCAATGGCTGGCTGCCATTTAGTGTGGACCGCAGTCACTGCATTTTCCATAGGGCACAAAATCTAGTATAGCGTTGTTAACTTCCTTCCACTGTTAACCAACTATATAAGTGTGCTATTAACCATATGAACACCTGGTTCATGTGGCAGGTTTGGATACATTTGCACGATCTGTGCCGTATAGCCACCATATGTCAGACAATGGTCACTACTTATGTGCACTTCTCGTAAAACCTAGAAAATCTCAAAAGTATTCAGTCCTCATATAACTTCCCAGTATTACTAGGCATCAAACCATCCAAAACACAGCCCCTCAAGAAACTAGGTTTAGTAGGTGCAAATATATTACATTGTATGGTTAGTGCTCCATCTGCGCCATGTCATTCCAAACCTGTCAATGGTTTGTCTTGGCTTGGGCAATCCAGCTACCTGCCGCCTGGTTAATTGTGCATTCCTCATTTAGACAGGTGCTGTCAGAGCCCTCATTACGACAGTAACTTGATCAAAAACCCTCTCCACCAAGCAGGTGACAATCCATTCTAGTTGTGCTTCCCTGTAGTGTTCTAAAAATTCTGGAGCCACCATTCGTTCTTACAAGCAAGGGAGCTGTAATGTCCTCCTCCCAATCCTTGCTGCCTCTCCATTCCAATATGACACAAGAAGTAAAGAATCCAATGAAGAGAAGAAAGAGCAAGGAATATGCTTGGACATGCTTTGGAACAGAAACCATGTTCTACGGAGCAGATCATTTTAGCTTATATTATTCTGCCTGCCAGTGATAGGGGAAACATCAGCCAAAATTGAATAACTTTTTTTTAAAGCATGCAAGTAGGTGGACATATTTTTCTCATATGTTATTCTGGTCTGATGGGTGATAGGAACACCCAAATATTTGAGTGTCACTGGTGCATCTTGTAGCAGGGATCCTTCGAGTAGCTCTACACCCAAGCCTGGATAATGGGTGTATGATACATTTTGACTAATTTATCTTAAGTGTTGAAATCAGCCCAAATGCCTCTACTAATGCAAGCATCTCACTGAACTTTCTGTTTTGCTTTGTTTTTAATGTCATCCGCATAAAGTGAAATCACATGCCACTGATCCGCCACACTGATTCCATCCTCTGCAAACATAGCACGGAGCAGACGAGCTAATGACTCCTTTACCCAACGGCACCCAGATGGTAACAGAAGGCTGACAGACCGTGACGTGAAAGCAAGAGGTTGCGTCCATACCATCGGTCCAAGGGCTAGGTAGTAGATCCACGAGGTGAAGGCATCAAGATACAGAGATGCCCGTGCAGAAAACAAAGTAGGAGAGAGACCCCAGGAGGAACTGGCTCTGCATCGCGGTAACAGGAGAGGCGGGCGATGGGTAGGGTCTAGAAGGTAAAGAAGACAAAAACACAGTACAGATATGACGATCAGGGCTCTCCCCCTCGTGTCAGTACTTGTTAAGCGAGGCAGTCAACAGGACGTAAAGAGAAGGGGAGAGAAAACTGGGTCGGGCCGCAAACCAAGAGAGTGATATGAGCCATTTTCCTTGTGGCAGTACTTGGCAACGAAGTGAACCAAGTGGGCCTAACCAAAGAAGAAGAGAAACAAGGGTCAGGGACACAAACCAAGAGAGTGATATGAGTCATCCTCCTCGTGGCAGTATTTGGCAGCGAAGTGCACCAAGTGGGCCAAACCAAAGAAGAAGAGAATCAAGGGTCATGCCCCCAAACCAAGAGAGTGATACAAGTCACCTTCCTCGTGGCAGTACTTGGCAGGGAAGTGAACCAAGTGGGCCCAATCAAAGAAGAAGAGAAGCCAGGGTTGCGACCCTCATAACACTCAAGAGTTGGGTGTTGTAAGTGTGAAACCTAGTGAAGAGAAGACATGGGGAAGGGAGTCATTCCCCCTGGTTGTAAGAGATTGTTTTATGATTACCAGGAGATGGGAGTCATTCTTCTTGTAACGGGACCGACAGGAAGGTCCAACAGGCCTGGGGAAGGGAATCATTCCCCCAGGCAACCTTGAGACTGAGATCGAACGCCAGGAGAAGGGAGGCATTCTCCTGGCCCACTAAGAAAATATTGTGTGGCACTTTAACCATAACCCAGTAGAAGAGAGGCATTCTCCTGGGACCAGAACAGTACTGCTTCATTCTTTAGTTTATAGTGCAATGGATAGAGGTAAGTTTGCCTTGGCACAGGACAGTGGACACTTTTACTTTAACAGATATCCTGACAATCACCTTAGATCTTTAGTTGAGACAGGGAAACCCCTCTTAGGAATAGCGAAAGATATGTTTTCTCTTGCTTTATTATTTAATAAGTCTGTAGCTCCAAACATGCCATCTTTGTGTCAGAGTCCTTCTTCTGTACCCTTACAGTACTCAAACTATCAGTAGGCAACTCAGTCTCTACTAAGCTTAGTGCTGTATCCAGCTTTCCTAAACTTCTACACTTGTCTGGGGATGCACACTTAATCCAACATCTCCTGTACTTGCTCTAGATCTGTCCTGCTGTGAGTAAAGCTCTTAATAAAACTCTCGAAAAATTCTGTATGTCATCCTGCCCTTGAACAATCTCTTGTTTCAAGTTTTTGAACACCCGAATTGTGTCATGTGCTCTTTCCATATTCAGTAGTACTGCCAGTGTGCACCGACTTTGCCGCCCTCCTCATGTTTTCTGCAATATACATTTATAATTCTGTTGCCCTTAACCATAATCCATGAGCAATTCCTTCCTTTATGCTGACAGTTCTTCCTACCTAGTGTCGTCTGGAAGTACCAATCTTTCTAATGGATTTTATCCTCCCACAGATGTGATATATTTGTATCCTGCTTTGCAGTCTTGAAAACGAAATTCGACAGCAGGAGGTGCTGTGCAGCATCGTCGTTAATAGGCCTCTGCAGTTACCATTCCCGTGTCCGGACGAGACATTGATGATAGAATAAATTGTACGCACTGTGCCCTTTGCTTCAGTTCTGTTTTTCTGCATGCACAGCACACTTCCAGAGCAGTATGACTCCCTTCAGCGATGCTCTTCGACTAACGTAATACTTTCTGTGATTTATCACAATGTCTATGCTGAAAACAAACTTTAAGAGATCTGCAGACAGTGACTCAAAGATGTTGATCGTTGATCCATACAGGATTTGTCTCTGGTGCCTCGGTGGAGAACATGAAGTCGTTGAATGCGGCGCCTGCCAATCGATGACCGGTGAGGCCTTGGAGATACGGTCCAAGCTCACTGTATGTCAGTCAGTTTCCAAATCTCTGTCTTCCACACCTTTCAAAAGAAAACCTTCCGAGGGTAGGAGTTCCACCAGAGACAAATCTCCAGAAAATCCCCCAAAACACTGCAAAAATGTGAAGCAATCGAGAGTGATTGCCGCCACTGTTCTTCTTCCTCATCACAGAAGAAGACTAAGAAATTACGCCATTGTTTTTCATCTTCAGAATCCTTGCCTGACAGATGTCAGGTACGTTTTCACAAAAAGACTGCCTCTGCAGCAGAATGGGAGCATTTCCGTGAGAAAATGGTGGAAGTGTTCCATCATTCCCCAGGAGGGGGCGCAGGCGGCCCCTCCTGGTCCCTTGAAAGAGTCCAAAAAGGCTATTGATCCAACTGCGTTTTACATGATCCGCAGGGAATGAAGTAATGCTTCAACCCAGGCGCCCATAAACCTGACTCTGAAGACCTCAGATATGTTGTCTCGAGTGGCGTTGACAGCGTTGTACGCTGAAATAACATCGAAGCCGAAAGCTTCTGTGGCTTCCTCCTCGAAGGAGTGGAAGTCGAAGGGATCTTCGATGTCGACCTCAGAGTCTGCTCCGAGATTCAAAACCCAATCTAGGATGGATTTCTTCAAATCCTTTGGGTCCATCTTCGAGGAAGATAAGGAGGAAGATGATGTCATAACCTTCGGGTATGAAGTTTTGGAACTCCTAATGTTCCAGAAGATTTGATTTCCGATTAATCTCGTCTAGAACACTTAGCTTCATGTTTAAAGGAAGCCAGTGGTCTGGTTCCCTCCCCATAGGATGAATTTGACACACCAGATGTACACTCTCTCACTCAAATGCGGCCTATAGAGGATGTTCATGAACAGGATGATTGAATATTTGGGATGGGGACATCATGCAAAAGGGCATTACCCAAGATGATCTGACCGACATCTTAGATAGAGGCCCTCCTAAAGAACCTGTGCTTCCCTTCAATACAGCACTAAAAAAAAACATTTTGGAAACAACACCACTGCGGCTGTTAACAAAGATTTGGTGAAGAAGTATAGGTCTTCTTCTGTGGACCCTGATTTCCTCTCTAGGCACCCAACACCAGAGAGCTTGGTTGTACAGGCGGAAACCTCAACTTCAAAGGCCGCAACTTATCCGACCATCCATCTGGATAGGGACGATAAGATATATGCTGCTCTCACAAAAAGAGTATTTTCTGCTGGAAGCATGACATTAAAAGCCATTAATGATTCTTGTGCACTAGCAAAATACACCTATACATTGTGGAATGTAGTTGGCCAAGCTGCAGAAAACATTCCTGAAGGTGAGACGCAAAATGGATTTAACAACCTCATTAATGATGGTAAAGAGGCATCTTGTCAATCCGTCAATCCTTTTAGTCAGACCTAGATGCGTCAGACTGTGTCGGCAGATGTTTGGGCTCTAGAGCAATAATCAGGAGATTTGGTTGGCTGTGTATGTCTGGGTTTGCACCCGATCTTCAGCCAAGGCTCCTAGATATGTCCTTTGATGGGTCCAAACTATTTTGCCCAAAGGTGGACGACAACCTAGAGAAGTTATAGGCTACAAAGGCTGCAGCTAAATCTTTGGAGGCAACCATTCGCCAGCCGCAACACATGCCTGAAAATGGCGGTCCTTTCACTACTATTTCTCCTTTGGCCAAAGGGAAAGAGGTCAGACTACCCAAGAAAGTTCACACGTGGCCCTAGGGACAGTGGAGGAAAAACTGCTCAGGCAACAACCTCCTCATAGCCCTCTGCCACAGTCTCTAAAGCTCTCTGAGTGCTTTGATCACAGAAGTTCCGTGGGAGGCAGGTTGACCCAGCAACTGCAAGAATGGCATCTTATTACTTTAGATGTATGGGCACTACATACAGTGGCCCAAGGGACCATTCTCCCATTTCTGCACACACCCACAGATTGTCCTCTGAGCGAACAATCTCTTCAGGAACCAGACCCACTCTACCTACAGGAGATTCTTTCCCTGTTGGAGAAAGGTGCCAAGGAGAAGGTACCTGTGGCGAAACACAAAACCAGGGTTGGTACTCCACCTATTGCCTGGTTCCCAAGAAAGTCACAGGAAGCAGTTCTTGAGATTTCGTCTGAATGCCTTAAACACAAATGAAATGCTATGGTTACGTAAAAACAAAGAAACCGCAATCAACACTTGTCGGTTCTGCAAATCATCGGAAGTTGAGTCCTCAAAACATCTAGTAACTGCATGTCCAATGTTGACTGACCAACGCGAACTGCATCTGAATGAATTTAAACCTCAAATGTATGACCCTGATGAATGGTGGGATCATGTTGCAGCAGGCCAAAACATCAAGCTTTCCTGCAGCCTGATTAATTTTCTCGATCCAATTTTGCAACATGCCTCAACTTGAGCTACAACTTTTGTCCAAAGGAAATTGACGATTTGGTTTCTTTTGAGCTTATCAAACTTGGTCTGTTTTTTGGGAATTGGGAGGTGGATTGGATTTAATTTAATTTAATGTAACAAAAGTTTGATATTGTATATTGAACTGAAGCTTTACAATAAAATAAAAAAATAAAAAAAGTTCCCAAGAAAGACGGAGGACTGCAATCCATCCTGCATCTGAGGCACTTTAACAAGTTCCTCAGGAAGGACAAATCAAATTAAAGATGGTCACTCTTTCGCAGAACCTCCAGCCCCTTCATCTCCAGGAGTGGATGGTGTAACTTCATCTTGAGGATGCTTATTTTCATGTGCCTATACATCCCAGAAACTGAAAATACCTGAGGTATGGCATTGACAGTTCTATCAATTTCGAGATCTGCCTTTCGGGATCACCTCTGCCCTGAGGGACTTCACACCAAGTTGATGGCAGTGGCAGCAGCAAATCTGAAGTGAGTAGATATTCACATCTTTCCCTATCTAGATGATTGGCTGATCAGAGGTTCCCCCGAACACGTTCTGGAACATCTCTACCGCACCTGCCACTCCACAAACGGGGCTTCTCCCTCAATTTCCAGAAGTTCCAGATGACCCCTTCTCAGAAGTTTCAATTTATTAGTGCAGTGCACAACTCTTCCTCTTGAAAGACTTTGCCTCCCCAGTTGAGGGCTCAGCATATCTTGCTGATGTTAAAGAGATTTCAGAACACCCATTCTCTACCGGCATTCGACTTTGAGGTTTCTGGGCCTCATGGCATCCTGCATTTTTTGGTACCCAAAGTCCGTCTGGGGATGAGGTCCCTCCAGTGGGGCCTCAGATCCAAATGGTCACAGTTCTTAGGTAGGATTACAGACCTTCTTCAGGTCCCAAGCAAGGTCGCACAGGATCTCCTGTGGTGGACCTTCAAGGTGAATGTGATGATAGGGGAACCTTTTTGGCATCCTTGGCCGTAGAGAACTGTAGTCGCGGATGCTTCCCCCATGGGATGGGGAGCTCACATGAGCGATCTGGCGATGAGCAGACTTTGGTCCCATGCATTATCAAGACAACAAACCTTTTAGAGCTGAGGGTGATCAAAGTAGCACTGATAACCGTTTTGCCTTCTATCCAAGAAAAGAGTGGCCTGATAATGACAGACAACATGGTGGCCATCCATTACCTTAACAAGAGAGGAGGTATAGGGTCACTACCACTGTGCAGGGAGGCATGCAGCTCTGGTTTTGGACCCTACAAAACCGAATTTCTCTGTTGGCTGTTCGCCTAGCTGGTGAGGAGAATACGACGGTTGACGCTATGAGCAGGCAGAGCACGATCTCCCACAAGTGGGAGTTGGCTCAGGAAGTCCTTCTAGAGATGGTCGCCCTTTGAGGAACTCCTCAAGTGGATCTGTTCACGTCCAGAATCAACAAAATGTGCAACCTGTTCTGCTCCAGGGAATTTCTTCAGAGAGGTGCTCTGGCAGATGTGTTTGGGGTGGACTGGAAATGTCCACCTTCCCACCAGTCGCCGTCATCGCTCACATCATCAGGAGGTTGAGGAAGTTCAAGAAATCTGTGATCTCGATTGCTTGCGGATTGGGCCAGAAAGACATGGTACCTGGATCTCCTGGACATGTCCATCTGTCCTCCATTCCGTCTTCCCCAGAGAGTGGATCTACTCTCACAGGACGGAGGCCATCTTCTCCACCCAGAAATCAGAACACTGAATCTTCATGCCTGATTTCTGAGAGGCTGAGATGTAGAGATTGGCACCTACCGGAAGACGTTATGGAGGTGTTGTTTTCGGCCAGAAGACCAGCATCTAAAGCACTATACCGCTGCTGTTGGAACAAGTTTTGCAGCTGGTGTAGAGCTAAATATATAGATCCTTTCTCTCGGAATGCACCTGCAGTGTTGTCTTTGTTACTGCACCTAGCCCGTCTGTGGCTGCACGTGGCTACCATTAAGGGACACTTGGTGGCGTTATCCATTCTTAAACACACACCATAAAGGCTATTACTTTATGATGCCTATTGTAATACAATTCTTGAAAGGGCTGATTGTATGTATGATGAATGTATTCATCATTCCCACCGGTCCCTTTTCTGGTTCCGTCCTAGGATCTGAACTGGGTTCCTACATTTCTGATGGGACCACCTTTTGAGCCGCTTCGCTCCTGTCCTCTCAGATTACTAACCTGGAAACCATCTTATTGTTAGCCATTACATCTGCCTGTAGGTTGAGTGAGCTACAAGCTCTATCATGCAACCGCCTTTTACTGTATTCTCTAAGGAGAAGGTAGTTTTGAGGGTTCGTCCCGCCATCCGTCCCAAGGTGGTGTCTGAGGTTCATCTGACCCAGAAGATCACAGTGCCAACTTTTTATCCTCCTCACCCTTCTAAGGATAAAAAGAGGTTACAAAGGCTTCACCCGAAAAAGGGCTCTTAAATTTTAAATTTAAATTTCAAGAACAGCAAATGTCAGACAGGATGACCATGTATTTGCTACACTGGCCACAAGTTAGGTAAAGCCATGACCAAACAAACTATCACGTTGGATCATTCTATGCATTTTGGACTGCTACTCCATTGCTGGAAAAGATGACCTGAAAATCTAAGAGCCCATTCCACCAGGGTGGTGGCAGCCACTTCGGCTCTCCAGAGAGGTGTATCAGTGCAGGACATTTGCAAAGCCGCAACTTGGCCCTCACTCCATACTTTCTCAAAGCAGTACTGCTTTGTCACCTTGTCGGGCAAGGACGCTCACTTTAGAATAGTGGTTCTGCACAATTTTATGTGTTAACAAGAGTTCCGCAAAAAATCCACTTTTCCCACCTCCAATACTGCTATGGGATTCTATCAAAGATGAAGAATCCGTGGGAGGACACAATCTATTAGAATAACAAATGACTTACCCCTGGTAATTATATTTTTGAGGGATGTTCCTACCATGGAACCCTCACCACCTTCCTAGACTACCCCTTTGACTGTGGGTGCATTTTTAATTACTATTCTCTTTCATTGTTATTTATTCCTCAAGATGGCTGAGCAGAAAAAGGGACAAATAAGGAACTGAGGCAGTGGGCACAGTGATTGCTATTTATACTATCATCAATGTCACGTCCTGACGCGGGAATGATAACCATCGAGGGACATCAATGATGATGCTGCACTGCGCCCTTGCTGTCGAAAAATGTTTTGAGACTGCAAAGCAGGATATGAATATATCAAAGTTGAGGAATCCGTAGGAGGAACATCCATCAGAAAGAACATTACCAGGGGTAAGACATTTGTTTGTCTAGTTTCTCCACATATTTTGCCCTATTTGGGAGGCTGCACCTTTGCTGTCAAGGCTTCGACTCTCCGGAACTCTTTACCCTTTCCAATTCGGGCTACTTCATTTTCAGGAGACACTTGACGACCTGGCTGTTCCCTAGGGTTTGACTTTTTACTGGTGGCCCACATCTGAGACCTTGATGTCTCGTCTGAGACGGTTTGTTGCGCTTAACAAGATTTCTACCTACCTACCTATGTGCCGAGTGCAGCTAGTAGTCTACATAACCAACAGCAAACAGGCATACATTTGCTACTGTTGTCTCGAGTGCTTCTCACATTCAGTGAGCTATTACTGAATTCAAAATAATCATGGATATGGATTTCACAAACAAAGTGGTCGTAACCATCCTGACAGGCAGTCTTCAAATTCGGCTACTCAGTGTAACCCAGAGTCTTCCAAGTTATCCCTCAAAAGCATACGATCCAACAGGGGCATGTGTAGGCACTCTGCTGAACTGAACATGCAAAGATTACTACTTTGTGTAAAAGAAAACCTATATGAAAATGTATTTATGTGTACTGGACCAAAACAATAGCCACCCCTGTTGCCATTGAAGCGACACCAAGGTTCAACTAAGTCAAATGCATTAATAACCCATTCAATGCTGCACAAAGTGGTCTACCTCTAGTACGAGATGTGTACAAGTGCCATCCATGATGGAATCCAAGCCGCCACACCCATATCAAATCATAAACAAGGAAGTTGCCCAGGAGCTTGGCCACTTTTCCAAAGAATCTCCATCGTCTATGTTTGGGGTATATGTGCAAAGTCACCCGAACAGCAAACCTGACATATCTCTCATCATCATCATTTTCTGATAACGTAAATAGTTTTAGAGTTGCCTTTTCCACTTTCATTCCAACTTTTCATGCGTCAATACAACCAGATCTTGTGCCTTTTTACCATGCCATTGATGCCGTGACTTTTAAAGAGTAGTGTTGTGGATAACACATTACCATCCAAAACGAGCAGAAATAGTATGCCTCTTATTACCACCCCAGAATCGCAAACACTGCAATCCCTCCACTATCCGGTATTTTTACAGAATATCCAACAAAATGTGTTTATTTACTGCTTTTTTCCTGTAAAAAGTAGATGGGAGGTTTGTGTGAGGTAATATTGGTTGGGGAAGAGCAGTGGAGAGAAAGAGCATTGGAGAGGGTCTACACATGCATTTTGAAGGGGAAAAATGATAATAAATGTGTGGAAAAGATGACCTGAAAATCTAAGACCCCATTCCACCAGGCTGGTGGCAGCCACTTTGGCTCTTCAGAGAGGTGTACCAGTGCAGGACATTTGCAAAGCCGCAACTTGGCCCTCACTCCATACTTTCTCAAAGTATTACTGCTTGGTCGTCACCATGTCGGGCAAGGAAACTCATTGGCCCTCATTACGACCCTGGCGGAAAGCGACTGACCGGAGCGCCACAGCGTAAATAGCGTTTCCGCCATTGCACGAAGGAGCAAAGTGCGGCCCATTCCGACCCATCGGGCACGAGCACCACGGCATGGCGGAAGTGCAAAGTCCGCGATGGCGGAAATGACCCCAAAACGGCCCACACCGCCGCCGTACGGCGCCCCAGGTGCAATACCGCCACCCCTCTTAGCGGTCACCGCAGTGTGCGCCTACCGGAAAGTACGGTGGCCGGAAATATACGGAAACGGAAGTTAAAACATGGGCCCGGAACGGGAAACATCCCGGCGTACACCTATAAATACACTAAAACCACACAACCACTAAAATCACTACCCTGAAACACACCCCAACCCGTCAACCACCCTAGCGAAACCAAGAAAAATGGGAAAAGTAGCGAAGAAAGCGTGCGACCGCAAGCGGCAGGTCCACTTCTCCCGTGAGGAACTCACCGTGCTAACAGAGACCCTCCAGGAGAATGCTGCCGTCGTCTTCTCCACGCAAATGACCAGGACGGCACTTGCAAACAAGAAGGCCATATGGGCCCTGGTGGCACAGCGGGTAAGTGCGGTGGGGACCGCACCCCACAGCAATGCCGCAAGCGATGGGACGACCTGCGGATACGCGTCCGCAGCATACTCTCTGCCAACCGCAACATTGCCACAGCCACCGGGGGAGGTCCTGAATCACCCATCAAGTTGACCCCCTGGGAAGAAATCTGTGCCTCCACCATCGGAATGGAGAGCATAGAGGGAGTCGGAGGGATGGAGAAAGGAGTGCAGACATCCGAAGATACAGGTAGGTGGGCCAGGAAAAACTATGCCAAATCCACACAGTCCATCCATGTGAAGTACCATGCGTCCACATAGTGCAACAGAAACACATGTCCAGGAGAACGTCCACACACATCGGCCTGATAGCGCACGTTAAAACCCACAATAAATACATAAATAATTAAAAACCCCTAATACACGCACTACACGTGCAGCAGGCACACCCTAACTGCAGGCTGCCAAACAACTGCACCCTCACTCCACACACAAATCAAAGCACCTCCAAGGGCCCGGCCCAAATCACCCTCAGGTACCACCCCAATGCATGTGACACAATGCAATTCCAATTCCCACAGACCCACCAATAACCCTCGCCCTCCTCTACTCCACCACAGGGTCCGATCCAAACGACGAGCTACAGGACACCCCTACCAGCACACCTGCAAAGAGGGCCAAGACCAACGGCCAGAGACCCTCCACCTCAGCTGCACGCATCAAGACACGGCAGCAGCACAAATCAGGTGGCAGCACAGAGGAGGGAACATCAACAGGCACCCCAGCAGCCAGCATGCCCACGACACCACCACCACAGGTCCCCCCAATGGATGCCACAGAAGGCACTGCCTCCGGTGGCAGCAGCACCATAGGTGACACCCCATTGATGGCAGCATGCTCCGACACAGAAAACGGGGATGCCAAAGTCAGATCCATCCATGACCTGTCCCAATCCCCCTGTCTGTCCCATCCCGTACAACATGAGGATACCACGCAGGGGCACCCACAAGACGACGACTGGCCATCCCCCACAAGGCCTGTGGCAATGCAACATGAGGACAACAGCCCCTCCGTGACACCCCCGCAAATGGCCTTGGCCCAGCAGAGGCAACAGTCCCTCGACCAGTTGATCGAACAACAGCAGCAACTGGCCACGCTCCTCAAGGACCATGCTGATGAATGTGGGGGCACTAAGGCAGACATAGAAACATCAACTGAGACACTTAGGGCACAAATCGAGAGTAGCACCGAGAGCCTGAGAGTCCAAATGGAGAGAAGCACCGAGAGCCTCAGGGGGGAACTGCATGCGACGGCCAAGGACGTATGTGCCGAACTTGCCGCAGTGCGCCGTGTGCTCACTGAGCTCTCGCAAACCCTTAGGGACATGCATGGACGTGAGCAGGCAGACACATCATCCGTTGCAAGCTCCGTCCAGGGCAGCCCCCAACGTAGATCTGGAAGGAACCTGCGCTCCACAGGCAGGGGTGCCCCTGATGCCCGCAGAGGGGGCCTGCAATAGCGACAGCCCACTGACAATGAGCATCTTTGGACACTGGTGTTCGGGGGGGAGGTAGGGGGGTGGAGGGGGTGTGTTGGGCTCACTTGGGTGGCGGGTCGATAGGGTGTTCAACATGACATCACATATGCCATAAAAAGTGCACGATCAACCAATGAGATGTGTGGACATTGATCTTTGTGTACTAGGCCATCATAGGCGTACAGTCCATATTGTGCATGTCCCAGACACACGCAGTGCCACGAGTCCCGTGTCCATGTATCAGCCACCAGGCGTGAGTGCTAGAAGCATACATCAATGAGATGCTGACGAATGTCACGGGCCTCCGGTGCCTCGCAGACTCCATGAGGTGCTGCCACATCCCCACCCTCATCATGACCATCATCAGGTGCTTGCAGTTCTGCGTCAGGGGGCATGGGCACATTTCTACGTACGCACATGTTGTGGAGCATGACACATGCCATCACCATCTTTGCAACCTTCTCATGGCGGTACAGGAGTGCCCCGCCAGACCTGCTGAGGCAGCGGAAACGGCCCTTCAGTAGGCCGAATGCCTGTTCTATGACTACACGGGTACGTGAGTGGGCATGGTTGTAGTCCTCCTCATGCTGGTCCCGTGGGTTCCGGACTGGTGTGAGGAGCCATCTCTTCAGTGGATATCCAGCATCACCTGTATGTGGACGAGAAACGTATGATGTGGAATGCCATTGATACGTACGCACACCCCCCCCCCTTCCTGCCAGGTCATTGCCAATTCACATACCCCACATCATCATGCATGTAATGAGACTCACCGAGTAGCCAGGATCTGTTCCCTGCGTGTCGCTCCATGTAGCGTGGTATTGTAGAGTTCCTCAAGACCATAGAATCATGGGTTGATCCAGGGAATCGGGCACAACAATGTGTAATTATCCTGTTGGAGTCACACACCATTTGTACATTCAGGGAATGAAATTGTTTTCGGTTGCGGTACTGGGCCTCCATGGCATGTGGGACGACCAATTCCACATGGGTGCAGTCGATGGCACCAATGCAACCCGGTATGCCGCCAAGTGCATGGAATCCCACTTTCGTGTTTGTAATTTCCTGCTCCGAGCGTGGTAGGCAGATGTAGTCGTCTGCGTGCTGCAGGAGGGCATCGAGCACTTGCAATAGTGTCCGTGAGAACAGTGGCTGAGAAATGCCATGCAACTGTCCGACTGTGTGCTGGTAGGTGCCTGTGGCCAGGAAGTGGAGTACAGACACCACCTTCAGTAGGGGTGGGATGGCGGTTGGGCTATCTATCATGCTGACAAGGTCAGCATGTGTCATGTCCACAATGGCGGCTATGGTGTCCCGGTCCAAACGGTAGAGGGTGTGGATCTGCTCATCAGTGAGGTTGAACGGATGTGCTCGGAGGCGTGGGATTGCGGGCTGCCTGCGTGGTGGTAGTGGCTGTGCTGGTGGGCCTTGCTGGCCCTGCCTTGCCCTCCTCCTCCTCCTGCGTCTCCTCCGTGCGGCCGGTTGTAGTTGGTGTTCGTCTTCCTCTTGGAGTTGGAGCACTTGCAGCGCTATCAGGTCCCCCAGGGCCAACATCGCGAGTCCTGCCGGTAGCATTTCGGTGTGGTTGTGGGAGGAGACTGGCTGTGCAATTCATGTGTTTTCAGGCTGTATGGCCTCCACCTGTGGTGATTCATTCCACCTGTGCAAACTGCTCTCCCCTTTGGCCGAGCACGTCACGCGCACAACGCTGCAAATCGGGGAATGGTATCTTGCTATTGCTATCATGTATTTGTACCCGATGGGCGTGTTGGATTGGTTGTTATGTTCATTCGGCTATGGTCCCATTGTTTCCCATTCCATCTGTGCAGTCGCGAACAGACTTGTGAAGGGTCAGTGGAACGTAGTACTCGAGTAACGGTGGGCCCTCATGCATCACTGTACCGAGTTGCAACGACGGGCGGGGCGTCCCATTCGTGGGTGAAGGCAGTTTCCATTTTCACACACAGCCGCACTCGATGGAATAATTAGGGATTTCAAACGGCCACAGATGCCTTTTCGACGTGATGTTGCAAATGAGGAATTCGAAGGGCGGCGCTTTCGGTTATCAGCTGGCGGCGAGGAGATGCCCACAGGTCTGACTGCAAATATAACGTTCTATTGTTCAATGTCCTTGAGACAGGGCCCATGGCGAGGGAGCAATGATTGATATGAATAGTTTGGGATGCGCATTAGCTACGTGGGCGATGAGGCCGGCCGTTCCAAAATACATGTTACTTCACAACACTGGAAATACGGGCTGGGGCACTGTGGATTTTGCAGGCTGCATAACGCACAGACTCAATGGATGTTTCTAATGTCATGTGAGTAATTATTCAGGCGTTTTGATCCCGGGATGAGGGAATGATGAATGGATGCATGGGCAGGTGATTTGATACAGAGTTTGCCATGTACAGGGCTTCTTGGGATCTATCCGCCTCCCCTACGCTATGTGATGCAGGCCTGCCATAGTGGGACCATCGTCTATCTGGCCTTGTTGAGCCCTCCCTGTCTCGAGGCGCCCTCAGACACTTGTGTCCATGCACGTTGACATTCCCATCTGATGGATTCTGTTTTGACAGACGCATGCACAGGTACACTCGTTAGTGATGGTGTTTGCACCTCGATATAGATGGTTATGAGTCGCAAGTGGTTTTGGGGTGGTGATGATCCTTTTGAGTGGGCTAGCATGCATATGGCTGTGGATTTCGTGTGATCATTGAAGTGAGTTGTTCGATTGTAGTTCTGATGGCCATTCTGTTCTTTTTCTTTTCTTCTGGTTGACAGGTATCTCCTCCCCTTTTGCCACTGCCATCTGTATGCCACTCCTGCAGATGGATTTTACTCCCGACACCTGCTGCTTCGTGTTAATCGGTGGAGCAGCATTACGATCTTATGGGACGATCGCCAATGGCCCACATGCCCTTACGCAGTACTGGTGTCTCGGAGCAACATTTCGGCCTTTCAGCTGGACTAGTGCCTCCCCATTGGGACAGCCCTGCGGTTCTGTGCGCTTCCATGTTGCCTTTTCGTACGTGAATGTGGCTCTGTGTACCATGGGGGTACAGGGCGACACACAAGTAGTGGCTGGTCCTTTCTTGCGGATGCAGCCCACAATGGTGATTAGTGTTTTGGAGTTCATGGCCTGATGGCTGTATGGCCTTGGTGTCTTTGATGTGCATAAATTGCTATTCTGATTTGGCCCGTGTAGCGTTTTTCTTTGCAAGTGATGTGGCATATGCCTATTTGGGGGGCGATGTATTGTGAGGAGATCTGCATTGGGTTCCAGCTTCGGGGTTTAGTTGCGTGGTACTGTACTGGGCGCGTTTGCCTACTGAGCCCGTGAGGTCAGGGATGGGGGCTGCCTATATGACAGTGTGAATGTTGTCATGCTCAGGGGCGGGGGATTGGGTTTTGTGTAACAGATGCCGGTCAGCCAGGTGGACTGGTGGAATGATGTGATTTTCGGAATGTTGCTGGGCACAGGTGCCTGTGTTTGCGTGCGTTTCTTGGTGGGGGACTGTGGTCATGTCCATTGGGATGGCTTCTGTATTCGTGCCATCTGTGACCTGCAGCTCCCATTGGCCCCTCTTGTGTTGCTTTTGTTCGTTGGCATGCATGGGTGCTTTGTACATTTCAATGGTTGCATTGTGACTTCATTGCACCTACAGGGAGTTGTACTTTGTGGGCAGGGAGCGGTGTACAGGCACTCAGTGGGGCCGTTTACGGTTGATTCGCGATGCCGTACTTCTCGCCATGGCGGAATGGTACATTCCGCCATGCCTGATGGCGTTAGGTACATGTCCGCTAGGGTCGGAATTGGCGTACCGTTGCACCATGGTGGTGTTTGCGGTTTGGCATGGCGCGCGCGCGCGTGCTTGGTGCAGTTAGCGTTGGCGTTCACTACGGTGTCGCTAATGGCTTCGTACTTTGCGGTGACGGGTCATAGTCGCACCGAGCGCTATTCGATGGCGGTATTGCATTTCCGCCATCGTTTTTCGATTTCCGCCAGGGTCGTAATGAGGGCCATTGTGCTTTGGTCTATCCATTCCAAATCCTGGTAGAAGGCTATTTTATGACCATTGGAAATGAGCTCCCTCTGTTTTCTCGCAGATCTCATTCTGAGCTTGTCTTGGTATCTCAACAGCCTAATCATTACCATCCCAGGTAGGGCGCCCATGGGGTTGCTGCTGCCGAGGGTTTTCCGTCTGCTCAATCAACCAGAGGTATTCTTTGTCTTGAAATAGTGTGGAATTTAATTCTTCCCAAAAAGTTTACAAAGCACTCGGTTCCATCTCTTCTGGTAGTCGCAGGATGCGCACATTGTTTTGCCTCCAGTAATATTCCAAATCCCCAATCTTTGCGGCATGCTGCTTTCTGCCATAGTCATCAGAAGCGTTCTCTTGGGACGAAGTGGGCTGTTTTGAACTTCTGTTGTATGTTCCCTGAATATTTTTTCATGTCTTGCTGAATTTGTGGTACCAGATGGCCAGGGAATATATCTTCCCTGATCTTCAGTTGTTAACCTCCAGAATTTGGACCTCATCACAAGTCCAGCCACACAAGGCGCAAACACAGCAGCATCACAAGTCCATCTCCGGAGATATTAGCCCCTAAAACCGATCCTCATGTTCAGGCCCTCACCTTGGACCCTCACTGACAGCTCATTGGTCACCCTGTACCGCCTGAACAGGGAGACCATAACAGAGCTGCTCACAATAATACAAGATGACATAGGGAGCAGCATCAACATCCGGACAGCTGTGTCCCCCCGCCCCCCACTGCTGTAACTAGTGTCTGTCCTACAATTCCTTGGCACTCTGTGGCCATGATGCACGGCATGGCACAGCTCACATTCTGTGCAGTGCTGGCACAGGTGCTTGAAGTCCTCCTGCGACAAGTGCAACGTCACATCTCACTGCCTATCACCCCAGCCCAGCTCAATGCCATGAAGGCACAGTTCTATGTCATTGCCCAAATGTCAAATGTGATTGGTGTCCTGGATTGTACCCAGGTTGCGCTGATGGCTCACCCCAGGCCCACGAAACAGTGTCACCGAAACCGCAAGGACTACCACTCCATGGATGTGCAGGTGGCCGGCGACCTCAACCTCATCATCACCCACTTCTGTGCCCGCTACCATGGTTCCACCCAACAACTGACCTGAATAGTGGGTGAGTAGAAAAGCTAGCACACTTGCGTTGCCGGTCACATGCCCAAATGAGGGGAGGGGTTCAAATGACCACACAAAGGATGGCATGACAAGCGAATGCGAAATCCACACTTGACCACCTCCCGCATCAATGTCACAGTATAGACCAGGAAGCATGCACATGTCAGACTTACCTGCATGGAGAAGCAGTAGTAGACATGCATCCTCCTACGTCCCGTCCCCTTTCCTCGCTAGGGACGGGAGACAGAACCTTTTTCACCAGAAAAAATCTTCTTCCCCTTTAAATTTAGAGGTGCGCGGGGTGCGGCCCTGGGAGCATGCGCCCTCCTGCCTCCGCCCACCGTTGCCACTCCTCAGTCCTCTTTTCCGCGTTGACTGGAAAGGACTGCTTTCACCAGCGCTCGTTTGGCTTCAGCCTTGTAATTCCGAGCACTCTTCCCCTGCTACTGTCTATTAGTCTTTTAGTCTTTAATCAGGTACTGGGTCCTCTGGCGCCACGCTCCTCCCCGGCGTATGTCGATGTCCTTGGGCTTCAGCTGGTGTCCAGCCTGAGAGGGGCTCGTCCCTATGTCCGACACTCACGCTCTTTGCCTCCGCTGCCTTGGCCCCGACCACGGTTGGGACGGTTGTACTGCATGTAACACACGTACACAGCGTGCTCTGATGAGCAGGTTAGCTCGGTGGAGAGAGCTCTTCGAACGATCGCCTCCAGAGGACTTGAAGAACTTTGTCAGACACAAGTAACAGCCCAAGGTTGGGCCACTCTTTTCATTAGCACCCCACAAGGGCAACTCCTTTCCGAGGAAATGTCAGAGCGGAGGGACTGTCCAGGTTGTAACACCAGCACAGGTACCAAGGCTGTTTCAGCTACCGGCAGCCAGGCTGAAGGGTCGCTGGATCCTGCTGGTGAGGTTGCTAAGGGACCGCAAGGTTCTTTTACCGAGTGTCCACCCAAGGGGCTGCGCCCTACTACCGGACAAATGTCTGAGGGTGCGCCTGTACACAGCACTACTGGCGACACAGCCAAGGGCATCATGCCTACCAGGCCCCATCCTAAGTTGCAGGGTAGGCCTCAAGCTCCACCGCCAAGACTCCAAGAGGAGGCCGGACCCAGCGTGGCAAGCACTGCGGCGCAGGCATGTGGCACACAGCCCGAAAAAATGGCCACTCGTCCAGCAACACCTTTCACAGAGCAGGTGGGAGAACGAGTGTCGAGGTGGGGTGGGACTGGTCTTGACCAGGTACGTTGCCTACAGCATATCCTTCACCGTCGCAGGGCAGATACATCCCACAGACGGCAAGGCAGAGTACGGCCAGGCCTTAGCAGCCTCCGGGCCCGGCTCTTAAATCCCACACCACGTAGCACCCCACCAGCCTGTGAGGACATGCTTTTTGAGAAATTCCTCACGTTTATGAGATCCCCTCATCAGGGACATGCTGCCTCCAGTTCCTCCACTACCACCCATAGTAATTCCGCCTGTGGATCCAGCGCCTCAGGCCTCCGCGCAGCCCCAGGCTGTTCCATACTAGCCTCCACAGCAGCCTCATGCTCCGGTCAGCACACCCCAGCCTTCAGCACTCACTACTCCTCTGTCTGCTCCAGACCAGCAGGACACCCTGGCGGACACCGATGATGAGGAGGACCCCGACACTCAGTCGTCGGCCGAGGCATTCCATGAGCAGCTCGCAGGTCTGGCCGAGTACTTAGGGCTTCCACAAACTGAGGTCGAACAACCAGAGGCGAGGATCCTGGTAGAGGTCCTCACTCTACGCCCTGCTGCTAGAACAGGGATTCCGATGCAAAAGGACGTTGTCGCCTTGGCCAAAAAGGGCTTTGATGCCAAGTACAGGTAATTGGAGGGGGATACATTCTTGCCTCAACCACACTCATTGGTGATTGCTGCGGCCTCTATCTACTCAAAGCTGCAGTCTTCCTCGGCCACCTCGTCCTCAGCTCTGCTAGGGAAGCGGGAGAAGATCTTGGAGGCGTATGGAAAGAAGGTCTATTCCAACACCTCGCTGCACCTTCGTCAGTCTAATGCGGACACCATGCACGCAGCCGTTAACCAAAGGCTTTGGCGGGAAATAGCCGACTTTCTTCTGGAACCTCCGGTGCACAGTCAGGTGCGCTTCAAGGCGGGACTGGCAGAAGCAAAAGATGGTGGCTCAAGACATCATGGAGTCCACAGTGGCGCATATAAACACCTCAGGCTGTGCAATCTGCATCGTGATGGACATGAGAAGGACTGCCTGGCTACGTGCTACCAAATTCAACCCAGATGACCAGGACCGCATATTGGACCTTCCGTTCGAGGGTAGCGACCTCTTTCATTCCACCACCAATGAGGAACTGCAAAATCCTTATCTATCCTCACGAAGTCCACGCCCAAGACATACAAGACGTACAGTCAGACACACCATCGTTCCAACAAGGGTTGGGCCTTCGACGGGTTCTGTGGTTTCCAGGAACGACAATCAAGGCGGGGAACAAGGGCTTCTTTCAGTCCCCCTCCTCAGAGGGAAAAAAGGCATGACATTCCTCTCTGGGTCCACGTGTCTCCGGTGGGGAGCAGGCTTGCCCTTCACCCACAGTACTGGCGCGCGAGATTGCCGGACCCCTGGATCCTGTCAGTAGTGTCCAAGGGCTACCGCCTACCGGTCTCTCCCTCCTCTCCTCCACTCCCACAGATTGGGACAACAACTGTATTGGCGGAAATCAGATCACTCGTTCAGAGTCAAGTAGTGGAAGAAGTCCCAGCCTCCCAGGGGGGCATGGGCTTCTACTCCAGAATTTTCGCCATACACAAGTAGAACCAGGCTGGCCTGAGAATTGTGTTGGACCTGTCCACCCTGAACCTTTCCCTCCCGCTTCAAAAGTTCAAGATGGTTACCCCAGCGCTTATTGCACAGACATTATGCAGGGGAGATTGGATGTGCCCCCTGGATCTGAAGGACGCATACCTACACGTCCCGATTTGGCAGCCTCATCTGTCCTTTCTGAGGCTCAGGATCATGGGCTTCCATTTCCAATACAAGGTTTTACCATTTGGCCTCAATCCAACCCCCAGGCTCTTTACCAGAGTTATGAATGCAGTGGCAGCCCTTCTTGGGGCCCATGGGCACCATGTCTATCCGTACCTAGACGACTGGCTCATCAGGGCGAGATCCCCGGAGGCAGTCCAACACACCTCCTCCGCCCTCATGAATACGCTACATGAATTGGGGTTCTTCATCAATCTTAAGAAGTCACAGCTTGAGTTGACGCAGAGTCTACCGTTCCTGGGCCTCATCTGGGATATGAGCTCTGAGCGAGTTTTTTCCTCTGAGGACAAGATCACAGCCATCAAGAGGGCCACAAGTCATTTTATCAGCAGAGAGGTGAACTCAGCATGGTGGTACCAGCACCTCCTAGGTATCATGGCGGCATGTCTTCTGGCAGTTCCTTACACAAGGCTCAAAATGAGAAGATTACAGCTGTACTTCGCAGCCTCATGGTGGAACTTGTCAGCATTCCTACCTTTCTCCATCAGGACCTTGTCTGGTGGAGCACAGACTGTAATTTGAAGATAGGCAGACCCTTCCGACAACCAGCACTGCAGGTCATTATCACCACAGACTCTTCCTTGGAGGGTGGGGGAGCTATCCTGGACAACCACAGCGCCCACAGAGTTTGGTCTCTTCAGGAACAGAAAGCCCATATCAACTGGCTAGAGCTGAAGGCCATCTGGCTGGCTCTCAAAGCCTTTGCGCCGCTCATCAGTGGCAAGATGTTAGGGAGAATGTTCATTCTATGGCTAATTTCCCTCACCTAGTGAGTCCCCCAGCAGCTTTGCTGGATTTCTGGAGTTAATCACTTGGTAAGAGTGTGCCTCTTTTTCCCACTCTTACCTGTGTTTTGTCATGTGCATTTCTACTTGTTGTGTGGTCTTGGACTCTGGAGCACACCACTCCATGAGCCCAACTTCTTGTGTGTTACACAGCTCCTTCAGTGCGGTAACACAGGGTTGTCTCTAAGACTTCCCAATGACTCCTTTTTCTGGGGCTGACTAGTTTCCCCCAGAAACAGGTAAAGTTGCCATTAACTTTACATAGTCACTTTAAAAACTACAGACCCAGTACAACCCATCTTACATGGAGTACTGGAAAGGGTTAAGTCCTACCCCTTGTTGTCTGTGCCTCTCTGAGCTTTGTTTTGCTCTTTTAACATTTAGACTTGGCTGGTGGCAGTGGTATCAACCCTAATGTTTCTACCGCGATTTTACTATATAACCGTGGTATT
This sequence comes from Ambystoma mexicanum, assembly GCF_040938575.1. Taxonomy (NCBI): domain Eukaryota; kingdom Metazoa; phylum Chordata; class Amphibia; order Caudata; family Ambystomatidae; genus Ambystoma; species Ambystoma mexicanum. The sequence goes on from NC_090923.1 coordinate 999,848,683, forward strand.
GTTTTAGGCTATTATACCCTAAAATAAACCTGCTTGCCCAAATACTCTTTTTTTTTACTCCGGTTGGGTTTAGTCACCATTTCTTTTTGTTAAAGTCCTTCTTGTATTTTACTTTACCAGGTTTGCCTTCTTTGTTCACCGTCTTTTGGCGGGCTTCTGCCAAGAAGCCCTCCTCTAGGCGCCTGGGTGTCTAGGTGGGCTGAATGTGAGGGAGGGGTGTAGTCACCCCCTGTACAGTGTATCCTAGGAAACCCAAGTCGCACTTTTCTATGATTGGCTGAGGTGGTTGTCTGGGCTGGACAACCCCCTTGCTGCGTGATTGACCGCCAGGCTGTGTGAATGGGGGATTTTCGCATAAAAGGCAGGACGTTTGGGCTGGAAGTCAGAGAGTCGCCACTGGAACTACAAGGAACCGAAGAGAAGCGGAGAAGAAGATGGCTGTTGCAACTACCCCGTCCCAGTGAAGCCCTGCTGCAGTCCTGAGCTATCTACTCTTCAACGACCAGAGAAGATCCAGTCCGGAGTCTTCTTCCCTTGAGCTTGGTGGGGTCAACCAGTTCATTTTCCACAGCCAGAGGATCCTCTTCGTGGTCGAAATCACTGCACCCTGCTGTAGTGGTCCGGACATCCTCCTTCTCCTCTCCACGACCGAAGCACCAGGAGCTGTGGGTCTGCAGGAAACTACCAGGAACAACTGCCGTGGCACCAGCTTCTTCATTGAATAAGGTACTGTGTTCTGCTTCGAGGAACTAGGGTGAATCACTTTTCTCCTCATCCAAGGCTTGCCCTTGTCTTCCTTCCCTCTCATAACTTTTGCTTCCTCTGTTGACAATATCCCAGTACTCCTCTGGCAACGTTGAATCTTGAACTATCCGACTGTGTGATCCTCGACAACAGGAACCCGGTTCCACTTGACACTGGCTCCGGCCTATTGAATTTTGTATTTCTGTCAGCGAGTGTTCGCTGATTCTGTCTGCCTTGATAAAAGTATTGCCTATGATTTTTGCCCCCAACTCTCTCTGGTTAGCCCAGGTGCTAAGTGTATTTTGCCCCGGTAACATTTCTTGCTGCGGATACACTTTTCTTTATTACGCCCGAGCTGTCAAAAAGTGATTGAATATGTATTCCCGGTAACGTCTTTTGTTCCACAACAATGGCATGCCAAAACATAAGGTACTTACCTTGAGTTATTCTGTGCCAAGAGATTTGGTTGTTTGTAGTGTATTTTACGTGTGGTTTTGAATTTATAGAAGTGTTGTGTTTTACAGATGGTTTAAAAAATAAATGTACTTATATATTTTACCTGAAACCTTGAGTCATTGTTTGCTTGAGTCACAGTAATTGTGGTCCCTTTGTGTAATCTCTGCTACTGCTCATATACTCTTGAGATAAGCCTGGATGCTCCGCTACTGCTACCACTTTAACATAGTAGTACAGGCTTGTACCAAAGGTGTACTTGTATTACCACTTGTAGTCCTTCATTGTGTGTAGTGGTCCCTAAGGGCACAGGATTCTGCCTAACACTGGTTTACAGCGGTGAGGATTTGAAAGTAGAGTGATTACACTTAGAGTGCTGCTATGCTTGGGTTCAACTAACCACAAGGCTAAAACACCACTAATTCTATTAACTAAGATAAATCATGTCAAATATGGAAAGCTACACTGAAGAGGGTCTTTTAAACTACACTGCTGAGGTTTTGAGAACCATGTGTAGGGAGAAGAGTCTCTCTGGTACAGGAAAAAAATCTGAACTGGTTGCAAGGTAAATGGGAAAACAAAGTCTGGAGAGTGGGTCAGAAGGGCCTAAGCCTCCAGCAAATGTGGATACTGATGTTTCTGATTCTGAGAGTGTTGATTTAGAAGAAGTAGATGAGTCCTTGTTAGGAAACCCTACAACTCCCTTACCTGCTCAGAAAGCACAACCTCTGTCCACAGGGACCCCCACAGGTCCTACACTTACTCCTGAGTTTATTGCACTTGAGAAAATGAGACTTGAATTGGAAGTGAAACATATTGATGCACAAACTGCCATGAAACATCAAGAGTTAAGGCTCAGAGAAATGGAGCTGAATCATGAACTAGAAATGAAGAAATTGGGCCTCATTACAAGGTTGGCGGTAAGGCAAAAACGATGCCGGTATAGTAATACCGGCATCGTTTTCCGCTCCGGTGTATTCTGACCCGGCAACCCGGTATTAGCGGCACCCTAAATTACGGCGCCGCTAATAGGGGCATGGGCGCGTACACGCGCCCCTTGGGGGAGCAAATACCGGCATGCCGGTAATAGGGGGACATCCCAACCCACACGGACATGCAAATACCAGCATCGCGAAGCCGGTAATCACGGGCTGCACGATGCCGGCCATACAGGCATCGCGGACCACCCGCAAACAGCAATCAGGAAACAAGTCAACTGCCACAGGTGCACACAATCCCCACAGGTGGAGGCAATTGAGGCTGGGCCAGTATAAAATGAGCACACCCACACACCACACCCCTTCCAACACCAAAATGCCACCACTAGCTGTTGCAATCATGGCGCTGGAGGACATGCCAATACTGCAACAACTACAGCAACAACACCAACTACAACAACAACTACAGCAGCAACAACAGGCAGCACAGAGGAGACGCAGGAGGAGAAAGAGGGTGAGAAAGGCCCAGCAAATATCACCAGCGCAGCCAGCAGTGCCTCGTAGGCAGCCACCAATCCCTCGCACCAGATCCAGCCCATTCAACCTAACCCCTGAGCAGATCTACACCCTGTACCGGTTGGACCGGGACACCATCACCACCATAGTGTATATGATACACAAAGACATAGGCAGCCTCATAGAAATATGCACTGCCATCCCCCGTTTCTAAAGTGGTGTCTGTGCTACACTTCCTGGCCACAGGCACCTACCAACACACAGTGGGCCAGCTGCATGGCATTTCACAGCCACTATTTTCACGCATGTTGAACCAAGTGCTGGATGCCCTCCTGAAGCACGCAAGCAGCCACATATCCCTACCACGGACTGCCCAGGAGATAGCGGACACCAAAGTAGGCTTCCATGCACTGGCAGGCATGCCCAACTGTGTTGGTGCCCTCGACTGCACCCATGTGGAATTGGTAGTCCCCCATGCCATAGAGGCGGTGTACCGCAATCGCAAGCAATACCACTCCATCAATGTGCAAATGGTATGTGACTCCAGCAAGATCATCACACATTGCTGCGCCCGATTTCCCGGATCAACACATGATGCCATGGTACAGCGTAACTCCACGCTACCCTGTCACATGGAGCGACATGCTGGACCACGTGCCTGGCTGCCTGGTGAGTTGCACAACTGTCCCATGGCAGTGCTTTGGGGTACTGATGTGTAGGGATGCATAAGGGGTGGGGCATACTGCACCATGGTGTGAAAGGGGGGGGCATACTGCAACTGCGTGGCAATAGCCGGTGATTGGAGAATGCATGCAGAGCTAAACACTCCTGACCTGAACCGGCCAAACGGAACATGAAACATCACTGGGCCACATATCACAAATAATGCATATCGATGACAACAAGTAAGAGGCACAACCAGGCCACCATGGTGATGGCAAGCAATGCATGAATGAACAGGATGGCAACTGTGGCAATGTGGTCAGTCTGACCATGCATAGTGAAGAATGAACAGCATGAATTGGAGGCTAAACATTGTTGCACTACCACAGCACATCGGCCTCAGCATGCATGATTACACCCTGCATCATCTATTGAACGCCATCCAGACTACCACACCTCATATCAGTTTAAAATGCATCTAGGTGACAATTTTGCATATGTACAGGGACATGTGCATGTCCACACCAAATAGCTGCCGCCATGACTGTGCTTCCTGCAGGTGCCAGCTCAGAGTGACACACACCTATTTGTATTTGCTTGCAGGTGACGGAGGATATCCCTTGAGGCCGTGGCAATTTACCCCTGTGCGTAACCCGCAGAACGCCATGAAGAGGAGTACATTCTTGTGCACACCCGCACCCGTGTTTTGATAGAGCAGACCTTTGGCCTGTTGAAGGCGCATTTCGGCTGCCTAAGCAGGTCTGGTGGGGCACTCCTATATAGGCCTCAGAAGGTGGCAAAGATCACCATGGCCTGTGTCATGCTGCACAACATGTGCGTCCGGAGAAATGTACCACTGCCACCTGACATTGACATGCATGCCCCGGGTGAGGATGATGAGGATGGAGACGGAGGTGAAGTAGTCCCCCTGCTAGTACATGATGCATGGGATGGCCATGCAGTACGCCAAGCACAGATTCACAAATACTTTTGAAACACAGGGACGATGAATGACTTGTGTCATTCAGACACTGGGCCAATGTGAACATTCACAATGTCCAGCCATGGATTTTTCTTATCACAACGTGTGTATTATTTACAACAGCAGTAATGTGCCCACTCCCCCCTCCCTAACACCCCCAACAAACTCCCAGACCCCCCCCAACAAACTCCCAGACCCCCCCCAACAAACTCCCAGACCCCCCCAACAAACTCCAAACCCCCCCCAACCAACACCAATACCCCCAATAGACTCCACAAGATGCACCCCTTCAACCCCAACCTTGTGCCCCACTCCCATTGTCTGCCCACACTACTTCCGGGACTTCCTCCTGTCCAGAGGCGGCATTTCAGTGTGCCTTGCACTCCTACGTGTCTGGCGCACTGAGCTGGTGGGGACAGATGAAGCTGGTGTGGAGGTAGTAGGTGAGTCGCTGGCAGGTTCCACACCTCCTGCAAGCCGTGGCTGCTGCATATGGAGCAGCATTGAAGTCAGCACCTGTGTCACCGCCCCCAGGCAGTCCCTCATTAGCCGAGCCGATGCATTAACAGTGGCTGTGTTGGCTTCGATGGCCGCTGTGGTACCCTCAATTGCTGTGGCAATACCCCGCCTGGTTTCCTCCCCGTCCACTATGTACTGGCGGAGTAGATCTAACATGGCCTCCTGTTGGGCCTCCACCATCGACAATCGTGTCTCAAGGGTTTTTGAGGTGGCAGGAGTGGTGGGTTGTGTAGTCACGTGGATGTCATTTTCAGGACTGTACTCCTCAGGGGTGGGTAGGACACAGTCACGGAGGCAGGGATCAGCTTCACTGCAGGTGGGTGACTGCAGGTGTTGGGGCGAGGGGGTGGGCACGGGGCTCGGGGTGGCCGGGCATGTCACCTCGGTGTCTCCCTCAGGCTCCACACTGGCATCAAGTTCTTCCCCAGTGGAGGCGGGTACTTCCAGGGACTCCCCTTGGACAGGTGTGGGTGTGGCCTGTTGAGTCAGTAGTGTGTCAGGCACACTGGCAGCGGTGTTGCTGTCTGTGTCCCAGCTCGCACAAGCACACTGGCAGTGGCTGTGGCCTGCTTGCCTCCAGCGGAGGTGGTGGTGGTTGCCCTCTTCTTAGGGTGTGAGGTGGATGCCCTCACGGTGGTCTCCTGGGTTGCTTCTTCCTCATCGGTGCCTGGGGGGGTAGAAGAGATCCAGGGCATCAGTGATGGTGTGACATGGCAGAGGCATAAGATGGTGCTGTTCATTTTTCATTTGCTCATGCATTCATGTGTCAAGCAGGGTATTCAGAGGGGGCATGTTAGCATTCACTGCATGGCCTGTGGCATGCCGTTGATTTGGGGTTTGTGTAATGTATCACATGGGCAAGGTCCAGGTGTGTTGGCTGTGTGTTGGTTATGGGATTGGCACTCAGCATGCATTTCAGTGTGGCAGCGTTTGGCTGGCCATCTGGACTTGGATATGGTCATGTGGGTGTTGGGACATGCATTGCCTTGCCTAGACTCTCTACCACCTCACTTGTGCTACGTCATGGTCTCCCCTACAGGGATCTGCAGGGTCACTCACCTCCTTCCGCGGTTGATGCTGCACCCGTCTCCATCTCGCATAATCCCTCGATGGACTCAGGACTGATGAATCTGCTAGCCGTCTCCCCCCAGCGCATCAATTTGGCAGGGGGTGGGCACCCCAGCCTGTGGACATGGCCTCCCTCTGATTGCTGGCCATGATATTGCGTAACCTCAACCGCAGGTCAGCCCACCGCTTCCTGCAGTCCCTCACACTGTGCTGGGTGGTACCTACGGCTGATACCTTGCGGGCTACCTCCTGCCAGATTTGCCTCTTTTGTTGCTGCACCTCCCGCTTCTTGTCATGGGATTGGATTATGTCTGCATGTGCAGCTAGAGTGTCCGCTAACATGGTCAGCTCAGTGTCTGAGTAACGCTGTTTCCGCAGCCGGGGGGTGGTCTTCCTGGTAGCCTTTGACATTCTCTATGGATTTCCACTGTGCTCTCCAAATATCGACTGGTCGTTCGGAAGGATTGCAATGGATTGTGTTTTTAAAGATGGCCACCGGCCCATTTCCCGTTCCTGCGCGATGACGTAATTTCCAGGTCCGGTTTTGCGAACCCAGTATTAGCATGGTGGTATTACCGGGCCGGTATTTAGGGGTTGCTCCTAGGCGGTGCCAGTATCGGCGGGTCCCACGATGCTGCTATCGGGGGGGTTGGAGGGCCTTTAGCGACATGCCGGTATTTCCATTACTGGCATGGGGGTTCGCGCGTGCTCGCGCACTCCTAATCACCCGCTATTAGCGGGTTCATACAAGCACGGACCCGCACTTACCGGCATGCCAGTAATGAACCCGTTTTTACCGGGCTACTCGTAATGAGGCCCATTGTCTTTAGAAAATGCTTCTCTCCCAGAGTCTTCAAGGTCTTCCAGCCTTAAGAGACCCCTTATGCCAAAGGAAATGATTGGTATGTATGAGACTAAACTTGATGTTTTGGATTGGTTAGCAATGTTTGAGTACAATCATGGGATTCAAGGTATCTCAGGGAATCAGTTGATTCCATGGCTTTTCACTAGGCGTTTCCCTGTTGCAAGTGATGCTGTAATGGAGTTGGGGGAGGAGGATAAACAGGATTATGAGTATGTGAAGCTAGCATTAATAGCTAGATTTGGGAAGATCCCTTCCCAGTATCTTAAGAGGTTTAGAACCCTCAAAAAGCATGATGGTACCCCTTGGGCTGCCTGGGTATGTGAATGTTTGAAAAACGTAGATGGTTGGGTTAAGGGTTACAAAGTGAACACTTATGAAGGTTTGAGGAATCTTGTAATGTTGGAGTCTATTTTTGATGTCTGCTTTCCTGAGCTTAGACAGCACTTGGCTGATTCAAATGAGATAGATCCTAAGAAGTTAGCTAAGGCTGCTGACTTGTGGGTTGCCAACAGGGCTACTCACAAGGATTCTGGGGCAACTCAGAAAAAGGACAAGGGAAAGCAGTCAAAGAAAGACAACAAAGAGAATTCCAATAATTCCAATCCAAAAGAGGGCCACAAACATAACCAGGGTAAGCCACAAGGAAAACCTAATCAGGCTAGTGTACCATCTGGTCCCAAACCAGATGGAGGTCAGAACAAACCCCAATTCTATAGAGCATTTGGTAAATGCTTGTTTGTGGATTAACTGACCATTTGAAAGGAGATCCCAGATGTAAGGGTAAACCTTCAGGGCTCCACACTGTCTCCTTAGCCTTCTCCCAGGTGGATGAAGTACCTATTGCCAGTGGAAACTTTCAGTTACTAGCTGATGTGCCCAAGAGAGTCTCAGCTAGTGTTTCTTTAGTGTCCTTGGGTCTTTGGGAACAACAGAAATTAGATGTCTATAACTCAATCCCAGATAATGCTAAAGAGTATTACAAAGATAGTGTTCTTGTAAATGGTCAGGAAATCCCTGCCATCAGAGACACTGGAGCCAGCATAACTGTGGTTGATGAATGTTTTTTCAAGGTGGAGGATGTTGCTAAGGCACCCAAACACCTAACCAAGTTAGCTGGAGGCCCTGTGCAAATGGTTCCCCAGTTACCAGCTCTCATCCAGTGTAATGACATGACTATCAGAATACCTGTACATGTGCACAATAACATACCTGGGAGGGTCCTGCTGGGTAATGACCTTAAAACTCTTGGAGCTGTGTCTAGTACCCCCAGGCTCCCCCAGCAGAAGGAAGCAGGAGCTGACAAGGGAGAGAACCTTGAGAGGCTCTCCTGGGGACATGATAGAGGAAACTATCACCCCAAGTCCACAGGACTTACTGCTATTGCAGGACAGAAGGAGACACAGGGAAAACCCAAGTCTGCCAGCAAGAAACCAGCAAGCACTCCTGTGCCCAGAAGGATATTTCCAAGACTGTCCAAAGTCACATCAGTGACTCCTCCACCAGCTGAGGCTGATTGTGAGGTTCAACCCTGTATGGTTCAACTAGATACTGAGGAATCAGATCTAGAAGAAGGTCTTAAGATGGTGGGAGATCTTGACCCTGTTGACCATCCTGAGCTGCAGTCTTTACTGGCAGAAGGTGGACCCAACAGGGCAGATTTCAGCAGAGGACAAAGAGAGTTTCCTACTCTTGAAGGCCTTCGCCTACAGGCAGCTTCTCAGCTCAATGGGACTGAGCCTGGAAAGTATAGGTTGCACTGGGAAGATGGCCTCTTCTACAGTGAACCAACTGAGTCAACCCATGGAGACTGCAAGAGACTTGTAGTACCTCTAGTGAACCGACTCCAGCTTTTGCAGTTAGCCCACGCGATACCTTTGGCTGGTCACTTAAGTTTTAAGAAGACCAAGGAAAGGCTCTCTCTTTACTTCTACTGGCCTAGGATGCGTTCAGAAGTAGACACATTCTGCAGGAGCTTCCACACTTGCAAAAGGGGAGCCAAGAATGTGGCACCCCTGGTGCCTGTCCCAGTGGTGGGAGTTCCTTTTGAGAGGGTCGGGATTGACATTGTTGGTCCTCTTGACCCTCCCACATATTCAGGCAACATGTTTATCCTGGTTGTAGTGGATCATGCCACTAGGTATCCTGAAGCAATACCTATGAGAACTGATATGGCTCAGGCTGTGGCCAAGGCCCTACTTGGTATTTTATACCAGAATAGGTTTTCCTAAGGAAGGGATATCTGACAAGGGATCCAATTTTATGTGCCACTACATGCAAGCCATGTGGAAAATCTGTGGAGTCACCTACAAGTTCTCAACTACTTACCATCCCCAAACCAATGGGTTGGTAGAGAGTTTTAACAGAACTATGAAGAGCATGATAGGTGCTTTAGAAGAACCCCTTAAAAGAAAGTGGGACCGTCTACTGCCATGCCTTCTCTTTGCATATGGAGAGGTCCCTCAGGAGGGAGTAGGTTACAGTCCCTTCGAACTTCTCTATGGCCATCCAGTCAGAGGTCCATTGGCCCTGATTAAGGAGGGATTGGAGAGTGCTCCTTCCGCCAAGCCAGTCAGAGTGACTGACTATGTGATAGGTCTCCGGAGGAGAATGTCACACATGATGGCAGAGGCAAGTGATAACTTGAAGGCTGGTCAAGCTCTGGTCAAGCATTGGCATGACCAAAAGGCTAACATGGTTGAGTTTACTCAAGACCAGCTTGTTCTTGTTATGGTCCCCACAAGGCAGAGGGCCTTGCAGGATAAATGTATAGGACACTTCAAAGTTGTGGGAAAACTTGGAGAGGTGAACTATCTGGTGGACTTAGGCAATCCTAAGGAGGCTCCCAGAGTCTTTAACACCAACCGTTTAAAGGCTTATGTCTCTAGACCTGATATAGGAGCTTTGCTTCTAGCTTCAGCTCAGGAGGAGGAGGAGAGTGAACCTCTGCCTGACCTCCTCAGAGGCTTACCTTTAGATGAGCAAGTGGAAGGAGTTAATCTCTCTTCCAGTCTCACATCTGACCAGCAGGATGAGTGCAAATAGCTGTTAAATCAGTTTGCCTCCTTGTTCTTACTTCATCAGGCTTGACCCCTTGGGGCCAGCATGATATGCTCACTGGTGACTGTCTGCCTGTCCAAAGCAGGGGGTACAGAATGTCAGACAATGTAAGAACCCATATAAGGAATGAGGTCAACAAGATGCTTGATCTCGGGGTTATAGAGCCCTCTACGAGCCCATGGTCTAGCCCAGTTGTGCTTGTACCCAAGGCAGGATCCAAGGAGTTGAGATTCTGCGTGGACTATAGGGCTCTAAATGCAGTCACAAAGACTGATGCCCATCTTTTGCCTAGGGCAGATGAGCTGGTTGACAAACTTGCCAGGTACCTCAGCGCATTTGACATAATGTCAGGCTATTGGCAAATAGCCCTGACAGACCATGCCAAGGAGAAAACTGCATTCTCCACCCCAGCTGGCCTCTACCAATTCAAGGTAATGCCTTTTGGACTAAAGAATGCATCGGCTACATTTCAGAGGATGGTCAATCAAGTTCTGAATGGGATGGAGGACTTCTGCATGGCATACTTAGATGACATTACAGTGTTCAGCCCTACATGGAAAGAACATATTGAACACCTAGGACATGTATTGCAGGCTCTGGAACAGGCCCATCTGACCATAAAGGCAAGTAAATGCCAAAATGGTCAGAGTACAGTGGTCTACCCTGGACATGAGGTAGGAGGAGGTGAAATAAGGCCATTGCCTAGCAAAGTAGAAGCTGTACAAAACTGGGGCACCCCTACTACTCAAACCCAAGTGAGAGCATTCTTAGGTCTCACTGGGTATTACAGGAACTTCATAGAGAATTATGGGACCATGGCTTCTCCCTTGAATGTCATCTCCTCTCCAAAATTTCCTAAAAAGGTCAAGTGGAATGAGGAGTGCAATCAAGCATTTGAAGGTCTGAAGTAAGACCTTTGTCAAGCTCCAGTCCTAAGAGCTCCTGACTACCACCAACCCTTCATTGTACAAACTGATGCTTCTAATGTAGGTATATGTGCAGTCCTTAGTCAACTGGATGAGAAAGGTAGGGAACACCCCATGTGTTTCATCAGCAGGAAGCTAAAGGATCCTGAGACAAGGTGGGCAACAATAGAATGTGAATGTTTTGCTATTGTGTGGTCACTGAAGAGGTTTATACCATACTTGTATGGTTCTACCTTCACTATTCAGACTGCCCACCAACCCTTGAGATGGCTGATGCAAATGAAAGGGCAAAACCCAAAGTTACTCAGATGGTCAATCTGCCTGCAACGATTTGATTTTTCCATTGAGCACAGAGCAGGAAGTCACCACCAAAATGCTGATGGTCTATCTAGGATGTTTATAACCGACTAGAGTTATGAGGTCCATCCAGGAGTGGATTAAATCCTCCTGTCTCTTAGTCTGGGGGGGGGAGCGAGTGTTAGGGAGAATTCTCATTCTATGGCTAATTTCCCTCACCTAGTAAATCCCCCAGCAGCTTTGCTGGATTTCTGGAGTTTATTTTTTTCACTTGGTAAGAGTGTGCCTCTTTTCCCCACTCTTACCTGTGTTTTGTCATGTGCATTTCTATTTGTTGTGTGGTCTTGGACTCTGGAGCACACCACTCCATGAGCCCAACTTGCTGTGTGTGTTACTCAGCGCCTTAAGTGCGGTAACACAGGGTTGTCTCTAAGACTTCCCAATGACTCCTTTTTCTGGGGCTGACTACTGTCCCCCAGAAACAGGTAAAGTTGCCATTAAATTTACATAGTCACTTTAAAAACTACAGACCCAGTACAACCCATCTTACATGGAGTACTGGAAAGGGTTAAGTCCTACCCTTTGTTGTCTGTGCCTCTCTGAGCTTTGTTTTGCTCTTTTAACATTTAGACTTGGCTGGTGGCAGTGGTATCTACCCTAACTTTTCTACCGCGATTATACTATATAACCGTGGTATTGTTTTAGGCTATTATATTAGCCTCGAACATAAACCCGCTTGACCAAATACTCTTTCTTTTTGCTCCAGTTGGGTTTAGTCGCCATTTCTTTTTGTTAAAGTCCTTCTTGTATTTTACTTTGACCGGCAAACCAGGTTTGCCTTCTTTGTTCACCGTCTTTTGGCAGGCTTCTGCCAAGAAGCCCTCCTCTAGGTGCCTGGGTGTCTAGGTGTCTAGGTGGGCTGAATGTGAGGGAGGGGTGTAGTCACCCCCTGCATAGGGTATCCTAGGAAACCCAAGTCGCACTTTGCCATGATTGGCTGAGGTGGTTGTCCGGGCTGGACAACCCCCTGCTGCGTAATTGACAGTCAGACTGTGTGAATGGGGGATTTTCGCATAAAAGGCAGGACTCTTGGGCTGGAAGTTAGAGAGTCGCCACTGGAACTACAAGGAACCGAAGAGAAGCGTAGAAGAAGACGGCTGCTGCAACTAAACCGTCCTGGTGAAGCCCTGCTGCAGTCCTGAGCTATCTACCCTTCGACGACCAGAGAAGATCCAGTCCGGAGTCTTCTTCCCTTGAGCTTGGTGGGGTAAACCAGCTCATCTTCCACAGCCAGAGGATCCTCTTCGTGGTCGAAATCACTGCACCCTGCTGTAGTGGTCCGGATAGCCATCTGAAGAGCCTCTCCTGTTTTAAAGGAGCGCACATTTTATTCACCGTCGCTGCTACTGGCCTCATCCCTGAGTGGTGCAGACCCCTCCAGACGTCCTGCTTCTCGTCTCCACGACCGAAGCACCAGGAACCATGGGTCTGCAGGAAACTACCAGGAACAACTGCCGTGGCACCAGCTTCTTCATTGAATAAGGTACTGTGTTCTGCTTCGAGGAACTAGGGTGAATCACTTTTCTCCTTATCCAAGGCTTGCCATTGTCTTCCTTCCCTTTTATAACTTTTGCTTCCTCTGTTGACAATATCCCAGTACTCCTGGCAACGTTGAATCTTGCACTATCTGACTGTGTGATCCTCGACTACAGGAACCCGGTTCCACTTGACACTGGCTCCGGCCTATTGACTTTTGTATTTCTGTCAGCGAGTGTTCTCTGATCCTGTCTGCCTTGACAAAAATATTGCCTATGATTTTTGCCCCCAACTCTCTCTGGTTAGCCCAGGTGCTAAGTGTGTTTTGTCCCGGTAACATTTCTTGCCGCGGATACGCTTTTCTTTATTACGACCGAGCTGTCAAAAAGTGATCGCATATGTATTCCCAGTAACGTCTTTTGTTCCACAACACCGGCCCGCCAAAACATAAGGTATTTACCTTGAGTTATTCTGTGCCAAGAGAATTGGTTGTTTGTAGTGTATTTTACGTGTGGTTTTGAATTTATAGAAGTGTTGTGTTTTACAGATGGTTTAAAAAATAAATGTACTTATATTTTTTACCTGAAACCTTGAGTCATTGTTTGCTTGAGTCACAGCAATTGTGGTCCCTTTGTGTAATCTCTGCTACTGCTCATATACTCTTGAGATAAGCCTGGCTGCTCCGCTACTGCTACCGTTTTAACATAGTAATACAGGCTTGTACCAAAGGTGAACTTGTATTACCACTTGTAGTCTTAATTGTGTGTAGTGGTCCCTAAGGGCACTGCACAGGATTCTGCCTAACACTGATCCTCATCCAAACGGACAACTCCACCACTATTTATTACATCAACAAGCAGGGTGGCACCAGGTCTCCTCTTCTATGCAGTCTGGTGATCAGCATTTGGGAATGGGCTCTGGTGAACGACATACACTTGACGGGAATCCACCTACCGGGTAAGTCAAACCTGAAGGTGGACAAGCTCAACAGGTTGGTTGCGGACAGCTACGAATGGCAATTGAAAGATCAGGTCCTTAAGTGGATCTTCGGCAGATGGGGTCATCCACAGGTGGTTCCTTCGCCACCTGGTACAACAGGATGTGCCCTCAGTTCGTATCCTATCAGGGACTGGGTCTACGCGTGATGCGTTACAGATGCGCTGGAACAGCATGAATGCATATGACTTCCTTCCCACCACCCTGGTACACAGGGTGATCTGCAAGATAAGGGAGTCCCGGCACCTCAGTATCATTCTGGTAGCTCCTTGGTGGCAGGTGAGGCCATGGTTCTTGGAGCTGGTCAGCCTGGGGAACCAACCTCCGATACACCTTCCACTGGCCCCAGATCATCTACTGTCGCAGCAGCGGGGCACGGTCATCCACCCCGCCCCACAGAAGTAAGCCCTTGCAGTGTGGTTCCTGAACAGGTCACATTAAAGCCTCTGCGTCTCTCGTAGGCTAACCTAGACATCATACAGGGTGCTAGGAGCTATGCTACTAGGAGCCAGTACACAAGCAAGTGGACTAGGTTTTGCCACTGGGCGGAGTCTAAGGAGGTTGATCCTCTTACTTGCACATTGGACGTTGTGCTATCCTTCTCAGGGTGCAAATATACACATGCCGCACCTATCGGACGGCCATCGGATCCTACCGTAACTCAGAAGAGGAAGTGTTCTCATCCTCCAACCCGGTGGTTAAAAGACATTTGGCGGGCCTCACCAGGCTCTACCCGCCTCTCAAGAAGCCACACCCTCTGTGGGACCTCAACATAGTGTTGGGCGCCTTGGCGCATATACTCTTTGAGCCAATGGCATCCACGGACACCATTAAGACAGCCCTTTTGGTGGGTCTTACGTCTGCACGCCGGGTCAGTGAAATTGAAGCTATGGTGGCTTCTGTGCCGTACACTACCTTTCATAGGGTCAAGGTGGTCCTCAGAATGCATCTTGCGTTCTTGCCTAAAGTAGTCTCTTTGTTCCACCTAAATGAGGAGATAGTGCTATCTACTTTCCTCGCAGACCCCAAGGACGATGCTCAGAGGGTACTGCACTGTCTAGATGTTAGGCACGCTCTAACATTCTACCTTGGCATAACCAAGAGCTTCCGTAAATCGGAGGCTCTATTTGTCACCTTCGGTTGGTCAAAGCTAGTATATCAGGCGTCCAACGCCTCCATAGTAAAGTGGATGGCTTCGGCCATTAAGGAAGCCTATGAGGGGCAGCACAAAACACTTCTGGCAAATATGCATGCCCACGCTATCAGAGCCAATGCCACGGCTGTCCCGTTCCAGAGGCACGTCCCACGGAGGGTCATCAGCAGGGCGGCCACATGGGCCACTCGTTCGGCCTTATGAAGCACTACTGTTTGGATGGCGGCTCCAGGTCAGATGCAGCATTCGGGCAGGCAGTATTAAGGAACTTGTTTTCTTAGGGAGGGTCACCTCTCCAACCTGGGGCTATATTCAGTTGTAATCACCCGTACAGTATGGAGGAAAGGGGACGGGACGTAGGAGTAATTATAAGTTACTCACCATAGTGACTAACGTAGTTCTAGTCCATAGTCCCCTTTCCTCCATACGTCTCACCATCCTCCCACCTAATAAAACTGGTGTCATTAGGCAATGGTAATATTGTCGATGCGTTAATGGGGACTGAGGAGTGGTGCCGTTGGGTGGAGTCAGGAGAGCGCATACTGTATGGGAGCCCCCGAAGATTTTTCCTGGTGCTCCTATACAGTATGGAGGAAAGGGGACTATGGACTAGTGAGAAACTTATACTGTATTTACCAAATACACCAACATGACTACAGGTACCACAATTCAACATTCACCCACCAAAGCAATGCAGACAAATGGTCAAAATGCCCCACAACACAACATCCCTGCCAGTGCCACGTCCATTCACCTATGTGTGGCCAGCCCACAATGCCCATCCGTTGCCACCGAACACCCAGGGAAGGTCCATGGGGAACCCAGCATGCAACATGCATGGTGTAAATACACAGCCCCATTACAGCCACCATGTTCACTGCACGTCACCGACAGACACCATACATAACATATGCTGCAAGGCAACAGGGTGCATGCGCAGCACAAACAATGCATGGCACGAGTGACATTGCATACACAGACATAGAATAGACACATGCCATGAAATGAAAGCCTATATACATGCACAAGTAGTCCATTGACCTGATATTGTGTAAGTTCACCCCCACATCTTACACCGTGACTAATGCCTGTGCCTCCACCCATGCAGGCGACTCCGGATATCCACAGCTGCCTGGCTAATGACCCATGTGCGTGATCCACAAACACCGCAAGAGAATGCCTACAACCATGCTCACATCAGGACCCGTGTGTGCATCGAGGGTACCTTCGGCCTCCTGAAGGCACGTTTCCGCTGCCTGAACCGTACCGCTGGAGCCCTGATGTCCACTCCAGAGAAAGTTGGCAAAATTGTGCTTGCATGTGCAATGTTGCACAATATCACCCTGAAGAGAAATGTTCGGCTATCCCCTGATGTGGACATGCTGCCCCCAGAGGATGAGGATGCAGTGCCTTTGGCAGAGGAAAATGCACACATTGCCAGAGATGACGTGAGGGATGTGAGAAGGGCACGCCAGCAACTGATAGGCAATTTCTTTTGACACTTTCACATGGCACAATCCATGCACCACTGTGTGACACCACCCTAATCAATAAACATGACAAAGACACAATCCTCACATTTATGATTTTTTATTTTTGTTATGGAATGAAGTGCCCCAACTATTTCCCCTACACCCTCCCACCACTAACACCCCATCACACTATTCCCCTTCCCACCACCAGCATGGCCAATCCTGGTAATTAGTCTCCCAGAGTTTTTCACAACCGTGGCCTCTCCTCCCTCCTCCCCCCCTGCCGGCCCCTGGTGATTTTGGGCACAGAAGGCGCTGTGACTGTCACTGTGGTATGCCATGCTGTGACCCCTCTGTGGGTGTGGATGGGATGGAGCCTGTCGCAAGGTTTTGCTGCTATTGCACCTCTGTGCTCTGCTGGATGGGCCTTGCCAGTGCAGAGACGCATTCTGTCATTTCCCTGACACGTTGGGCGTACAGTGTAAGGGCGGACATGTTGGCTGTCGTTTCGGCCCTGTTCCGCACCATTGGCACGCATAACCCTGCGGGTAGCCGCCTGGATGCTGTCCCTAATGGCCTGCAGGTGTGTGGTGTGGGTGCGGCCAATTTCCTTCATCTCTCGCTGTCTGCGCGTCATGTCCTCGAGCCCTCGCAACGGCATGCTGCATGTTTTAGTGTGCTGTGGTGGTAAGGGACTCTGCAGTGACCCAGGGCTGTATGCAGGGGAGCCATATGTGGGAGTATCCACATCCGCCTCTGGTGTCTGTGCGCACTGGCTGCATGCAGGGCTCTCTGGGGAGTGTTGGTGCTGGCTGCATGGTGTGTTCTCTGGGGAGTAGGGCCCTTTGGCAGGTGATGGCACCAGGCTGGTGTCCCCCTGTAGCTCCTCAGTCGCCCTGGCAGCAGGTGTGGACTCAGTGTCTGTGCCTCCAGCTGTATGTGTGGGCGCAGTGTGCCTTGCACTGCCTGTGGTGTGGGCATTATCTTGGCCCTGCTCTGCTGCAGCGTTACGCGCCTGGACTTCCACCTTGTGGTCTGTGTGGGCGTTTGCAGGGTGGTGGTAGCAGACCTTGAGGGGCTGGTACCGACACTCCCTGATGGGCCTGCATCCTCCTCTGATGCCTCTGCTGATGTCTGAGTGTCTGGAGGGGATATAGGAAATGTTGTCAGGTATGGTTCACCCATGTGTGCTGGCATGCAAGGCATAATTGCTATGGTACAGAGTGTGACCCCACACAAATGGGCATGGTATGTCATGGGAGGATGCATGTGGGGCCGATGTCTTGGGGTTGCGTGTAACGATGGGTGTGTGACCCATGGCCTGTTGGTCTTTGGCCTGTCTGTGGATAGGGCAGGGTGTCCATGCTGGGGTAGCTTACGTCTGGCATGCATGCTTGTGTTCCTTTATGACCCCACATCCCCACATCCCCTCCCTGGGTGGCACTCACATGGTGTTGGGGAGGTGGCTTAGTCCACTGTCATGGCTCCATGGGGCACTGCTTTGCAGCAGGCAGGGCTGCACTGTGGTGCACAGTGATAGGCAGGCTGGGCACATGTTAGTTTGTGGGATGTGTACTTTCCTGTGGCTTGTCTGCCCTGCCGACATAGGGCAGGCCTACTGGGCCCGCAATCTGCTGGTGTAACTGCTGAACAGTGGTGTGCTCGCTCACGCACCTCAGTCCCTCTGGCACAGGGTGTACCAGTCAGTAGGGGTGTGGTGCTCCTGGCATTAGTTTGGTTCACTTGCCTGACCTTCCCGTAGCTGTGACGCTCAGTGGTGCCCTTGGTGCCCTGACCCATGGTTGATGTGGAGGGTGGCTGATGTGCCACCCCTTTACTCGGCCCTGTTAGCATGCTCAGTATCTGGGTCTGCTGACTTGTGTCCTTGTACACTGGGGCATCACATGCTGGCATGTCATATGTGCATGCATTCGTGTTGGGGGTTAGGGTGGACTCGCCCCCTGGCTGCTGGCACCTGCCTCCGCGATGCTGACTCCCTTCAGGGTCCAGCACCGGCTGCATTTCTCCTCCCAGGCAGTGAGCACCAGTGGCTCTACAGTGCCTCCTCCATTCGCCAAGGACTCCTGGCGGTATGGGACAGCAGTCCCCACACCCTAAACCTCAGGTTGTTCCAGCACTTGCGGCAGTCCTCTGCATCATGGGGTATGGTGGATACTGCTATCACCTTCTGGGAGATGGAAGTCCAGATGGCTGTCCTGCCCTGCCCAGTGGTCTTGCGTTGGCGACTGACATAGAGTTCCTCACAGTGTGAAATTACCTCATCTGTGAGGACCACCAGCTCCCCCTTGCTGAATTAAGGTTTTCGCAGGTGATATTCGGCCACCTTGCCTCTTATCCTTTCCTGATACATTTTTTATGCTTACCAGGACCAGATGGCTACAGGAAGTGGAGAGATTGAATGGATTGTGTTTTTCAAAATGGCCACAACAGTGCTTCCCAATCCGGCGGTGACGCAATTTCCTCTGGCACTAATAGCACTGGGATCGGTGGCAGAAGCGCTATTAGCGCAGCTTTCTTGGCGGTAGCCCTTATTTCAGCACAGTTACCACCGGAGTCAGGGGTGCGTTCACGCCAGGTTGTGATGCAGCGCTAATTCCGCCGCTCGACCTAGCAATAACGCTGCACCCAGCGGTAATTGTTCTGGATTACTGCCGGACTTGTGATGAGGCCCTTGGACATTTCAACTCCAAAATGATGGACATCTCATATTCTCTAGTGCCAACTCTGTCTAGGCTTTGCTGACTTGAACTCACCTATCAAGGTATTAAACAACTTCACAGGCACTGTGTTTTCAGTGTCCCACAGACAATTCCTCTATGCACCTTCAGGTGGGGTGCCCACCGTGCACTACCACCAGGATTCTCCATTTATCCCCCTTCCAGGGGATTATTTTGCAGAACAGTAATTAATCACTGCTCACCCTTTTTATTCTCCATTGGCCAAATGCGTTATATTTCTAGCGGTGGCTAATGCAAATCAAACCATTACATGCTGCAGATAATTTCTTTACCTCCTGTGATGATCTTACAGACAGCATCACTTCTCCACAAAGGGACCCCTCGCCCGATGAGGCCAGAGTGGTGCGACCACTGCCAATAAATCCCTTTGGGGGCGGCGCATGGTGTGAGGATCTCAAAGGGGGGAAATGTCCGTTGTGCGGAAAGTAGCTTAGGTCTATACCAGGCAGTGACCCAAAACTCTTCCCCTATATCTCCTCAGTGGAAAATGTAGTAGAAACTACGTAGGTCTATACCAGGGGTCCTGAAACATCAACACCCAGGACCCAAAACCCTTCCCCTATCCCTCCTTAGTGGGCAATGTTATGGAAACTATGGGCCTCATTACGAGGCGGGCGGAATGAGATTAACGGTGCAGGTAATGGTGCTGGCGCCATTAATCCCATTCCGCCCTATGACGAGGTTCCCTCCCGGGACCCGCTCTGGATGTCTGGTTTTACCAGACGCCCAGATCGGGTCCCGCGAGGGGACCAGGAAGCTAACAAGCCTCCCCATTCCCATTGAGCCCAATGGGGGCTCGAATGGGAATGGGGACGGACCGGGTCTGGGTTCCCTGAAGGAGGAAATACCGGGCCTTCCAAAGTCGGAATGGCCCGGTATTTCCGATTCAGGGAACCCAGACACGATTTTGGACTCATTACGACTCATTACGATGATTAGACTCATTACGACTCCAAAGTCGTAATGAGGCCCTATGTGTTTTTGTAATATCTCTTAAACCTTTTGTTGAACACCTGGATGAGGAAGAAACGTTGAGGTCAACAAGTAAGGCGCAACAACACTGATACACCTGGGAGACAGATGACTGATGCTACGCGAGGGCCGGGCATCCCATTTAAAACTGAAAGCAAAGAAGGACTGCGTTCACTAGAACAGAATCACGCTGGTAATAAGAAAGGGCCTTAGAGGAGAACGAAGAACGAGCAGCAGGAGGACTTGTCAAGTTCATGTTTTTGCTCCTGTCGACAGAATCCTACCGACCCCTGCTTGCCTACAGATACGGCAAGTCAGAATACCTGTGAGCCTGGTGAGCAGACGAGCCACCAAAGAGAGGTCCAGACGAGGGCCGACTGAAAGCCGCAAAGGCGAAGAAGGCGCAGCGGCAGGACCCGAGGAAGAGGGTGGAGCATGCGGTCCGCAAACACTGCCGAAGGGTTTTGGGTCAGGGGTGTTGATGTTACAGGACCCATGGTATAGACTTACGCCACTTTGCATGGGAGGGACATTGCCCCCCACCCCCATGAGATCCTCCTGCCGTGCATGATCCCCAGTTGGATTGTTGGGTAGCGGCCGCACAGCCATGGGCTCGTGGGGAGAGCGGCCTCTCTGGAGAAGTGACGCTATCTGTAAGATCGTCACACTCCATAGACTGCACTGCACAATAGGGACAATGCTATCTGGATTTACAAGGTGGCTACCCACAGTGTTACCTAGCTTACAGCAGTTGCTGTTACATCCCTAAATTTAGCTCTGATGTGTATTCGTACCCATCACTGGCATGCAAACAGTGACTGTGGAATCACCAATCAGCCTCTCTTGCCGGAAAAGCAGCTCCCCTGGAATGTGAGAAGCATCTCCTCCATCGACGTTCTTTAGCAACTGGCACATCCAGGCTCACTAGTCTTGTCACAGGGATCCAACGGGGCATCTGCAAGGTAGACCACCGCCATCACACTTCACAGTTACTGGTAAGTGTTGTCCAGCAGTGACAGAGACAGCAACCCCAATCTCTTGGTGAGTGGGGGCGTGTGGCTGATCACCGCCAGGAACTCTCACTTATTCACAGCGGATCATCCCTTGTGTCTCAATTGTACCACTCACTTCTGCATTGCTGGGGCTTCTAGGACTCTACGCAGCTCACACGCTGTCATTTGGATGTCAGATGGCAGTGTACAGCTGGTTTACGGTGGTGGCATGGCAGGGTTGTCATGCAGTGGGTCAGTGTTGCTTGACTGCAATCTTGGCTCCCAGGTCATCATATGTCTAAATGCATTGTCCATCATTCATGGGTGGAATATATTGCATAGTTGTTTAATCCCTCCTGGAACATTGTAAATGACTTACAATGGAAATGTGCATGCTCTTTCACGCCAGTTGGTCACCCTGTGCCATTCAGTTTCGACACTGAGCCCTATTATGTGGTTGCAACTATCGGCTTTGCTCTACATTATTGTGAATCTATTCTGCTCTATTTTTTTGGATGTGTGATGGTTCATAGCACTGCTAATTTAATTGTATTTTTATTATGTCTTTTCTCTAGGTAATGTGTGACCATGCTGCTGTAGTGACTTCAGTGCGGATGCAAATTTGATGTTCCACAATCCTTGCTTTATTTTCCCAATGGTCTTTCCTATATACACTTTTCCACATGGGCTCTAAATGGCATTGTTGGCCATGGAAGTATTAGTAAGTGAGGATTTTCTGTATCTGCTTAGATTTTGCAGTAAGGTCCACTTCTTTAGTTTGTGGTGAATTGGCAAGCACTACAATGGTTGCAAGAGTAATATATGGCTTTTGGAAGCCACCTTGTCTCTGTCACAGTCAATTGGGTCATCGTTGCTGCAACCATGTTAGTTTTCATTACAATGTTTTTACTTCAGTGGTAGGTGAACATTGGTTTATCAAAAAAACTTTTTCCCACTTAGAAAATGGGGCAGTTTTTCCTAATGAGAGTCTTCATTTGATAACATTTTGTAGTGAAGATGTGACAGACACTAGATCCTTTTCATTGTTATGGTAATATTTTGGTTCCAGTAATGTGTCCCACTGTTTTTTTAGTATGGCAATTTACACATTTTTTTAATTACATATTTTGGGTATTCCTTTTTCAATAGTTAGTTTCTTCAATTGCCAATTGAAGACTTATTTGTATCTACTCTTTCGTTGGATACTGACCTAAGGGAAGATTATTTCCTAGTGCTTTGTGAATGGTACGAATAATATTGCTGCAAAGCATTCATTTCAATTGATTGCTTTTCTCCCGCAGATTCCTCATCAGATAGATATCCTTTCAGCGTCAGCTGCTTGGAAAACCTTTCGACAGGGGGCATAGTGCACCTCAACTCGGTCGTCGGTCCATTTTGATTTGATGCATGAGTCGAATCCGGACGTGACCTCAGTCGTCGTGTATATACTAGGTCATTACGCTCCCTGACTAAGTTCCTTTTATCCCCACGCTCAGGACTATGCTCACTGGAACAACTCTCGTTAGAGAACCTTTTTTCTTCACACATTATTTTTGCCAATTCAAGATGATTTCGATGGAATGTTTGCTCCCAAGGTGTCCGGTTTCAAACAGTGTCTGCGTGTGGTGCCTCAGTGTCGGTCACGTCACCAAGGATTGCGGTTCTTGCATGAAGATGAATCCGAAATCGCTATGGGAGAGGGCTGAGAAACTCACGCTCGGTCGGCCCCCGTCAAAGTCTCCATCTTGGATGGATGTAGCTGGATACGGAAGGGCCCACTCCTGAAAAGGAGGACAGGCACCAGAAGAAAACAAAAAAAATCACATTCCTGGAGCCACTCTTTGTACTCCTCCCCCCACAAAGAGAGGTGCACTCATCTACGTAGGCATGAGCCCGACTCTTCTGAAAACTGCAGTAAATGGTCAACGAGCCCAACATCTAGGCCAGAGTGGGATGCCTTTAAAGAGGAGATGCTCAAGATGTTTAAGGCAGCTTCGCGTATGGCTCATGCCCGAAGCAGCGGGCCTCTGCGACTCCAGTGGCGCCCGGTGATTCTGGCCCCAAGAAGTCTGAATCAACACCAATACCCTTGAGCTCGCCGCTGCCCGTGGTCCACACAGTCACCTCACCGAAGCCATTATCGGCGATGCCAGGCGCCATCCGTCTCCGCTGATGCTGGTGCCCGACCGTGTGTATGTTCCGCAGTCCTACCTACATTTTGGTCTCGAGCCAGCAGGTGGAGGCTCCGGTGGCATGGATTGTTTCTCAGACCAGGCCAATTAACTCGCCTTGGCAGACGGGCTGCGGGATGCAAGTGGCTTGGCCACTTCTGCTGACTTGGAGATTCAGCAAGCCCATCCCTGTGGACATTCAAGAGCCCAGTACTGCAGTACTGCACCACAGTGGGGAGGGTGGTAGTTGCTCTGGGTTTGGGCGCTCCAGATAAACACCTGTCAGGCTATGCACTCACTGAAATTCTTGACAAAGGATCCCTGACAGAGAGGGCCTTGTCTTTCAACGTAGCCATTGCTGACCCTGTTGCTGCCTTGTGGCGTAAGCCTTGCTCAACCCCTCCTGTGAATTCTGAATTCACAAAAAAAATAAGCCGGTAAGGGGAGATCCATCTTTCCTCTCCACCCATCCGACTCCAGAGGGCCTGGTGGTCCAAACTGCCACGGTCATTACTAGACCCACCACATCCATATCCAATCTCCCTACTGATAGGGAGGGTTAAAGGACTGACGCCCTTGCGAAGAAGGTTTTGTCTTGGGCAATATAGCCTTAAAGGCTGCAAATACCTCCTGTGCATTTGCTAAATACACTTTTGGCCTTTGGAAAACCATCAAGGAAGCCTCGGAACATATTCCCAAAGGAGAAATGCAGGATAGATTCTTGTGGATTGTGGATGATGGGAAAGAAGTGCCCCGCTAGTCTTTGCAGACATATATGGACGTTTCCAACTGTGTCAGAAGAGCAATGATATCAGTTAAAGTTCTGAGCAGGTATAATTCAGGTTTTTCGCCACCAAATGCCCAGGCCAAGCTACTGGATATTGCCTTTCATTGCGAAAACCTGTTTGCCCATAGGGACGATGAATCCCTGTAAAAAATTAAGGACTCAAAAACTAGCTGCCAAATCACTGGGCCTAGCTGTACAACAGACGGCTAAACCTTCATTCAGTTTCGCATCCAGAGGGCGGGGTACAGACGGTATGTCCCCTTTAGAAGAAATGCACAGCTCCTGTAACCCAGGAAGGGGCGCAGGTGTTGGCCGTGCTCCAAGCAGGTAGGCTTCTAGGAACCAGTGAACTCCGGCAGCAGTGGCTGGGGCGGCTCCGCCCTCAAAGCGGCTTTGAGTTCTCCCTCCATGTTTCCCCGGTGGGAGGAAGGATTAGCACGCACTGGCCCCAGTGGCAGGAAATTACCTCCAACTGAGGTAATGCAGCTCCTCCAATGGGGGGGGGGTACTGTTTTCCTGCTCTAAGGAGACCTCCAGAAAGACCACCCTCTCTGCCTCAACAATCGGAACAGGAGCTCAAGGAAGAGCAGAGAGCCCAGTTTTTGAAGGCTCCCATGGAAGAGGTACCTCCCCAGCAGAGAGGATTGGGTTGGTATTCCTGATATTTCCTGGTACCCAAGAAAGGGGGAGGACTTTGTCCCATTTTGGACTTCAGGGCCTTGAAGAAGTTCCTGACAAAAGACAAATTCAAATTGGTGACTTTGAGGGAGATTCTCCACGCTAATCAGTGTGTTTAGTGTCTGTCGGTAGAGCTCCAAGATGCTTAACTCGACATGCCTATCCACCAGAAGCACTGGAAATTCTTGAGATTCCTCATAGGAGACAAGCACTACCAGGTCAAGGTGCTTCCCTTTGGGTTGACCTACGCACTCAGGGTCTTTACAAAGCTAATGGCAATAGTCGCGGCTCACCTCAGTAGATCCGGCGTTCATGTGTTACCATAACTGGATGATTGGCTGATCCGAGGGGAGTTAGCAAAGCGAGTTTCATCGCATCTCAAAGTCACTTGCTCGCTGCTGCACAGGCTGGGCTTCTCCCTGAACTTTCAGAAGTCCCACACGACACCAACACAAAGGTTTTAGTTCATCAGAGCAGTCCTGGACACCCGGGAAGGGATGGCTCCTCCCCCCCCCCAAGGAGATAGTCGCCAGTGTCAGACAGATAGATCATCTGTTCCAGAGCAACACCACCTTGCCAGCAGTTTCATTCTTCTGCCTCTTAGGCCTCAAGGCCTCCTGCATTTGTCTAGTGCCAGAGGCTAGACTGCGAATGCGGTCCCTGCAGTGGCTGCTACGGGGTCAATGGTGCCAGTACTTTGGCATCTTAAACAGCGTTCTAGAGGTGTCCAAGTCGTGATCAACGATCTCTCTTGGTGGGCCAGCAGCAAGAACATGGCAAGGGAACCTTTCTGGCCTCTGTGGCCACACGTCAGGGTGGTCACAGATGTGTCTCTGAAGGCTTGGGACGCTCACTGCATGGATTTTCGAGTGAGCAGCCTTTGGTCCACAATGGAAGCCCAGTGGCACATCTACAGGATGGAGCTGCGAGTGATCAGGTGAGCACTGAAAGCTTTTGCACCTTCTTTCAAAGGGAAACACGTCCTGATCATGACAGACAATAAGGTGGCCATGCATTACCTGAACCATCCCGTTTGCAGAGGCGATGCAGCTGTGGTTCTGGCTTTTGGAGAACCATATCTCGTTCTCAGCAGTACATCTGGCAGAGATGGAGAATGGATTAGCAGATGCTCTGAGAAGGCTGGGCACGGACTCACACAAGTGGGAAGTGTGCCAATAAGTCCTAGAGGAGATCTCCGCTCAGTGGTGTATGCCGACGGTGGATCTGTTTGCCACAGGGTCCAACATGAAGTGACAACAGTTTTGCTCCAGGGAATTCCAGGCAATAGGTGCACTGGGGGACTTCGACCTCCACTATGCCTTCCTGCAATTCGCGTCATTCTGTGGGTACTCAGGAGGTTGAGGAGGTTCTGAGCAACCTTGATCTTGATCCCCCCAGATTGGGCGAGGAGAACGTGGTAGTCAGAGGTTCTGGACTTGGCCATCTGGCCACCCCTCCGGCTGCCTCATTGGCCAGACCTCCTATCTCAGTAGGACGGTCGGATACTCTACCCGAACCCGGAATCCCTCAGTCTTCATGCTTGGCTCTTGAGAGGATGAGGTATGATGACTGAGACTTCTCAAAGGAGGTACTTGAAGTGCTACTGGCTGCATGTAAACCTTCAACAGAATCGTTGTATGTGTGGAGCTGGAGAAGATTTGAGGCGTGGTACAGAGAATGCGAGATTGACCCTATATCTTTCCCCACCCCTGCACTGATGGAGATCCTTATGTTACTGGCCTCGACGGGCCTTGAGATTACAACAGTCAAATGATACTTGGTGGCTTTTTCTGTTTTCAAAAGGTCTCCATATCAAGGATCTTTCTTTATGATCCTTGTTATGGCCCCATTCCTGAAAGATCTCGTAAATAAGTTCCTGCCTGCTCCCTTTGTGGTTCCAGACTGGGACCTTAATTTGGTCCTATTGAGTATTTGGTCCTAACCTTTCGTATGGCAGCTCCGTTTCAGCCTTTGCATTCATGCTCCCATCTGTTTACTGATGTTGAAGACTGCTTTCTCTGTTGCGATTTCATCAGCCAAGCGGGATCATGAGTTACAGGCTCTATTGTGCAAACCACCATTCCTTCAATCTTTCAGGGAGAAGATATCCTTTAGGGTACAGCCAGGGTTTTCGCCCAAGGCCGTCTCAGAGTTTAATTTATTTCAGAGCATAGACCTGCCTGTATTCTACCCGCCTCCTCACCCCTCCAATGAGGAAGAGCGGTTCAATAGGTTGGATTCCAAAAAGGGCTTTTAGTTTTTATGTTGCGAGAACAGCACACTTCAGAAAGGCTGATCAGTTATACGTGACCCTCTCTGTCCAGGAAAGGCATGCCAGTGTCTAAACAAACCATATCCAGATGGATAACCATCTGCATTTCGGAATGTTATCACAACTCGGAAAGATCTACCACCGGGCATCACAGCCCACTCCACTAGGGGTGTGGCCGCTTCTTCGGGCACTGCAGACAGGTGTGCCTGTAAGGGACATCTGCTGAGTGGCTACATGGTTGTTGCTGCATACTTTTACCAAGCAATACTGTCTGGATGTGGCCCGTGGAGCTGACACTCGCTATGAGAGAGCGGTTTTACAAAGTTTCCTGGCTGTGTGTTCTGTGAGAGGCGTGATGTTTGTCGACCCTACGCTGCTGAGAACGAGCGGTTTCCTTGTTGGGGTCTTTCTTCCCTGGCTGTGGACTAGTGCCAGAGGAAGAGACAGCACAAGCCTCATAAGCACACTGCATGCACAGAGCGTGTGCAGTGTGCAGCTGTGTGTTCCTGGGCATGGGGCACCTAGAACAGGAAACAATTCGAAGTCTCAAAGAGCATAGTTTTCATGAAGCTGAAACAGTGAGTGCTGACTATTATTGTCTACAACTTTTAAACACAAACATGAATCTGCAAAGCCACAGAAGAGCGGGTGATAATGTTACAGAAAACGCAGCTAGTTCTCTACCCCCACTGGAAACGGAACAGTTATATAATGAGTTTGTCTTTCCTATGGACCGTGGATCCAGTCTGGTGCCCATACATGAAACAGACAGGGAAAATCAAGAGCAGGAGGATTCTTTTGCAATTAAGTTTATCCTTTACCCTAAATGTTTCATCTATGCAATGGAAAATTGGGAAATTTTGCCCACAAAATACTGAGAGAAATGTGGAACTGTCTCAGTATTCGGTCGATCTCATGAGTGGGATAAAAAGTTACGATATAAGTGACCCTGCACTAGTAGAGCAATCAGAAAATAGAGGAGATCCCTGCGTACCTGTAGTTTGCTCTCCTTGTAACTCTGTGATGAATACTCCTGATGTCTTTGATACACCTATGGATGAGTTTGGAGAGCATAACTTATCCTTTCGCTTGAACTCTACGGAACATTCTAATCCTTCAAGACCAGAAATGGGTTCCCCTTCACTTGCCGCTCTAAACTTTGTTTTATCTTCTCTGGTAAAGGTTTTTGACATATTAAAAGAAGAATCAAGGAGAAATACAGAGCAATTGCATGCTATTTTAACAATTCTCCATCTTTGGATCTTTCATAGATTCAGATGCTTGAAAATTCCCTGTCGTCAGACTGGGAATCCTCAGTGATATTAATTATTTTAAAAAAATGTGTTTTAATAAACATACACTGCCAGCTAGCAGTGCATGTAAATAGCCCATTGTAGTCTATGAGCCATTCTATTGTGTAGTCCCTCCACCTCACTTTGGTCCTTTATGGCCCCAACCAATGAGGTGGCAGGGCTTAAGCTCCGCCCCCTGGCAGCCATCTTCAGATTTTTAACCACAGTCTAACAGACACAGCGAATCCTCAAGCTCTCTGAGCTTTTCAAATCTTTTCTACTTTTGTGTGGTATATATTTCTTTCAAATATATTCTGCTTTGTTCCCCTACTTAGGGGCTTTAGTCTCAGTGAAACCTTGAGTCAGAAAACTGTTGTTTTCACTACAAGATCGTCGTGTGAAATTTCTCTTCAGAAATGGCTGCACCTCAGGCTGTCAAGAAGCCTTCCCTGTTCAGGGACTGCACGAGGTGCAAGAAGAAACTGGTTTACATGAAAGACCCACACGAACATTGCATTTATTGTCTGTACCCACATGACATCCAGAAATACAATATTTGTAAAATATTTTCCACCAAGACCCTTCAAGACAGGGATAGAAGACTCCTTTTACACCTGGAAGCCAGGGATCAATCTTTGGGCGAAGAGTCTGTCAGGACAGCTCCTGTCCAATCCAGCATTCCATCTGAGAGGCAAACTTCAAAGAGAAGGTCCTCTTCAGTGGAAAGGAGTTCCTCACCTATAGCTAAAAGCAAGAGGAAGCTGGAGTTGATACCCTTTCTGCCTCCACTGGACTCATCAAGCCAGAAGAAGTCACACTCATCAGCAAAATCTACCTCCAGAGGTAAGGGGGAGGGAGGGTGGGGGCAGTCATCGACGGGGAAGCCGTCCACGAGTGAAGGAAAAGGTAAAGGCCCGTCATCGGCCATACCATTGACAAAGTCATCATCGACGACGATCACCCACAAAACATCGTTGGTGGCAAGATCATCGTCATCAGATCCATCGTCCAAGAAGCACTCGTCGACAGAGAAAACACACCATTCGTCCATGAGGCATTCGTCCATGACGCACTCGTCCATGAAGCACTCGTCAACGGCAAAACCACATTCGTTGACGAAGCATTCGTCGACGGGATCCAGACCACAGTCATCGGTGAAGCCCTTGTCGACAGGCAAACCACATTCATTGACGGGATCCAAAGCACATCCGTCGGCAGAAGCACTGTCCTCGAGACGCTGATCAGCCAAAATAGCATCGCCCACAACACTGTCGGCTAGACAGCAAGTTCCTGTAGCTACGGAGGAATTGGAGTGCGAGGCGCCTTCTGCGCACGATACACCTGTCATTGAAGACAATCTCCTTGAGGGTACTGAAGCTGAACCACTGGTACAGCAAGTTTCACCTCTAGGAGACATGGCAGAACTCCCGGATGTAATTCTCCGAGAAGAATTTTCAGATGTAGAAGTGGTGGAAGAGAGACCTGGTCCCTTCCCGAAACAACACAGTTCTCCTTGGCTGCCATCCACGGAAGAGGCCGAATATCCTCATGACCCGATACTTATATTATCTGTACAGAGGATTGTAGAGGAATTCTACAGACGTCAAAGGGAGAAGGATATCCCGACTGATCCCATAGAATCGGAAAATCTTCAGAGAGACTCATCTCCAATTCCAGGCACAGCAGGAAGATCACATCACAGGGGTAGACCTCAAAAGCGGACAAGATCACCGGAACCTGGTCGAAGACCTAGGAGCAGCACTCAGAGTGCTTCACCGACAAGAGTCCCATCACCACAGTCATCACATAGACCTTGATCTCCGGATGGAAATCCAACAATGGTGCCGTCCACCATTTCGGTTTCAGATTGGCAGGAGGATCCTTTTAGAGAATTCTCTGACCCAGAAGAAGGAGAAATTACACAGGAGCCTGACGCAACCAGTGAGTGGGATGACTACGTAGTCGAGAAGCCCAGGAGAAGAGATTCACCAGGCGAGGCCTCACCGCCGGATGATCTGGTTTCCTTCCACGCCATAATAGGCAAAGCTGCAGGACGGTTTAAAATTCAGGTTGCATCAGAGGAAAGGAAATCGGTGCTTTATGAGCACAGGTACAAACGCAGGAGAACAGTGACCACCATCCCTCTCCTCAACACCATCTGGGAGTCCGGATCCAAGATCCTATCTACACCATTATCTACTCCGGCTCTGGTGTCCAAACCAGAGAAGAAATACAAAGCTCCAGAGTCTGCACCGCTTTGTTTGAGAGGTCACACGAAACCGGACTTGGTTATCACAGTGGCAGCAAGAAAGAAACTCGCCAATCTTGCCTCACCCTTGTCGGCACCACCGGACAAAGACGGGTGTAAACTGGAAGCCATGGGCAGGAAGGTATCATCTTCTGCATCGCTCACCACATAGCGGATAATGCGTTGTCCATGACCGCAAGGTTCGATCGCGAGCTTTGGCTCTGCATGTCCAAATTGGCGCAGCAGCTACCACCAGAGCTCCAGGAAGAGGCTAGGTGAATAATCGCTGACGGTCAAGCAACATCGGATCATATGATTGACGCAGCGGTTGATGTGGCCGAATCAGGCTTCAGACAGATGGCGCACGGCACAGTACTCAGAAGGCAGGCCTGGATGAAGGCTACTAATTTTAGGCCTGAAGTCCAAGCGCAGATATTAGACATGCCCTTTGATGGACAAGATCTCTTTGGAAAGAAGATAGACGACCATCTGAAGGGAATCAAAGCAGACACAGACACAGCCCTAGCCATCAGTTCTTTGAAAGACAAAAATAAGGACCATCGATCTTTTCGTCCCTTTAGAGGCTCATCTTCCAAATTCAGAGGATATGGTCGCTCCCCGTATGGGCAGAAAGCACAAGGCGGCACGTATCAAGACAATAAATATCAGTCATCCAACAGATACGCCCAAAGAGGCAGGCGTGCATAGCTCTCAACCATTTGTCTGGCAAAGGCGGGTGAAATCACCCAATTTTGTTTTTGGCGGGTGAGACGCCCATTGGAATGAATGGGCGTGCAGGAGGCTTGGCGGGTGAGTCAGCCCTTTGCAAGGCGGGTGACACCCGCCAAATGCGGGTGAGTTGAGAGCTATGCAGGCGTGGCTCCGCCCAAGGGAAGTCACAAGGCAAGCAAAACTGACTATCAAACACTTTCCCCTCAACGCCACACCCCGGTGGGGGGAAGGGTAAACCAGTTCTTCCAGTGCTGGCAGTCAATTACATCGGACAAATGGGTGTTCCAGGTGATCCGAAAGGGAGCGTATGTTACAGCAAATCATGTCCGAGGTGAATAAACTACTCTAGAAGGCAGCGGTAGAACCAGTGCCGTAGACTCAGAGGGGAAAGGGTTTCTACTCCCGCTTCTTCCTCATCAGAAAGAAAAACGGTCAATGGAGGCCTATCTTAGACCTGAGGGCACTCAACAAATGTATCAAATGCATAACATTCAAGATGGTGGCTTTGCAAGGGGTGCTACCTTGGTTAAACAAGCACGACTTCTTGGCCACTTTAGACTTGGAGGACACATACTTCCATGTGCCGATCCATTCAGCACACAGACAGTTCCTCAGGTTCACGGTGGGAGAGCTTCATTTTCAGTTTCGAGTGCTACCGTTCGGGCTAAAATCGGCACCGAGAGTTTTCTCAAAATGCTTGGCGCCTGTAGCTGCAAGTCTCAGGAGGGCAGGAACGGAAGTCTTTTCTTACCTGGACGATTGGCTGATAAAAGCAAGTTCCGCCGTAAGGGCACGCTCAGCACTGTCAAGGACTATCAGCCACCTAAAAGAATTAGGTTTTTCCATAAATAACACAAAGTCCTGCCCTGTTCCCAGCAAAACAGCTCTCTTCCTGGGAGCCAAGCTCGATACCAGCATTCCCAGGGTGAGGCCTTCGACAGAAAGGATAGCAGCGATTCTACGCTCAACATCGAGCATCCTGGAGAAAGAGACAACATCTGTACGCTCTTACAAATCCTTTCTGGGCATGATGCCATTGTGCATATTCCCCATACCAAACTGCAGGCTACGCATGAGACCGGTTCAGGAGGCCCTGGACCACCAATGGAAACAAGCTCTCGGATGCTGGGAGGACATCGTCCAGATTGCATTGACGTTGCGCAAAGCTCTTCGATGGTGGAATGTTCCGAGAAATCTTCTGCAGGGGATGCCATTCCAAGCACCGACATCAACCCTTCTGCTGAGGACGGACGCTTCCCTATCAGGCTGAGGCGCTCATTGTTAGGCAGAAACCTGTGCAGTTAAGACTACAGGTGTTAGCAGTAAACCCAATGGGTAGCAGTCTGTACCACCCAGATTTACCTGGTAGCTGTGGCTGAGCAGTCAGACTTCTCTCAAGAAGAGTTAGGCAGTATATAGAGTATACACATTAGGTACAAAAATACAGTAGCACAAGCAAACACTGACCAGAGCTTTGGTATAAAAGTATATAATTATTTATTTAAAAACACACTTGTAAAAATACATTGGCATTAATATGTCAAGCAAGTTCAAACACAGTCACTAGAAATATATACACCTCCCTGATTAATTATTCGACAAGTCTTAGGAAAAGAACACCACTTATTATCAACACAGAGGTGAGCGCTTAACCAAGATGGCACTCCAATAATTATTTAAAAAGGGAGGGAAAAGGCAGAGTCAGGAAAACACACAATACAAACACTTTAAAAGAACCACAGCAAGTCAAGAAAGGCAGGGTCTACTGTAGAGCAAAAAGTTCATAGGCCAGGCCCACTCTTGGAGAGAGCAAGGCGGAATATGCCCAAGATCACACAGTTGAAGTACACTTTAAAAATCTTTGCAGATAGTTCAAAAAGGAGTTAGATCAGTTCAGAAAAGTTAGTTAACAGATCCCAGGTCACCCCAGGATAGAGAGTCAAGGATTTACGGGACACCTTGAACAGTCTGTTGCAAGGGAGACCTGTCGGGACACAGTACCTGAAATAGTGAGAAAGCTCCAGCGGGGGCAGTTGTTCCTGGCAGCAGGTGCAATTCAGTGCTTCGTCCAGGGGAAGAGAAGACCTCGACGTGGAGGAAAGCTGGAGGTCGTTGCACTGCCAGGGAAGAAACCAGCCGCAGAGTTTCCCGGTTAAAAGGTACTATCCTTTTATTCGCGGTAGTGGTGAAGCGTGGCTATCCGGCCGCCGGGGTGCTTGGCACAGGCGATTCGACCACGAGACGATCCAGGAAGGCGAAAAGAGGGCGAACTGGTTAATCCCACCAGCTCAAAGGAAGAAGACTCTCCTGGAAGAAGATCTTCTCTGTCGTTGGGAAGTGGTGAGTCGGTTCAGCAGGGCTCCACCGGTGGTGTTGTTGTTGCAGGTCGGCTCAGCTTCTCCCTCTTCGGATTCTTTAGGTCCTGTGGCGACTTCTGAAGTTCCAGTCCCCAAAGCCCTGCTTTTATGCAGAAAACCCCCATTCACCAGTCCTAGCTGTCACTCAAACATGCTAAGTGGTGAGCCGGGCGGCTCACCACTGGGCCAATCACACAAGAGTGCGACTTGAGTTGCCAAGGCAACTCAGTCCAGGGTGCCTATTCCCCCCCTCCCACACATCCTGTGGACCCAGACAGAGTGGCACCACTTTTGGAGGCTTCCGTGCAGAAGCCCGTCAAAAGTGGAACAAAGGGCTCGACTTGGGTTGGAGTTACAGAGGCGAACACAAACGCCATTTTAAAACCGAGTCCTGGCAAAAAGACCCAACCGGGGAATAAATATTAAATAAATAACCCGCCGGTATCTTTAACATTGCACCAAAAAACTGGTGCGTTTAAAAATGAATGGGAAAATCCCATAGGAAAGATTCCGGTGGAATATTTCGCGTGGTAACCACTGACACCAGCCAGAAACTCGACATGGGGGACTGGACAGTGCCCTCTCGAAAAACAGGCCCAGGGGCAATCTAATTACCCCTACCAGTACTTCCACACTATGATGGTACGTACTGGTTCTGTTCACAATTTAAGACTAGTAAAGTCAATGGTGACTTCACATGCCCTGTGAGACAGTAGTCAGTCCCAGAGTATGGAGTCTATGTTTGGGGGTCACTATGACACCTCTGTATTACTGCACTGAGGGTGCTGTGTAACACACATACCAAAAACGCATGAAGCCCTATGGAGTAAAAGACCCCATAGCCCATAAAACACATTACAAAGTCAAAGGACATTCTCAAATCATGCCTAAGAGTGGGAAAAAAAGCGTCTCACTCTTAGAAGGAGAAAAAAATAAACCCCAAAAATCCAGCAAAGCTGCTGGGGGACTCACTAGGTTTGAGAAATTCGCCTATACAGAGAATTCTCCCTAACACTCGTCTTGCGAACCTCCAAACCAAGGGCACTTGGTCGACACAAGAGTCCCAACTTCAAATCCATGTGTTAGAGCTCAGAGCCATAAGGTTGGCGTTGAAAGCATTCCTACCATTGATAGCTGGCCAAGTGCTTACAGTCCAGACAGACAACACGACCTCCATGCACTACACAAACAAGCAGGGAAGCACGAGGTCAGAAGTTCTACCACAGGAAGCCCAACAGCTATGGGCATGGGCCTTACACCACAGAGTGCAAATCAAGGCAGAGAATCTTCCGGGAGTGGACAATGTCCTGGCGGACAGACGAAGCAGGGAATACACGTCGTCCCACGAGTGAGAACTGGACGAAAAGGAAACCCAACGGTTTTTGCCTTATGGGGCCACCCGCATATCGACCTTTTTGCCACCAGGAACAACAAAAAGTGCAAGAGGTTTGCCTCGAGATACTCGGAGTACCAATCACCGGGAGACGCGTTCACAGTGAATTGGAAGGGGAAGTTCCTCTATGCCTTTCATCCCATTCCACCCATGGTGAGGGTACTTTGCAGGGTGAAAGAACAGGATTGTTCTGTGATCCTAATCACACCGGATTGAGCACGGCAAGTCTGGTACTCGATGGTGAAGCACCTATCCCGTCGGTCCCTGATTCGCCTCAAGATGCATCAATATCTGTTGACACAACAGAACCACAAGGTCCTCCACCACGACCCGAGGAGCCTCTCAAGGCATGGTTCCTGAGCAGCGCAAACGGATGAACCTGAAGCTACCATCAGAATGTTGGGATATCATCAGGGCCGCGAGAGCCCCTTCGACGCAAGTTACCTACACCAGGAAATGGACCCGTTTCTCCAAATGGTGCGAGAACTCGGCAATCGATCCTCTCACGGTCTCGGTTGATCAGGTTCTGCCCTACTTGTTGTACCTAGCTAAGTCAGGGCTATCATTGCCCTCCATCAAGGTCCATCTGTCAGCCATAGCGGCATACACGAAAACCCCGGAGATGCAATCCTTGCTTTCTTTACAGGCGGTTAAAGTCTTCCTGAAAGGGCTGGTACTTATCCTCCTACGCCTTCACCAGTTCCGAAATGGAGCCTCAACACCGTCTTGACAGCCATCATGCAATCTCCCTTTGAACCCATACACAGATGCGAAGTGAAACTCTTGTCCTGCGAAACAGCCTTTCTGATAGCCATCACATCAGCCAGAAGGATCAGTGAGTTACAAGCTTTGTCTTCTGAGCCTCCGTTTACTTTGTTCCAGAAGGACCGCGTCTTCTTAAGGCCACATCCTAAGTTCCTTCCCAAGGTGCTTTCGGAGATGACACTCACTGAGCGCATTGTTTTACCAACCTTTTTCCAGAATCACGCTTCTGAAGCGGAAAGAGCATTACATTCCCTAGACGTATCGTGAGTATTGAAGTTTTATTTACAGAGAACAAAGGAATTCCGCTCCTCAAACTGACTGTTCATTGCCTTCTCTAGCCGTACCAAAGGTCAACAAATCTCTAAACAAAGTCTGGCACACTGGGTATCGTCTTGCATCACCCACTGCCATCAGATGAAAGGCGACCCTCTAATTAGACCGCCATCTGCACACTCCAACAGAGGAAGGGCGGCGTCAACAGCATTCCACACACGGGTAGCCTTGAAGGACATATGCAGAGCCGCCACATGGAGCACTCTGCACACCTTCGCCAAACACTACTGCCTGGCTGAAGACACCAACAAAGAAACTGCAGTTGGACAGGCAGTGCTCCGCCATCTCTTTGCGTAAGGTGGGACCAGCCTCCTTTCCCACTTTTCCCAAGGTATGTAACCGTTGTGTTGCTGCATGGTAAAGGTTTGATCAGAAATATGTTTTTTTCTGTATTTATGCATATATGTAATGATGGTGGCATGTTTAACTGCTCGGTATTCTATTCAAGCATCTGAATCTATGAAAAATCCAATGCTGGAGAAGTCTTAGTTACTTACCTGTAACTGTATTGCTCCAGCATTGGTATCTTTCATAGATTCAAAATGCGCCCGCCCGCCTCCCCTGAGAGGCTGCTCCTATGCTTGGCATCCATCATAATGTAACATCTACGGTTCAAAATCTTGAGGTTGGCTGCCGGGGGCGGAGCATAAATCCTGCCACCTCATTGGTTGGGGCCATAAAAGACCAAAGTGAGGTGGAGGGACTACACAATAGAATGGCTCATAGACTACAATGGGCTATGTACATGCACTCCTAGTTGGCAGGGTATGTAAAAGATACCAATGCTGGAGAAATACAGTTACATGTAAGTAACTAAGACTTATGGAGATTGTACCCAGAAGGAAGGAAGTAAAGTCCCTTCTTAAGACTGAAGCCCAAGGCATTGTTGTAAAAATAATAAATATGCATCAACAACTCATCTCACTACCTTTTCACCCAAAGATATTTGAGACTGCGACAGAAATTGGCAAAATCCAAAACCATTTAATATCTATGGTAAAGATGGTAGGCAATTTTAGATTTGTATAGATCATAATAAAGCTCTCTCTCCTGAGTTGTAACAGACT
The DNA here is from genome assembly GCF_040938575.1 of Ambystoma mexicanum. Lineage (NCBI taxonomy): Eukaryota > Metazoa > Chordata > Amphibia > Caudata > Ambystomatidae > Ambystoma > Ambystoma mexicanum. The sequence continues at coordinate 999,885,686 of NC_090923.1, forward strand.
GGAGTGAAAACCCCAACTCAGTCTAATTTTGAGTTAATTGATAAGTGTGGAAATTCCCCCACAGAGGGGGCAGGGATTGACATTTCCACCTTTCTGGACTCCCCTCCCGATGTGGCTGTGATTGAAGAATTTTTGCGCCTGTGAGTGATAGAGGACGGTTTTGACCAATCGATAATTATCATGGAACCCATTCTCCTCAATAACCCAACCTAGGGGGTTTGCAAAAACCAAGAGGCGCAAGAAATGCATGGGGAAAAAGTGTCACGAAGAATGTTGTTCCGCAAGAAAAGAAAACTGCAAACCAAAAATGCCAAGAAAATAAAGCAGTTAATCTAGGGGGTTAGTTAAATTACTCAATGCGCAGATTGAATCAAATGATCCTAAAAATAGTACAGACTTAAAAGAAGGGCTGAAGGAAGCTCCAATATTTTTGAAACATGGTGGCCAATAGAAGTCTAATTGCCGGAATGAAAGGGCCTCACAATGCTCTTTGAACAATATTGAAGGTAAAGGGCTTTTCTTTTACAAAATCAAAGAAGTACCTTCTACAAGTAACATACCCACCAATGGGATCCCCAAATCTTCCTTTACGAGTTGTGTGCAGCAAGAACCATTAGGGCGTGCCCTTCAGAAGACTACAGAAAGTAAAGATATGTCTCCCTTGTCAACAAAGGCTCCTATTGAGTCTGTCGATGTGTGTGCCCGGTTGGGTATCGTCAAACCAGAAGTCCTTGCAAGGCTTTCAAATAACTGTGTGATCTGATAGTAAACGCATGCCTCAGGGCCCTACATATTGAAAGGGACGCAAGTCAGACAGTCTTAACGTAGAATGAAACAGAAGTATGTTGGAAACCAGCTGTCAAGAAAAGAGAACTGTGAAAGTTTAGCTGAACTAATAGCTGCCATTCCATTTGAATCTGAGTCTGTGGTAGAAATAGATATAACTAGTGGACTGAGGAATATCTCCCCCCAAAAAGGTCAGCAGGATTGGAAATTGAATACACCGAAAAGGAAATATCTTGAAAATGGCTGTGGTGTGTCATCTGAAGGAAGTGATGATGTGAATTAACTTTCAGAGAGTTTCATCATGGAAGCAATGTTCTTCGATCCGGACATTAAGTATTTAAATGGAGCTAGGGTCTTGGAAATTTTACATGACATCCCACGATTAAAGAAGATCCAGTCCCAAGATGTTGAGTTTTGTGACTGGGAGTGGTGGGATGTGGTTAGGTTAACAGTTAGCTCTCGGCTAATTAGAGAGGGTGTTCCTCCTCTATCTATGAAATCCATCATAGATGGTTTGATGTATATAACAATGAGGATCATCCTCCCTCTCTCTTCCCCTGGATAGTTATTTTGGAGAACGGAAGCAGGCCTCTTCTCAGCTCAGAAACACCCAACGTACAATAGATGGTAATAGGCTGGGTGTGACAGGGAAGGGGTGGCAACAGAATGAAAAGAATGAATGCCAGGGTGATTGGTTCTAGCTTCTTCATCTTCTGGCTTTTTGCTAAAGGGGTGATAAAGAGTCAATGGTGGATTTTTAGCCTCTGCTTTTGGAACACACATGGCTTCCAGCACTTGTTTAACAAATCCTGCAATTCCTTAAGCAAATATGACTTGGTGAACTTGCAAGCAACTTTTCTGTCCAAGAAAGTAATTATGTACGGATGCTCAATCTGCCAACAAATGGCAGTTCGAGGGAAGGTGGGATGCCCTAAACGTGGTTGTTTTATAGGTTTTAGAAATAAACTCATCCAGCGCCTGAAAATAATCAATGACTCAGTGTACAGTGTTATGGCGGTTCATGCTATTATGAAGGGCGGATTATTTCATATGTTGGTTATACACGTATACTGCAGTTATGTGGAAAGATCTCATAAGATATTGACTGAACACATCGATGGGATTTTGACTGGATGGAGGGAAGACCAGCCATAAGGAATGATAATAATCTTAAAGAGCCAATTATGCAGGATACCAAAGGGAAGATATGCGTGGGATTTTTTAGACCGCTGGAATCTATTAGTTTTATCCTGCAAGCAACTGCAGGGTCAAGGTTTTCCGATAACTTGTAGAAAGGGTACTAAATCATCTGTGATTGACTTTGTATTTGTATCTTAGGACTTAGAGATGTTGGACTATAGATATAATGTAAGCAATGGTTTCCCGAGTGATCATTCCAGACTGACAGTGGTTTTCTATGCTTTTAAACAAGTTGGCCCACCAGAGAAGCAAATGTGTGGAGTCTCTGTCTCTACTGGTAAAATTAGACTAATTTGGGCAGAGAGAGACATGAAAAACTAGAGATGGAATTCCTAAACAATCTGGGAGAAATTAATGATGGTTTGGGACTGATGTATTTTTTTCCAGTTTTTATAGACATTTTTTATACGGAATTTTAAAGCCTTTAACAGGCCATAACCCGCTTATACAGCAAATCTGGGAGAAATTAATGATGGTTTGGGACTGATGTATTTTTTTCCAGTTTTTATAGAAATTTTTTATATGGAATTTTAAAGCCTATAACAGGCCATAACCCGCTTATACAGCAAATTAAAAGAGTACAGAAAAAAGGCTAAAAGGCTCACCTGAGTAGGAGTGCCAAATCCCCATTGTGACGGAGATCAGAAAAAATTAAACCAGAGGTATAAAAACAGAATTAAATCAATGAAAGCACTGGCTTTTCAAAAGGAAAGTGAAAAATGATCACCATTTGGGAGAAGAAGGACATAAATTATTGGAAATTAATTAAACAAAAACGGTCATTCAAAGTGCTGTGCAATCTAGCCCAATATTTGATTTATAATTGAATCTTACATTGTACTCAACTGTACAACCAGCCAGAGGATCTCCTAGCAAACTGGGATTGAAAAATGGGAAAATCCACTCTCTATAAAGCAAATTGAAAATATCATATGTAATCAAAGTAATACAAGGGCTCTAGGTTCGAATGGACTTTGTAATAAGCTTATTAAAGCATACCCAGAATTGTGGGAAGGAATTTAGTATAAATATTGTCGATTATGCTTTCAAAGCAAACCCCTCCATTTTGGAAGGAGGCACACATTGGGTCTCATTACAAGTTTGCCGGTCCGGTACAGTTGTTACCGGACCGGCAAACTACGAGGTCTGACCTGGCGGGCGTACCGGCACCCGCAAGCAGACACGGACGTTAGCATCGGCACCATTGTGAATGGTGCCGGTGCTACCGTACTCCCCATTCCTATTGAGTCCTATGGGACTCAAATGGGAATGGGGAGTGATACATTCCGGCACCTGGCAATGGGGAAATACAGGGTCCGCCTGGGTTGTAATGGCCCAGTATGTCCCCATTGCCAGGCACCAGAAAAATTCCCAAGTTCAGCGGCAGCCTACCAGTTTTACCGGCAAGGCTACCTCCGAACTTGTAATGAGGCCCATTGTCCCTATATTCAAGAAAGGAGTGAGAGATGATGGCCCTGACAACTACAGACTGATTGCGTTACTTCATGCAGACACTAAGGGCCTCATTACCATTTGGCGGCAGCCATGCCGCTATTGGTGGCATGGCTGCCGCCAAAATCGGGTCCGGGTTCCCAGAATGGGGAATTACCGACCCATTCTGAGTTCGGAGGGCCCGGTAATTCCTCCCTCCAGGAACCCGGGTCCGGACCTTCCCCATTCCCATTTCAGCCACCATAGGGCTGAATGGGAATGGGGGAGGGAGCAAACAACGGGCCAATTACGAGCGGCCCGTTGTTTGCTCCCTCTTCCCCTCGCGGGACCCGGTAAGCACGCCTGGTTTGACCAGGCGTTACTTACCGGTCCCGCGAGGGGAGCTTGTAATGTGGCGGAACGGGTTTAACGGGTCCGCCTCCTTAAGCGGGTCCCGTTAACCCGTTCTGCCTCACTTGTAATGAGGCCCTAAGAGTTTTGGGTCGGTCTTGCTATCCTCCATAGAAGAATGGGCTTGCAGTAATGGTATTCTTAAACCCAATCAATTGGGCTCCAGGGCAAATATGGGTACCAGCGTTGCAGGTTGGGTTTTAAACAACGTACAAAGTCTAGCCTGGCAGTTTTTTTAAGGAAGTATTTGTAGTGTCAGTGGATTTATCCTTAGCCTTTGACAGGGTAAACAGGAATAAATTATGGAGGACGTTTTTGGATTAGGGGCTCCCTAAGGGACTATTGGTACCCCGCATCCATTTACACAAACAATCTACACTTAGAGTTAGGCTGAATGGTGAGGGTTTGTTGTCATCTGAAATTAGGACCAACAGTGGCGTACGACAAGGATGTATACTGGCGTCTTTTTTAGTTAATGTCTATTTTGAGGATTTGGGAGCATATCGTAAGCCTGCATCTTTCATTGCCCCTAAGGTTTTGGGTACAAATATCCATTGGGTAACCTACGCAGATTCAATTATTCTGCCAGTCTGCACGATGGTGGGTATCTAAAGATTATTGACTAAATTAGAAATGTATTGCACAGAAAATAATTTTGTTATAAATACCTGAAATACATAACTATCCCCTTACGACGGGGAAACGAGTAAAGAAAACATCCCTGTGATTGGGGGGAGAAAAGGTAGTTGAAGTGAATAGCCTGAAATATCTGGCATAGGTCATCTTGGGTACTCCTAATAAGAAATCGCTAATCAAAGGTTTTTATAATAAAGCATTGACGGCAGTTGCACAGATGAGAAATTGTAATTTTAGGTTTGGAATATTTTCAAGTATTTCTTTCTTACAATTTTTAAGGCGAAAATTGTTCCTATGCTAATCTATGGCGCAGAAATACATCATAGTTTGCTACATGAGGATTTTTGCCATTTAGAGGAATTTATATGGATGAATGTCCTCAGGCTTCCACAGGCAATACAAATCAGCGTTATCATATATGAATTAGGCCTTCTATCGTTAGAAGCTCATATTGTCTGGAGAATAATTCTACTATGTTATAAATTTAGAAACCCCCACGCGCTACCCTATTTTCTGACTTTAACAAAGGTGAGGCGTTATTAAATAACAGCCTTTTGGACATGTATTTCATGTGTGATCCTCATTTTTCCACACCTGTGCTGGTGTGAGGCTGTACGAGGCTTGGTTCTCAGAAGCACCGTAATTATATTATTGGAAAAGTTATTTCTGCTGTGCCGCAGCGTGGGCCCCCCCCAAACCCCCTTGTGCTGTTTGTTCGTTGTGTAGCCTGCCCTCCCTCCGCCTGTGCTCCCATTGCCTTGTGGTCCTTTTTAGTGGCCACCATAGGTAGCCCCACCTGAGGCAGCCACGTTGGCGAAGGGCCTGAGGCTAAGGGCAGCTCCAGTGGTGTCCGCTGTGGTTGCAAGTAGCCTGCATCCGTCAACCTACTGCGACTTCTATCAGGTAAATTGACTCTGGGTGTGTTGTATTTGCTTGCTCATAAAACATAGCCTTTTTACCCCTTCTAGGAAAGTTAAATCTGGGGGTGTTATATTTGTGGTTCTCCAAAAACATAGCCTTTTTCCCCCTTCTAGGAAAGTTGAATCTGGGTGTTTGCATTCTGGCAACTGTGGCACTTTCACTGTGTCCCTCTAGGCTTCCCACCTAGATCCCCCCTCTCGCAAAGAGTGCCGTTCATTGTTGCAAGTTACTTGTTCTCCTCCTGTGCGTTTCTTGTTGTGACACCAGCCCCCTTCCTCTCTGCGTATTCTGAGTTATGAAGAACAAAGCTGGGCATCTCTTCTCTCATGCCCTTGTCCTCCACCGCACCCCCTATGCTGCTCTGTCTCTCCCATCTTCTCTAACTGCTACTCTATCTCCTACCCTGTCCCTTTCACTAAATCTGTAAGGAACAAGTTCAAGAGGGATATTCTGGCACCCAACCCAGGCCTCCCAATCTCTGATACTTACACCAGTGCTTCCTCCCAACAGACTCTCACCGACATCCTCTGTCGTTCCCTCTCCAGACCTATGGACCCTTCATATGGTCTCTGTTCACGTTCCATTTTCCTCCTCTCCCATTAATGGTGGCACTAGGTGGGAGGTCCTCTTGGCCTCCTTCCACTCCTCCAAGAAAATCATTAATGTCTATCTGAATGTCACCGTCTTGGTTCAGGGCCCTCAGCCTAATCTCCTCCTTTTTTATAGGCATTTTTCACGTCTTATCAACTTCCACCCTTCTCTTGCTACTCCTTCTGCCACCTCTCTGGCACCCTCCTCTTCTCCTCTGCCCACCCTCAGGCCCCTCTACCACCTCCGTAGGGCGTACCTCAAGCCTCTACCCCTCCACGGAGGACTTTCAACTGTGGCAACCTGGTCTCGTTCTGCTGTCAAACACTCCTCCAACAACTGTCATCTCCTTGAAGAACTCGACCTGGATGTCCTTGCTCTCACCGAGAAATGGTTCACGGCCAATTCTGTCACACGTTTTGACACTCTCCTCCCAGAAGGCTACAAGATCCCCTCCGAACCCAGAACCAACCGTTCTGGAGGTGGGGTAACCCTGATCTTTCCGGAATAGGTCCCTGCCTCTGTCATCCCTACGGAGGCCTACTCCTCCTTTGAATGCCTGGTCTGCAGGCTCTCTATCTTTCCTAGCCTCTCTATAACTGTGTCCAACATCTACAGGCCAGCTGGCCAGGTTGCCCTCTTCCTCTCTAAATGGGATGACTTCTCATCGTCTCTCCTTCCCTCTACCTCTCAACTTCTCCTACTTGGAGACCTCAGAATCCATCTGGATGCTTCCAATCCCTCCTTCGGGCTTTTAGGCAATCTCTGCGATACTCTCTCTCTATCTGTTCTACCCTCTGGTCTGACACACTCTGCCGGGCACACCTTGGATGTCCTCATCTCCTCTGACATCCCCCATCTAACCCTCTCACCACTCCTCTCTCTTGAGCTGACCACTTCGTGCTCTCCTCCCACCTGACACTCTCTATCCCTCAGGTGAAGCCTTCCCCAGCACTGCCACCAACCTTCTCGGTCATCCGGCTCATGACGCGTGTGTCAATGGATGCCTTTGCTGCTGCTTTCTCTCCTCCTCCTACTCCTGCGGCTGACTCACATTCTGACACAGTCCTCTCTTGCCTGCATCTTTCTATCACTAACACTCTCGATGTCCTTGCCCCCGTCATGAGAATCTGCGTGAAGCCTACCTTTAAGTGCAACTCTTGTTATGACTCTGACCTTGTCACCCTAAAACGCAAGTGTAGGATGGCTGAGAGGAAGTGGGGGTCACCAGGCACATCCTCTAACAAACTGCCCTGTCGCCTGCTCCAAAGGCAATACAGACTCTCTGTACTGTCCAAGAAGAGATCCTACATCCAAGCCCGCATCTCTGCTGCCTCTAAGAACACAGCCAAATTCTTAAAAATCTGCATGGAGCTAGCTAATCCTGCTGCTGTCTCCACTTCTCCTGTTCCCTCCCAGGCCCTCTGCACGGCTCTGGCCTCTCATTTCTCTACTATAACCTAGGACATCCTGTCCTCTCTCTCTCCTCCTTTCCCTCTACCTCTCCTGGCCCTCTTCTGGCTGCCTCTCCCTCTCCTCCTCCCTTCTCCGATTTTTCTGTGATTACCCCTGATGGCGTTTCTAGACAAGTCCGATCTATGAAAGTGTTATCGAAGCAGGTGCTCCTCCAGAACCATCCAAGGACCACATTGACACCCTCACTCCAGCCTTGGTTGATTTTTCCAATCATTCTTTTGCCACTGGAACTTTCCCCTCCCCTCTTAAGCACTCCCTTGCACATTGCCCCTGAAGAAACCATCCGCGGATCCTTTCTGTCCAGCAAACTACTGCACAAACTCTATCACTGCTTTCTTGGGCAAACTCTTGGAAAAGCTGGCCATCTCCCAGCTCACTCTGTTATCACTGAATCTGTTGGTTGTCTCCACAACCATCAGTCTGGCTTCAGAGCAGCCAGAGGCACGAACATTGCTCTCCTGAACACCAGTGAAGACCTGCTCATTAATCTTGATTCTAGCCGCCTTTCTGTCCACATCCTCCTTGACCTTTCCTCTGCTTTTGACATGGTCAACCATGCCATCCTGATCAATCGATTATGAGAACCTGGGCATCACGGATCAGGCCCTCGCCTGGTTGACTTCCTTCCTCCTGGACCGTCCCTCTCAGGTCCAACAGGGTCCGTTCTCTCCACCATCTCTCTCTCTCCACATGTGGTGTTCCCCAGGGCTCCAACCTTTCTCCCTGGCTTTTCAACCTCTACGTGGCCCGTTTGGCCCACCACATCTTTACCTTCTCTTCTAACTTTCAGTGTTATGCGGATGACACTCAGCTCTCCTTCAGACTCTCCTCTCCTCTCTCGCTCATTCCTGACTGTCTATCCGCGATTCAGGAATGGTGTGCCTGCAACGATCTCTTCCTCAATGCCATTAAGACAGAGATCCTCCTCATTGGGACCCCTGCTCCCGTGTTCCCTCTTTAACTCTGGACCACCTCTGTGGTTCCTCTCCCTGCGCCTTCCTGTGAGGCAAAACACCTTGGGATCATCTTCAACTCCACTCTCTCCTCCCCTCACACCACGGACCTCTCGAAGAAGTCCCACCATCAGCTGCACCTCCTCAGAGATATTCTTCCTTTTCTAATTTTCCCTAGAAGCTCAATGTCTCCAGAGCCCTGGTTCTCTCTAGTCTGGACTATTGCAACAGCCTCTATCTCAACCTGCCTTCCTCTACTCTCTGCCCTCTGCAACTAATCCAGAACAGGACCGCAAGACTTGTCCTTGGCCTCAAGCCCAGGGATCGTATCTCTCCTACCGATTTTGGCGGCTGGCTCCCGTGGCTGCAAGGATCAAGTACAAGACCCTCTTCATTGTCCACAAGGCTGTCTGGAGCCAGGGACCGCACTACATTTATCTCTCTCTTCCTAAACATCTTCCTTCTCGAGCCCTTCGCTCAGCTACCTCAGACTCTGACGGTCAGACGCTTCTTCAGGCAGTGAGTTGGGTAGATCTCTCTCCTCTTCAAGGGCCTCCCTCTGGAATGTCCTCCCTGCCCCTAGCAGCACCACCTCAGGTCCTTGAAGCAGCTTAAGACCTTCCTTTTCGCTTCTGCTTTCTCTCTTGCTCTCCCTTGCTGACCACCTCTCTGTCGCGCTAGCTGATCACCTGGCTACCCTCTGAAATCCACGGGCACCAGGCTTCCTCCATGACATGCAAGCACCTGCACTGCCACCGGGCCTCCATGCACTTAGGGGCTGCATCTTTAACCCTACAGTCCCCCCACCCCTTTTTTGCCCTTCCCATAGCTGGCTCCCCTGGCTGCACTTAGTCAGAGCATTTCTGCCCTGGCACTTCTCCTCTCGCCCTCCCCTCCGTGCACCTGCACAATCTGAATGACACAAGGCCTAGTAAGATTGTTGTTTCGTCGTCCCTATGTCTCCCTACATTGTCTTGTCGCGCCTAGAAACACTTCTGTATAGGCCCGTTATAAATGACTCATATCATATCCTCTACAAATTTGTATGGTTCTGATTCTCATTAAAAAAAGAAAAAAAGTAAAAAAACAGGTTTGGTTTCTGGTGAGTTGTGGCTGGTTTCAGAAGAATCTTTCGATTATTCCTCCGCAGCAGCAGCTGAGCTTGGGGGGGAAAAGGGTGGGGAACTGAGGTATGGGGGCTTAGTGATGTGCTATATCTACGACGACCGATGTCACGTCTGGAGTCGACAACCGCCATATCGAGTCAAGATGGATCAACTGCCGAGTCAATGTGCACTACTACGCCCCGTGTCGAAAGGTTTTCCGAGCAGCACAAAGTTGGCATTTTGAATTTCAAAGATTTTTTTTATGTCAGTACATTGACTGATAACTTATAGAATATTCATCAAAAGAAAAAGTATAAACAATATAAACCAAATGTTACAAACATAAATGAATGAACAATTAGTCACGCATCTGGAAGTGCTTATCTGGAAGTGCTTATCTGGAAGTGCTTACGAAAGTGCTGTAAGCTGTTTGCGGGTTGAGGGGTGTGAGTTGGAAAACGCTTAGCGAGTAGGGAGCAGCCTGTAGACCATTGTTGTTTTTGTTGTGTTTTTTGTGTGCTCTGTGGAGGGGTGTGGAAAACAAGTGCCCATATGACACTCAGAGCAACGTGATGTGCAGCTGTGAAATTTGGGATTAGAACTTGGCACAGATCTTGTAGTGGGTGAGTGATTTGTAGCCCAACACGACTCTGTGTGCTCCTTTTTCATCCCCCTTCGTCCCCTGAATGTGAAGTGTCAGACTGTGCTGGCGTGCATGAGACTGCCGCTGTAGGCTTGTTCGTGCTGCCAAGCATAAACACGGCCCCTAGTAAGAAGCATGTTGAAGGGGGTTTGGGGGGGAGGGCAAGTGCTTATCTACTGCGGCACCACTGCACTTGTGTGTCTAAAACTATCACCTCTCCGGGGAATGTAAAGAAGGTTGCGAAAATGACAATTTATTATCAAAAGTAGATGGTTTCAATGTTTTAAATGTGATTGAAGAGGAAGCCATTGTAGAAGTGGTAGTCATAGATCTAAATGAGTCATTGCAGTGTGTCGGCTCAATAGTCTTGAGAGAATATTAACACCCGTTGGCCATGTGGACACCAATGAAGATATTGGGGGTCATTACAAGTTTGCCGGTCTGGGCTCTACGGTACTGGTAAGCGTGCCGGTACTGTAGTGCCCGGGCCGGCAAACAACGAGTCCTGCGGGCGGGTGCCTTCCCGCCCACCAGGTCTGACCTGGCAGGCGGACCGGCACACGCGAGCAGAGCATGTCGGATGCACCGGCACCCTACACGTAGGGTGCCGGTGCATCCGGCTTTCCCATTCCCATTGAGCCCTATGGGGCTCAATGGGAATGGGGAGAATATTTTCTGGCGTCCGGGAATGGGTGATGCCCGGGTCCGGCAAGGCCGTAATGACCTGGTAATTGCCCATTCCTGGGCGCCGGAAATAAAAATGTATTACAGGCACGGCTACCGCCAGTATCATAATGAGGCCTTGTCTCTGACCAAAGTTGTCTATATGAGGTGCTACAAGAAAGTAGTGGTACAAACTCCAGTATCATAAGTGGTGATGTAAGTGAGGTACCTAGAGACCGCCAAAGTAAAACTGTGTTAGCCGTAGCTATGGATAGTAGTGAAATAATCAGTGATTTAATACAACAACAACAACTGGCAACAGCCAGTGGAGACGCTGAGTACACTAATAAGAGATTATCATGATGTGTGGAAGAACTGTGAAGAGCTCTATATGAATGATGGATCACAGCTCTATGAGACTGGTAAAAGGCTAACAATTGATAATCAAAAGGAGGACAATGGGCAAGAGTCCTTGATCATTGCGACATCCACTCAGTCCCACTTACAATGTGACAATGTTAATAGCTCGCGTTGTGAGCTGGATGGAGAGGCTGGAGCTCCCATCTCGGTCGACAATATGTGTCCTTTGTTGACTAAGTGCGTGGATGTGCCAACTTTTGAAATGGGAACATATGATGCAGAGTGTATGCTTGCTCCAGATAATCAAGAACACTTTGAACATGATAACAGCGATGATAGCATGACATCAACAGCAATGTTTACTGTTTTTGAAAATCTGCTCTCCACGTTAGTAGAAAGGTGTGAGCGCATTGAGAATTAGCTTGATGTACAATCACTATTATTACACAAAGGTATTAACAAAGGAAGGAAAATACTTGGAGAACAAGATACAACTACTCATTGTGAGAAGGCGCACAGTGTTGTTAATGTGGTTGAGCAAGCTGAACAGACAGAGTTGGTAAAATGGACTGATGCATTGGTGATAGGTAAGTCGGGTAGGTCTAGTTGTGGACGGTGTGCACATAGACAAAGGGACTGAGTTGGTTGAGAAAAGGGCCACTGTTGTGCGGGTCACGTCTAAAAAGAAAACAATGAAGCAGAAAACAAAAAATAAGAAGATCTCACAGGCAATAATGTATGTAAATCAAACAGAACCCAAAAGGAATAGTGTATGTATTGTAGATGAAAATATCTCCCAATTCACCGAAATAGAGACAGCAGTGGGGAATAGCATACTTAACCAACAAAATAAGGGGGAGACTAATCAGAAAATGAAAATGGCCGCACAAACAACTAAGTGTGGGTTGGATAATAGCAAATTGGTAGTGGTGCATCAATTTCCTCCTCATCATAGTGCTACTGAGGAAAGAGTAGCGAAAGGAACGAGTGACATAGGAAAATATATGGTTAATCCCCCCTGTGGAAAATGGGCAAGTGAGTGAAAATGACATACACACAAGTGGGGCGGCCTGCGCAAAACACAGAAAAAACAAAGCAGTAGGAGTGAAAGATAGTGTATTGGTAGAAGTTCAATGTCTATATGAGGAACAGTCTGATGTTGTAGAGACACACATTAGGACAAACAATGTTAACAGACAGACAACACTAGGGAATGATGTGGTGGTAGTTGGGCTGATGCATGTATAGATACAAAATGTGGGTACAAACCTAGATAAATGTGAACACGAACGACCCAATAATGCTCATAATCCCTTGGGAATTGTGCAAGATGTGAACCTAGTAGCTAATTATGTGTGTGAAAAAATGGATGTAGTAAATTCGCTACAACTGTATCCGATCGCAGACCATGACTGTCATTCACGCTTAATAGAACGGCTGTCTAACAATACTACATAGTGTTGTCCCTCTACGGGTCATTACAACAGATGATATTCAGATAGTAGATCAATTAGAACACAAAAGTAAGATGATCACAAACATTTGTTTTAAATCTGACACAATATTGGAGTATATTCTTGTTGTATAAAGCTAAACCTTTGTATGCTTTGTTGTATAAAGCTAAACCTTTGTATGCTTTCTTGTTGCTATGGTTTTCAGCTGTGTTTATGCCAAGCACATCATCTGTAATTCCAGAATGGATTTATGCCTACTGTGCCATTCTGGAATGATATGTGCTTGGAGATGTTTACTCTGGAGTGAAGACAGTTATACCCTGGATGCTGCCTGTTTTGGGGGTCACTGAAGCTGTTCCAAATAAACTGGCTTTCACTTACCAAGTTTGTAGCTTCTTTACAATGGCGACGAAGGTGGGATGTCTGTAGTGATCCCTGCAGAAGCCAATACCCCAACAGTGACTGGAAGTGGAGTTTGGCAGGAGCTGTCAGCAGGAGCAGCCACCATCCAGGAGGAATTGGCAGGAGCTATCAGCAGGAGCAACCACCATCCAGGAGCTGTCAGCAGGAGCAGCCACCATCCAGGAGGAATTGGCAGGAGCTATCAGCAGGAAGCTGGAAGCTGCCTGAAAGTGGATGTGGCGCTGAATCAAGCCCAACTGAATACGGATGTGGCGCTGAATTGAGAAAGGATACTGAAACCTCGCCCAGGGCCCCCTCTGGGAAGGCGAATTAGGAGGAGCTATCAGCAGGAAGCTGGAAGATGGAAGCTGCCTGAAAGTGGATGTGGCGCTGAATCAAGCTCAGCTGGATGCGGATGTGGCGCTGAATTGAGAAAGGATAATGAAACCTCGCCCAGGGCCCCCTGTGGGAAGGCGAATTAGGGGTGTATGACAAAGGGCACCACAGCTTAGAGAAGGTGCTTTCTCTGGCCCCCCAAAGGAGGAGATATTTTTGTGGTGGTAACTGGACAAGCATAGCCAAAATAGAGTAGCTATGTATGGCAACATTTGACGATATTCTAAGAATCACCATTTGACATCTTGAAAGCAAAATTTTTTTGTTGTGTCATATACTTTGGACGCATATTAACCTGTTATTTTACGCACTGTGTTACGTAACATTTAGAGGTTATAAATATGGCCCTGTCTGGAGTCCCCGGTCCGCAAGTATTTATGCTCACACGAGGTCCGCCAAAAATTAAGTGGGCCCCGTGGAAGAAGGGATTCCTACATTATGTTAAAGCTATGTGTGGGAATGGAATGTCTGTAGAACGTAAAGTAGCGATGTTAATGCATTTTCTGGGGTACGAAGGTCAGAGGATATATGACACACTTCCTGATATTTCCGAATTAGATTCAGAAGAGGGAACAAATGATTTTGACCTGGCATTGACCAAACTTGATAGGCATTTTGAGTCAAAAACTAGCACGGTATTGGAGCGATATCATTTTGGCATGAGATGTCAACATGAAGGAGAAACTGTTGAAGACTATATAACTGCTTTGAGACATTTATCCCTCAATTGTAAGTTTGGTGGTGGATTAGAGGAACACATAAGAGATCAATTTATTATTCACTGCTCTAATGATAAAATACGGGAGGAAATTTGGTTAAAGGACGATCCAAACTTAGAGGAGGTCATTAGTATAGCGAAGAAAATTGAGCACACATTACAGTGTGTAGCGAAGCTGTCCCTCAAGGAAAATAAATCAGCACCAAGTGTTGAGGTACTAAGAGTTGGAGATAAGAAGGGAGGGTGCCCAAAGGAAAAGAAAAAACATAGAACCAAGCCCAATAAACATTATGAGAATACCCAAGCCAAAGGTGGGGGTGGTGAGCAATATAATAGGCGGTTTCAAAAGGACGCCGCTCAATTTAATGTGAAAAGGGAAGATGGGTTATGTTTTTGCTGTGGGAGCTCACAACATTTGTCTACATCTCCCATTTGCCCTGGGAAGCGAGTGAATTGTGGTTTATGTAAGAAGTGGGGGCACTTCGAGAATTGTTGTAAAAACTATCGAATTGGAGGTGGAAGGGGAACCCTCCTGATTGAAGAATATGACGGTGTATCTTCTGAAGAAGCTGATGTTTCTGAGAATTAAATAGTTACTGTTCATATGGTAAAGTGTTCAGGTTCTGATGAGTGCGAGCATCCATCAGCATGGATAGAGGTAAATGGTCATATGGTTAAAATGCTTGCTGACTCCTGCTCCAAAATCACATTAATGTCTAAAACTGTTTTTGAGAATGTAATTGGAGGTGACGTCAGATGTTGGATTCCTTCAGATAAAATGCCTGGCGGATATAACGGAGACAAAATAGAAATTCTGGGGTGCTATGAGACAGAATTCAAATTCAAAGGGTGGTTCACACGTGGGAAAATATATGTTACCAAAAGAGGTGAAACCTTGTTAGGTTGGAAGGAACAAAGGGGTTTGGGAATCAAGTTGGATCCTAATAGTGAAGAGCAAGTCCTCAATGTGGTTAATTTTTCTGAGGTTAATAGTGACAAAACAAAATGTGAAATGGTGACTAGATATCCTGAGGTATTTTGTAACAGAGCGGGGTGTCTCAAAGGGATGGTGCACAAGATTGAGGTGAAAGAAGGAAGCAATCCTGTTGCGTCCAAGCTCAGACCGCTGCCCCTGTCTATGCGGAATGCTGTGTGTGAGGAATTAATGAAATTGGAAAGAGAAGGAATTATTGAGCCAGCTAGGGCTGTGGAGTGGATATCTCCAGTGGTGGTGGTAAAGAAAAGCAATGGGGATTTGAGGGTATGCATTGATTTGAGGGAGCTTAATCGGTGTGTGGTAGCAGATCGCCATCCTCTTCCCAATATGGGGGAGTTATTAAGTAGGATAGGGAGTGCAAAATATTTTACGAAGCTTGACATGGCGAGTGCGTATCATCAGATAAGTTTAGATGATGAGTCACGCAAATTGACTGCTTTCATCACTTATGAGGGAATATATCAATTCAAGCGCATGCCATTTGGGCTGGTGTCAGCGTCTTCCGTATTCCAAAAGTTTATGGACAAATTGTTAAAGGATGTCGGCGGTGTATGGTGCTTTCAGGACGTTGTCCTGATATGTGGGAAGGACGAGAGTGAGTTAAAAACAAGACTGGATTTAGTTATCAGGATCTTTAAAGCAAAAGAAAAAATTGTGCGTGGCGAAAAATGTGTATTTCTGACTCAAGCGGTTGATTATCTAGGTCATGAAATTTCTGAGCAGGGACTCAAACCAAAAAGGAATTTAGTTGAGTCCATTTTGAAAACACAGCCACCAAAGAATAAGGCTGAGTTGAGATAATTTCTAGGTACTATTGAGTTCTATCATAGGTTTGTTGAGAACTATGCCGATTCCATAACTAAATTGAGGGCATTATTAAGGAAGGGTGCTGAGTTTGAATGGAGCAAGGAATGTGAAAAAGAATTTGAAGCAATGAAAAGAAAAATTGATATGGCAAAACCCCTATGGATGTTTGATACTAGGAAGAAAACCATTCTGGCTGTGGATGCCAGTGAGACAGGTATAGGTGTGGCGATGTTGCAGCCAGATGTTGATGGTACGGAGATGATTGTAATGCATGCATCCCGCATGTTAAGAGGTGCAGAATTGAACTATTCCGTGTTGGAAAAGGAAGCCCTTGGGGCATTGAAAAGAAGACAAATTTTGTCTGGGGTCAAGAGTTTACCTTGAGAACAGATCACAAACCCCTTAAGGCGATTTTTGAAAGTAAAGGCCTCAACAAGGTTTCAAGGAGAGTGGCAGGCTGGGTAACCAGGCTACAGTGTCATAAATTTGAAAATAGAAGTAGTTGCTGGTAAAGAGAATGTTAAAGCTGATCATGGTTCGAGAGTGAAGTTGGAGAATGATGCTGGTGAAAAAGGAAGTTATGTATATGGTGAACATGAAATGGTTTTTGCAACTGTGGAGGGTATAATTCAGAAACAAGAGTGGATTCAAGTGTTAAGGGCCAATGAAATGTGGAAGCGGATTATGGTATTTGTGGCCGATGGGTGGCCAGAGAAAAGGCTACTATCAGGTGAAGAGAGGGCTATGTGGGAAGTAAGGAATGAACTATCCGTAAAAGGAGAGCTGTTGTACAGATGGGACAAGTTGGTGGTTCCAGGCAGTCTGCAGAGGAAATTGATTGATTGTGCCCATCAGGGACATATTGGCATTTGTAAAACGAAAGAAGTAATAAAAGCCGGTTACTGGTGGCCAGGAATTGATCGCGAAATTGAGAAAGTGGTTGGTGCGTGCAGTGACTGTACCAAATCAGGGAAGAACGTGATAGCTGTGTCCCAACCAATGGGTAAAACTACCATTCCTGATGGTGTGTGGCAAGATTTGTCCATGGATGTTCTAGGTCCCGTAGACATGGGTGCAAGTAGAGGTAGGTTCATTTTGGTGATGGTTGATACCTTTTCGAGATGGACAGAGTTTAAGATCCTGAGGGAAGTCACGTGTCAACGCATAATTGAATTCATGGAGGATGTGTTTGAAAGGGAGGGTTTGCCCAGGAGCATTCTCAGGGATAATGGTCCACAATTCATGGGAAAACTATTTTTGGAGTATCTGTACAAATGTGGAATCAAACACAAAAAGACTCCTTTGTATTGTCCCCAAGCAAATGGTATGGTTGAGAGAGTAAATCGAAGTATTATGGATGCTATTCGTGGAGCTAATGCATGTGGTCTTGACAAAAAGGTTGCAGTAAGAGACAGGCTGTATGCTTTGAGGATGGCTCCGCGAGTAGAAACAGGGATTAGCTCATTTGAATTTATGAGAGGGCGAAAGGCAAATACCTGTGTTGCGCCAGCTTGGTTGGGCCGGGCGAGAGCGTCAGATGCGGTTGTGGATGATGTAAAGAAAGGTATGGCAGCCCGAAAAAACAAGTGGGTGGAAAGAGCCAATAAGAAGCACCCAAGGAGAATAACCGTGGTCAAAGCTGGAGATTGGGTACGGATAAGGAAGGCTGTTGTTACCAAGAAAGGGGAACCGTTATACACAGACCCTGTTAGGGTTACACGAGTCTTCAAAAACGCTGTGTGTGTAGAAAGTGGTCAAGTTTGGTCTTTGTCAAGAATCGCGAAAAGTAAAATGATGTAAGTATATATCTGTTCAGTGGGTAGATATCCCGCAATAAAGAAATTTATTTCATAAGGGAGGGGGATGTGTTGTATAAAGCTAAACCTTTGTATGCTTTGTTGTATGAAGCTAAACCTTTGTATGCTTTCTTGTTGCTATGGTTTTCAGCTGTGTTTATGCCAAGCACATCATCTGTAATTCCAGAATGGATTTATGCCTACTGTGCCATTCTGGAATGATGTGTGCTTGGAGATGTTTACTCTGGAGTGAAGTCAGTTATACCCTGGATGCTGCCTGTGTTGGGGGTCTTAAGTGCGTTACTGAAGCTGTTCCAAATAAACTGGCTTTCACTTACCAAGTTTGTGGCTTCTTTACAATTCTCAGCTATGAAGATGAGCTTTTTAGATATGGTTATAGGTGTGAGAGCGTTAGTATGCAAACTGTGAAAAATGGCACAGTACTACAGGAAAACATTTTTGAGTGTAGAGATGGTAGCGAGCAGTATCAGAGGTCAGGTGAAAAAGGGAATGCCAGTCCAAGTGTGAAAACTTTAATCTAAAATGGGGATATGGACCCAAGTGAGAAGGTGAGACTAGCTGATGACAATTGTGAGAACAATGATTACGGGCAATGGTTGCCAAATGTCTTTAAAGCACACTTTTCTAATATGTCTCAGTGACAACAATCTACTATGCCCATGGAACAGTAGAGGATTTACACACCTGTAGGCGGATGATGGATTACTTGCAAATATACATTTGTTCAGTTTGCTCACACTGCAGGAAACGTGGATGACAGAAGTGTGTGAGATTAATGGAAGAAGCACGTGCCAGGTTTTGGCCGTGAAAGGGCCAATTTGGAGACCTAAGGGGGGACTGTTAGTTTCTGTACGTCATCACTGCGAAATTATTGAATCAAGTGGGCCATTTTCTATGGTCCAACTGATAAGGATTAGATGCAATACCCTGATTATCAGTGAGATGGTCATCATAAATGTATATGACCCTCCAAATGCAGTAGAAAAAAAGAACAACATAGCGACAGTGAAAGAAATCTTAGATACTCTAGACCATTGCCTACCAATCTGGGTACTCTGGGACCTCAATGCCAAGATGGTCGTAACACCAGAGGGGTTCCCTGACCTACGGGAGTCTGCTTTGTTTGATGCATCATCTTATAACGTACAGGGCAAAGCATGGGGAGAGATGTTATATACACATAAACGCTTAATGTTAAATGGACGTTTTTCTGTCGATGCCCATATAACCTACACCCGGGAATTTGGGAATAGTGCGACCACGCTGGATTATATCTTTGTCAACCAGATGGCATTGG
This sequence comes from Ambystoma mexicanum, assembly GCF_040938575.1. Taxonomy (NCBI): domain Eukaryota; kingdom Metazoa; phylum Chordata; class Amphibia; order Caudata; family Ambystomatidae; genus Ambystoma; species Ambystoma mexicanum. The sequence goes on from NC_090923.1 coordinate 999,904,748, forward strand.
GGTATGTGGAGAATATGGCCATACTGATGAGAGAGGGAAGTGAGCACATGCCGTTATGTGTAATGCTAACAACTAGGAGATGCATTGAACAATAGGACCTAAATGGTGATATCTACTTCAACTATGGTGCCAATAGAGTCAAATAGAATAAAACAAATTTAGGTATGGGCAAACATGTCATGGAAAGAGAATTACCATCCTATATTTAAAGAAGGACCAGGGATATTTAAAGAAGGACCAGGGAACATGAGTATAGTGGGCCTCTCCCGATAAAAGACTTCTCCGTTTTAATTATGAAAATGAAAGAAGTCACAAAAAACAAAAAGGAAAAGTAAGAGCCCAATTGAAAGATGAAATAGAGGCGATCGCAATGGTTGACGCTATGACAATAAAATTCAAGAGACCAAAAATAAACCACGATATGATATTGCAAAGGTACTGTCTAGGACCATGAGTACATCCTCCGAGATAGCCAACCACATTAAAATGCTAAAAACCGCCTATCAGGCCTGGCTGAGAGCACATTGTTTAAGCTCTGAAAGAGAGGTCTGGATGCATCTAGCCAACAATGCGAGGAACAATAACACAGGTAACTGGTCAACGATTAGAGGCACTGTCAAAAAAGATGTTTTGATCAATAGTGTGTCTGAGGATGCATGGAAGACACATAGGCTAATATGCTGGGGGCTAATGACCCAGCAGACTCGGCTAATGTATAGATAAAGGAAATCTGGCTGTGCAAATCCTCTGTGTTGTATATTACTGCAAACGTTGTGAAGTTGAACACATCTTGGGCAGCCAGTCCTGATGGGACATGTAATGGTTTAGTTAAAATGTCCCCGGGTATCTTGGCCCAAGCATTACACACATTATTTGTATACATTGGAAAACAAGGACAGGTCCCAGGCTCCTGGAGAGAACATAACATCTTACCAGTCCATAAGAAAGGATGCTGGAAAAATTAATCTAATTATCGAATGCTTGGCATGCTAGATATTCCAGCCAAGATCATTGCTAGGGTTTTGCTGAATGAGTTAAATCGGTGGATTGAAGATGCACAGATCCTACCATCCAATCAACATTCCAGTACCTTACATAATCTGATTATTCTATTGTCTGCAGTGGAATATGCATGGAGTAGACGCGAACTTCCTGTGTATGGGATATGTATAGACTTAAGTGCAGCCTTTGCCACGGTCATGAGGAATCGCCTATGGACCAAACTGGTGGCATGTAATATTCCTCATGGCCTGTTAACTATGATCATGCAGCTGCACTGTAGCACTAGTGTCAGAGTATGAACGAATGGGGAGGGTTGTTTGTCCAGTGTGTTTCCTACACCCAGGGAGGTTAGGCAGGGTTGTATTGTAGCCTCTACCCTGTTTAATCTTTATTCAGCAGATCCAGCTGAGTTGGCGCTTTACAATTGGGCTAAATTGGCTATGCAGACGACTTGCTATTATTGCACCACACCCCTAGTAGACTACAAATGCTTGATGCTTTGAGTGAGTATGCAAAGCTCGATGGCCTTTGTGTTAATATTGGCAAAAGAAGATCATGGCTTTTCTGAGTTAAAGGAAAGGCAAGCCAAAATTCACAGGGAAAATTCATCAATTGCTTGTGAAGATAATAAGAAATGATAAATACTTGGGAGTGGTAATTGATAATAAGCTGGATTTGGGAACAAACTGGAAGGAAACTCAAGGCAAAATGTATGAGAATTGCTAGGGTTATGAGCAAATGTATTGGTAGGCAGTGTGGTTGTTCCATCAAAACCATCCTACTTCTCTACTCATCCAAAATTGTTCCATCTATGCTGTATGGAGTGGAAGTGTAGGGTGACAAGTACCAAGCATAAATCAAGATACTTGAATGTAAATTTCTTCGTCTGTTATTTAGAATGCCCCGGTCACTCCCTGTAGAATACATGTGTTTGGAATTCGATTTCATAATGGATGTTTGGATTTGAACAAACCATTCATGGCTCACTATTGTTAGCGCAAAAGAAATGGGTGAAATGCAAAACATGAGATTATAGCAAGGAGGTTGATATGGTCATGCTGGCATCCAATGTGAATAGTGGACCCTTCATCCAATACTGGATGAATGATACAGCAGCCTCACTACATTGATGCCTACCCAAGCAGTAATGCAGTGAGGCAATATCTGCTATTTAAATTTAGCAATACATGAGTGTTGGAAATTGAAGGTGCAAAAATTGGCCTAGTACGATCAGCACACTTATGTGGGGAAAATATAATTGAATCCTCTAGCCACATTATGTTGCATTTTGAAAGCTTGAATTCCTTGTAAGTAATACACATGAAATCTCATAACAACACAATCATTGATGAGAATGTGCATTCAATATGGAATATTGTAATGGATGTTAATGATGTTAACTGTATATACCATTTGATGAGATTTTATCAGAAGTGTATTGTGATTTTTGATTAATTGTTTTAGATTATTTAGTAATTGAGTAGTTGTATGACAATAGTAAGATGTAGAAACAACTTTCTTTAGCATTTGTATTTTAAACATGTATGTTTCATGTATATACAAAGTCAATTTGGATGTATGTATATTAATAAACAAATTCAAACTAGTCAATAGAAGGAATAATCACTTTACATACATTATTTCCAATTCCAATTATTAGGTTCATGATCTCATTCTAATCATATTAAACCTCTGTGACCTATGATGACAATTACTGTGCTCCTCATGATATGATATGATATGATATGATATGATATGGCATTTATAACGCTCCAATACAAAAGTATTTCAAGGTGCGACGAGGCAACGGGGGTAACAGAGGGAAGAGAGAGACAACAATCTTACTAGGCCATGTGACATTGAGATCGCGCAAGTGCACAGGATGGAGGGTGGGGGAGGGAGAAAGTGCGGGGGAGAGGGCAGTGCAGTGCATAGGCCAAATGCCATATCATATCATATCAAATGCTATCTCAGTGCTGGTAGAAGTGTTCCATTGTTGGACAATTGTCAAGTGAGGCACCTGCAACAAACATTTGGTACCCTTCCACAGCATCGTTATTACCCGAGGCAAGGACCAGGGTTTCCATTGTCCGCTACCAGTTTGTGATGCTTTTTTTATATTTCTTTATTGGCCTTGTGATTTATCACAACATCAACAAAAACATTAACCAAACTACTAGCCCCCTCTTCCCCCTCCTCCACCGTGTCCTTCCCGCCCTCCTTCGCCCTGTGCAAAACTTGGTGGGCGTGTCCATTCCAGGGATACAAAGTTCCAAACCTTTACAGACCAGTCCTGAACATGGGGAAGATCTTTTGATTTCCAATTTTGGGCTATCATTAACAGTGTTGCAAGATTTAGAATGACACATGCTTTCCAGTAATGTCTTGGCCATACCGCGATGTCTTGTCCACTCATGCTAAAAAGTCGCTCTTTGTGGTTTCTGTCACCCTGAATGGCGAAGATTCGAAGTTGGAAATAGTGTATTCTGTTTTCCTACGCCAGCCCTAATTCAGCCTTACATTGCTCAAATGATTTAATGTTTTCCCCCTGGAATATGTCCCCCAAATTTCTACAATCTGCTTTTTTCCAAAGTGGAAAGGAGCTCCCCTCCATGCCAGGGGTAAATTGCAGATTGTGGAATAGTGGCGTAAAGGGGGACAGAAAAGAGGTAATATACTGTTGCGAGATAGCCCTGTCCCACGTGTCCTCTTCCAACCTCACACTCCCACTTATATGCATATTTTTAGCCCTGTAGGTTTACATAACCATAGCGTTTCTCCCAGTTTTGGCCCCGCTATTGTCTGTTCCATTTGTACCCATCTTTTCTCCGAGCCCTCTGTGAACCAATTTTTTATCACCCAGAGTTAGGTGACTTGGTAGTATTTGTGGAAATCAGGTAGGCCTAACACTCCTTTTTGACTCGGTAGCACCAATGTTTTTAGTGCTATACGGGCAGGGGTTTTGCTGTTCCATACAAAGGCTGAGATAATTTTGTTCATTGCATGGAAGAAAGTATTGGGGACCGGCATGGGGAGTGCCTGAAACACCTACAGAACTTTAGGCAGAATGGTCATCTTAACTGTCATCTTAACCGTGTTTATCTGTCCTACCCAGGAAGCTGTCAGCGTGCCCCACTTCTGCAGTTGTTGTCTGAGATTCTGAAGGAGAGGCTGGTAATTTGCTGAGTACAACTCATTCAATGTACAGGTTATAGTGACCCCTAGCAGCTTAATTCCCCCTGGAACCCATCTAAATCCAGTTGCCTCCTTCACCCTGCCCAACCCTTCCTGTGTTAGTGTTAGGTTCAGGATTTCAGATTTAGTAATATTGATTTTTAGCCCCGCTACAGCTCTGAACTCGTGGACCACCGCCGGCAGTGATTTTTCGGGGTCCGTAATGGTGAGGAGCAAATCATCCGCTTATTCCATGATATTGATTGTCTTTCCCGTAGGGGATCCCCTGGACATGTTATGCCGAACGTATTTTGGTTAGGAGGAGTTCAAGGTGTATTGCATATAAGAGTGGTGACAGACGGCAGCCTTGTTTGGTACCTTGTTGTAGTGGGATCGCTTGGGATAGCTGGCCATTAATGAGAAGCCGGACTGTTGGGGAATTGTAGTTTTCCTGAATCTTAAGAAATTCCAGGCCAAAACCCATCCTTTCCATAGTGTGGAAAAGAAAAGACCATTCGACTCTATTGAACGCCTTTTCCGCGTCTAAAGCTAGGCATATCACTGGGACCCCTTTTAAGGAGACTTTCTCTATTAAGTGGCAAACTCGCTGAATATTTTTGTGGGTTTGACGCTGCTGAATAAAACCTGGCTGATTGGGGGGTGAATTAATTTCATCATTAGGAAGTCTAATCTATTGGCCAGTATTTTCGTATATATTTTAGCGTCAGGTTTATTAGGGCAATCAGCCTGTTTGATTCTCAGAGCGCAGGGTGTTTGGCAGGCTTGGGGAGAAGCATCATTTTGGCCTCTTCCAGGGATGATGTGACCACTATTTCCAAATGAGTTAAAGAACCAGAGTAACTTCTGGGCGAGCATGGTCTGGTATATTTTGTAAAATCTGGTTGGGTATCCATCTGGGTCTGGAGATTTATTCACCGGGAGATTCCAGATTACATATTGCACTTCCTCTATGGTGATATCCCTTTCGAAGGATTCCCTATCTGCTGGAGTGATCTGTGGCAAGGGACAGGATTGGAGATATTCCTTCTGCAATGCCAAGACTGGAGTCCGACCTATATAGTGATGTGTAGAATTCCCTGAATTGCTCAGTAATCTCTGGCGTTGTTGTGACTTTTACATCCCAGAGGGTCCAATATACCCAGGACAATCTGAGAAGCCTGTTTTTGTTTCAGCTGCCTGGCTAGCAGCCTGTACGTAAGATTTCTGCTTTAAGTACAGCAGGTTTGTCTCTGCTTTTCTCATTTTAAGCAGATCGAATAACCCTCTAGCGTACCTGTGAGCTTTACACAGTTTAACCCGAGTCTGATTCCATTTGTTTCATAACCCCCTTAATTCTGCTTCTAGCTCTGTTTTAGAGGTTTTCCTTGCCTACTACAGTGTATTCCTGTGGTGATCAGTTCCCCCCTAAAGGTCACTTTGTAGGCGTCCCATTGAGTGTTCTCCGTTATTTTAAGCGTTGAGTTGAATTCAAAGAAACCTCTAATCTTTACCTCCAGGCCTTCCCGCACGATTGGGTCAGCTAGCAATTCACCCGGGAACCTCCATGACCATAACCCCGGTTTTGTCTGCGAAATATTCATTTCCAATGAAATGGGTGCATGGTCCGAAATTGTTATTGTGTGCAATTCTATCTGTGTGACTCTTCCTAGCAGCATAGCTGAGGCCCAGAGATCCCTCGCTACAAATTCTTCACACCACACGATTGCAGGCATCAGCCTTTAACAACGACAGACCCAACCAGGGAAACACACTGCCTCCCAGATCAACTGAGAACTCCTTGGGCAATATTTACCCCCCTCGTCTACTATTTATCTTGCGTTGAAAAGGTCCCTTTGGGGTTGAAACACGTGTCGGCTGACCACCCTAGACCATGTGTCTACACTACTGTAAATAAAGAATCACACTTGGAAATACCGCACCTAGCGTGAGAATCTTTGTATTTATAAGATTCACTATGCTTTTAAAAACTGCAAGGTAACCAAGACTATTCATTAGGCCCATACGTAGTCAATGCATGAGAAGGATTTGTGGATGTATGAATAGAAAGTATATCCCTTCTCATTTGCATTAAGTGAAGGCCAAATGTCCTTCAGTGCGAGGTGATCTATTGTTGTTCTAAGGGCTTAGGTGGGGGGAGGCTGACCCAACTGTGTCTTTGAGCTTCTGTCTCGTTGCAGGTCCCATGCTAAGTTAAAATCTCCCATTACTATCAGCTCCCCTGTGCCAAAGATTTCAACTTATGAGAGGACTGATCTCAAAAAGCTGTCTTGGCCTGTATTTGGAGCATAGATAGATGCAACCATAAGTGTAAACTAGGTATAACAGAGGACCAAGGTTTGTGCTACACAGTCACCGTTCAGTAGAGTGCCCAGGCCCAACGGACCCTCGTTGTGTTAATGACTCAGCCAAGGGGAAGTTAGAACTGTCCTTTATTTTCCATAACAGACATGGATTATGCAAGAATTTCTTTTTCAAGCAATCACAGCTCCTGAGTCTGTGTCAGGAGTTTTTGTTAGCAAATGTCGACACAATTTAGAACCATTCCCCACAAACCTTTGAGACCCTACTATTAGGTAGCTGGAGTAGAAGTGCCTATAGAAGGCACCTATAGATGTAAGCTAACTGGTCCTTGCATGTCAGGTGGTCCCACCTGAGACTTCCCCAAAAACCATCTATTACATTGTTGCGGGGTCGCACGACTACCATTGGCTGTTGCCATTACCCTCCACCATAGGACTTGTGCTCCCTGATTAGCTGGGGCGAGTCTCTTCACGCCTGGTGTAACTTCTCAAGGTGGTGAGAAAACTGTGTGTTTCCATTTTTCACACTGTTATATCCACCTAGCCTGAGAGAGTGCCTGCAGGTTGCAACATTGTTAGACAACACATGTATCAGTTCTGGTCTTCGCTGGGAAATGCTCCTCTTCGCACCGCAAGTAAATGGCTATTGTTCGGCTGGGCCGCATCACATGGGTGAAGACCGCAAAACTGAGCTTTTTGGGCTGCAATTAGTGAAGATTTATTCAGCTATATTGCAGGCGGCTCCTTGTCCCTGGAGCCAGGAATGTTCTACCCGCCTTTGTCCTTGGCTGCGAGTATTGGCCCTTTGCTTCGTGTTGCAAAGTGTGCATGACTTTGTTCCTTGTTCTGATGCCTGTGGTTTTGTGCATTTTCACTATAGTTGTTCTATGGTTTCTCTATGTCCATATATGTTTTATTGTATTGCTTTCTCTTGCGGTCAGTAGTATTCGGTTCTTCTAGTACTCCTACGTCCCGTCCCCTTTCCTCCATACTTGTGGGACATCTCTCCGTCCTGTGGGACGGGACCGGAGCACTTTGTAAAAAGCATCCAAATTTTTTTCAAAAATGTGTCCCTCCTCTCTTTCCTGCGCGGGGCCCAGCACGCGGCCGTAACCCCGCCCACCTTGGCTCCGCCCCACGCATCGCCCATCAGTCCTTTTCTCTGCTCGATCGGGGCCGGACGCACTTGCATACTCGGAAGATTTTCTTCCCTTTTTTCCTCTCTGGCTCTCGCTAGTGTTCGTTTACTAGTCTGTCTATGTCTTTCAAATTAGACTTTCCAGATTGTTCATTGTGTTACCGTCGCTTCGCGAGGGCGGATCCCCATCCTCTTTGTTTAGAGTGTTTGGGTCCGGAACACCGTTGGGACTCCTATTTTTACTGTGACTCCCTTTCGGTCCGGGCACTTCAACGTCTGTTGGAGCGGTGGGAGGAGGTGTTCCGACAAACTCCTCCTTCGCATTTTCAGGCGTGAAGAAAAAACGCCCAGTAAGTTCTTTACTTTTCAGAGCACCCCGACCGGGGGATACCTTCCCGGGTTCCTCTCGGTCCAGGAGGGGCGTTGATCGCTCTGTTACCGAGGTTCGCCCTGAGGTGCCTGTTGGGCCTAATAATTTCTCCGAGGGTCTCCGTAAGGGGCCTGTGAACACCAGAGTACGCTCCGAGGCCCCTCCTGTGGGGACTGTTTGTAGACCCAGTTCTAATGAGTCGTGGGGTACCGGAGTTCGCTCTGAGGCCTCTCTGTCGGCTTCCCTCAAAAACAAAACCGGGGTGCGCCCCGAGGCCTTGGCAGGGCTTGTAGTTAGCGAACGGATGTTCAAGGCCCACGCAGAAAAGGCTTTTACCGGGCCTGGGTCTGAGGTCCCTCGTACGGAGGCTAAAGCTACCAACAGTTCTGAGAGGCCGGTCAAGGCATTATCAGTGAAAGCGCACTGTTCCCGCTCTTGTGGTGACACCGGATCTGTTGAGGGGGCAAAGAAGCAAACTACTTCTTTTACCGGCAGTGCCGAGGTCCTTCCTTCGAAGGCTCAGTTGGCGGTTGGTAAGTCACAAAAACATTCCAGGCCTCATAGTACCGGCTCAGCCGAGGTTCCTTATGTTAAGGCTAAGATTAAGACCCCTGATCCATCGATGGGGACCCCTACCTCACTTCCTCACGTGCCACAGTTCCCCTCAGATGAGGACAAAATGTCGCCCATTCCCGCCACGATCCCGGCAGCCATTTTATGTGCTACCCCTACAACTACGCCATCGGCTTCTGGTGAAGGGCTCGGTCTCTTGGGTGAACCTAAGGTCCCTTGTGCGCATCCTTACCGGCCGGTTTATGATTGGAACGCCTGGATGCCTCTTCCGCACAATGTTTCGTTGCCCGCGGGGGCGACTCCTTTGTTTTATGTGGATACGTCGGTGGAGGGGCCGGTGTGGCACCCTTCCCCGTTATGTCCCTGGATTTGTCCACCTCATGAGAGGCCTCCTCAGGTCCCGAAAAAAATCTCCTGAGGATGCCTTTTTCGGTAAATTTCAAGCGCTTATGCGCACCGTCCCCATGAGGGAATATTTCAAAGGGCTTTTAAAGAAGATATGTCCACCGGCGCCTCCGGCTCCACCTGTTCCTCCGGTGGTTCCTCCGGTGGTTCCACCGGCGCCTCCCTTGCCCGTGGTGCCCCCTCCTGCTCTCCCGCCTTTGCCTCCATTGTCCCCAGTGGACAAGGCAGTGCATGACACGGCTCAGCAGGATCCTGACCTGTCAGATGACCCTCAAGGCGATCAGGACAACGAGGACCTTCCCCGCTCTATCAGAGCCTTTCAGGACCGGTACTGGACATGATGAGTTTCTTAGATGTTCTGGTGCCCGAGGCACCCGCTCTGCAGGAGGGCGTGCTTTCTGGGGCGTTCACCCCGTCTCCTTTGGAGCTTACCGGCCTGTTCCTGCAGAAGGATGTTCTGGCCGAGGTCCGAAGGGTCTGGGAAAAGCCACACTCGGGACTTTTTGTCAATAAAAAGATTGACGCGAGGTACAGGCTGCATTCTTCGGAAGAGGTGGCCCAGTCGTCTTGTCCGCCTCCCTCCTCCACAGTGGTGGCTGCGGCCACCTTGCAATCCAGGCCTGTAGCATCCTCTTCCACAACGGCTACTCAGGTTTTGGGAAAGGAGGACAGGCTCCTCGACTCCCTCGGGAGGAAAATCTTCGCCAACTCGGCCTTGCAGCTCAGGCAGGCCAACGCCAAATTGATATTGGCGGGAGCTAACATTCGAATGTGGAAAGGTCCGTCGGAGATTAAGGAGCACATCCCGGTCGGGAAGCTGGAAGATTTCAAAGGAGGCCTTTCCGATGCCAGGGTCTTGGCCCAGGATCTCCTGGAGGCTGCGGCTCATCACGTAGACACCTCGGCTCGGGGCCTGATGCTTGGGGTTGATACCTCACGGCAGGCGTGGCTTCATGCCACTAAATTTTCTAAGGAAGTGCAAGACAAGGTGTTGGACCTTCCATTCGATGGTAAGGAGCTTTTTCATTCTTCTACTGATATAGAGCTCACCAAAACTAAGGATAGCACTCAGACGGCTAAATCGTTGTCTGTTCTGGTTAAAGCTCCTTTCAAATCCCAGAGACCGTTGTCGCAAAGTCGACCTTCCTCTGGGTTTAGGGGTTTCCTCGACTGCAAATCTCGCAGAGTGGATACTCCTGCGGGGAATAACCGCCGTAGACAACAGCGTACGTGGTTTTTCTCCCGCTCCTCAGCCTCCTCATCAGGTTCAGGTGGCACCGCCACCGATAAGCCTGCCAAATGAGGGTTTTCCGCGCTCGCACGAGACCCCGGTGGGAGGACGCATTGCGTCTCATTGGGAGGCGTGGCAGACCATCACAGAAGACAGATGGGTCTTGCCAGTCGTTCGGGCGGGCTTCCGCTTACCTTTACCCCCTACCCCACCCCTCAACCCTCCTTTTCAGCTGTCGGGCTCACCCTCCCTCAAGGCCGAGGTTCATAAACTTCTGGACCTCAGAGCTGTGGAACCCGTTCCCCTTGGGGAGCGAGGGGAGGGCTTCTACTCCCGGCTGTTTACAGTGCCAAAACCCAACCAGGCTGGCCTGCGCACCATCCTAGACCTTTCCCAGTTCAATGTTTTCCTACCCCAAGAGAAATTCAAGATGATCACGCCCGGCCAGATTCGCTCCTCTTTGCAGATGGGCGATTGGCTCAGCGTGGTGGATCTTCAGGATGCGTACATGCATATCCTGATTTGGAATCCACACAGGAGATACCTCTGCTTCTCTTTGGGAGAGGAGCACTTCCAGTTTCGGGTGCTTCCTTTTGGCCTCAGCTCGGCGCTGCGTGTCTTCACGAAGATGTTGCCGGTGATTGCGGCCTATCTTCGTCTCCAGGGTATCCATCTGTATCCTTATTTGGATGACTGGCTCTTACGCAGCCCTGGTCCTTTGGCAGCAGCGGGCAACCTCCAGTCTCTCCTTCAGCTCCTGTTCCATCTTGGACTGTCGGTGAACTGGCCTAAATCCTCCATGACGGTCTCACAGGACCTGATCTTCCTGGGTTTTCGTTGGAACACGATAGACTGCAGAGTGTATCTGACCGGGGACAGAATGGCAGATCTGTTGGCCACGTGTCAGATGTTTGCGCAGTCGGAGAGCATGTCGGCCTGGCGGTTCCAGAGGCTTCTGGGCCTCATGGCCTCGTGTGTGCTGGCTCTTCCTCTTGCTCATCTCAAAATGAGACGGACCCAGATGGCTCTTCGAAATTCATGGTGTCAGGCAGTGGATCCGGACTCCATGCGGATAATGATTCCGGATTCCATGAGAGTGGACCGGGATTGGTGGTCATCTCTCAGCAATCTGTCTGGGGGCGCAGGGTTTCAGGACCCGGTCCCCACGGTGACAATCACGACGGACTCCTCCCTCCTCGGGTGGGGTGCGACGTTAGATCTTCTTCAGGTCTCGGACCTCTGGTCGCCTCAGGACAAGCTCCTGCACATAAATCATTTGGAGCTTCTGGCGATCTTCCTAGCGCTCAGGGCGTTCAGACCGCTCATTGTCAACAAGGTGGTCCGCATAAGAATGGACAATGTGGTATCAATGTATTACATAAACAAGCAAGGGGGAACGAAGTCTCCCCCCCTCGTGGATCTGTCCATCCAGATTTGGGAGTGGGCCGTGCTTCATGGTGTCTGGCTGCTTGCAGTACACATCCCGGGCCAGCTGAATGTCACAGCGGATGCCCTCAGCCGGCGGACAGTGGTCAGCTACGAGTGGGAGTTGAAGGCCGAGGTCCTCTGATGGATTTTCTCGCGTTGGGGCACACCGGAGGTGGACCTCTTCGCTACGGCGGTAAACAAGAAGCCTCCAGAGGGGAGCTGGGAGCCGCTTCTCTGGGGGATGCTCTCGAGATTCCATGGCACAACATGAGAGGTTACGCCTTCCCGCCTCTGCCTCTAGTTCATCGAGCAATTTGGAAGTTGAAGAACTCTGTGAACTGTTCCCTTCTACTGATAGCCCCGTGGTGGGCGGCCATGTTTTGGTTCTCAGAACTTCAACACCTGTCGGTGTATCCGCCGATCAGGTTACCAGTAACTCCCGATCTTCTTCACCAAGGGGAACAACAGATGTGGCACCCCTCCCCACAATCGCTCAGCTTGGCGGCATGGTGCCTGAGTTTAAGTCTTTAGAGCATCTGAGTTTTGTCTGCGGATACCATGCACATTATCCAGGCAGCCAGGAAACCCTCGACCAGATCTCAATACAGGAGTAAATGGCTCAGGTTCTGTCATTGGTGTTTGGAGAAGAAGTTGGATCCCAGGGTGGCCACGATTGACACGGTGCTGTCCTTCGTGTCCTCCCTAGCAGAGTCAGGGGTTCATGTTCTGTCATGCAGGACTTATCTCTCAGCGGTTTCCGCTTACCTTTCTACAGACCTTTTCCGCTTACCTTTCTACAGACCTGTGTTCTTATTCTCTAACTAACCCAGTGGTGAAGAGGCATTTTGCTGGCTTGACAGCCCCCACCCTCCGGTTCGTAATCCGCACCCACCATGGGACCTAAATGTAGTCCTGATGGCGATGTGCCATAAACCCTTTGAACCAATGGCTACGGTAGACCTCAAGTACTTGTCTTGGAAAGTGTCCTTTCTGGTCGCCGTTACGTCAGTGAGGAGAGTGAGTGAGCTCCAGGCATTGTCGGTGGAGCATCCTTTCTTGGTCTTTCACAAGGACAAGGTAGTCCTTCGGACAAACCCGGCTTTCCTACCGAAGGTAGTGACCGAATTCCATCTGAATCAGTCGATCTCCCTTCCGGTCTTTTTTCCGAACCCTGCCTCAGAGGCTGAAAGAGTTGTACACTGTCTTGATGTCCGAAGAGCTCTTAAGTTCTACCTGGACAGGACCTCCGAGCTTAGGAGTTCTTCTCAACCTTTTGTGACCTTCGGTAACCCTCAGGGCATGCCGGTGTCTAAGGCAACTATTTTAAGGTGGATTGCCGCCTGCATCACGGAGTCTTTCACCGTCCAAAGGCTGAAATCTCCTAAAGGTATCCATGCACACCTGGTGCGGGGCAAGGCAGCCGCGGTTGCTTTTCAGAAATATGTTCCCTGGGAGTCCATCGCTAGGGCAGCTACTTGGGTCTCCCCATCTGCTTTCTGTAAGCATTACTGTCTCGACATGAGCTCTAGAGCTGACGCTCAGTTTGGTCAGGCTGTGCTGAAGAACCTGTTTCAGTAAGGGGTATTTCCATCCACCCGTAGTTCCTGTAAGGAGTGCTTGGGAATCTCCCACAAGCATGGAGGAAAGGGGGCGGGACGGTGGAGTATTACCAGGTTACTCACCGTAATGACCACTTTACTCCTAGTCCATAGTCCCCTTTCCTCCATACGCCCGCCCGCCGTCCCCTCTAATAAGGTTCCTCTGTTATTGCTAATGGGTCTTTGACCCGGCGATAGAAAAGGACTGATGGGTGATGCGCAGGGCGGAGCCAAGGTGGGCGGGGTTACGGCCGCGTGCTGGGCCCCGCGCAGGAAAGAGAGGAGGGACACATTTTTGAAAAAAATGTCGCTTTTTACAAAGTGCTCCGGTCCCGTCCCACAGGACGGAGAGATGTCCCACAAGTATGGAGGAAAGGGGACTAGGAGTAAGGTGGTCACTACGGTGAGTAACCTGGTAAGTTTCTTATATGTCCCTGAAGTTCCATATGGTTAGTTGAAATAAGTGGCTGCAAGCTTGTTTTGTGTGACTCTTGCTCTCTTGCATTTCTGCATTTGGTTTCTTGCATTTCTGCATTTGGCTAATGAAAGAAATATAAGAAAGACTTTTGACAGTATGTGCATGTATTTGTCCTCTAACTATAGAACTGTGTATGCATGTTCTTCTGTGTCCCCGTGTAACTCTGTGCAGCTGGATAGGGTTTGAATGATTGTCTTAAGAGAATATCTGCTCACATATGTCGAATTTACTGGCCCTCCTGGGGGCTGGCCAAACAGTGACTGGCATCTCTTGTTCCTCAGTCTTCGCAGTGTCATGTGTATACGGCTCACGAGGGGCATTCCATGGACCCTCTCTTCAGTCCCCCCTCTGGTCGACCTGTTGACCACACCTCCAAATCTGTTCACTGTAGATCTTGGCAGCCATATCTTTGTTACTCCTCCAAGATGTCCATAGTAATTTGCATGGTCATCCAAACTCCATGTCATGTAATAACAGTCTCCTTCTGGGTTGCACTACACCCATTTAGCCCAATATTTCTTGTAGTCGTTGGGATCATTGAATAGTATCATTTCAGTCTGGAGCAGTGGACACTCCTTTATCTTTGTCCTGATTGTATTTCAAGCTTCTACGACCTTGTCCTCCTCACCATTATTATCTACCAATATTTTCATCCCTACTGTTTTCTCTTTCGTCTTCTTGCATTATGGTATGCATACCATTCTCACACATAATGTAAATAAGATTAGTATCAGTGCTGCTAATAGTACTTTTAGTCCATACTCCATCCATGTGGGTATCCATGAGAATATATACGACAGCCATCTTTGATCTTTCCCTGCACCTTTGGCTTCCTCCTACATCTTGGCATGCATTTCGATAATCTGGTAACTGCTTCAGTTAGGGTTCTGTTGACTTCGCCATTTGATGGCACAAACATGCAGCAAGAAGACATGATCTGAGCGCAAACTCCTTCCATTGCTGTGAGTAGGTCTAAAACATATCTGTTCTAGAGGGCCATCAATCATACTGCTCGAAGCTCTTCTTTTATGGTGATAAAGCCGTTGACAGTTGAATTTATTGTCTGCATAAGCTCCCACCTCATAATCTGGAGCCATTTTGCGATGTGTATGTCTGAACTACTGACACAACAAACATTTCGAAGGGATTGTGTCCTCCGACGTATTCCTTATCTTTGGTAATTCGTCGTCTCCAGCTTGCTGGCCTCGGAAATTATTTCCAGTAGAGGGTGCCGCGCGTCGACGTCCGCCGAGTCGATGTCCCTCGACGGCCACCGTATCGGCGCCGACGTCACCATGCCCATAAATAGCCGCGCGTGGCGTCCGTTGCTCAGTTCCGTTTTTCCGCGCTTCGTGGGGCCTCGGAACGTCGTTGCTCAGTTCAGACAGTAAAACCCTCTATATCTACTCGAATAAATACCAACTCGTTCTCGATGGCATCTTCATCGGAACAGACGACGCCGCGATCCGGCTTCAAGAAATGTCGAGACTGCAGCAAAAAAATGTCGATAACGGATCCACACAGGATCTGCTTGTGGTGCTTGGGAGCCGAGCACCATTGTTCGGAGTGTGAGGACTGCATGTCCATGACGGCGAAAGCCTTGAAGGAGCGCAAGGGGAAGCTCGAGAGAGGTAAGTCAGTCAAAACCTCCTCGAAGGTTTCTTTGGCTGAGTCGAGGCATTCGTCTCCTCGCCGTCGAAAACATTCCCATTCTAGATCTCGAAGTAGCTCCCACCATTCGTCGAGATCAAGACACCCAAAGAAGAGACGTCGAAGATCCCCTTCCTCGTCGTCTTCTGTATCACCAGAAAGGGTCTCCTGTCCCACAAAACACAGCTCTCAGGCTGAGTGGCAGGAATTCAGAAAGAAAATGTTAAGCGTCTTCGAGAAAGCGGCCTCGACCCCCTCGAAGACAGCTGAGGGTGATATCCCGGGTGAAAAACCCCAAAAATCAAAATGCTGCGAGTCGCTGCACCCGGAAAAACATTCCACACGAGAGCGGCATGAGCCATCGGGTAAGAAGGCACCATCTTCGACGCCATCGTCGAAGATTCCCTCGACGCATGGATCGGCGGCATCAACGCCGTTGTCGAAGGGTTCTTCGACGCATCGGTCAATCGACTTGACGCCATCGTCAACGCCGACATCGACGCCGATGAAAGAAAAGACCAAGGCTACTCCACAGCCAACAGTGATTCCAAGGGCCTCTGGCACGACGCTGAGAGAGTCTTCGACATCCTTGAGTAGGCTCCCGATCCTCTCGAGTTCTTCGAGACCTCTTCCAGTTTTCTCGAAGCCGTTCTCGGCGCCTTCGAAGCCTGTCACATCAGCGTCGACGACATTGACGGTTTCTTGCCCAATAATGACGAGTTTGGCTCCTTCTGCCTTAGAGATGAATTTTACACCATTTCAGAAGTCAGAGTACCCTGGACTATCTTCAATTTATGAAGAGGGGGAGGATTCTGACCAGGAAACCTTTGGGTTGCAGAGAACCACACTGCCTGTTTCAGAGGATTTCACCTCTGAGGCAGAAGGTTGAAGGACCTACAGGAGTCACCACATGAGGCAAGTGGGCTGGACACTTCCCCAGAAGTGTCTTCTAAGCCAGACCCAGGGGAACATGCCGAAACACCCTATAGAACCCTTATGGCAAGAATTATTGAATTTATGGGTTGGTCTGCGCCTTCGCCTGTTTTTCAACAGGATGACCTGACAGACATATTAGACAAAGGTTCACAGGAGGATCCTGTGGTCCCCTTCCATGCAGCTTTACAAAGGAAAATTACATCTAATTGGGAAACTCCTGAAGTTATCCTTGCGGTCAATAAAAGATTGTCAGCCAAGTACAGGGTAGCTGCTGCTGACCCTGAATACTTATCAAAACACCCGACTCCAGAGAGCCTGGTGGTCCAAGCGGAAACTTCATCTAGCAGTAGGACCGCTTACCCTACTGTCCCACAGGATAGAGATGACAAGAGGTACGATTCTATGGCAAAGAAAGTCTTCTCTGCTTGTAGTATGGCGTTGAAGTCCATCAACGCCACCTGTACGCTCGCCAGGTTCAGTCACACACTGTGGGAGTGTGCTTCGTCAGCGGCTGACTGCATACCCGAAGGAGAGGAAAAGGAAGCCTTCCTTAACATTATTAAAGATGGCAAAGATTCCATGTGCGAGTCACTTCAAACTGGCATCGATTCCGCTGACAGTATCAGCCGGGCCATGCAGCAAGTACAACAATCCGCAGGCATGCGTGGTTGCGAAAGTTTGGCTTTGCTCCAGATGTACAGGCCAGACTTTTGAATATGCCCTTTGAGGGCTCTTCATTATTTGGAAAGAAGGCTGATGACAGTCTGGAAAAGTTGCAAACATCTAAAGCAGCGGCAAAATCGTTAGGAGCTGCAATCCGCCAAACTCCTTTTCGCCCCTCAGGAACCTCTGGAAGAGGAAAGTCCTTTCGCTATTATTCTGCATTCGGGAAAGGCAGAGGACAGCCCGCTCAAAGAGGCCAAGGAGATCCACCCGAGGTAGACGGGTCAAAAGTACTAAGGCCGCAGCAGCAGCAGGTGCCTCTTTACCCTCGGCATCTGCATCAGCCGCCCCCAAACCACTCTGAGGTCTTTCCACACAAGACACCTGTAGGGGGCAGGTTAACTCACCATCTGACGGAATGGCAGGCTTTAACGTCAGATGCTTGGGCATTGGAGACAGTTGCCCAGGGTTACTGCCTACCGTTTCTACACGTCCCTCAGAGTCATCCACCAGGGCACAGCTCTCTAAAAGTTCCAGATCCGCTCCTCTTGCAGGAAATTATAGACCTGCTAGAGAAAGGTGCCATAGAACCGGTACCTGTAGCAGATAGGAACAAGGGCTGGTACTCCCCCTACTTTCTCATACCAAAGAAGGAAGGAGGACTGAGACCCATCCTGGACTTATGAGAATTGAACAAGTTCCTCAGGAAGGACAAGTTCAAGATGGTAACTCTCTCTCAGATCCTTCAGGCCCACCAGCTCCAGCACTGGCTGGTATCCCTGGACCTTCAGGGTGCTTATTTCCATGTGCCTATCCATCTCAAACACAGGAAATACCTGAGGTTCGCAATTGGCGACTCTCATTATCAATTTCGAGTTCTGCCATTTGGGCTGACCTCCGCCCCGAGGGTCTTCACCAAGCTAATGTCGGTAGTGGTTGCGAGTCTGAGGAGGGAAGGGATCCATGTCTACCCCTACCTGGACGATTGGCTGATCAGGGCTGTATCTTCGGAACAAGCTCAGATCCAGCTAGATTATGTCTGCCACTTCCTTCACAAACTGGGCTTCTCCCTCAATTTAAAGAAGTCACAGATGATACCATCACAGAGACTCCAGTTCATCTGAGCCGTCCTGGACACTTCCCTGGGAAAAGCCTCGCCACCAGAGGTGAGGGCTCAAGACATTCTGCAGATGGTCAACAAGTTTCAAAATGCCCAACGTCTCCCAGCCTTCGACTTTTTGAGGTTGCTAGGCCTCATGGCATCCTGCATCTTCCTTGCGCCAGAGGCTCGCCTGAGAATGAGATCCCTTCAGTGGGCACTGAGAACTCAGTGGTCACAATTCTCAGGGAGAATGACAGATCTCCTCCGGATTCCGGACAAGGTAGCCCGTGACCTTCAATGGTGGGCCTATCCAGAGAACATCTTGAAAGGAGAACTGTTTTGGCAACGATGGCCGGAGATAATAGTAGTCAGAGACGCCTCACTCACGGGGTGGGGAGCCCATGCCAACGACTTGACCAACAGCGGTCATTGGTCTCCATCGGAGTCCAGACTACACATCAACCTATTGGAGCTGAGAGCGATCAGACTAGCGCTGAAAGCTTTCCTGCCATCAGTACAGGGAAAAAATGTCCTGATAATGACGGACAACACGGTGGCCATGCACTACCTCAACAAAAGAGGAGGCGTAGGATCACTGTCACTGTGCAGAGAGGCAATGCAGCTCTGGTTTTGTGCAATTCAGGAAGGAATCTCTCTATCTGCAGTCCACTTAGCCGGAGAGAAGAACTTGACAGCGGACGCTCTGAGCAGGCAGAGCACAGTCTCCCATGAGTGGGAGCTAGCTCAGGAAGTCCTTCAAGAGATCTTCGCCCTTTAGGGAACCCTCGGGTGGATCTGTTCGCCACAAGGACCAACAGGAAGTGCGATCTGTTCTGTTCAAGGGAATTTCCCCCGAGAGGAGCTCTAGGAGACACGTTCTTAGTGGACTGGGAGTTTCCACTCCTCTACGTGTTTCCACCAGTCCCTGTCAATCCTCAAATGATCAGGAGGTTGAGAAGATTCCGGAAAACCATGATCCTTATTGCCCCGGACTGGGCCAGGAGAACGTGGTACCCAAACCTTCTAGATATGTCCATCTGCCCTCCAATCCGTCTTTCACTCAAAGAGAATCTTCTCTCGCAGAAGGGAGGTCAGGTTCTCCATCCAGACATCAGAACCCTCAACCTTCACGCTTGGCTTCTGAAAGGGTGAGGAACAAGGATTGGGACCTCCCTGATGACGTCATGGAGGTGTTGCTTTCGGCCAGAAGGCCAGCAACAAAGTCTGCTGCCGTTGGAACAGATTTTGCAGCTGGTGTAGGGAAGAGAATATCGACCCTTTTTCATGTGGTACACCAACGGTGTTATCGTTTCTACTTTACTTGGCAAACTCAGGCCTTCAAGTTGGCACTGTAAAAGGCTATCTCACAGCGCTTTCAATCTTCAAGCGCACTGCGGAGGAACCATCCTATTTCAAACTACCTCTAGTGTTACAATTTCTCAAGGGATTGACTAATGTTTATCCTCCAAAACCATTCCAGGTTCCCTTATGGGACTTACATTTAGTTTTAAACTTCCCAATGAGCACTCCTTTCGAACCACTTCACTCTTGTTCGCTGAGATTTCTCACACTTAAAACTGTCCTATTGGTAGCGCTAACATCTGCTAGGAGGGTGAGCTAGCGACAAGCTCTCTCCTGTAAACCCCCACATACAATTTTCCACAAGGACAAGGTTGTCCTACAGGTGAAAGAGGAAGAAAGGCTACATAGGATGGACCCAAGACGAGCTCTAAGCATTTACATCAGCAGAATGGCTAGAATCAGACAAGCAGACCAACTGTTTGTAGGATACTCAGGTCACAAGTTGGGATTACCCATAACAAAACAAACCATTTCCAGGTGGATTATCTTGGCCATTCTGGAATGTTACAAACTGGCAGGGAAAGAGCCACACCAAAATCTTAGGGCTCATTCAACCCGGGGTATCGCAGCCTCTTCGGCCCTCCAAAGAGGGGTACCGGTTAGAGACATATGTGCGGCTACCACATGGTCGTCTGCACATACATTCACAAAATTTTACAACCTGGATTCCTCCACTAGTCAAGAGACCAGATTTGGCAAAGCCGTATTACATTCGGTTCATCCCTAAGGGGTGCATGACATTCTTACTCCCACCTCCAATTACATGCCACTGCTATGGGAGTCTATCAAAGATAAGGAATACGTCGGAGGACACAATCCCTTAGAAGAACAAGTTACTTCTTACCTTGTAACGTTCTTTCGATGGGATGTTCCTCCGACGTATTCCTTATCGCCCCTCCCATCCATCCCCGCAGTAATACTTCCCTTGCGGTTGCAGCTTACGCTCCTTGAAGGTCAATAACCAATTCAGGCATGACTTTTCGTATACTACAAAATGGAACTGAGCAACGGATGCCGCGCGCGGCTATTTATGAGCATTGGTGACGTCGGCGCCGATACGGTGGCCGTCGAGGGACATCAACTCGGCAGACGTCGACGCGCGGCGCCCTATACTGGAAAAAATTCTGAGGCCAGCAAGCTGGAGACGAATTATCAAAGATAAGGAATACGTCGGAGGAACATCCCATCGAAAGAACGTTACACAGTAAGAAGTAACTTGTTCTTCTGTCCTATTGAACAGTCAGCACTCAGGTGGTATGTTGTCCAGAGAAGCTTCCGATGCTGACAAGTAGTTCTGCCTCTTCACTCTACTTACCTCTTCTTTCTTCTGGCATCATCCATCTTCGAGAAGTCTTCTGTTTTGATATCTTTTGTGGCACCACTAGTGCTGGCGTATGGATGTGCACTATTGAGCATACTCCTCCTCAGTTTGGTGGCAGCTTTTCATACGCCTTAGATCAGCATGCCCAATAATGATCCATTAATACTGCTGTCCCAACATTCATGCCTAGACGCTTCACTGTCTGCTTGCAGTATTTGTTTTCTCCAACCTTTTCTGCTCCATCATTCTGGAAACATAATGCTGCTTTCCATTGGTCCAGCTTCATTCTCCACCCAGCTCAGTAACTTCGCACTTGCATGACTTTCTTTTAGTCATTTGTTATCTCCGCCTGTACTGTGTTTACTGGAACTGTCATGAGCGTGTGTGCTTTGCTCCCTACTATGCCTTCTTTCCATCCTTCAGCTGGGTAATCTTGGCCGTTCACAAGCAACTGTGGTTGTTCCCAGCCTCCTGGTTCTCCTCCTTTTTCCTTGGGTCCCTTCTTAGGACATGGTAATTCCTTCAGTGTTACTGTTTTTGTCTGTCCTTTTTGTGGGCCGTCAGTTATGTATTGTATAGCCTGGTCTTTCTTCCAATAATTGTCCATCATGTTAAGCGTTTTGATGTAGCTATCTTCATATGGGAATGTTGTTTAGGACATCAATCGCAATGTTGCCGCTCTCCCTTGGAATCTTCCTGGAGTAGTAAACATGGACAGGTACATATGGCATTGTGCCCTTGCTGCTGGTATTTCAGTTGTCACAAACGTTCTGGAGGCACTTGTGGCATAGGTGATAAGAGAGCAGACATAACAGCTCTCCCCCGTGGTTTGTTTGTTTACTTTAGCCATGTGCTTGTACCACATGTATCATACTCGAGCAGTATCAGTGAGATAGAGATCCATCCCTGCCTATCAGTGCGATAGAGAGCCCCCCTGCCATGTCTACATCAGCACTGCGTCTACCTCTCCTTACCGTACTTACAGTGCTTACCTCGCCACTTGACATGGTAGTTCCTTCTGCCCATGTTGGGGTTGTGTTAGTAGGGTTTATAGCTTCATCCTTTATAACAAAAGATATTCACCAAAAGATGAGGGCGAAAATACCAAACGAAAATAAGACAAAAGACACAATAAGCATTTTTTTATAATATCACCCATTACTTACACCTCTTCGGAATCTTGTGTAGCTTTGAAGATGTGAATTGACTGCCTGCAATGCGCTAGAAAAAGCATTACTCTTATAAGTATTTTATGAATTCAGACCCTGCGACCTTGAAGTTTGGTCATTGCATAGAAAAATAATTGTTCCCAAACTGTTCGTATTCTAGGATCACAAAGTACTGCAAGCACAGAAGTGTTACCTCTATTCAATTGAGGGTACCTTTGTGCTAAATAGGCCAGGAATACACATAAATACATTAGGGTGGTGTCTTCTGTTGTAGTTGGATTTCCTAACAAATTGGACAAATTGACCTTGGAAGGTCTCAGGATGAGGATCAAGGGGAAGCATCGGACAATGCAATAATAACAGTCGCAACTTTCATGATGAGTGCTGTCAGTGTGTGGAAGGAAAAATAAACAGACTGTGTGCCCTCACGGATGTGTAGGAAGTCCTTTCCCTATCTCTCTTGCTCTGGAGCAAGTAATCATAGGTTGGCCCACGCTGGGCTGAGATGTTCCGAGGTGATTGTTTTTGCTCTTCTGTTTGTGGATCGTTGGCCCTTTCGTTGTTGGTGCTAGGAGAGCACCAGGGCTTGATGTTCCCCTGGTAATTCCAAGTCTTCTTATCTCGCAACTTTACTGCATGATCTGTGACCTGCTCCACTGAATATGGTCCTGTAAGCCGGGGCGTAAATTCTCTCAAAAGCACCTGGTCTCTGGGATAAAAATGTGGAGGTTTCAGAAGTTCTTTGTTTGCTTCTGGGGTGTTGTTTTCTTCTCTTGTTTTGGGCATCTCCCATTGTCCCTGCAGTTGGCGAGAAATAAGAGGCACTAGCCATCAAGGAAACCGTGTATTCGTACATTCCTTGACCCAATACATCAAACATTTGTTCTGCATCTGCTAACACCCTAGTGGGGGAAGTGTCATGCTCTGTTCGGATACCACCTCATGTGGGGTTAATTGATGATTGGTCCCTGGTTTATTCAACAATGCAAATAAGGCTAAAGTTTGACAATGCAACCAACTTTTGTTGAGCGTCTTTTTTATTTTGGCAATGCCTTCCTTGAGCAGCCCATTGAGAAACTCAAACAATTCCGTTTGCTTGTGGGTGATAGGCAGAAGAGCATTTGTGTTGTATTCCCAACAAGGTTGTGATGTGGTGAAATATCTCCTTGGTGAAGTGAGGACCATCGTCAGACTGCAGGACCTCACACACGCCCCATCGTGGGAAAATCACATGAACCTGGAATTTCACTGCTCTAATGGCATCAGGATGGGAACAGGGGCCAGCTTCAATCCATCGGGAAAATGGGCATACAACCACTATCATGTAGTGGTAGTCCTGGCATACTTGGAGCATGTCAACATAGGCGACATGAAGGTGTTGGAATTGACCCATAGGTTGAGGTATGGCTCCTCTAACTACCCTTAAAGTATGCCTGCTGTACATTTTCTGCCACATGTTCCGCCAAATTAGGACAGAACCAGTCTTCTCCAATATGAGCAGCAAGCACCTCCTCCCCCATGTGGGTAGGATGGTGTAACTGTGGCAGTGCAGTGTGCATTAATGGGAATGGCATTACCACTTTCCCTGTGTTGTTTTGCTGCCATACGGCATCTGTTAGACACGCTGTACATCCCCTGTTTATCCATAATTCCTTTTCTTCCCTTGGTGCAGCTCCCTGCAATTCCATAATCTGCATCACTGATAATGTTATATCATTCTTTTACTATCATTGTTCGTACATAGTTACACGCTGTGGATGAAGCGTCAATTTCTAAAATGTTCCGAAAATTAGCGGCACGTTTTGTCTGCTGCCTCATTGCCCCTGGAGATGGGGTCATCCCCCCTCCTGTGGGCATGGTACTTCACCACTGCCATGCTCAATGGGAATTGGAGTACCTCTATCAGTCTGCCCAATAGGAGACCTTGCTGCACCGGTGACTCATCAGCATGCCAGAAGCCCCTCCTCAGCCAACATGACAGCCCAGAATGCACTGTTGATGTCACATTGGATGAATCTGAATACACTGTTACTTCCTTGTTTTTGCTGTGTTACATTGCCAATATTAAAGTTACTAGCTCCGCAGCCTGTGCTGAAAAATGTGACGATAAACGTGCGCTTCTAACCACTTCGCCCGTCCTGTCCTTCTTTAAATTCACTACTGCTGTCCCAGTATGTCTTTATCCTGTTGTCTGGTCAATTGTTGATGACCCATCAATATAAAATAAGTATCCCACTCAAGTGCGTTCTCCTGTACCTTTGGGATGCCGTTGTGGTTTCTATGTTGACGGTGCAGTCGTGCACATAGTCGCAATTGTCTATGAACTCTGTGCCGAAAGTCGCCGGGTTGACAATTCGGCACCTCACTATCTTCAAAGCTGGGTTAGACAGTAACACCTCATACCCCAAAGCTCTCTGTGTTGTCAATGTACTTTTGGGTCCTTCCAGTATTGCGAAGAGAGCATGCTCCACATAAAGAGTGGTGCTGCATCCCATGGTAATATTTGCTGACTTGTCCACCACAAATGCAGCAGCAGCCAGTGCCTGTTTGCACGCCTAGTGCCCTCTCATCACTGGATCTACCGTCCCACTATAATATGCTAGAGGTTTGAGCCCATGCTTGTCTTTTGTGTCAGTAGTGCAGTCATAACTACTCCATTGGCGTGCGAGAATAAGAAGAATTCATCTTGATAATCTGGGATTCCCAATACGGGAGCTGTGCATATTGCTTCCTTCAGCTCCTTGAATGCCTCGATCATTTCGTCTGTCCACTATAATGTGCCCTCCCCTCTCTGTGCTTCTTTCAGTGCCCTTCACCTAGTGTAAGTGCTGTAGTCGAATACCCATGTTCTGCAGTAATTACATAGTCCTAGGAACTGCTGCATTTGTTTTATGGTTGTGGACTTTGCTGTCTTGTGTATCGCCTCTGCTCTTTCCGGAGTCACTTTTTGCCCATCCTGTGATATCAGTTGTCCAATGTACAACACTTCTTTCTAGCAATATTGTAATTTGGCTTTGTCTACCTTGTACCATTTTTCTGCTAGTACAGTCAACATGTGCACGCCGTCATCTCTACATTGTCTCTCTGTCTTGTTGCAAATCAATGTCGTCTACGTACTGTATAACTGTACATTTCCTAAGTCCATTAGAAGGACCCTTTTGAATATGGAAGGTGATTCACAGTACCCTTGAGAAAGTCTAGTGTGTTTCTACTTCTTATTTCTATATAGAAACGAAAGTCTGGGTGTAGTGGCATAGAGAAGAAACACTTGTGTATAGGCGCGTTACAAATGCCATATCATATCATAAAGCATTCTTCAAATATATAACCGTGAAGTGTGTAGTTTCCGTGGGAATGCTACATAGAATTGTCGCTGGATTCGGAACTAAAGTAAATTCTGCTTTGACAATATGGTTCAGAGTGCACAAGTCCTGTATAAAACGCCTTGACCCCCGTTGCCTTTTTCACAGGTTACACTGCTGTGTTGCACAGCGATTCTGATGGTATAAAGATGCCTTGCTTCACTAGTGCTGTAGTTGTCTCATAAATACCTTTGCCGCCTCCCTCGACAGGGGATATTGCCTAGCTTGTGGTAAAATGGCTCCTGGCTTCAATTTTTCCTTCCAGAAGCCCCACGTCAAAGGGAAGTGTGGTCCATAAGACACTGAGAACCTTTGCCAAGTCTTTCTCGAGAAATGTCGGTGGTGCTTGTAGCATCATCACCATCTCTGTTGTACCTCCCTGTAATGTATCTTCACCCAGCATGTAATGCTAATGTCAAACACTACCTCGTGATCTGATCCGTTGTCTTTGAAAATTCTTTGTCTGTCACAGTAGTTAACCTATACCCTTCTGCCACCGTGATCACTGACCTCCATGTTCATCCAGTGTCATATGTCCCATGTACTGTTATTCTGTCATCTCCTACTATTACCGCCTCTAATTCTAGTGGTATTGTGTTCCCTTCCTTCGTGTCAAGTGGTAGTTATGGTCTAAACATGTATTCATCCGGAAGGCGCCATAAGTTTCCCTGAATCCCTGGGAGCCATGCTATTATTACTTCAGCCCCATATCGAAATAGCTCTTAATCTGTTGGCACCCCCCTCTGTACTGTGCGTCCACAATACTCTTGAATAATTTCCCTCATGTTTAGAAGGTAGATCCCAGGTGTAGAACACACTATCACTATCCCCTTGTCAGTGAATTAGAAGGTCATGTTAAGTTTGCTCATGATGTCCCTTCCCATTATGTTCACAGGTGTCTGTCGGGAATACAGTAAGGGTATAGCTAGGTCCTGCTCCCCTATAGAAAGTGTAAGATCGTCAGTAAAAGGAACCACTTCCGTCGCCCCAGAAAATCCCTGGGCATTCATGGGGTTGCCTGACATTCTATGTCTCCCCTCCTCGATGCAGGATCTAGTTGCCCCTGTGTCTTCAAGAAAGGAATCTTGTCACCTATCGCCACCCCTATAAATTGTTACTCTGCCGGGTTGGGTGTAATAGATAGGATGGAACACATCAGGTCTGTCTGTGGCCTGTCCTATTGAGGGTTCCCTGCAAATGGGTTGCCCCCCCGCCACGGTAGTCCCACCCCTTGGTGCCGAATGGAAGTCATTCCCATGGAGTCTGTGCGGGCTAATGTCCCGTCGTTTTGTGGTGCCGTTATGGTGGTTGCGTGTTATTCTGTGACTGTGGTATCTGGGGTGCGAATACTGTTGCGCTGGCGCCTGCATTTGTGGTGTCAGTGTCATGGGTTAGTGTGTCTGTGGGTATGCGCTTGGTGTCTGCCCTTGTTGCGTCTGGTCCTGTGTATAGCACTCAGTCTGCTCCCCCTGATATATGGCTGATATTGCATTCCCCCATTCGACTGCATCCCCCCTCTGCTCCTCCACACTCTATCTGCCCTACCTGTCCTCACACCCAAACCCATTCATGCGTCCCCTAGGTGGCCCCCCTCTTCCTCAGAATCTATGCTGTGCACCCGCCCCATGAAACCTCCTCTAACGGGCGCAGTGTGTACCTTGTCTGTGGTATGCTTTGTCCTCGTTTGCTCTATAACACTGCCCCTTCCATGGCAAATTTTCATAGTTTCTTCTGCACTAACTTTGCCTCCTCTTGCTTTCTTTCCTTGTGTCTTATCCTTGCGCTTTCTTGCATTAACCTGAAGTAATGTGCTATTGTAAATTGAATTTCTGAGCACGGTTTTGCCTCCATCCCCACCAACTTTTTTAGTTGCTTTTGCACCTGTTCTGGTAACCCTTGACATAGTATATGATAAAATTATGCCACTATTTTATCCCACGGTTCTCGCGTTTCAAGTCACCATAACTCTTGAATAGCCTGAATATATTGTTGGGCAACTTCGTCTTCCCCCATTTTGCTTGGCATGATTCCGCTAATATCTGATGTGTCTGGGTACTGCACCCATAGAGCTTGCCATACAGTCGCTCGGTAGTTGTTAAATGGCGAACCATTGTGCGCCGTGTTCTGGGTGGTTACACCTGGGTATCCGGCCATTTTCCATACTTCATCAGCAGCATCTCCAAGGATCGCCGCTAATAAACTTTCAATCACCCCCGCTGGTAATGTCTGTCCTGCTGTTATTCTTTCGATTTCGTATATCCATTTCCCTGAACCCACGGTCAACGAGCGTAGCTTGCACCTCAAGTTTTCCTTGTCGATCTGTTGCCACAGTATTTATTGAAGTCACCCTTCTCCAGTAAGGGGAACTGTGTCAGCCTGGTCTCCCCCTCCAGTCTCCCCATGTCTTTGGTGGCGGTGAACGTCCTTGTCAATTTTCCCCTCATGCACGCTGGAATGTCCCTTAGTCTCTGTGTACGGGGTAGTGCCGTCGATGCTGCGCGATATAGACCTAGAGCAATGTACCCTTTCGTCTTTGTTACCCCGCTTTCCATTCCTGTCCTTGCCTGATCCACCTGCCATATCTCGGTCCATGCCCTCCCCTAAGCTTCCTAGTCCCAGTCCCTCGTCCTCACTTCCTTGGAAGTCGTCGTCCGACTCAGCATCTCTGCCGTCACTGCCAATATCGTCTTGGAAGCTTAGCCTTCTGAACACGGTGCCACCCTGCTGCCCTTCCTCTGTGTCAGTCATGCCCCCACTGTCCTCCCTTATGAAGGACTCAGTATTGCTTTTGCTTGGCAGCGTGGCTGCCCTGTCACACCTCTGGTTCCGTTCTCTGTCTATTACTTCTCTCACTGTGCGCGCCTCCTGCTCCTTGGACCGTCACTCTTTTACGAGCTGCCCTATTTCTAACTTTCTCTACTCCCTCTTTATCTGTACTTGCCTTTCCCTTTCTTCTTCTTCCTCTTTCCTCGCTATCTCCTCAAGCTCTATTCACACTCTCTCACGTTCATCCCTTTCCTGTTTTTCTTGCCTCTCCACTTCTTCCATTACCTCTCTCCATTCTTGTGCTTCACTATGTGTTTCCACTTCTCCTATTGTCACTATTCTCCTTACACCCACTTCCTTACTCGCCCCTCCTGTTTCTCTCGCTGTCTTCACGTCTAGTTTGAGTAATATTTGTCCTCCCAACCATTCATTCGATACTCTATTCACCAGCCCCTCCCTTCTTCCCTGTGCTCCCGGGTGACTGTCTTTTACCATTATCTGTGTCTCGCTGCATCCCTCTTTTCTACCTTCGGCACCTGTTGTTCCCCCTCCTATTTGTGCAACCCCTTTCTGCCTCTCCGTGGTGTATGGTGGAGGTGCGACTTGTGTACCCCGCTGCTGCTCTCAATTCCCATATTGGGTATAGTCCCTGTACACCTGCTGCTGCCCCTTCATTCCCGTGTTCTGGAGAAGGAGGAGAATTGGGTGCTGAAGGCTTTTCGCCCGGGGTCTCCTGTTGTTCCAGCATCCATTGATGCCCCGCCATACCCCCTCCGTCGTCTTGGAATATTTTCCATAGCTCTAATATTGCGATATGGCTGCTCAATTTTTTCCCCTTATAAACCTCTTGAATGTGTGGGTGTATAACGGTTGCTGCACATATTTGGAGAAGCTTCCGCCCTTTGGCCATGGCTTAGGCAGTTTACCTTCTATGCTCTGTGTCCATTCCGTGCTATATTTACAAATGTTGTCCGCGGAAGGGACCGGCACATCTGCTGGAAGGGTGTGTCCAAACATTCACTCCACAATACATTATTCTTTATACTTACTTGACCCCAAGTCAGGGCTTTCAACACTTTCGCAGTCACTTAATAGATATACTTTCTTCACATTTTCAATTAACAGTGCTATTCATACATTGGTGAGCCTTCGGCTCTCAAGCAGTACCATGGGAGTGCTCCAAGCACCTCCTCCTTACAACCTTCTGTCTCCTTCATTACAACCAATATTCTTGCGCATGAGCCCTCCGTGCACCACCTCAAAACACCACAACTCTGTCACACCTCCTCATACTTTTCACGTCCTACACATAAACCTCTATGGTGACATCACCTCTAAACTGCATAAGTCAAGGAAACAAACCACTGACAGTGCTCACAATACCATTTCCCAGTTACACCGCTATTTTCACAAATACAAAACAACAAATAACCACGGCCGTCGTCCTGCCTCCTAACAGGGCATACCAATATTTTACATGCTCAATATTTACCTACAGCGTCGCCTTGTAGATAACATGCCTCTGTGAGACTTAACCAGAAGAACACCTTCCGCGGTTCAAGCTAGCCTCAGTTGCTAAGCCCTATACATGGGGATAACATCATCCATGACCCGAGCTAAAACGGCCAATCCACAGGAAGTCGACTATTTACATAACTTCTGTCATTCGTACCCTTAAATCAATAGTCTAAGCTAACCGCCTGAACCTTTTACCTTAAGATCGAATGGTCCCTAACTACGAACAAATAACATTTACCTCCGCTCCTATCTCAATTATAATTTACAATACTCAACAATACTTCAATAATACTCGACAATACTCATCACCACCCCACACCCAACATCTTTTTACCACCCCCCTCAATTGATGTGTGGCTGAGTCAATACTTATACTCTGTGATCCACTGGCAACGCTCGGCCATCGGCTCTCCCCAAAACTGCCACACTGCCCTTCTGGTCTGCTGGCTCCTCACGGACCATGGGCAGTATATTCTCCAAGGTGGCCCCTGACGGCCTCTACACAGGTTGCACCTCTGTGTTACACGCACTCCGTAGGTCACCTCAAAGCCCTCCAGGCATTGCGATGGAAGAGGCGGCTCTATGCAGAACGGGCATAGTGAATCATCCTCTGCTACCAATTTGTGAACAAGATACACCAGAGGACCAAGGTTTGTGCTACACAGTCACCGTTCAGCAGAGTGCCCAGGCCCAACGTACCCTCCCCCGGTAATGACGGAGGACTCAGCCAAGGGCAAGTTAGAACTGTCCTTTATTTTCCATAACAGACAGGGATCATACAAGAAAACACATTTCCAGCAATCACAGCTCCTGAGCCCGTGTCAGAAGTTTTTGTTAGCAAATGTCGTCACATATTAAAACCATTCCCCAAAAATCTATAAACCCCTACTATTGTGTTGCTGGGGTGGCAGTGCCTACAGAAAGCACCTATAGATGTTAGCTAACTGGTCCTTGCATGTCAGGAGGTCTCGCCTGAGACTTCACCAAAAACTATTACATTGTTGCAGGGTCGCAGGACTAGCATTGGCCCTTGCCCATTACCCTCCACCCTAGGATTTGTGCTCTCTGATTGGCTGGAGTGGGTCTCCTTAGGCTTGGGACCTCGCTCTGTTCTAAACGCTTAGTGTACCTTCTCAAGGTGGTGAGAAAGACTGTGTTCCCATTGTTGCCACTAGTATATACACCTAGCCTGAGAGAGTGCATGCAGTTTGCAACATTGTTAGACAACACATGTATCAGTTCTTGTCTTCTTCGCTGGGAACTGCTCCTCTTCACACCGCAGGTAAAGAGGCTGTTGTTCGGTTCTGCTGCATGACGTGGTAGAGGGCTGCAAAACGTAATCTTTTTGGGCTGCAATTGTTGAGGATTTATTCGGCTATTTTGCAGGTGGCTCCTTGCCCCTGGAGCCAGGAATGTTCTACCCGCCTTTGTCCTTGGCTGCAAGCACTGGCCCTTTGGTTCGTGCTGCAGATTCTGCATGTCTTTCTTGCTTGTTCTGAGGCATGTGGCTTTGTGCATTTTCACTACCGTTGTTCTATGGTTTCTCTATGTCTATATATATGTTATTGCATTGCTTTCTCTGGGGGCTAGTAGTATTCGGTTCTTCTAGGTTTCCTATATGTCCCAGAACTTCATATGGTTAGTTGCAATAAGCGGCTGCAAGCTTGTTTTGTTTGACTCTTGCTCTCTTGCGTTTCGGCGTTTCTGCATTTGGCTAATGAAAGAAATATAAGAAGGACTTTCAACAGTATGTGCATGTATCTGTCCCATCTATAAACTGTGTATGCATGTTCTGTGTGTGTGCACGTGTGTGTCCGTTTTACTTCGTGCATGGATGCAAGTTTGCTTTGTGGGTAACGTTACTATGTCCTGGTGTCCCTAAAGATGTCAGCACAGCTGGATCTTTATCGTTAGTCAACCTGGTCCATTGTGGAGGCACCTGTATCCACAAAGACGTTGGCTGGATAGGGTTTGAACAGTCGTCTAAGAGAATAACTGCTCACATATGTAGAATTTACTGGCTCGCCTAGGGGCTGGCCAAAGAGTGACTGGCATCTCTCGTTCCTCAGTCTTCAGGCTGTCATGCATATAGGGGTCAGGAGTTGTATTTTAGGGACCCTCTCTTCATAAGGGTTGTCACCCCTATCTGAATCTTGAGAAAGATGTATCTCCCCGCCCTGTCTGCCTGCGAGTTCAGGATCTGTATTGGAGAGCCTGTCTTCAGCGCTATAAGCGTGCCCGGTACCCGGTACCTTCCCTGGTGTCTTAGCGTGGTATATCGCAGGGTATTGCCTCAAGCAAAGTCTGTGCCTGTCAAGGCATTTCATATGTCTTCTGCAAAGCTACCAGGTCTGGTTGGTTGTGAGCGAGAAACCTTTCAAGCTTTTTCCTTTTGACTGGGGTGTTCAGGCCCCGTATATTAAGTGTTAGGTATTTGAATGTAAGGACCTAGGCCATCTGGAGGTGGAGCCCACCTTTCTTGGCAACTCAGGTGAGCCCCGATCACATGCACAGTTCTTTCTCCCCTTAATGTCCCCTCAAGCACCCTCCCCTCCCTTGCAACATTCCCCTTCCACAACTTTGGAGTGGGCCCGCCTTTTCCTTCCCCTGGCACGAGCCATCATACCTAAGTTGTCCATGGGTCAATGTCATGATGCCTACCCCCGGAGCACCGGGCCAAGCCCGGCACCCCCGGGAGCAGGCATCACGCCCCCGGGTAAAAGTCCAGCGGCCCTTTATCGGGGCTCTTTGGACTCTGTCCTGGCGCCGTTGGCGCCAGGCTCATGTTGGACATCAGTCCTGGCGCCATAGGTGCCAGGCTCATAAAGGGAAGTGTTTGGTGCACTTACCTGAAGCAGACCATGCTGCACACTCACCTGATGCAGACCATGCTGCATGAAGAACCAAGCCAAATGAGGCTTAGGAGGGACTATTTTTCTGAAGGAACTATTTTGTTACTTGGGTGGGGCTGTGGAAGAATACTCACCTGGAATTTCTTCCAAGGCTATTTAAGCCACACCCGGACAGCCACACGTGCTTTGCGTTGTTCTGCACCCCAGCAGCTGAACGCTCACCGTGTCTGCTCCTGCACCTGGACTCCAGCCACACCCGCCTCGAACCTGGAACACCTGTAAGGGAATAAGAGAAGAGAAAGGTGAAAACCAAGAACTATTTCAACCTTCTTACCTGCATCCGGAATCTCCACGCCTACATTCCTGAAGGAAGACTTCCATTTAAAAGCACTGCGTCGCTCGCTGCAGCGCCGCGCTTCACTCACCTGTTCCCGAGACGCCGCCCGGCTCCATTGCGTCTCTCAGTGCCGGTCGCCACATCTCAGCAGCGCACCTAAGGGAGAGAAGAAGAGACAAAAGGTGAGCAAGGGAACACAAGAGGAAAGCTGGATATTCAGCCATATTACTTACCGGCTATTCTTGGTGAGCCATTCCACATCTCGGGTCTGCGCCACATCTCTGGCAGGTACCGCACCCCGGCCCCTATGGGGAAAGGACAAAAGACATTACTGGGGAATTATAAAGACATTTAGAGGGGTCGCCCTCATCACTGACTCACCTGATTTTCCCCGGCAATTTAACCCCTCAACGCATCGCCTTTGTTCTGCACCTGAAATAAAGGACAGAAAAAGACAACATAAAAGGAGGCTCACACTTGAACTTTTGCATCTTCATACTTACGGCGTATCGCTCAGTAAAGTCAAGTGGATTTGCCAGCGCCATTCTGAAAACCAGTGAAGTAACTGGACGAATGCGCGCCCCTGCACCAGAAGCAGGATGGAGAGTTCATCCTTCCAAACCATAAGGTGAGCTTAAAGCGGGGGTTTTGGAGGAAGTCAGAGGAGAACGAAGGGGGAAAGGGGGGAGCAAGCACATTATTCAGCAGACAGTTAATCCACTTTCTCATCTGCAGAAGGATATTCTTACTGGCCAGACAAGCAAGATTTGGGGGTCCTGTTCAATCGGTGGTCCGAATTCTGCGCATCACGCTTGAAGAGGCCACAGCAGACCAGACCAGCGCCTCTGTGGGAGCCAGGTGAGCGTTACAGGTCAATGACCCCCAGCGATGCCCCGGCAACAGAATAAACTACCAGTGAGATCTGTTGGGGTAACCTCTGAGTGGATTCCAAGGTGATGATCTACTGCCCCTACCTCAGCTTTCTGACTCAGCAATTGTTATGAGGTGGCATGTAAGAAGTTTGCCACTGCAACATTCATTTTGAGGGATTGCCTTGACTGTTTTTAGGGCAACCATTTTGTATTTCCACCAATCGATGTGGGTTCAGATTTTGACTCCTTCCCGATTGTGACCATTCCCACGGTTTTAACTTCTGGGAGAGGCGAGTGCCCTGCAACCTTTCTGGGCACGCTTCCGTTTCTTTGTTGATCCACAGTAGGTGAATCCCCTCTTCCCTTGTCGTTATCCTGTGTTGCCTGCTATCATAAGTGCAGAGGAGGCCAAAAGGAAAGGTCCACTTATATTTTATCCTTCTGGCTTGCAATGTCTTTACCACCACCCCCATGTCTCTGCGCTTTTGCCTGGTGGTTTGGAAAATGGCTTGGTATAGCTGTATCTCCACCCCATTGTACATAATGCCCTCTACCTGTCTGGCTGCTTGTAGTATTTGCTCTATTTGGGGGCAGCGTGCTAGCGCCACCAGAGTGTCTCTTGGTCGTGACCCCCTTTCCAGATGTTTAGACCCGCCCTGTGGATCTTATCCAGGTGGATATCTGTTTCGTCGTCCCCATTCAGGAGATCCATGAATATTCCAAGAACTGCCTCCTTTAGGTCGGCATCCCCTACCACCTCCGGGAGATTTTTTTATGCAAATGTTGGACCTTCTGTTCTCCAGGGCTTCACACTGCAACACAACGTTGCGTGCAATCCTAGCCAAGTCCTCCAGGGCTTCATCCGTCTGAAAGTGAACCCCAACTTACAGGGGTGTTAGGCAGAATTATATGGAGTACCCTTTGGGAACACCACACACAATTAAGACTACAAGTGACAGTACAAATTCACCTTTGGTACAAGCCTGTACTACACAGTAAAAGTAGTAGCGATGGCTGAGCAGACAGACTTATCTCAAGAGCAAGTGAGCAGTATCAATAGTTACACAAAGGACGCCAATTACTATGATTCAAACAAACACTGACTCAAGGTTTCTGAGTAAAAGAATATACATTTATTTACACATCAGTTGTATAAGATCTCACTAAAGTAAAGCAGTTGAAAAATCACACTCTTAATACACCACATCACTCCCAAATAGATTTTGGACACGTTAAGCTCAAAATGAAGTATGAGCAAAATGGCACCCCAATAATTCAAAAAGGGAAGACAAAGTTAGGTAAAAAGTGAGCCGCACCAACAGGTAAATAAGCAGGAAAATCTAGAAAGAGGAACTACAGTGATGGAATCAAATCAAAAAGGCTTTGGCTCAATGTCAATAGGACAAAAGTCTTTTGCTCAAGATCACACAGTTCAGGGTAGTTTGCGGTTAAGTCTTTGCCAAGAGTTCCGGTCGAAGTTGGTCAGCAGAAAAGTTAGTTTAAAGAGCAGAGAAGGACAAGCCCTTGGATTGGCGAAAGATTTCACACACCTTCACCGCGGCTGAACGAAATGAACAACTGGATTTGCACAGTACCTTTAAATGGAGAAGAAGCTGTAGCTGAGGCAGACTTTCCTGGCAGGTCCTGCAGTCTCACTGTTCCTGAAGCAACTGTCGGACTGACACGAAGTAGGAAGACTGGAGGGTCCTGCACTGCCCAGGGAAGAAACCAGCAGCAGAGCAAAAGCAACAAATAAAAGGTGCGCTCCTTAAAACCCAAGCAGGGTTCGACCTTCCTGGCTATTCGGTTCACTGTAGCCCTGTACAGCAAATTGGACCAGAGGAGGGAGTCCTGGCTTGCAGTTTGGGCAAACTGGTTGGTCCCACCAGCTCAGTGGAAGAAGATTCCTGGTAGATCTTCTCTGTCAATGGAGCTTGAAGATTCAGACCTGCAGCAGGGCTTCACTGGGCGGGTTCAGTCGTTTTAGGGGTCTTCTTCTGTCAGCTCCTCGTCGGTTCTTTCGTTCCAGCGGCAACTCTGCCTTTCCAGACCGAGGGACCTGCTTTTCATTCACACAGCCTGGCTGTCAATCACACAGCAGGGTGGCTGTCCCGCCGGGACAGTCAACTAGCCAATCAAACAGGAGTGCAACTTGGGTTACCAAGGGAACCCAGGGCAGGGGTCCTAAAACCTCTCTCTCACATCCTGCCTAGCCAGACTTTCAGGCGCCTGAGCAGGGCTTCTGCGTAGAAGCCCTTGAAAAGACAGTGAACAAAGGAACCAAACCTGGTTTGGCGTGCAGAGTAAAACACGAGAAATACATTTTCAAAGAGAAATGGTGAATAAACCCACCCGGAACCGTATAAAACGTATATGGTCTAGCGGGTTTAAGTTCAAGGCTACCAAGATAGCCTAAAACAATACCAAGGTTATTTAAGATAACCGCGGTAGGAAAAATAGGGTAGTTACCACTGCCACCAGCCAAGTCTTGATGAAAAGGGAGCAAAACAATTCTCCAAGAGAAACAGACAAAAAGGGGTAAGTATCAACCCTTTCCAGTAGTCTATGTAAGATAGTTTGTACTGGGTCTGTGGTTTTTGAAGAGACTAATAAAGTCAATGGCAACTTTACATGTTCTGGGAGACAGTAGTCAGTCCAAGAAAATGGAGTCTGACTTGGGAAGTCTAAAAGACAACCCTGTGTCACTGCACTGAAGGTGCTGTGTAACACACAGTAAACAGATGATGCCTGTGGAGTAGGTGAGGCTCCACAGTCTATGAACACACAACTGTTAAACAAACACAGCAAAACACATGTAAGAGTGGGAAAAAAGACTCACTCTCTTACCAGGTGAAACAAATAAATCCTAGAAATCCAGCAAAGCTGCTGAGGGATTCAGTAGGTCATGGATATTAGCCATTCTGGAGAATTCTCCCTAACAAGGGGCACCCCTTAAATATATTGGGTTACCCTTATCACGCTCACACCTGACTAATAATTCACCCCACTAGGGAATTAAGGCCAAGAGTCATCTTGCAAGGGTAACAAACTTTAATCTATACCAAGATGAGGATTTGGGGGGAGGGCAGAGGCCACCTACCCCCAACCAGCATTCTGTCTTCCGTGGCTGGCTCCTGCAGACTAATCGCAACAAAGGCAAGCAGGTGCCTTTATATACTATTCAACGTGGTCACTGGATACCGGCATAGCTCATCCAGAATTGTCCTTCTTACCTTTCAAGGGATTCTGCAATCTCCCTTCTTGCATTGCCGGGGTTCCGTATGGGAGGGACAGGCTACTTAACATAATGCTAGCCCATGAAAAAGTACATTGTAGCTCTTGCTTAGCATCATTTGCTATGTTATAAACTTTTATACATAAACACACCTTCCCGCCATACTCTCAATACTTCACTCAATATTCTTGTATTTCATCTGGTCCAGTAATTCTCCCATAGTACTCTGTATGTCGTGCATTGAATCTTTTAGTTTCCATTGGCTTGTGATGGACAGGGAACAGCTGCCGAGTTACCTCATGTGCTCTGCCATGCTTAGCTGACACCAGGCAATGCCTGTAGTCTATTTGTAGCACAAGCTGCGTTCACTGTATGCTTTGAGAAAAGATAACTACAATTTAACAGTTTTTACAAATATATTATTCGAAATAGTTATTTGCATCTTATACCATCTCCCCACTCATAATCCTTCAGTGGAAACAGGATCGACAGTGCCACTTTTAGCTCCACCCCTCTGACCGTGAAACCTTCCACCTGGGGATCCCTCCTAATTCTCTGTGCCAGGGGTTCAAGGGAGAGGGCGAATAATATCGACGAGAGGTGGCAGCCCTGCCTTGTGCCCCTACTTAAGTTGAACCAGCGGGAGAAGTCTCCATTAACCGCCACTGACGCCCTGGGTGAGGTGTACACAGCCATTACCTCCTCATAAATCTAGAGCCCAAGCCCACCTTGCCCAGGACCGCCTCCAGAAAGCTCCATTCCACCCTGTTGAATGCTTTCTCGGCATACACTGATAGGAGGGCAGGATCACCCCTCCCCCATATTTTTGACTTGTGGATCAAATGCAACGTTTTCCGTATTGTGTCCGCTCCCTGTTGTCCCATTATGAATCCAATCTGATCTTAGGGCCTCCTCCCGGGAGAGAATCTAGGCATCTGCCTATCAGCTAAGTACGCCCCTATTCCCCTCCTTGCGGGGCTGGTCTTGGATTTGTATAGGGCCTCATAGAATGTCGCAAATGCATCTGGTATCCCTTCCAACCCCGTGCCCTGTGCCTCACGCTCCACATCTATAGCCGTCACCCACTTTTCAGACCGTTGTCTGCGCAATCTGGCAGCCAGCAGTGCGTCCGCCTTGTCTCCCTTCTCATACAATTTTTGTTTCAGGAATTGTAATTTTCTAGCTATTTGGCCGTCCTCAAGGAGTCGAAGCTCCTCCCATTTCTGCCTAGCCTGGAGTACCCTGGCCTCCCTCTCCGCAGCGGCTTCCCTTGCCTGCCTGTCTCAGTCTGTTCTCTACTGGAGCCCTCTCTCTCTTCCTCCTCGCACCTTCCCTAGTTAGGATCCCACGCCATTTCTCCTTTCCCGCTACCCACACCGTCTTCCTTGGGACCTCCCCCGTGTTATTAATTTGAAAGTATTCCCCGATTTCCTCAGCCATCTCTGTTCTAAACACAGGGTCCTTCCACAGTGACTCAGTGCATCTCCACTTCCACCCTTTACGCGGTAGGCCTAACCAGTCCAGGACAACCATTACCATATCATGATCAGACCATGTGATCGTGAAGATTTCTGAGCCCAGCGAAGATGCCTGAGACCCCCCCGATATATACAGATAGTCGATTCTAGTGAAAGTACCATGGGGTGCCGAGTGGAAGGTGTACCCTTTCTCATTCGTGTGATGGCTCCGCCATACATCCCTGCGCCCATAAACCTGCTACATCTCAATAATCCCAGCGCTCCCCCTACCCGGCTGGTCCGGTGTTCCGGGGTCACCCACTTGTCTATCCAATTTTATATCTGCCCATATATTGAAGTCACTGCCCAAGATTATGTGTCCAGAAGCCTCAAGCATCATCTTCGGGAGTGTCTTCAGCAGGAACCAGGGTTGACCCGTATTGGGG
Organism: Ambystoma mexicanum; assembly: GCF_040938575.1. Lineage (NCBI taxonomy): Eukaryota > Metazoa > Chordata > Amphibia > Caudata > Ambystomatidae > Ambystoma > Ambystoma mexicanum. Next base: position 999,943,514 of record NC_090923.1, read on the forward strand.
CAGTAAACAGTCCCCATTGTGAAAGTCACATTCTGTACTTTACCCACCATCATCAAGGCCCTACCTTCTACATCTGCCCACACTTTGGTCACCTCCATCTTCAACCCTTTCCTTATGAGGATACCCACTCCCCCCTCCCTCAGGGGACCCGAGCCCCAGTATTCCTGCCCCAATCCCCACCTGGGATCCTCCGCTCCTCCCCTTTTGCATATTTAGTCTCCTGAAGGAACACATCAAGGCCCATTCTCCGAAAATTCCCTGGCCACGAGTGACCTTTTTGTGGGTGAATTTGGTCCCTTCCCGTTTAACATGCCCACCCTGATGAGGCCACCCCCCCTGCGAACCTACATCTTCCGCCTTTGTCACATTTTCACGCCTATTTCCCCACTTCCCTCCCCGGGCGGCCTTGTCCAATCCTCCACCCCCACATTGCCACCTACAGTCAGCTTAAAAATTTCCCCGTTCCTACCCCCATCTCCCCCCCACCCAAAGGTGTCCGACACAACCCGGTTAATGTCACCAGGCCGAACTCGGACCACCAGCGGGGATCGTTCACCTTTTGGTTCCATAAAATATCACAACCTCACAATTATTGAGTCCCCTCCCACCACCACCCCCCAACTCGTTCGCATCACTGCAAGTCCCCATCTAATCCCATGAGTCCTGCACTCTATCTACTGGTACATCGTTAGGACATCCCCACCCCGGAACTCTCACAGCGCCCCCACAAATACATTTCAAAACTCTCTGCAGCCTCTCTCTTCAGAGTTAAACAACATTACAGTGTACCCGGTGTGTTTCAGGTGTCGACCACAGGTGAGGCATTCACTCTCCTATATTTTCTGGAGCCCGGTATTTGCCTGCGCTTCTGCCCTTGAATACGCCACTGCTCGTCATCGTCCGCTCTCTCACCCTGGTTTTGCTCAGTCTCGGATTCCCACAACAGCTCGGATATGCATCTGCAGATCTCCCTCTCCGTTCCCAACCTCTGCTTTTGACCCTCCAATTCAAATGTGAGGGAGAACGGAAACCCCCATCTGTAGCGCACTCCCTTCTCCTACAACCACTTTGTCAAGGGCATGCACATCCTCCTCCTTGCCAGGGTCAGCGAGGACAGATCTTGGAAAATCGTCACTCTCGCCGAGCCATAGGTGACTGGGCCCTTTTGCTTCACTTTCTCTAGAATTTTGCTTTTGTCACTGTAGTTATGGAACCGGGCTAAGACAGATCTGGGGCCTCCAACAGCCCCTCCGGCACAATGTATCCTCTCTATATTCACCTCGTCGATGGAGTCATCTTCAAACACCAACTTTGTATTAGATGTAGTGTTTTTTTCAGATCGTGCTCCAATTCTCCTTTTTTGTCCGGGAGCCCAAAGAATCTAAGGTTGTTTCGCCTTTCACAATTTTCCAAATCGTCCATCTTCAAACGAAATTCCTCGTCCCGACTCTCCATGTCCGCTATCCGTTGGTCCATTTGTGCCTCCAGTGTATTCAAAGAAGTCTGACTGTTCTTAACTTCCTCGGGGTGCGTCTCCATCTTGTCTATCCTGTGAGTCATTTTGTCGACCCTGCCTCCAATGTCTGCCCTCATGTTCCTTTTTTCCTCCATCAGGGCCGCCACGTCCTTTTTGGTTGCCGCTGATTCCTCCACTGATGCCACCATTGTGTACTGACGCGAGGTCTCTGGCCCCGGATGCTTTTGGTTGTATTTGTAACTGCCCAACCTCTGCCATGCACCTTCTTCCGTTGACCTTTGCGTGGCCCTCAATTCGCTCTGACCACTTATGTTCTCCTATGGACGGTGGGTGCCACTCCAGGTGCGACATCAATTTCAGACTCTTATCCCAATGCTCAACGGTCGTGCTAGCCGCAAACATGGCTTCTGTCCAAAGAAACGTAAACTGCATAGCTTTACCTTACTAGCATGCACTGTAAACTTGTAAATTTGTAAATCGACCTGAACATTACCTGCAACTGTTTGATAATGTCCTTAATGTATTGCTTTCATCCACCTTGGATCATGTTATACCACATATGTAACTATCTGTAATTGCAAATGAGTGACAACTCCCTCAACCTCTGTTACTGGTCCCCTATGACCATATTTTATCATATTGATTTGTTGTATTAACCTTGTTGTATTCATCTCAAGCACCTGGATGCCCCAGGGCCAGGCGGCGCTATACAAATAATAAACTGAACTAAACTAATCTATAGTAAGTCACATTGCAGTGCTCTGACCTTTTCGTCAGGCTGGGAGCTCAACGTAAACGATGTAACAAACTGCTCCAAATCTCGCCACAATTTCTAATCAAATAAATGCCCCAATTGAGCATCCACAAAGAATTTTCTAAACTGTGGAACACATAGCCCTTTGATATTTGAGCTTCTAAGTATTACTTTATGTTGGATATGTGGTTTCTTACTCCCCCATATAAACTGCAAAATCTTTTGTTGAAAGGATTTAAACTTTTGGGTTGGAATCCTAAGTGGCATTGTACGGAAGACGCATAGCCTCCTCTGCAGAAGAGTCATTTTCACATCAGCTAGACTCCTTCCCCGTGAGATGTCTTGTAAATCCCAATGTGCAATATTTTTCTTCCAAGCTTTCCACTAACTATTTACACTGACGCCATACAAGGTTTCCAATTATGAAGTTATTTCAATCCCAATATTGTCAACAGAATCTGCCTTCCACAGAAAACGAGACATTGGGCCTCATTACAAATATGCCGGTCCGGAAATAGCATTGCTGGTCGCTCCGTATGGCACCTTTTTCCAGACCAGCATACTTGAGTCGTGATGCCGCTAACACTGTCACAGTACGTGACCTACCGTACGCAGCAATACTGTGAATGGAATCTGCAGCAAAATGCGTCGGCCGTGCTTGAGACACCAGCATGGCATTAGTATGTGTACTTTTCCGAACACCACGTACATGGAAACACTGGCAGGAATGTGCCGGTAGCATCGTGATTTCTGTGCCGGAAACACCGGCATCGTGGACCAGGCGTATACCAGAATCAGGTGTGCAGAAACAGGCCACAGGTGGCCCAAATCAGCCCAGGTGGCCACCATGAGCACTGCAAAAGCACAGAAGGCCCACTCCCACACCCCTTCCAACACTACCATGCTTTCAGAAGCAGTAGCAGTAGTGGAGCTGGGGGCCCTGCATGCAGGGATAGAACTTGAAGAGACAGGGAGGCAGAGGATGCAGTGGAGGTGCTGGAGGAGAAGGAGGGCCATCATGGGCCTGCAAAACAACAATGTCCAGCAGTTTGCAGCCTGCAGACAGCCACCCATACCACGCATAAGGGCCACACCCTTCAACCAGAGCCAAACCCAGACCCACACCCTGTACCGGCTAGACAGGGACACCATCACATTCATAGTGGACCTGATCTATGATGACCTAGTCAGCCTCATACAGATCCATACTGCCACCCCCCCTTTGCTCAAGGTAGTGTCTGTGCTATACTTCCTTGCCACCAGCACCTACCAACACACTATGGGTGAACTTCATGGACTATCGAAAACCTGTTTTTCGCGGGCCCTCTTTCAGGTTATTGACGCACTCCTGCGTCACGTGTCAGATCACGTAGGCCTACCCAGAACAGCTGACCAGGTCAATGCCACGAAAATAGCATTCCATGCCCTTGCAGGCATGCCCAATGTGATTGGTGCATTGGACTGCACACATGTGGAGCTGGTGGCCAGGCATGCCGTTGAGGAAGTGTACAGGAACCGGAAACTATACCACTCACTTAACGTGCAGATGATGTATGATGCACACCAACTCATCACCCATTGCTGTGCCAGATTCCCGGGATCAACCCACGATTCCATGGTGTTGAGGAATTCCACGCTGCCAGGCTACATGGCACATCACACCGAAGAGTGTACCTGGCTGTTGGGTGAGTGTAATTTCCAAAGCATGTGCACTGTTGAATTGGGGGGTGGGGGATATAACACCATAAAGTGCATGGCTGTTGGGTGAGTGTAATTACCAAAACAGGTACACTGTTGAATTGGAGGGGGGGCATAATACACCATAGCGTACCTGGCTGTTGGGTGAGTGTAATTACCAAAGCATGTGCACTGTTGAATTGGTGGGGCACACCTATCTGCAGTGCATGTGTGCAATGCAATGTCCAAAACACAAATAGCATGCCTGAGTTGAAGGCCTTGACTGGTGTTTGTAAAATGGCCAGACAGAGCATGCGCATGCATAACATCAAAGCTGTACTGCAACATCAGATGCACGACAGGTACCAGAATGCATCACACCAATGTCCCAAATCCCTCCAAAAATGCACTCAGCACAACCCACACCACCTGCAGCACAGACTAATCATTCCATGCATCACAACACCCCACCTCAAAACCACTAGCGTACCGCACACCAACTAGTCAGCTCCCCTGCCTGTGTCAAGGGCACGTACACATATGCTTGTGACCAGAAAGGCAATCAAATATCCTGACATATCAATGTATGGGTGATATGCCCATCATAGGACATGCAAATCGGAACTAAATAAGAACACACATCAGTCTAATTTGTGGGCGTCGTAGTGAAAGGGTCAGAGGTCAAGGTGGGAGTGAATGGGCCAGGGAAAAGCAACTGAAAACCACACATCTACCACGCATATTGACAAAGTGTATTGGCTGGTTGGCAATCATTAGGCTGACATCGCCTTCCCCATCCATTCAATTCCTCGTATGGTACCCCTCTGTGTATACATCTACATCCATAATTTTCCCAGAATCATTGATGCTGTGCAACCACTTCCATGCAGCACATCCTGTGCATCAAAATGCAAGTATGCCTTCATGCATGTACTGAATCCCAAAATAATAGGGAATCTACTTTTAATGTAGATAAACGTTATTGCCTGTGTCAGCTCTGCCTACTAGGTCTGAGTCCCCTCGCAGGGTCTGCCGTGTCGGGCACGCTGGCTGTGTCACGCAGATTACTATTTTGCACCACCTGGTAATGGCACCGGCACACTTAAACCCAGTCAAGCCACATTTGCAATTTGCATGTGTCATTACATTGATGACTGCAGACATAAATCCGTAAGATCAGCCTGATTCCACACAAAAATGTTCATACAATGCATGTACATCTGTTCCCACTGACAATGCGCATGTTAACATACTCCACAATTACATATGCTACATCTTCAGCAATATGCATGTCAAATATTTAGGGTTTCCTCTTTTAGAGGTTTATTATTTTTTACTTCTGGGGTTGTTTTTCCGGTGTTTTCAAAAAGTTTCAGGATCTGTGCTTCTCAGTGTTACCCCGTTTGCCCACTTAAAAAAATCATGGATAACTGTTTTTTCCAGTGTAAAAACACAAATATTCTTTTATTGTTTCATTGCGTGCATAAGTAGGGTAATGGCTCTTAGAGCAAGATGTTATGAACACTTTCCGAACAATAAAAATGAATGTGTTAATCCAGTAATTTCTAACATTTCTACAAGTCAAAATTATTGTAGTAAAATATGCAATACTTTTTCAGGGACTCTTTGCCCATCCTTGCCCTTTCTTTTCTTCCCGTGAAGACTTTGATTTGTGAAAACGACCTTTCCACATTGTACAGACTTCTAATTTTAGCAGATAAGGCATAGCATGATAAAAGAATTTGCCGGGAGCACTCATTTTGGTGGAGATAAGGATTATTATGACTGTCAAAATAAATACTCTGAGCAGATAATATCTGTTTATCAAGTGCTGCTCACTACAAAATGAGAAGAGAGTCTCATTAATGTACCCCCTGATGCTTGATTGGAGGGGGTGAGCAGGCCAAAACTGTTGGCCTGGTGTGGGAATATCAGGGGACCCTATAGCAGAATTGTTCAAAGGCAACTCAGCAGGTTAGGTGATTGTTGCTGAGATGTTATATGTTTATACCTTCCTGTAAATCATATGGCTTCTTTCCTATTCCTGCTGCAACATGTGCTGTCAAAAGTGTTGTTTTGACTGGGGATGAGCACGGCTCTCTTGCTTCACTCTGTGTGGGAACTTTTCTCCCCATAGCGAAAATAATAAGCTGGCACCCATGAATATCCATGAATATACGCACAGTAAGTGAACATATGTTAAAGTGAAATATACAAATGTAGTTCAATTGACCTTCCCCTTAGAAGGAAGCGTGCAAGACAAAAGAGCATTGGGCTTTTAAATAAAGTAATGAACACCAGAAAAATAGCCTGAGAGAGGAAATGTTCCAATAAAAGTGCTGAAAATGTATAAAAGGTGCTCACCTTTTAAACCCAGCAATCTGTAGTGAAATATTCCCTGGAAAACAAAATCCCATTAGAAGACAAGTGCTTGTTTTCTTGTGTGTAAGTGTCTGCACTGGGAACATGACAACCTGGGTAAAATCCTGGTAGCCAAATACGTGAGTAAGCTAGCCAACGTTAAAAAAACAAGGGGTTACGTCCGCCCTCAAGTTAAGCTGTCCACCCACATGTATCCCTTAAATGAGCCATCATTTATAAATCGCTCCTAATTTAAAAACTCTCCTTGAAGAAAGAAAGTGCTAAGCAGCAATTAAGGGGCCTGCAACTTCTGATGGGCTGCTGGGTGCGGGTGCTCTAGAGAGCCACATGAGGTTGGGAAGTGACCGTGACACAGCGGCCTCACGCAAGCCTCGAACATGGAAGCCCCTACACAGCTTTCCTTTTAAAGCTGACAGGCAGCTGACACTTTTCAGCTCTCCTCCAGAAAGATACACATACACAGAGGGTCTCTGACCACAAATCGAGACACTGAAAAATCGATGTTAAACCATTTTTTGTAAATACAAATATTTGTCAGTGGTCAAGGGCTTGAGGAATTTTCGCCAATTTTAAGACGTGAATCATCAACCATAAAAATGCCTGAAATGTGTCTACAATCCCCCAAAATTTTAACAAAGAAAACAATGGTCAGGGGACAAGAGCGGACGCAATGGGAGAAATCAAACAAGCATACATGGGGGTGGTAGGGCCCTTTACCTACTGTCTGCCAAGCCCCCTCTCCAGCCACCCCTTCAACTCCAAACTTCATCCCATCCCTGCTCACACTAAGGCACCACAGGGAAAGGGTAAACAGTGTTTTTCATCTTAAACCTAGGAGGCACTGTTTCTTCCGGGGAGGAGGGGAGTGTTTTTCCGGTGTTTATCGGATTTCACTGTAAACCAGAAAGCCTAAAAATATTGCATTGGTTAGTGAACTATACAGACTGTACCAACATGATCCAGGCCCCACAATGACCTTTGCCCCTTTCTGTCGTTTCGTTGCATGGGATGCTGGATATCCATTGATGCCATGTTTGATGACCCCCGTGAGGCAACCACAGAACCATGCACGAGCAGGGATACAACCGTGCTTACATTAGGACTCGTACGATTGAGCAGACATTTGAAGGCAAGGTTCTGCAGCCTGAGCAGATCGGGGGGTGGGGGGCACTTATGTACAGCCCTGTGAATGTGGGCAAGATAGTCTGGGCCTGTGCTATGTTGCACAACATGTGTATCAGGCGAAACCACTGCCCCCGGACATGGACATGCACCCACATGGTGCGGAGGATGAAAATTACAGTGATGATGAACTACCATTGGCACATGGCAGGGATGCCGTGGATGGCTGTGAGGCACGGAATACACTGATTACCCACTATTGCTGAGATCATCACACAAGCACATTTCCTAGGACATTAACGCATCAGCACCGTACAGGAAATAAATCACTCAGTTAAACACAAAAAAAATTCTATTCATGATTTCAATGCAACACCCTGTGTAATTTATATAATGGAATGAATAACAAAACCTGGAACTACCACAACTACCAAAAATATCCCTCCCCACTGCCCCTCCCCCTCCCTTACAACACCTCCCACTCCTCCTCCCCAACTATCCCTCCCCACGCTCCCTCCGCAACTGTCTCTCCACAACTCCTGTCATGTTATACAAGCAGTCATTGCATGAGTCACAGACAGGGCACATGTGTGTTCTGGGCCTATTTGCATCCCCGTTTTGTATTTGCCGTGCAAATGTGTGCAGAGCTGGTCAGCCGCATTGAACATCGTCTTGGGCTGCTGGGCACAGAACTAACAGGCGTGGAACTTGTGGATGGTGTGTGTGCCTGTTCTGTGGGATGTCTGTCGATGAATGCATGAAGACACATTGCCATTGTCTCGGCAATGGAGGACATCACACTGTTGCCCTCACGTTTCCTCCAGGCCATCTGTACAACGGTAGTAGTGCAAGGGTCAAGGGCATGTGCATTTCGATGCCCACTGGCCTGGACACTCTCCCGCATCAACTGCACCTCCTGGAGGTGCTCTGCACTAGGGCAATCAAGGCATCCTGACACTCCTTGATGCGCCAGAGTCTGCCATCCATTTCCCTGACACCTGAGAAGGATGGGAATTGTGTGCTCATTGGAGACATGGGGCTGAATACCATTGGCTCATAGGTGCTGTGGTCAGGGATCTCACCTGTGTGCACTCCACCATCGTCAGCTATGTCCTCTGCATTGTATAGATGTGCATGCGGCTGCTCTGCTGATGGTGGTGCTTCTGCAGCAGCTGGGTCTGCCTGGATGGGCGCAGCTGGGATGATTGGGACTGCCTGGACGGGCGGAGCTGGGATGACTGGTACTGGCTGGACAGGCGCAGATGGGATGACTGGGGCTGCCTGGACGGGCGCAGCTGGAATGACTGGAGCTGCCTGGACGGGCGCAGCTGGGATGACTGGGGCTGGCTGGACGGGCGCAGCTGGGATGACTGGGGCTGGCTGGATGGGCGCAGCTGGGATGACTGGTGCTGGCTGGACGGGTGCAGCTGGGATGACTAGGGCTGCCTGGATGGGCGCCGCTGGGATAAATGGTGCTGCCTGGATGGGAGTGGCAGATGTGCCAGTGGAGACTGTGGTGTCCTGGGTGGAGGTGGTGGTGGTGGTCCGTGGTGTCCTGCAGCGGCTGGTGCCCCTTGAGGTGCTTGGCTGGACCTCTTCATTGTCAGATAATGTGCCTGAGGGAGTCAGTAAGGCAGGTTGTCAGTGAAGAGTGTGGATTGATGAGGCAGAGATCGGGACATGGGGTACATGGCATGGTGCAGACATGCTTAGGACATGCACACTGAGCGGGAGCATGTGTGATGTTTGTACATGGTATAGTAGTGCACTGGCGATACTGTCGTGGTGTACTGCCAATTGCTGGGTACAGTGTTAGGGGGGACCTTCACGCTGTGGGATGTTGGGGTGGGGAGGGATGTGGTATGGATGGGGTCAGCATGGACCTTCTGCCTGTAGCAGTTACGAAGACAGTTGTGCATCTATGCTCAGGGCTCAGGCTGGCTGGGACGAGGGGGTCACATGTTGCCTTTGTGTGTAACAGTGGTAATTTTTGGGTGGAGATGGGGTTTAGCACTGCTGTGACTTTGTGCCAGGGAAGCATGGCGGACACAAATGCAGTACGCTGTGGTAGGGTGACGTGTGTCTGTGTGGGAGCAGATGCATGTTCAGTTAGCAGTGCAGGGTGCCTGTGCTGTGTTCTACGTGTATTGGTGGTATGTGCCAACTGCCGACACCTTCTGGGCCACCTCCTCCCAGATGCTCTTCTTGCGCATGTTGGCCGGACTGCGCTGATTGTTGGTGAACAGCTCTGCAGCATGCTGGACAATGGTGTCCACTAGCATGTTCAGCTCAGGCTCAGAGAAGCTTGGCTTCCGCTTTCGGGTCTCACAGACTCTAGATGTCATGCTCACACTGAAGTTTGTCTGTTCAGGAGGGGTGGATGTCACCTGTGCTTTGAGGATTGCAATGGGTTGTGTTTTTAATGGGTGCCGGCCGATTTCCTGTTCCGGCGATCACTTTATTTCAGGTCCCAGTCACTGCAGGATGGCTGTTTCCGGTGCCGGTGGGTCCAGCACCGTGTTGCTGGATTCAGAGGCACAGAGGACAACAGTGTTGACTGTTTTTGGGGGGTTTGATGGTGTTTCCGCCATACCGGCTCTCAGCCCCTTCAATACCTCAGGATGTGACTTAGTGATATTGCTAAGAAATAAGGCTATATCATCTGTATATAGGGCCAGTTTACGCTGGCTGTCCCCACACTGGACACCCTGAATGTCTCTATTACCACAGATAGCATGTGCCAAATGTTCTATGGCCATATCACAAATTAGGGCTGAGAGGGGGCAACCTTGACTGTCTCTTCTTCTAATGAGGAATGATTTAGATAATGTTCCATTAATCCACAGTTTCGTATGATCTCTTTGAAAATGTGGCAATGTCAGTCTCACAACTTTTGGGCCAAATCCAAAGGCATCAAGAAGGAGTCTGATATAATGGCAATTCATAGACATGGGCGTCCAATGTAATTAACCCAAAGCAGAGTTGCCCTGTTTCCCCAAATATTCTACATATATTATTATATATAAAAACGCAAAATCTTTTAGTTACTTTGTTTGTTTGTTCCTCATACAATTCCACACTGTTCCACCAATCTGCACCAGATTTTGCACAGTTACTTGTTACGCCCTCCGGGTGTCACTAGCTACATTACATGTGGACATGCCACCCCAATCCCTGGATTTCAGCCCCTGCGCACATGAGACGTTGCCTGGAAGCTGCAAGACATCAAGGTGGTCGTAGAAGGAGCAGACAGCGCTCCTTTCGACAATCTGGATGCGAGGAACATAACTTCAAGGTCCCCATGGGACTTTGAAAACCATGTTTCAAGGCCCTAGGATGACCGTTTCCGGGATATTTGCACCTCAACGCGCAAAACATCAATGTGGTCATAGAAGGGCTGGACAAAGCTAATTTCAACCATCTCAATGGCAGGAACAAAACTTGAAGTACCATGTTGCAAGGCCCCAAGAAGCACAGTTTCTGAGATATCTGCAGTGCAACATACTGCACCACGGCAGTGTGAGATGACAGGTGTGGAGAGCGCACAGACGGTCCCATTATGCTGCATCACACCAATTCTCACCTCCCCTCCATGTCTGCTTCGTGATTGTCAATAATTGTTGAGAGTGTTATCATCTACAGAACCCGTGCGAAGTACGGGCACTTGTCGCTAGTCGATTATATTCACAAGCCATCTTACATTATCATGTGTGACTTCATTAGCAATGAATCCCATTGTTACGCTCACCTTGTCTCGGCGGGGACGTCGAGCGCTGATGCATGGAGTGTCTGCTTCCCTGGTTAGAGGCGATGCGCGTCTTTTGTTCCCTGGACTGGCCTTGGGTCAGCTCCTTGTGTATTTGTTTGGTGGGCTCTCCTTCCTGCTTAGTCTCAGCAGGGGCGCAATGTCCTGTAGGATCCAGTTACTTCACTGACCCTTTAAGTCGAGTGGCAACCCAGTACTGCTGTGGTCGCAACTCGTGTTGCTTGTGTTGCTCTGCTTGTTATTGTCCGTGTAATCCGTTGTATTGTATGTTGTCCATGTCCAGTTATCTGTGTTGTCCTTTGCTGCATGCCGCAGTCAGTGCTCGTTTCACTGTTGACTCGTGTCGCTGTTGTGGCACTAAGCCCTCCTCGGTGTGCATTGGTTTGGTGCAACGCATGTGAGCGGCTGAGCCAGTGGGTCAGGGTGGCCTGCCTTGTGTCTAGGGGCCAGCGTGAGCTCAGGTGCGGTTTGCTTGATCTAACCTGTTGTTTCTTTCTCTTTCTCTGTGAGCCGGCGTGATGAATGTATCCGGTCGATGGAGACGGAAGTGGTGAGTAATGCGCGGCGGTGACAGGGCACGATGAATGAGCTCAGCGGTTAACCTTGTTTTCCTTCTCTTGCTTCTGCAGGTGCCCGCGACCGATGAAAGTTGGAGTCCTCGATGAAAGCTGGGGTCCTCGAAGAACAACCATGTCGTTGCTGGAGGCACAGTTAAGTCAGAGCAGGTGAGTATGCGAGGCCCGATGGTCTCCAGTTTGTCTTTGCAGGTTTGTAGAAGATTGCTGGCAGGAGTTCCTCGGAGAGCCTTACGCTGCTAACTGCAGAATCACGCGAAGCATGCCTTAGGGCTTTGGTGGGACTTATATAGCCAACCACGCCCTGCCACTCCCATTGTGCAATTAATTCCAGAAGCTCTCTGCCACACCCATGATTGCAGACTAATGCACAAGCTAATGGCTTAGAGCCACGCCCTTAACTGCAATTAGCACAGAAGTCAATCATTCAGTGGCTGACCAACTGTACCTGTGTTTTCCTTGAGGTTAGCTCCATGAGCCTGATGCCAGAGGCGCCAGGACTGGGTCCAGGTGGTCCTCCTTTGAGGCTTGATCCAGTCAGAGCCCTTAATGTGCCCCAATGTTCCCACTGCTGCTGCGCTGAGGCGATCTGGTCTGCTCACCGTCACACCATTTCATCAGGATTAACAATCGCTGGGGGAATACATTTCAACTTTCTATCTATGATCTTCACAAAAATTGTTTCCTCGCTATTCAATAATGAGATTGTGCGATAAGTTCTTTTCCTGGTTTCAACACTAAGGTCGTCACTAATTCAGTCATCGACTCTCATAACTTCATGTTATTGAAAATTCATTTTAAAATGTTGTCATGAGGGGGTGTGGTCAGCAGCGCTACCAATGTGGCAGCTCTGCTAATGGCCTCCATGTGAAGCCCGCTATGTTATAGATAAAACTATGTTTCCACTGATTATTGAAGCTTGAGAACCAGGTAACCGTGGTCGGATGGTGCCGAGCCTCTGCTGTTGCCCGATGGGAGACAGACTCTAAAAAAGGAGACCAGAAATTCTTTGGACACAGTGAGCTCGAAGTCGTGCTGACAGCACTCCAAGATGGCAGGTGAGCGCGGATAAAGCAGAGAGAGAGGGAACCGAGGTGAAGAGCAAGCAGCCGGAGATATAACCTCAGCTGGTCCCATCAGAGTCACAGGCAGGAATAACCTGGCGATTATGGTAAGCAAGCTACGCCTGCGGGATATGTAATCTCCAGTGCCCGCGAGGACACCAGAATGCCACGCAGGAGAAGCAGGAGGCAGCCAGCTTCTCCTCCTAGCCGGGCCGCGGCAGGAGCCATGGGGCCCAGTTGAGGTGCGTAACACGAGCAGAGACACCCCGAGCCCAGGATCCCTACACTGCCCTAAGCAGTGTGCCCTCTGGATCAGACAAAAGCAGATCTACCCTCCATACTCCTACGTCCCGTTCCCTTTCCTCCATACTTGTGGACATCTCTCCGTGGGACGGGACCGGAGCACTTTGTAAAAAGCATCCAAATTTTTTTCAAAAATGTGTCCCTCCTCTCTTTCCATCGCCCATCAGTCCTTTTCTCCGCTCGATCGGGACCGGACGCACTTGCATCCTCGGAAAGTTTTCTTCCCTTTTTCCCTCTCTGGCTCTCGCTAGCGTTCGTTTACTACTCTCTCTATGTCTTTCAAATTAGACTTTCCAGATTGTTCATCGTGTCACCGTCGCTTCGCGAGGGCGGATCCCCATCCTCTTTGTTCAGAGTGTTTGGGTCCGGATCACCGTTGGGACTCCTGTTTTTACTGTGACTCCCTTTCGGTCCGGGCACTTCTACGTCGGTTGGAGCGGTGGGAGGAGGTGTTCCAACAAACTCCTCCTTTGCATTTTCAGGCGTTCATCGACGAAAAGAAAAAACGCCCAGTAAGTTCTTTACTTTTCAGAGCACCCCGGCCGGGGGATACCTTCCCGGGTTCCTCTCGAGCCGGGAGGGGCGTTGATCGCTCTGTTACCGGGGTTCGCCCCGAGGTGCCCGGTGGGCCTAATCATTCTACCAGAGTTTTCTCTGAGGGTCTCCGTAAGGGGCCTGTGAATACCGGTGTACGCTCTTTGTAGGCCCAGTCCTTCTGGGTCAGAGGGTACCGGAGCTTGCTCTGAGGCCTCTTTGTCGGCTTCCCTCAAAAACAAAACCCGAGTGCGCCCGAGGCCTTGGCTGGGCTTGCAGTTACCGAACGGATGTTCGAGGCCTGGGCGGAAAAGGCTGTTACCAGGCCTGGGTCCGAGGTCCCTCGTACAGAGGCTAAAGCTACCAACAGTTCTGAGAGGCCTAGCAAGGCCTTGTCGGTGGAGGCGGGTGCCCACCATTCCCGCTCTTGTGGTGATACCAGATCTGTTGAGGGGGCAAAGAAGCAGAGTTCTTCCTTTACCGGCAGTACCGAGGTCCTTCTTTCGAAGGCTCAGGTGGCGGTTGGTATGTCACAGAAACATTCCAGGCCTCATAGTACCGGTTCTTCCGAGGTTCCTTATATTAAGGCTAAAATTAAGACCCCTGATCCATCAACGGGGAGCCCTGCCTCACTTCCTCACATGCCGCAATTCCCCTCAGATGAGGACAAAATGGCGGCCGTTCCCGCCACGACCACGACTGCCATTTTAGGTGCTACCCCCACAACTACGCCATCCTCCTCTGGTGTAGGGCTTGGCTCCTCTGGTGAACCTAAGGTCCCTTGTGCACATCCTTACCGGCCGGTTTACGATTGGAACGCCCGGATGCCTCTTCCGCACAATGTTTCGTTGCCCGCAGGGGCGGCACCTTTGATTTATGTGGACACATCAGTGGAGGGGCCGGTGTGGCACCCTTCCCCGCTACGTTCTTGGATTTGTCCACCTCATGAGAGGCCTCCTCAGGTTCCGAAACAATCTCCGGAGGACGCCTTTTTCGGTAAGTTTCAAGCACTTATGCGCACAGACCCCATGAGGGAATATTTCAAAGGGCTTTTCAGGGAGATATGCCCAGCTATGCCTTCGGCTCCACCCGTTCCTACAGTGGTTCCTCCGGCGCCTCCCTTGCCCGTGGTGCCTTCCCCAGTTCTTCCGCCTTTGCCCCCATTGTCCCCAGTGGACAAGGCAGTGCCTGACACGGCTCAGCAAGACCCTGACCTGTCAGATGACCCTCAGGGTGAGCAGGACAACGAGGACCTTCCCCGCTCTGTCAGAGCCTTCCATGACCGGGTACTGGACATAATGAGTTTCTTAGATGTTCTGGTGCCCGAGGCACCCGCTACGCAGGAGGGCGTGCTTTCTGGGGCGTTCACCTTGTCTCCTTTGGAGCGTACCGGCCTGTTCCTACAGAAGGACGTTCTGGCCGAGGTCCGTAGAGTTTGGGAAAAACCACACTTGGGACTATTTGTCAATAAGAAGTTTGCCGCGAGGTACAGACTGCACTCCTCGGAAGAGGTGGCTCTGTCGTCTTGTCCGCCTCCCTCCTCCACGGTGGTGGCTGCGGCCACTTTACAATCCAGACCTGCAGCTTCCTCTTCCACGATGGTTAATCAGGTCCTGGGTAAGGAGGACAAGCTCCTTGACTCCCTAGGGAGGAAAATCTTCGCCAACTCGGCCTTTCAGCTCAGGCAGGCCAATGCGGAATTAATACTAGCGGGAGCTAATATGCGGATGTGGAAAGGTCTTTCGGAGTTTGAGGAGTACATCCCAGTCGAGAGGCTGGAAGACTTCAGAGGGGGCCTGTCCGACGCCAGAGTCTTGTCCCAGGATCTCCTGGAGGCGGCGGCTCACCATGTGGACACCTCGGCTCGGGGTATGATGCTGGGGGTGGATACCTCACGGCAGGCGTGGCTGCATGCCACTAAGTTTTCGAAGGAGGTGCAGGACAAGGTTTTGGACCTTCCTTTCGATGGTAAGGAGCTGTTTCATTCTGCTACTGATGTAGAGCTCACTAAGGCGAAAGACAGTACCCAGATGGCTAAGTCATCGTCGGTCCTGGTTAAGGCTCCTTTCAAGTCCCAGAGACCGTTGTCACAGAGTCGACCCTCTTCTGGCTTTAGAGGCTTCCTCGACCGTAGGTCGCGCAGAGTCGATACTCCCGCGGGGAATAACCACCGGAGACAGCAGCGCACGCGGTTTTTCTCCCGTTCTTCAGCCTCCTTCTCAGGTTCAGGTGGCCCTGCCACCGATAAACCTACCAAATGAGGGTTTTTCACGCTCGCACGAGATCTCGGTGGGAGGATGCATTGTGTCTCATTGGGAGGCGTGGCAGACCATCACAGAAGACAGATGGGTCTTGTCAGTCGCTCGGGCGGGCTTCCGCTTACCTCTACCCTCTACCCCACCCGTCAACCCTCCTTTCCAGCAGTCGGGGTCACCCTCCCTCAGAGCCGAGGTTCAGCAGTTGCTGGACCTCAGAGCGGTGGAACCCGCTCCCCTAGGGGAGTGAGGGGAGGGCTTCTAATCCCGACTGTTTACGGTGCCCAAACCCAACTAGGCTGGCCAGCGCACCATCCTAGACCTTTCCCAGTTCAATCTTTTCCTACCCCAAGAGAAATTCAAGATGATCACGCCCAGCCAGATACCTTCCTCTTTGCAGATGGCCGATTGGCTCAGCGTTGTGGATCTTCAGGACGCGTACATGCATATCCTGATTTGGAACCCACACAGGAGGTACCTCCGCTTCTCTTTGGGAGTGGAGCACTACCAGTTTCGGGTGCTTCCTTTTGGCATCAGCTCGGCGCTGCGTGTCTTCACGAAGATGATGTCGGTGATTGCGGCCTATCTTCGTCTCCAGGGTATCCACGTGTATCCATATTTGGACGACTGGCTCTTACGCTGCCCTTGTCCGCTGGCGGCAGCGGGCAATCTCCATTCTCTCCTTCAGCTCCTGTTCCATCTTGGGCTGTCGGTGAACTGGCGGAAATCCTCCATGACGGTCTTGCAGGACCTGATCTTTCTGGGTTTCCGTTGGAACACAATCGACTGCAGGGTGTATCTGATCGGGGACAGAATGGCGGTTCTGTTGGCCACGTGTCAGATGTTTGCGCAGTCGGAGAGCATGTCGGCCTGGCGGTTCCAGGGGCTTCTGGGCCTCATGGCCTCGTGTGTACTGGCTCTTCCTCTTGCTCGTCTAAAAATGAGACGGACCCAGATGGCTCTTCGGAGTTCATGGCGTCAGGCGGTGGATCCGGATTCCAAGCGGATAACGATTCCGGATTCCAGGAGAGCGGACCTGGATTGGTGGTCATCCCTCAGCAACGTGTCCGGAGGTGCAGGATTTCAGGATCCGACCCCCACGGTCACAATCACGACGGACTCCTCCCTTCTAGGGTGGGGTGCGACGTTGGATCTTCTTCAGGTCTCGGACCTCTGGTCGCCTCAAGACAGGCTCCTGCACATAAATCATTTGGAGCTTCTGGCGATCTTCTAGCGCTCAAGGCGTTTAGACCGATCATTGCCAACAAGGTGGTCCGCATAAGAACGGACAATGTGGTGTCAATGTACTATGTCAACAAGCAGGGGGGAACGAAATCTCCCCCCCTCGTGGACCTGTCCATTCAGATTTGGGAGTGGGCCGTGCTTCATGGTGTCTGGCTGCTTGCAGTGCACATCCCAGGCCAGCTGAATGCTGATGCCCTCAACCTGCGGACACTAGTCAGCTACGAGTGGGAAGTGAAGGCGGAGGTCCTCTCATGGATTTTCTCGCGTTGGGGCACACCGGAGATGGACCTCTTCGCTACGGCGGTAAGCAAGAAGCTTCCTCAGTAGGCCTCCAGAGGGGAGGGTTGGAAGCCTCCTCTCTGGGGGATGCTCTCGAGATTCCATGGCACAGCATGAGAACTTACGCCTTCCCGCCTCTGCCTCTAGTTCATCGAGCAATTTGGAAGTTGAAGAACTCTGTGAACTGTTCCCTTCTGCTGATAGCCCCGTGGTGGCCAGCCAGGTTTTGGTTCTCAGAGCTTCAACACCTGTCGGTGTATCTGCCAATCAGGTTACCTGTAACTCCCGATCTTCTTCACCAAGGGGAACAACAGATGTGGCACCCCTCCCCAGAATCGCTCAGCTTGGCGGCATGGTGCCTAAGTTCAAGTATTTAGAGCATCTGAGTTTATCTATGGATAACATGCGCATTATCCAGGCAGCCAGAAAACCCTCGACCAGATCTCAATACAGGAGTAAATGGCTCAGGTTCTGTCATTGGTGTTTGGAGAAGAAGTTGGATCTGAGGGTGGCCACGATTGACACGGTGCTGTCCTTCGTGTCCTCCTTAGCAGAGTCAGGGGTTCATGTTCTGTCATGCAGGACTTATCTCTCAGCGGTTTCCGCTTACCTTTCTACAGACCTGTGTTCTTATTCTCTAACTAACCCAGTGGTGAAGAGGCATTTTGCTGGCTTTACACGCCTCTACCCTCCGGTTCGTAATCCGCACCCGCCATGGGACCTAAATGTAGTCCTGACGGCGCTGTGCCATAAGCCCTTTGAACCAATGGCTACGGTAGACCTCAAGTACTTGTCTTCGAAAGTGTCCTTTCTGGTGTCCTGTCCAGTCCCCCCTTGTCGAGTATCTGGCTGGTTGCAGTGGTTACCACGCAAAATATTCCACCGGAATATTTCCTATGGGATTTTCCCATTGATTTTAAACGCACCACTTTTTGGTGCAATGTCAGAGATACCGCCAGTTTATTTATTTAATATTAAATCAACGGTTGGGTCTTTTCGCCAGAACTCTTTTCTAAAATGGCGCTTGTGTCCGTCTCTGTAACTCTAACCAAGGTTGAGTCCTTTGTTCCACTATTTTGGTGGGCTTCTCCACAGAAGCCCTCCAAATGGTGCCACTCTGTCTGGGTTCCACAGGATGTATGGGGAGGGGAATTGGCACCCTGGACTGTGTTACCTTAGCAACCCAGGTCGCACTCTGTTCTGATTGGCCCAGTGGTGAGCCGCCCGGCTCACCACTTAGCATGAGTGAGTGACAGCTAGGCTGTTGAATGGGGGTTTTTCTGCATAAAAGCATGGCCTTTGGGACTGAACTTTAGAGGTCGCCACAGGACCTAAGAATCCGAAGAGGGAAGAAGCTGAGCCATCTGCAACGATGACACCACCGGTGGAGCCCTGCTGCAACAAACTCACCACTTTCCCAACGACAAGAGAAGATCTTCTGCTGGACGAGTCTTCTTCCTTTGAGCTGGTGGGATCAACCAGTTCACCCCTTTCGCCTTCCAAAGACGTCTCTTGGTCGAATCGCCCGTGCCAAGCACCCCGGCGGCCGGATAGCCAAGCTTCACCACTTTGTCCGTGAATAAAAGGACGCACCCTTTAACCGACGATCTACGCGGCTGGTTTCATCCCTGTGTAGTACATCGACTCCAAGTTTCCTCCTCAACAAGATCCTCTCTTCCCCTGGTCGAAACAACAAACTGCAAACACTGCCAGGAACAACTGCCACCGCTGGAGCTTCATCTCTCTTTAAGGTACTGTGTTCTGCCTGGCCTCCCTTTCCACAGATTGGTAAAGGTGACCCTCAAATCCTTGGCTTTCCAACTGGGTTGGCCCCAGACCTTCTAACTTTACTTCTTGAATCACCCCACCCTCTTTTGAACATTCTGCAAAATAAACTGTGTGATCTTGGGCACATTTCTCTTTGCTTCATTTAAAGTGGGCCTGGCCTATGAACTTTGGCTCTACAGTGTATACTGACTTTACTCCCTTGCTTTGAACTTCTAAAAGTGTTGGGAACTGTTTGATTTTTATGCCCTGCCTTTTTTCTCTCCCTTTAACTTAACTATTGGAGTGCCATCTAGGTTACGCGCTCACATATGTTTTAACAAATAGTGGTGTTTTACCCCTGACTTGTCTAATAGTTATCAAGGGAGGTGTTTATACTGTACCTGACTGTGTTTTAACTTTTTAGATTTAGAGTGCTTGTGTATTGCCCAAATTGTGTTTTAAATAAATAATTATATACTTTTGATACAAAGCTCTGGTCAGTGTTTGTTTGCTCTACTGTCTTTTTAGCCCTATTGTGTATACTCTATATACTGCCCTACTCTTCTTGAGAGAAGTTTGACTGCTCAGCCACAGCTACCAGGTGAATCTGGGTGGTGCAGACTGCTACCAATTGGGTTTACTGCTTACTCCTGTAGTCGTAATCTTCTTGCAGTGGTCCCCAAGGGAACTGCACAGGATTCTGCCTAACAATCTGTCCCAGTGCTCCCTGCTAGTTTGTTGTAACAAATTCACCCGTTCGGCATCCTCCTGTGAGGCGCTCCCCCTTTGCATTATTTCTTCCAACTCCTTCTCTGTCTCCTGCAGCTCACACTCTATGCCCCCTTGAAGCCCTCTGGATTTGGATATGGCTGGACCCCGTACTACCACTTTGAACGCCTCCAATAAGGTTCCTTCCGACTGCACACACCCTATGTTGAGGTCGAAGTACTCGACAATCGCCTCCCACAGCTCCTCACGGAATCCCGAGTCTTGCAGGGCCACGGCTCTGAGCTTCCAAGTCGGGATTCTCGCTCTAGGGGGCTGGTGCCTCCATTCCAGGGCCAAGGGACAATGGTCCGAAAGCACCCTGGCCTTGTATTCCGAGCCTATCATTTCTCCTACCAGCTCCGAAGCAACAAACATATAGTCCAGTCTTGTGTGCAGGTTGTGTGGGGTCGCATAATGTGAGTACTGCCTGTCTTCCGGGTGTAGCTGTCTCCAGATATCCTCCAGCCCAAAATCTCTCAGCAGGGCCTGTAATGCTCTTGCTGAGGGGGTGGGCCTGCTTAGCTTGCTATCCGACCTGTCCATTTTGGGGTGTAACGTACAGTTAAAGTCCCCAGCCCATATAATCGCTCCGCCCAGTAGGGGGCTAATTTTGCCATGTAGAGCCCTAAAATAGGCCGCCGTGTCTTTGTTAGGGGCGTATGAGTTTATAATGCTCACTTCTCTATTTTCCAGCATCCCACGCACCACTGTCATTCTACCATCTGGGTCCCCTGTGGACTGAAGCAACTGAAACGGTACATGAGGTGCCACCCACGCGACCACCCCCCTCGCATAAGCTGAATATGTGGCTCCCATGATAGTCCCTCTCCACTTTCTCTTAACCACTTCTAATTTCTCCTTAGTAAGGTGGGTTTCCTATAACAGTGCTATGTCCACTTTCAGCCTTCTCAAGTACATCATTACTTTATTCCTCTTCAGGTAACTGTTGAGGCCCCTCACGTTCCAGGTTACAATTCTAAGGCTTCCCATAGCCATGCTTGGTTCGTCCCCCATCCTCCCCTCCCGGCTTCTCTCTCCCGTCTAGTTTGACATGAACTTGGGCTCGTTTCCCTCCCCCTACCAACATAAACTCCCCAACTAACCGCCCTCCCCTCCCATCCCAACTAAAAACACTGCACACCACCCCTTCCCTCCCCCCTCCCTACCCGGCCCCAACTGATGCCCAGCTCCATCCCTGGATCTCCGGCTCCCCCGCGTTTGGTCCTGCCTCGGAATGCCGAGGTCAGGAGCTCAGCAGGGCATCACCGTCCTACCGGTAACCTAACTGGTCTATTCGTGGGCGTGTGAGGGCTGGTTCCATTAGGCTCCTATGTGTTATTCTAAGTGCCCGTGCTGAAAGGATCATATGTGCGCAGCCCTGGTCGCACTGCATCGGCAGACTATATCCTGTCCTATATTGTAGTCCCAAAGTCTGAGACTGCAACACCTGCAGTCTCTGTGTCACTTATCTGCGTCTTCTTCTTCCTGGGTACCCGGTTCCGGGGGACAACTCTGCGTATCCAGCCAATCTGTCGCATCCTCCGGGGTATCAAAAAACAGTGCTCTATTTTTGTGAAACACTTTCAGCTTAGCAGGGTAGATCAGCATGTACTTATAGCCTGCTTCTCGCAATCTTCTCTTCACTGCACCAAAGTTCATGTGTCGGCATTGCACCTGCAGGGTGTAGTCCTGGTATGCCGTTATATTTGCCGACGCCCTTTTTATCGTACCTCCCTTCCGGAAATGCTCAAGAATTTGTTCTCGGTCTTGGTAGTTGAGGATCTTGCCAATTACCGGCCTGGGGGGTGGGGCCCCCGGTGGTGGCTTCCTCGTCAGGGCCCTATGCGACCGTTCCACCGCAAACCCCTGAGTCAGCGCTCCTCCAGTTATCTCTTGGATCAACATTGATTCTCCGTGGGGTTGGGTCCCTCGGCTCCCTCTGGCAATCCTACGATGCGGATGTTGTTCCCCTGGGCGCGTCCCTCTGCCTCCTCTGCCCTGCTTTCCAGGTTGCCCATGAGTTTTTCCAGGACATGTAGCAAGGATTTGTGAGATGCGCATGCGGCTGTATTTGGGGCCACTTCCTTCTCCAAGTCGCCGTACGTTCTGTCAGTGGTCTAACGTCTTGCCGGAGGAGATTCACCTCCTCCTGTACTGCCCCAACTTTGAGATCCAGAGCCGCCTTCAGCTCAACCATGGCCGACTCCAATTTGGTTTCCCATGCCAATTTCAGGTCTGCGATTGCTGGGAGGATCTGCTGATCCCTACCCGTGGCCTCCGTGCCCACTCTAGGGGTTCTCTACGTGCTCCTGGCCCCATCTGCCACTGGCGATGTTCTGGTGTATTCATCAAGCGTGGGCTATTTGCCCTTTCTTTTAGCCAGTTTGTTGCCATCTTAATGTTTCGGGACTTGCGTGTGCGAGCACCCCGACGGATCAAACCCCGGTCAGCAAAGGGACCCAGGTAGGCCAACTTGGGAGGTTCCTAATGCTGCTGGATCTGTGCCTGGAATGGATCGTGACCTGCCACGTGATTATGCCCTGGCTGTTCTATTTCAACTATGTGCCTCACCTCCTGCTGGTGTAGGTCAATGGCTGCACCCGCAAGTGCTTGTGGGCCTTGCTGTGTGTCATGGTGGGATTGGCGTTCTTCCGCCTTGAATACCGTCTGGTCGCGGGTGCGGCCTTCCCACCCGTGCAGTGCTATGCGGCACTATCCGCTGGATGCGTCACACTCCCCCTTTCTTTCTTCCACTTGCGTGGGCCAGAGAGTACCGTCTTCACCCAGCACCTATGTCCTCCACTTATGGCCCTCAATCAAGGGGGGCTCATCCCTGCCAGTCCCCTGTTGCCAGTAAAGTCCCACCCGTGCCTGCGGCCTAATGATCGCACACAGGACCGTTTTGCCAGCTGCTGCCATGTCCACGTGTTATGGGGCCATAGGTCTGCGTTGGGGCCTGGTTGTGCATGCGCTTCCACTGGACTCATGTGCTGCGCTGGTGCCTAGCTATATAACGCTGTCAGGAGCCACCGGGCCTCCGCCGAGGCAACAAGTCAGTTTGCACAGCTCACCCCAGTTGAGTCCGCTTATCTCAGTAGCCACTCCTACTGCCGCATCTGCGGGGCAGCTGTTTGTCTGTGGCCGACACCCACCGGGCGGGCTGCCTTTGCGCGATGTTGCTGGCTCCCCATGGTGTGCCTGTCACTCTACCCGCCCCGGGTGCCACCGGCGTGTGCACCGGGTTCGTCCACAGCCCTTGAGTGGGGCTTGCGCCTAGCCGGACCGCAGGGGTCCTGCCGCGCTATCCAGCACTCCTGCTCCGTGCCAGGTTATTCCAGTGCGGGTGCGCCCGCTCGTTGTGCTCGCCGTAGTCCCCTGGGGCAAGGGAACGTTCGGGCCGTCCTCGCTCACCTACCCCTTGGGCGCCCAGGTGTTCCTCCGCCGGAGGCTCCCAGATGCTCTGCCTGCGTCCGAGTCCTCTCTGGGCCGCTTGCTCCTTGTGGAAGTCCTTTATGTGTTGCCCAGCGTGAGCGCTGGGGTCGTGCAAGCCCTGTTGGATCTCCTCTATTGTGCGCTTTCCTTCCTGCGACCGCTCCAGCGTCAGTGGGCGGCCAATTCCAGATGCAGGCCGGCCTCGGGGGCGGTCTGGGTCGGGGGTCCTCACATTAATTTCAAGTTGTCCGCCTGCAGGTCCGGCCCCTCCGTGCTCCAGCGGGCAGTGCAGAGGCTCCGTTACACCGCTCCCCGCGTCTGTCTCTCTTCGTCAGTGCTCCGACACTGTCCTCACTCTGCAGACAGAGCCCTTTGTTCGTGTCCCCCGTCCGCCATTTTGGATCTCCACACTCGAGCTTGCGATCACGGTCTTGCTCGCCGCTCCGTCCAGCAGCTTCACACGGGCACCTGAATTGTGGGATACCTGTGCACCGCACTCATAAGCGGGCACGTGAATTTGCAGGGCATATGTGCCAGCGTGTGTGCACTTATGGCCAGGATCGAATTTCGGATCGCAGGAGCTCTCCCAGAGCCCGACTCATCACATGGCTTTCGTAGCCACGCCGCCTCCCAACCTACATAGTTACGCAGAGGTAGACAAACTCTCCGATTGGTCCGCTTGGACAGCCAATGCTCCCGCACCTAGGTGGATGGATATCGAGCAATCCCAATGCCCCCTATACCTTTCGCTTTTTACCTTTTATCTCCTATACGTTACGTAGGACGGTGGCCACATCTCCTCTCATCGACAAAAGTAACTCTAAAGGTGTTGGACGAGGTACTAAGGAGGTAAAAGATCACTAGGGGTTTGAGCCCATTCTACCCCGTCTTTGGCAACACCGCCTTTCCCCCGGGCATCTGTTTGTGGAGGGCCAACCGTTTTCGTTTGAAGACTGTAAAAGGGAATTTCACCTCTCAGAGTTATATAGGTTCGCATACGCCCAGGTCTGTCACTGGATAACTCACCCTGAAATAGGACAAAAGCAGGGGTTTTGCTAGGTCTGGAAAATATCTGGGGCTACACTAATGTCGGGATTGTCGGGACACGGGGCTAGCTAGCCTTTTGGTTGTAGAACATGAGATTCTATCTGGGGCTACAACCAAAAGACCCGGGGCGAAAGCCCCCTAAGCCACCCCATAGCAACGCCTCTGGACAAAAGGCTACCTGGTATCTGAGCCCACTTGAACTAACCATCTGGGAGAGCCCAAACAAGGGTGGGATTTCAAAACTATATAGACTTCTACGGGAGGATCGCCTAACTCCACGGCCCTAACTACATGACCCGGTGGGAAGCTGATTTAGGCCTCCATTTGGATGACGTTGCCTGGTCAGAGATTTGGGCCAGAGGCTGTGCCTCGTCTAAATGTGTGACAAATAATGAGTGTGCATTGAAATTGTTGTTCCGCAGGTACTACCCGCCGGTTCAGATTCACCATCTCCAGGCCAGGTTCCACCCTACTTGTTGGCAGAACTGTGGAGCTTGGGGCTCCTACTTCCATATGTTGTGGGACTGTCCCCAGATACGGTCCTACTGGAAGAACATTGTGCAAATTATACAAGACATTACAGGTAGTCAACTCCCGTTGTGCCCGAAAACCTTGCAGTTGGGGGCTCCATGTGAGGGGGTATATCCAAAGTCGGGAGCACAGGCGAAAACAGCAGAAGGCCCGGATTTGGGGCGTTCGTGGATTAAGGTCTGGGACATTCTGGTGGTGGTAAGAGTATCAGCTGCGGAGGAAGGAAAGCTCCACCAATTTCAAACAATCTGGTCGCCCCTGCTTGACTATGATCTAAAATTCCCGGCCCTGACTTTTAAACCACGTCAGGCGAGGCTTTATTTGGGCCCGAGTGGGAACGGATGAGGGATGCGGACTGGTTTGTATAACAGTTAGGGGAATCTGGGGGCTCAGAGGGGAGGTGGGGGGGACCCGGGCCTTGGGACCTCCCTTCTATGTAAGGGGGAGCCGGAGGTCTTTGAATTCTTGATTGAACTGCATATATTCAGAAGTTGCTGTGCTGTCAATTATAATGTTGTTGCTGTGAAAATAATAAAAATATATTTTAAAAAAATGCTGTCATAGGAGGTATTAAAATAGCTTATAATAGGCATTAGTAATGTCAACTGGGCCAGGTGCTTTATTACTGAGGAGAGAGTGAATAGCCCATTCAACATCCTCCTGCTTTATAGGGCCTTCCAATCTCGGTTTGTCCCATTGATTTCGCCAAGGCCAACTGAAATTAAATACTGAAATTGGTTGAGTAATCTTTTCTAGGGGAATATCTTGTAGAATCTCTTATACATTTAACTAATGGCTCCCCATAATGTTCTTGTCCTTACTTATCCTTAAGGCCTGGGATATAGTTGCAAGCATTTTGTTTTTGTAGCTTGGTAACTAAAAATCAGCAAGAGTGTTTTGTTTGAAGTGTACCTTGGGCTCAGCAGTCTGCAATATGTTTCCCATGTTAGTTTCTTTCTCTAGGACAATTCCTGGGGATTCCCTAACTTTAGAGAATGCCACAGCTTTACTAATTTGTTCTCTTAATACTGCTTTACTAATGCTCCAAATGATGTCCAAGCCTAAATCAGTTGTGTTTTCTTCAAAGTATTGGGATATCATTTCTGACCTTGTAGCGTAGCATATCATACAATCTTAAAAGCTGTCAAGATAGGTGGATTGGGGGATGTGCAAGAATAGTCGATATCACCAGAGCATAGACCCATAGATATTTTTGTCCATTATCAATTCGGTCTGCTCTCTGGCTTATTGTAGAAGAGCCTAATATCATAGCAATCCTAGAGAACGCTCTATGGGCAAAAGAGAAGTGAGTATAAGCTCTCTCTGTTTGCTGAAAGAATCTCCAAAGTTCTATTAATGACCGTTCCCTAAGCACTTTAGCAAGTGCCTGTAGATTTACTTTGCCAGCATAGGTGTTTTGAAAGGTTTTATCAGGGTGCAGGACATAATTGAAATCTCCTCCAATTACTATTTTTCCTTCACAAAATTCCCCCAACTTTGCAAGAATAGTCCCAAGGAATTTAAGCAGGGCTTTGTTAGGCGTCTATATTGATATTCGTGAAAACAGTTGACCATTTAACATTCCCTTAATCATTATAAATCTGCCATCTGGATCTTTTTTAATAGCCCTTATAACAAGTTGTTTATCTTTTTAAGTATTTTTTTTCACTCCAGTAGTTGCAAAGAATCTTTTTTTTTTAAACTTTATTTATTACTGGCATGTTTACATTACGGGATAGTCATATTTCAATCAAAACAGTACATTATCAAGCATATCATAGGTATAGAGAGCACCAATGTATACATCATTAGGGGTGTGTGGCGGTTGGAGGAAAAGGAGAGAGATGGGGAATTAGTTAGGGCTTAGTGAATCAGGTAGGCGAGGTGCCAGTTCTCACGAGTATTGTCTTGTCTTCCTCCGACATTAAGTATGATCTGAGGGGGGCCCATATGTCTTTGGGTCTCGAGGTGGGCTGTACCCCTCGAACGTAAGTTTCTTCGCATTCTTGTGTGCTGACCAAGTCTCGCATCCAGCACTTGTGTGTTGGGGGGGAGGAGGGGTCTTTTGATTTCCATTTCCTGAGAATGATCCGTTTGGCTACTGCCCCACCCCACCCGCCCCCCGACAGCGGATAGTCTGTGGGTCTTGACCGGCGCCTTTCCTATATCTCCTAGTAGGTACTTCAACGGGGTGGCCATAATATTTGCGTTTAAGATCGAGTTCATTGTCTTTGCCACTTCATTTCAGAATTGTTTGATTGGTGGACATTCCCAGTACATATGCAGGGGTGTAGCATCAAATGTGCTGCATTTGGGGCATGTCTGTGGTTTGGAGGGGTCAAACTTGGAGATTTGCTTGGGGGTGATGTGTAGGTGGTTAAGAATTTTAAATTGGATGAGTCTGAAGTTTTCACAGAGGGAGATGTTTTTTGTGTATCTGCAATAGTTCATCCATTGCTGCTCTTCTATCTGGATGTTCAAGTCTTTTTCCCATTTGGTTTTTATGTCGTTCTTGGATGGTGTATTGGCCTGTGTTATCCTGTATAGCATGGAAACATTGCCCGTGAAACCTTCTTCAGTGAAGATTTCTGTTAGGAACTTGTGGGTTGGATGTGTCTTCGGGAATGTCGGCCATTTCTTCCTGCAGGCAGCTTTTAGTCGTTGGTAATGTAGGGTTGTGGATAGGCCTTTCCCTGCTCTGTTTTGGATTTCGGACAGCTTGAGGAGCGGCCTTCTGGGAAAAGGTCTCCGACTTTGGCTTGTTTCCCAGGGTCCCAAGATGTTTGTATGTTGCGGTCCATTGTGGGTTCCAGCCCTGGGTAGTGCCATAGGAGTGAGTGTGGCCAGTATGCTGTTTCACATCCTACTCTTCTGAGGATCTGTACCCACGCAACCACTGTAGATTCCATCAGGTCGGCGAGTGCTTTTTCCCTAGGTACCTTGGCAAACATCATACTTTTGAGTTCAAGGGGAGAGGCAACACATTTTTCTGCGTGTATGTGTGCAAACTGTTCTACATTGTTGGACCAGTTTTTTGCAAAGTGTGCCTGTGCCAAGTAGTAGTATAATGGAAAGTCTGGGGCTGCCAGACCACCAGTGTTGTAATTCTCGCATAGTTTGGGCCAGCTTATTCTGGGACTCTGTCCTCCCCAGATGAAGCGTGTGGCGAGTTTTTGTAGTGAAGAATGCCCTGCCCGGCCAGATCGAACAGGTATAGTAGGTACTACCAACATTTTCAATAGGGCTATGCGACCGTAGAGGGACAGAGGTAGCTTGATCCATGCATTGAGTTTGCATTCCAACTGTGTTAGGTAAGAGGTATGGTTATTGTGCCAACAAGGTTCATCTATCCAGCGCCATTATGACGCCCAAGTATCTTGCAGTGGTAGGGGACCATCATAAGCCCTCCATGGCTGCAGTCTGGATAGTGGACTTGGTCAGTGGGATTATTTCAGACTTGGCTTGATTGATTTTATAGCCGGAATGTTTGGTGAATTCAGCTATATCTTGTAGTACCGGAGCAAGGTGGATGTCGGGGTTCCTGATGTATAACATTGTGTTGTCCGCGTAGAGGGAGATGAACTGCGGGGATCCCATTATACGAATTCCTCTCCAGGCATGTTTATGTTGCAGACATGCTGCCATTCCTTCTATCGTCAGTGCAAATATCAATGGAGATAGTGGGCAACCTTGTCTGGTCCCTCTTTGTAATGTGAAGGTGTGCGACAGTGTTTGGTTGGTTCGTACTCTGGCCATAGGGTTGTAGTACAGTATGTCTATGAAGCGGAGAAAGCCTGCGCCGAACTCCATCTTTCTCAGGATTTGAAACATAAACTTCCACGAGATGGAGTCAAACGCTTTTTCTGCGTCTAGTGTGACTGCTACTGTCTATGCCCTGTGGTCTAGTTGTGAGGTGATGGCGAAGAAGCGCCTGAGGTTCAGGGCAGTGGAGCACCCATGAATAAACCCTGCTTGGTCCAGGTGAGCTAGTTTGGTCATGTATGGATTCAGTTTGTTGGTTAGATTTTTGTGTCGACGTTAATGAGCGATAATGGGCGGTACGATGAAGGAGAATGCGCCGGCTTATTTGGTTTCAAACAGGAGAGTAATGATGGCTTCTCCCATTGTAGCGGGGAGCGTTCCGGACTCGAGAGATTCCTCCCATACTTCCAGGAGCCGTGAGGCTAATTCGTCTGAGGATTTTGTAGAGGTCTACCGGTAGGCCGTCTGACCCTGGTGCTTTGCCCGCCTTAACATCTATAATTGCTTGCTGTAGGTCCTCCAGGGTTAGTGGCAAATCAACTGTGGCACTTTCTTCTCTAGTAAGCCTGGGAAGTGGAAAGGAGTTCAGATATTCTTGTAATTCATCTGCCGTTACTAGGTCTGCATTTATGTAGAGCTTGTTATAAAATTCTCGGAACACTTCATTCACTTCCTGAGGGTCTACGTGGGTCTCTCATTGGTCGTGCTTGTGATTTATCTATGACCCAGTTCAGTCTTGATGGGTTTAGCCAGTAGTTTGCCAGATTTATTGCCCTCTCCGTACTTCCTGGCCTTGATTGGTTGCGCTGTGTACCACACCTCTTGTTCTGCTATTGTTATGAATTTAGAATGGGCTTCATGAAGTCTGGTTAATGTTGCGGGTTCTGGTGATCTTGTGTATTCTGTATCAGACTCTTTAATGTCTTCTTCTGTTAGGGTTAGTTGGGTGCATATGTCTTTTAGCGTGCCATGAACTTTGGAGATCAGATGCCCTCTTAACCAGGCCTTAAAGGATTCCCAGACTGTGTGGTGTGACCTCACAGAGTTTTGGTTCCTGTCGAAGTAGTCTTGCACCTCGATACGGAGCGCTTCGTGTAGTGAGACATCTCGTAGGAGGTCTGGAGGCATTCCCCATAGTTGGCGTTCTGGTATGGGAGGTCCACTCTGTATTTCAAGTACAACTGGTGAGTGATCCGAGAGCGTCCTAGGTAGTATAATGCATTCCTTCAGTCCCGAGATGTATAGCTCGTGGAGCAGAGCCAGTAGTCAATTCTGGAGCTCGACACATGGATATATGAGTGAAATGTGTAGTCTCTGGTTTTAGGGTGCATTTCCCTCCAGGCGCCAGCTAGTGGTAAAGAGGACATAGCTTGTTTTATGGCAAGTGCTGATTTCGAGCTTGGCCGCGGCGTAGTGGATGTCTTGTCAAGCAGGGGATCCAGTATAGTATTGAAGTCTCCTCCCCACAATATATTTGATTCTTCTGTTGGAGATATTAGGGACACTATCTGCTGGTAGAATTCTGGTGTATCCAAATTAGGGCCGTACGTGTTCACAATGATCGGTTCTTGGCCGTGTAGTGAGCCCCATATTATTACAAATCTGCTGTTTGCGTCTATTTTAGTTTTTTGCACTAGGAATCCCAGTCTGCGATGGATCAATGTTAGGACTCCCCGTGATTGTGATGAGTAGTTTGTTGTGAAGACCTGTGGGTCCCAAGCACTGCCAAATGAGTTGGTCATCTTTTCCGTGATGTGCATTTCTTGTAACAGTAGCATGTCGATTCTGTGTCTATTAGCATATGAAATTATTTTCCTGACCTTGATTGGGTTCAGAAGACCCCTCACATTCCACGTTAGTAGTCTGGTACTATAAGTCATCCGTTGGGACACCATTTGTGGGGTATTTGTATTGTGCTTGTTATTTTGTCCGTTTTGCAGTAATCTCCTTCCCGTTGCACCCATGCCAGGGATTTCCCATTATTGTACCAACTGTTCTTAACTTTATGAACTTTTGTACAACAAAACTTAGTCCTGTACTGGCAACTGGGCAGTTTCTTTACCTCCCCCCACCCTCACCTTCCCCCCAATCGGGTGGTGTATCCCTCAAAACCATTTGCAACCTGCAAGTAAGAACTTTTGACTGCGGTGGTGGCGGGGGCCGTGTGGGCCCGTCCTGTTACGATGCCACAGCTTCACTTGACTTGTAGATTGGTGTGCTGCTTTTTATAGTGTTCTGAACTTTATAGCATTGTTTCTCTTCTTGTGGCTTCAGGTAATGGGACTTACGTCAGGTCTCGTTAGGTGCTTCTGGAATGTGGCGTTCGATAAATGCCATAGCGTCCTCTGGTGACTCAAAGAATTGTGTTTTACCTGCATGCTGGATGCATAGCTTGGCGGGGAATAGCATTGCATATATAACTTTTTGTTCCCTAAGTGTTCTTTTCACGGGGTCAAAGGATCTTCGGACAGATGGCACACTCATTGAAAAATCTGGATAGACGTGAATCCGATTGGACTCGAATGTTAGTGGGCCTTATTCTCTTGCCAGGCGGAGCATAAGATCACGGTCTCTATTGCTGAGTAGTCTGGCTATAATCGTTCTTGGTGGTGCTCCAGGCTTGGGAGGTGGCACTGGTGCCCGGTATGCTATTTGTACCATGAATTGCTTTGAGAATTGTGCTTCCGGGAATAGTGAGTGAAGTAGGTCTTCCATGAATTGTTCCATGGGCACATGGGGCTTGCGTTCCACCACCCCGATGACTCTTATATTATTCCTTCTAGATCTAGATTCTAAATCTTTGCATTTGTTTTGGAGGGTCTTAACATCTTTTTGGATTCTGTCCATGGTTTTACCTTGGGTGCTTGTTGTGTCCGCTAGTGTGGAGACCCTGCCCTCCACCTCAGCGGCCCTTGTGTTTAGTTTTTGAATATCTGTGCGGATGGAGGCGATGTTATCGCCGATATCATCAAGTTTGGCATTAATGGCTGCGAATCCTTTTTCCATAGCTGTCATGTATGGGCCATACTTTGTGCTGAGGGGCCAGGGGGAGGATTCTCAGGTGTTCCACAGGTTCAGAGTCATGTTCTTGGTTGGAGGAGTTTGCAAATGCATCCATGGGCCCTTTTTTCTTTTCCTTGTTTTTGGCACTGCCTGCCATGTTCATGCGTTAGGTATGGGTTGTGATTCTTGTTTTTCACACCAGTCTGTGAGTCTATGGGTGAGCGCAATAGCGGGTGGGTGCGCTGGCTTCAGTGATCGATGTTCACATCTGGTGCAAGGAGGTTAGGGTTTGTGCTAGCCCCTTGGTGTTTTAGTGGGTGTGGCTGGAGGATTTATGAGGTGTTTGCGTTTAGCCCTTGTTGCAGGTTTCAGTGTTTTGTTCTGGAGTCTATGGGGCTCTGCAGAGGAGGAGATGCAGGCAATTGTGTACCCTTGCTGGAGCTGTTGTGTGCGTGGTGTTCCTGTAGTTCGTGGCGGTGCTGTGGGTGGATTTGTCCGACGTGTTTTCCTGCAGAATTTCACTCTGCTATGCAGGGTATGGGTCTGGTTTGATGGGTACCCCTCAGGCTTGTTTTGATGGACCACGGGGTGTAAACAGAACTGGGTGGCAGATCGTGTTATTTGGTGCACAGTAGTCCCCTTGCGTGTTGGTCAAGTTCGTGTGCTGGGGGTTTGGGGGGACCGCGGTGCGTACCGCGTGGGGAGCTTGCGATGCCGACCTCCCCCACCCACGTACCTTAATGTCTGTGTCAGAGCCAGGAGAAGTCCTAAGGAGTGCGACGTTCCTGCCCACCGCTGGGGAGCGGAGTGACATAGCGCGGGTAGCATGCCTGGTCTGGCCCTAGAGGCCCGCTTCGACCTGGAGCGGAGTTGGTAGTGGCGTTTGCGCGTGGGGGTGGCCCTTGCCGCACGCCATTGCTGGTCGTCCGGCGGTCAGAAATTAAGAGCTGGAGGCAGCCCCAGAACATGTTTATGGCTTGTTGCTGTCAGAGGGGCTGCCGCAGCCTCCACATAGCACGCGAGGCGTGTTGCAGTCGCAGCGGGGGATGAGGACTCGCGCTCGCGACTGTCAGGCTCCTTGCAGGCGGTATTTCTCCTCCACGGAGCTGCGGATGGCTCTGAGATTAGCCCTGGTTGCGCTGGGGACACTCATGCAGCATCTGTCTCGCGTAGCGTTGTCAGCAGCCACGTCTTTCTGCAGTATTTTGGAAACAGGATTTTAGCAGCCACAGAGCTCGTAGATCAGGCAGCCATCCTGCTTGGCGTGTCACAGCACCCCCTCGTTGCAAAGAATCTTAATGTGTAACTTTTGCTGTTGAACCTTTTTCCATCTTGTGAAAACAGGCGTGTTTCTTATAAGAACACTACTGATGCCCTCTGTTCCTTCAGCCATTTTACAATATATTTCCTCTTGGGGGTGAGTTTAACCCCGGAACATTCAGGGAGAGAAAGGTTATCTCATCCATAACTAATTTGCAGTTAAATCACTAAAGTGAGCTAAAAATGAAAGTAAAAAAGGGTTGCCAAAAACCCCAGCTGTAGACCAAATAAAAAAGGAAATAAATCTGAACAACATTTGAATTCTAATGCATTCCCTTTGAAAGATAAATTGTCTGCTGTAGCAAGGCCCTCCCGCCAAAATTCGCAAAAGATGCATTAAGTATAGGTCTGCCCCCTTCGACTGCTGAGTAACCTGCATCACAATAATATTATATATAAAGTGGAATTTATGGGTGTATGTTTGTCCAACTATACAAATCCAGTCGTTGAACCCACATCTACCAAATTCTGCATGGATTCCTCTTATGTCTGGGGCAAGATTGTAGTCTGTTTGGATGCAAAAAAAATCACTCCGTAGATCCTCATTTATTGATGCTCACCCCAATTCACTACAGTAGGTACTAGAAAGAGGCAAAACTTAGAAAAAAAGTGGCTGAAGCAAAATGTTCGATGTGTTGGTTATTCCTTTGAAATGTATTACTACTGTATACAGTTAGAAAGTGTTTACTAAAGCATTTTTAAAGGGAATAAAAGAAAAAGAATTCAAACATTTTTATCACGCCACTCCAAATATGGTAAATGGCAAGGTTATAGTTTACTTAAGTTCATTCACTTGGGAGCTCAATCAATCAATCTTTCTTGGACATTTTCTCAAATGTGTTGGAGTCATTGAGTGACTGAAACATGCTGCACTAAAAACGAATATCAGTTCCATCTAATGCAAAGCGAAAATCAATATCAAGGACAATCAAAGGACAAGAGCAACTTTCTCCAGGGCAAATGAGATGCCAATATGATGCCAGAGCAAACTGAAGCAAGACTTGCTGACATGAGGACAAGAGCAACATCCTCCAGGGCACGAGACACCAGAGCAAACTGAAGGAAGACTTGCAGACAAGTGCAACATCCTCCAGGGCACATGAGACACCCCTTGATCAGGACACGGGCAACGCTGGGTACCCCAGCTAGTAGCAACTAAGAAACAGAGGAAAGTTTCAACATGGCTTCTTGAGCTCACACGCAAAGGAATATCTTATAATGCGCAGAAAGTTTTTCCTAACTAAACGATACAAGTGTAGAGGCTCATTATACTTGTAAGCCTACAGTTATTTATGTCTACATGTCCCTTAGGTCATCCCCGGTAGTGAGGATGAACTAGCTAAGGTCTAAGTTAGCACCTGTATTGGAGACTTTGGTAAGAGATACTGTGTACAGCCTATCAGTTTTCCTGTACCAGGAAATATAATTCCTGTCATAGTATATTGTCTGTCTGCACAATCCCAGTTTATTTTATTAGATCAATGCATGGGTAGTCCGAGTCGATTATCATTCTGTGTATGTTCCTATTCAGTATTCAGAGATACACTGTCAAACTGAATTGTGGGCACTGTTACAGGGACTCTGGGTCAACAGTAACCTTATTCCTGGAAGGCTACCTAGGTGACCATCCACCTCACCTCCTGCACCCCCAATGCTGGGCGGGCGGCAGCAACATTCTGTAAAATCACACCAAACCTTAGCCTTCCCTTCCCCACTTGTTCACACGAGTGTGACTGCTGAGAACTGCAGCAATTGGGCCATCAAGGGTACTTTGCGTTGCCCCGGCAGCCAAAGGACGCAGCAATGGCTTCCCTGGAGAGTCTGAATCAGTGCCCTCAAGATGACCATGTCCGATAGCTTGGCAGCTATGGCAAAGAGAAAAGGTATGGATTGTTCTGGTAGAAATTATGCTTATGTGACAATGGTGTGTGTTGCACTTAAAACCGAGGGGGAGAGGGGATGCCAATTGCCATTACTGCTAGTTCATGTCACATCCCTTTGTTTTCTAAAGCCTGATCTGTTGATGACATAGATCTCTGAATGTAGACCAGCAGGTTCTGCAACTGAAAGGCTGTGCCATGCAAACAACTGAACTTGTTGCTAGCCCCATATTAGATTGTGAGGTGACTGTCATTAAAAGGAAAAGAGATGAAAAGGAGATGGAGCTTGCCCCCTCGAAAGTCACATTCCACTGACTCTGAAGAACAAAATGCTTTTTTTTTTTAAATGCCTTTTTGGTAGAGATAATACCTTACGGTATCCCAGCTGTGTTTTTGGTGGTTGCTGGTGGGGAAGGTCCCGTCTTGTGATTCTCCTGCCTATTGTGCCTGATTACAAGTCCTGCCTATAAACACACGACGCATGCGCGGAGCGCTGTGCAGTGTGCCAGCTGTGTGTTTGGTGTTAGGTGGGAGAGTGAAGACGTGGCTGTGGCGGCCCCTTCCTCTGTACCCTCTGTATCGCCCGGTAAGATCCCCATCACTTGGAACTTCCCAACCAAGGGAACGTCTTTGATGGCACGCTCTTGCTGCATCCTTGTCATTATATGCTGACTGTCCTCTCACGCCCCTTGAGAATCTGAACTGTTGTTATGCCTGCATTCTCCACGGAAAGCGTGGTGACTTAACTGTGGCTCAGTGAGTTTTCGAACTGTGCACCACCTTACTACGTGGTATGCTTTCTCTTGGACTTCTTGGTGCCTCTCACAGGAGCGATCTATGCGCTCCAACTTGTATTATCGAGCTGACTTGGTAGATATAACTCTGAACTGTGACTCTGGACCTTGTCTTTATGTTGTACACTTACAGCCTTACCTATATGCTTCTGTAAGGATATCACCTTAGGGGGTGACTGCGGGCCTTGGAGCCTTTGAACACCAGAAGGTTGAGAAGCAGTATTCAGGTGCCTGCCAAATTGAACATTGCTGCTTTCACCGGAGTGCGGATGACTGTCGGTCTGAGCACCTGTGAGTGCGCAGACGGAGTGATTCTTGTTCACTCGACTTTGGTCTCCGCCTCAGGGGGTGACTGGGGGCCGTGGAGCCTTTGAACCCCGTAAGTCGAGGAGAGCTACTTAGGTGATCACTCCCCTGGGAACTGTCTCGGGGTGAAGAACGGGAGACTGCTGCTACTTGTGCCCCTGATCTTGCATCTCTAGAGGTTTCTGCTTGATTCACTTTGGCCTTTGCCATAGAGGGTGACTGCGGGCCGTGGAGCCTTTGAACCTCACTGGGCCAATGTACATTGGTTAAGATTACCTCTTGGGTATTGGCTTTCTGGGTAAAGGAGGGGAGATTGTTGGCATCTGTGTTTTGGAACTTGGACCTGTAGAGGTCTTTTGTTTTACTTACTTTGGCCCCTGCCACAGAGGGAGACTGCGGGCCTTGGAGCCTTTGAACCTCACTGGGCCTACGCTCACTGGGTGGGACGGTGACCATTGGCCCTTTTGACCACTGACTGTAAGTGTGTGTGTGTGGTTTTTTTTAGACTTTTTTTGTCTCTTGATATCACGCTAGTTCATAAGCCTCACGTACGTCCCTACTGAAAGGGAATTGGGACGTGATAGAAACCTGCAGATTAGTCTTGTAAAAGGGTCCAGTGTGCCCAACTGTGGGCAACTTTGGTTGAAGGGGCACTGTGCCTGAGTTTTGGGGGGTGGGGAATTCTTGATCAGTTTAATATTTCATCTCCTATTGCTGCTAAAAGACTCTTGTAGCTGATTGTTGGGCCACTTAGCTGTTAACAGGCGCTTATAGTTTTGCCAGGCCCACATTCACATCCTTTGACATTAACTACACACTTATTGTATAGAAACGTCTTAAAACTGTCTGCTCAGATTTTAGCTTGAGCCTATCCTTCTTTGGTGCCAACATATTTGTTTTGACTCAACCTTTACTGGCCAACTTTGACCATGAGTCGTACTCTGAGAAGTGCAAATCGCCTGTGTGAAGCCCTTACTGCTCCACCCAAAGGCATGGTTAACAAATCCTCTAACGTTACACTCGCCTTGCTTCCTCCTAGCAAATCCAGGTCAGTGCTCATCCCTCCAGTGTCAAGTCTCCCAGTTACAGAGGGTGATTCGACTCTGCCACCTGCTATTCTACCTGATTCCAGGGAAGGACTCTCACCCCCTAAAATGTATCTTGACCAGATCATGCCCTCATTTTCTTACAAAGATGAGAATGACGATGAAAGAAACTTGATGAATGAAGCATCTTAGAGGGTTGAGCCGAGTTGCTCACACAAAGATGCTCAGGAAGACTTTGTGCCTATTTCGGACACCTCGATGCTTGCCCCTGCCATTATGAGTGAGCTGGGAAAACTTGTTCGGTTGTTTCTTGGCCCCTCCATGCCGGCCTCAAGGACCCACGCGTTCCGGGAGAAGTTCATTTACACCTATCCGACAAATTTTCATACAAAGACTATACCATACCCGGAAGAGAACATTTTGGCCCTAGTTTCTGTGATGTTGGAACCAATATATTCCCCCTTAAGCAAGAAGGTAGATGTTCCTCTTTGTCAAATTCACTTAGCGACCATGACCAAAGGTCAGTCTCTTCTGACCATGAACTCTCAAAATCAGAGGACATTCCCTCTTCGACTCTGGAGGACTCGCCGACTAATATCGACGATCTTGACTTGCAGAATGTTCCTGTAATTACGAGAATTCTTAATCTTCTAGATAAAGGCCACAACCTTACGCATTGTTCTCTTAGAGAAATGAAAGGATCGCTAGGACTCATGATGGAAAAAATTTGCAAAATAGAAGGTTATATACTGGCTTAGGAACAGTCACACTCCTATGTCACTTACTTAGAGAAAATGTTGACTTTGCACCAACCAGCTATAGTCCCTCAGCCACCTTTGCCCAAACTATTAACACAGAGGTCCCAAACTGATCCTGTGCTGAAAGACCAATGCTACACAGGTAGATCATACTCTCAGGCTCTTCAGGGTCTACAACCCTATGTAGACGAAACGCCAAATGATGAAACGATCAACCTTCTTGAAGTGACTAAATTCCACCATGATCGCCTTCTTCAAGTTGAGCAGCTTCTGTTCAATGCTCTTTCGAAAAACCCAAGTGTCCATAGTGCCGGAAGTTCCAATTGGTATGTTGGCTCCTGTTGACGAGTCAATATCGTCCCCTGACAGTTCATCCACATTGACAGACATTATTGACTCTCAAGCCACCTCAAAGACCCTAAACGCCCAATCAGTGATCCAGACAGGCGCAAAGGGTACTAGCCAATCAGGATCTTCTGCCTCGCAAGGCGAAGAATAGTTTTTAAGAGCTCAAAAACGACTTCATCTCTCTAAAGCCAAGCTTAAAGACACCTTGGTCAGGACCAGCAAAGTTGACGAACTTGGGCCCTCTAAAGTCAACGATGCAGTGTCCAATTTGAAGTCTAACCTGAATGCGGATGAGCCAGCTTTAAAATTACTGGAACTAATTGACGAGAGTAAGAAACCTTTGCAAATCAAAGTTATGGGTGAAGGCGATGCAATAGCTCTTTCACAGAGGCCATCAGCAAAAATCACTGAAAAGACGCAATCTCTGTTACATACCTTTTTTCACATTGTGCAAATAAAAATGTGGTCATTCCTGAAACATCGGAGGATCGACCTCACTTTGTCCAGGTTGCTGATGCACCCCTATCTCAGAACAATAGGGGTTGTCATCAGGCGGCTACAGCCGTGGACTTGGAGGCCACTCAGACCACTACTAAGATTGTGGAGCAGGAAATCCCTGTGACTGACTCTAATTTGCCGAATAAGTCTTTAGGAGAGAATAAATCCGGGGCCAATGTGGGAAAATATTCGGAGGCGGAACCAGACCATTTGAGAGATCAGAACCCTGTGTTCCTGGAACTGGCCAAGAGATGAAATACATCCTCGGCTGGGTCAGTGAACCGAACTTTTGAATTGATATTTCGCTGTGGAGTAATCCCTCCCTCATGGCTGATGGCCATAATCATCCCTATTCACAAAAAGGGGCCCCTGGATAATCCTGCCAATTTTAGGCCCATCGCCCTAATTGACGTAGCTGCAAAAATCTTTTTGCGTCTTGTATTAAACGACCTGGAAGCCTTTATGATAACATCTCCAATTCTATCAAAAGTACAGGTCGAGTTCCGTAAGGCGATGGGTACCCCTTTGAACGCGACCATCCTTGCACACCTATTGAGGTCTTTGCGCAATCCATCCAATGGGCCCATATATATGGCCTCACTGGATCTTTCATCAGCGTTCAATAGCGTTCTTCGAAATCGTTTATGGAAGAAAATGTTGGCATACGGAATTCCAGCACATATAGTAGTGCTGATTGCGCTCTTGCACAAAAAGACCTCCTATAGAGTTCACATCAACTCTGCAGGTTTATTGTCAAACAATATTCCCACTAAAGTTGGTGTGAAGCAAGGATGCAACCTCGCAGCGGTACTTTTCAACTTGTATCTTGCGAATATTGACACCATTTGGGACGTGAATTACATCTTCCCTGTTAAGTTGGGAAATCTCAGCGTAAATTGGTTAGCCTTTGCAGACAACGTCATCCTCTTCGACAGAATGCCTTTTGGGCTGCAAAACAAGCTGAATTATTTCCATCAGTATTGCTTGCTTAACAAACTGGTTATTAATTCAGCCAAATCGAACATTTTAGTTTTCACAGTCAGGAGGAATCTGCCTAGATTTAGATGGCAAGCAGATAATTATTAAGAGCGAGATGACATATCTGGGCTACCAGCTTTCGAACAGTACCTCACTCAATAATGGCAAACAACTTTAAATCTCAAAGTGGTGCAACTGATAGCGCAGATGAAACTGATTTATCATCATCATTGCAAGTTTTCTTTGCTTCCGTTGATAAACTTTTATCAGTTGAAGGTTGAGCCAAAACTATTGTATGGATTGGACCTGTGTTTGATGGACTTAGGTCCCTCACTGAATAAAACCAACTGTTCTTAACTTTATGAACTTTTGGATGACAAACTTCGTCCTGTACTGGCAACTGGCCAGTTCCTTTCCCATCCCCCCACCCTCACCTTCCCCCCAATCGGGCAGTGCATCCCTCAAAACCATTTGCAACCTGCAAGTATGAACTTTTGACTGCGGTGGTGGTGGGGGCCACGTGGGCCCATCCTGTTACAGTGCCACGGCTTCACTTGACTTGTAGATTGACGTGCTGCTTTTTATAGTGTTCTGAACCTGATGAGCATTGTTTCTCTTCTTGTGGCTTCAGGTAATGGGACTTACGTCAGGTCTCGTTAGGTGCTTCTGGAATGTGGCGTTCGATAAATGCCGTAGCGTCCTCTGGTGACTCAAAGAATTGTGTTTTACCTGCATGCTGGATGCATAGCTTGGCGGGGAATAGCATTGCATATATAACGTTTCGCTCCCTAAGTGATTTTTTCACAGGGTCAAAGGATCTTCGGACAGTTTGCACACCCATTGAAAAATCTGGATAGACGTGAATCCGATTGGACTCGAATGTTAGTGGGCCTTGTTCTCTTGCCAGGCGGAGTATAAGATCACGGTCTCTATAGCTGAGTAGTCTGGCTATAATCGTTCTTGGTGGTGCTCCAGGCTTGGGAGGTGGCACTGGTGCCCGGTGTGCTCTTTCATCCATGAATTGCTTTGAGAATTGTGCTTCCGGGAATAGTGAGTGAAGTAGATCTTCCAGGAATTGTTCCATGGGGACAGTGGGCTTGCGTTCCGCCACCCCGATGACTCTTATATTATTCCTTCTAGATTCTAAATCTTTGCATTTGTTTTGGAGGGTCTTAACATCTTTTTGGATTCTGTTCATGGTTTTACCTTGGGTGCTTGTTGTGTCCTCTAGTGTGGAGACCCTGCCCTCCGCCTCAGCGAACCTTGTGTTTAGTTTTTTAATATCTGTACGGATGGAGGTGATGTTATCGCCGATATCATCTATTTTGGCATGAATGGCTGCGAATCCTTTTTCCATAGCTGCCATGTATGGGGCCATACTTTGTGCTGAAGGGCCAGGGGGAGGATTGTCGGGTGTTTCCAGAGGTTCAGAGTCATGTTCTTGGTTGGAGGAGTTTGCAAATGCATCCATGGGCTCTTTTTTCTTTTCCTTGTTTTTGGCACCGTCTGCCATGTTCATGCATGGTTTGTGATTCTTGTTTTTCACACCAGTTTGTGAGTCTATGGGTGAGCACAATAGCGGGTGGGTGCGCTGGCTTCAGTGATCGATGTTCGCATCTGGTGCAAGGAGGTTAGGGTTTGTGCTAGCCCCTTGGTGTTTTAGTGGGTGTAGCTGGAGGATTCATGAGGGGTTTGCGTTTAGCCCTTGTTGCAGGTTTCAGTGTTTTGCTCTGGAGTCTATGGGGCATTGCAGAGGAGGAGATGCGGGCAATTTTGTACCGTTGCTGGAACTGTTGGGTGCGTGGTGTTGCTGTAGTTCGTAGCGGTGCTGTGGGTGGATTTGTCCGATGTGTTTTCCAGCAGAATTTCACTCTGCTATGCAGGGTATGGGTCCGATTTGATGGGTGCCCCTCAGGCTTGTTTTGATGGACCACGGGGTGTAAACCAGAATGGGTGGCAGATCGTGTTATTTGCTGCACAGTAGTCCCCTTGTGTGTTGGTCAAGATTGTGTGCTGAGGGTATGGGGGGACTGCGGTCCGTACCGCGTGGGGAGCTTGCGATGCCGACCTCCCCCACACACGTACTTTAATGGCTACGTCAGAGCCAGGAGAAGTCCTAAGCAGTGCGTTGTTCCTGCCTGTCGCCGGGGAACGGAGTGACCAAGCGCGGGTCGCATGTCTGGTCTGGCCCTAGAGGCCCGCTTCGACCCAGAGCAGAGTTGGTAGTGGGGTTTGCGCGTGGGGGTGGTCCTTGCCGCATGCCGTTGCTGGTCGTCCAGCAGTCAGGAATTAAGAGCTGGAGGCCGCACCAGACCACGTTTATGGCTTGTTTCT
This sequence comes from Ambystoma mexicanum, assembly GCF_040938575.1. Lineage (NCBI taxonomy): Eukaryota > Metazoa > Chordata > Amphibia > Caudata > Ambystomatidae > Ambystoma > Ambystoma mexicanum. The sequence continues at coordinate 999,985,519 of NC_090923.1, forward strand.
GTCAGAGGGGCTGCCACAGCCTCGTCGTAGCATGCAAGGCGTGTTGCAGCCGCAGCGGGGGATGAGGACTCGCGCTCACGGCTGTCAGGATCCTTGCAGGGGCTCGAGCTCCGAGAGGATATTTGGCGCGAAGACGCGAGGCAGCAGAGCAGGAGCAGGACGCCTGGTTTTACGGGTGGTATTTCTCCTCCACGGAGCTGCGGATGGTTCTGAGATTAGCGCTGGTTGCGCTGGGGAAACTCATGCAGTATCTGTCTCACGTAGCGTTGTCAGTAGCCACGTCTTTCTGCAGTATTTTGGAAGCAGGATATTAGCAGCCGCAGAGCTTGTAGATCAGGCGGCCATCTTGCTTGGCGCATCACAGCGCCCCCTCGTTGCAAAGAATCTTAATGTGTAACTTTTGCTGTAGAACCTTTTTCCATCTTGTGAAATCAGGTGTGTTTCTTGTAAGAACACTACTGATGCCCTCTGTTCCTTCAGCCATCTTACAATATATTTCCTCTTGGGGGGTGAGTTAAATCCCTGAATATTCAGGGAGAGAAAGGTTATCTCAGCCATAACTACTTTGCTGTTCAATCACTAAAGTGAGCTAAAATGAAAGCAAAAAAGGGTTGCCAAAAACCCCAGCCGTAGACCAAATAGAAAAGGAAATAAATCTGAACAACATTTGAATTCTAATGCATTCCCTTTCACAGATAAATTGTCTGCCGTAGCAAGGCCCTACTGCCATAATTCGCAAAAGATGCATTAAGTATAGGTCTGCCCCCTTCGACTGCTGAGTAACCTGCATGTGTCTGCTGAGGCTTTCGCTGCCACCTTCTCTCCTCCTCCTCCTCCTCTGGCTGACTCACATCCCGACACAACCCTGTCCCTTCTCTACTCTTCTATCTCTGACACTCTTGATGCTCTTGCCCCTGTCATGAGGATCCGCTTGAAGTCCAAAGCCAAGTGCAATTCCTGGTATGACTCCGACCTAGCTACACTTAAACGTAAGTGTAGGGTGGCTGAGTGGAAATGGAGGGCTTCCTGCTCATCCTCTGACAAACTGGCCTGTCTGCTCCAAAGGCAATACCGACTCTCTGTCTGCACTAAAAAGAGAGCCCACATTCAAGCCCGCATCTCTGCGGCATCTACCAACTCTGCTGAACTCTTTAAGATCTGCAAGGAGCTTGCCAACCCTGCAGCAGTCTCCACCCCGCCTCTTGCCTCCCAGACTCTCTGCAATGCCTTGCCTCGCACTTTATCTCAAAAACCCAGGACATCCTGTCCACCCTCTCCTCCCCTGCCCCCCTATTCCCTCTCAGTCTGTGCCTGTAGACCCACCTTTAACCTCCCCCCCACCGTCCTTCTCCTCCTTTCCTATTTTCTCCCCTGACGAGGTTACTAGACAAGTCTGATCTATGAAAGCCTCGTCAAAAAAGGTTCATCCCTGCTCCTCTGAAACCATCAAGGACCACATTGACACCCTCGCTCTGGCCCTGGCTGATTTTTGCAACCACTCCTTTGCCTCTGGATCCTTCCGCTCCCCTCTGAAGCACTCCCTTGTGCATCCTCTTCACAAGAAGCCCACAGCTGACCCTTCCTGTCTGTCTAACTATCGCCCAATTTCCATTACCCCCTTTCGGGGCAAACTCCTTGAAAAGCTGGCTATCTCTCAGCTTACCCTTCATTCAGATTCCATTGGCTGTCTCCATGACCACCAGTCTGGCTTCAGAGCGGCCAGAAGCACGGAAACTGCTCTCCTGAACATCCGTGAAGATCTGCTCTCCAACCTGGACTCTAACATTCCCTCTGTCCTCATCCTTCTTGATCTATCTTCTGCCTTCGACACGGTCAACCACACCATCCTGCTCAACCGTCTCCGTGATAACCTGGGTATCACTGATCAGGCTCTGGCCTGGCTGACCTCTTTCCTCTCTGATCGACCCTCCCAGTTCCAACTGGGGTCCTTCCTATCATCTATCTTCCTCTCTACCTGTGGGGTTCCCCAGGGGTCTAACCTCTCACCCTGGCTCTTCAACCAATACCTGGCAACTCTCGCCTACTGCATTGCCATTTTCTGCTCAAATTTCCAGTGCTACGCTGATGACACTCGACTCATTTTCCAGCTGCCCGCGGCCACCTCCTCTGCCTCTCTCATCTCTGACTGCCTAACTGCCATTCAAGATTGGTGTGCCGCCAGGGGCGTGGCCAGCAGGCGTAGGATGAGGAGGTGATCCCTCGCTGCTCCCGGCCGCCAGCCCAATCCTACACTCATCCTACTATTAGAAATATACATGCAAAGCCTTAAAATACTGTAGCGACGTCTGAAATACTGCCGCTTCGAATCGGAACATCGCGGACCAGAATCGGTGCGGGCTTTATGAGATATAGCCCTCAGCGAACACAAGCTGCGGACCGTGATCGGCAACCAAGATGGCCGCCTGAGGACGAGGGAGGCAGAGACCCAGAATCCCTGAAATTGCAGTCACCTCGGGGAAATTACGAAGTGTGCGCAGTCACCCACCCGCTGGCTGTGAGGAATGAAGCGACTGCTCGGAGCCATCGCACACTCGCCTTCCCGGGTGCAAGGCCGCGCCGGCTGAACGACGCGGCGACGGGTGCTCCCGCGCGCACGACTTTGCGGGGAGACCCAGCCGCCGCACTCAGGCACCAACAGATCCGGACGGCTGTTGGCGGACACACTGAGCACGAAGTCCGGTGACCAGATCGTGGGGGAGAGCCCGTGGAGAACCACACCGTCACCTCACTTGGCGGGTGGGAATCAACGAGGACTCACCTTTCCACCCTCCCCCCAAGAAATCCACCGCGGTGCGGAGATCGGCCTGGATCGCCGGCGACTCCTACAATACGGAGGTGTCCTCCCCAGCTGAAACGCGGGGGTAAGAAGTGAGGGAGAAGGGAAGTGAACAGCGATCCTCACCTCCTGGCCCGAAATACGTGCGCGGCTCAGAACGGGCCCTACCAACCCACAAAGAAGGCTGCGTGTGCAACCCGCCGGTCCGGACCATATGAAGAGTAGCTGAAACGACGCAGCGGGTGCTCCGAGCTGAGTTAAGCACCCGATGAGCTCCGACAGCGGCTCCTGATTATCTCCCCGGTTGCTCGCTGGCGACCCGGGTTAGCGGTAAGGAGAGGGGGAGACGGGGGGTTGGACCCTGACATCCTGTGTGACATTTCCCGGCCATATATGAGTAAGCACCACGCTCTGGGCGGAATAAGTGCATAAACCCAGCTCCCAACGTATGTGTGGCACCTTCTAAGCGCAGCTCCCAACCCCGGAGGGATACTCCTGCTGTGTGGGACGCCGGCACGACAAGGCGAGTGACTTTAGGCCCCCCTAGCTATACATAAAAGGGCATTGAACAAACCACGCTACTCCTGCCGGGCCACGCATGCCCACTACCCTTGAGCCCCCCCAGCTTGGACAGAACCGCTATTGATCACCCGCCAAACTCATCCTTGGAATCAGCTGGCGCCACCCTCCCTCTGCGCACTCAAGGCGCAACCACACACCATCATGAGCGATACTGGGTGAGGCACCCACACAGTCGCGGTGCACAGAATTTCAGTCCCACGGCCGGATCGGACCCATCTGTGGAGTTTTCCCCCAACACGTACCCAGATGCGAGCTCACGGACTGTAGATATTCCTCCTGCAAAGTGTTGGAAGTGCGGAGCTGCCATACCCGAATCTCCCCCCCCCCTAATAATAACAGTCGCTTCCCTGCCCTCCAGCGGGCCTCTCCCTCCGGGTGAACCTCTAGAGCCACCTCACTACTATACCTGCAATGGGGAAAAATAAGCCCAGGAAGACCTCCACACAAAGCAGGATTGAACAATACGCAACCACGCCACTCTCTCGTTCCCCGGAAAGGCCAATACAACAAGACTCAGACTGCATGGAAGATAATATCTTCCTCAGAGACATTATGGGTGCTATTGCCAGTTCTAGAACTTCCATGGAGAAAAAGATGGACATTATTGGTGCGGATGTATCCTTGTTGAGACATGATCTGCAGAAGCTGACCTCGCGCACCGGGGAGGCGGAGATGCGGATCTCCGAAACCGAGGACAACCTTCGCGGTGTGAACCGACAGATGTCTGGCATGTTGGCACGCATAAAGCTCCTGGAATCAAGAGCAGATGAAAGTGAGGGCAGATCAAGACGTAACAACGTCCGCATACTGGGTCTTCCAGAAAAGGCAGAAGGAGATTGCATGGAACTATTCCTTGAGGGGTGGCTCGCGGATATATACGACGCACAGTCCTTCTCCAAATTCTTTTCCATCGAGCGAGCCCACCGCATTCCCACCGGCAAGATCACGCCAGGAGCACCGCCACGTACAGTCATCGCAAGGTTCCTAAACTATAGAGATAGAGACACAGTACTGCAACTGACGAGGTCTAAAGGAACTATTACGTACAATGGTTCAAAAATTGCTTTCTTCCCTGACTTCACCAGAGAAGTACAGAAAGCGCGCCAATCATTTGATCCCCTCAAAAAACGCTTGCAATCAATGGTAGTTAAATATGGGCTAATATTCCCCGCCCAACTTAAAATGTTCCACAAGAATGCAACAGTGCACTTCACTGATCCTAGGGAGGCGTGGAGCTGGGCTGAAAGGCACATAGACGGCGACTGGACTATTGACGAAGCGTTGACGGAAGAAGGAGAGGAGAACGGAATAGACCTCGCCCTGACCGACCACCTGATCAGGAGCCGCAGCAACAACAACAAGACGGAATCCCACAACATGCGGAGGATTAGAAGACATTACCAATATCTCGGATATCCAGACCACTACTAATATACCGCAAAGGTGCTGTATTGTACACCGTAAATGTGACGATGACGGCAACTCCGGCTGGCGGCCGCCCAAACAGCGCCCCCCCATCCCGCCCCCGGACACTAAGCGAATTCGGAACACGGTATAGTGGAGTTCCACCACCCTGCCTTGTGTTTCCCCCTGAGACACAACATCTGGCACATCTGTACTCTAGACTCGGATTGTCACGGGGCAGGCAGATGTAGATTACAGTTAAATTGTTCAAAAGTTAACACTGGGTCGACAGATGCTTCAGTTGTGGGTGGAGTATAGGGAGGGGGGAGTTGGGTTTGTTACATTTAGTCAATGTTTACCATACAGAGGCAAGACGAATACGCTATACGGACCAAACATGACAGAACTGTTGCGCATGCAACCAAGGAAATACATCTGTGTAAGCAAATCCCACACTGACAATGGCAGCTGAGAATACTTCAACCCAAAGAAAGCTTAAACTCCTGGCATGGAATGTGAACGGATTGGGTGCCAGCATCAAGAGACGGCTAGTCCTGCAACATCTAAATAGACATTCCCCAGACATAGTCATGCTGACCGAAACACATCTAGCTGGAAACAAATGCAAATTTTTCCAAAGATCAAACTACCGCACCGCGGTACACGCAGGCTTCTCTATGGGAGCAAGAGGAGTCCTCATACTAATCCACAAGAGGCTTCCGCTGGTGATCACGAACGTACTACAGGACAGAGGAGGCCGGTATGCATACATTCAAGCAACACTATGGAACCAAACACTGGCACTCATGGCGGTGTACTCCCCACCAGCTCTCCTCAACGACCTGCTAAACAAAATTAGCCCCATCCTGGCAACGAGAACTTCAGACACAACGGTGATAGGGGGAGACTTTAATGAGGTCATGGACTATACGCTTGATCGCACGCACCTGAGAGCCAGAAACCCCGCCACCACGACCAAATTGGCTTCCTTTGTGTCGGCAATGGGCCTCTGTGACGCGTGGAGAGTCCTTCATGCTCAGACTCGACAATATTCCTTCCACTCGGGGGCCCACGCCTCGATGTCTAGGATAGATTACTTCTTCCTCCCACACCAAAGTATTCACCAAATAAGCAATGCATCCTTCCTTCCCCGAGGAATCTCTGACCATTCTCCACTGCTGCTAGAACTGGAAACGGCAAGACCACGACGGCCCCCCTCATGGCGTCTAAATTCCTACTACTTGGGATTCCTTGAATTTCAGGAGATGATGGAGACCGCCACATCCGATTACTTTGAACTTAATACAGACACGATTGATAACCCCAATACACTGTGGGAGGCATACAAACCAGTCCTGCGCGGAGTAATTATATCATGGACGTCCCATAAGAAGAAGATGCACCGTGAAAAAATCATTGAAGCTGAAACTGAAGTCATGTCCAAAGAGCTGGACCACATTGCCAGTGACACCCCAGAGACAAACAGAGCCTTACTAATGGCACAGAAGAAGTTGCACAATTTATCCTTAGACTGTGCCAAGAAAGCACACGCTGCAATGAAGGCACGTGTATATGAAACGGGAGACAAAGCAGGCAAACTGCTTGCGTGGCTAGAAAAACAAGACGAGGGACAATTGAAGGTGAAATGCATCAGAACCCTAAACGCAAACCTAGTCCACGTCGATGTAGAGATCGCAGAAAGTTTTGCTGAGTTCTATGAGAACCTCTACGAACCCCCCACCAATGCTATAGATAGTACCATACTAACTGATATCGACATCCCAACACACACCACAGACCAGATCACCGCTCTAGACAGCAAAATCACTACTACCGAGATATCAACTGCCATTGTGCAACTCCAGGCTGGCAAGACCCCAGGCCCGAACGGGTTCCCAATTGACATCTGGAAAAAGCTAAACCATCTGGACATACCCGCACACTTGATCAATGTGTTTGAACACTCCCTAAACCAAGGCGAGCTCCCATCTGATCTCCGCAAAGCCACCATCATAGTGATTCCCAAAAAGGGTAAACCCCCAGAAGAATGCACCTCCTATCGACCCATATCCCTCATCAATAGCGAAGCCAAAATACTGGCCAAAGTTCTAGCCAATAGATTACAACTAGTCATCACGTCACTGATCCATCCGGACCAATGTGGCTTCATGCCCCAGAGGTCGACCAGAATGAACATTCGCAGATTGCATCTGGCACTTGAGAGAGCCCCGGCCCTGCAGCAATCACTGGCTCTGCTGGCCATAGACTTCGAGAAAGCATTTGACTCTGTTCATTGGGAGGCGCTATGGGCCATAATGCGCAGGATGCACTTCGGGGAACCGTTCATAAAATGGGTACAACTCCTATACAATAACCCAGTAGCCGAGGTTAAAGTAAATGGGTGGCCGTCGCGTACTATCCGATTAGGGAAGGGAACCAGGCAAGGTTGCCCACTCTCGGCAATGGTGTTTGCACTGATAATAGAACCATTAGCAGTCCTCCTGAGGGACACTACCACGTGGACTGGCTTTAGATGGGGTCCGAGTTGGGAAGATAGAGTATCCCTCTATGCAGATGATCTCCTAGTGTACTTGGGCGACCCAGCATCTTCCTGCCCTGTGGTCACGCAAATCCTAATAGAGTATGGATCCTTTAGCGGACTTAAAGTAAACTGGTCCAAATCTGTGCTGTTCCCAGTTAAAGGGGTAGACTGCATTCCGACATCGGGTTCCCCATATAAAGTTGAAATCAATCAGTTCCGATACCTGGGCATTCTAATCACCAACGAGCTAAATAGCTACGTAAAACAAAATCTACACCCACTTATTAAAAGATACGAGCAAGACGCAGCCCACTGGCAGGCACTACCACTGACACTGTTAGGCAGGGCAGCGCTCTTCAAGATGCTGACCTTACCCCGTTTTTTATACATTCTCCAGAATGCCCCCCTCCATGTCCCCGCTGCAGAATTCCACAGTATAAATAGCACAACACGTACACTCCTATGGGGTGGGAAACGCACGAGAATTGCCCTCCAAACTCTCCAACGCTCAGTCTGGGAAGGGGGAATAGGACTCCCGAATATCCAGATCTATTATTGGGCATCTCAGATGGCAACAGTCATTGATATACTACATGGAGACCCGAGCATCCCTCACATAAGAGCCGAACTAGCGGCGAGACATGGTATGTCCCCACTCGAAAGCCTCTATTGTAAACAGACTCGCCCGCCTGAACGCACGATAGCAGTACACACAGCCTTGGTATGGAGGGAAGTACATAAACATTTAGGTTGGGATAACAAAATTACCCCAGTCCAACCCATCTGGAACAATGCTCACCTCTCGAATCTTGCCAACCTCCCGAAATGGCCAACCTGGGCTGCAGCTGACATACAGACGATCCAACAGATAGTCGTGAACGACCAGCTGATGCAGTTCCCTGAGCTTGATGCAACACATGGCCTGCCAGAGACTGAACAGTATCACCATGGACAGTTACAACACGCACTTATCGTGCACAGGGCCCAACTCGTGGACATGCCGGAATGCACACCTATAGAAAGGAATATAGTAATTGATAGGGTAAGCAATAAGGTCATATCTACCATGTACAATGCTATTTCCTCATTTGGCACGAAAGAGCTGCTGACCTTGAAGACGAAATGGGAAAGTGATATTGGCCCTATATTACCTGAAGATTGGATTGAAATCCTGATGTATCCTAGAGAATGTGCAATTTCGGCACAAATTAGGCTGGTGCAATTCAAGATACTACATAGGATATACTATCCCCGAATAACCCTGTACAATTGGGGCAAATCGACCGACCCCAAATGTCTACGCTGCAAACAAGAAGAAGGATCCTTCTACCACATCCTCTGGCAGTGTAGACGCATACAACGCTTCTGGCATAAATGTAGCGCAAGGCTTTCCATGGTCATATGTCGCCCAGTTCCGACGGATCCTAAACTCCTGCTCTTGGGCATTGCAGACACTCTAGAATTGTCACGATTCGAAAAACTACTTATTTCGACTACCACAGGAATTGCGAAAAGGAACATTACGCAATTGTGGGGTTCAGAAAACACCCCGAAATATGATCATTGGACATCGGATGTGGATGCAGTCATCTTAATGGAACGCCGAGTCTATCAAGCTAGAGGCTGCCCGGGCAAAGCAGATAAGATTTGGGGAAGATGGGAACAGACAATATAAACCTGATGTAATATTGACAGTATGCATTGGCGTGTAGTCCTGCAAAGACTGCATCTGCTAACATCATTCTTTGGGGCGCTTTGCACAATATAACCATCCTTAAACTGCTTGCTGCCTTAATTGCTCATATACTTCACATCATATGTGTCGTTGCGATTGCTTATATTTCAAGTATACTCATCCGTGCTACTCTGCCAACTGTATGCCAAGTCTTATGGTTTTGTTGGTATCTTGTTGTTTTATTGCACAAAATGTAATAAAATTTGTTATTAAAAAAAAAAAAAGATTGGTGTGCCGCCAATGATCTTTGTCTGAATGCCAGCAAGATCGAGATCCTCCTCATCGGCACACCATCTCCATCCTTTTCCCTTACTCTCTGGCCGGCCTCCCTTGGCCCTCCTCCCACCCCTACCTGCGAGGCTAAGAACCTCAGGGTCATCTTTGATTCCACACTTTCCTTCTCCGCCCATATCTCTGAGGTCTCTAAAAAGTCAAACCTCCTACTGCACCTCCTCAGAGGTACTCTGCCTTTCCTCTCCTTCCCTCAGAAGCTCACTGTCTCCCAAGCTCTGGTTCTCTCTAAGTTGGACTACTGTAACAGCCTCTTTCTAAATCTACCTGCTTCTACTCTCCGACCTCTGCAACTTATTCAGAACAGGACTGTGAGACTTGTCCTTGGTCTCAAGCCCTGGGATCGTATCTCTCCAGCTCTGAAATCTCTCCATCGGCTCCCTGTGGATGCCAGGATTAAATTGAAAACCCTCTGCATTGTCCACAAGGCTTTCTGGGGCCTGGGTCCAAAATACCTTCAGCTATCCCTCCGAATACCTCCCCTCTCGAGCTCTTCGATTCTCTACCTCTAACTACCTCCAGGTCAATCGTTTTTTAAAAAAAACGAGCTGGGGGTAGAGCTCTATCTTCGGCTGGGGCCTCCCTCTGGAACAGCCTCCCTGCCACTCTAAAACTTGAGGAGAACCATCTCCGGTTCCGGAAGCACCTCAAGACCTTCCTCTTGGCTTCTGCCTTCGCTCCCCCCTCTCCCCTGCTGATCTGCTCTCTCTTGGCACTGTGCACCTGGCCACCCTCTGTCCCCGGGGCCCAGGTACCTGCTCACCCTGCCACCCTCCGGTACTGCCTCCTGGCCACCACTTGCACTGGCGACTGTATCTGTACCCATACAGGCCCCCTCCCCCATTTTCTCCTTTTTCTGCACTTATCAGACTTACTCAGTCTGCTGCCTTAAACACAGCACTTGCCACTTGCTTGGCTGCACTACCACTGTTTATTGCCTCCATTTTCTTTTTAATTTATATTTATTATTTATCTGCTCTGCACTTTCCACTCTCCCCCTTCCATGCACTTTTCCCCATTTTCCCTTTCCCATGCACTTGCGCGTTCTCAATGTCACTGGGCCTAGTACGATCGTTTTTGTTGTTCTCCCATGTTCCCCTCCCTTGCCTAGTCGTGCTCCGAAACACCTGTGTACGAGCGCGATACAAATAATATATCATATCTTCATATCATATCATCACAATGATATTATATATAAAGTAGAATGTATGGGTGTATGTTTGTCCAACTATACAAATCCACACCGTTGAACCCACATCTACCAAATTCTGCATGGGTTCCTCTTTTGTCTGGGGCAAGATTGTAGTCTGTTTGGATGCAAAGAAAATCACTCCATAGACCCTCATTTACGGATGCTCACCCCAATTCACTACAGTAGGTACTAGAAAGAGGCAAAACTTTGAAAAAAGTGTCTGAAGCAAAATGTTCAATTCCTTTGAAATGTATTACTACTGTATACAGTTAGAAAGTGTTTACTAAAGCATTTTCAAAGGGAATAAAAAAAGAAATTAACATTTTTATCACGCCACTCCAAATATGGTAAATGGCAAGGTTACAGTTTACTTAAGTTCATTCACTTGGGAGCTCAATCAATCAATCTTTCTTGGACATTTTCTCAAATGTGTTGAAGCCATTGAGTGACTGAAACATGCTGCACTAAAAACGAACATCAGCTCCATCTAATGCAAAGCGAAAATCAATATCAAGGACAATCAAAGGACAAGAGCAACTTTCTCCAGGGAAAATGAGATGCCAATATGATGCTCGAGCAAACTGAAGCAAGACTTGCTGTCATGAGGACAAGAGCAACATCCTCCAGGGCATGAGACACCAGAGCAAACTGAAGGAAGACTTGCAGACAAGAGCAACATCCTCCAGGGCACATGAAACACCACTCGATATGGACACGGGCAACGCTGGGTACCCCAGCTAGTAGCAACTAAGAAACAGAGGAAAGTTTCAACATGGCTTCTTGAGCTCACACGCAAAGGAATATCTTATAATGCGCAGAAAGTTTTCCCTAACTCAACGATAGAAGTGTAGAGGCTCATTATACTTGTAAGCCTACAGTTATTTCTGTCTACATGTCCCTTAAGTCAGCCCCCTGTAGTGAGGATTAACTGGCTAAGGTCTAAGTTAGCACCTGTATTGGAGACTTTGGTATGAGATACTGTGTACAGCCTATCAGTTTTCCTGTACCAGGAAATATAATTCCTGTCATACTATATTGTCTGACTGCACAATCCCAGTTTATTTTATTAGATCAACGCATGGGTAGTCCGAGTTGATTATTATTCTGCGTATGTTCCTATTCAGTATTCAGAGATTCACTGTCAAACTGAATTATGGGCACTGTTACAGGGACTCTGGGTGAACAGTAACCTTAATCCTGGGAGGCTACCCAGGTGTCCTTCCACCTCACCTCCTGCACCCCCAATGCTGGGCAGGTGGCAGCAACATATTCTGTAATCACACCAAACTTTAGCCTCCCTTCCCTTCCCCACTTGTTCACACGAGTGTGACTGCCGAGAACCACAGCAATTGGGCCATTAAGGGTACTTTGCGTTGCCCCGGCAGCCAAAGGACAAAGCAATGGCTTCCCTGGAGAGTGTGAATCAGTGCCCTCAAGATGACCATCTCCGATAGCTTGGCAGCTATGGCAAAGAGAAAAGGTATTGATTATTCTGGTAGAAATTATGCTTATGTGACAATGGTGTGTGTTGCACTTAAAACCGAGGGGGGGGATGCCAAGTGCCATTACTGCTAGTTCATGTCTCATTACTTTGTTTTCTAAAGCCTGATCTGTTGATGACATAGATCTCTGAATGTAGACCAGCAAGTTCTGCAACTGAAAGGCTGTGGCATGCAAACAACTGAACTTGTTGCTAGCCCCATATTAGATTGTGAGGTGACTGTCATTAAAAGGAAAAGAGATGAAAAGGAGATGGAGCTTGCCCCCTCAAAAGTCACATTGCACTGACTCTGAAGAACAAAATGCTTTTTTTTTTTTTAAATGCCTTTTTGGTAGAGATAATACCTTACGCTGTGCCAGCTGTGTTTTTGGTGGTTGCTGGTGGGGACGGTTCCATCTCGTGATTCTCCTGCCGAGCAAACAGTGTTTGGACAACAACTTTTGAACTTATCAAAGTTACAAAGTACTCTTTCTATTGTGCCTGATAAGTCCTGCTTATAAACACACTGTGCATGCACGGAGTGCGGTGTGCCAGCTGTGTTTTTGGTGGTTGCTGGTGGGGAAGGTCCCGTCTCGTGATTCTCCTGCCGAGCAAAAGGTGTTTGGACAACAACTTTTGAACTAACGAAGTCTCAAAGTCCTCTTTCTATTGTGCCTGATTACAAGTCCTGCCTATAAACACACTGTGCATGCGCGGAGCGCTGTGCATTGTGCCAGCTGTGTGTTTGGTGTTCGGTGGGAGCGTGGAGACGTGGCTGTGGCGGCCCCTTCCTCTGTATCGCCCGGTAAGATCCCCATCACTTGGAACTTGCCAACCAAGGGAACGTCTTTGATGGCACGCTCTTGCTGCATCCTTGTTATTATATGCTGACTGTTCTCTCACGCCCCTTGAGAATCTGAACTGTTGTTATGCCTGCATTCTCCACGGAAAGCGTGGTGACGTAACTGTGGCTCAGTGAGTTTTCGAACTGTGCAGCGCCTTACTACGTGGTGTGCTTTCTCTTGGACTTCTTGGTGCCTCTCATGGGAGCGGTCTATGCACTCCAACTTGTATTATCGAGCTGACCTGGTAGATAAAGCTCTGAACTGTGACTCTGGACCTTGTGTTTATGTTGTACACTTACAGCCTTACTTATGCCTTACTTATATGCTTCTGTAAGGATATCACTTTAGGGGGTGACTGCGGGCCTTGGAGCCTTTTAACACCAGAAGGTTGAGAAGCAGCATTTAGGTGTCTGCCAAATTGAACATTGCTGCTTCCACCGGAGTGCGGGTGACTGTCGGTCTGGGTACCCGTGAGTCCGGACTTGGTGTTTATGTTTTGCACCTATAGCCTTACCTATATGCTTCTTTATGGATATTACCTCAGGGGGTTACTGCAGGTCTTGGAGCCTTTGAACCGCAGATGATTGAGAAGCAGTAGCTAGGTGTCTGCAAAACTGAAAACTGTTGCTTCCACCAGAGTGCGGGTGACTGTCGGTCTGAGTACCTGTGAGTCTGCAGACGGAGTGATTCTTGTTCACCCAACTTTGGTCTCTGCCTCAGGGGGTGACTGGGTGCCGTGGAGCCTTTGAACCCATGTCAGGACGAGGAGAGCTACTTAGGTGATCTCTCCCCTGGGAACTGTCTCTCGGGGTGAAGAACGGGAGAATACTGCTACTTGTGCCCCTGATCTTGCATCTCTAGAGGTTTCTGCTGGATTTACTTTGGCCTTTGCCATAGAGGGTGACTGCGGGCCGTGGAGCCTTTGAACCTAACTGGGCCGATGTACATTGGTTAATATTACCTCTTGGGTATTGGCTTTCTGGGTGAAGGAGGGCAGACTGTTGGCATCTGTGTTTTGGAACTTGGACCTGTAGAGGTCTTTTGTTTTACTTATTTTGGCCTCTGCCACAGGGGGTGACTGCGGGCCTTGGAACCTTTGAACCTCACTGGGCCTACGCTCACTGGGTGGGACGCTGACCATTGGCCCTTTTGACCACTGACTGTAAGTGTGTGTGTGTGTGGTTTTTTTAAAACTTTTTTTGTCTCTTGATATCATGCTAGTCCATAAGCCTCACAAACGTCCCTACTGAAAGGGAATTGGGACGTGATAGAAACCTGCAGATTAGTCTTGTAAAAGGGTCCAGTGTGCCCAACTGTGGGCAAATTTGGTTGAAGGGGCACTGTGCCTGAGTTTTTGGGATGGGGGGATTCTTGATCAGTTTCATATTTCATCTCCTATTGCTGCTAAAAGACGCTTGTAGCTCATTGTTGGGCCACTTAGCTGCTAACAGGTGCTTATAGTTTTGCCAGGCCCACATTCACATCCTTTGACATTAACTACACACTTATTGTATAGAAACTTCTTAAAACTGCCTGCTCAGATTTTAGCTTGAGCCTATCCTTCTTTGGTGCCAACATATTTGTTTTGACTCAACCTTTACTGGCCAACTTTGACCATGAGTCGTACTCTGAGAAGTGCAAATCGCCTGTATGAAGCCCTTACTGCTCCACCCAAAGGCATGGTTAACAAATCATCTAACATTACACTCCCCTTGCTTCCTCTTAGCAAAAAGTCCCTTTTATCCATGTCAGCGCTCATCCCTCCAGTGTCAAGTCTCCCAGTTACAGAGGATGATTCGACTCTGCCACCTGCTATTCTACCTGATTTCAGGGAAGGACTCTCACCCCCTAAAATGTATCTTGCCCAGATCATGCCCTCATTTTCTGTCAAAGATGCGAACGACGATGAAAGAAACTTGATGAATGAAGCATCTTAAAGGGCTGAGCCGAGTTGCTCACACAAAGATGCTCAGGAAGACTTTGTGCCTATTTCGGACACCTCGATGCTTGCCCCTGCCGTTATGAGTGAGCTGGGAAAACGTGTTCGGTTGTCTCTTGGCCCCTTCACGCCGGCCTCAAGGACCCACACGTTTCGGGAGAAGTTCATTTACACCTATCTGACAAATTTTCATACAAAGACTATACCGTACCCGGAAGGGAACATTTTGGCCCTAGTTTCTGTGATGTTGGAACCAATATATTCCCCCTTCAGCAAGAAGGTAGATGTTCCTCTTTGTCAAATTCACTTAGCGACCATGACCAAAGGTCAGTCTCTTCTGACCATGAACTCTCAAAATCAGCGGACATTCCCTCCTCGACTCCGGAGGACTCGCCGACTAATATCGACGATCATGACTTGCAGAATGTTCCTGTAATTATGAGAATTCTTAATCTTCTAGATAAAGGCCACGACCTTACGCATTGTTCTCTTAGAGAAATGAAAGGATCGCTAGGACTCATGATGGAAAAAATGTGCAAAATAGAAGGTTATATACTGGCTCAGGAACAGTCACACTCCTTCTATGTCACTTACTTAGAGAAAATGTTGACTTTGCACCAAACAGCTATAGTCCCTCAGCCACCTTTGCCCAAACTATTAACACGCGGATCCCAAACTGATCCTGTGCTGAAAGACCAATTCTACACAGGTAGATCATACTCTCAGGCTCTTCAGGGTCTACAACCCTCTGTAGACGAAACGCCAAATGATGAAACGATCATCCTTCTTGAAGTGACTAAACTCCACCATGATTGTCTTCTTCAAGTTGAGCAGCTTCTGTTCAATGCTCTTTTGAAAACCCAAGTGTCCATAGTGCCGGAAGTTCCAATTGGTATGTTGGCTCCTGTTGACGAGTCAATATCGTCCCCTGACAGTCCATCCGCATTGACAGACATTATTGACTCTCAAGCCACCTCAAAGTCCCGAAACGCCCAATCAGTGATCCAGACAGGCGCAAAGGGTACTAGCCAATCAGGATCTTCTTTTATGTCTCACAAGGCGAAGAAATCGTTCATAAGAGCTCAAAAATGACTTAATCTCTCTCAAGCCAAGCATAAAGACACCTCGGTCAGGACCGTCAAAGCTGACAAACTTGGGCCTGTAAAGTCAACGCTGCAGTGTCCAATTTGAAGTCTAACCTGAATGCGGATGAGCCAGCTTTAAACTTACTGGAACTAAATGACGAGAGTACGAAACTTTTGCAAATCAAAGTTATGGGTGAAGGCGATGTAATAGCTCTTTCACAGAGGCCATCAGCAAAAATCACTGAAGAGACGCAATCTCAGTTACATACCTTTTTTCCCATTGTGTAAATAAAAAGGTGGTCATTCCTGAAACATCGGAGGATCGACCTCACTTTGTCCAGACTGCTGATGCACCCCTATCTCAGAACAATAGGGGTTGTCATCAGGCGGCTACAGCCGTGGACTTGGAGGCCAATCAGACCACTACTAAGATTGTGGAGCAGGAAATCCCAGTGACTGACTCTAATTTGCCGAATAAGTCTTTAGGAGAGAATAAATCCGGGAACCAGACCATTTGAGCGATCAGAACCCTGTGTTCCTGGAACTGGCCAAGAGATGAAATACATCCTCGGCTGGGTCAGTGAACCGAACTTCAATGGAACATCACGGATCAATAGATCTTTCTTGATGAATGTATTCAATAAGATTCCATCCCTACGGAATCTATCCAAGAAAGACATCGAGTTGTTTAAACTTGCCAACCAAAACAATTATAGAGTGTTGTGCAAATTTCAGTCCCAAATTATTACTAAGCTTATCTTAGATCATAAGGAGGACTTTGAGACTTTGGGCCTCTAACCCTATCTCTTTAGAGAGATGGACACTGCATGGTCCTTTCTGGATTTTGTCCTACCGGCACCACAGGACAGGGCCTCTAAAGGCCCCGCCCTGAGTGCAGCAGCAGAGCCAATTAGTGAAATAATAGCGCAACTCGCCTCTCTTACCAAAGCTCTAAATGGCTTGAGTTGGCTGGAGCCGCTCATTAAAGCGGCAGCCACAATGAAAGAAGGCACTTCTACCTCGTAACTATCTAAAATTGCGATACTTTCATGGAACTGCTTTGGGGCAAAGAATCTCTACGCCTGGCACAAATTGTCAGGGCCCCTAAATGTTCTTGAAATCTTGCTATTACAAGAAACTATGTAAATGACGGACATTGTCTTGGAAGGCTATGTATCATTTGTGTTTCAGCTCGTTGTGCTTCTGTTGGCCATCCTAGTGGCGGCCTTGCTATCCTTATTAAGAATAGTTTAAGATTCATGGCTAAATTACTGGACTACACTGATTTCTTTGTGATGGTTGAATTGACCATTGCAGGAGCCTCCATTCAGAAAATACTGCTTTTATCAGTCTATTGGAATCCCATGGCAGTATCCACAGAGACAATCTTTCAATCCTTGAACATGGCACTGATCAATGCTATGTTGCAGCATCCCATGCACGAATATATCGATTGGGGGCGATTTTAATGCTAGTTTGGATATGGAAGGAATTAGACCAGCTTCCTCTGACTCTACGAACTACGTAAAGCAGGCTGGTGTTAGGGGTAAGTTATGGACTGAATTCTTTGAAGCCTGGAATATCTTCCCACTGTCTTTGGCATTGCATAGTAGCAAAGCTTATTGGCAGAGTGGCACCTCTTGTTCTTTAATTGACTACCTTCTGGCATCAAGTGAGGTGTCTGGTTATCTCGCTCCAATTCTGATTACCTATTTCGGACTGGGAGATCACGGCGCCGTGAGCAACACCTCACTTGCAACACTTTTGACACTTCGGCTTAAACAGCTCTTGTTGAGAGTGATAGATACGCCCTCTCTGGCTGCTGGAACCCAGGCACCTGTAGGAACCTTGTGTCCTGGGTGAATAGGGACATCTTGGTTAGTGCAGACAATACAGTGTCATCATCCTACTTAGAAACCCTCACCGCTATCAACCTAAAGATGATTCGAGAACATCTTATAACTCTATCCAAATCGCCAGCAAGGTATTCAAACTCCAACTTTTCTCTGAAATATCTGTCTGATATATCAGTTTTGAAACGCACAGAAAACTTGACCTTAGAGCTGCGAAACGTCTGCATCTAATTCCTGCTCTATATATGTCATCTAAAAATTCCATAATGGCCATATATAAGAAAAAATTGAAAGAAATACGTCATGCGCGCCATAGTCTTGATAACCAGAGTATGATTGAGTTATTATGCAAGCACAACGTAAAGGAACTATGGGTGATCCTCAGAAATCCCCTGCGTGCGCCAGTGAACCGTTTGGTTGCTGCTATAAATGGAGACACTTGGCAGGTATATTTCAAGGAGAAATATGCTTTGCCACCCCGGCATGTGGAACAGGAGACAGGTGTTCCCCCTATGACCATTGCATCTACATGTACTTGGGCATTGAAGGATGTAATTTGGGCAATTTCCAAACTAACATTCTTCAAATCGGCAGGTCCGGACAGGCTTCCACCATGCATAATTAAGGATGACCCGCACTTTTGGACAAAGCACTTGCTTACTCGTTTTGAATTGATATTTCGCTGTGGAGTAATCCCTCCCTCATGACTGATGGCCATAATCATCCCTATCCACAAAAAGGGGCCCCCGGATAATACTGACAATTTTAGGCCCATCGCCCTAATTGACGTAGCTGCAAAATTCTTTTTGCGTCTTGTATTAAACGACCTGGAAGCCTTTATGATAACATCTCCAATTCTATCAAAAGTACAGGTTGAGTTCCGTAAGGTGTTGGGCACCCCTTTGAACGCGACCATCCTTGCACACCTATTGATGTCTTTGCGCAATCCATCCAATGGCCCATATATATGGCCTCACTGGATCTTTCATCAGCGTTCGATAGCGTTCTTCGAAATCGTTTATGGAAGAAAATGTTGGCATACGGAATTCAGCGCATATAGTAGCGCTGATTGCGCTGTTGCACAAAAAGACCTCCTATAGAGTTCGCATCAACTCTGCAGGTTTCTTGTCAGACAATATTCCCACTAAAGTTGGAAGCAAGGATGCAACCTCGCAGCAGTACTTTTCAACTTGTATATTGCGGATGTTGACACCATTTGGGACGTGAATGACATCTTTCCTGTTAAATTGGGAACTCTCCACATAAATTGGTTAGCCTTTGCAGACGACGTCATCCTCTTCGACAGAACGCCTTTTGGGCTGCAAAACAAGCTGAATTATATCCATCAGTATTGCTTGCTTAACAACTTGGTTATTAATTCAGACAAATCTAACATTTTAGTTTTCACAGTCAAGAGGAATCTGCCTAGATTTAGGTGGTACATCGACGCAAAGCAGATAACTATTAAGAGCGAGATGACATATCTGGGCTACCAGCTTTCAAACAGTACCTCACTCAATAATGGCAAACAACTTTAAATCTGAAAGTGGTGCAACTGATAGCGCAGATGAAACTGATATATCATCATCATTGCAAGTTTTCTTTGCTTCCATTGATAAACTTTTATCTATTGTATGGATTGGACCTGTGTTTGATGGACTTAGGTCCCTCACTGAATAAAATTGAAGGAAAATAAATGTTGGGGCTTCCGGGATATCTTCCAAATCCCAACCTAACTCATTAACTGGGTCTACACCCACTTGCTGACAGATTTGATTGGCGAATGCTAAATAATTTCATGAAAATGGTTTCACCTCCACCTAATTTTCTATACGAGGATCTTCATGCGATGCTGACTGTCGACCATCCAGCATCAATTTCCATCTTCCATGCGCACGTGAATAAGGTTCTTCTTTCTCTTAACTCAACCAAGCAAGATACTATTGACTGCCCAGGGTTAGTAAAAAAACAATTTCACTTGAATGCTTGGGCCAGTAATTCAGATGTAATTGCAGGGTACGCCACTGTTACAAACTACGCCAATTTTAGACACCCGCAGAAACCTCATAGTCGCTATTTCCTGTGTTTTCCCGACAACGAAGCTCGGGCAACCTAAATGAGATTTCGACTTGACTTAATCCATACGGGTTTCCAAATTAGCAAATGGCATGGCTACGGAGCATGCGATCTTGGACACAAATGACGATTCTGTACAAACTCATTTGAAACGGAAACCCTTCAGCATCTATTCTTGTACTGCCCCTACTTTGGAAGTGATAGAAAGACATGCCTTGGCGCTTACATAGGAAATGCTTCAAATCATGCACGCCATGCTATCTGGACACGCTGCATGTGGGGTAGTAGCAACTCAATTATATTTGCCACGGTACGACTTGTGGGCAGGATCGAAGCTGCTCTAAAAGAAAGAAACACAGGGCTAGCAAATGCAAACAACTAGATGCAAGTATGTTTACTTTATATATAATAATGTCTGGGGAAGCGAACCTCCTGAGGAGAAAAGTTGCTGTCGCCATTTAAGATGCTTATTCCAACATGGAATTTGGAAGATACCATGAGACGTTGAATTGGGTAGTACCCAGGGAAGTTTAATTCTTTGCTATATCCCTCTTCATTTTGTTGGTACAAGGACTAACTGAATGTATTGATTTTAGGATGTTGTATGATGGGTTTAAAGGCATTAATGTATGAAGTGTTTGATGTAGTGGAGTGTCTGTGTTATAATTTGGAACATTCTAGACTGGACTCAAGTATAGTTTTTAGTTATATACTTTTAGATGCTATTTGCAAAGGTGTAATTAATCTTTTTCACCAAAAACAAATAAATAAAAAAAAATAATACCTTACACAACATCACCATCAGTACAAAAATACAGTAAATATTCTTAATACATTTATATTTTAACAACTAAAACCTTAAATACAAGAAGAAGCTATTAAAATCCTCATTTAATTTATCTTCTTTTTAAAATCAAACTTAAATATAACATCAATTTGAAATTGGAGAAACATAAGAGAAACTGACTAATTTACTATACAGACCTTCATGTAATAATTAATTGATAATACAATCCCATCTTATACGCTTTCAAGTATTCATGTGTAAAACAATTCCGGTCTTCATCCTGTAAAATGTCACTCTTTTTCAGGATAGCAAAAAAAATATAGAATATTTCCCTCATTTGCTAACACAATCTAAAAACACTTTTCCAATAAAAATTCTCCCTCTTGGATTACCTTAGATAATTGTTCAAATATTACCATTAAAAACTTGGCCAATGATAGGAGTGAAATCTGCATCCCCGTCATCAATCTGTTCCACAATGACTCACTCATTACTGCTGCTGTTGTCGTCAACATGGTGCAAAAAACTTGATCCTCTCTTCCAATAACTCATTAGACTCTAAAATCAAGTGATATAATAGGGATTGTGACTTACATAGTGGACATTTCCTCAACTCCAAGGGAATATTTAATTGAGGGCCCAAAATGTCCAAGGTGAGTAGACAATTAAGCCTGAATTTCAAGCACCACTGTTGATATTTTACTGATGGAAATGCTGTCGGATATAATTTCATTTTTCTGGGTGGTATGTACAAATAAGAAAAGTGTTTGTATTTTTCTAACCTTTTGAGGTCTTGGGTATCCCAGATATTAACCCATTTCTTAATCATAGATTTTAAGACCTCGGAACTCGCTATTTGGTGAAGATCCATCAATTTCACAAAATCGCTGCATCTTCTTTTGAAGTTTGTAATACATTTGTTTGAATTTGATTTTTATGTCATTACCAGTTTAAGATACTGTAAAATACCACTCTGTCCACCTTCCAAGATTTTGCCAAGCAACAAGATACTTTTATGTTGGTACTGTGACCACTAGGATTGAAGCCCAAGCTCTAGTCGTTGGACACTAATGGATGCATACCCTGGCAGCCCCAACATTTCTCTCAAAATTAGGCCTTCGAATGTGTCTATGAACTTTCTATTTTTCACCTCTCTTAGTTCAATACAATAAAGAATGGTTGGAGTCACCTTCAGCCTATAAAATTCCATCAGTGGACTAAGCAAGTATACAGAATTTGGTCCTAACTCTCTTCATCCTGGATGGACAAGTTCTGACTTTTTTTTGTACATTCTCAATTCCTGCTGTTCTTGCATCTTAGAGTGTGTAAACAAGAAGTGATTAACCTGACTGATTCTTGTGTCTGAAATTGACCACAAGTAACTTTTCCTCTTCTTTTTATTTGTAAACTTTATCATTTTAGATTTAGTCGGGTTTAATGTTAACCCATTATTAGATACAAATATTGACACACCCTCTAAAACATGCTGAAGTCCTAATCGAGTAAAATCCAATAAAATCAAATCATCTGCAGAGCCTGTACAGTTAACTCTTAACTGCGCTAAGTTCAGTGGAAGTCCCAACATTCCTCACAGCATTCCCATAACTCTGAAATATTCAAATTGAAGAGAGTCGGGCCAACACACAGTATTGCTTCTATAGAACAGTTGGAGCATTCGTAAGAGGCCATATGGCATGCCCCACTTTGATAATTTTGCCCATAGTAATGACCTATGCACACTGCCAAAAGCTGATGAAAGCTACATATAATGTTCTATCCGTACAAATTCCTGCTTGTGGTAGGCAGGACAGTAGCTTAAAGCCACATAGAGTTCTGCTGGTACTCTTCCTGTAACCCATCTGTAGGGTACTGAGTCTCCCTGTAGTTTCCACCCATTTGGTCACCTCTTTCAGCACCATATAAGCTAACACCTTAGATGAGGTGTCCAATAACAAGATCGATCTGTAAGATGTTTTTTTTTTCTCTAGGGCCTTTCTTAAATATAGGAACAATTATGGCCTGATTCCATGTGTCATGGTCACTAGACAAGGGTCCAGTCCTTCCTCACCTTCAGGGTCCAAATGGACCCAGTCCTGGCGCCTATGGTGCCAGGCTCATGAAAAAGTGTGCTTTGCACACTTTGTGTCTAAGGCACGTGCAGCAGGGCCAGGCGTAGCCATAGAACATCATTGGAAGGCACGTGCAAGAGTCCCTGGGAGGGGCAAGGTGGAGCCACTAGGCAGGGCTAAAGGGAGGTGCCAGGGCCAGCCTATATAAGGCCAACCCATCCACATGCCCCCACTTCGCATTATTCTGCTTTCTGCAGCGTAACGTTTACCGCTGTCATTACCTGTGCATCCACTTAATTACAGCTGCTCCATTTCTGAAGATATCTTACCGGATTCCAGCAAATCCATCGCTGAGGCCGCCTCTTACCTGAATCCAGCTACTCCACCGCTCAAGGCGTATCTCATCTGAATCCAGCCACTCCACCGCTGAAGGCGCATCTTACCTGAATCCAGCCACTCCACCGCTGAAGGCGCATCTTACCTGAATCCAGCCGCTCCACCGCTGAAGGCGCATCTTACCTGAATCCAGCCACTCCACCGCTGAAGGCGCATTTTACCTGAATCCAGTATCTTACCTGATTCCAGCAACTCCATCGCTGAAGGCACACCTTACCTGCTTCCAGCCGCTCCATCAATGTCCGCGTCTCTTACCTGCATCCCATCACTATCGGAGTCGGAGCCTTCTTCTCACCTGATCCGGGCACCCAGCTACTCGGAGCTCCACTTCTTGTCTCTTCCTTTGCGGTACCTTCATCCTGCAACCGCGGAGATGCGCCGAACATCCAGACTTCGCCCTATCCCGCCAGCCTTCTCCTGCAAGGGAAAAAGAACACAACAGTTTAGTTATCATCTTGATAACGAACGCTTAGCCGTGCCATCCTTGAGACTATAGTTCCATCATAAAGGCCAATTTACCAGCTACTTTGGGAGCTCCATCATCCTCAGGGGAATCCCCGGATTAGCTCCACAACTCCGATCTGCATCTTCACACCTATTGGGATGAGATAAGACATTGCAAGAATTACTATTAATGATCAAGGCAAAAGACATTATAATAAACAAACTATAATCATAACCAAAAGACTTACCTTCTAAGTGGATTGGTTGCAACCGGTCTGGATCAACACTTCCATGGACCAGTGAAGCAACTAGGTCCACTCTACGCGCCCCTGCTCTAAGAAGCAGGACGGATAGCTCAACATTACAACACAACTGGTGAGCTTGCATGGGAAAACGCTTGCACACTTCATTTTGGCACGAGAGGGTCGAGGGAAGTCACAAAACCACCACGCCATTCTCTTTGCCTCTCATCTTCTCTCAGGAGCAATACCAGAATCCAGAACTGCAGGCCCTGCAGCAACAGGGAGAGAGAGGCGATCCAGGGGAGCCAAGTCGAGGAAGGGCTCCAACCGTGCCCCAATGCCCCCGCAGAGACCAGGTGAGCATAGCACCACAAGATGGAAAATAACCACTGCTAACTACTTATGAAATTAGACGATATAAAATAGACGATATAAAATATCCACACAAAGTTACAAATTATTTTTCATTAACATACTCAGAAGTC
The DNA here is from genome assembly GCF_040938575.1 of Ambystoma mexicanum. NCBI lineage: Eukaryota > Metazoa > Chordata > Amphibia > Caudata > Ambystomatidae > Ambystoma > Ambystoma mexicanum. The sequence continues at coordinate 1,000,009,763 of NC_090923.1, forward strand.
CATCAGGAGCATTAGCTCTCTGTTTTTTTTGTTTCATAATGGTCTTGGCTATACTGTCTCTATCAAATGATATGTTCCAACTATTTGTCCCAGAAATCTCTTTTTTGTCATCTTCTTGTTTGCTCACGTTCTCTTCCCAGAAAGTTGCAGACAAGTGTTCAAGCCAATCATTCTCAGAAACAAAACATGACTGTCTTAATGATTGATTCTCATGTTTGGAATTCAGTTTCCACCACAGAGATCGAGCATTACAATCCAGGACATCCATCAGTGTATCCAGATTCTTTTTAATATAATTCAATAGTCTTTAACTTTTAACCCAGGCTTTCAACTTATTTTTAAGTAATGTGATAGACTTAGGGCCTCATTACACGGTAGGCGGTAAGGGTTTACAGGTACCGGTATTTTACCGGTACTGGTAAATCCTTACCGCCTTACTACGAGGTCCCTTTGCGGGTTGGGGAATTTAACGCCTGCTTTTTGCAGGCGTTAAAAACCAACCCGCAAAGGGACCAGTGGAGCTAATTACGGTACCGCAATTTGCGGTACCGTAATTAGCGACTTCCCCATTCCCATAGAGCCCTATGGGGCAAAAATGGGAATGGGGAAGGGCAATGGTGGAAGGGGGAATTACCGCCCCGCCAACCTTGGAATAGGGCGGTAATTCCCCTTTCCACCAAGGCGGTGCCGGTATTTTGCCGGCATGAACCATGGCGCTAATAGCGCCATGGTTTACCACCTACCGTGTAATGAGGCCCTTATTCTTTAAATGCCAACTTTCCTGCGTTTTCCAAATCTGTCTAACTTCCTTCCTCATAGCTCATTTCTTAACACTAATTTCATTGTCAAACTTTTCCTGTGAAGCTTTTCCTTCCAATATGTTCTTTTTCTTCCAAACGGACACACTCTGAGTAAGATCTTTTAGAAGTAATAATGTGGTGCCAAACTCACCAGGAGTACAAACAAAGTTTTTGCTACTCTCATTAAGGTGCTCCGACCAAGTGGACACTTGATTGTTTACTCTTAAATTATTATTTGTAATCTGCACCACTCTATTACCAAATTAATTTATAACTAAATTATTACATTTTGACTTCCTAGTTTCAGTTGCAGTAAACAGGTGTCCAACAGTGGCAACCAACATCGAGTGATCACTCTTCTTAATATTGACAGCATCAAATGATTTTATCTTGGACAGGTTCATATTTGCTACAGATATATAGTCTATAGTTGAAGTAGATACTATACCAAACCAAGTTGGTAGTATTTCTGCTTCTGAGAAACATGCATTGATCTGATAAAAAAACCCGATCCATCTGGCCATAATATGTGCTCATGTCCTTCCCATCCCACTCCTTTTATCCTCGACCATATTGGGTTTTTAATTAGATATAGCCAAATCTCCATCGGATGCAATTTCCTCCAGAGCAATCCTCTGACAAAAGGAGTTAAAGTCCCCTACGACAACCATAGGCTGATACATGTTACAATTCTCTGTCCACTCAGTTAGGATGTCCTCAACTTCGCCTAACACACTGTCTAAGTCAGCGTTTAAAGGATTAAAATATATATTCATTATTAACATCTCAATAATTTTATCCTTCCAACTTTCATTGATCTTAACCATAAGCAGTGAATCTGATTTTGAGGGTAGTTTAATGAATGAGCTATCTTGACTCACCTTAATTGCAGTCAATAACCCCCCATATGGCCTTCCCAATGAACCTTTTTTTGGCACACCGTTCAAATATTCTGTAACCGTCTAGAACAATGTGCTTACAAAGCTAGGTCTCTTATAAACAGATACAATCAAGCTTATCAAAACATTTGCATACCTCATTATCGAGGAAACTTCTACATCCTTGAGTGTTCCAAGATAATATCCTAAAATCACGATACTCCTCCACCTGCTTACACTGTTGGAGACTTTTTAAAGAAGGAGGACAGGAGGCCCCAAGTTGCCAGATCAAATGCCATCGTAACTTGTCTCCCTCCTCCCTCACTTTCTGTACACTTAATGTCTAAATTCTCCATTAATCCCTCCGTAATCTCTTTATTGGTACTTATATCATTTTTTAACTCCTCTCATAGGAGCCCCTTTATATCAGCTCCGCCTGGCTCTTCAACACCATATGTCTCGCACACGGACAATAAAAAGGAACCTCACACCTTCCTGGTACTTTTCGTTCAAATAGATGGACACATTTTATGTCATCTGAAGTAATGACTGATAAATCCGGCAGAATATTGTCAGGAGTGAGAGAATCTTATACCTATTCAGAGGGACTTATTTTTCATTGTGTATTATTGATTCCAAAATTAGAGATTACCCACTAGTCGACTTGTCAGTTTTCTGCTTTTGATTGAGATTGTCAACAACATCCTCCCTCCTTACTTCTTTCTGAACAGATGTTCTCTTACCAGAGTCGGTTCCGTTTATGAACTTCACAACGTTAAGACACTTTCTAGTCTTTACATCTTTTCTACATACATCATCCAACAATACCTTAGAGGAGTACTCGTCTTTGTCACACACGTAAACATGGTAGGTTTCCAGGTTAATCATATAATTGACATTTGTAGCAGTATCTACTTCATTGTAAACCTCCTTGTTACTCTCTTTGGCATGGTTGCAATCTTCAACTACTTCAATTACTCCATTATCTTTCCTTGCATGTTTTTGAGTACAACCACCTTCGTAATCCCAACTATTTAAACTGTTTTCTCATACACCTTTTCTTCCTCCCACTCTCACTTGATTGTATTCCATCTTGTACAACGTCTTGGTTAATTATCACTTTTATATCCAAAACTGGTTCACATGCTCCCTCACTTATTTTGTCATCCCGCATTCTTCAACATTCATTCAAATTGTCCCTCTGTGTGATCGACTCACTTATAACAATTATTTCCAGAGTTAAATGACAGTAAATTTGCACCGAATCACAGTCAAGAATTGAGGAGTTGAACATTCTTCAAAAGAACTTTCTTGATCCTCTATTCCTGACCTTAAAAATGATCATATTTTTAGTTTTCTTTTTCTTACCCCCTTCTTATGTCTTGCTACCAATCTTTAACTCCAAATCCCCTTTTTTGAGTGGGCTATGGCCAACCTCTACTTGTCCAGCCTTACGTTGGACTTTCAGATGTTCATCATTATCATACTCAATGGATGCATCCTTCGTACTCTGAGAAGTTTTCTTAGAACAGTTTCAAGAAATATTTGCCTGATCTATTCCCATACCTATATAGACATTCATTAGCAATAGGGTTTTTGACTCATTCAAAATCCTAGATTTTGATTAAACTTCGAGTACAACAGTGTCATAAAGTCTTTATGAAGGATTGTAGTACCAGGTTTAAGGTAATCAATGGGCTTCCCCCATATCCAAAATATTTTTATTCTCCCTGATCTGATTACAAGAAAGGTACATTCGTTCTTTCACCAACTTGTGAATATGGCAAACTTATTATTGAGTCAGGCATACCTCTTGCATACATTTCATTTCCTTCAAAAAAGCCCATACCTCTTGCATCCATTTCATTTCCTTCGAAAAAGTTTGTCCCATCTTCAACCTGAAATAGATTAATTCCCTCAAGTGACTGTGACATTGATATAAATGAATCGTCGCCTATTAGATTATGATCTCATGTTTGATTTACATTATCTTCAACTGATCCATCCCGAAACGTATCAAAAAGTCTTGGTGATGCATTCAACCTAAAAGACCCATTCTCCAGCCCACGAATTTCGTCTTCAGGACTCATAACCACATCAAAGGTTGTCATATTTACACATCTCTCAACTTCACACAATAATGGCCCCAAAGCCTCTGATGTCACAATTACCTCTTCCCTAACATCATTCATTGTTGAATCTGAAATTGACTGATTATTTGTCACCACTTGGCTATAGGTTTTCTTTCGTACCTGTGGGAAAAATGTGTTGTTTTACCCTGCCCTTGTCTTTCTGTACTCGCTTTCTCTCTTTGAATACTTAAGATTACTTCATTGTCGAACCGTATTCCTTCTTAGATAATATTTCTTGTTTCCCTGTGTTTTCACCATCCTGCTGACTGTATACTTAATAAGTTTAGAAGGTTTTTCAACTAAAACGCGGTTGAAGACTTTCTATTTCCTTCGTTAGTTAGTTATCAAGGATAAAACCATTCATGTCACTTCTTTCAAAAAATAGTTTCTTCCACTGTCTGTCCAATCTTTGCTGTCCTACTAAGGGCTCCTCTGTGCTGGCCAGCAGTGTATCAAGCTATTAGGCCTTCTATAAGGCCTAACACCCATCTCTGCAGTTGCAACTTTACGCGTGGAAAGGGCGTTCAGCTCCACCCAGAAACGTTTTGTGTGAACAGCACTAACAGCGTTCGAGCAAAGGTTTGTAAAAGAGGAATAGTATAAGTCTCATCAATTCAAATCCCCCAAAGCACGATGCTAAAAGAGAACGCGTCAACTGTAAGGTTAAAGATCTCAGTGGCACACAGCGTTGTTACTATTAAGACTATAACCGTGTTTGTCTCAATGCACAAAATCTGCTAATTCGTGTCGTTCTCAGCTATAGTTTAACATGTTCGTTGGCACCTACTGTTAAATAACTTAAAGCGTTACTTTCAGTAACTGCTCGAGCAAGCTGTAACATACATGCTTTACCTGTCATGGTGTTGCCGAAAATGCATGAATGGTATACTTCTAAGTGGCAGTACATGCTCTTGTGCACCGGGCACTCCAACCTCCAAACCCTCAAACACTAAAACACTACTGCACTGCGAAATAGGCTTCCTTCTCCTCTTTGGTTAAAGCAACAGTATCCAATTGCTTTCTAGCAAGTAGAGCTGTAATGAGAAGCGTCCTCGTTGCTCGCCACCAAAACACTTCTGCACCGCACTTTGCGAAAAATCCTTTTCACTGCTCAGGTAAATTGATGTGCTCTGTTTCTTCGCCATCTATGTGTTCTGTTCGTCCCATTTGTGAAGATGCCTTTTATTTTCTATTTGTATTGGAAGAGATGTGCTGTGTTCTTTACATTTGTGTGGATGTAATTTTTTTCCCTATTGCTATAGGAAAGATTTTATATGGGAGTACAGTTCCGTGTGTTGTGTTATTCCCATTTTTTAAGTTCCCTACCCAGTTCTGGGGACCAACAAGGTGGGGACGTGTGGGCCGGGTGCCGCCACCCTGAGCCATTGGATATTGGACCAGTGACTGTATATGGAGGAATCCAGAATCATCCCACCTTGGTCCCCCCACCACATGGAAGGGGCCAAATACATTGGCGCCCTTGAAGTCTGTCTTGAGATGCCAGACTTTCCCCACATTCCTCTGGCCTGCTAGGGCAATACAGTTGTAACCCCCTGCCTAAACCCTTCGGGACACATCTAAAATAACCCTAATACAGCACTGCACAATTAAGAGTGCGCAAAGCTCTTCCTGAATAGACTTTAATTCAAAACACTGAAAACAAAAGTGTTCCATTAAAGGGAAAGGCTTGCTCTGCTGTCGCCAAAGGTAGCAAACCTTTAGATAGTGTTACAACATCACTTGGCTCATCAAAAAACACTTCTCCAGGGATTTGCAGGACCCACAGTGAATTATACTACAATGTTGGAAGTTTGAGATGTTGTGAATGCTGACAATTCAGTGCAGGAAAGAGAGTTTCAGCAACCGTATTGTCCCACAAAGGATACACTTTATTGCTTGTTTATTACTTTTTTCCTGCACGCCAAGTGTGTTATAGGTTTGGCTCAGCCACTTCAGTGCAAAGGAACCACAGTTGCACACAGAGAGGCCAGCCAAACCCACCCTTTACCAAATTATCAGCCACAGGTGCAAACCCTCTGCAGACCTGCACAGTGGTAGGAGAAAACACAGTATAAAAAGCTCCAATTAGGTAATGTGAGATGTAAGAACAGGGGACTTGTGCTTGGAGACAGCAGGAAAGTGGAGAGTAGTAGAAGAAGCAGAGGCAACAGAGACTGCGGAGAGTGGAGAGGTGGCATGGGCGGAGGGCAGGAAGAGGTGCCGAGAGCCAAGAGGTTCAAGTAGTTAACATCAGGGTATGAGAGTGAATAGAAAGTGGTGGTCGAAGCTGAAAAAAGAGGTGAAGAAGGAGGTGATAAAATCAGGGGGTGAGAGTGAACAGAAGTTGGTGGGAGTTGAGAAGGTGAAGGAAGTGGTAAACGTGGAGGAGAATTGACAGGAGGAGGTGGTCACCAGGGCGGAGGTAATAGCAACAGGGGTAGCCAGGCAGACAGAAGAGGTGGTGAGAAGGAAAGGAGTAGAAGAGGCAGTGACATCAGACTGTGGCAGAAGGACAGGTTAACATTAGCCCGGGTGCAGGAGGGGGACGGCAGACCCTAGAGAGGAGAAGGCTGTGACCCCAGAGAGTGGAAGTGACACCGAGTAAGTAATCTCCAGGGAGAGACAGACAGTGGACAACATGAGGAGGATGTGGTACTAAAGATGTTACAGAGGAGAGAGGAATAACATCAGGAGACAAGCAAGTGGCATTAAGCAATGAGGACAACCTCAAGCTAGTAAGAGCAGGTAGGTACTGATGGGCCCAGCTGGGCCTAGGCACCACCACATGGTGCAAGGAGGTATGAGTTAGGGCAAGGGAGTTTGCAAGCATAGTGAGTGGGTGAAACCAAGACCACAGGAAAGCCCAGGCAGACTCCAGCGGCACCTCTTTTGCTCTCCCTGCTAGCTAAATCCACGAAGCAAGCTGCTCAGCAGAATATACAACAAAGTGAGTTGTGGGGTACATGACGCTATAAATCACACTTCTGGATAAGATTGAGAAGAAGGTTTTGGGTTCACACAAAAGCTCGGAACGGCAAGGAGGGGTGAAGTAACCTGCCTTGAACTCTTTGAACAGGGATTTGCTTCTTAGGCTGAGAGGGCTTAGAGATCCACAAAACATTTTCGGTCTTTGGCCCTACACTCTGAAATTCCCTTCCCTGGCAAATACGCAACATGTCAGATCTTAGTTCCTTTCAAAAATCTCATAAAACATTTTGTTTAAATTGTTCTTTATCTTTCTATTCAGTGTAGCATCTAGAGCTTTATTGTACTATACCTTGGAGATTAAGTGATTGTGTTTTCATCTGCCCAGATGCAGTTTAGACTGCCAAGTCACTCAGCGCCTTACAAATTCTTCAAAATTCATATTCCAGAACAAACGTTGGACAAGAAAAGTTCCTCAGGAGGAGAGAACTCAATTAAGGAGCAAGCCATCCTAACATTTATTTTGTTTGAGTAAGATCTCATTTTCTACTGTGAGATGCCCAATCCTGCAACAAACCTTTAATAACAGAGAGAAATGAGATCTGGTTTTGGCATCCCTCCTGAGGCAGCTGGAATGCTGTGGCAGGGCTCATGACAATAAAATGCTGTTTTCTTCAGCACCTCTGCTGCCCCTAGCAGTGCTGATATCGTCTTGGAGAAAACATTGGCACTGGATGATGGCATTGAGTGTGGGAGAGGCCAGAACAACCTGCCCAGGACATTGGTGGTGGACTGACTGGTGGTGCAAAAAGTGCGCATTAAGCCAGTGGAGGGCGCCATTATATGCAAAAGAAGGGTAAGAACCTGCCTACGATCCCATTGATGCCACCGAGGTTCTGGAAGTGAGGGAATGCCCTTTGAACAAAGGACAAAGGGGGTCATTCCGAGGTTGGAGGTAAGTAACGGTCCTTAACGGCATGGCGTAAATAGCGTGTCCGTGCAGTCATTAGTTCTCTAATAGAGGACTATTACGACTTTGCAGGCACGAGCTTTGCACCATGCCGCTAAGGGCATTACCATCATGCCGTTAAAGGCATGAAAAATGCCCTTAGCGGCATCATGCATAGCGCAGATAGCACTACCGGCATGAACCAATGCGGCATTAGCGGTGACCGCTATGAGCGGTCACCGCTAATAACGGTCACTGTAAATAAGCAGAACCGGAAGTAGCGTCATCGCTCAGAAACGGGAAGGAGCACGGCGGCCATCTTTAAAAACACAATCCATTGCCATCCTCACCACACATGACCCGTGGGACGCTGCTGTTTGTCAGAAAACCTTCTCCAAACACACCACTATGCCCAAGGCCCTTAAGAAGGGAGCTGCCCGCCGGCGCAAGGAGAGATTCAACGATGATGAGCTGGAGATGCTAGCCAGGACACTGCAAGAGCATGCTGAGATTGTCTTTGCCAACAGCATGAAGAGGGAGGCCATATTGGAAAAAAAGGAGATCTGGGCACTTGTGACACAGAAAGTTAGTGCTGTTGGAAACACCCCACGCACCACCATAGACTGCAGTAAGCGCTGGGACGACTTGCGACTCAGAGTAAGAAATATACTCTCAGTCAACAGGAGCCAGGCAATGGCAACAGGAGGAGGTCCCAGCTTACCCATCAAGCTGACTCCATGGGAGGACATCTGCGGCAGCATGATCGGAATGGAGGGGATAGAAAGTGTTGGTGAGATGGAGTGAGGCGCCACACCATCAGCCGATGAAGGTGAGTGTCCTAAGAAAAAACTGTAATGCCGAGTCTGATGAAAGTCAACCAATATGTCAGTCCAAAGAGTCAAGCCATGGTCCAACACACACACACTCCCAGCAAAGTAGGCGGACGCATCACAGACACATGCAGATACCTGCAGCAAGGCAATGCCGTACCTGACAGATACCACACAAAGATGTAAATGCCATAAGTCACACAACATGTAGGCCCCAACAAATATGCATGTCAGATAGCATAGCTTTTGGCCAACATGAGTGACCCCGACGTATGCCTGCATAACCCACCCATGTATCAAACAACGTGCTCATCCAAACTCAAATGCCTATTACCCTCAATTGTGTGGATGATCAATTGTCCAAATGTATGTATGATGCCTATCAAAACATCACTCATGCCGCCCCTCTCTTTGACCCCCACAGGCTCTGACCATGACAGCGATGGGCAGGACGCAACCCCCGCAAAGACCACACCCCGGAAGAGGTCCCGGGATGACGCCAACTGCCCTTCGACCTCGAAGGGACAACCCAGGGCCACCGTACACCACCAGGCAAGACCCCCCATGTTGCCAGTACACCGGTGCCACCAAGAGCCGTAGAGGCGGAAACACCAACAGCCATTGGCCAGCCTGAGGAATCAGGCGAGGCACCACACTCTGCGGAGTCAAGCTTGGCTGGGAAGGTGGCAGCCACAGCCCCCCAGGCTTTGGAGGACCCACAGGATGAGGTATCGGTGCCCGTTGAGGACGATGCATTAGCAGTGCTCCGCACGCCCAGTCCACCGGCATCCCCCAAAATATCATCCCTTGAAACTGACCACGCCACCACCCCGGAGCAGTCTGGGCAGGAGCAAATGGAAGGGCACTTCAGTCCCATATTGCCAAGTATTGAGGCTGAGCAGGCTGAGCAGGACAGCTAGGAACGATCAACCTCCACAGGTGCACCCACAGGGCCGCAGCGGTCAGAACAGCTGACTGTCCTAGTGCGAAAGTTCATTGAGGACAACACACTGGCTAGGCAGGAGTGGCGGGAGAACATTGCCTCTCTAGGCAAGTCCATCTCGGAGAACACCGCCTCCATGTCCAAAATATTTGCCGAAAGCACTAGCCGCCTCTGCGAGGAGGTCTCCGCCCTCCGCCAGGTACTAGCCCGCATAGCTGGTGCCATGGAGGCAGGGTGTCCGGCTTCCCAATTCGAACAGGCGGCCACAGCGTCATCCTCTAGCTCGACCCAGACGAGCCTGCTCCGCATGTCAGCATGCACCCTGCGCCAGCAAGACATGCCGCCACCTGGTCCAGGGAGTGCAAATTGACAGTCTGGGCAGCCTCATGTAGGCAATGTAGACTTGATGGGACCTGTGTGGGGGAGTTGTGGGGGGAGTGGGCGGGGGGTGAGGGTGTGTGGCAGAGTTGTGGGGGGAGAGGGATGGGGTGAGGGTGGTGGAGGGTTTTTGCACCGTTATCATTTAATCCACCTGTTGTGTCAAAAGCAAGACCTGAGTGGACATACATCATTGCGCATGTGTCATTTATTCATATAGGGTGAATAGTGTGCATGTACTCACACACCCAGTGGCCTCTGTCACAATATCATGTCACCCTCTGCAGCCATGTCTGTCAATAATATTGTGCAATCACTGACTGACGCACAGCACGTCCATCCTGTGCATCGGCACCATTGCAGCCACTTCTTCTTCATCCCCTTCATCATCAACAGGTGGTAGCAGTTCAATGTCAGGGGTCAGGGGCACGTTGCGTCGGATAAACATGTTGGGCAGCATAACACATGCCATGATGGTCTTGGCCACCTTCTCATGCCTGTAGAGAAGAGCACCACCTGACGGCCTAAGGCAGCAAAACCATACCTTCAACAGGCCAAAGGTCTGGTCAATGACCACACGGGTAAGGGTGTGAGATCGATTGTAGTCCTCCTCATGTCTGTTCTGTGTGTTTCGGACAGGGGTGATGAGCCACGGCATCAAGGGATAGCCACTGTCACCTGCATGGGAGGCATTAAAAGCTATATGTCAGTCGGTTGATGATGGACAGCTGTACTAGTCACACATGTTGGCAGATTATCGTTGGTCACATGCACATGTCCCTGGTTGTATGGATGCCATTTTTAGGCCCTCAATGTGTCCTGTGCCATGCATGGAATAATGGTGTGGGTTGCATCTTCAAGATGATACACAGTGTGCTCTGCTGTTTTGTAGCTCATGCATTGTGTATACATACAGCTGTGTTTGTGTAAATTTAGTCATGTGTTCTGTAGGATTTTCTGATGGGGAGTGTTGGCAGTAGGCTCTGCAATGTTAGGCATTCTGCGCTGATTTTACCCATGGTGACATGCAGCATTCCTGTGGTTGATCCGGGATATCGGGCACAACAATGTGTGATGATCTTGCTTGCGTCGCCTTCCATCTGCACCTGTTTGTAGTGGTATAGTTTGCGATAAACCACCTCCATGGCATTGAGGCCACCTTTTGTTTCAAGAATCTCCTGGGGAGTCCGTGGTAGGGATATGTATTACGTTGTGTGCTTGAGGAGGGCATCCAGCACTTGATTCAGGATGCAAGTGAATGGGGGTGGTGATATGCCATGCATGTACCACACTGTGTGCTGGTAGGTGGCTGTGGAAAGGAAGTGGAGCATCAACACTACCTTCAGTAGAGGGGGGATGGCGTGCGTATTTCAATGAGGCTGACAATCGTGTAACATGTCCACAATGGTGTTGATGGTGTCCCGGTCCAGACAGTACAGGGTGTGGTTGTGCTGCGGGGTTGGGTTGGAGGGCCTGGTTCTGATATTTGGGATTGGGGGCTGCATGTGTGGTTAGGCTGGCTGCACTAGTGGGGCATGCTGGGCCGGTCTCACCCTCCTTCTCCTGCTGTGTCTCCTGTGTGGTGCCTGATGTTGGTGTTGGCGTTGTTGCTGGTGTTGCAATGCATGCATGTCCTCCAGCTGAAGTGTTGATGCTACTATTGGATTGTTCTTGGTGTGGAAAGGGGTGTGGTGTGTGGGTGTGCTCCTTTTGGTCAGGCCCAGACTCCATTGCCTCTATCTGTGTTGATGATGTGCACATGTGGCAGTTGGGAACACTGCACATGGCATTTTACGGTTGGTCAGAGATGCCGGTATTTGCGGCATGCCGTAAACCACTTTTAACGCCTTCATGATGCCGGTATTTGCATGTCCGCTTCACTTGTGATCTCCTCCAGTTTACGGCATGCCGCTATTTCCGGTATGATGGCCCGCGTGCCCGCGCCCATGCCGCTATTAGAGCCACCGTTATTTACGATGCCGCTAATAGCGTTTTGGCTGGTTGGCATAGCCCGTAGCGGTAAGCGATGCCGATAATCCTTTACCAGGATCGTTTATCCCTTACCTCCAACCTCAGAATGACCCCCAAAGACTTTCTGGTGCCTGAAAAAGCAAAACAACAGGTTGGCAAACCTTGCCCCTACACTCGCGGACGCAGAGGATTTTCACAGACTTATGCAGTCATAAGTGTAATTAGTGTGCCATAAATAACAAGATGTGCCTGTTTACAGAGGCTTCACAAAAGGAGCATGGGGAGCTGGCAGCATGGTTCAAGCATCAAGGTGAAGAATAGGAGCCACTGGAGGGAGTGGTTTTATTTTGGTATACACAGTCATTGAGAAATAACAATAGGAGGAAGAGACCATGACTCATACCCCAGCCTTCAATAAATTCCATCAAAGCGCCTTCAAATGCCACTACCAGCACTCCTCAGACTATCCTCTCCTCCACAGCTTCAACAATCATCCCAGGGCCCCATCCTCTCAACATACTGCCCACTCGACATGACTGTTGATGCCCCATGAGCAATGGCAGTGGTTCAGATTAATTCAAAATGGTCCACTCGTCACTTTTTTGGTTTTAGTTTGTCTCCCAATGTGAGAGAAGGTATGCCCAGACGTGGGTCCCTTGCTTGCTGCGCCATAGAGAACCAAACTGCACCTCACTGAGGAGGTCCAACGAGGCAGAAACATGTCTGGGGTTGCTTGTGTTTCAGTGCAGAGGGGACCTGGCCTAGCAGTTTGGGCAGGGCTGCTCCCATTGGTGGCAGTGCCTGACTGATTTACATATGGCTGGACCCTTTTTGCAAAGGTGGAGATGGGCTAAAAAACGGTTCTGTGGGAGGTTGCCTAGAGCAATGCCATTGGTTCAGATTAATTCAGAAACTTCCACCCATCACTTTTTTCACTTTTTTGGTTTTAGTTTGTCTTCCTATGTGTGAGAGGGTATGCCCAGACGTGGGTTCCTTGCTTGCTGCACCATAGGGAACACAGCTGCAGCTCACTGAAGAGGCCCAACACGGCTGAAACATGCCTGGGGTTGCTTGTGTTTCAGTGCAGAGGGGACCTGACCTAGCACTACAGGCAAGGCTGCTCCCATTGGTGGCAGTACCTGACTGATTTGCATATTGTTGGACCCCTTTTGCAGTGGCACAGACGGGCTAAAAAACAGTGGTGTGGAAGGTTGCCCAGAGCAATGCCAATTAATCAAATTAATTCAAACCCTTCGACCAATCACATTTTTGGTTTTAGATCCTCCATGACAGCCATCCCCTTGACAGAATCACCCATGACATCTTCCCTCAAACCACTGCTCCCAAGTGTACTGGACATCAGCATCACAGTAACCCTGATGCCTCTGAGGGACCAAGTGATATGCACTGTCATTAAGGAAGAACAATAGGAGGAAGAGCCTATGACCATGTCTTGTACCCCATCCTTCGATAACATATAATCTTCAAATTCCACTGCCATCACTCCTTGAACTATCCTCTTTTCCACAACCTTAGAAGTCATCCCTTACTGTTAATCCTACATGAAAACTATCCTCTTGACAATTTTGCCCATGCCAACTTCTCCCAAGCCATCAGTCCTCTGTATACTGGACACTGCTTCCACAGTAACCCCAATCCCTCAAACACCCTCCTGCCCTGTTTGCCCGTTGTGGTAGTACAGATCCCTTACCAATGCCTCATGATTTTAAGCTATAATAGAAGAGGTACCCCATTGCCTGATTGCCCATTGCAAGCCCTTACTATGGAGGATGAGGAACAAGTTACTTACCTGTAACTGTTGTTCTCCAGCATGGTTCTGGCATGGATTCACATGCTCATGGATATTCCCCGTCGTCAGGCCGGGAATCCTCGGTATAGAAAAAAATCAGTATCAGTTTTGTTTCTGATCTGTCTTTCTTAGTAGTAACCAATCACTGGTCTCTGGGTCATACTGCCCCCAGCCAATGACTGCCCTCTCCCTAAGCCCCGCCTCTGGCAGCCATCCTCAGATTTGTTAGCACGTAAAGTGGCAGTATGACCAAGTGAAGAGCCGCAGAGGGGTAGGCGGGAGGGTTCGCATGTGAATCCATGCCAGACCCATGCTGGAGAACAACAGTTACAGGTAAGTAACTTGTTCCTTCTCCAGCATGGGGTCTGGCATGGATTCACATGCTCATGAATAAGAGAATACATAGCAGTACACACATGCACAACCACGGGAGGTGGCAACAGGCTCAACATTAAGCAATACAACAACTCAACATTAACCATCTCTTACCTCCTCACCAGGCTCACCTTGAGCGAACAGGTTGCGCAGCACTGCTTGGCCGACCCTGGACTCCTACCTGGAGTCCCGATCGACGCAGTAGAATCTTGTGAAGGTGTGCGTCGACATCCACGTCGCAGCCCTGCAGATGTCCAGCAGGGGCACACCAGACAGGAACGTCGTGGTAGCAGCGATCGCTCTGGTCGAATGGGCTCTCGGACGGCCGGGCAGCGGTCGGTTTTCCAACCTGTAACAGTGCATGATGCAGCCGGAGAGCCATCTGGAAATGGAAGTCTTCGAGAGAGCCTTCCCTTGATTCACAGTCCCAAAGTTCACAAACAGCTGTGATGTCTTCCGAAAACTCTTCGTGCGGTCCACGTAGAACTTCAGCGCTCTAGCTACATCCAGCGAGTGCAGAGTCCTTTCAGCCGGCGACAAAGGAGATGGGAAGAAAACTGGCAATACCAAGGGTTCGTTGAGGTGGAAGTCCGACGGCACCTTGGGCATGAAGGAGGGGTGCGTCCTCAGTACCACCCTTGTGTTGTGAAACGTCAAGTATGGCGGCTTGCAAGATAGGGCCTGGATCTCTCCCACTCGTCGTGCGGAGGTGATGGCCACGAGAACGCTGTCTTCCACGACAGAAACTTCAACGGTGCCGAATGCATAGGCTCAAATGGGGCCCCCATGAGCCTGGTTAGCACCACATTGAGCTCCCATGCCAGGGTAGGTGCCTTCACCGGCGGGAATTATCGGAACAATCCTTTCATAAATTCCTTCACCAGTCGATGAGACCACAAGGACGCCCGTCCCGTAGTTCTGGTGTATCATGAGATGGCGGCCAGATGTATCTTGATGGAAGCGTGAGCTAGTCCAGCCTTGGCCAATGACAGTAGGTACGGCAATACTTGAGGGGCCGTAATCCGCAGAGGGTTAATCTTCTGTGCACGGCACCAGACAGAGAACCTCTTCTATTTATGTCCGTAGCACTTGAGAGTTGAGGACGCCCTGGCCTTTGCAAGAACCTCTCTGCAGTCGGCCGGGATGTCGTACCCTCCAAACTCTAGTGCTGCAGGAGCCAGGCTTGCAAGTTCGGCGACTCCGGGTTGTGGTGAAGAATGGCGCCTCCTTCTCTGGAGAGAAGATCATCGTCCGTCGGCAGCTTGACTGGTGTGGACGTTGACAAGTCCAGAAGGTCCGGGAACCAGATCTGTCTCAGCCACGCCGGTGCGACGAGGATCATTCTGCACCGGGACCTCTTGAGCTAGTTGATGAGCCGGAGCAGCAACGGCAGAAATAGGCCGTCCCAGGGGAACAAGAAAGCATCGCCCATGCTCCTCGGCTGGGGGAACCTGCTGGTGAACCTCTGGCACTTGGAATTCGTCGCCGTCGCGAAGAGATTGTTTTGGGGTTCACCCCATCGTCAGAAGAGTCGATCCACTTGATCCTGGCGTAGTTCCCACTTGTGGCACGAGCGCAGCTCTCTGCTGAGTGAGTCGGCAATCGTGTTTTTTATTCCTGCCAGATGAAGAGGCACCAGAAACATCCCTTGGGCGACGGCCCAATGCCACTGATCCTGGGCTTCCTTGGATAGGGCAGGGGATCTGGTTCCACCCTGCTTCAGGATGTAGAACATCGTGGTGGTGTTGTCGGTGAAGATCCTCACCACCTTGCCCTTGAGGGACGGAAGAAAAGACCTGAGGGCCCAGAACACTGCGCGGAGCTCCAAGATGTTGATGTGGAGTGACTTCTCTTCCGGGAGCCAAAGGCCTCTCGCGTGAAGATGTCCGGAGTGCGCTCCCCAACCTTCCAGGGAGGCATCCGTAGTCACCGTCACCTGGTGAGCTGGGGTCTGAAAGTCCGTACCCGCCGACAGATGAGAGCGGGTACCCCACCACCGGATCGCCTGACGGAACGTCTCGTTGAGAGGGATCCTGTCCTCGAAGCTGCCCGTCGACTGGACCCAGCGGGCGTCGAGGAACTCTTGCAAGGGGCGCATCCAAAGCCTGCAAAGGCGCACCAGATAAATGCAGGAGGACATCATCCCGAGGAGGGACTTGATAGATCTCACCCTGGCCACGTCCGTGGCCAGCAGACGCTGCACCTTGCCCAGAATGGTCCTGGTCCTTTCCTTCGACGGTGAGGCCAGCTGCGCCACTGTGTCGAGCTTGGCTCCCAGAAACAGGGCGACTTGTGACGGAACCAGGTGGGATTTTGGAAAGTTGATGGAGAATCCCAGGTCCGTGAGCAGCTGGACGGTCTTCGCAGTGTGCTCCACGGCGAGCTCCCTTGTCCTTACCCGGATGAGCCAGTCGTCCAGGTAGGGGTAGACGTGGATCCCCTGTAGGCGCAGCTGCGCCGCCACCGGTGCGAGGCACTTGGTGAACACCCTGGGTGCCGACTTCAATCCGAACGAGAGGGCCTTGAACTGGTAGTGCTGCCCTTGGACCACGAACCTGAGGAACTTTCGGTGTCTTTTTAGAATGGGGATGTGGAAGTACGCATCCTCCAAGTCCAACGACAACAGGAAATCGCCCTCCTCCAGCTGTCCCAGCACGTGCTGGAGGGTGACCATCCGGAACTTCGGTGCCTTGATGTACTTGTTCAGTCGTCGCAGGTCCAGGATGGGGCGCCATCCTCCTGTCTTCTTTTTTACGACGAAGTACTTTGAGTAAACTCCGGAGCCCCGAAGCCTCTTTGGGACGAGCTCGATGGCACCCTTCCTGAGCATCGCTCTTCATTCCAACAGTAGTTGAGGGACGTGATGTTCCTTCCTGGCCACGGGTGGAACGCGAGGGCACTTCTTCTGAAACTCGAGGGCTTGCCCTTGGGCCAGGGTGTCCAGCACCCAACGGTCGGTGGAGATGGACTCGCACACGCCGACGAACCTCGCCAGCCGGCCTCCCACCGGGGTGCTTCGGTGGGGGCCCGACCCCACGGTCGGTTCAATCTTGTTTGGAGGCCGCCTTGCATCCTTGTCCTCCCTGTTGACGACGACGGGCACCACCTGACTTGCTGCGTCCCCTGTAGGCTTTCTGGGACGAAGATCTTGCCGCTTGGCGGTACGTGGAGATGCCACTGCCGGATCCCTTGGAGGCACCTTGTCTGTCTCCGGAGCTCTGAAAGGACGGCTGTCGTTGTTGGAGCACTCCCAGTGCCCGGGCAGTCTCTGTGTCTGTCTTGATGGCCTGAAGGGACTCATCAATCGCCTTCCCAAACAGGTTGTTCCTGTCGAAGGGCATGTCCAAAACCTTGGTTTGTACGTCCTGGCGGAAATCCGTCGCCTTGAGCCATCCTCGTCGTCTCAGGCAAACGCCGTCGCCCAACTGACGGAAACCGGTGTCGGCGATGTCCGTTGCCACCGTGATGGCATGGTCCGAAGCAATCTCACCCTCCTGTAGGATTTCAAGGGCCTCAGCCCTTTTGGCGTCCGGAAGGAAGTCCAACAGAGGGGCGATTTTGAACCACAACTCCCTGTCGTAGCGGGCTACGATAGCCAGGGCGTTGGCCGCCTTGTTAGTCGTCGCTGCGGATGAGATGTCCCGTCGTCCCATCGTGTCCAGCTTCCTGCCCTCGTCGTCCGGCGGGGAAGTTGATGTCGAGGCCGATGCCCCCCCAGCTTTCTTCTTTGCGGCCGCCGAGACGACCGAATCCGGGGTAGGTTGTGCCCGAAGGCACAAGGGGGCAGCGGCGGGGACCCGGTACTTCTTCTCGTACCGGTCCCACTTCACCAGCGCCGTGGCAGGGTTCTTGAGGAGGGCAAGCCCCTCATCCCAGATGTCATCAAGAAGTGGTACGGCGAGGACCGTCTTCCTTTTGGCCTTGCGCCGTTGGTAAAGGAACCCTTCCTTCTTCTTCTCTTCTGGGCAGAGCTGGAAGAGCTCGGATGCCCTGGAAATCATGGCATGAAAGTATCCAATCTCGTCGGGTGGGGACGCCCGAGCAGGGGGGCGACGGGGGACACGTCCCGTCGTTGCCTCCGTCGTCATCTGTACCTGTCGTAGCCGTGTCCGTGCCTGTATCATCCCCGTGGGTAGTAGACCGGGGGGAGGGCAGAGCAGGCCGCAGAGGTGGGAGAGGTGGCGTAGGATGCGTCCTCCTCCTCTTATGCGGTGGACTTTCTGAAGGCCCCGGCTCTGGTTCCCCATCGGGTCTGGCTCAGGTACCTCCGTCGGGGGGAGGGGCAACCTTGTCCTTATCTCCGAGCATAAGGACTGAATCGCTGACAAAATGGCCGCCGAAGTGTCCTGCGGCGCCGGAAACGACGGCGCGAGGGCTCTTGAGGAACCTCGTCAGCGACACCGTTGCTCTCGTTGTCGCCCTCGTCGGGACCCCTCCCGATGGGCTGGGCCTCTTCCACGACTTCGATGAGCTCTTCTTCAGAGGTCATGTCTGTATCCACGATGGCCACCTGCCCTTCCCCCAACTTTTCCAATGAGGACTTTGTGGGGGTCTTCTCAATGGGCCTGAAAGACGACTCCCTCCGTGGTCATAGGGAGACTCTGGGTCCTGAGGTCGCCTCCACTGGCGTAGCCTCCACAGGCTGAGCCAGGGCCGTTGGGACATCCTCAATCGAGGTTTTAGCAAGGTGAATTAAGGCCATCGTCACCTTCTGTACGCCTGGGGCCTTCACCTTGGGGGGAGGGTCCGAGTCTCGCTCCCCCTCTGCCAAAATCTTTGAGATCGACCGGGGCCTCTCCAGAAGCTTCGCCGGGTTCTCGGACTTCCTCTTACCCGAGCCAGAGCGTTGGCTCGTGGTTGATTGCGCCGGAGAGGATGCACCCTGCATGGCAGCCAATGAGCCCGACCGTTCGGCGCTCCCGGTGCCCGCGGACTCGCGGTGCTTGGCCTTTTGTTGGGCCCTCGTCGCCGGGGCGCCCTCACAGGACTTAGAAGACCGCTCAGACTTCTTTTTCTTCTTCTCGCCTGACGGGCTCTTCCCTTCCAGCCAGTTGGCGAGACGGAGGTGGCGATCCTTCATGGTCCGCTCCGACATGTTCCCACAAAACACACAGTCCTTCTCTGTGTGCGTCTTGTCCTCATGGAGACAGTAGAGGCATAACGAATGCTCGTCCTCCTTGAAAACATTCTGAAGCTGGCATCCAGGGCAGGTCCTGAACAGCTTCCCGGGCGTCAAGCTTCCTTTCTCCTGGGCCATGTCCAGGGTAGGCCTCGGAACTTCTGGAATCCTCCAAAAGCGTAACTCGACGAAATCTTCACCCTTGAGGGGCGTAGAAAACTCCGAAACGGACCCCCATTGATCGGATGTAGAAACGGTGGAGCTTGAGGCTCTATTTAACTGAAAAATGAGAAAAAATCTCCTGAAAAAGCGCGAAAACGCAGCAAAAGCTCGAGAGCTACAGCACGAGGACTCCCAACACTTGAACGTGTGGTAAAAATCTGAGGATGGCTGCCAGAGGCAGGGCTTAGGGAGAGGGCAATCATTGGCTGGAGCAGTATGACCCAGAGACCAGTGATTGGTTACTACTAAAACAGATCAAAAACAAAACTGATACTGATTTTTTTCTATACCGAGGATTCCCGGCCTGACGACGGGGAATATTCATGAGCATGTGAATCCATGCCAGACCCCATGCTGGAGTTATAAGTAAAAATAGGTTGGTCAGGCATTTCGTAATTTGATCATCCAACTCCTTATGCCTGTCAGTGCCTAGATTTACCTTAAAAAGAACAGGAGGCTCTAGCTTCACAGTGCTTGCCTCCCAACTTCGGAATACCTTACCACTCAACATTAAAACCATTGAGTCCTTTCAGATCTTAAGGAAACATGTTATTGGATGGTTACTGAATAAAGAGTAGCATTTACCTCCTCTTTTAAATATTTGTGAACTTTGCTGATTGTTTAACTGTGCTTGTAAATTGTGTAAATTTTTGTACAATTAAAATGTATATTTCATTCTATGTAACTGCTTCCTTAAGCACCCTTCTACCTCTGGGTCTGGAGCGCCATATAAATAAATAAAACAAACAAACAAAATCAGGCAAACTTTCAGCCAACTCTAAAATGGTTTCTAGATACAAAATGGTTGACTTTTGCTAGTCATGATGACATCAGTGGATAGCTTTTTTCATGGAAGTTCATGCAGAGTCAACCGGTGTAGAATGAGTCAGATGAGACTGGTTCTGAGTGGCAGGTAGGGCAACTAATCACAGGCAGGAAAAGGGGTTATACATTGATCATTGCATTTCCTCACTTTTTAAGATTGTATATAAGGGGGTGAGAGCAGAAGGAAGTTGGGAGTTGCAGATTTGTCTTCAGTATGCTGTACGCTGTGTCCTGCTCTGCTGAAAAAAATAAACAGATGCCTTTTGAAATCCAGTCTGAGTGTCCTGATGTGCGCCAGTCTCCTTTTCCTGATCTTGGGGTGCCAAGAACCAGAGAGGGTCTCGGGACCCTCTATTCACCATGATGGCAATGGCCCTTTAAGCCACCTCCAAGAGGCGCCCCTACTCAAGAAAGGACAACAATCCATCAGTTTCCGGGAGACATGCATCCCTACCCACCTTTTGTAGGAATTACTATTTCAGTGACACTGACCCTTTACAGAATGTGTGACTCAGAATAGACTTTGGTCAATACGGGTTACATTAGATTACATTACATTACATTTGTAATGCACACTTTTGGCCCTCAGGCATAAAGGCGCAGACAAGACAAAGACAGGTAATATACAACAATGGGACAAAAAGGCACATCTTCCAACCAGAGACAGGAGGGAAAGGGGCATATGGGGACAACCAGAGAATGTACAGCTGGGTCAACCCTAGATATCAGATTGCAAGTGATATTAAAACATTGAAGTAATGGTAGAGAGAGAGGTTATAACGAGGAGTCTCTTTTATGAGGAAATTAAGCGAAGAGATGGGTATTAAGTTCTTTCTTAAAGATTTTCAAAGAGTTCAAATTCCTTAGTCTGACTGGAAGTTTATTCCACAGAAAAGGGGCCCTGACGTTGAAAGCCCCATTTTCTGCCTTTGCAGTCCTGCTTCTAGGCTGCACTATCAGGTTATGTGTTCCGGATCTGAGGGATCGCTGGTTGCATTTCTCTTTTATGTGACTTTGTAGGTATATGGGCATAACTTGTAGCGTACACTTAAAAGTGATTACCAGCGCTCTGAAGGCAATCCGAGCTTCTATCGGAAGCCAGTGAAGAGATCTCCTAGCCTCTGGTATGTGACTATACTTGGGAAGTCTGAGAACTACTCTGACCGCCCAGTTCTGAGCGATCTGCAATCTGTGTAATTCAAGTTGACTAATGCCTGGCAGAAGACTGCAGCAATAGTCCAACTTTGCCCCAATTATTGCCCTTGCAATAGTCTTGCCGCATTCCTGAGATATCATAGGCCTCAGGTGAGAGAGTACATAATACGCTACTCCCGCCACTACCGTAGAAACATGAGCCTTCATACTCAAAGTCGAGTCAAAGGTTACCCCTAAGATTTTTGTTTTCGGTAAGGGAGAGATGACATCATCCCCTAGTTTGAAGGAGCTATATGCTTGATCAAGATTTTTTAGAGCCTTTGAACTACCAACAATCAAAAGCTCTGTCTTGCTACGGTTCAGAGCAAGGAAGTTTTCCAACTTCCGCCTTTCAATTAAAGTGAAAATTCTATTTACCTCGAGCTCGTCCTCTTGTGATGTCCTGTTAATGAGATGACACACTGAGTGTCATCTGCGTAATTTGAAAATAAGACCCTCTCCACCTCAAGCATGAAGAAAAACGGCACCATAAATAGAATATATGGGCATGGTGACATGCTCGCCCCTTGGGGAACTCCGTATAGCACCGATATAGGAGTGGCTTCCGCAGAGGCTGAGCAGACTCTGCTGCTTCTATGCTCCAGGAAGGACTGAACCCACTGAGCTGCTGAGTCAGAGAGATTAGCCACTTCTTGTAATCTAGGAATGAGAATGGAGTGTTCAATCAGATCAAAAGCTGCCGATTGGTCTAAGGAGATTATTAACGACAAGCCCCTTCTATACATATCTCCCAAGAGTTTAGTTTTAAGCTCCAAAAGAGCTGTTTCTGTCCCAAATCTTTTTCGGAAACCTGACTGCTTAGGGTGGAGGATGGGGTATTTATCCAGATGTTCTGCCACCTGGCCGTATGCCACCCTATCTAAAATTTTCAATAGAAAAGGAGTATTGGATATGGGTCAAAAATTAAGCGGGTTGTCCATTGGCAGGCCCGGTTTTTTAAGAATGGGAGTGACCATAGTAGATTTAATCTCGTCTGGGACACTATTTTCCTTTAAGGAAGTATTTATGAATGTACATAGTGCATCTAGGAGCCGCGGGGGACATGCCTTTATGATCACCGAGGAGCAGGCATCTCCTCTGCATTGAGAGGGTTTCATGTGTTCGATGATTTTATGTAGTTCACTCACCGTAATGGGATGGAAATCAAATTGAGGGACTGATGGGTCATGACTGAAACCCATGTTAGAAGCCTTGCATGCTGGAATGGTAGATTTTTTTTTCTCTAACATTGTCAGTCGGATATTGTGTAGCTTATTAGTTAATCCGTCTTGTATTAATTGGCACCAGTTAGCGTCATCTTTCGCTAAGTTGTCTAGAGGAGCTTGGGTACTTTCTTGTTCTTTTAGGATCCTGAAAATTTCCCTTGTGTTGCATTTAACTGTATTGATCCGGTTGTTGTGAAATTCTCTTTTTGCTTCAAGGATCGATTTTGTATACTCATATACTAGGTTCTTGTACCTTACTAGACAAACAGGGGTACATTCCTTTTTCCATGCAAAGAATGCTTTACTGACTTCGGATTTTTGCGGTCCGGAGCTCCTTGGAGAACCAGGCCTTACTTTTGTGTTCTGGTGACTTTATATTTTTTAGCTTAAGCGGTGCTAACTTCTCTGATATGCGGGATAGATTATCTTTCAGAATTGTCGCCATAGCCTGAGGGGACTGTTCTGTATGAAGATTGAGAAGATTGTTGTCGAGCAATGGGTCAATATTATCTGACGTAATACGTTTAAAATTCCTTAGCCAAACTTTGGGTGGCTTACTCAAGGATTTTACTGGAAAGGGCACGTGCAAACTGAAATGCACAAATGCGTGATCGGACCAAGGACATAGGCTGGCAGCAACATTGCTGCAATCTATATTTAGACTTCCGAGCCAGTCGAGTATATGACCAGATATATGGGTTGGCATTGTCATACGTTGGGAAAAACCCAAGTCGTCTAGTGTTTGTTTCATTTCTATAGCATGGAGATCCGTATCTACTCCCAGCCAATAATTGAAGTCACCCAACATTAGAAATCTAGAAGCTGGCTTGAAGAGAGGTAGGATGTAGGAGGACAATGTCTCAGCCAAATGTAACCTTGAGGATGGGGGACGATATAGAAGCAAGATGTTTATCGTGGACTCAGAGTTCCTTCCAATTTTCATGTGTATCAATTCTATACCTTCGAGTGAAAAACCTGGCGTTTTCAGTGGGTTACAGTGCGAAAGGCCACTGCTTGGTGCTGGAGCATGCACAGACACTGGGGCCCTTCCACTGACTCTTTGGTGACTTTGTGGCCACATTCAGACTTTAGGAGTTTGTGAAAACCTCCCACTGGGCTGTGGGGTATGTTCTCTGGAAACTACAGATGCCCTAGACAGCGACAAAAGCTCTCTCTGAGCGAGTGCCGCAATTACCTAACACTGAAGAGATTAAGACATGCACTCCTTCCTTTAGCCAGTAAAAAGGCACAACTCAGCACCTTTGGACCGTTGCAGACCGCTGCAATGACCTGTATGAAGTCCAAAATGGCGGACTAGCCACTTAAAGACTTGGTCAGTCTCCCCAGTCAGTGTGGCCAGGTGAAACCATAAACCACAGCCAAACGCAGTCTCTCCCCAATATACCATCACAGGTGCTCAAAGAGTGTTCGGACCGGGAGAGGGGTTACAGGGCTATATAAGTCTGAGCTCTACCTCAGACAGTGTAGTTGTTTAGAGAAGGTTGTGATAGGTGGTTGGTGCAAATTGGCAGCATTGGGAAGTGGTTGAGGCAAAGGTTTGGTGAGCAGGATTGAGATTACAGAGGGAGAAGAAGGTGGCAGAAGATAGCAAGGAGGTAGGTGAACATCAAGAGCAGGATGGTGAGCAGTAGGAGGTAGCAGAAGAGGAGGAGGAGAGTGGTGAATATCAAAGGTGGTGGAGTATGGCAAGGAGGAGGTTGGAGAAGAACAGTTGGGGCAAATAGATGGGCCGCATAGGAAGGTTCGAGGAGTCCAGCTTGGCCCAAAGCAGAAGGTAGGGGAAGTACATTGGTCTGAATTGGACCCCATGTGAGAGGAGGAACTAGCCTGTGGTAGAATGTCAAGATGGAAGTAGTACAGAACAGAGATGAGCTGTGGAGGAAGAAGGGCAGGAGCCGGAGGTAACAAGGCCCTACTCATGCCACCTGTGGTAGAACCACTGCCCCCTTGGTTCTACCTGCACCATGAGGAGAGCTCACCCCCTTTTGCACCAGCTGCTGTGGGCACTCTGATTGAAAGAATACCCAGAGTGAAGTAGGATGCAGCCCAATACCAAAAGGAGAGATCAGAATCACAGAGAGAAGAAGAATGCTGTTACCCCTTAAGCTTTCTACCCTACCGAGAGACTTGAAAGACTCTCCAAAAACGGATGAAGTGGATGGAACAGATGAAGTGGATGGAACAGATAAAGTGAATAGATGGAACAAGTGGAGTGTGTGGAACACATGGAGCAGATCGAATGAATAGGAAGGATAGAACGGATAGAACACATTAAACGGATGAGAAGTGGGTCTACGGAATGGATGAAGTAGATCATGTGGATGAAGGGTCGAGTGGATGGAAGGGATAGAAGGACTATTAGATTAAATAGATGTAACAGACAAAATGGATGAACAGACGAAGTGGAATGAACAGACAGAGTAAATAAAACGGATAGAATAGATGGCACAGATGGAGTACTCAATCTCAATCGCTTTACTGATAACCACTATATCACACTACCACGCTTACTATCTCATATACACCACCACTCAACTAGAACACAGCAATACTATACCACATTCGGTATACCTGTTCTTATCCTAACACCCGCCACATACTCCTCATCATCCTAATTAAACACAGCTAGCACACACCGCTAGCTTATGCGTCTCCTCAGGCCTAACGCAGCCAGAAATCAGTCTGGGTGTCCACCCTCCAGAATTGAACACATACAACTGACCGCTCCACCACCACACCTACCGCTAAGAAGCAGCTGTCATGCAACTGCCACACCGGCTGCACACATATCCGGTGCACCCACGCACCCTGTTACTCTCTCTCTCTCTCTACTGACTTGAACTACGGTTCCCGAGTGCGTTCAACCTACCAGCACTTTGAGATCATACCAATGATACATAAGGCGCTATATAAATGCCAAATAACATAGCATAACATAACATGAGTAAGCAGTGTGCAGGGAAAACCTCAAGCCCAAGGCTGATGTGTTATTGTAAGCTGAGGTGGGACTTGGGGTCGGTTGGGAATAAACTGTGTTACAAACACCTTGTAGTACTATTCCTCTTTGCTGCCCATTCATCTATATGACAATTTGTAAAATAAATCTGCTGGGTAATTGCCTTCATCTGTGTTCACTTCTGAATAGTATCAAGAATCGTTTAAAAGAGTTAACTTTGATTGGCCGAACAATTATGCCCTTTGCCTACACAAGGTTACTATGGCATCATACCCAGCCCTACAAGTACCAGATCACTAAATTCTTGAGGATGCACTGATGAAATGACTTGACACCACTGATCTCCTTGAAATGTAACGTGATAGTTTATTATCAAATACATTTGATTAATTTTAACAATCAACAATCAAACCTCGATTGAAATATATACCGGACAAAAGAAAACATTTGTTGTATTAATCTGATATCTGTCCTCCCTACCCATCCCAGCGAATACAACTTGTCCCACCAATCATTTCACTTGTTATCCTAAACAAATTAGGAGAAAATACAACTTGAGCTGTAGCACAATGGGACAAATCCTTGGATGTCGTCACTTCTCCCCAAGGGGGAGCCCCTTCCCATGAGGCCAGGGACGTGAGGCTGCTACCCAATAATCCCCCCTGGGGGTGATACTCAGCGGGAGGATGCCATGGGGAGCTACCCCCATGGGACTAGAGACGACTATCCAGGGAGAATGCTGTATACTTCCCCTCGTTCCCCCTCATCTAACCCTCCTTTACCTTGCAATCCCATGTACATGTGTCATTTACATAGTGGTAACAGTACTTGGACGAGACGATGAAGAACATAGTCGACCTAAGAGATGTATGGTAAAGGTATTCGGACTAAGAAGTGTCAGGTCTACCTTCGACAGAGTTCTCAGGGAAATACTGAGGTGAGGAGGAGGGCCGGAGGAATGAGAGCGATCCTCAAAACACTATGTAGCAGTCTAGTGTTCCAGAAATTCTGATTGGCCAATGTCAATACAAAATAGATGAGGGAAAACTAAGCAGAGAGAGAGGCCCACCCTGGAGGAACCGCAAGTGCATATGCCGACTGGAGCTAAGAAGCAACTTGGTTGCTGGATGGAACCCAGACGGACAGGCGGAGGGGTTCCGAATCGGCCCAGAGAGGAAGGGCCGACCGGCGAGCAGGGAATCCCTGCATCCAGCCGAAAGCAGCAGTGGAAACTTGCTGCCAAGGGAATCAACACAGCCCCAGAGGAGTGGAAAATTGCGGAGTAACTGCAGCTCCCAGAGAGCCATAAGAAACCACAGAGAGCGTGAAAAAGCACACGGGAAAGCACAAGGCCAACCAGAGAGGACCAGCAAACAGCCTAGAGGTACCTGGGTGACTGGGATGGTTGGTGGGGCTGCAAAGAAGAGAGAGGCACGGGTCTGGGACCCGCACCCAATTGAGAAGAGCATCACAAGTCCTCTTCTTTGGTGTAGTACCTGGCAGAGGTGTGAGCCAGGACTGCCAGAGGAATCGGAGATAGAAGCACTGGTCTGGAACTCGCACCCTCATAGGAAGAGCATCATAACCACTCTTCCTCATCACAGTACCCAGCAAAGAAGTAGACCAGGTCGACCAACACAGGTTTGGGTCCTGCACCCAAATGAAGAAGCTTTGAGAAGGGCCTTGGCAAGGGAGTCAATTCCCCCTAGCCTTCGTGAACTGTGATAAGATGCTTGAGAAGGGCCTGGGGAAGGGAGTCATTCCCCCAGCCTCTATGAGCTGTTACAAAGAGCTTGAGAAATGGCCCGGGGAAGGGAGTCATTTACCCAACCTTAGTGAATTGTGATAAGAAGCTTGAGAAGGGAGTCAGTCCCCCAGCCTCCACAAACTTTTATTAAGAGCCGGAGAAGGGCCTGGGGCAGGGAGTCAAACCCCCAGCCTTTGTGAACTGTGAAAGAGCCTGAGAAGAGCCTGTTTTGTTTGTGTTATTCATATTTATATAGCGCACAACAGCCCGAGGACATCTTGGCACTTGTTACAGTACAAAGCTTAGTTACTTAGTTACATGGTCATTAGCAATATATATATACAGGTTGCAATATAGTTACACAGTCATTAGCAGTACATACACAGGTTACAATATAGTTATATTACATTTGTGTTATATCACAATATAAATGGCAGAAGTGGAGGAGGCTGTCCTCCACTTACTAGTTGAGGAGCGTGGCCTTGAGGTTGTTGCGGAAGACAGAGATGGAAGTTTCGGCTCTAAAGGTGGCAGGGAGTGAGTTCCAGAGTTTCGGTGCAATATAGGAGAAGCCTAGACCTCCCGCTGTGGCTCTTTTTATGCGTGGTATGTGTAGCTGGTTGGTGTACTGAGCTCTGGAGGGGCAAGTGGATGTGGTCCTTGATATTGCTTCAGATAGGTATGCTGGAGCGGTTTTGTTGATGCACCTGTGAGTGATGGTGAGGATTTTCAGAGTAATACGGTCTTTGACCTGGAGCCACCGGGCTTCACGTCTGGTGTGGGATATATGGTCTCTTCTAGGGATGCTCATGGCGGCTCTGAGGGCATTGTTTTGTGTGGTTTGCAGTCTGTGAATGTTTTTGGCGGAGGTGCCAGCTAGAAGGGCGTTGCAATAATCGAGTTTGGCTCCTATAGTTGCTCTAGGTATGGCCAAGCGGTTGGGGGTGGATAAATAGGGTTTAATGGCATTGATGAGTTTGGTGCTGAACGCTGATGCAGAGGCTATGGCGCTGACTTGTTTGTTCATCGATAGATTTGCATCAATGTGAACACTTAGAGTCTTCACAGAAGATGATACGGAGATGGTTGAGTTGTCTATGTTGAAGTTGTTGTATTGGGGGCTTAGTTTCGATAATGTGTTTGTCTGGCCTAGGATGAGAATTTCAGTCTTCTCCCCGTTAAGACAGAAGCCATTGATTGCCACCCAAGCTTGGATAGTGGCATAGAATTTGTGAAGGGCCGTGGCGTCTTGGTGATAGAGTCCAGATAGGGGTAAAAGTACTTGAGTGTCGTCTGCATAGTTTGTATATGCAACACCCATGGAGTCAAGTAGGTCGAAGAGGGGTTTTGTGAAGAGGTTATAGAGGGTGGGGGCTGTACAAGATCCTTGGGGGACACCGCAGTTTATAGTGGTAGGATCTGCATTAGCTGTGTCGGAGTAGACCTTCATGGCTCTTCCTTCAAGGAAGGAAGTGATCCAGGATGCTGCTTGGTTAGATAAATGGCCTGCATGGGTGAGGTGGCTGGTGAGTGTTTGGTGATCTACCAGGTCAAAAGCAGCTGATAGATCAAGGAGGAGGAGCAAGGCAGGTTTTCCTTTGTCCATGATCTGTGAGATTTGATTTTTTAGGTCTAATAAGGCGGATTCTGTTCCATGCCCGACACGGAAGCCAGCTTGTCTTTTGCCTAGTATGGAGTTAGCTTCTATGTATGATTGGATCTGGATGTGAGCTGCTTTGTCCAGGATTTTTAGGAGGAACGGGACTGTCGTTATCGGTCTGTAGTTGTTGGGTTGCGCTGGGTCAAGTGTGGCCTTTTTTAGAAGTGGCCGCACCCAGGCTTCCTTGAGATTGTTTGGGACAGTTCCTGTTTGGAAAGATGCGTTAATGAAGGCAGTAATCAGGGGTGCCACGTAATTGGCGCATTCCTTGATGATTTTGTGAGGGCAAATGTCTGCTTTGCAGAGGGATGGTTTGAGGTTTTTGATGAGATTAAGGACCTCAGGTTCAGTGACGTTTCTGAAGCAGAATTGAGCGTGATTGAGATTACTATGCTTGTCTTGTGTAGGGCGGTTGGTTTGTTGGTTTGGGAGGGCTTTGCAGTGGTTTTGGATTTTGTTCTGGAGGAGTTTTATTTGGTTGAGCATTGCAGACTGAATGCAGGCACACCAGGCTTTGTCTTTAGTTATCTCGTCAGCGGTAGCCGGAGAAGTGACTAATTCATTAAAGATTGCGAATAGTTCTTTAGCTTGGGAGTTGGCCTTTGAGATCCTATCATTGAAGGAGTTGGATTTTGCTGCTAAGATAGCTTTTTTATATTGGAGGGCTATTTGTTTGAAGAGGCTCTTATTTAGATCACTTGGATCCGTTTGCCAGTTTTTAAGCGACTGGCGCTTTTGAGCTCAGAGGGTTTGGAGTTCTTCCGAGAACCAAGAGTTGCAGTGAAATGATTTTTTTTTCCTTCGTGCTTTCAAGTGGGGCTATAGAGTTTATGGCATTGGCATTGGTGAGAGTATCATTGAAGATAGCTGATAGTATATTTGGGTCCTGAGAGAAAGGTGGTGCTAGGCGGTGGCTTTTAAGGTGTGGACGCAAGTTGTCTGCGTTGAGTTTTTTAGAACTTCTTATTGTGGCAGGTGGTGCGTGGGTGAGAGTCTTAGGTTTAGGGCTGGTGGTTATGAGGAATTCGGGTGAAGTGTGCTTGTTGTGGTGTGTGGTAGTGCGGAGCTTACGGTGAAGTAGTGTAGAGGCATGTTGGGGTGGCGGGGGGGCGAGGGGCAGTGCCTATGCTCATCTTAGTATGGGGTAGTTGGACAGTGCGGGTGCCTAATCTGGTGTTTCTAGTCGTTATGGGTGTGGGTGAGCAGAGTAAATACCTAGGAAGTGATCGATTTCTGAGATTGCGGAGTCTGGTGGCTAGGCTAGGTGGCCGAGACTGTGTGATGTTGTGGTCTGGTGCTGCAGCATGTGAATTTAGTTCTGGGCGCTCGGTGATGTGTGCTGGGAATATGTGGGGAGGCGTAGAGGCCATTATAGTGATGGCTATAAGGATAGGCTGGCTGAGCGGAGTGTGGCAGGGAGAGTGTGGGAGAGTCAAACTATGCTATGATTGGGAGGTGCATTCTTGGGCATCATGATCGTGGAGAGTGGCTGTGTGCGTGTGCGTGCAGCTGGTGTGTGCTGCTGGTATGTGACAGAAATGACAGGGGGATCGTGCGACTAGTGCTAGGTAGTTCAGAGGCAGGTCACAAGTGGGTCACAATTCAACAAAATACAATGCCTAAATTTGATTTTCTAAGTGGGCCAGGCAGAGGCTAAATGGTGGCAGGGCATAATAGGTAGCAGTTCAACAAAATACAATGCCTAAATTCGATATTCTAAGTGGGGCAGGCAGAGGCTAAATGGTGGCAGGGCATAATAGGTAGCAGTTGGCTTCACAAGAAGATACAGTACAAGCGGATAAGCAATACTGGTAAATGCGCTAAATAGTATAGTGAGATATTATATATCAACAATAGACCAGGTGATAGCAAGCAATTGTGCTGGGGAAGGGAGTCATTCCCCCAGCTTTCGTGAACTGTGGTAAACAGCCTGAGAAGGGCCAGGGGAAGGGAGACATTACCCCTACTACAGTGAAAGCCAAGAGAGATCAGGGGAAGGAAGCCATACCCCTTGGTGATGTGTACCGTGAAGAAGAGCCAAGGAAGGCCCGGCACATTGTGAAAATATTGAGAATAAGATACCTGGCAAAGGGAAGCATTCTCCAGGGATGCAATAGTAAAGAAAACTGTGGGTATTAAGGAATGATGTTTGAGTTGGAACTTTACCTTTTGAGTTTGAACTTTACAGCACCACAAGCTGGAACTTTGTTTTGTATCTTGAAAGGAACTGAGACCACAGGGGTCATCATTCTCTCAGGCAAAGTTCCCACGTGCCAATTGAAACTATGATCCGTTGTCCAAAAGAAGGGAGCCATTCTTCTGGACCAAGAAGTTCCACTACCTCTTTAGTTAGTTACAAGTGTGAGGGACAGAAGTTAGCATTTTGACACACAATGGTGGACCCTTTTCATTTACTTGGACATTCTGACTGAATCCTTAGTTCCTTAGTTGAGGTAGGGAAACCCCTCTTACAGTTAAGAAGCGATAGATTTCCTCGTTTATTTTGATTAAATAAACTTTTATGCCAACAGTCATGCCACCTGTGTGTCAGTCTCCTCCTTCTGCATGCACCCTCACAACACATACAGGGTGATCAATATTCATCTAGAGACAATCGCTAAGATTTTCATTGGGTATTGTTCAACATATTTAGGGCGCTCGATTCCCTCCTATTAAAAGATATTCAGATGGCCTGGCTCAGTACATTGCCTAGCTTAAGAGACCATGCAGATCAAAAATGTTAAGGGCTTGTAGTTTCTGTGGACACGCTAGCTCTCAGTGTTCTTTTTGTAGTAGTTCGAACAATGTATACCATTTCTCTGCAAAAGCTATGTTATTATCAATCTAGTCCATTAACATTTTTTCCATGTCCAGTAAATGCCAAAGCTTGTTCCGTCAGACATTTATGTGTGGTTTCTTGGTCTTCTGCCACGTCGTCTCTATTACTAATTTTGCGGAAAGTAGCATTGTTGTTACCACTGTTCCCTTATGTGCTTTCAACGGGTATATCTTTTTTTGGCAGACCAAGCAAAATCACCCAGGATCTCATGGAAATTGACTGTAACATATTTCTGACAGGAGTCTGGCAATCTCCATCCAAAAGTCTGTCAATTTAGGAAATTCCGACCATATATGTAACAATGTTCCTTCCTCCCCCAGAGTCGCCAACTGTTGCCTGAAATTCTAGGATTGAATCAATTGAGTTTGTGGTATCATGTACCGCCTACAGATTAATTAGAAGGCAAATTTCCTGTGTTGCATACAGATAGACTATCTTTTTGCCCTGTACCAAATGTTCTCCCAATCTTTTTCGGCCAAGAGTTCTAAACAAGTCTTTGTTCCAAGCTGCAATACATTTGCCAGGTTCAGGTGCATGCGTCTTTAAGAGGATCTTATCAATGTTGGAAATAAGTCTCTTGGGTGATGTATTATTCAATTTCTTTTCGGAATCTACTGGCGATCACTCTATTATCCTCCGTAATAAGCCAATGTTCAATTTTAAACAATTTAGGCCGTCAGTTTCGGATAATGCAAATTCATTTTTACGCACCTCAAATGTTTTGATGTGGCCCCCCACAAAAGTAGTTGGATATGCAACAGGCGCAAATATTGTGACATTGGAGGAACACCAAGGAGAGTTGTGGTGGTGAGAAATCTGGATTATCGTTTATCAGAAAGGCCCCACCGGCTAGCTAGCATGTCCCAGATTTTGCATACCATTCCTGTTACGGGTTTGATATAAAGGGACATGGGATTGTTTTGCTTGTTCATCCAGCTCACTCTCCAAAGTGGGATTCCACACATGGCCGTGTCCATTTGCAACTATTGTTTAGTTGATTGAATCGGGCAACATTCTCCCAGATGTCTCTGCTGTGCAGAATGAAAGTATAATAGTTTTTTGTTTTTTTATTGTTGCATTTTTAATTTACAAAAAACCTTACATAACATATAGAAAAAAATCATATAAAATGCATAGTTAATAAAAATCCATAATATATAAAACATCACTAGTGCCTGACTATTAAATGCATCACAGAATATAAAGAGATACATTAATAAATTGCAAATTGAAAGTATAATAGTAGATCTGGAGCTTATAGTACACCCCTTGCGTAGGTGTTTGTTTAATCCTTTTGGAAAGTCTGGCTCTTTTTCTCCCTCAAATAAAGTGATATAGCACTGTTTGCAGCTTAGGGATTTCTGACTTGACTATCGGAGCCTGGAATAAGTATAACAGGCGGGGAGGATGTTCATTTTTATGGCTTGAATTCTACCAAACCATGAGATTATGAGTTTTACCCACTTTGCCAAGTAGTTTCGTATCTGGGCCTACAGTCTGGGATAGTATCCTGTAGAGGTCTTGATGGTTCAAAGGTAGCCCTAAATAGTTGATATTTTTGTTGGCGAATTTGAATGGGTAGTTGGTCTGAAGTCTCTCGAACTCTGGTAGAGGGGTTGGTAAATTCAGTACCTCTTAATTGTTGTTGTTCTCTTTAAAATCCAAGATCGAACCATTGTTTGTCAGTTACGTAAGGAGAGCCTCAAGGGAATAGTTAGGATTTAGGAGGGTGATAAGGACATCATCTGGAATTCTCTGAATCATTTTGGTTTCCCTAATCCTTTTGGCAAAGGGTTCCATGGGGATTGCAAAGAGTAACATTGATAATGAACATTGATAATGGACACCCTTGCCTGGTGCCCCTTTAGCTCAAATTCCCCCAATTTGCGCCCATTGATCGCGATCACTGTTCTTGGAGATTTATACAAACCGATCCTTTTTAACCTCTACGTGGAGTCTCTCAGTACACTCCTCAAAGAACCCGGGATATAGCCATCGACCAATACGCGGATGATGCTTAGTTGTAAATGAGAATACAAAGCCCACAGGACATCAGCCGTCTCTGCAATTACTGAGCCATCACCTAGTCCTGGATTTGGGCTGCCTACCTCTAATCTAACCCAGCCAAGACTGAATTTGTCCTCATCAGTTCCCCCCGCTTAACCACTTGTCCAACAATGGCTCAATGATGTGCAAACTACATTGACTTCCTCTCCAGGCCAAGATACTGTTCAAGACTGCTTGTATAATCTACAAAGCAATCACAAGTAGCACACCAGTGTACATGGCAGTTAAGCTCCACATATCTGATGGCACATGCTCCTTGTGCAGCAAATTGTCCAACTGACTCGAATCACAACAGGCCTGCAAAGGGAGGATCTGCAAACAATCCTTCTGTTGTCAGTCACGCACCCTGCAACTCAATCCCAGTATCGACACAGACTGCCCCCACAATTCAACATGGCTTTTTCAACAGTACACAACTCACAGTACTGCGCTACTGTTAAAAGATGCCAGTCAACATACTGGCTAACCAAACCTTTTTAAAGCACTTGGCTGCTTTTGAGCTAGATACAAATTGACCATAAAAAATAGCCAGTATCAGCTTTCTAAAATAGTCTCAGAAGCCCATTCCCATCAATATGTATTTTAGAAATGCCCAATTGAGCATATCCAACACTTTTCCTGTGTCTAGCGATAGGAGAATAGCAGGGCTCTTAGTGAACCTTGTAGATTTATCGATTAGGTGGGTTACTTTTCTGTTTTCTGGCCCTTGGTAAATCCCGATTGATTCTGGTGTATAAGGTCAGGCAGCATGTCCTCCAAATGGGAAGCCAGGATTATATAGAAGATCTTTGTGCCCAGGTTTAGTAACCTGTTCCGCCTGTAAGAACTACATTATTCTGGGTCCTTGACCCTTTTAGAAATGAGATGGATAGTTTCTTCTCCATTGACATAGTTACCCCCTCCCCCCGTGTTTTCTATGTCATTGAAAAGAGTGAAAAGAGGTGCCACCAGTTCCCTAGCAACGGTTTTATATAATTGACATGCGTGTATGCCACTTTAGCTCTGCACATTTGCACTGTGCCGTGCAAATGAGTAAATGCTGCCTTCTATTCGAGTATGGAAGGCAGAATGGAATTCTTATTGTAAGCGCTGCCTGCCAAGGCAGCATTTACTCATTTACACGGCGGAGTGCAAATGTGCAGAGCAAAAGGTGGCATACACACGTGTCAATGGTAGGCAACGTATACAATCGATCCATATGGAGTCTGCCTGCTTTGTGCTGGTGCATAAATCCGGTGGGCTCCACAGGGATCCCAAGCATTTGTGCCAGCATTAAAAAGGATGCGGGCGCAAATGCTAGGGCATTTGCATTAAGGTGAGGCAGCGGATCGTAAGTTGCATTCCACCCCTTCTCTCCTCAATACAAATGTCTGAAAATGGATCATGACGTGAACGAAGGTGTAAAAGCCGACGCCACTGTAGAAAATTAGCCCCTGTGTGTTCTCTCTCTGCCTCTAAGCACGACCGCCAGGGGTCAAACCTGTGGAGAATCAAAAATAAGTCTCGTCATTTTACGTTACTGAACAACATATACATCTAGTTTGGCACTCAATGTACCGACCTCTGAAGGATGAAAGTCTGGGTTGGCCCAGCCGGGATTTGAACCTGCATCAGCAGGCTGAGCACAGATGTCAGTTGCTATCAGACCGGCACTCGTGGGTACGTTAGAAAATCTGTGGACACAAAGATCACTTGAGGGCTGTAGGAATGAACACACAAACACCAGCAAGAAAAATGTATGCCAATGCTGAGGGATTATGAGAGAGTAGGTCAAAACATCTGTTCGGCGTACGAATCACTGCACATGGTAAAATTCAATACTGTATAGCAAGTGCCCTGCCCCTGGACCACCCCACCCCCACTCGAAAATGCTTCACTGTGAAGAGAAAGACACATACCTTTTGTCTATAATACACAGATGCAGAATAAGGGCTTTGCTCATCAGAATGAAGGCAGCATGATCAATGTTTGTCCCATGGAAGTCACGTTATTTTACATTGTGCTTTTCATTCCATCCGCAAGTGTCTAAATACCGCAGCACAGGCAGATAGGCAATGCATGCACCCAGAAGAAAAGGGTCAAAACCTGCATGAGTGTTTATTGCTGTACATGGAAGCACTGAATAATGGGAGTTTTAATAAAACCTCTTCAACTTCAGGATGTCAGCTGGGCAGTCATCTTCAACTGGTACAAAGTCAAAGAGGAAATGCAAAAAAGATTAAAAGAAATTGCACATAAAGGCTCTGTGCACCTTAACTGTACATCATCCCGAGTAATAGGACTAACTCATCCCAGCAAATCCCTGAGCACAAACGTGGATACAGCACATTTCATGAGAGAACATCAGTATGAATTAGAAAAAGAATGGAAAAGGACCCCTGGTATTTTGGCCAAACCACATATTTAGCTTTTGAGGTTCATACATATTCTACTGGGATAGTTTAGCTACCTGACCTACTACACCTGTCTAATCCAATGAACCCTACCCCATGCCTAACTTCAATAACCAGTCATCCACCCTAGTCGGCCCTGTGACTTGAAAACCACAAACACTGATGCTACACTACATTTGTATGCACCAACCTGCCTACCCTACCACCTGCTGCCTACCCCTACCGCCCTTGCGGAATGTCTACCTTCTACCTAAGCCACCGTGCCAAATGCCATCCTATACAGACACCCTTCCTGTATACACTCAACCTACACCAAGCCTGCATATACCCACCCTATACAACGTCTGCCAATACCCACCTCACCCCATGCCAGCCTGCATCCACTGTACCCTACGCCATGCTTGCCTACACCCACTCGATCTAATCCCCTATGTGCCTACAACCACCCTTCTCGATGCCTTCTCCCATATACCCTTATCCACCATACCACATGCCTGACTATGCCCCCATCTCATCCTACCCAATGCCTGCCTACTGACACACTACCACAATAGTGTCTACATCCACCCTACTGCTGCCTACACATACCCTACTCCAAATCTAGCAATGGCCACTCTAACCCATGCCTGGCTTACTGTAGCCTAACCTATACCTGCCCAAACCCACCCTACCACAAGTCCTCCTACACCTACATCATGTATGCCTAGCCCCACCCTTTTCCGTGCATGACTAATCTACCCTGCTCAACCCTACCAAATATTTGTGTACCCTAACCATTCCCCACCCTAATCCATGCTTTCCTGCTCCTACCCTACCCCATGCCTGTTCCCAGCCTAGCTGCACCCACCCTGAAAAGACCTAACCCACGTCTCTACCTACAGCCTATCCCATGCATGACTATCCCCACCCTGCTCAAACCCACCAAATTCCTGAGTACGCCACCCTAATCAATATCAAAATGCCCCTATCCCACTCCATGTATTTACTTTACTTTGTTGCATTTGTACTGCGCAGCAATGAACCCGTGGGTATGATGGCGCGGACGAGACTAGACAACAAGAAACATATAAGCGCAGAAAGAGCTAAGGGGGAGAGAACTGAGGAATCAACTGGGCTTTATTCAAAGAGCCATGTTTTTAACTTTCTTTTGAAGGCCTCAAGAGTCGGTTCCAATCTAAGGTCCAGGGTAAGGCGATTCCAGGCAGTAGGGGCTGCTGTGGCAAATGCACCCCTTTCCACTTTCAAAGATTTGCTTTTAGGGATTAAGAGCATATTAGTATCCCGAGACCTGAGAACACGAGGAGAACACTAAGGCAGAATGAGTTTGTTGATGTAACGGGGCATAATGCCCAGGAGGCTCTTGAATGTTAGGAGCATAAGACGATACTGGATTCTAGCCTCTACATGTAGCCAGTGTAACGCTCTTCTTGCTGGTGTAACATGGTCCCGCCTGGAGAGGCCTGTGACTATCCTCACAGCACCATTTTCGATAACTTGCAGTCGATTAATCTCCCTTTTGCTGATACCAGTCAGCAGACTGCAGCAGTAATCCATTTTTGCGCCTACTATGGCTCTCGCCAGTGTTTCGGCGTTGGCCTGAGAAATCATGGGTCTAAGTTGAGTGAAGAGTTTAAGATAGTAGGCTGCCCCTGATACAACACTTCCCAAGTGAGCGTTCATAGAGAGGTGTTGATCAAGAAACACCCCTAACGACTTAACTTTTTTGAGTGTGTCTAGTTTGACTTTGCCAAGCTGAATTTTGCTATACCTGTGGTCGAGTTTTAAGATCCGATTAGGGGATCCCACAACCATGAGCTCCGTTTTAGTTCTGTTAAGCGCCAGTCCATTTTGCACCATCCAATTCTCGATACACGTGTAGACTTTGTTTATGCGCTCTTCATCTTGTGTGTGGTCTCCCGTAAGGGGAATGATACATTGGGTATCATCTGCAAAATTAGTGAACCCGATATTTTCATGCACCAACATAGAGAAAAAGGGGACAGAAAAGATGTTATAAAAACAGGGCGAAAGACTTGCTCCTTGTGGGACTCCATACTCGATCGGGATTGTGTCTGCTTCAGCTAAGTCTGAGCATACACAACTGACCCTGTTTTTGAGAAAAGAAGCCACCCACTGAGAGGCTTTGGTGGAAAA
This sequence comes from Ambystoma mexicanum, assembly GCF_040938575.1. Lineage (NCBI taxonomy): Eukaryota > Metazoa > Chordata > Amphibia > Caudata > Ambystomatidae > Ambystoma > Ambystoma mexicanum. The sequence continues at coordinate 1,000,048,177 of NC_090923.1, forward strand.
AGCTGCCACTTGTTCGAGCCTGGTGACCTACCCTACCCTAATGCTGGCAACTAAATACAATGTAGTGTTGTGAGTGGACATATATCAATATTAACTTTGTAATAAAGCATGACTGTTCATCAGAAATATGGACATCATGGTGGCTTCATAAGGATAGACAAATTAAAGGTACCCCTGTAGTCTCTCCTCAGAATCTGCCAATTACCCACCCCCAGATACCTCTACTTCTAGGTATTTAGAACACTAGCACCAATTGACTTTACTTTCTTCCTACTGCTGCCCAGACCTTCCTGAAACCTGTTAAGATGATCAGACCTTACTCAAAAAACCTCAATAATGCTGGATGTTGGTAGTGCACCCTATTTTCAAACATAGGACGCCTGAGGGGCAGCCTATACATGTGGATAATCCTTTTTCCATTACCTATTTTGCTCACAAGAATTAAGCCTGACTGCATTAATATGGGTGGGCAGCAGTTATATACTTATCCGAATTCATATCTGGTGCCTGAGGGGCAATCAAATTAAAACATTCTTTTCTCTACCCTGGGGGCACCTGTGGGGTGTGCATTACATCAGGGACACAAACTAGTCACTTATAATATCTCTAATTATTTTATGCTAGTACCCTAACATTTTAAACTACCATTTGGGGGCGCAGGAGGACACCAGGTTACTGGCACCACGTGCCCACTTGCACCACTGTTTCAGGCCAAAGTCACTTCCCAACAAAATACTTGCCGTTAACAAGTCAAAATCTTCTGAAAATAAAGTAAGCAAAGCCCTGGTGCCTCATCCATGTTAATGTTAAAGGTATTTGTACCATGCACCGTCACCACCGGAGTGGTCCGCAGGCACTGTGGCGGATCTGAAAAGGAGGGTTAAAGGGGTGTAGTTGGAATAGGAGATTGAGAGCTGTGATGTCCTGTTGGCAGCTACAGTTCGGTTTGCACCGTCTGCTGAGTTTGAGTGCGGTTATCAGGTCGGTGCGAGTCTCCATGTGCTGTTGCTCCGGGTTATATGTGGTTTGTCTGTTGTTGCAATGTGGTGAAGTACGTGGGGATTGCTCTGCAGAGAAGTGGTTGTGTGAGTTTCTGTATGAGAAGTGTATGGGGAAATTGAGTTTTTAGTGTTGGGTTAGCAGGTTTTTCTTTTTTCTTTCTTACCTCTGTCTTTGCGTTTCTTTGCTCCACATCTATGATTATATTGTGTGTTCGTTAATGTGGTTTGTCCGCCTAGATGGCAGGTATGATGAGGGGTGGCAGTTTTCCTCTGTATTACTTGAATGGTTTGTGTACCTGGCTGGAGCAGGTGTGTTCCCCCACCCTGGGGTTGGCGATGTTTAGGTTAGAGGATTCTGGTCCCTCCCTTCCAATTCCTGTGTGGGGTCCTTACCCACCTATGTGTCCTCTGTGGGCTAGCAGTATGTGTACATGGCGTCCTCCCCTCCGCCCTCCTGGTCCCTCCCTGCCCATTCCCGCGTGATGTTGTAACCTACCTATGTTTCGTCTGTGGGCTAGGAGTATGTGGACATGGCATCCTCACCCCGCCCTCCGGTTAAGGAAGATTAAGTTAGGGGGGATGGGTTCCCTCTCTGGTATTCTTGCCGCGTATGTGCTTCCTAGTCGTTTCCTTCTGGAGCAAAGAGCCAAGTTTTTGGTATTTTTCTGAATTGAAGATGATCCATGCCTAAACAGGTGAACTGGTTCCTCATATGGGTTCTGCTGCTTTATTCTAGCGGTCAGTGGTTCTGCCATCATGTGTGTGCACATCGCCCTCCCACTATTTAGGCCGAGGGAGCCAAGGATTTCAAAGAAGAAACACTTTAGTTCAGGGACATTGATCAATCAACACCTCACATGAAATAGGCCTGCTCTCTCCCCCTTCTTATCCCAGCTCCCAAAATCCCTGTAGAATCTGGCAGAGTCTGAGGAGATATCGAGGTGGAGTGCTGCTAGTCTCCCTGCTGCAGTGTTTCTTCAGTGTTTATTTCTGACTCCTGACTCTTCTACAAAAACCACCTGCCCCCCACGGAGCGGGCGCGGAATCTGGCAGAGTCTGAGGAGTCCGAGGAAGTCAGTGAAGTCTGTCGAAGTCTGGTGGCAGAATTCCCTAGTGTTGACAACTCAGCGAATATGAGCGGCGGACTTCACGAGAAATCGAAAGTAACGCAGTGTCTGAAGACGCGAGCACAGCACTGGCTTCTATCTTCCATGGCACTGAACGTGATGAAACAAGTAAGTGCTGTTGTTTCAAAAGGAGTCAAGTGTGATGTGACTGCAACCCCACAAGAATCAACCTTGTTGCTGCCGTCCCCTATTAGTATCTTAACGCTGCATTCTGCTATTGCAACAGAGCAAGACTCCCTTTCAATGTTAGGGGCTCTCTGCGACCATGCTGTTGTCTCGGAGTTAGAACTTAAAACCGCGAGCAGCTCTGATAACTCTGGTCATCTTGAAGCTGTGACTCGCTGTTTGTTGTGTTCTCGTCTGCCTCCGAACCCCCAACTGCGAGAACTGGCATGGCAAGGTTACAAACTATTCGCAGGCCAAGCGAGAGATGTAAACAAAGACTGCAAAATCGCACCTCAGCGTAGACCGGGTTCTCTAGTCTCGCCTTGCTCGGAACCCCAACCTTGCCTCTTTTCAGCAGCTCCTAAAAATGCCGCAACAGGCTCAGTTGCAAAAAGGTTGTTGTATTACAGTGCCACAGCAGTTCCAGAGGACTTGAACCTAACATCTCAGGCCGATGAAACACGCACTGAAGTGGCTGTGGAAGATGAAGTGTTTACCCAACTAGCCGACATTCCGAGTTGGAATTTACAGCTTTCGGATAAGTCATCAGATGCACAATTCAACAAGTTCAAAGATTTACAACATGACCCACGTAATATCGGGAATCGCCGTGACTCCCTCGATGTGGTGAACAAATTATTGTTAGACCTAACATGGCTCAACAAGTCTAGAGCCTCGAAGAGTGTAGTAAACAAGGCGATGACATCAAACTTTCTAACTTTAGATAAAGAAAAGAATGCTCAAATTGCACCTGATGAGTGTCCTCTACTAACAACATCTCAACGTATGGCTCTTACAAAACGCAGAAGAACGGAGGCGAGCAGTTCTCTTAGCCCAAGATGCTCTCAGAGAACAAAAGCCAAATGGGACAGTATCGCCAAACAGAGCACACCCACAAAGGAAGGGACAACGGGAAACCTGGAACAGAGCCCAAAATGTACTATTCCAGTAATGAGATTATCCTCGTCATCTACTGACTACTTATCGGATGAATCCTCATGAATGGAGCGGCCATATCCTAAAATTAAAAGAGCACAAAACCTGCCGCGAGAGAGGAGGCTGGGGGTACCCAAGGCCAAAACCCTTACAATAAAGATAATTGGCTAAGTGAGATACATTCAACCATCATATCCTCTATGGCTATCACTCTCGCCCCATTCACGAAGTTGTATGAACACCTTAATGAGAACACTAAAGATCTTTCCACACTAGTGGCAATGCTGAACACGAAATTCTTTGAGCTTGACAGGAATTGTAGTCAACTCAAAGACGCTCAACACAAACTAATCCATAGACATGATCTAATGCTGAGTACGATTACTACTCAACTGAAAAATAACATGGATAAAAAAAACTACTAGCAGAGGTAGCTAAGGAGGCACTGGGCCTCTTTAAAAAAAACAACAATGTGGGAGATGTGGAAGTGCCTACTTTGACAAGTATGGCCCTCCCCTTGGAACTCGCGGTGAGTATGACTCCTAGTGAACTCAGACGTGATTCAGTTAAGGCTAATAGCGAATCTATGGCATCAGCTTCTCGTCAAGAGTCCACTTCTACACCGGAAGCTTGTGTTGTAAACAACATCAGCAACCCCCACTGACCTAACTCTTCAGTGCAACAAATCGAAAGATGCGTAGAAGGCCATAGAAATCTACCTGATAGATCCTGCATTGCAGAGAGGGAAGCTCAGGACATAGAATCTATGTCTAAAAGCCCTGAAGCTGAAAAACTATCAAAGAACGCAGAACCTAGCTCTTTCCCTGAGGCCTTGAGGAACAGCCTCTGAATTCGCAACTGCGAATCTAGCCCTTACAAATCCACAAGTTGCAAATAAGGCCGATGACACTCAATCTGATTATACAAATCCACAAAGTCGCCTCCACTTTAAACAATACCAAGGAGGCGCCTCGGACTGACATCAGATCCATGGCCACCTTGAATAAGATCAGTGATACCCAACCTATACTTTTTTATATCTTTAAAGGTGCCTCCGGTCCTTCAAACAACAAATCTGCGAAGCGCACAAAAAACAATCTTACGACAAAAAAAACAAAAAAAATCAACCACCAAAAAAAACAAGACATGGGAATAACTCAAGAAAATGTCTGCGTAACATAAAAGCTGTAAATGTAACAGTGAACACAAACAGTTGGAAAGGGAAAGCCAGCGACGCAAGAAAAAACTGGACAGGCGAAGAGGTATCGCAAAAGGAAATAGATGAAGAGTCAATTGACTTGACTAATTTATCAACGTATGAAGAAGTGGAAATAATTCAAATTCAAGAGTCATCTGTTTCAGACTTGCTACCCAATGTGATATCTGATGAGGATTCTTCAAAGATGATCGTAATTGACAATCCAAGTGTATCGACAGTGAATAAATGTTAACGAATATGTAAGCTGATTCAAGTCCCTGAGCTTGTTGAAGGTGAAAAGGAGCCCGGTATTCCAACGTTACATCAGTCTCTAATAACAGATAGGCAACCAAGAAATAATTTTTTGGGGTAATGCTGCATAAATGCTGCTCACAGAAAAAAATATAAAGCTAATGAACAACTAAAGATGAGTCTATGCAGCATTACCCCAAAAAATAATTTCTTGGTTGCCTATCTGTTATTAGAGACTGATGTAATCAACTTCAATTCAGTCAGGGACAGGTAGCTATTCTGTGTATAATATATCTGTTATATTTGTTTTATGATTTCTCATCACACAAACATCTTTCTTGCTGGTCTTTAAGATGTACAATATGTTACTTTTGATTCTACTATTTTTAATGTCCCACTGATATATTATTAAAAAATTGTTGTATATGGTTTTGCTTTGTTCATTTCAGTTATTTCTGTGCTAACAAGCATATACTGCACAAGCAGAGCATGACAGGTACCACATGTGTTTAAATCTTGTTATTAATTCATTATAGTAACCAGCTTAGTAAAAACTGGTAGTCTTTAAACTATTTGATCAATTGTGTTTACACGGGAACACACCATTGTTTTTCCTTACCATTTATTCAAGGGTCCTGACATCAAGGAAAATCAATGGGGTATCCGAGGTACTAAACATCATCAATGTGTATTGGAACCACTCTGCCGCAGGAACAACATATTTTACAGATCAAGTAACCACAATAGTAGATGCACTACTCAAAGATTGTGGATCTCCAAACTTAATAATCTGCGGTGACCTCAACATAGGTTGTGTGAAGTATGTAAATTCGAAATTTGCCACAAAAGGCGAAACCACAACATGTAAAGAGGCCGCAGTGAAATGGTGCCAGGAAATGGACGCAAGAAGGCTGTTTATGCTAAATGGCAACGTGGCAGGAGACATCCCTGCAAATCCAACGTGGAGAAGACTAGAACAATGCTCAGTTCTAGATTATATGTTTGTCTCAGACTTGGTTCATGTACGAGCAACTCGGTTTGAGGTCAAACTGATGAACCATAGCGATCACGACCTGGTGATCCTGAGCCCCAACGTAACAAGTCTGGCAGCCACAACACCTTGGCCTTACTCTATGTCCGTCCGCTCTAGCAGAATACGTCTCAAACTCAGAGACAAAGACGTCAATAAAATCGTCATCAACCTAAATCAAGAGAAAACGAGATTGAATACCTCCATCTGTTATCTGAATTCACAGAGCACAAACAAGGCTTGAAACACAAAAAATGTGTCCATAAACACAAATTTGATGCAACAGCGAAAAAGACGAATGCAACAAGAGATGAAAAAGCTACCGAAACACGACAACGAGGTCTTTATAACAAGGAAGAAAGCAGTAAGACAAGAATACAGTAACTGGTGTAAGGCTCATAATGCCGCTCTGCTGCAGAACGATTCAGAGGAAATGATGGCCAAAATGGCGAATAAAAATTCATCAGAATTTTGGGGACTCATAGGGCCTCATTACACGGAAGGCGGTAAGGGTTAACGGTCACGGGCAATGGTACCGGTGACCATTAACCCTTACCGCCTGATTACGAGGTCCCTTTGCGGGTTGGTACTTTAAAGCCTGCTTTTTAGCAGGCGTTAAAAATCAACCCGCAAAGGGACCAGGGTGCTAAGTACTGTACCGCAATTTGCGGTACCGTAATTAGCACCTTCCCCATTCCCATTATGCCCTATGGGGCAAAAATGGGAATGGGGAAGGGCAATGGGGGAAAGGGGAATTACCTCCCCGCCAACCTTGGAATAGGGCGGTAATTCCCCTTTCCTCCAAGGCGATGCCGGTATTTTACCGGCATGGACCAAGGTGCTAATAGCACCTTGGTCCACCGCCTACCGTGTAATGAGGCCCATAGACAACAGATTCGCTCCACAAGATTCATTGCAAGCAAATCAAATCTCCGAAGCTACATGGGTCTCCTTCTATACTGAAATGTTCAGCAAAAAGGGGTGTGCTGACGATTGGTATCCTCCAAAATTTGAATGCTGGAACCTAGAGTTTGATCGGTCAGACATTCTAAATACAATAAAAAGAGTCAATGCTTCCAGAGCCCCGGGTCCTGATGGACTTACGAACTACACCATTAAACGTAACCCTGAGGCATGGGCTGACTTTTGTATGATATTGTTCGAAAGAATAATAAGTAAACGTGCTTCCCCTACATCGTGGAAAAGCGCTATTGTTGTTCCGATCTTTAAGAAGGGCAATAGGGCAAACCCGAAGGACTATAGGCCTATTGCCCTTCTTGACGTATTAGGAAAGATTTATGAGACTCAACTACAACAAAAGTTGCTAAAATGGTTCATTGAATGCAACCATGTAGATCCAAGACAATCTGGATTCGTGAAGGGTGTGGGTTGCGGTCTGAAGCTCCTAATGCTGAACTTATTCAAGATGGAAGCTTTAAGAACTAACACAAAAATATACCTGGCACTTATAGACTTTTCCCATGCTTTCGACAGCGTTGATCGTGGAGTACTTTGGAAAAAGCTAAGCACATGGAACTGCCCCGTGAGTCTTTTGGAAGCAATCGGAGAACTCCACACCAACACAAATATTAAGATCTGGCTAGATCGAAATGGGACTTTATCTACTCCTATACACACATATAAAGGTGTGAAACAGGGCTGTCCATTGGCCGCCATCATCTTTAACTTGTTCCTATCTGATGTTCGCGAAGCATTCAGTACAATTTCTTAATTTCCACCCAAGGTTAACGGTACACACGTCAGTTGGCTTTTTTATGCCGACGATTTAATACTTCTAGATACAAAACCGATTGGGTTGAAACGCAAAATCGATTTGTATTTGTATTTAGCAAGCACCTCAGACCTTGGACACTTGACAAAAATGATGGCTCTAGACGGGACGTATCAGCTAAAGGGAAAGCCAAACTAATATTAGCAGAATGCACCTTGGTGAAACCGACAAAATCCAGCCTGCAGCTATCAGAATAGGTTCAGCGCCAAAACAGAAACAAGCCTGGGCTTTCACCTCCCAAAACTAAAGGTGACCCCAAACATCCACATCAAGAACCACAGATAGACTTCTGGGATACTGTGGGGGACAGTAATCACAGAACTGTAAGTGACATGAGACTGCAGGGGAATAGGGGAGACCCAGAAAAACTCCCCAATCCCTATTTGGAAAGAGAGAGACTCACACAGAACAGAAGGAAAAACAAAATAAAATGGTCAGCCCGAGCACATGGCTGCCTGTAGAGGAAAAGAGTCTGCAAATGGGCGGGCTAGAAGGCTTCTAAAAGACTGACAGGGGGAGTTCTGGCCCATAAGGGAGCAACTCAGCTAGAGGTTGACCATGTTGGGGCAGCTGACTTTGAAAGCAGACAGGAATATGGAAAAACGTCTTGTCCTTACCTAACTGTGTTCCAATCGATGTCCATCGCTATGAGCTTTGCCTGGTGTCGATGAAGTATTGTTATCAATGGAAACAGCTCCAACTTTATATAATCTTTCTGGATTCACTGAAAAATAAATAGTTTTGTTGATCTCTACTAGCTACTAAATGAGTCAAACATAGAACCTATGGCCAATTACAGAGAAAGTTGCGACTTAATATTTCACTCAATGAGCTTGGCAGCTTCTAATTTAATGGTTGGGTACCGAACTCTTTTGAGCTAGACTGGTGCGAAACAATCAGAAGAGCCTGTCAGTATAAATCATCACAGCTTCTCCTAATGCCTGAAAAAAAGATGCCATTTTTTCCCTTTCTACTTAATGCAATTTCCCAACGCATATTGGAGAACCCAATTTGTAAGATTCTGTCTGAATTTACTCCCCACTAAGGAGATCATTAGTATTCGTAATAATAAAACTGTACCTGGTTTTTGTTCAAAATATAACAATCCGGAGATTATTGAATCTCTACAGTATTTATTGGTGCAATGCCCCTCTTTGACTTCTTTGTGGTGTGTCACTTTCGAGAGATGTGTCATCACACTGAATGGCTTTCCGCTGATGAATTCTGGTATGGCTTGTTTGCAGGCCATGGGATTTCCTTAACTATTGTTATTTGATTTTTATGAATAGATTTTAGATTTTATTTTGTAAAATGTACTGTGCTTATTAGATAAATGTCTAGGATTTGGTTTCATTTTTGGTATATCCATTTTATCACTGAAATATTGTGCTTTTTAGAACCATATTCTATTTCTGTATATACTTGATCAATTATTCCTACATGTTTGTTTTTGTATAAGGTTTATCAATTAAACCAATTCACTTAATAAAAGAAAATAGGAGCCAGGAATTCTTGAGCATTTAAGGCTCGGCTATACAAAGCCAGCAGTTTCAGTAAAGGACGAAATGTGCATCATTGAGGCTGGGAGCAGAGTAGGCGGACCATGAGACCATCAACAAGTGTGTGACAGGTAGAGAAGGCTATTTGAGTGCTGTGAGAGTGAATTGAGTTGTGTGTGAATGACTGATTTAGAAGGATTTAAAGGGGAGGGAATTTCAATAGATGTGAGAGAAAGCTGTGTGTTATTGTATGGGTGAGAGGGACGTAAGAGGCATGAGGGTAGAGGAGGATAGAGGCAGAGGTAGTGTTTGGGATTGGACAATCATCAGGCAGTTGGAGGTCAAAGCCAGGAGAGGAGAGAGATAGACAGTGGTAACGCCAGGTGGACAGAATGTGGAGCTAGAGAGAGAGTGAGAGAGTGAAAGGTAAGACCAGGAAGCGGAGTACAGGGAGAGGGGAGAAAACAGTTGGAGGGAAGAGATAAGAGAGAACAGTAAGGCCATCCGGGAGATTGTGGAGCGAGAGAGATCCATCAGGAGTGAGAGAATATATGGTACAGGCGAGCGAGGAGTAGCTGAGGAGTCGGCTATCAGGAGGGGAGTGACAAACCAACCAGGCTATCCTGTTAGCTCCTTAGGACGACCCCTCCCTCCCTGAGTCTGAGGGATAGAACAAGCAAGTAAATTAATCTTACAGCAATGCTTACCAGCAGATGCTAACCATGACCTTCTCGTTATTTCGGGCAATGGATTGGAATGCGTAGTCAGGCAAGGGGCTATCAGTGTTCTTCCTTCTAATCTGAGGCAGAGGAGAGTGATCCATGCTGCCAACGGGAGCAACAGTGGCAGTTTATTTTATTTATTTATATTTGTAAAGTGCGCTACAGCCCAAAGACATCGAGCCGCTGAAATTATAAAGTGGCGTGGCTGTACTAAAGTAACTTTGACCATTAAACAGGTTTGCAGTGCTGTGATTGAAGATGACACAGCTGGAGTCGTCGTTAGGAAAGGTGTAAAGAAGCTGACAATGGTGGTGTTGCTTGGTGAGCAAGAGTTTAGCCGGGTGGGTGGTCAGGGAGTTTGTGGGAATTGAGGTATTGTGGAGCTTGATAAAGAAATAGAGGGGGCGCCTGTCCAAAGATAGCTGGTAGCTCTGCGGCGCAGGTCATAGAATGCCAGGGTGATGGTTGTGGGTCTTTAGGCTGGGGCTGTTCAGGTGATATATTGCATGTGTACTGGGCACCACATTAACAAAATACAGATGTTTTGCTGTGCATGTGGCTCAGATCCCATCCGGACGGAATATTCCAGAAGTATGGAGGAAAAGGTCCGGAATTTAGGAGTAAGAAGTTAGCAAAAGTCCACAAATAGCTGACAATGCCATTCAAAGTGCTCGGGCGCAAGTCATGGAGTGCCCGCTTATGCGCTCTTAAGGCTGTGGGTTTTCTGACCCAGTTGAGGTGCATATAAAGCTCAAACGCTCCTCCCAATGTAACAATAGTACAGCAGGAAGAATCTCAACTATACGGACAACGCTGTTGGAGAACGATCAGCACATAAATGAAAGACTGCCAACGTCTCTATACTTGTGCCCTGGATCAGCACATGAATGGATGGGTGCTTCACCCCTGCTGAATGACAAGGAAACCACCTAGTGGTGAAATGATAAACAGCATCTCAGAAGGGTGTGTCTGCTGGGTATCAGCGATAAATTGGACCCGAAATATTGCTGATTAGTGTTTTAGAGATGGGCCATAAAAATATACAAATGTTGCTCTAAAGTATAGCATCAGAAAATCTGGTGAGGGCAGCGTCCACAGGAATTGAGGGTCATATCACGCATACAGTACTTCTTGAGTGACAGAAGCAGGAGTTGGAAAAGTGTCTGTGCTAGACTCCATGATGTCTGGCACTAATGGAATCAATAGGTGAGGGGGATTCTTTTGCTGTGGAGTTTCAAAGATAGACTCCTACTTAGTTTGTTGAAGTTAACATGTTTAGTTATGTTGCTCTGCTTAAAGGTCTCCAAGAAGGTAGCAGTCATCTAATAACTCCTGGAGATATACATTTGGAGGAAGAGTATTAAGAGTATTCACTCCAGTCTGTGCTAGGAGGAGACTGGTTGCAAGGAGTTCAAGCAGTTTGAGGAGGCAGGTCTTAGAGGAGATTGAGACCTAGCTGATCTCGAATTGTCCCTGGTGCCGGTCCAGGCATTTGACCCAAATCTGTCTTTTTTGTGGGTCATGTGGTGTTGCTGGTGAAGCACCTGGAGTAGAAGGTCATGACAAAGCAGCGCATCGATGTTGAAGTTTGAAAATTAAAATAGCTCTCCCAAAGATCATTTCAACAGCACACAATATAGTCTCTATCCTCACCATTTAAGATTGTAATGTCCAGCCCCTGACTACCAACAGGTATTTCTGCAATCCTGCTGTGTACCCAGTCAACCCCTGGCTGTGATGAAGCCTGCCATAGATTGTGTCCCAGAAAAGGCGGGTTTAGATTTTATTTTATACGGTTGTACACCTGCCGTCAGAAGGATTTGATAGCCCACAGAGCTCTGAGGCGAGGATTGCCTGGCTCAGTGTGATGCTATTATAAGTGGTTTAAACCCAGCACTCCACCTAAGTCAATGCCTAGTATGGGATGCCCAATTGAAGCCCTTATTTATATATTTTTATGTCAAAAGTTATTTTATTTCTGGATGATGTACCCTTATATAACGCCCCTCTCTTTGGATCCCCCCGGTCTCACTGAACCAAGAAGTTGGGTTTTATTGCAAATTAAAAGATTTATTTGATGAATTGAACAATAGATATATATCACACTTTTATGAATATGAACAATATCTAACTATCACACTTATTAATATTTCTACAATGATCAGCAATGGGTAACATGACAATAATCAACAATCTCTTTAATCAATTAGGAGTAGGAATAGGAAGAATAATGTAGCAGAGAATAACTTTGTGTGGGTTCAATGAAATGCAATGATATGAAATTAATGCAACACAGAAATAAAACCTGATATGAATTCAATCAAAGACAATGTAATCACTCTTTCCCCCTGATACTACTCACTCCCCCCCAATATGCAATATGAAGAGATAGAATGAGGACACACAGGTTTCAGGATTAACAATTGCAAGTTCAGTCCCAATTCCCCCAGCAAGCTTAGAGAGAACAGGAATGATTTTTAAAACAGGTCGAATGCTTTTAAATGTGTTTTGAAATGAATAGGAAAAATGCTAAAAATGACTTTAATTCTCTAAATAGGATTCAGAACTAGTGAGTGTCGCTTTGGATAGGTTCAGGTAAACACTAGCAATGATTGTGGAATGATTGGCAGATGGAAAACGAAATTCAGAAGTTGAAAGCAAGAAATAGCTGTTTTTACATGTGGTGAAATTGAGCCAGATGCGAAATCGCGGCAAACTTTTCAGCGCATGAAAAACTATGGTTCGTTTGAAAGCTGAGGATGTTAGCTTCAAAATGACATTTGGATTTCATTCCTAGCATGCACGGTTCAGAGGTTACAGAGGTTTTAGTAAAGGTCGATTTTTCAGAAAGAGTCAAGATTTCAAATGAGAGATGCGCTTTTTGAAGATTACAAACAAGGATTTCTTAACACTAAAGGAGGCTATGAAGATGCGAGATACCAACGGTACAGCCACCAGTCCAGAGGCGCCTCAGTCTGATCTTTGTCCGCTGCAACACTTGCCTTCTTCAGCACAAATATTAGCGCAAAGATGATTATCACTATAATTATCACAGGATTATGTGGATGAGAGAAGGATTCAGGACAGACAAAAGAGATTCTATAATGCAGTTCTAGACATGTTGGAATGGGTTGGATAGGATTACTGAAAACTAAGAAATTTGCTATGGACAGTTCTATGCTAAATACTCACTACTATGGGTTTGGAATGGAATGGGCCCATCAAAGATCTGGTCAAAGATCTGGTCAAAGGTTTGGCTGGAATTCGCTCACCACCGGACAGGTCTCAGGTGCTTGGTTCTGCTCTCAGCAAGGCACTCTGGTCTGCACATCTGCACGGCCTCTTGGACTGGTTTTGACGGGTGGTTCTGGGTACAGCTCTGCTCTACTGATCTGGATCTTGGGTTCTAGCAAGGGTTCTTAGCCAGAAGCAGCCAAAACAGCACAGCCAGGCTGTTGAATGTGTTAGGCCCTGTTGAAGTTTGGGGTAAAATCAAGTTGCAAGACTTTACAGGCCAGCTGAGAAGGGTTCAGCTTTTTGGGTTGGGCCTCTGCTTCAGGGTTCTGGAGTCTAGATATGGGTTCTTCCTGCAGAGCGCTTCGCCGGTAGATCAGTGATGGGTGAATGTGTCTGGGTCCTCAACAGTCCCTATTTATCCATCTTCCAAAGGGGTGGGTGGCTGATTATACTATGCCCAACCCTCTAGGAATCTGAGAGGTCAGAGAATTCCCTCTCCCCTGATTTGAGAAGGGAACATTGGCCCTCATTACGACCTTGGCGGAGGACCATGGTGCTATTAGCACCATGGTCCATGGCGCTAAGGTTGCAATTCCGCCATGGTGGTTGGCGGACTTACCGCCCCATTCCGACCTTGGCGGGGCGGTAAGTCCCCAATCCCCATTTACCCTTCCCCATTCCCATTTTTGCCCCATAGGGCATAATGGGAGTGGGGAAGGCGTTAATTACGCCACCGTAAATTACGGTGGCGTAATTAACTCCATGGTCCCTTAGCGCCATGGATTTTAACACCTGCTAAAAGCAGGTGTTAAATCCGCCATGGCGCTAAGGGACCTCGTACTCAGGCGGTAAGGGTCGGCGCTGTTAACGCTGGCGTAAACCCCTTACCGCCTGGGTCGTAATGAGGCCCATTGTGTCATGATGTGTCATCATGTGTCAGAGTGACACTGTGTTTATGGTCCAGAGAAAAAACCTCCCCCTTGTTTCTACCCAGAAAATCTATTTTTCCTAAAAAAACATATTTCCAATATCCCCAACTTGTTAATAATGCATATTTACATCACAGATTAACTTAAGGTACATTTCTGTCAAAACCTCATCTTCCTACGAGTTTTGGTTCACAAATAACAGTTTTTCACGCTTTTGGTGGGTTACCCATTTTCGGATCTGAACACTTTTTTCTACATATATGCACATAACATCTGGGCATATCCCTGTAAATTTTCATGTTCCTAGCATAATCACAATAGCTAGAATATGAACATTTTCGTGGTTCAGTCTCTGAATATCGCACAGATTCCAAATTAGTTTTAAACTGTGAGCGATCTTTTCATTTTAATAACTTCTAAAATCCATATTTTTACCAGTTCAGCACAATTTGCTATAAGTCTTTTTCTCAAACATACAGTTACTTCAGTTTCAAATCCACATTTTCAGTCTGGCCCGCCTCCAAGGCCTGGCTGAGCCAGAGAGTAACATGAGCTTGTTCCTGCCTGGGCTGGTTTCTGTTCACACCCAAATTAGCATTTTCTTTCAGTTCAAGAAACCCATTGTCTCTTTCCAAGACCAGCAGAGTAAGTCTCCTCCTCTTTTCATTAGCATCCAAATGAGATATCCTCTCCTTTTGATAGGAAGTAAAAGGGTGGTGTGTTCTCAGTGGGGGAAAACCTCTTTGAAGTTTAGCTGAATCAGATTACCTTACAGTAAATTATTATATTGTTCCTTTTGAAAATTAAAGTTACAATTTTAAAATAAGCAAACTATCTTCAATTCCAGTCTTTTTCAACATGAAAATTAAGTTGTGGCAACCTATTGCATTTGATGAAAGTCTCTTTTTTCCCCACCTTAGATTTTGAGACACAAGTTTTAACATGACAGATTTAGAGATCGCCAGCTTCTGACAGAGGCGAGTAGCGGTATTGCACCCATTTTCAACATATTTTCCCAAGCAAGCATCTTTAAATGTGGATTTTCTTCTGATAAATGTACTTCTGCTGACATTATATTTATGTGGATTCTTAAAGTAGAATGATGTTTAACACCTAACAAAAAGGTTGGATCTTTTGTGTGGTTTGTGAACCATTATTTTTGCAAATTTGACAACTAAGAAAAACGGATTTCCAAACAGCTCTGTGTTTCTTTTGCAATCAACATTGCTTTTTCAAGTAGTTTCAGGCTACTCTGTGGGTAGCCCAATGATGGGTTTTGGCAGTGGTCTTTTGTGTTACCACTGATATAGGCAAAAGTGAATTGGCGGCCTATTTTTCAGGTTCTCCTGCGCACTTCTGGGTGATTTTTAGCGAGCAGCATGCTTTCCGGCAGCCATTTCTGATGTTTCTGATGCAAGCAATGCACAGGAATGTTGCAGGGCATGGACTAGTGGGTTAAAACATCCTGCACTATCAATGTGCTTCAGATGTCTAAATGGCATTTTAGACCAAGTAAAACACAGATCTATGGAATGGGAACCCAACACAAACCATGCAGACTGCATGGTCAACCCTTTTGTATTTTCTCACATATTATAGGACACTAATTTCTAATAGGTTTCTAATAGGTTTCTTACTTCCACGGACTCCTCATCTATGATATATTCTGAGACAGGTATGATATCAAGAGAGACACAGACACAGGTAATACAGTTTCAAAACCTTCATTCAATGAATCAGGATGGGAGAAATGCCTATCTGGCCCTATCGCTATGCTAGGATTGCCTTGCCTAAATAAACTAAGGATCGTCAAAGGCAGTCTGTTGAAATCCTGTCATACGTGTCGAATAATCACTTATTTCATTTCCTAACATTTCCGCTGTCTTCTGGGCATCACTTCTATTCATCGATGGAGGAGTCAGAGGCTTTCTCATTCACCTCCCTGTTACTAGTTCATGGTGAGGTGGTGGTCCGACCCAGGCTGATTCCTTAATGCATATAATGCTAAGGGTAGGCAATAGAACCATCCCTTCTTCAGTGTCAGTTTCAAATTTGAAATTCTCTCTTTGAGAAGACTGTTGAGTCTCTCACATATCCCGTTTGCTTGCGGGTTTTAAGCAGAAGAAAACATATGGTTTATATTCAGTAACAAACTTATCTGCTCAAATAATTAATTTCCAAAATGTGGACCATTGTCGGATTTTAGCACCTCACATACTCCCCATCTAGGAAATACTTCTCATACTAGAAACCTGGCTGCGCAAGTGGCATTTGGGTGTGTACATGAACCGGCTTGAATCCATCTCGAGAAGGGACACACGACCACTATCATATACCTATATCCACTACATACCTGCAGCATATCAACATAGTCAATATGTGAATGCTGAAAAAGGACCATCCGGTCTCGGGATCACTCCCCTGATTGTTCGCAGTGTTTGCCCAGCAGTAAACCTTTGACAAACAATGCAATTTACTACATGCAACATGTTCAGTACGAACCAGTCCTCCGCAATAGTAGCTGCAAGGCTTTCCCTAGTTACATGCGCGCGGTAGTGCAGCTGTTCAAGCACTACCTTCAGTAATGCTACTAGCATCACTGTCTTTCCAGTGCTGTCTTGCCACCATAAGGCTTCAGTGGGGGATAAAGAACATAACCTCCTTTCTCATAACTCCTTCTCATCTTGTCAAGCATTGCCTTGAATCAACTGTGTTTTCGGTAAATCATTATATCCCTCTTGCATTACCATAGCCATAGTCACCCCTCTCTTTATACTAGGAGTGTCAATATCTGAAGAATCTGTAACCCTTTTGGCTTCTTCGTCCACGGCTTTGTTTCTGCGTGAAATAAAATCAGTTCTCTTAGTATGCGCTGCGCATTTAACTATTGCAATGGCTGCTGGGAGATGTAATGCATTAATAAGCCTGTCCCATAATACTTCGTGCTGCACTGGAGTGCCGTCCGCTCAGAGGTAGCCCCTCCTTTTCCAACGTGCTAGCCCTGCATGCACGTTTGACATCACATAGGCGGAGTCACTGTACACCGTCACTTCCTCCCCTTCATATTTCTCGAGCGCAATAAAAAGTGCCACCAATTCTGCTGCCTGTGCCGAAAAATGGGATGGCAGCCTTATGCTTGCCTCAACTTCAAATTCCCCATTTGCTCTGTATCTCAATAAAGCTGAACCAGTTTGCCTTTCTCCGTTATTTTAATCGATTTTTAACGACCTATCAATAAAGAGAATCTCTCCTTCCGACAACACGTTTTCATTTACATGCAGTATGTCGTCATATGACTCCTCATAGCTAGCGCAATCATGTACATATTCACTCTCTGCCACCGGCTCAGCTACTAATGTGGCAGGGTTTACTATCCTGCACCTGACTATCTTAATTGCATGATTTGATATAAACACTTCATACGCAGATGCTCTCTGAGATGTTAACGTACCCTTGGGCTTTTCGAAAATAGAAAACAAAACGTGCTCAACTAATAACGTCATGGAACACCCCATCACTATGCTTGCAGCCTGCTCAATGGCGAACGCGGCTGTTGCCAGCGATTGTTCGCAAGGAAAGTGTCCTCTCATAACTGGATCTAAAATGCCACTGTAATATGCCAGATGTTTATACCCCACAGTAGGCCTCTGTTTAAGCACCGCTGTCATAAATGTCCCATTTGTATGCAAAATCAAGTAGAACTCCTCAGAATAATTTGGAGTACCCAAAACTGGAGCTATACAAATTGCTTTCTTTAATTCATCAAATCCTTCATTCATCTCCTCAGTCCATTACATTTTATCATTATTCACTTGTGCCCTTTTTAATGCATGTAAAAGTGGTCTTGTATATGAACTATAATCAAATACCCATGCTTAACATAGTGACATAATCCCAAAAACTGTTGTATCTGTTTTATCGTGTGTGGTTTTGTTGTCTTCATAATAGCCTCTACTCTTTCAGGTGTAACCTTCTTTCCCTCGTGTGAGGTCAACTGGCCTATGTACAACACCTTCTTTTGACAATACTGTAATTTCTCTTTGTCTACTTTATATCCCTTATCTGCTAGAATGACCATTAACTGAATCAAGTCTTCTCTGCACTCATCTTCTGTCATGCTGCAAACTAAAATTTCATCTACTTGCTGCAGCACAACACTTTTCCCTTTCAATTCAATATTGCCTAAATCCATCTGGAGGACCCCATTGAAAATCGATGGAGATTCACAATACCCTTGAGGTAATCTTGTGCTTTTCAACTTAGTCTGACAGAACCTAAATGACGTCAGATCAAGTCAATCACTGTGAAATATCATGCCTCAACAGGGATACTACATAGTATTGTCGCAGGATTTGGAACTAGAGGAAACTATGCTTCTACAATCTGGTTAATCGGCCTCATGTCCTGTATTAAATGCCACAATCCACCCTTCTGTTTCTTCACAGGATACATTGCGGTATTGCACAGTGACTCAGACGTCACTAGAATACCCTGTTCCATTAATGCAGAAATAGTTTTAAAAATACATTTGTCCACCTCTCCAGACATGGGGTACTGCCTTGCTCGAGGTAAAATTGCTCCTGGTTTCAGCCTAATCTGAACTTCTCCTACCCCCTTCAATAGGCCTACGCCATAGGGGCCTGTAGTCCATAACGAGGTTGGCACTTTTTCTAAGTCCTCGTCAAAATATTCTGGACATTATCGCACTATCATCATTGCTACAGGACCTCTCTTTACTCTAATCCAATAGGTTATATTAATTTCAAATATCAACTCATCATCTGCTGGATGGTCTTTAAACAACTCCTCATTTGTGACATCAGTCAATCTATATCCTTCCCCAATGGCAATCACTGTTCTCCATGGCCTGCCCTCATCCCATCCTTTGAGCATGGCCAATTCCCCTCGTACTAAAGCTGCAACTAGTTCTAGAGGAATGACTCGTCCCCCCTCCTCATCCATAGGTATCTGTGGTCTAAACAGAAACTCATCAGGTATTCTCAGTCTTTCCCACTAAGTCAGGCAGCCATGTTAACAAAATGTGTATCCCATACAGAAAAACGTCACTCCCTACAGAGTCATATGCCCTGTAAATGCCATTATAAATTCGCCCACATACAAATAGTGTATCCCAGGAGTGGAACACACTATGCCATCATCAGTAAACAAAACGTCATGTTAAGTTTTGTCATTAAATATCGCCCCAGAATATTGACTGGTGTCTGCCGTGATTCCAATAAAGGTGCAGACATGTCACATTCTCCCACAGAAATTGGGAATTCATCAGTAAAAGGAACTCTACTTGTAACTCCAGAGAAGCCTTGAGCATTCATGGCATTTCCTGATATAGGAAAGTTTCTCTCCTATAGATATATCAACCCTTGGTTCCTCTTGGGGAGCTGGTGTTACCGATAGTACCGATAGTACTGAACACATCAAGTCGCCCTGTGAGCTGTCCTATTGTGCATATATACTCATCCCAGTACCTGTGAAATGACTCCGTCCCATCACAGAAGTACCCCCCACTCTAGGTGTCATTAGCTGCCCCGTGTTTGTGTTCTGCTGTATTTGCGTGGGTGCGTGTTGCGACTGGCCTTGCGGCGGACTCAATGGTGCTTGCTGTAATTGCTGTGCTTGTTGCATTTGCAGCGCTTGCTGTTGATACACTGTCTTATCTTGTGCAAACCCATTTCTAACTTGTGGGCTATATGCCGGAGGGTAAGCTGTACCCCCACTTGAAAATTGCCCATTCTGTAGGTACCCTTGGCTTCTACACATGTGTGCGATGTGGCCTGTCATGCCACACGCCCAACATACAAGAGGCACTCTTCTAATTTGCCCTCTGCATATTCTGGTTGTCACTCTGCAGATTCTGAAAGCTTTTTTGATTATTTTGAAACCACCCCTTCCTCTAAAGCCCATTCCTCGGCCTCTCTGCACGAACCCATTTCCTCCTTGGTCCGTCTGATGTTGGTTATTTATCTATAATGCACCCATAGGTTGCTGAATTCCCAGCTCTTCTCAGCTTGTCAAAACCACCCCTTCTAGAGAATATTTTGAAACAATGTTCTGAACTAGCCTGGCTTCTTCAAGTTTCCTAGCTTCTTCCCGTTTCTTATCCTTCTCTTGCAGCAGTCGACAATGATGCACTATACTCAACCGTATTTCTTCCCATGGTCTTGCTTCCATACCCATTAATTTCTTGAGCTGCCTCTGCACTTGCTTCGGCAGTCCTTGCAATAAAATGCGGTAAAATATCGCCACCGATTTCCCCAAAGGCTTGTGAGTTTCCAAGGTCCACTGTTCCTGAATATTTTGAATGTAAACTAGCAGATCTTCCCCTTCTTGCATTTTTCGTGCCATAATTGCACCCATTTGTGAGGTGTCTGGATCCTGCACCCTCAGCGCTCTCCACACGTCTGCCCTACAATTATTGAATGGTGCTCAATCATGAGTTGTATTCTGTACCATGACACCAGAATAACCTGCTCGTGCCCAAATGTTATCAGTCCTTTCCCCAAGAAGGGCTGCTAAGAGACCCTTAATGTCCCCTATGGCTAGAGTATTTCCTTCTGTCATTTTTTTGACTTCATAAATCTATTTTCCTGCACCTGCCGTCACACTGGGAAGTTATACTGTGGTCTGGCCCCTCCTTTCTCTGCGTAAACCCAATTCCGCTCTTGGCTTTCATGTCTGCCTATTCATAGTGGGGACAATGATTCTGCATCGCCTTCTTCCTGGCAATGACCTTAATCTGCTCAAATATGGTGGCGATTCTTCTCTCTCACTATGCGCTCGTCCTTTAGGGCACTCAGGATAAGCTATAGGATCAGGCGTCCAATCCTTAGGTTGTTCCAGATCACACCATCTTAATTCCTTGTATAACAACGTGCATCCTTCCGGACCACATGCGCTTTCTCCCTCCTCCCGTCGGAAGGTTTCCCTTTCTTCGTCTGACAAGGCTCTATGCTCGAGACTAAACAGGCTTCCTTCCTTGCCTTGCAACTGAGCAATTATAGATCGATCTTTCTTTCCTCTGCTTCCTGATTCACCTTTTGTCCTCATCTCTTGATAAACTTTATCGATCCTGTCTCTGATGATTCCTATCTCAAAATTCTCATCTATGTCTACCCTAGATGCCCCAGGCATTGCTTCCTTTAATGGAAGAAACTCCTCTAAGTTTATTCCAACTGGTTCTGCTGTTGCTCACTTAGGCAGGAGAAACTTCTCTATATGGCTCCATGATATTACTGTACTTGGTTCCATTAGCTCTTTCAGAATGCGATCAATTTTGCTGCTCTCTGTCTCCTTTTTGTTACATTTCTCTGTCGATTTCTCTTAGTTTCTTCGCTTCACATCTAACTCTTTCCTCTTCCTCTAGTCTCTTCTCCTTCCTTATTTTGCTTGCTGTTTGCTTTTCTTCCCTTTGTCTCTGTATCCTTTTATCTCTTAATTTCTGTGCTTCCTCTTCTCTCTTTCTTTCTTGTCTATCCTGGTCTAAAAATGTATTCTGCCTATTGTCGTACTTTCTTTGTTCCTCTGCCCTTTGTTCCTTTATATGCTGTTCTTCCTCATACATTTGTCCTCTGCGCTGTAAATTCTTTCTTTTACTCTCATCTTCCCTCAACCTTCTTTCTTGTTCCCTGTCTTTTTTATCCTGTTCAGCTTGGTCTTCCCTTTGCCTAACTTCACCAATGCTTTTTCCATCAAGTTTAAGCAATATCTGTCCACCCATCCATTCGTTCTGTACGTGCGTTATCTCGTCAGCTTTATCCTTTTCCCCTTTCCATCTCTTAATCTCTCATTCTATATCTGCAATCACGTTTGATCATTCATTTTTCTCCTCCTTGTTCTGCAAAGCCTTAAAGATTTCTTCCTTTCACTTACTTTCTTCTGAACTGTCACCACTGATATACGCAGGTGGCTCATATATTGGATTACTATACCCTGTTTCCGCCTTCAGTTCCCTCAAAGGATATAGTTCTGCACCTTCCCTACTATCACTGTTTATTTCTGACAACGTAGGGGGAGCAGAAGGCTCAACACCCTTCTCCTTGCTCTGGTTCAGCATCCATTCCTCAGGGGGCAGATCCTCTCTCTCCTCCTGGTACATCTTCCAGAGCTCTAAAATAGCTAACCTTTTCTCTAACTTCTTTCTCGTGAACGCTGCGTGCAAATATGTGGTCATGTGTTGCAAAACTGCATTTGACAGTGATCCCACGGCATGAACATCTGCTGTGCCTTTTACCCATTCTGCACTGTACTGTTTGATCTTGGGCATATGTTTCGACACGTTTTGCACATGTGCATCAGTGGTGTGTCTTCTCCCAATTTGACAAGTCTCAATTGACTGTCTATTCTTACCAGCGTACCACACAATGGGCCTCATTACGACCCAGGCGGACTTCGCGGTGCTAAATGCACCGCGAAGCATGGCGGAAAGCCGCCGATAGCGCCATGGGGGTTGGCGGATTTACCGCCCCATTCCGACCTCGGCGGAGCGGTAAATCCCCAATCCCCATTCTGCCCTTCCCCATTCCCATTTTTGCCCCATAGGGTATAATGGGAGTGGGGAAGGAGTTAATTACGCCACCGTAAAATACGGTGGCGTAATTAACAACGAGGTCCCGTAGCGCCATGGTTTTCTCCGCCTGGTAAAACCAGGCGGAAAAGGCCGCCATGGCGCTACGGGAACTCGTAGTATGGCGGAGAGGTACGCCATGCACTACGCTGGCGTAACACCCTCTCCGCCAGGGTCCTAATGAGGCCCAATACGTTTCAGAAAAATAACAAATATGAGCGTGCTCCTCACTTGCCGCTCAAAGAATTTAGTTCTCAATAATTTCAATCTACCCTGCAATGAGCGCCGACAATGACCCAGGATATACAATATCTTTTTACCTCTATTCGACACAGCCTATCCTTGCCGTGTCTCCCAACACTTCTTTGAAACATAAAATTCACAAACAGACAAACTCTTTTCACTTAGCTTCTAACGTACTCCGATGGAGTTTGAATTGTCTTCTTTCACAGATCAGTCTGTGCGCCGCATATTTATTATCCACTTGGATTTTTAAGACAATGGGCCTCATTCCGAGTATGGCGGTAAGGGATAGCGGCCACCGGTAACGAGACCGGTGGCGGTAATCCCTTACCGCCATACTCCGAGTTCCCTTTGCGCCCTCGCCCTTAACGCCTGCTTTGAGCAGGTGTTAAAGTCGAGAGCGCAAAGGGGCCTCCAAGCCAATAACGGTGACCGTAATGAACGGTCACCGTTATTTGCATCTTCCCCATTCCCATTGAGCCCTATGGGGGCTCATTTGGGAATGGGGAAGAGCCTTGGTGAATGGGGAATTACCGCCCCGCCAACCTTGGAATGGGGCGGTAATTCCGCCATCCACCAAGGCGCTGCCGGTCCGAGTACGGCGTCAACCAAGGCGTTAATAGCGCCATTGGTTAGCGCCGTACTCGGAATGAGGCCCAATACCTTCTACGCTGCTTGAGCGAGGATTTCAGGCTTTCAGACGCTATACGTCTCACTTTAACTCTTTATCATATATCTTGACATTCTTCATCACATACTAAAATAACCCCCCGTTACCTTAAACTATTGCAATCCTTTTCCCCACAATTTGCCACTCTCCATAGCCTACCCACCATTCGTGTTTCAGCTATAGGCCCTCAGTATTGTCTCCCCTCCTTCAATCTGGCCACTGTTGCCTTCAGTCCGCTCGGCGCCTGTGGAAACCGGGAGGGACTTTGTCAAAGTAGGACCTGTCCCACCTATATCTTCTTTACATGCAAGCTTGACTATTTCGGCCGCTCTCCACAGGAAACTTTGCGTCCTTCAAGCTAGATGGCGGAGGGTATTGGATTATTCAAAAATCTTGAGTTTACTAAATCGACAGATTTTTATCTAACCATGCGACCCGCTACAACTTGAACACATACAGGGCCCTCTAAGACGAGGTGGCGCTCTTATAGGATGGATGGGGATGCAGATGTTACTCAAACATAAATAAAAGAGTTTGACTCAGGAAGTTGGCAAAAAGGTACGTTGTTATATTGACAATTCTCTAAAACAGGGAGTACAACAGACATCGGACGTCTAATGGCAAGGTCGCAACAATTTACATAAAATACACATTTATCTAGTAAATATTCGTCATCAGTGACGTCATCCTACGTGGCATATGTTAAACTTATGTGGGGCTACGATAGGGTAACAGGAAACATCTACATATACTTTCTATGGGGTCTGGGTTTGTGATTGGGTCTTTACTGTCAGGTGGGCAATGAAGCCCTCCTCTAGTGTAAGTCATCCTTATCGTCATAAAATACACAACGATTTATTGGTTCACAAACTATAGGGCTCTTTGAATGTGGCCCACTATAATTTGTTGGCAAGCTTGTACCCTTCTGGAATATTCCACTTGCTAGCAGCACGCAAGCTGGTACCCCAGGTGTTGGTGGGTTTGGCTTGACCATGCCTCCCCACCCAATTAGCCCAATATCTGTCATCACTCTTACTTCTGTCATTTAATTAGCCTTTGAACATAGCCTTGCAGCTTCACAACTCCTGGGAATAAAGAGGGAGTGTGAGCATTCTCTCCTCTTCTCAGCGTCGTCTGCCCAAGTCTATTTTCATCTAGGTCACGTGACTGGAGACCACATTTCAAGCTTCTCTGTATTAAATGGTTTTAAAACAAATAAAACTTAGCACTCATTGTCCTTCTGCTGTACCTTGGCAGGGGGTTGGCCCGCCTCTTGCATTCATTGTATCCTTTGAAAATAGACAACCAGTTCTCGGGTGCACTGGCCTTTTGACAATGGGCCAGACAAGTCCTCTTGGATTCTTTCTTGCTTGTCAGCTACTTTTATTAACTGTGCCACACTTTCGGCTTGTCTGATCATGAGATCCCAGTTTGCTAACGCACAATGTGGAACATTCAGATTCCTATGCATATATATATATACGTTGGTGCATAGCCGCAATCTATTCACCATGTATAGCCAGCCTTTACGATTACTTCGTCTACTTGCGTTACTGCATCTGTACAATTGTAAAATGGTTTGCATTTTCTTGTGTAATCTTCATTTTACATGTGATCGTTTACACAATTCTTACTTCATCACCAGATTGTATATGTTCTCTTTACGTCTTCTTCTATTATCCCTTCTCGGTGTGTCACTTTACGTCATGTGACGTCACCAGTCTGCTCTTTCGTCCATCTTCTCTCGCTCTTCAGGGATTTTTCCCAAGAGACTGCCAGCTCTTTGGGGATACATAAAGAAAGGTCTTCTCAATGGGGACTTTGCTTCAAAGGCTGCTTGTGTTATCGGCATCATTACAGGTGTCTTACTTGTCACTATTTCCGGTTCCCAACATATAGGCAATTTAGGGGCGGGACGTCTGGTAGAGGCTTTTGGCTCCTCCTCTACACAAAATTAGTGTTTCCTGTTCTAGGCGCAGTTTTAGACCACATGGTCCACCCATCACAGGTCACGCAACCAGTCACCCCAGCGCTACCCTCAGCTTCTTCTTTCCCTTTGACAACTTGCTTTTGTATAATCCTGGGCACTTCTGTGGCCCTATTAATGATGCAAGCTCTTCAGCCTTCCTACAATCTTTATTGTTCTCTTTATTCCATCTCTGGGCCCCTCTCATCAGACCCACAGTGTGCTAGGCTTCTCTGCCCCTTCTGACTTCCACAGCCGTTCTTATATTCTTTGCTGGCTTTTGCTCCCACTTTGCTAGCTCCCCTCGGCAGCATTTCACTCAGGGGTTTCGGGAGATTCAGCCCTGTTACAATATTACACTGCTCTACTGGCCAGGTGCTCTCCTTCAGTTTCAAACATGTACAATTTAGCAGCCTGCCGCACGCAACTACACAGTCACAATGTATCTTTAAATTAGACGCGCGCTGGGTTTCCTTCAGCCTCTGAAACTCACTGGCGTTTGCGTCTGGATTTCTGGCATTTTCGTTATTCTTCGTGAAAGGTAGGGCTGCTCCACCTGCCCCTCTGGCAACCCTAGGCTGGCGCTTCCAGCCAGGGTAACAAGCACTTCTCGGTGTTCACCACAGGGATGGCCTGCAGATGCGGCTCCCTACACTTCTTCCATCCGGCTCCCTGACCACACTGCCGACTTTCCTATTCAGACTTCTGACGACTCCCTTGTCTCAGGGACACTCTCCAACACGACATCCCTTCCCGCTGCTCCTTGCGCTCTGCATTCCCTGTTCTCCCTAGGCTGTCTAACTGTGTCCATTTTATACTCCCAGCAAAGGTTGATAGGCTGCAGGTGATGGTAGTTAATTTTAAGTGCCTGACTTTGCCTGACCTCGTTAGTGGGACACATGTATTGGAAGTACTGGTTTGCCTCTGCTCGCATCTTCTTCTCAGTACTATAATGGTTTCTTTCATAGGTAATCTTCCTCACTCGAAGATGCCTCTTCCTCTTCGAAGTACTTTGTATGTTGTCAACGGGTAAGGCACTGTCACAGTAGCCTAAAAATGTAGAGGGGGATAGGATGAATTGTTGTCAGGACAGGGGGAATACCATGTCTCGCCCTTTGGTATGCTCTCCCCAGTCTCCAGAAACCCTCTACCTAGGTGATCCTCCCTCGCTTGTCCAGCCCCAGAGTCGGGATCCAAAAGCAATGGCCCTTCCCTGGCCACCTGAACAGAGTATCCTCGTGGAATGGGTGTGAGAATACACTCAAGTTTTTCACAACACCCTTATGCAGTCTGCACAGGACACATCAGGGCTGGTACATATGGAGGTGCTGCGCCCACGACCTCAGTTAATTTTTTTCGCGCACTCAGTACATTTCGGGAACACCATTCCCAAACGGGAGCGTACCGCAACCCTGTTCACCTTTTGCAACAAGGACAATAGGACTCCTTCAAATGTGCCAGATGCATAATAGGCCATGGAGGAAGACAGGTCTCTAGCCTGAAGAAGAAGCACTACAAGAGGTATTGATCCCCGAGCTGTTCTTCAAAACAGTCTTCTACATCTTCAAAGAAGAGGAGCCAATGATGAACCAGGTACCCCTTAAAGGATCTGGTCCAGCAGGCACTGTTTCCCGCCCAGTTCTCCCCTGCCTCAAAACATGTCAGACCTTTAGACTAAAGATGCTAGATATCTGCCAAAGCCACAGTGCTGATAACCTCTGCCTCTGAGCCGGTGGCGTTGATGAAACCCCCTGCGCTTGGACAAACTGGCATGGATCCGGCTATGGACACTGCATGCCTGTGGGTTGGGTTCAGCCTCGGCTCAAAAGAGTTCAGATCCAAAATGGCAGTGAGTGGCTCTGCCTTTGGGCATCGAACCATTGGTGCCGGCTCTTCCCTACTTGGTGCCACCAGCATCATTAGGTGCAGGAGCTCTTCAGGACTACACCTGGTGATGTTGACGCCATTTTCCTTGGGTCGGAGTCACTTGAGTTTAGATTTCCAAAGGAATTATGTATGGATTTGTTGGAGCTAGATTCTAATTTGCAAGAGGCTTCCCTCCCGGAGTTGAACATCATTCCAGTGCCAACTCCAGGGAAGCCGCATACCTCCTTCCAAATGATAATTGGGAAGGTTGTGGACACACCGGACCCAAGGATCAATTTGATCTAACCGACATCCTGGATGAGGGGTCTCCAAGAGAATCTTTACTGTCTTTCAACCAGCAGTTGAGGTACCATTGGAGGAGGCTTGGGGGAAGCCAACCTCAGACCCTGAGGTAGATAGAAACCTAGTCAGGAAACATTGTCTGCTGCATTCAGACCCGGCAATTCTCAACTCCCATCCCTCAGATGACAGCTTGGTGGTGCAGGTCACTACAGCCAAACTAAAAAATAAATCCTTCCCCTCGTTACCCCCTGACAGGGAAAGCAAGAGGTTGGACGCCTGGGGGCGTAACATATTTGGCCCAGGCAGCCTGTCATACGGTTGGTGAACATATCCTGCACTGTGGACATATTTTATTTTGGCCTTAGGTGTCAGCGGCAGCTGGGAATCCACCGGAGGGAGATATGAAACAAGGTTTTACTGCCGTTGTCATGGATGGCACGGAGGTATCACGCCATATCTTGCAGTCTGGCCTGGACACGGCTGATTGTGTGGTGCATACAAATGACACCAGCATGGTAATCAGCAGGCACCCGTGGATGAAGACCTTGCAGTTCACTCCAAATGTTCTAGTCGAAACTCCCTGACATGCTTTTTGATGGCACACTCTCGTGGTGGCTTAGTAGAACAACTTAGCTGTTCAACAGTCCTCAGCTTCCGATACTCAGGGAAGGGGATTTCACCCCTTCTCCTTCTATGCCTATTCCGGCCAGGGTAGAGGTTTTGGATCCCAGAGAGGGGACATAACCACCTCTGCGCTGCCCACTTCCTCAGATACTGCATGGCACCAAACCCTCTGCAAAGAGTACTTCATGCACTAAACTCCATGGGGGCAGAATACCCCTGTTCAGCAAGGAGGGGCATTGCACCATGTCTGACCCTTGGGCTTTATAGGTCCTGAATCAGGGGCATGTCCTCCCTTTTCTTCAGCGCTTTCCAGACCATCCTCCCTCCAGCTCCTGTCTGCCTCCAGGTCCTCTCCTGTTGAAGGATGTTCGTTAGCTTCTGTGGAAGGGCCATGTTGAAAAGTGCCTTTGCCCACAGATCACACAGGAGCTTCAGGTACAAAAGGAAACTTCTTTACTTCAGCTACAGTGCAGATAATAACAGGACCAGGTTACAAGACACAGGTTACATAGGGGAACATCCACCAGCCACCCTCTCTCTAAACCAGCCTTTCACTGACTGTCATTCAAGGGACTCCTATCAGAGAAAATTAACACAACATTCCACTTCCAGGCGCTCATGACATCACAACAGCTGCATCTACACTGGGAGAGACAGGCAGGAGCCTCCTCTCCAGCGCCACAAGGCTTGCCCAGCACATGGGGCTCTGCAGGTGCCCATTCACACTGCAGGAGCGAGTCGCGGCGCCGACTTTCACATTGAGGCCGACCGCAATCTAAAATCATCTTTTGCACCCTGCAAGGCTGCCGTGCAAGACCAGGGCACATATATACCTTGTTCTCCCTGCCCTGACCTATTCTGCCCAGCGCCGCCATTTCCTCTAACGTGGTCAATGGCCGCGACATCCATCGCAGTACTTTGAACTGCATTTGCCTGACCAGCCTGTTCTTGATCCAGATTGGCTGTGGCGTACTATTTCCGCCCACCACCTCCACTGATAGGCGGAAGCCGGAGCACGGAAGCTCCTCGCAGAAGGGCCGTGCAAAAGGGCCTGTCCTATGCCTGCGATAGCCACAGCTGCATCCACATCGGGAGAGGCAGGCAGGAGCCTCCTCTCCAGCACCACGAGGCTTGCCCAGCACATGGGGCTCTGCAGGTACCCATCTACACTGCAGTAGTGAGTCACGGCGCCGACTCTCACATTGCGGCCGACCGCGATCTAAAATCATCTTTTGCACCCTGCAAGGCAGCCGTGCAAGACCAGGGAACATATATACCTTGTTCTCCCTGCCCTGACCTATTCTGCCCAGCGCAGCCATTGCCTCTAACGTGGTCAATGGCCGCCACGTCCATCACAGTACTTTCAACTGCATTTGCCTGACCAGCCTGTTCTTGATCCAGATTGGCTGCGGCGTACTATTTCCGCCCAACACTCAAAAACAGAATATGGCACATAAAATGAACCAGCATCTTGAATACCCTATTATACAAACACCATGCAAAACCACGGATAGAAATTTAAGACTACGCGCCCGCCTATCCAAACTGCAGGAGCTACCAGCCAGAAAAATTGAACAATTAAACCTCTTAAAAAAGCTTCCATCGCAGAAAGAAATTAGAGAGCCAAATACAAGTCTTACCAACCACAAAAACCTATACCTAACCGCACTAAACCGACGCCCAAAGACAGTCCTAGCACCACCCACCCCACGCCAGAAAGTCACCTACCCAATCTTAAAGGAGCTCTCATAAACGTCAGGTCTCTAGTTGCCCACGCAACTGAGATATCAGATATTATTCTAACAGATAATCTGGACTTTTTAGCCATCTCAGAATCCTGGCTACATGAGGCAGCTGGCCCAGCCTTATCGCTGGCAGTCTCCGGCAACTACACGATCCTGCGAGCTGATAGACACACCCTCGAGGTGGTGGAATAGCAATTATAGCCAAGTCCACTTTAGACATGAGAATTGTCTCATCCCCCACTATGAAATCCTGTGAATGCCTCACGGTTAAATGGGCCGCTGCCAATTCACAAACATTAAACATCTTTCTCATCTACAGACCACCAGGTCCCTTCGGATCCTTCGTGGAAGATATCTCCACAACCCTGTCCAACAACCTAAAAAATACCTCCCAATCGTTAGTACTAGGTGATTTTAATTTAGGTTATAATGACACCAAGGATACCCACGCAACTGCCACTGCCATGACTCTGAAAGAGCTGGGCTTCTCCCAGAAAGTTAGCTCACCCACGCATAACAAAGGTCGAATACTCGACTGGATAATAGATTATAACTGCGAAGTAAAGATTACTGATATTATACCTCAGATCTGGGCCGACCACCATCTTCTACTATTTACATTGACAACTAACCTAATTAAAGCTCAGACCCTACACGCCCCACCAGTGCCCACGAGAAACAAAAAAACTTATGACAACTGAAAAACTGTTGCCTCTCATAATTCCTAAACTTAATTTGGCCTCAGACGACATGGACCCTAATTCACTAGTCGAACAATATAACAAAGCTATGAACTCAGCCCTTGACCAGATCGCTCCGCTCAAACTAAGGAATAGCAAACCCAAAAAAAAATCTAACTCCTAGTTCACCCCTCATCTAAAAAACCTCAGGCTAATTAAAAGAACGTGTGAAACTGCTTGGAGACTCTCCCCATCAGCTGAAAATAAAGTTAACCTAACTAAGGCCTCAACCCAATACAAGAAAGACATTCTATTAGCCAAACAGGAAACTTACAACAGAATCTCTCAATCTAAATCCAGTGTCAAAGAACTGTTTAGTATTTTGAAAGAATTAGAAACGCCCATTGTACCACAAGAACATTGTACCAAAGACAAAAAATGGTGTTCCAGCATCCAACATGCCCTAACAAATAAAGTCGCCAACCTACAAACCAAAATTGCACTTAAGAAAGCCTCTCTAATGCCTCAAACCCCTCAGAGTACAGCTCCACCTCAACATCCTAAACAAGAAGCACGCTTTAGTTTCTCTAAAGTATCGATTATCGTGGTGGAAAAGGTTATATTGGGACTTAAACCGTCCAACTGCAAAGGCGACCAATGCCCGGCACAACTCATTAAGGATGCTGCGAGAGAACTCTCCCCTTTCATAACCAAACTTATTAACTCCTCATTCACTACAGGCTCCATCCCTAACAACCTGAAGGAATCTAGGGTATTGCCACTATGAAAGAAGCAAACCCTTGACCCGGCCATTCCCACAAACTTCAGGCCTATCACAACCGTGCCATTTCTTCTAAAAATTTTAGACAAAGTGGCATATATTCAAATACAGAATTTCCTGGAATCTAATCGTCTACTTGGATCCCGGCAATTAGGATCCCACCCCAACATGGCACAGAGACGGCCCTAATTGATCTTAAGGCCCAAATAGATGAGTGCAGAGATAAAGGCCAAGCTGCCCTACTCCTCCTGCTAGCTAGACCTCTCGGCTGCTTTCGACTTGGTCGACCACACAGTCCTATGTAGCCACCTAGACTCTGCTGCCCATTTCTCGGAGGATGCCATAATTTGGATCAAGTCCTTCCTGAGTAACCGGACCATGAGAGTCTTCTCTCCATCGGCCTGAGCAGACCCGATCCCTATAACCTGTGGCGTACCACAGGGATCTTGTGTGTCACCCACTCTATACAATGTATTCACTAAGCCCCTCTTCCACAAAATGGACCATCTGGGTATCGCCTACACGAACTACGCAGACGATACCCAGATCCTCCTTCCGCTTTCAGGAGATTACGCCGTGGATCTGGCCTTAGTGAATAGAATGTACAGTATCGTTCAGGCATGGATGGCCACTCACAGGTTATGCCTGAACGACGACAAAACTGAGCATATTATCTTAGGCACCCCAAATTACATATCCCAACTTAGCCCTGATTACGCAAACTTCACTATCGATGGCAATAACATAAAAATAGCTAAGGAAGTGAAGACCCTAGGTTTTTACTTAGACGCCACCTTGAACTTTTCTAAACAAGTCAACTCCCTAGCCTCTGCTACTGCATACACATGCAAACTCATTAGAGCTAGTAAACAGATAGTTGCCTTACGCTGGCCAGGGCCCTCATACTCTCCAAATTGGATTATTGTAACGCACTCTACATTGGAGCGAATAAACATACATCCATAAAATACAGGTTCTCCAGAACAATGCCCTAAGAGCAGCTCTTAAAATCAACAGAAATGAACACATATCCTCGCTAAGAAGAGAACACAAGTGGCTACCCACTTTTGATAAAATTCAACTTAGGATTGCCTCCCTCACTCACAAGTGCCTTAACAACAATGCACCGCCATACCTCATGGATAGAATCTGCAAAAAAAACCTCACCCAGACCTACAAGAACAGCCAACTTGAACTGTCTCCAAGTTCCACGATTTAGACTCTCGACCATAGGAGGACATAGCTTCCCAGTTAAGGCTGCGCAACTATGGAACTCCCTACCACCTGGCATTAGAGAACCCCAACCCTTCTTTAAATTCAGACTGCATCTAACCAACTCGCTAAAAGAGAATGATAATTAATTACTCTGACTACAACCTTTCTCTTGTCACCCCCCTCTTTGTTCTTTGAATCACCATCTATGTGTCTACTTCTGTGAACTGCCTGCCGGATGTATTATGCCCACCCAATAATATGCTATCTGATTATGTAATTCTACTTTGCACGGAATTAATGCTATGTATCCTCCTGTACTCTGTAGTATGCCTAAGCTCTTGTATATTCGTCATGTATTTCTTGTACATATGTACCCTGTAACTAAGTTGAACATATTCTTATCTTCTGCGCCCTGATGCCCCTGGGTATGGTGCGCATTATAAATAAATAAAACAAACAAAAAACAAACAAACTTACATTCTGAGCAGAGAAGGTAGGGAAAAATATGTTGCAACATATCTCCCTTCTTTTGCGGAATTAGAATGAACACACCAAAAGAGTCATTCAAACAATCATAGCACCCAGAACAATTGAACAAAAGAACAACTGCCTGATGAAAGACAGTAAATCCCTCTAACTCCGATTCCCATTCCAACTCCCAAGCTAAAGTATACCTCCACTCAGAAACCAAAAACCCTACACCGTCCTTGCATGCCAAACACCACACGCCACCATTACTGCAGAACAAATCAACTCCCAACACTACCACCACTCTATATACACTAAGTACGAGAGAGATGGCACAAGAATACCAACGCACAACCCTCACACTCCTGCTAAGCCTCTCAATAAACATTACCACTGCAACACCTCTGTGCCAGTGATCAAGTGTGCAACACCTGTCCGACACCTCCTCCACAATATGCTCATGCACCACTTAGGTGTCCAACACCTCTTCTGGACGTGGTGATAGGTGTTCAACACCTCTTCCCCAACATGCTAATACACCACTTAGGTATCCAACACCTCTTCTGACTGTGATAAGTGACCAACACCTCTTCCGCAAAATGCCACATGCACCACTTAGGTGTCCAACACCTCCTCTGATTGTGGTGATAGGTGTCCCACACCTCTTCCACAAATGTCCACATGCCCCATTTAGATGTCCAACACCTCTGCAGCAAAACATCTTACTTTTCCATACATTGCATTAGTTTACACAGCACATAATATTAACATCTCCACCAACGAAACATGCAAAAGGTAGACATTGAAAACCCGATAAATGTATGCATTTAACACTAGCACTTAACAAGTCCATGCCCTATCTCTAACATTTGCTATAGTGCATTATTCCTGTGAAGATAAATATTGTTACACCGAACATTTGCGTAGTAATAACACAATTCTTCTAAAAATCACTTGTGTTGCTTCCTAACAGAGGCCACGACATGCATCCCCTGTACACAACATACATACAATATACACAAGGCTATTGCTAATTATAGGCCTCACATCATAACTCATTTATTACAATGCAGCATTACTCTTTACTACTGCTCAACTCCTTGATTTCATCCCTTAGCAATACCACCCCACCACTGCACGGCTTCCAGTGTTACCCCAGAAGTGCACAGTTATTGTTGCAACATCCAAGTTTCATGTCACAAAACCAGTACTGCAAGCCCAAAGTACCTCTCAGGAACGCAGTGCAATGTCCAACAAATGCATTCTACAAACCTTGACAGCTCCCTGTATAGCCATTGTTTCCTTCCACAAAGACATGTCCTCATGCCTCATAACCTCCAGTCTAACCGAAACACCCAACACATGAAAAGAAGACCCTCCAGCATGTGATGAGGACCGTTCTGCAGAGCTCCAGCAATTCTGCTTCCATCCAGAGCAAACCAGGGAAGGCACGCCCACTGCTGAATGTTCTGTGTACACCATCATTTGGACTTCAGGTTCACAGTGAACGGACCTCTCTCCGCACAGAGCGCCACGATTCGCCTTACTGCTACTGCTCTCATATGGTACTGTCCTGAACGTTGACACTTGATGCTGTCAGTACACGATGCATATACCTGGCATGGTCAGGCAGCAACTCCAGGCAGATCCTCCAACCGTTGACACCCACAATGGTAAAGTCGCACTGGTCCTTAACACGGAGCAGCATGGAGCGCCGCTGATACCCACTAGACCACAGGTCGGCTGACCGCTTTGGCAACTGTTGAACTGCAGAGCGCTATGGAGCTCTGTCATTCTGTGAGCCTCAGGCTCTGGCACTGGCGACCCTCTCAACATCGCCAGGACATCCTCATGGAACAGGTGCGCTGCCCCTTGAAGTTTCTTCAGTGCCTAAGACACACAGCATCACCTTCATAGCTAGCAAAGAATATGAGAACGGCTGTGGAAGTCAGAAAATACAGGCAGACTCTTTGAACATACATAGGTGTAGAGGCAAGGTACTCCAGCATTCTTCACTACAGCTTATGCCAAGCATTAAGTTCACCATAAATCACTAACGGGCACCCGCACGAATGCTGTAGTATTCTAGACAACTAGCAACAGTCACAGCCCAACACTGCTCCTCCTGGGAGGCCAGCACCAAAGGCACATAGAGGGTACTCATCTTCCAGGAATTTTGGGGGGTGGTGAATGTCCCTGTCCTCAGGCTGCCACCCCCGCACTGCTCAGGCCCTTCCTTGGCACCACACAGGTTCAGCTCGTCGCCAGTCTTGAAAAGTGCCTTTGTCCACAGATCACACAGGCGCCTCAGGTACGAAAGAACACTTCTTTACTTCAGTTACTGTGCAGATAAGAACAGGACCCGGTTACAAGACAGGTTACATAGGGGAGCATCCACCGGCCACCCTCTCTCTAAGCCAGCCTCTCACCAATTATTATTCATTTCAAGGAATCCCCAGCAGAGAACACTCACACAACATTCCACTTCCAGGCGCTCATGACATCACATACATACTGAGCAGAGAAGACAGGGAAAGGTAAGTTACAACAGGGCACCATAGAACTACGGGCACCATAGAACTAGTGCCCTTATCTGAACGAGCCAAATCTGGTATTTTATGGTTCCGAAGAAGGACAGGGTTCTGCATCATCATCCTGAATCTGAGGCTCTTGAATTTTTACCTCTTAACTAGTTTGAGATGGACACCCGAGCCCAGATCCTTACGTCCCTCTACATCTCCACATCTCCTAAACATCTCAAGCACATGAAGTACCTGAGATTCACCATGAGGTCTTCCCACTACCAGTTCCAATGCCTGCCATTCAACCTTTCTTCTGCACCCAGGGTTTACACCTAACTGCTGGCAGTCACTGGTTGCGGCTCACCTGAGGAGGGAAAGTATCCAGGTCTTTACTTACCTGGACAACAGGTAATCATTGTGCTTACAAAGCATAGCATTTATTCAGACATAAAAATGCATATTCTAATGATTTTTTTTTGTTTTGTCTTTATGTTTTGTTGAACGTATACCTTTATTTTCGCATTGGTGCTTTTATCAACGCATCTGATTGCATATATATTATTGGCATGGTTGTTCAGTATTAAAATTGCCCTGTTGACGGATGGGAGTCCGAAATGCATTGGCAACACAAAGCGCTACTGTGTCAGCTTCCCCACCTGCATAGGGCCAATGCCTGTCTCGAAGGCCTCCCATCATCCTCCTTTGTGCCACTGAGAAGTGCCCTACACGTGACCGCATGCCTCATCAAGGGTCTACGCAGAAAGGACCACATCACCCCGGCCCTCAGCAACCTTCAATGGCTCTCACTGCACGCACAAATCTCCTTCACGTTTTGCTGTGTGGTCTTTAAAGCAGTCACCCTCAAGCCCCCAGCTACCTCGCAGAGAAACTCAGCATCTCCGGCGGACAGCGCACTACCAGAAGTCAGGACCCGTGCAGACTTTAAATCTGCTGCTGCGAAAAGTAAAGGACCAGAAAACAAGCCTTCTCTGCCTACGCCTCAAGACCATGCAACCACCTCCCCATCAGCATCAGACTCGCCTCCACGCTCCTACAACTCAGAAAAGAACTCAAGGCCCAGCTCTTCAAGGAGTCTCTCCTCCTCAACACCTAGGCCATCACGTTGCCCCCACGCCACCTTTTTAGCTAGATGCCACCCGCCCCTCCGCTCCCTACCACCCTGTACATCTGTACCCCTCCTCTGTGCACCTCTGTATCCTACCCCCTGCTGTAAATCTGTTCTGTTGTTACCTCTGAAAAATTCGCCGTTATGCATCTGTAATGTTGCATACCTCTGTAAACCACTCTGTTGTGTATCTCTATTGGTGTATACCTCTGTAGAGCACTCTGTTGCTTCTCGAAGCTAGGTCCGCGCTCAATAAATACCACAATTATAATAATAATTGGAAAATGTTATTAAAACCAGGCTGTTTGGAACACGTCAATTTGTCTTCTATGGACTTCAATACGTTAAACCTGTACACTAATAAGTATATTTAGTCAGTTATCTGCTGTTTGGTGAGCATGCAGTACTCTAATAGGTTACTGAGAGTCTTTTGTTTGCTGTTCCATGAACCCATGGTGCCTTGCATCTATCTGTAGTGCTCCCTTTAAACATTGATACCAGGATACCCTGAGATTATCGTTCACACATATTTAGGTGGTGCCCACCTTATTTCGTTCCATAAATGTACTCTTTCCCATTACAGGAATGCACCTTGAAGGAGGCCAGATGCCAATTCCCACTCT
This sequence comes from Ambystoma mexicanum, assembly GCF_040938575.1. Taxonomy (NCBI): domain Eukaryota; kingdom Metazoa; phylum Chordata; class Amphibia; order Caudata; family Ambystomatidae; genus Ambystoma; species Ambystoma mexicanum. The sequence continues at coordinate 1,000,085,478 of NC_090923.1, forward strand.
GCAACAAGAGATCAGAGATACAAGTTTATCAGGAGTTATCTCAAACTACATTGAACAAGTGAAGGGAATTTTGTGGCATTGAACCGAACAAGAGAAAGATTTGCTATAGATGGTGGTTTTATATTAATAATCAATCTCCTATAATTACTACCTCAGAAGAACGTTTTGAGCACCTGAAGATGGGGGAGGGAGCTAACAAACCCACGTGACCTCTACCTGGCCAGATACATTTCCGCAATGGAAATCAGAGACAACATTAAGATGCCACGCCTCAGTAAGCTAGAAGAGCTACACATTTGAAGACATTTCTGCAAAACTGTAGACTAATAGCCATGGAGAGAGCTGTCATCATGCAGGATACCCACATTCAATGATAACAAATAAGTTATTCTCAGGACTGGTGATATGCAAGTCTTTCATGTCTATTGGTGATAATAAAATATTCTCCTCAGCTGATGTCCTAAGAAACTCGCAATTGGAGTCTGCCAGGCGATGGAGGGGGTCATGGACAGATTAATGATCTATTAGCTCCTAAATTGGTGTAGCGCTTGTGTGGCTGGGGGCTTGTGGCCCATGTGCCTGTGGATGGCCAGGGGGCATCTGCCAGGGTTAGCCCTTCTTACACTGTTTGTGGCTGGATTTGCTTCTCCTATGTTTTGTATTGAAGACATTGGGTGTCGAATTCTCGCCAAACTTGATTACCATTACCACCACTTGGTCCCATGGAGTTACCAAAGGATTACAGGTGGTGAGAGGGCAGTGTAATTGCACATTTATAGAGTCCATAGGACTCCCGCGGGATTTCTGGCACATTTACTGCCAGTGAAATTACAACCTGGTAAATTTACCAATTTTTTGAGGTAAAGAGGATTTACATCCAGCAACCAAAGTCATCCAGTGGAAAAACCGCCAAAATCTATAATTTTGTGGTGCAGGGAAAACAGTGGTAATTACCGCCACTTTTTTCCCACACTGCCAAACTTGTAATAACACCCATTGTGCTTACTATAGCTGACAGGCAGTAAAAACCCTTATTGGTGTACCCAACACTGGGAAATACATAATGGACAGTTCACAGAGGTCAAGGAAAAGTTTAGAAATACGTCTGCTGATGATTATACATGTTCATGCTGATGATTATGCATGTTCATTTTCTATCACATGTTTCGTTGGCGCAGAAGGAGATGGTGGGATTACAATAAAGTGGCTATTATGAACCCATTATCTTGGGTGTTCCTGCACAGGGGATTTCCTTCGAGAGCTTCACCTCCCCTGTAGGCAGACATTGGAAGTCTTACTGAAGTTGTGTGCAATAATATCTTCTATCATCTTGAAAATTGATTTATTATCATTGCAAATTAATGGTGATAATTCTAACCTGGACCTTTAAGGATCTAAGTTTCCATGTTACAGGCTTAAGGTTTGTTGAAACAACGCCCTAACATTTTATGTCTCCAGGAAACACATCTGTCCGCACACAATCCGCTTATACTCAAAAACAAATAATACCCTTCCCTCAAGTGAAGTGGCAGGAATCAACAGGAAACAAAACAGTGAGGAATAGCACTAGTGATGTATATATAATTTCAATTTGAATTATCTAAGGTTCCCTGTGATACGTCAGGCAGGTTCGATATGGTTTAAGGATGTTCACAGGGAATGCGGCTCACAATTGCAATGCTACATGACTCAAATACACGTGAAGCAATCTTTTTATCTGATTTTGTTGTACAGCTGGCAGGCTTTGCTGAGCAAAATTATTTTAGTGGTTGATGTTAACATAGTGTGTTCAACTGACAAGGACTGGCTACCTAATAACACCCACTGAAGTGCTGCGTCAAAGGCACTTAAAACCAAATTCACACAATTGGGGCTTACTGATATATATATATATGGCACTTGCTATGTTGATTTATAACATGCACCGCTACCATTTGCATGGTCTCCCGGGGCGCATGTGGCTCTGGGGTAGGTTAGTGAGGGAAGAGGGATTGGCTAGAGGTTGTGCCCGTCTGTTGGTGCTTGCAGAACCAGGAGAAACTGGCATCTGTTTGTTTTGGCTTTCTAAGTGTACTTGGATTGTGTGCACTGGGATTATTGTCTCCGGAGGACAACATCCAGTGTCTGTGTTGTTTGTTTGCAGTACTTTGTTCTTTTGGTGGATCTGTGTTTTGTGTGTAGAAAGGCTGTCCCATTAGGGCATGTGTGGTATGTGGGAGGTAAGCAGGAGAGGAGCGAGGATCAGGCGTGGTTAGTAGTTAGTGCAGTGTGGTTGTTTTATTGTTGTTTCCAGGATCCATACTGTCTCCTGATTACCTTGGGTTTGAGGTAAGAGTCGTGGGAGGTCCCAGTTTTTATGCTAGTCTCAGTGAGTTGAATAGCAAGATTTTCAGTTGTTTTCTGAAGGTTAGTAGATCTTGCTCTTCTGTCGTTCTGATTTCTTTCAAGATTGAATTCCATAGTTTTCTTGTCAAATGGGAAAAAATGCAGTTCCTCCGAATAACCTTTTCTTGTAGTGTTTCGTTTTGATTTGGAGGTCATTGCTTGATCTTAGGTTTCTTTCTGGTTGGTAGCGGTTGATTTTGGCTTGGAGGAATTTGGCTCCTTGTCTGTGTAGTGATTTCTGAACAATGCAGAGGGCTTTGATGTTAATAGGGTTTTCAACTGGAAGCCAGTGTAGGCTTCTCAGGGCTGGTGTGATGTGGTCTCTTCTGTTTAGTCTCAGGAGTAGTCTTGCTGCAGTATTTGGATGCTTTGGTTTTTTTTGTGAGATGTTCTGGCTTTCCAAGGTAGCGGCTGTTTGTGTAGTCTATTCTTTTTTATTATAACACATTTTTACTGTGATTGTAAAACATGCAACAAACAGAAACAAAACAGCATCATGATTGACATTATAGGAGAGGTTCCAGGTGTGAAAGGGGGGAGGAAAAAAAGGAGGGGATGCAAATAGTTGGCCAAAGCAGAAGCCTAGGCAAATCAATCACACGCCCCATCCCCGGCGAACCCCATTACCCAGCCCCCTCCCACTTGCATTATAAATCCCTTTTTCTTATGACATGCATATGTCGATATCCGCCACCCATTTGCTATAGTTATGTTTCTATTATGTTTCTATTTGCTAGGATGGGCGCACTAGATGCTTGTTAAAGCGGCCATATGAGTGTGCTCCCCAGATTCACAGTAACAACATCTTTGGCTCAACGGGCACCAGCTCCCCCCCCACCCTCGTCAATTTCCCCAGAACCCTTTCCCAAAAGCGATGTATCAATGGGCATTCCCAAAAAATATGGAAAAAAGTACCATGTGCTCCTCACATCTCAGGCACCGCTTGTGGGTCACCCAACTACATTTAAAGAGCAGCGTTCGCAAATATTACGTTCTGTGTAATATTTTGAGCTGGATCAAGCGAAATCGGGAGGAAATCACAACCTCCCTCAGGAACATCAGGGCCTCTATCCAGTCTTCGGGGTCCATAACCTCTGCCTCCCACCTAGGCTGCAGTTCCGTAATTTCTTGTGACGAAAAAGAGGATATACACTGGTACACAGCTGTGACCCACCTGTCCATTTGCTGCCTAGGTACCTGAATTGTCTCGTTTCCACGCGATATGGGTAGTTTGTGGGGATTATGGCGTTCTCCCTTCCTATCGGGAAGAGTATGGACTTTAGCCAGTTGACGTGTAATCCGCTAAAGGCTCTGTATCTCTCTAGTAGGCGTGTGACTGTGGGGCATGAATTAACCAGATCTTTTGAGTAGATTAAGAAGTCGTCTGCGTACAGTGAAACCTTATCTTCCCAGGTATTCGACCATCGGAAGCCCTCCCATGACTGATTCCCTCAGTAACACTGCAAGGAGTTCTATGGCTATTTCGAAGACCATGGCTGACAGGGGACAGCCTTGTCTCGTTCTCCTTCCTAGGGTGATGGGGTCTGACCACCATCCATTGACTATAGTTCTCGCTTTCTGGCAATTGTAGAGGAGCTTTACCCATGCCATAAATTGGTGACCGAAACCCATGCGCTGCATTACTTCCCATACGGCCTCCCAGTGTACCGAATCAAAGGCTTTCTCGAAGTCGATGGCAAGCAGTGCCAAAGGGCCTCGGAGTGTGTCGGCTCTTTCCAAAGCAGATTTTAGTCTGTATAGGTTCATTCGTGTTGACCTGTGCGGCATGAAACCGCATTGGTCCGGGTGGATGAGGGATGAGATGACCAATTGTAGTCTAACACCTTCGCTAGAATTTTGGTTTCACCATTTATGAGGGAGATGGGTCTATACGAGCCACAGTCTTCGGGGGTTTGTCTGCCTTGGGGAGCACTATTATTGTAGCTTCTCTGAGGTCTGGGGACAGGGAGCCCTGCTCACGTGCGTTTTGGTATATATGTAGAAGGTGCGGGCGATCTCATTTGCCCCTATCTTCTGCCATACCTCTATTGGGAAGCCATTCGGGCCTGGGGATTTCCCAGATTGGAGGCCTGTCATGGCTGTGATCACCTCTTCTGCAGTGATTTCTTTCTCCAGGAGGTCTGTTGCTCGTTAGTGAGGGTGGGGAGAGTGATTTCTGCCATGATTGATCTGTCTATGGGGGAGAAGGGTGCGTTGTTTAGGTTTGCGTAGTATGTGGCAAAGCCTTCTGCTATGTCTCTATCCGATGTTAGTGGGACAGATTCGTCTGACATGGTTGTACCCCTCATCCCTGCTTTCCAGCCATGCCAGCATCTTGCTGGCTTTATCCCCAGTCTCATACACTTTAGCGCGTACAGCTCTGTGCGCTTGCCTGGCATTGTCCAGAGCTACATTTTCGAGGCGTTTCTGTGCCAGTATTAGTGCCCGGTGTGTTTCAGGCATGGCCTGGGACAGGTGAGTTTCCTCTGAATGTTGGACCTGCTGTTCGGCCTCGTGTAACGTGGCGAGGTGTTTCTTTTTATGTGCAGTAGTCCAGGAGATAATGTCCCCTCTCAGCACTGTTTTATAGGCTTCCCATAGTATTCCCGGGTCGGCTACGGTCCCTGTGTTTAGTTCAAAGTATGTTTTGGTGGTGTCTTGGATCCTTTCTACTAATTCCGGGAATCCCAGGTAATAGTTATTTAGGGGCCAGCAGTGGGGGTGGGGGTTTGGGGGGAAAATCGGTCTGGAGATGCTAATCTCTAGTATCAGAGGGGAGTGGTCTGAGATTCCTCTGGGGAACAGATATGCCTCACATACTTTGCGTATGTCTATAGCTGGTATGAAAAAGTAGTCTAGTCTTGAGAACGAAGCTTGGGCTCCGGAATGGTAGGAATATTCTCTGCGAACAGGGTGCAAAGTACGACAAGCATCCTGCAGTCCCGGGGCGCCCGCAAATGTGGCTAGTTTTGTGTTTGTGGCGGGGTTTCTATCTCGTAGATGCGTTCCATCCATCTCTTCGTTCATGACTTTGTTGAAGTCGCCTCCCATAACTATGACATCCGACGCGTCTCGGGTGATCAGGGGAGAGATGTCTGTAAGCAGCGTAGATAGCAGAGTTAGTGGCACATAGAATGTTAGTAGCGAGATAGATTGTTCCCATAGCCTCCCTGTTATGTATGTGTATCTCCCATGTCCTGGGTGACATTGGTTAATTGGAAGGGGAGTTTCTTGTGTATTAAAATCAGCACTCCGCGGGATCCCATAGTGAAGCCAGCATGCATAGCTCCTCAGTAGTTTGTGCGTTTGAATAGGGTGCAGCTTGTTCCTGCCAGGTGCATTTCGGTCAAGAATACTATGTCCGGCATGTGCCTGTTCAGGAATTGCATGATGAAGCGTTGTTTGATTCTGTTCCCTAGTCCATTTACGTTCCATGTCAGGAACCAGAGGTTCCTGCTGGTAGTGTTACGTGAGGCCATGGTCAGCTGTGGAGGGAGTATTGGGTGTCATGGTGTTTGTTATGAGGTGCTCTTGTGTTCCTCGTGCAGTATTGGGCCTTTGGTTCCAACTATGCTTGGTGTTCTTATTGGATAAACAATATTCAGGAGTTGATATTGTGTCTATGAGTTTGGACATGTGCCGTGCTTGATAGCTCCCTGGGAAGCCAAGTCGGCTTGATCTCTGTGCTCGCTGCCTTGAGACAGGACCTCCCTCCCGATGTCCCACCCTGTACTCCCCCCCCCAACCAGAAGCACCTGTAGCCCGAACTGTGCGCCAACTGGGCGCGTAACCTGTAACCAAAACAACAATGAAGATAGCAGGACGCTTACGCCAACCGCAAGCAGGTTTTCGTTTTCCTGTGGCGGCCGCCAGAGCGCAGTCCCCTTACTTCTGCATTGTGCATGAGAGAGGAGTAATTGCGGCCTGCTTCATCCGGTCCCTTCTCTATCCGGGCTGTTTTGCGACAGTGTGGGGTGATGGTAGCCCAGTGGGCTCTGCAGCGGCAGAGAACTGTCCTTCTCTGGCGTCGCCTCGGGGGTTCTTGTGGGGATCTTGGGTGTTCCGGTCCGCTCAGAATTTGGGTCCCTCCAATCCCAGGCTTCCTTGCGTGAGTGGAACAGGTGGGTGGTGCCTTCATGGTGCACCTTTAGTAGCACTGAGAAGAACAAAGCTTATTTCATTGAGAGAGAGTGTAGCTTCTTTTTGACTGAGTCGAACGATTGTCGCGCCTTCTGCACCTCTCTGGTGTAGTCCAGATAAAAGCCGACCCGATGGCCGTTGTATATAATGGGGCCAGTGGCGGGGCTATTTGGAGAATTGCATCCCTGTCTCGGAAGTTCATGAGTTTTGCAATAATTGTGCATGGCTGTGCTCTGGGGACGGGCCGGCCGGTCGGAACTCTGTGAGCTTGTTCAATGGAGAAAAACTTTGAGAATTATTTGGGTGCAAATAGATCAGCCAGCCAGTCTTCCAGAAATAGCTCGACGCTGGGGCCCTCTTCTCTTTCGGGAATTCCGAATCCGAATATTGTTTCTCCTCGCAAGGCCCCTCAGTGTCTTCGGCTCTGTTTCAGTTGCAATACTTTTTGGGTTACGGCAGTGAGCTGCCTCTCTATCCGTCCTATGGTGCCCTCCAAGTTGGAGATTCTCTGTCTGGTTCTCCCACCCTCGAGGATAGGTTATGGAGGTTTTGCCACAGAAAGGACACCTCCGCAGCCAAGCTTCCTATTTTCCCCTCGAGGCATGTCCACGACTCTTTGATGGCTTTCATGACGTCTGTCAAAGAGATATGAAGTTCCTCCTCTGCGTTCTCCCCATTTTCAGGAGTTGTGGTTGGGGGGCCCTGGAGGGGCCCGACCGTATAGAGGTCCATCTTGCTCTGGAGGGTATGCCTTTTGGCATTGTCTTTACTCATTGCGGTGTCCGGTCAAGGGGTGATGTGATGTTGATGAACTGCGGTTCTTGGCATGTATGGACCTCTCTGCGACAGTGGTTGCACCTTGGGGGCACGGGATTGTGACGGTGTTTCGCCTCCGTGTGGGTTGCCGTGTGTCCTCGTGTTTCTAATTTTCTTGAAGGGATGTGGCCAGGTCAGGGGGTTGGGGGGGTTTCCTTTGCCTGCTCCTTGTGGGATCTCTCGCCTGGTGGCAGGGGGTATTCCTTCGCTGCATTGCTTTTGGTCTTCTGCAGGATGTTGTTGTGTGGCCAAGTCTGAGTGAGGTTGTGCTGCTCAGTTTGTCTCTGCGAGGGCCGGTCTGCAGCTTGTGTGCATGGGGCACAGACTCCTGGGTAGCCTGTGTACGGTGGATGGTGGTACTGTGCTTGAGCACATTTGTTGTAAGGGACTACGGGCTAGGTGTTTCACACTGTCTTGAGCCCCCTCCACTCCCTACCCGCAACACAGCGCCTCCACTCGGGCCCGATGCCCCAGCCGTAGCTTCTACCCAGTGCGGGTCTGACCCCTCCTGGGGCTCCGGCTCAGGCGATCCTGCTTGCCACTGTCTGTGTGTGATGTTGCTCCCTCTTAGCTGCTCGCAGGGTCACTTAAGCAGCAGTGTCCCTCCGGAGTGTCTGCTGGTGGGGGGGGGGTGGAGGGCTGTAGTCTTTCCCCCTTCAAGTGTGTTTGTCCAGTCCCAGGCTCATTGTTGCTTCAGCTCGGGGTGCAGCCTCTGTGGCTTCCGGCGCTCATAGGTGGTCCTAGGCAGAGGTCTTCCGGCTTGGGGAGGATCAATGTCGGCTCCGACAGATTCCGTGCCTGCTGCCTGTTCGGTGCCGTGGGAGGGGCGGTGCTTCCTGTCTGCTGCCTTCGGTGTCTGGCCGTTGCTGGAGCTCGCGTTGCGCCGTAGGCTGGATGGCGCTGGTCCCCTCTGCTGGTCTTGTTCCTCTCTTGCTCCGACTCGGGAACGGGTGTGCTCTCTGTTTGTGGGGAGCGCCTCCCTTAGCGTTCTGCAGGTGTATGGCTTAGAGAGCGCGAGGGGGTAGGGGAGTGTAGGCAGGCAATGGCGGCTGCCGTGTGCCCGCAGCTGCAGGACTGCTTCGGTTCGTTCTCCGGCTTCCAAACTCCAATTTCGGTCGGGGTTGGAGCTGCTGGTGGTCGAGGTGTTCAGTTTCGTTTTAATTCCTCTTTATATTGCACGCTGGGGATCAGGATATTGGAGGATGTTTCCTACGGCCGCCGGGAGCTAGCTCTTTTAGTTCCACATGTGCGACTCGCGCATGCGCATTCTGAACACTCTAATCTTGTTAATTTCGGGTAGGAGCGAGTTCCGCCATAGATGCTGGCCAAGTGTCAGCCTCCCACCCCATCCAATGGCCTGGTGTGCAGCTCCCCAGATCTTGACAACATGCCAGGTGACCCTTGCTAAAGCCAGATCGTCGCCACCCCCATACAACACTTGGATCGGTGTGACCTCCCCCATCCAAGCCCGCTCCGCCTCAATGTAGGGTAGGTGCGGGTCCCTGTGTAACCAGTCGCTAACCACTGCCGTCTGGGAGGCCCATTAGTAGTACACTTTATTTGGTAGCCCAATGCCCCCCTCCCATACTGAGCGTTGTAGCATAGCCAACGCAATCCTGGGATGCTTCACTCTGGCGAACTCCGTCCGAGGCACCGCAAGGGGGGTGTTTTGCAGGACATTTACATACCTAGGTAACATGAGCATCTTGAATAATAGTGCCACTTTGCCCCGCAGTGTTATTGGAAGGGTTTGCCAGTGTCTTACATTCTGCAGAAACCGTTTGATCACGGGGTATAAGTTATTAGAGAGGAAGCCAAACTGATCCAGACCTATGTGATGTGTAGTCACTCTTGATAATACCAATGAGATGATTGGGAGGGTTCTGTGTGTGAAGAAGACATAGGGGAGCATTCCTCTAATAGTCGCAGGAGGTTGATGCATTTCTTTGCTAGTTGGTTGACTTCTGGTTCTACTGAAAGTCTGTTGTCCATGAGTATTCTCCGTTTTTTTTTAATCACGGCAGATCCCTCTGGTTGGGTTTCCATGCATGATTAGCGCCACACTAATAACGCTACGAATGTCCCATTGGGTCCAGTGGATCCCAGCAGAATTACCGCTGGGATACCGCCAGACTCCTGATAGAGCCACAGAGAAGGAGACAGGCACTCATGTAGGGACAGATACAGAGACAGACACATTCCCACTTACATGCTTAAGATTGATGCTTCAGGTAAAATTCAAGCACAAACGGTTGCACCCAGATACTTACATATACCAACAGCCACAAAAAGTCAGATGCTCCAATTACACACTAATCACTTGCAGAAATATCAATCATTCACATTTCAGGAGTGAGGCTGTCAACGAGTATATTTGTGTTTGCAGTCTCATAATTGTAGGTCTGTTAACTCAATATAAATGCTGGACTACAAGTATTGTAAGTTAAAGAAAGAAACAGCATTGGATGGCCTTGAGGTTTACCTACAACCATGAATGGAAGGCACACGAGTTCACCTCAACATATCCCTACAATGCCTCGTTAGGCGTAGACACTAGCTCCAACCCCATCTAATGAACACTTGCAAACCTTGGATGGGTCTTTTCACTCCATTAAGGGCACATTTTTAGAAAACAAATCATGTTCAAGCAGCGTTATTAGAATGTTGTATATTCCTTTTTTGTGGGGTATTTTTGCATGCAATATTCTCGCTACAAGAATTTCACTAATGCCAATATTGCTTTATTTCGGCATACCGTCCTAAAAACATATAAGTACATGCATATATATATAGTAAAAACATCTCATCATAGGAGTAAGCAATAGGTAATAACAGCAGCGTCTTAAAAATACAGAAACACATCATACTCTTACGTCTGTCCTCTTTCCTCCATACTGTATGGGCGTCCCTTCCAAGGGATGGGAGTTGGAACCTTTTTCACCACAAAAAACTTTCTTCCCCTTTAAATTTAGAGGCGCGCTGGGGCGCGGCCTAAGGAGCATGCGCTGCCCTGACTCCGCCCTGCGGCGCCACACCTTAGTCCCCTTTTCTGCGTCGACGGGAACAGGCCGAATTCACTGGCGCTCCTGGGTTTGGCTTCGGCCATGTAATTCCACACGCGGATACTTCTTCTCTTTGTCGTCTTTCTATCAGTCAGGTACTCGGTCCACAGGCGTCACGCTCCTCCCTGGCGCATGTCGACTTCCACAGGGTTTAGCAGGTGTCCATCCTGCAACAGGCTCTTCTCTGCTTCAGACCCCCACGCCCTCTGCCTACGTTGCCTTGGCCCAGACCAAGGTTGGCAATCTTGTTCAGCGTGTGACTCAGTGTCCTCAAAAGCGCTGAAGAACAGACTAGCCAAGTGGAGGGAGCTTTTCCAGAGGTCGCCTCCAGAGGACTTCAAGAACTTTGTGAAACATCGAATCAGGCCCAAGGTAAGGTCGATATTCTCCATCGCACCCCACAAGGGAGATTCCTTCCCAGGGATTCTCCTGCGCGGGAGGGACCGCTCAGGCCCTTCTACTAGCACATGCACCGAGGCTGCTGCAGCTACCGACCCCCAGGCCGAGGGATCCGTGGATCCTCCCGGTGACAGTGTTGAGGGACCGGAGGCGCTCCACCCTTATACCGGCACCATGGCCGATGGGCTATGCCCTAATACCGGCAATACATCCAAGGGGGCGCCTAAACGCAGCTCTACGGACCCCTGGGTCGAGAGTGTCACACCTACCGGGCCTAGGCCTGAGGAGCAGGGTAGGCCTTGTGATCCACACACAAAAGTCCTGGAGGAGGCCGAGGTCAGCAGGCCGAGGAACACGTCGCAGGCACGTGGCAGGCAGCCTGACAAAATGGCTGCCGTGCAAGAAAGGGGCACCCGTCCACCGCCATTCCAGGAACGAGTATCAAGGTGGGACTGGCTTCAACCAAGTACGTAGCCTACAGCCTACCCCTCTAACGCGCAGGGCAGCTTTCCTTTGCATCCGTATGGACAGGGTATGCAGCAGCCTCAGCACCCTCCCGCACCCCCTGCCACTGCTTCAGTTAGTGAGGAGGTTTTCTTCGAGAGGTTCCTCGGCCTCATGAAGTCACCTCGGATGGGCGTTATCCTCAAAGACACCATCAGGGAAGTCATTCCTGCTATGCTAACAGCACCACAAACGCCTCCATCGGCGCCCAGGCACCGGTGCAGCCGCCTCCTCCGGCTCCACAGCTGATTCCTCAACCTCTGCCGCCTCCGGCCGCGGCCCCTGTACCACAGCCTCTGGCGCCAACTACTCCTCCTCCACAGGATCCTCCAGATATGCAGGACACGGAGGAGGAGGAGGATCCGGACACACCATCCTCAGCCAGGACCTTCCACAAACATCTTGCTGGTCTGGCAGAGTACCTGGGTCTACCCCAACCCGAGGTCGAGCAGTCGGCAGAGGGGGTTCTGGCGGAAGTCCTCACGCAACGCCTCTCAAGGATTCCACTGCAAACCGATGTAGTCTCCCTGGCCAAGAAGGGTTGTCTCAAGCCCCACTTAGCCCAGCCGGTCAATCGACGGCTGGACGCCAAGTACAGGCAGATGGAGGGGGATACACTCTTGCTTTCGGCCCATCCTCAGCCACACTCCTCGGTGACTGCTGCGGCATCACTATACTCCAAGGCTCAGTCGTTCTCAGCCTCCTCCTCGGCGGGCTGCTAGGCAAGGAGGATAAGATCTTGGAGGCGTATGGCAAGCAACTCTATTCGAATGCCTCTCTATATCTGCGCCAGGCCAATGCTGATGCCATACTGGCAGCCGCCAACCAAAGATTATGGCGGGAAATTGCGGACTTCCTCCCAGAACTCCCCACCCAGAGCCAATCACGCTTTAAGGCGGGGCTAGCCGAGGCCAAGCTGGTGGTGCATGACCTCATGGAATCCACAGTGGGTCATATTGACACCTCAGGCCGTGCCATCTGTATTGCCACAAACATGAGAAGGACAGCCTGGCTCCAGGCAGCAAAATTCAACCCGGATGTCCAGAAACGCCTACTAGCTCTACCGTTCGGGGAGGGGACCTCTTCCACTCCTCTACGAACGAAGAGCTGGGCAAGAAGAAAAACAGCTCACAAACAGCTAACTCTTTATCCATCCTTACAAAGACCACGCCCAAATCGTATACTCAATCTCAGCAGCGCTCAGAAAGGGGTTGTACGTACTGAGGCTTCCAAAGCTTCCAGGAACGCAGATCCAGGCAGCCGGACCGCTCACCGTCTGAGAACCGGCACAAGCAACAAAAAGGGGGGGAGTAAGGGCTTTTTCCAGTCCCCCTCCCCCACAACAGCCTCCGAGGGAAGGAAGGCATGACACGCCCCTTCGGGTCCACGTGTCTCCAGTGGGGGCAGGCTTGCTCTCCTTGCACATTTCTGGCGCCAGAAATTTGCGGACCCCTGGATTCTCTCCGTAGTATCCACGGGGCACCGCCTCCCTATCCCAGCCTCTCCTCCGTCCTCCCCTCCACTCCCACAGGTTGGGACAGCAACTCTTTTGGCTGAGATCCGGTTGCTCGTAGAGAGCCAGGCAGTGGAGGAAGTCCCAGCCTCCCAGAGAGGCTCTGGCTTTTACTCCAGGATTTTCGCCATTCAGAAGAACCAGGCGGGCCTGAGAGTTGTGCTGGACCTTTCCACCCTCGACCTCTCCTTACCCCTGCAGAAATTCAAGATGGTTACGCTAGCTTTTATAGTGGAGACATTGGACAAGGGAGACTGGATGGGCTCCCTGTATCCGAAGGACGCGTACCTACATGTCCCGATTTGGCAGCCCCATCATTCTTTCCTACGGTTCAGGATCATGGGCTACCATTTTCAATACAAGGTCCTTCCTTTTTGCCTAAACTCGGCCCCCAGGTTCTTTGCCAGGCTCATGAATGTGGTGGCGGCCCTGCTCAGAGCGCAGGGCCTCCACATTTAACCATACCTCGATGACTGGCTTGTCAGGGCTACATCTCCGGAAGCGGTTCATCACTCTTCCCGTGCCCTTATGAACACACTGCATGATCTGGGCTTCTCGCTCAATCTCAAGAAGTCACACCTGAAACCTACACAGACTGACATTCTTGGGCCTCATCTGGGACACATGCTCCGAGAAGGTATTTCCGTCGGAGGACAAAATCTCAGCCATCAAGAGTGCCACCGCCCACTTCCTCAGCAGAAAGGTGACCTCGGCATGGTGGTACCAACATCTCCTGGGACTAATGGCAGAGGTCCTTTTAGCCGTCCCGCACACAAGACTAAGGATGAGGAGGATTCAGCTGCACTTTGCGGCCTCATGGAACCAGGAGCGGGGCTCTCAATCCGAGATGATCAACGTTCCTCCATCTCTCCACCCGGACCTGACTTGGTGGTCCAGAGACTGCAACCTATGGAAGGGCAAGCCCTTCTGGCCGCCCATTCTGCAGGCCACCATCACCATAGATTCCTCGCTCGAGGGCTGGAGAGCCACCCTGGACGATCTCTCGCCCCACGGCACCTGGACTCAACAGGAGCAGGAATACCACATCAATTGGCAAGAGCTGATTGCCATCTGGCTGGCGCTCAGGACATTCCTACCATGTCTCACGGGCAAGGTTGTCCTCATCCAGACAGACAACTCAACCAGCATGTACTACGTCAACAAGCAGGGAGGCACCAGATCCCCTCCTCTGTGCAGACTGGCGATTAGCATGTGGGAGTGGGCACTGGAAAACAACATCTATCTCACAGCAGTCCACCTCCCGGGGGAATCCAACCTGGAAGTGGACAGACTCAACAGGCTGGGAGCGGACAATTACGAGTGGCAGCTAAGCGACCTCGTTATTCAGGATATCTTCAACAGGTGTGGTCACCCCCAGGTGGATCTCTTTGCCACCTGGCATAACAAGAAGTGTCCCCAGTTCGCACCGTGGCAAGGTCAGGGCCCAGGCTCTCTGGGCGACACTTTTCACCTCCAGTGAACCGGCATGAAAGCCTATGTTAGGGGGATTTGTCACACAAGTGCTAAATTCCCTCTACCTTAGAGCCCTCCAGCTCTTTTGATATATTTTTGGGCTTTGAACTTTTAATTTTCAGTATGTTGTACATTTTTGCTTATAGGCTATGGAGTCTCACCCACCCCATAGGCATCATCTTTTTACTGGGTGTCAAAGTGCACCTTTAGTGCAGTGACACAGGGTTGTCTTTTCTGACTTCCCACTTTAAACTCCATTTTCTGGGACTGACTTCTGTCTCCCAGAACATGAAAAGTTGCTATTGACTTTACTAGTCTTTTTAAATTTACAGATCCAGTACACCCTATCTTCCAATAGAGTACTGGAGGGGTTAATAATTATCCCCTTTTGTCCGATTCTCATGGAACATTATTATGTTCACCTTTCTCTAAGATTTGGCTGGTGGCAGTGGTATCTACCATTTTTATTCTACCACGGACCATGAAAATAACCTCGGTACCGTTAGAGGCTATGGTGGTAGCCTTAAACTCAAACCTGGTAATCCACGTTTAATGTAACATGGTTCCGGTCAAGTTATTTCGCCATATCTTTTTGTAAAGGTCTTTCTAGTGTTTTACTCTGCGCGCCAAAAGAGGTTTGGTTCCTTTGTTCGCTGTCCTTTGGCGGGCTTCTGCACAGAAGCCCTCCTTATGCGCCTGAGTGTCTGGGTCGATAGGATGTGAGGGGGGGTTTAAAGCCCCTGCACAGGGTCTCCTTGGAGACCAAAGTCGGTTGCACTCTTGTTTTATTGGCTAGGTGGCTGTCCTGCTAGGACAGCCACCCTGCTGTGTGATTGACAGCCAGGCTGTGTGAATGGGGGATTCGGAGCATAAAAAGCCAGTCTCTGGGACTGGAAGGCAGAGTCGCCACTGGATCGGGAGAACCAAAGAGAAGCTGAAGGAAGATGACTGCTGCAACTACTGGACATCCCGGTAAAGCCCTGCTGCAGGTCCGAATCGCCCGAAACTTCGACGACAGAGAAGATCTGTAAGGAATCTTCTTCCCTTGAGCTTGGTGGGACCAACCAGCTCGCCAAACACCGGCCTCCCTCTCCTGGTCAAATTTGCTGTGCATCGCTGCAGTAGATCGCATAGCCAGTGAGAAGAGAATCAGTTTGGGTTTTAAGGAGTGCACATTTTATTCATCGTTTTGCTCCACTGCTGGCTTCATCCCTGGGCAGTGCAGGACCCTCCAGCCGTCCTTCTTCTTGTCACCATGACTGAAGCTTCAGGAACCGTGAGCCTGCAGGAACTGCCAGGAACAACTGCCTCAGCTACAGAATTCTTCTTTTAAAGGTACTGTGCAAACTCAGTCGTTCTTTCCATCCGACCGCGGTGAAAGTGCTTGAAATCTTTCGCCTCTCCGAAGGCTTGTCCTTCTCTTCTCCTTTGAATAACTTTTCATCCGACCAACTTCGTTTTGAACTTGTGGCAAAGACTTAACTGCGAACTACTTTGAACTGTGTGATCCTCTGCAAAGACTCTGAACCATTCACATTGGCCCAGACCTGTTGACTTGAATCCTAGTTGTAGTAGCCTTTTCTAGATTGCACTGCCTATAACTTGTTGGTGCTGTTGATTTTGAATAACCTTGTCTTCTCTCCCTTTTAAATTGCTGGAATACCATTTTGCTCACACTTCATTTTGAGCCTAACTTGTCCAGAATTGATTGGGGGTTGTTGTAGTATATTCAGACTGTGATTTTCTGCTGCTTTATGATAATTAACTGTTTTATAAGTGATGGTGTAAATAAATGTATATTCTTTTACTTAGAAACCTTGAATCAGTGTTTGTTTGAATCATAGTAATTGTTGTCCTTTGTGTAAACTCTTGTACTGCTCACTTTACTCTTGAGATAAGTCCGGCTGCTCAGCCATCGCTACCACTATACTGTGTAGTACAGGCTTGTACCAAAGGTGAAATTGTACTTACACTTGTAGTCTTAATTGTGTGTGGTGTTCCCAAAGGGTACTGCATATGATTCTGCCTAACAGCCTACGTCTTTCCGCCCACACCCCTGATTCACAAAGTAATTTGCAAAATCAAAGAGTCTCGCTAACTCCTCATCATTGTAATAGCTCCATGGTGGCCGGTCAGGCCATGGTTTTCGGAGCTGCTCAGTCTCTTGCAAGTGCCCCCGTTTCACCTTCCGACAGGCCCAGCACATCTGCTGGGACAGCAGGGGGGCAGAGTCCTCCACCCTGCGCCAGTGAAACTAACCCTCACAGCGTGGTACCTGAGCAGGTAACGCTACGGCATCTCAGCCTCTCACAGACCAATCTGGAGATCATTCAAGGTGCCAGGAGCAAGGCTACCAGGGCCCAGTACAAAAGCAAATGGACCAGATTCTGCCACTGGGCAGACGCCAGGGGTCGACCCCCTGGGGTGCACCTTGGACGACATGCTCTCCTTTTCGGCACACCTCGCCCACTGAGGCGGGCAGGTGGACACCTGACGCACATACCTCGCAGCCATTGGGTTTTACAGGAACTCGGAGGAAGGCATCTTTTCCTCCTCCAATCCTATTGTCAAGAAACATCTGATGGGACTCGCAAGGCTCTACCCGCCAGTCAAGAGACTGCTCCCGGTGTGGGAACTTAACATAGTTTTGGGCGCCCTGGCGCACAAACCGTTTGAGCCAATGGCATCCATGGACATCAGGCTGGTCACCATCAAGACAGCCTTACCAGTTGGCCTCACCTTGGCTCGTAGAGTCAGCGAAATCCAGGCGCTGGTCGCCTCAGAGCCATATACTACCTTTCACAGGGACAAAGTAGTCCTGCGGACACACCCGGCATTTCTGCCCAAGGTTCTGTCAGCTTTCCACTTGAACAAGGAAATAGTCCTTCCTACGTTTTTTACCGATCCCAAGGACGAAGCACAGAGAGTGCTGCACTGCCTGGATGTCAGGCGTAAGCAAAACAGAAGGGTGATCCCGTGTGGATTGAATTAAGGGAATTACTTATAGACAACCAGCAATTACTGGGCTGGGTCATGCAGTGAATGAATAACATGGTTTTATGGAAATATGATGCCCGTCATGCTGTTAAGTTACAGTATGCGATTATTAACACAAATACAACAGAGGAGATGGATCCGAGGAACATTCAAAACTATGTTTTATTATTACAATGGTTGTGAAACAAAAGAAAAACATGTAATGACAGGATTTTGATGTCTAAAAGGAATAATTACTATTGACAAAAGGAAATTGTGTTAATAATGTGCAATTAGACACAGGAGAAGTACACTAATATACAGGTAGAACTGTGTGGTAAAAACACAGGTAGGGAGCTGATAAATTGAACAGAGACACATACGATTTGATGACAAAATAGAAAGAAAATTGTTAAGGAAGTTAAACTGAAGTCAACCAATATAAATCAAATGGGCACATCTATTCATAGTGCTAGTAGTGATCAGCAAACTGAATTTGACAATAGAAGCACCAAATGATAGTTTTGTGAAATATGACTAACTGTCCCTATCTGAATTATCGCTAATATTCAGTGTGTCGTGGCGGGCAGTCAGCAAAGACACTAATGCTTATCTCAAAAGTAAATAGGAATGAGGCTGATACAGAACTACGCCATCCGCTGTCGTGAGTGGTTGTAAGTTTGATGTGCCACGTTCACTTGTCAGGGGTGTGGTAACACACCTCACACTCGCACAGTGGCAAAACTGGCGTTTCGGTGGTAAATAGAGGAAAATATACCACCTTCATCAGGATGAGGAGTTGTTTTTACAGCCCCAGAAGTATTGAATCATAATCAGAATATCGGGCATGGGAGTGCAATAATGCCATTTTGAAAGTAGTCGCATCGCTGAACAATCAAACAGAGGAGCTTTCCAAACCCTATTGGACATGTATTAAGTCTAATAGGAGTCCTCTGTGCATGGGGCAATGAATGTCTTATGGCTGAGACGTTCACAAAAGTTGTGTCACAACTTCAAGTGGCTGGCAACATAGCAATGATGTGCTGGGAAAGCAGCCGAAATATGCATAATTGCGCGTATCGGTCGCAGCCGTTCCACTATTTGCAGAGCTCCTGTAGGCACAGCAGTAGAGAAACGGAAAAAAAAAAGCTGGATGTCAGGCGTGCCCTGAAATTCTACTTGAACAGGACCAAGGGCTTCCGCAAATCACACACCCCGTTTGTCACTTTCAGAGGCTCAAGGCCAGGCTATCAAGCCTCTAAGGGTTCCATATACCACTGGATGGTCTCTGCCATCAAAGAATCGTACGAGGGCCAGCACAAGCCGCTCCCAACCAACATGCATGTCTATGCAGTCAGGACTAAGGCAACGGCCATCTCATTCCAGCGCCATATCCCTTGGCGACTCATAAGCAGTGAGGCCACTTAGGCCTCTCCCTGAGCTTTCTGCAAACATTACTGTTTGGACCCCGGCTCTAGATCTGATGCGGCTTTCGGACAGGCGGTTCTCAGGAGCCTATTTGCTTAAGGAGGGTCTCCTCTCCAATCTGGGGCTACACTCAGTTGTAATCGCCCATACAGTATAGAGGAAAGGGCACAGGACGTAAGAGTAATTATAAGTTACTCACCGTAGTGACTAATGTACTCTTTGTCCATAGTCCCCTTTCCTCCATACGTCCCACCAACCTCCCCCCTAATAATACTGGTGTCATTAGGCAATGGTAAATCTATTGTCAACGCGTCAATGGGGACTGAGGTGTGGTGCCGGAGGGCGGAGTCAGGGCAGCACATGCTCCCTGGGCCGCGCCCCCGTGCGCCTCTAAATTTAAAGGGGAAGAAGGTTTTTTCTGGTGAAAAAGGTTCTGTCTCCCGTCCCTTGGAAGAGACGCCCATACAGTATGGAGGGAAGGGGACTATGCAATAAGAGTACGTTAGTCAATACGGTGAGTAACTTATAATATCTCTCTATATATAAAAGGGAAATTTGTGGATATGTGTGTGTGTTTGTTCGAAATGTTCAGCATACTTCCCAACATGCTACAAACCTGAAATTTGACATGTGGGTAGGTTCCATTTTGTAGACAATGTAACAAGTGTAACATATACCTTTTTTGGATTTCTTTTTTTTTAAGCGGTCTGAAATGCTTACCCCTGCCATATGGCTCTTCGTGCTGTAGTTCTGCTGTAGTTCAGCGTTCATTGTTCCTAAAGTTCAGCAGTTCATGAACACTTCAGCACTTCATTGTTTCTAAACTTTCCACACTATCAGCATTCTAGCCTACATTAGCGGCAATCACTTTTGAAGTAATGTGGGTGACACTATACAGTGCTTTTGTAGTGATGCAGGTGACAGGAAACTGCATGTCTCTTCAGTAGTGTCCGCAATGATGTTATCCGTCACATCGTGGCAAATCTCTCATGATAATTACAGAAACTTAATTTCCCACGGAAGTTGATGAATGTATGCCATCTGAACAGTATGAATCTTACATGATTCAGCCGTACACGTACAGGTATGGCACTTCAGGCTTACACGCTTCAGCCCTACACGTACAGCACTTATGTTGAGGTAGCTGTTGCCTCGGCTGTAGATCCGGGCATCAATAATGTTTCTGCGCAATCTCAACGCTCCAAAGCAAAGTAGCTGAAATCGATTTACGGGATTCATGCTTTTCTCATGGTCGGCTTTATGTGGTTTGCTCCAGACTTGGAAACAAAGATAATTTGTTCAGGAAAGACTACAATATTATCTACAAAGAAGCATTGGTTTAGTTAATTAAATAAACTTCAAACTAGCACTGAAGTAGGAATTACAGTGCGAAGCACAGTTACACCTGCTAGTCTTCTCATAAAAGCGAAAACCATTAATAGCATAAGGTTTTATCAAACATGATTTCATGGATATTGCATATCTTTAGGCAACATTTCCAAATTATTGTGTAAGCAATAACAATCATCACTTGAACAATAACATCTTTAGCCAACTTTAATCAATTGCTATATCAAAAAGCAGCATCCATGGATTTCAGGCTACCATAATTCATAGCCATAATGAGATAGTAGCAGCAAATATTCTAAAAATACATTAGAACTAAGCAGTCATCACATGGCGAATACAATCAAGGACAAATAATTTTAAAAAGTAATTATCAAACATCATTTCATGAATATTAAAAAGTCATAACAATGCATATAAGAGCAAAATAAGTCCCTAGCTCAGCAGCAATATACATCAGCTGATTACTGTGTCCGATAGGGTCTCTGAACTGGAATGCCAAAGCAATAAAGTGCAAGTGCATCAGGGAATACAGATTGATCTAATCCATAGTCATTATTCCTGACCTCAGCCCTTATTTCACTAATGTTTTCAGTTTATCTTCCCAACGTTCCCAAGAAATCCCAATATCTTCACCAAATCTCAACCTTTACTGCAGAGTTCAAGATTCCCAATACTATGTTATAAGGCAATCCAGCCCTTTTTAGTTTGGACTATTACGTGTTGCTTGTGAGACCTATTAGCCAAAACTATTGCATTAGAGTACAGATATGGCCAAATGGCATACGAGGGGGGACACAGAGCCTCTAGGTATTGTTTACTTATGTACCCACCCATTGACTGCCTATGGACATGCTGGTCCCTATGGCCATTCCCACTCAGTTCCTGCCCCTCCCTGCCCCAAACACCTCCTTATGGGAACTCTTTGAGCTCACTCTTAATAAGCCTTACCATCAAACTGTACACTTGAAGTGCATGCCAGTGTTTTTTCCAAGTTGTCTTCTGAGAGTTAATGACTTAAATGGAGTTATAAACACGCTAATGGTGTAACAAAATATATTTTACCAGGTATGCCTTCAGCCACTCGATTTACAAGCACTCTGCGTGTCCTTTACAGTCCTGTTAAACAGATGAAACAGATTTTTCTTGTTATACCTGTGTTCAGTATTTATAGTCTCACATTTACTCAATCTTCCTCAGCCCCATACTTCATGATCTGGGGAAGCTGAGACAATAGGCTTCATCTTAATATTTGATCACTCACATGTAACACTTGACCTCCTTTTTGAGACAGAAATATAGACCACCCAATTGGTCCTCCTTTGATGAAATATTACTGAGAGACCCCATTCTCAAAGAAGGGTTGAATATTTGTATGAATCCGTTTTTAACAGAAACTGGACCATAGGAGACTTCATTATCCAACAATTGGGACACTTTTAAAGCAGCGATTCTAGAGAGACTATTCCCATGATCGGACCAATGCTTAAAGAGGCAGAATAAGCAGAAACCAGAATCATAAGCGAACTAAAAGGACTAGAACAAACTCAGAAGGTGAAATCACCTAGACATACTTTATGTCAGGTAAAAGATATGGGATCGGCAACTACAATCATTATACAATAGGAAGGTGGAACTGCTGGTGCTGGAGCTCAGACAATTACAATAGGCGTGCTCTAACAAAGCCGATACATTACTTGCAGCAACACTATGTAGACAAAGTGCCTCTCAATCTGTGGTTACAATGCTTGATGATAAGGGCCACATTCACTCTGCCGACCAAACTAATTTACATTTTTAGAAGGTTTTATGAATCCCTCTATTTGGCCAACACACGAGATGAACGACTACAGTAGGAATATATAGAGAAGGTGTAGCTCCTAAAACTCTCACATTCCCAGAGTCTGTTACTGGACTCTTGTATCGGAACTGAAGTGCTCCAGGAAATTAAAGTGTTCAAACCAAATAAGTCACCAGGCCCTTCTATAATGTCTTTACAATTGAGCTGGCCACAAGGTTAACCATTTTGTTCAGTTCATATATATTCTGAGGCTCTCTGACCCCCCTCTATGTCCAAAGTCAAAATAAAACTTTTTTTAAAAAAAGAAAAAAAGACACGGACCCGCTACTCTGTTGGTATCGCTGCCCCGTCGCTCTGATCAAACTCAAAACTAAAATTGACACCAAAATACTAGCTTCTTGATTGGAAAAGTTCATGCGTCTTCTCATAGATCTATGTCAATGTGATTTGATTCCGGGACGTAAAACATTTGATAACATCCATATAGTTATTCACTTAATTGAAAAACTCGAACACACTAAAATCGCTGTTTTCATGGCGCGAAAGGGGAAAGTGAAGGTAAAGTGATGCCTGGCAGTTTGGCAGTGGACCCTGTGATATCGTTGTGAGAGCGGCTCGTTTACTCTGCACTCTACTACTCGAGCCTTGGAGCTTCGTGCTCGGCGTGTGGAGTCTGCTGCTACTTTTCAATAATTGAGAGTAATTTTTTCGAATTCGTATGTATCTGGAACCGCATCCCGTGCGTATATGTGCGACGTCATCACGTTTGTATGTGATGACTTCACACTTTAAACACCTGCCATTTTGGTTTAACCAGAAAACGGTCTACGAAGGAATCGCACGCATCCTACTGCACGGAGCAGGTACAAGAGAACTATTAGAGCATTCCAGAACTCTGAGGCATTTGATCATGCCATACAAGACACAAGGACTGTACTAAGTGCCATTTTTTAACATATATTTTGTGTGCTTTGTCCTACAGGCCCGCTCTCTTTGAGACCATATCAATATTGGATATACCAGTTGAGGGAAGAATCATCACGCAGTGAAATAGAGGGGAAGCCTTTGTACCACCCACTAGGGTAATATTTTGGTAGAAGTAGCACATACAAACCACACTATGCTGTTGATTTAAAGACTTGGCATTTCAATAAGTTAGAGCTAACAGACATGATCTATTATTATCCACCAGATTCATTATTTTACTTGAATGAACAGCCTTTGAGGCAGACCTATGTGCATAAGAACGTTTTAGGTAAAGCTGCCAGACTGCATATCCTTACCAGAAGGTTAGAATAGATCATACTAGGACAGATTTGTGGAATAGGAGAAGACAGTTGCAGATACAAACATTTCACACATTCATATTATATATTGTCAGGCAGAATCGGACTTCTGGAAGAAGACTAAAGGCATCAGCGGTTAAGACAATAGTACACAGCTTGGGCTGTGATAGTCAGACAGACACCAGGCGAATATTAATAAACTGATCATGAAAGACATTTATTTATTATGTGTAAATTAAAAAAGGTTTTGCATAGATTATCCCGCTAAACAGGTATACTCTTTTATTCTCTAAAAGTGCATTTGAGGCAAGAAAAACACGAAGAATAGCTCCTGAGGAAGAGAAAGGAATTCCTGAAACACGCTGAGCCGCTTATATGATGCATGGATTACCGATTTGTGAATCTTGATCATTGTAAAACTGTTATTGTTTGAAAAGCAATTGCATACAAAAACAAAATATTGTGTTTTGAAGAAAATATTTTTTACATAAACAATCGTTCGATGTATGAAAACTGCTGATGTGAAATTATTTCTGTAAAGTTAAAAATAACAGGCAACCATAAGTACTACCAAGACTGTTTGAAATGTTGATTGCATCACAATAGAATTAGGTGTGCAGGCGACGGGAGCGTTCCACAAACCTGTGGACACCTGTTTGTTTCCCCCATAAAACCTTCAGGACAGCGCTAATGTGTGTGCGAAGGGGAAAGTGAAGGTAAACTGATAGTGATACATGGCAGTTTGGCAGTAGACAGTGTGATATCGTGGTGAGAGCTGCTTGTTTACTCTTCACTCTACTACTTCATTCTGGGAGCTCTGTGCTTGCCGTGGGGAGTCTGCTGCTACTTTCCCATAAAACCACAAAACCTCAGGACAACGCGAATGCATGCACGAAGGGGACAGTGAAGGTAAAGGGATACTTGGCAGTTTATCTGCTACTCCGGACTTCACATGCTTTGCTGCCGTTCCAAGTCCAACTTAGAGTGAAACTAATACACCTGAAAGCACCATTTTGTCGCAGACATCAGATGCCTATCTCACTAGGTTCTATGTGAAACAAACGTATCAAAAAATAAAGAATTAATTTGTAATGAACCCAAAACAACAAAATAAACACTGAATATTTGTTTGGGGCGAGGGGGCCCAAGCCCCCTGTTTCCTCATGTTTAAAACCCCATCCCAACCAACCAGATGTAACCTTTACCCCACCCCCACATACATAGTTTTTGAAAATTCAGTATTTTTTCATTGGGCCTCATTCCGAGTATGGCGATAAGGGATAGCGGCCACCGGTAACGAGACCGGTGGCGGTGATCCCTTACCGCCATACTCCGAGTTCCCTTTGCGCCCTCGCCCTTAACGCCTGCTTTGAGCAGGTGTTAAAGTCGAGGGCGCAAAGGGGCCTCCAAGCCAATAACGGTGACCGTAATGAACGGTCACCGTTATTTGCATCTTCCCCATTCCCATTGAGCCCTATGGGGGCTCATTTGGGAATGGGGAAGAGCCTTGGTGAATGGGGAATTACCGCCCCGCCAACCTTGGAATGGGGCGGTAATTCCGCCATCCACCAAGGCGCTGCCGGTCCGGGTACGGCGTCAACCAAGGCGTTAATAGCGCCATTGGTTAGCGCCGTACTCGGAATGAGGCCCATTGTTTTTTATTCGTTTAAATTGTATTCTTTATTTTGTATTCAGGAAAATCACTGGATTCCTCTCATTATGATAGTAATACTTTTTGTCACAAGCTCCAGAGGACCTGATATGTACACCCAACAAATTGGATGAGATTGCAGCTACTTTAGATGCCGTTTTTGGACTTTGTTCAACCATTATGAAGAAGCACCGAGATTTGAATACTGTAGTATCAAAAATTGTTGATTTAATATTATATTTTTTTTTTTTTTTTTTTTTTTTTTTTGTGTTTAACCTGTTTAAGGTTTTTTACAAATCTGTGCTGTGTTGAATTGGGTTTGTGCTGCTTCCAAGAAGTTTTTGCCCAGAACTTACGACACCACTCTCGAATTTCCTCGAAGGTCTCTTGCTGGCATTGGTGTTGCGGGCGGCAAAGTGCTCTCACTGGCTTTTACCAGAGCTACTTCCAGAAACTTAGCTGCAGCTCTGGACCATCTGGTGGAATCGCCTGCAATTAACCGAAACCATATTGTCTCTTCGTCGAGTGTGAGCGGGCACGTGATGAGTGGTGTCAAGTAAGCCCTTCTTTCGTGCGCCAAGCCAGGACATGAGGTGAGTAGATGACGAACAGATTCTATTTGATCAACTAGTCCACAGACCCGGCAGTGAGGAGAATTTGCCAGTGCCCTTTTAGCCAAAATTTCTCTCGTATGCAGAAGATTCAGGCGGGCTCGAAGAAGAATTTTCCTCAGCCTTTTTTCGGGAAATTTTTCGCAGTATTTCAGCGGAATCTTTGGGCGGTTGTAAGTAGGTGGGAGATCTTTTAGAGATGTATACGTTAGGATTTTCTCGTTGGTACGTATCCAGTCTTGTTCCAAAAGTTTTTGTTTCACACGCCCAGGATTTAAGATGAGGAGGTCGTCCGTGCAGTGGACTTCTTCTAATTTTTGTCCGATTTTCTTCGCCCAGTTGGTGAATGGTGTGCACTTCCCGTTTTCCAGTTCGTTTTCTAATATCCGAAAAATCGGCAGAGAGTCGGGGGTTCGTATTTTCCTATAAAGTAGAATCGCGCTTTGCATGACAACTGAGGCTAGTGAAGGAAGGCCAAGGTCACGCCGAATGGCTGGCATGGGGGCTGCGATAGGAAGTCCCAAGACCGATTTCCATAGAAATCCTTCCAGTCTCAGCCAAAATTCAGCAGGTAGAGTTAAGTTGGCTGCCATTCCGTATGTTATGGCCGGTACTACCTTTGTTTTGTAAAATTGCAGTACCGGGGTCCAAGAGAACTTGCCGAATTTACTATCGACAGCTCGAGATTGGGCTGTCAGGTTCTTAATTTTTGCCCATAGCGAGGCTTGAAGTGAAGAGTCGTTTAGAGTGTTGTCTAGTTGGATGCCCAGGTACTTAAACTCATCTACTACTTCGATTTTTTCTTCATCGAGGAACCATGTCGGACACTTCTTTGTCTTTTTTTTGCTTTTTGAAAAGAACAGGATTTTAGTTTTGCTTTTGTTTATTTGCAGGTTATTTTCTTCCATGTATTTGGCCAAATTTGTTAACTGTCTCTGAAGGCCCACTGCCGTCTGGTCAATCAAAATTAAATCGTCGGCATACCACAGTCTTGAGATTTTAGAGGTGCCCACTCGCGGTGGGAAAGATCTTACTGATTTCACTGAGTCTTGGAAGTCTCCAATAAACGAGATAAACAGAGCTGGGGCTAACGGGCAGCCCTGTTTTACTCCCCGTTTTGTAAAAATTTGCTCTGAGAGTGTGCCTTGTTGGTTTAGGCGGACTCTGAGTGAGGTGGTTTCATGGAGTGCCATTACTGGTGCGAGAATCGAGTCTGGACATTTCCAGTTTGCTAACTTGGTCCACAGTCTTTCTCGATCTACCAGGTCAAAGGCCTGGGACAAGTCTACCATTGCCATATGGACCTTTCCCGTGCCCCTCTTTGTATTTGCTTTAAGTATGTTCAGAAACAGTAGGTTGATTGACGTTCCTGCTCCCTTCTGGAATCCTGTTTGGAACATGTCGGCTGCTGGGGAGGCACTGGCCCAGACTTTGAAGTGGCGGAGGAGTAATGCTGCGAAAATCTTCCCTATGACATCCAGTAAGACAATAGGTCTGTAATTGGCGGGGGTGTCTCTGTTTCCTTTCTTATAGATGGGTACCAGTACAGCCTCTGTCCAGGTTTTGGGAATTTCTTTTGTTTTCTGAATTTGGGTAAATATTTCTCCAATTGCTTGCGCCCATAATAGTGGGTGTGCCTTGAGATCAATGTTAGTCAGGCCATCTGGCCCAGGAGCCCTTGAGGGTTTGAGATTGTTGATTGCTTCTGTGATGTCCTCGATCGATGAGAGAGTGATCCATGGGGAGTCTGAGAGGACGGGAGGATGTAGTAACGTGGAGGTGGGACAGCGGTATAACTCCGTGAAATGCTGAATCCACTTTGACTCTGAGACACAGTTTGCCAGCGCGTTTGCCTTCTGCCCATTGGTTGATTTCAGTAGTGACCAAAAGTTCCGAGTGTTTCTTGTGACACAGGTGTGGAGCATTTCTTCAGCGTCATTTTGGTACATGAGCAACCGATGCTGTTTTAGCCAGGATTTGTAGGACTTTTGTTCTGCTTGGTAATCGAGCCATGTTGCCGGCGAGTCAGCTAGTGTGGCCGTTTTTTTCAGTTTGTTAAGATTTTTTCTTTTTTTTGCCACTTCAGCGTCGAAGGAGTGCGTATGGATCGATTTCCCTGTTTTTGTTCCCGCAAATTTCGTTTTGTGTGCGGCCAAAAGCGACACGTATTCTGGCCGACTGCCGCTTTTGCTCTTTGTTATTTGGACGGTTTTCCTCGCCATGTTAGAGAAAAAGTTTTGTACATTTTCAGAGGTTAAGCGAAGCCTGTTTTGCTGTGCGTTAGTTTCCACTACTGCAGGATAGAAGGGTCTTGATGGAGCTGTTCCGCTCCATGACATTTTTAAGAGGTTGTGGTCACTTTCCTGCGTTTTTACCACCGTGAAATCGGTGAAATAAGCTATCAGCCCTTCCGTGATGAATATGTAGTCCAGCGTGGCGGACGAGCTCAGTCTTTCCCACGTAGGGATTTGCAATTCTCGGTCTTGGAGTGATGATACATTGTGGAAGTTCCTTGATTTCATTAGGAGGGACCAGGCTCGACCTCTTTCGTCCATCGTTGAGTTCGGGCTTTGTTTGTTTTCCACTCTCCCCTCACATTTAGAGTTCAGATCGCCGCAAATGATGATATTGGGTACTTTCCGCTCCACCATTAGGTCGTCAATTTGGTTGGCGACCATGGTGCAAAATTCATTGGTGCTGGTTTTCGCCGGGTTCCAGTAGAGGTTTATTATGCCTAGGTCTGAGTTTAACCAAGCATCTCTGGTTAGGTCTTGATGGCACCATGAGGCCAGCGTCGTCAGCATTCCGTAGCCCTCTGCTGTTTTCCCTTTTGGAATGATCCCTGAGCCAGTCCGGATGGCTGTTAGTATGCCTCCGGAGGGGCGTCCTAGGATGGATTTGCAGGCGGGCGAGGCCTCTGTTACGTATCCGTCCATGGCTGGTTTGTGGACCAACCATGTTTCTTGAAGGCAGATCAATTCGAACATACCTAAATTTGTGTCACTAGGCTTTGTAAGATGTTGATGACCTCTCGTATTCCATGAAGCCATGTTTAGGGAGCATGTTTGTAGAGGATTTAAAGGAACAATGTTTTGTTTCTCCGTCGAATGCAGTCCTTGGTTTTGTTGCTATTTCTTGTGAGTTTGCGTAAAGGTTTCTGAAAGCCATTTCCATGGGTTGCGTGCTGGTGGTCTGCTCTCCTTTGTAAGTTCCGTTCTAGATTGTCTTGTTTCTCTTTTCTCGTGATGACTTTGTGTTTTTGAAGTTTCGTAGTTGTTATTTCGGGTTCTAGGTTGAAGGGTAGTTTGGTGTCTCCGCCCCCACCTTTCGTCGCCGTGTGCCGCGTTTTGTTTTCTCGGAGGCCTCTGTACGTAGTTTTCTCTGTGTCGCTCCCTGTCTCGAGTTGGATCTCCAGTTTTTTCTTTTGTCTCCTTGATGTTTTCCTTCGAATATTTCTGAAGGCAGTGGATTTTTAGGCCCATTTTTTGGAGGTCCTTATGCACGTCGGGAGTTAACTCCAATGAAGTTTTTCTTCGTAAATGGAGATAAGCTTTTGCTTTGTGTTCCCGGTGGTAGGGTTCGACCAATGTGAAGTCTTCCGTTCTTAAGTGACGGAGTGTTCCTATTTTTCCCAGTCTATTTAACACTGTTCTGCGGTTTAGGACCAGGTAAGAATCTTTAGATGATGTTTGTTCTAACTTGAAGATTTTTCCCCCTTCAGAGATCTTGTCTTTGTCTGAGGGAGTATCCTTTGCTCTTTGGTCCTTCGATGACTGGACTCTGGCAGGGTCGTTCGGTTTATAGTGTTTCTGATCTCGGTCTCTGTGAGGCTCATGTCCAACGTGTTCGTGAGTCTCTTTTAAGTTTTTCAGGGCTTCTAAGGCAATAGATGGGGAGTTTGAGTGAGATCGTTGTCTGGGCAGCTCTCTTGATACCTCAGAAAAAAATGTTTTCTTTTGTTCTCGGATAAGTTCGTCATTAGATAGGGGGTTTGTTTGCATTTGTTTTGAAGCATCGTTGCAGTTTGTCGGCTGTGGGGAATCTGTTTCCCGTTCGTCGGGGTACAACGATATGTTTGACAAGTCTGAGGATGAAGTTGAGTCTACACTTATTCTGGTTTTGTCTGTTGCGGTCAACTGCGTCAAGTTTGTAAGTGTGGGGTTCATAGTCACTTCCCCTTGGTTAGCTCCCATCTCTGTTTCCCCAGAACAATTTCGGTTTTGAGGGACTTTTTGAGGGGATTCCTTTGGGTGCAGCCACACAGGTGGTTTGGTGCCGTTTTTGGTCTTTTCTTTGACTTTGCCCCTAGCTGAGGATTTTGAGGGGGACAGTACTAGTGTATTCTGCTCAGTTTTATGTTTTTGGGGAATTTTTGTGAAGATTGGGGCAACTTCTTTGTTCTTCTCGGTCTGTGTGGACTGTGTGGTTTTGGTTGGTGGTTCCACATTTTTGTGCTTAGTGCCCTCTTTCTTTAGTAGTTCTGACATCACAATGTCTATTTTTTCCTCCCATTTTGAATGTGTGGAGTTTGACGTTCTTTCCATTGCTGTAAGGTAGCCTTCCACGTAAATTAGTTTGTCCTTTAGTTCACTGATCATTGCTGTATTGTCTTTCAAGGCCTCGTGTATTGATTCGTACAGCTTTGTGAACGGGTTTAGCACTATTGAAAATGCAGACATCACTGACAGAAGATCTTTTTTCTTTGTCGCGGGAGAGTCGTTTTCTGACATATTTGATGTGTTTCCAGGACGTCTGCTTTTCTGCGGGGTATTTGAGTCTTTGGCGGCATTGAGTGGTGCGAGTCTTTCTGAGGATCTTCTTTCTACAGTTGGTACGTTCATTAGGGGAGGCTGAGATGGATTTTCCGACGATTGGGTCAGGTTCCCCGAAGTATGCGGCTTGTGCCGCACATAATTTTCTTGTTGTTGGCTGAGGCAGGAGTTGGTCTGCTGTGGTCTCTCTAGGGTGGACACTGGAGTTTGAGAATTCGCGTGTGGCAGCTTTGGGAGACTGGGAGAGACTTCGGGGAGCTTATATGTTTCGTCTGCCTTCTTTTTGTTCAGGTCTTTTCCTCTTTCTTCTTGCTGAGACAGTTCAGGCGGCGCTAGTCTCCTTTGGTTCAGGTCTCCCGATTTCGTGGGCTCATGGTCGGTGACAGTATGTGCCGTCTGAATCCGTTCTTGAAGATTTGTGTCAGTTTTTCTGACTTTGCTCAGTGGGGATTTGTCTTGGATAGCCTCTAGGATTTCGGCGTCTGATAGCTCAGACTCTTGGCTAATCTTTCGTTTATGTTGTTTTAGGAAGTAGTCCTTTAAGCTGCTTAGGTTTGTCAAGGTCGGGTTGCCTTTGGACCCTCCTAAAGGTTGAGAGGTGGCTTTTTTTTTTCAGGGTCTTTGATATTGTTTTTTTTTTCCCTTATTACATTCAAATTAAGGTTTTCCTTTTTTCGTGGAGTCTTTCTTCTCTGGGATGAGTTTGTTAGGACTGTGTTTTGATGACCGTTGTCACTCAGCTGTATTTTTAATATTATATAACAGCAAATATGATTATGTAGATATAAACGAGTCAGGGGCATTCTGATGTATCAGCAAGTGATCTTGGTGCAGTTATGGATGATATTCAGGTTGAAACGGTAGACCACCAGTTAGCGGAGGAGCAAGCCAATGAGAGGGTAATTATGATAGATACGCTGTGATGGAAACCTCTACACAAGGTAAAAGAAAGAGATTAAGGTGGAAACCTAATAATAAAAAGTTTGGAGGGGGGGGGGCAAAAAATGGTAAGGAGGTTTGTGCATAAATGTGGATAAGAGGTCTGAGTTGACCACTGTTCCTAAACCACAGTCCAAAAAGAATATTGGGGTGGAAAATGTTGACGGACCAATGAACAGATGATTTAAAGGCAACCAAGTTGGTATGGGAACATCTACTACTGGGCCTTCAACTAGTCATGAAGATAAGACTAGTGAAGGCCTAATAGGATCGGCATCTTTGTCACTGGCCACTGTTCTAACTGATGGGGAATATAAGGTTGATATTGTAATGCAGAATGGTGGAAAGGAACCGAATAAAGATGCTGTGTGTTACACGTCTAATGAGATCTATTATTGTAACCCTGTTGGGAATGAAGGTGAAGAATTTATATTGGTTAATTCCCTGAAACTGGTGGAACTTTATCCGATGGCGGACAGTCTGTTTCTTAACCGAAAAAAAGTATTAGATTTGCTCCATCTTGTACCAGAATTAGGTATGATTACGTCCAATGAGCTAGTATGTCTACCTGAGCTATATAGCCAGGAGAATTGGGCTATTGTAAAATTTGTTTCACCTATTATAGTGGAAATAATAAAGTGCCACGCAGATCTCCTTTTGAAGAAGGGTTATGAGATGGTGATATGTAAGAAATATACTATTTTTATTCCATCTCAGATAATTACCACAACATTAGATCTCTCTAACCATCATTCTATGAAGAGATCCTGTTTGCCACTAGCACAAGTTGACCACCAATTTAATCCTTTTGGTAAAGGGCAAACTGAATCTTAGTACACTAAATGTTTGCAGTATAATGGGCAATGAAGATCATTTACTAAGGAAATATTGAATTTATATCATGGAACACTTGGGGCTATTGTTCTTTTCCTAACCTGGAAGATAGTAGTAACATCTCTAATTGTGATGTTTTTGCATTACAAGAAACCTGAGTTAGTGGCGAAATTATGATAGATGGCTGCAATATTTTTATTAACCCGGCTTTACATTCTGGAGGTGGTGTAGGGGAGGATTGGTCCAAAAGACCACCCTTGCCTGCATCCCCTCCCCAGGTGAGGGCCATGGCTCATCGGGCGTCCCCTCCTTACCACCAGGGCCCAGGTGGTGGATGGCTCACCTGCTGAAGACATTGCCCAAACGTATTGAACTTAGCTAGGCCTCAGAAACCATTTTGTCTAATAAAGATGGTGTGCGCTCGGCGCACTGTAGCGCGGCCCCCATCTTTGGAGAGTTTCAATTATCCCTGTGGCCGCAGCTCCCTGGCAGATCCGCTGTGAGCCCGTTCCCACGTACAAGACGGACATGAGCTAGTGTAAGATACCAACACTGTAACATTTCACCTTCCGCAGTGTATCGCTGCTCCCAGCATGACAGCATGACCCGGCCAGCAGAGCCTGGGTGGAAAGAGTTTGCTGAAAAATGGTCCTTTAATAAAAGCAAAAGTTCCCAAATACTAATGCCAAAACTACTTGCAATACGCGCATTTTCTCCACAAACCCCTTTGATTAGAAAATTTATAAAACGTACAGATATGGCAGAATATATGTTCACATGGCATAAGCAATGAAGCACCCACACCACTGCAGTTGTGTGCAAATAATAAAAGCGTCCCGGGGGGTTATTTGTTAAGTGCATCATTGAAAAACTTACCCCCCACGGTCCCGCGCCACAACCGAACTAATGGTGCTAGAGTGCAAAGAAAGACAAATGCAACCATACTGAGGGCTCATGTGAAGGACACGCGAGAATGCACCCCCCATGTGTGTAAGTCCAAGCCCCTTATGTGCCACTACCGTCATGTACGGTGGCAAGTCATTTTCTATGTGCTCCACCAACCTCACTACTACCTCACTTACTGCAAATGTATATGCATATAACACAATGCTGTAGTTGTTAAAACATAGTGTACAAATAATGTGCTCGGACTGGCTATATTCGAGAGGCATTAGCAATGTTAAGATGTGAGCTTTGAAATGACTCAATTAGTATTGTATGTTATTTGAATGTTTATGATGCTTTCACCTCAAATCGGCAACACACGAGGAAGATGCCTTTGTGAATATATGCAAGGCCATTCCCCCTCCCACCCAGTGGAGCCTGCCAGACGAGAGAGCAGAGGCCCGTGCCGCGCTGCTCCACCTCCCCCAACTAGGCTGGAGCCGCTTCAAAGATTTGTAGTCCCCTCTGCAGCACCCAAGGCCACGGCCCGCCACCTGCATTATTTACAGCCCAGTAGTAAACCTCCGCCTGAATACACAAATCCAAAGGCGCCCTCTCTTAAACCCCACAACCCACCGGATCACCTTAGGTTTAAGGCCCCTGTAAAATTAGGATACCCAATACTATGGCAACATACAGCAGCACATTCATAACGACTTCTAACAAGACAGAAAGACATGTACCGCCTGTCCCATGCCCTGAGACCTAGCCCCACGACCTATGATACCCGGTCAACAGGACACTGGTAACCATGTACTGATGAATCGCCATCAAACCCCTCTCAAGGTGCATTCCTCCTGTGTTGCATTAACCTGTAGGATAACCTATTGAAAGATTTGCTAAAGAAGATAATATTGCAATAACTGAATGACTGCTGTGTGCATGGCCTAGGGCAAATAAGTCAGGAAAAGACATTCATCTCTGACACTGGCCGCAATGGCACAACAACACCGCCCGGATGAACCCAGCAGCCCTGCCAGGCCCAGCCCAACTCACGAGGCTGACCAGTGACGTCCTCCAGCCGAGGCCAACCACATCGCAGCAGCACCTATAGCTAGTCGTCGCCACCCAATCCCATTGAACTTCTGCCCCCTATAGTATGTAGGTTCTGATGACGTTTTTTTGTAAATATATACGCCTGTCTTTGCTATTGTCAGACAGAGCGCTCTCGGAGTTTGCAGAGTTCTTTGCATGCCCTATTCTGATTGATAAACTCCCATTTACGCTCACCTGCACTTTGTCTTGGCCTTATTCCCATCCTGGGAGAGTCCTTCATTGTCTCTCATTGCGGGGAGGATCGTGCTGGTTGGGGACGCGTGCCTTCAGTGGTCACCCCACTGGGGGTTTGTGTATAGGTGTTGGAAATACATTGTTACTTAGGGAATATTGCAAATATGGCAGGTCACCATATGTCCTTAGTTGTATTATAACTGGACTTGGCACCATTGGGGAGCTGGTTCTTATTAATGTATATTCTCCTCCCTTGGGATGCCTATATTGAATCCATCCTGAAATTAGTTGATCATATAATGGAGGGGTGAATAGAGGAATCCCCTAATTCGGAATTGATAGTAGTGGGGGACTTCAATTGATATTGTCAATTGGCATCCACCATTATGGATGAATGGGGGGATGCATGTGGCTTATTTGTGGTATCTCCCCCATAGATATGGTTAGAAATCACAATAAAGTGACCCAAATGAGAAGTGGTATGAAATGGCTGGTGCTGTTTAGAAATGTAGGGTTGACATTTCTTAATCCCATTTCCCCTGACATTTTGGAAAGGTTGGATACTTGGTCTAATGAATTGTAACTTCTCGTGTTGTAAGTGAAGGATTAGGTGATATTACGAAACAGATGGTCCAGGAATATAGGAAGCTTAGTGACCATACGATCTTCACATTATATGGAATGGGGAAACAGCATCAACAGCTCAAAGACAGGAATTTACAAGTTAATGCAGGAGGGAACAGAATTCTATGGGAAAATCAAAATATTGATAGATTTGAGAGGAGGCTTTTGACGCTACATCTGGAAGCCCATGACTTGATGTCAATAAGTACTATGGATATCTGTAACATGCTTGATTCTATTATCATGCCTCTGCCTAAAAGTTGGGATACACAAAATTTGGGGAAAAACATGAAAACAACTATGGCAGTATTATTCATGCTAGGAAAAGAAATGTGGGCCAGAATATACGCGTTATTAAACACACTAACATGTTGAGTTAAGAGGGGAAAAGGCAAGCGATGAACTCTCTCCAAACACAGTTTAAGAATTGGCTTCATTATCATAAATGTTTGTTTGTTTGTTTTATTATTTGTATTGCGCACCAGACTCGTGGGTACCAGGGCGCATAGCATAAGACAACTTACTGCCTAGTTACACATCAAAGTAATACAATACATATGAATTAAACAAGAGAAAGCAATATACAAGCTGTGGGTACAGAGAGTTCAAGTGGGAACAACATAACAAAGGCAGAGATATGGGCATATACAGTGGTCAATCAAGATATACCTAGTGAAGTTTGAGATTGCGGGCAGGTAGACACTCTATCTAAATTATTTACATAATAGATGAGAGGGTCAGTTATAGGTGTCAAGGAGCGGGCATTACTTGTCTGAGTCTTTGAACCATTTTATTAGGTTCTGGCAAACATTTTGGTAGGTTTGGTCTGCTCTCAGTGGAGGGGGTAAGGAGTTCCAAAATTGAGCTGCCTTGACCCGGAAGCTGCTACCCCTGACCCTAGACAGCTTGAATCTTGTGACTAAGAGACAGTTAGTGTTGGATAATCTGGTAATTCTTGTAGAGGATTTTCTGGTGAGTCTTTCTGTCAAATAGCTGGGTGCCGCGTTGTTCAGGCATTTATATGTGAGTGAAGCAACTTTAAGCTTGATTTTGTCATGTGTTGAGAGCCAATTATTTGATCTACTAATCTCGGAAATGTGTTCTCTCCTGGTGATTCCGAGTGCTGCTCTAAGGGCATTATTCTGGAGGAATTGGATTTTCTTAATAGTTTTCTTGTTAGCCCCTATGTACAGCGCATTACAGTAGTCTAACTTTGATAAAAAGAGCGCTCTGGCCAGGGTAATACAACTGTTGTTGGACAGGAAGGGTTTACCCGCTCTAATCAATTTGCAAGTATGTGCTGTGGCCGAGGCCATGGCATTGACCTACTTTTTGAAAGACAGGGTGGAGTCCACGTAGAACCCCAGGATTTCACTTCCTTAGCGACGGTGATAGTGTTATTGTCAATATTAAAGGCAGAGTATTTGGGGCTCAGTTTCTTGAGGGTTGAGGTTGTGCCCAGGATAATGATCTCAGTCTTATCATCATTCAGGCATAGTCCATGGGTGGCCATCCATGCCTGGATAATGATATATACCCTATTCGCCAAGGCTAAATCCTTGTCATAATCCCCAGTAAGTGGTATGAGGATCTGAGTATCATCTGCATAGTTAGTGTAGGTGATACCAAGATGATCCAGATCATCGAAAAGGGGCTCAATGAAAATATTGTATAGAGTAGGTGAGACACAAGATCTCTGAGGCACTCCGCAAGTGACGGGGATAGGGTCTGCAGCTGCAATGGGGGAAAAGACTCTCATTGTCCGATTACTTAGAAAGGATTGTATCCATACTATAGCTTCTACTGAGAAGTGAGCGGCGGAGTCCAGATGGCTGCATAGGACCCTGTGGTCCACAAGGTCGAATGCAGACGATACATCCAGGAGGAGAAGAAGGGCTGATTTCCCTTTATCCCTGAGTTTGTCAATCTGGGCCTTCAGATCTATTAGGGCTGTTTCAGTCCGATGCTGAGGCTGAAAGCCAGACTGGCGTGCTCCTAGTAAGAGGTTGGATTCCAGGTGTTTTTGTATTTGTGAATAGGCCATCTTGTCTATGGTTTTCAGAAGAAAAGGCACTGTTATAATTGGTCGGTAATTAGTAGGTATAGCTAGGTCTAAGGTCTGTTTTTTAAGTAATGGGAGCACCCAAGATTCTTTGAGGTTGGTTGGGATAAAGGAGAAAGAGGCATTGATGAGTTTTGTGATAAAAGGGGCCAGGTCTCTGGCTGTGTCCTTTATGAGTTGGACAGGGCATTGATCGCCCTGACAGTTAGACGGTTTAAGCGGTAGAATGATTTTTTCAGTTTCAATTATGGTGACTTTAGGGAACTTAAAGCAAAGGGGGATCTGCAATGTTATTAGGTGGTGCAGGGGCGACTGTGGGGGAGTAGAACAGGTTAGTGAAGCTTTTTTCTTGGCAATTTTTGTTTGTAGGGTCGTAACTTTGTTGACTAATGCTTGCTGTATGTTGGAACACCACGGTTTATCTTTTACGCAGTTGTCCGGCACTGTGATGGGGGCTTCTAACGCTTCAGGATAACAAGAGTTCCTTCATACTTGATTTGGCTTGTGATATTTTGGAATTATAAGTTTTGCATTTAGCTAGAAGTATTTCACTTTTATAGAGAGCAGTTATAGTACTGAGGTTGGTCTTATTTTCCTCAGAGGGTAGTAATCTCCAGGATTCCTCGCATTGGGCCTCATTACGGGTTTTGCGGTAGCCGTGCCTGCATTACAGGTACGGCTACCGCCGAACTCGCATCCGGCACCGCCACCCGCGAATGGGCACTTACTGGCCCATTCCGATTTGAATGGGCCGGTAATTGCGCATTCGCGGGTGGCGGTAATGCCGGGCTCCTCATCCCCATTCTGCCCAATAGGGCAGAGTGGGGATGACGAGCATGGATGCACCAACACCGTTTATAACGGTGCCGGTGCATCCATGTGTTTCCCTCGCGGGTGCCTGGCGGGCTGTCAGGGACCCACGAGGGAAACTCGGAATAAGGCGGTGCGGTATGAATGGTGCCATAGCGGCACCGTCCATACCGTACCACCAGGGTCATAATGAGGCCCATTGTCTTTTTTTCCATAACATTTTCAAATGTGGTGTGTACCATGAGTCAAGGTGGGCTTTGGGCTTACTTTGTCTCATTTTTAGTGGCGCTATTGAGTCAAGTGAAGTGGACATAACTTTATTATATTCCTTGACCAAAGCGTCAGTTCCCAGGTTATCAGGGAGCGCATTGAGTGTGGGGAGAATGAGAGGGAGTTAATTGTCACAGGTAATGTTCTTTTTGTTCCTTGTAGGTATGGAAGGAGCTAGCAGTATAGGAGTGGAGATAGGTTTTTCAGTTGCTAAGGAGAAGGCTACAAGGTGGTGGTCTGTACAGATCTGGGGGGATATGGATGAGATTGAGGCGTTACAATTATAATCTGCCACCCAGTGGCGTATTCTCCCTTTGTTGTGAGTAGGCTGGAGCACTCTCTGGGTGAGGTCTAGTTTAACTAAGATATTAGCCACGCTAGATACATGTGTAGCGGTGTGTAGCCATGATTCGGTGATCGCTAAGAAGTCGAGGTTTTCTGACTGGATAATGTCAGATATCTCAATTGAATGTGCGACCAGAGATCTGGCATTTATTAGAGCGCCCTTGAGGTCTGGGTTGGTGGGTGTTAGAGCGGGTGAGACTTCTGTACTTTGGGTCTTAGAGGTGGTGTGATTGAATGTCACATATGCTCGCACAGGGCTATGATAACATTTTTCTCTGATGTTGGAAGTTTTAGTATGTGAATTGACCCTCCTGTTATTTGGAAAGGCAAGAGTTCTTGATTGAGGTTCAAATATTTTGGCTAGTCTTGAGCGGAGCCTTTCATTTCTAGCAGTAGTGGTACAAGGTTGGGAGTCATACATGGTAGGCTGCTGAGACACAGTGTTGTTGGGTATATATACTGGGCATTTAATGTGAGTCAGGCTATTTATATGGGAAATGGACTGGGCCATTGTAGAGTTAGGAACAATATGATGGTGGGGAGCTGAAAGAGTTATGTATATACAAGCTATGGCTATTAGTAAGCACATTTTAGGTAGTGGATCTGTAAAATCCTAATACAAAGGACACAATAGGTTTAGGGGTGCTGTATTGTGGTCTATAGTTATGCGGTAGTGGTTACTACTCTCCACTGCTCTCTCCTGGAATTATCACTTTCTCCTATCCTCCCACCTCACCTTCCCTACCCCTCAGGCCAAGCCACCTCCATCACTGCCACCCACTTTCGCCGCCACCTTCGCACCCCCTCCTCGCCCTTTGGCTGACTCTCACCCTGACACAGCCCATTCCATGCTCCACTCTTCTATATCTGATACTCTTGATATCCTTGCCCATGTCATGAGAATCCGCCTGAAGCCCTTAGCCAAGTGCAACTCCTGGTATGACTCAGACCTCGTCACCCTAAAATGCAAGTGCAGGGTACCCGAGAGGAAATGGCGTGCTTCATATTCATCCTCTGACAAACTGGCCTGCCGCCTGCTGCAAAGGCAATACCGGCTCTTCGTCCTCACCAAGAAGAGAGCTCATATCCAAGCCCGCATCCCTGCAGCATCTAACAACTCGGCTGAACTCTTTAAAATCTGCAAGGAACTGGCCAATCCTGCCACAGTCTCTACCTCTCCTGTCCCTTCCCAGGCCCTCTGCACAGCACTGGCTTCTCACTTCATTAAAAAAACTCAGGACATCCTGTCCTCACTCTCCTCCTATCGCCTCCCTCCCACTATTCCATGCTCTTCCTCTTGCCCTTCTGCAGCCACCCCCTCGCTCCTTCTCTGACTTTCCCCTTTTCTCTGCAGACAAGGTTTCTAGACAAGTCTGATCTATGAAAGTCTTGTCAAAACAGGTTCACCCCTGTTCCTCCAAAACTATCAAGGACCACATCGACTCCCTGGCTCCTGCCCTGGCTGATTTCTGCAACCACTCCTTCACCACTGGGGTCTTCCCATCCCCGAAGCACTCCCTTGTGCACCCTCTTCTTAAGTAACCCTCTGCCGACCCCTCCTGCCCGGCTAACTGTCGCCTAATCTCCATCACTCCCTTCCTGGGCAAGCTCCTGGAGAAACTGGCCATCTCCCAGCTTACTCTCCACACTGAATCTGTTGGTTGTCTTCATGACCATCAGTCTAGCTTCAGAGCTGCCAGAAGCACAGAAACTGCTCTCCTGAACATCTGTGAAGACCTGCTCTCCAACCTTGACTCTAACATCCCTTGCGTCCTCATCTTGCTTGATCTCTCTTCTGCCTTTGACACTGTCAACCATGCAATCCTGCACAACCGTCTCCGTGATAACCTGGGTATCACTGGTCAGGATCTGGCATGGCTGACTTCTTTCCTCTCCGACCGACCCTCCCAGGTCCAACTTGAGTCCTTCCTCTCTGATATCTTTTTCTCTACCTGTGGTGTCCCCCAGGGATCTAACCTCTCTCCCTGGCTGTTCAACCAATACCTGGCACTCCTTGCCCACCACTATGCGGATGATACCCAGCTCATTTTCAATCTACCCTCGGCCTCCTCTTCTCCTTCCCTCATTTCTGATTGTCTGTCTGCTATCCATGAGTGGTGTGCCGCCAATGACCTCTGCCTTAATGCCAGTAAGACTGAGATTCTACTCATCGGCACATCCACTCCCTCCTTCCCTGCAGCTCTCTGGCCGGCCTCTCTTGGCCCTCTTCCTGCTCCCACCTGCAAGGCTAAAAACCTCTGGGTCATCTTCGACTCCACACTCTCCTTCTCTCCTCACATCTTTGATGTCTCTAAGAAGTCACACTACCAGCTGCACCTCCTCAGAGGTATTCTTCCTTTACTCTCCTTCCCCCAGAAGCTCACTGTCTCCAGAGCCCTGGTTCTCTCTAGGCTGGACTATTGTAACAGCCTCTATCTAAATCTGTCTGCCTCTACTCTCCACCCTCTACAACTTATCCAGAACAGGACCATGAGACTTGTCCTTAGCCTCAAGCCCAGGGATCGTATCTCTCCAGGACTGAATTCTCTGCACTGGCTCCCAGTGGCTGCGAGGATTAAGTTAAAAACCCTCTGCATTGTCCACAAGGCCTTCTGGGGCCTGGGGCTACAATACCTTCAACTCTCTCTTCCTAAATATCTTCCTTCTCGAGCTCTTCGCTCATCTGACTCCAACTCCCTCAGGGTCAGTCGCTTCTCCAAGCAACGAGTTGGTGGTAGATCTTTTTCTTCGGCAGGGGCTTCCCTCTGGAACAGCCTTCCTGCCTCCCTGAAACTTGAGGAGAACCACCCCCGGTTCCGGAAGCACCTCAAAACCTTCCTCTTTGCTTTCTGCTTTCTCTCCCCCCCTCCCCTCCTGAATTCCTGGCTGAAACTGCACTGGTTACCTGGCCACCCTTTCTGTTCTCGGGCCCAGGCCCCGCCATTTGCACATCTGCACTGCCTCCCTGGCAACCCCTGCACCTGGGGACTGTTTTCTGTATCCCTACAGTCCCGCTACCAGCGCTTATGTTCTGCACTTACCTTGCACTTGCCACCAGCTGGCCGTTTTATGCGTCTTATTTATTCTACTATCCCATGTACTGCACTTTCCCCTTCCCCTTCCCCCACGCACTTTTCCCTTTCACCCTTCCCATGTACTTGCGTGATCTGAATGACACCTTGCCTAGTAAGATCGTTGCCTGTCTTCCCTTTGTACTCCCTCCCTTGCCTCGTCACGCCTTGAAACACTTGTGTATAGGCGCGTTATAAATGCCATATCATATCATATCATATCATAAACAA
Organism: Ambystoma mexicanum; assembly: GCF_040938575.1. Lineage (NCBI taxonomy): Eukaryota > Metazoa > Chordata > Amphibia > Caudata > Ambystomatidae > Ambystoma > Ambystoma mexicanum. The sequence goes on from NC_090923.1 coordinate 1,000,127,003, forward strand.
TAGTCAGTCAGTCAGTCTGGTCTGGCTGATGCCTCAGGGGGAGACGGTTGTCTAAAACCGGTCTCCAGATAGGCTTTGATAGGTCGGATGTAAGGAAGTCAGGTTATACTAGTAATACACTTTCACTATATGTTGTTGAGCAATATGGGCATGTTCAGGTGAAAAGTACAGGGAAAATTCACATTCAACAGAATAGGCTGATTCAGCTTTTCACAGGGTGGCTGATTCATATTAATATTATTTTTTTGAAAGTTTTAATTGATTTTTACAACAAACAAAACATAACCAGCACACCCAACATTTTCGGTCACAAGCTTCTTAGGGTACATTTGCAGATTATTACTGTCTTCCCCTCTCCCCCCACTTTAACTCGAGCTTCCACCTCAGTTCTTCGGATTTCCCTTCTCTTGGGGTTAATCCCCTTCACCGTTCCCGGACGTTTCATAGTCACTGGAATTGGCATGGGAGGATCACGACAATGTGGCTACCAATTGCCTCCAAGCTATCACAGGTTCCACTTCATTAACCTCCCCTCTGCTGGCTGCCTCTTACCATACTACTGTCTAGGCATCTGCCCATTTCAGGAGATCGTTCCACCATACCTCTAATCTGGGTCTGTGGGTTGCTTTCCAGCTCATGGCTATTCTCCTTTTGGCCAGAATGTAGGCCAGGTCCTTGAGTTTGCAAACGTGTTTCAGGTTGCGTGGTCTGGTAAATTCCCCCATCATACATGCCCATACAGATTCCACATCTAGCTTTATTCCCTTTTCAGATAGTCTTAGCTTAATTTCCTCCCAGAATTTTCCCACCTCCGGGCACGCCCAGAACATATGGATCATCCCGGCATCTACCTCCCTGCACTTGGGGCATTTTTGTACTTCTGTACTCCTAAAGCTGGCGATCTTTCGGGGGGTCATGTATACCCTATGGGTGACATATAACTGAATCTGCTGCAGCCTCGCATCCCTAGACACCTTTTTATGATATCTCTGAGCTCTTTCCCACTGCCCATCTTGCATCGGTTCTCCTGCTTCCTCCCCCCAGTCCCGTCTCAATTGGGGCAGCTCCTTACCCACTCTAGACATCACCAGTTCATAAATCCGGGATATTTTGTGCCCTCCCTCCAAGATATCGTACATCGTTTCTATAGCAGTGTCAGGTTGTTCTGCTAGTGCTATTTCGGACCACGTTTCCTTCACCCGTTTAATTATTCTAGTATATGTGATATATTGCCCCGTATGTACCCCAGTTTCGTCCACTATCGTTTGGAAGTCCAGTGCCTTCCCCTCTTGCCATATATCTCCCAAGATCGCTAGGCCTACCGGCTCCCAGTGTTTACAGATCCCTTCCCTCAGTTGCTCATTCACCCCGCATAGCGCCACAAGTGGCGCCTGCGGGGAGCATGGGGTCGGGTTTCCCATAGCTCAACACGCTTTGTGCCATGTCTTTCAGCTCAGTTCCAGCAATCTTGATCGCCCATGCAACTCTGGTTTGGGTAGCCATAACACTTCTTTTAAGAAATAGGGTTGCATTCACACCTCAGCAATCTGGATTCTGCTGTCTCGTCTTCCGACAGCCACCTTGCGACATATTGTAGCTGCCCTGCAAAGTGGTATATCTCAAAGTTCGGCAGGTTTATGCCCCCTCTGCCATACGTATTCTGTAATTTCCATAGGGCCACTCTGTTTCTGGAGTTGTGCCATAGGAAACCTCTACATAAACTGTGGAGTTTAATAAAAAAAAGTGTTTGGGCAACATGTGTGGGATATTTGTGATACATTTTAGTAGCCTAGGTAGGACCACCATCTTGAGCAAAGCCGCCCTTCCCACCATGGCTATGGGGAGCTTTGCCCAGAACCCCATGCTATACTTGATACCTTCTACTGCCCTCTCCGTATTATATTTGTGCTTGTCTGCAATAGTGTGATATATGTTAATCCCCAGGTATCTGAATGTTCTGGACTGCCAGGCTATCTGCAAAATAGGTAAGTTCTCCTGTGGGACTCCTCTGTACCTCCCCAAGGGGAACATGCACAATTTTTTGGGGCTCACCGCTATGCTCCATCACCTCCAAGATGTATTGCAGGTTTTCCTCTGGGTACCGCAGGTATAGCAGCATATTGTCCGCATACAATGATATCAAGTGCGGTCCCCCCTCAGTGTGGACCCCTATTTCTTCGTACTGCTGTCTCAAATAGATTGCCGATGGTTCTAGTGCAAGGAGGTACAACATCGGTGACCATGGACAGCTCTGTCTCGTGCCTCTGCTAAGTTGCCATTTATCCAAAATTAACACTCTCCTGTTTTGACCCTGGCTGTTGGGGAGCTATACACCATTTTCACCCACCGCAGGTAACCTGGTCCCATCCCGTATTCTTTCAAGGCCGCCATCATCCAAGGCCACCTTACGGAATCGAAGGCTTTCACTGCATCTAGTGAGACTATTGCGATTTCACTTGGGTCGCCCTCTGCCTGTTCTATGATGTGGTGGAGCCTTCTGTAGTTATCTGATATGCTTCTACCTGGGACATATCCGGTTTGATCGTGTATGAGTTTGTTTATTACCCTCTTCAACTGTTCGCCAACACAGCCGTGAGAATTTTACTGTCCTGGTTTAGCATGGACAGTTGTCTGTATGACCCACAGTCTGTGCTTGGCTTGTCAGGTTTGAGGAGTGGAATAATTACCGCCTCCCTCAGAGATTACGGCAGTCTCCCTTTCTCGAGGGCCTTGTTTAGCATTGCCAATAGCGAGGGGAGCACTTCTTGTCTATACGTTTTATATAATTCACTAGGGAGCCCGTCTGTCCCAGGAGCTTTGCTCATGGGCAGATGTATTACCACTGTCTCTAATTCCTCTAATGTGATCGGGGCATCCAGGTTCTCCCTGTTTTCCTCATTCAATTTAGGTAATCCTATGTCTTTTAGCGTCTCCTGAGTCTCCTGCTCCGCAGTCTCTCCTGCATCTTCATTGAGGCATTTGTAGAATCTAAGGAATCCCTCGTTCACACTCTCCTGGGTGTTCCAGACTTGGCCCGCTTCTCCCGTTATCTCTCTAATTGCTGATCTTGGTGTCTCGTTCTTGTATAGCCATGCGAGCAGCCTCCCCGGTTTGTCTCCCCCTGCGTGTTGTCTTTAAATGTATTTTTTGTAATTCAGGTTGCATCACCTCTCCCAGAGCCCACCACAAGCCTGTTGTAATTGGCTCACCTGTTCGGCGTCTTCCTGTGAGGTGCCTCCTCTTTTCATAATTATTTCTAGTTTCTTTTCAGTCTCCTGTAACTCTCGCACTATACCCCCTTGGAGCCCTCTAGATTTGGATATGGCTGACCCCTCATTACCACCTTAAAGGCCTCCCATAGGGTACCCTCTGACTCCACACTTCCTGTCTTATTTTTGAAAATACCCAATTATCTCCTCCCTTAGGTCCTCTCTGAATGCAGTGTCCTTCAATGCCTCGGCTCTAAGACTCCCATGTTGGGATCTTGACTCTAGGGGGCTGATGTCACCACGTCAGGACCAGAGGGGAGTGGTCCGATAATATTCTCGCCTTATATTCTGAACCCGTCATTTCCCCAGCAAGTTCCGGAGTGGCGAACATGTAATCCAGTCTCGTGTACAGGCTGTGTGGGGCGGCATAATGTGAATATAGATACCCCGCAGATAGCAGACAATTTGGTGGATTACAAGGAGGATGGAATGAAGGCCCCCTAACTAAAAAACAACGCCGACAATTAAGAAGTGATGCCGCTAAAAATGCAGTGGTTGAGATTGCATCCCCCCTACCAGCCACGGATGGGCCGGCCGCTCGATCCAAAAAAGCTAAAAAAAGGGGCCGGAAAACAAAGAAACGTATGAGGAAGGGGGTGGCGACCCTAACAAGTTGGATTATTAATGATATTCCACAGGAAGTCTCTAGCACAATTTTAGACGACCCTGAATTTGATCATTCAGACAGCTCGATTGACAACTCCACAAAATGCTCATCCCAATGTGGGGACGGAAGATCTGATGAAGAGGAGCAACATGACTTCATGGAGACAACGGAATCCGAGGTCTCTAATGCAAGCAAAATCTGTATCATCAAAAATCTACATCAGAAGAAAAGGGATACGTGGTTGACAAGAACTGAGCTCCTGACTAAACTTCATTTGATCCCACAGCTACGTGTTATACGCTCTGAGGACTTTTCCTTTGTGGAACCACTCACAGTACATAACCCGAATGTTACAGCCCTACACTGCTGTGTGATGGCATCAGCTAAACTAATCCGAACTCATAAAAAATCTCTTATGCAGGTCGGTGTATTAGGTCGATGCGATTAAAGAGAAGGAAGATCCCTCTCTCCCAAGTGTTGATTACGCTGCATCTAAGAACAAAGGTGGTAAACCTGCACTACCACTGGGAAAGAAAGTACAGATGGAGGATATTCAAAACACTCTGAAATGGCTGGCGGACTCATTACCTATGGTTTTACAAAAACCATGAGATTATTCCTTATTAAGTTGGAATACCCATGGGCATCAACATTTCCTAATGGACAAGGGATCACTTACACTCATCAATAAGCATCCTATTATTTTATTACAAGAGACTTGGCTATTGCAGCCCACGGCTATAGATGGCTATTGTACCACCACACCCTGGCTAGAAAAGGAACACGGGGGCGTCCCTATGGGGGTTTAGCTATTGGTGTATCGAATAGGATTAAAAGTAAAAAGATTCAAGTGGAGAGAAGGTACATATGTGCTGCAGCTGTGTCCCTTAGATTAAAAACTACATGGGAAGAAATGCTGCTGATAAACATATATAACCCCCCGGGTGCAAAGTATAGAGATCATATACAAGATGTCCTGCATGATCTTCTTAGTAATTGGAAGTTAACTAATGATAAGTTTCTTGTCATTGCTGCCGGGGACTTAAATTGCCGGATAAATTGCAGGGGGGACGTCACCAATAATCAGAACTTAGCCAATAATAGCCTGTGGAAACAGGCACTTACTGATAAAGAGGGGGACTGTTGGAGTGGCTTTTTTGATTGTTGGGATCTCAAAATAATTAATGGTCGAACAAGAAGTGATAGAACTGGGAAATTCACTTGGAAAAATGGGCTAAGTGGGAGCACCCTTGATTACATCTTTACTAGTCCTGAGATTGCATCTACTGTCAATGATATGACTGTGAAGGTATGCGAATGGAGTGATCATGATCCCCTGATACTGAATTTGGGATCGGGTATACCAAGGGTGGGAGTGGCTAATTTGGGCGAGCTTACAACGAATCACTCTTTAAACCGCATCTCTTGGTCGAATAATAATGTGTTGAAAGCCTCTAAGGCATCTGATGAGTGGGGGATCGAACAGTCAAATATATTTCTGCAGATGTCTCCTGATCAAATTGAGAGATGGATCAGCAATTTCTCTGGCTTGCACGGCACTTGTAAAAAGTGGGAGATGGGGGGGGGAAGGTGCCGCAAAAGGTAATCTATGGCCGTGCTATCAGAGATAGGAAGCGTACACTTAGAGGTGACATTCGATTCGTCAGAAATGGCTTACACCCCAGAGAAGTCACAGCCATTAAAATAAGAAAGTTGAAGGCTACCTACCAAAAATGGCTAAAAACACATAAAAGACATAGGGCCTCATTACACGGAAGGCGGTGAGCCATGGCGCTATTAGCGCCATGGCTCATGCCGGTAAAATACCGGCACCGCCTTGGCGGAAAGGGGATTTACCGCCCCATTCCAAGGTTGGTGGGGCGGTAAATCCCCCTTCCGCCATTGCCCTTCCCCATTCCCATTTCTGCCCCATAGGGCACCATGGGAATGGGGAAGGCGCTAATTACGGCACCGCAATTTTGCGGTGCCGTAATTAGCTCTGAGGTCCCTTAGCGGGTTGGTTTTTAACGCCTGCAAAAAGCAGGCGTTAAAGCACCAACCCGCTAAGGAACCTCGTAGTAAGGCGGTAATGGTTAACGGTCACCGTTACCATTAACGGTGGCCGTTAACCATTACCGCCTTCCGTGTAATGAGGCCCATAGGAAATTGGAGAGATGGCAGTTTACAGTTAGATCCCTTTGTAGTAAGAATTCCCGTAAAATTTGGTCTATACTTGGGGAAGCAAAAGGGAAAAAGAGCCTGAATATGGTGAATCCTATAGGCTGTGAGGAATGGATTTCCCATCTGGAAAAGCGGAATATGGGGATCAGTAACAAAATCTGCATTCCCACTTTCACTAAACCCCTATTTCCCCCCTTTTACATCTCAAAGGAAGACCTGCAAGACAGAATTAAGGATCTAAATACTTCACGTGCCCCCGGGCCTAACGGCCTCTCGAATATATTGATGAGAAGCAACCCCTCTTTCTGGGCCAGTTTACTTAAAATCCTGTATGATACAATACTATGTGAAGGTCGTATTCCTACATCCTGGCAGAAAGCCATAATCACACCAGTCCACAAAAAAGGGAGCTGGACCGAACCAGAGAATTATTGGCTGTTATCTATGCTGGATTGCTTTGGGAAAATGTTTGCTGCCCTCATTCTCAATGAATTACAGAAATTGATCGAGGGTGCAGGTATATTAGATCAATTTCAAAGTGGTTTCAGAGCCGGTTATTCTACCTCGCATAACCTATTTGTGATGAATGCACTGAGAAGTAAGGCCCTGGTTCACGCCAACCCACCATTATATGCACTTTACGTTGATTTTAGAGCAGCTTTTGACTCGGTTAATCGTTCCTTCCTATGGGAAAAAATGAGGAGATTGGGCTGTCCCGAATCCCTGCAATATTACCTTGAACTTTTACAAACTAACAATACGGTCCAAGTCAGGTTGGATAATCAGGGCACGGTGACCAAACCCACCCAGCTGTTGCGAGGGGTAAAACAGGGATGTGTGACGGCCCCCTCCCTTTACAACCTGTTTGTATTTGATGTACCAAAATGCCTTCAAGGGATCAACAACTGCCCCCCTAAGATTGGAACCTGTCATTGTCCCATCTTGGCCTATGCGGATGACCTGGTGATCTTAGACCACACCTTCAGCAGGATCCTGAGGTCTGCCAAGCAGTTATGGTTATATGCCGAAGCTAACGACCTTATCATTAACCATAGCAAAACTAACCTGCTATTATATACTGCAGGCAGAGTCGCTAGGCCTCGCATGAAGGTGGGTCTGATTGAAATTGAATATACTACTACATACAAATACCTAGGTGTTGAATTTGACAACAAAGGAAACTACCTCACGTGTATTTAGGAGCGTAGAACAAAAGCTGCCCAACTTACTGCATTAATACACAAATTCACGAGGGAACAGTGTGGTTTTTCAATCTGGGAAGCGCGCCAGTTGGATATTCAATGCTTAGCACCTATGGTTACGTATGGTTTAGAGCCTTTGACTAATATGAATCTTAGATGGTTACAACTAGTGGAGGGTAAGTTCTGGAGAAAAGTTCTCGGCCTCCCCCAGTGTATCCCTGTGGCCATGATTAGACTAGAGTTAGGTATCCCCTCCCTCAAGGCCATGGTCTTGAGGAAAAGGTTGGAATTTTACATCAGGTTCAACAACAAACCTACAAACAGGCTTCTCATGACCATAAAAGAGGATACTATGGCAGGTAGACAGGTTGAACTCGAAACTCAGCTCAATGCCCTACTCAAAGATATCAGCTGGTCACCGGAGTGGGGTAGGGAAAACGAACATTTATTTGCCAGTATGCGTAGTCGTTTAAATTTATGGGACTGGCAGACTAACTTTGTCCACCTTAGTAGCCTGAAAAGTTACAGTTTCATTACGTTTGTACTTTTTACCTATATGAAGGCACAACCATACCTAAATCTCTGCCCATCGGACCAACTGAGGCATTTTATTTTACTCTTACGCTTCAATCATTTGCCTGTATTGGTGATCCGTGGTCCGGAGATGGGTTTGGAGGCTGCAGAAAGATACTGTAAGATATGTGAACTGCCGACGGAGTTGGAGACAGCTTGCCATGTGCTAACGAAATGACAAAGGATGAGTACAAAGTACATGAAATATCTTGGTGAGTTCGTCCATAACATAAAATATCTGGAACAGGCAGATTTCTGGAATCAATGTATTAACACTCTTAATCCTAAATTGCACTTTGCACTTTATCAGGTATGGCGCAAGGTCACCATCTATTTGAAAATAAGCACAAGGGGGGCCACCCAGTTGCATTAGGAACTTTATCCTTAGTAAATGGATGGGTTTTGCCAGATCGGAAGATGATCAGCTATAGCAATATGAATACGAATATGAGAATCCTTCCCTCTCTTGTCTTTTATGGAATATATGTGTATATTTAGCTATATGTTATGTTCTAGATTCGATTAAGGAATCGATGTGTAATTTGTAATTGTAATTGTTTTGTCTTGACTGATTAACTGATTTGATGTGTCCTTATGTATATAATGGCTTTTATAGATCTTATATATTGAATAGAATTTTATATTTCAACTCTGTGATATAATTATGTGTAAAGTTTTCTACATTTGTATAAAACTGTATCACATTAATAATAATAAAATAAATAAATAATGTGAATGGTGCCTATCATTTGGGTGTTGTTGCCTCCATATGTCTTCCAGCCCAAAGTCTCTCAGCAGGGCTTGTAACGTTTTCGCTGCGGGGGTGGGCTTATCTAGTTTGGTGTCTGACCTGTGCATTTTGGGGTTCAGTGTACAATTGAAGTCCCCACCCAAAATAACCGCGCCTCCTATGTGGGGAGTGATTTTACTATATAGTGTTTTAAAATAGGCCACTGTGTCTTGATTAGGGGCATATGTGTTTATGATGCACAGTTCTCTGTTCTCTAGCAGCCCCTGAATCACCACCATCCACCCATCCGGCTCCACCGTGGCCTGTAGCATCTGGAAGGGCACATGTGGGGCCACCCAAATGATTACTCCCCTGGCATATGCCGAGTACGTCGCTCCTATGGTGGTCCCCCTCCACTTTTTCTTTACCACCTCTTGTTTCTCTTTGGTGAGGTGGGTTTCTTGCAATAAGGCTATATCCACTTTTTGCCTTCTCAGGTACATCATTACCTTATTTCTCTTCAGGTAGCTGTTGAGTCCTCTGACATTCCAGGTTACTATTCTAAGGTCTCCCATTATCATCCATATCTCGTCCCTTCTCCCTCCCTCCTTGTCCTTCTCTCCGAGTGTGCTTGGCATGGATGTGAGCTTGTTCGCTGTCTAATTTCAACATAAACCCCCCAACTGAACCCCCCCTAATCTCCACAACTAAATTCACTGCACACCTCCCAACTCCCTCCCCTCGCCCAACCCTTCCCGTTCCCAACTGTTGCCCAGCTCCATCCCTGGATCTCAGGCTATCCCGCATATGGTCCTTTCGCTGTGATGCCGATATTAGGAACCCAGCAGGGAGTTACCGATCTATTGGTAACCTAACTAAGCTGTCTATGGGGGTGTAAGAGGGGGTCCATCAAGTCTTCTGCAGTTTTGCACTATTACGCCATGCCCGTTCACATCTATTTCTTCAACCCACCTCATGTCTATCCCAGCTAGCTTCACCCTAGCTTATATTCAAATCCCAGTGTCAGGTTTTACAGCACCTCGATTACTGCAGTCGCTGTCTTACTTGTCTGATCCGTCTTCCTCTGGTTGTCTGTTTCCGACGGGCAATTCTGGGCATCCAACCACTCTGTCGCATCCTCAGGGGTGTCAAAGAACATGGCTCTGTTTTTGTGGTACACCTTCAGTTTCGCCGGATACATCAGCATATATTTGTAGCCCGCCTCTCGCAGTCTTTTCTTCACTGACCCATAGTTCATTCGTCGTCTCTGCACCAAGAGTGTGTAGTCTGGGTGAGCTGTAATATTCGCTGATGCCCTTTGTATCGTGCCGCCTTTGCGGAAGTGTTCTAGGATCTTCTCCCTAGCTCGATAATTCAGGATTTTGGCAATTATTGGTCTTGGGGGGGGAGGGCTCCTGCCGGTGGCTTCCTTGTTAAGGCTCTACGCGCTCTTTCCACTACAAATCCTTGGCTGGGCGCCCCTCCCCCTATTTCTTGCAGCAACATCGTCTCAACATAGTCCGTTGCGTTTGATCCCTCTACACCTTCCGGTAGTCCCACGATACATATGTTATTTCTCTGGGCGCTTCCTTCCGCTTCTTCTGCTCTTTTTTCCAGGTTGCTCAGGTGTTGTTTCAGGATGTGGATCTCTGATGTATGGGACGCACATTTACCTGTGTTTGGGGCCACTTCTTTTTCCAGTTCGCCTCTGCGTTCTGCTATCGCTCTGACATCTTGTCTGAGTAGATTCGCTTCCTCCTGAACTGTGCCAACTGAGTTCCAGTGCTGCCTTCAGTTCCACCATGGCTGACTCCAGTTTAGTTTCCCACGTTAGTTTCAGGTCTGCAATCACTTCCAGGATCTGCTGATCTTGGCGTGCCGGGGCGGGGGGGTCTTCTCCTTACTCCTTGCCCCTTATGTCGGCTGCGGTGTTCTAGTGTATTCCTCCAACGTGGATTGTTTCCCTTTTGTCTTGGTCTGTTTGCTTGCTATCTTAATGTTGTTGTATGGCTCAATTCGGGCTATCGAGGGTGTAGTCTCCGGCTCTTCAAGTCTGTTGTATAGTTAGCTGTGGTTCATGAGGGAGGCTATGGTTTGAGTCCGCATGTGCTATTTATGTTGCCCCGCGAGTGGGTTGTGCTCTCCCACGTCTCCTGCCTGATGCCACTCCTATTGCCTTTGTGTACCGGCCCTTGCTGGGCCGTGTCACCACCTCCGCTCTTTAGGGTTCGTGGTCATGTGCCGACCTTGTGTCTGACCCATCGATTCTTTGTATGCCACAGGGCCTCTTTGCTGCTCTCCTTTGCCTTGCTGTAATTTGTCTGCCAGTACCTTGCATTAGCACCATTATGTCGGTGCCTTTGAATCCGCTTCCAGCCTCAGCACAGCATTCTCCGTTGATGTTATATGCTGTTCGCTGTGTGCGCATTCACTGTCTGCTCTCTTCTAGCTATCCCAAGTTGTGTCCGGGACGTGCCGAATATCCACCTTGTCTGGTGTTTATAATAGGTCTCTGGGCTGAGGGTGCATTGCCTGTGTCCCTTTATGATTTATGCCGTGCAGCATTCCAGGGCTTTATTTCCTCCTTTTCGCTCATAGGCTGTGCCCTTTGCTTTCCCCTCTGCTTTCCGATTGAGCTGTAGTGTTTGAGCTCTCCCCTGTGGGGTTTTCTTCCTTTTTGCAGTTTTCTCCATCTATGTGCGCCTTGTCCATAGGGTCTGAGGGCCTGCGTTTTACACTTTTCGGTTGCTTCTTATTGTGTGTGCGCGTTCCTTATTTATTGGGAGGAGGTCCAGGGGAATCGGTCCACAGTTCCACTTTCTATTGGAATTACCGTTCAGATCGGTTTTTCCGGGAGACGTAGGGCTCCCCATAGAGTTTTGTCTTGATGTGGCCAGATGCGCTCGTGGGCTAATGAGGCCGCTCTGGTGTCTGACTTTGCAGTGTTTTAATATTTTATGTCGCGCTGGTGAGCTGGGGTCGCTCTAATGATGTCGGCCTCTGCAGGCTCTGTGTTTTCCTGCACACCATGCAAATTCTATGCTCGCTGCAGCGGTCTCTATCCAACCCTTACCACTCAGTGTCGCAGCAACTTTCCACTCCGAACTTCTTGTGGACCGCCTGAGGACTGCTCTGCTGGTTCGCCGGGGTCTCAGGAGCTAGTTGGCTTCCGTCACTCATCCTTGATTATACAGCACTTTCCGTTGCCATTCCGGGGCTCCTCTCCTCGTCCGTCTGGGCCTCTCACACAGGAATCCTCGGTTTATTTCTCTGCCGAGGTCAGCAGTGTGTAATCCTCACAGTCAGCTGGGCATTAGTGGATCCCTTTTTCTACCGTCTCTGACTAGCTTTCTTTTCTGTTACTGCGGCAGCCTCTGTGTCAGGCAGTCTCGTGTGCAGCCGTTGATGACTCCTCCTCCATCCGGCCCCTCTTCATATCCCAACCAGGGTCCGCCTTTGTTTGGCTGCGCCAAGGCTTTTTCCATCGTTTTAACCGTCTCACAGGGTATTCCTTTGTTCTCCAGCAGCTGCCATCTTGTTTATTATGCCGATCGAGTACTGTAATCTTCAACAGCCTGCGGTTCTCGTCCCATGCTGCGATTTCCACCAAAGTTACGACCGCAGTGTGCTCTGTACCTTCATGCTTCTATGGATCAAGTTTCCCCTTTACGGCTGCCTCCGAGCATGTTTGTACTTCAGGATCAGGAACGGATCAGCAGGAGCACCTCGGGACCACGTCCTACTCCATGGCCATGAAGCCACACCCCCCACATAGGCAAGTTCAAGTTTTCAAAAGACATACATTTGGTGCAGAGTGCAAGGCCAGATTACAATTCGACAAAATAGTGACTATGTCAGCTTATCAATAACTGCAGATCTGGCATATTGTGTGTGTATGAAAAAATTGTCTAAATTGGCTGCCATAGGTGCACACTCAGGGCTGGTTGAAACAGCAGTGTGGGGGAGGTTTGTATATACTATACATATGAATAGCGTAGATCTTAGGTATAGTAAGAGCACGATTGAACATCACAGAAATATATAAATTGTGATATTGTGCGTACCAAGAGACACTGTCGGGATGATTCTTAAACGCATCCTCAGCACGCATGGGTTGTAAGTAAAGTAACAGTTCCAGCGAAAAGCTTGTAAAATTCCTATGGCTCGCTTAACGATTGACGCGTCAAACAGTATATAACCAAGTGTGATGTTAATAATGCCAATCGGAGAATGAGTTACATTTTCTTTAGAACAAATGACTCAAATCGATTTTGGCATCTCTATAGGAAACATCTATCATTGGATAATCTTAGAGAAGTGAATGGTATTATCATAGATGAATGGATGGAATACGTCCAAGGTTACTATTTTGTAAAAAATGTTGAACATCAATTGTCATCTGTTTTTGCCTCAGGCCCCTTGATTCCCCCTCCTTTTGTTCTAGAGGATATTAGTAAAGTGATTACTGGCTGAAAAGCCTCTAGGGCTCCAGGACCCGACGGGTTAGCAAATGCTGTTATTAACTGCAACCCGATGAAATGGGCAATTTTATTTTTTAAATTATTTACATCCATATGGGAAAGTGGAGATATAGCAGAGAGTTGGAGAAAATATATTTTAATCCCAATCCATAAAAAAAAGGAATACGATCCTCTCCATCCAACTATGGACTACTTGCCATGTCAGACACATGCTGCAAGATTTTCAGCTTGATTTTATTGAAGATTATTGAAAATAACCTTATACCATATAAGCAAACAGGATTTAGAACAGGACACAATACTTTGGATAATATGTTTACTCTAAATGATGGAGATGGGTCTCTTACACCTCTGATGCATACAAACAGAGGCTTAAAACAAGGCTGTGTGATATGGCCTGTCCTGTACAACCTATATGTTGCGGATATGAATTCTAGTTTGGAGGGTATCAATAGTTTTCTTCCCAAAATTGGTGGAGTGGGAATTAAATGGCTGTCTTATGTGGACAATATTGTAATTAGTGACAAGACCCCCATTGGGCTACATTGGATGCTGGATGCGCTGCATGACTATGCCCAAGTGTACAAACATGTTATTAATATAAAAAACACTAAGGTAATGATACTAGGCGCCCAATACAGGAAAAAAAGAAAGCCATTTTTGTGGCGGATCAACAAGGAACAATTGGAGGTGGTGGACATTTACCCTTATTTAAGAATGCCTATTGTAAACCGACCCTCTTTATTGTTGTATGAAAACACTGTATCTGACAAGATGACTAACAGATGGAATGTCATTAAAAGATACCTTGTCAAAAGGGGTGGATATTCAATAGACAGCTTTCTTGAAATGTATAATAGTAGTATCGTTTTGGGAGTCTTACATGCATTGGAGACTCTTGGAAGAAAAATATGTGGTGTAGCTTGATAAAGTTGAGGGTCCGTTGTGGAGACCAGTGCTCAAGCTCCCTAAAGCTGTGCCCATGGAGGCGAGCAGGTGTGAGCTGGGCATTGTGTCTCTCTCCACCCTCAGGAAAATATGTTATGTCAAGCTATATAACAATATAATGTGAATAACTAACGTGATGGGTAAATTGCAATTAGTTGTGAATACCTTTTTACAGAATATAAATGTAAATGCTTTGGAATATAATGATCAGTATCCAGGTTTTGATCAGCAGTTGAAAAAGAAAGCTAATGAATGGGATGTGATCAAATCTCTGGAATATTTAAATACTAAAACGAGATATGTATTTGACACTGTACAAAGTTTTTTAAGATTGGAAAACCACAGGATTATTTTTTAAAATATGAGAACTGTGATATTAAAAGGTTTATTAGAACATTTAATATCACTTTGTCCAAAGCTGGTGGACCGTAGAACCATCTATTTTAATCTTCATTGTAATTATTTAGGTTCTCTTGATGACACTTATCGATGGTCGTATATTATGGGCACTGACAAAATGTCAATACTTATAGCCACTGTACATTTTTTAAATAGCTTAAATTTAGGATCACACATGGATGGATTTTATTGAGGAACTATATCTGAAACTACAGATAGCACAGCGAGTAGACCGCTCCTTTGACATCTGTGCAGAGCCAGCTGGTGTAGGTTAGAATCCCGGCAGGGCCAAACTCAGCCTTTCATCCTTCTGAGGTCGATAAATGAGCACCACACACTGTGGGAAATAAGCAGTGCTCAGAGGCCTGAGGGTTCGTAGCACTATATAAATGCACAAACAAACAAACATGAGATATTCTGGGTATTATGTTCTTTTTTGTTTTATTATGAAATTGTTAATTTTGTATTATGATTTCTATTGTACTGTATTTTATTGTATCAATATTGAAAAGCTGGTGTAAACCAGTTAAATCAATTAAAAAAAAGGTTTATTATGTTTTTGTGTTTTAACATACTTCCATGTAATGAGTATGTTGGGGCATGGAGATCTATTCCTTATGAATGTAGGAAATGTAATTTCTGTGAGCAAGATATTGAAACAGCAACACATTTGCTCACCGTGTGTCAAAATCTGAGCATTCTTTATTACAGGGGTTATACGGATTTGGTAAGTAATTTGGCCATGATTACCACTGATCAATTTTGGGCAGCTATATATTTGGCTAATTCCTCAGTATACACGGGTGCTGCTTATTTTATATGTAAAAGGATTTTAAGTGATGTAGTTTTATGAATTGTGATATATTTTATTTTATTGAGACGTCATATGGACTAAGTAAAAAATAAATATTTTCTCTTTTTATATTGTATGATATATTCTATGATGAAATTGTGTTTACGGTTTTAACTAACCATAGCACATTGAAACTAATTTAAAAAAAAGTTAATGTTTGAATTAGATGCCAAACAGGCATTTGACCATGTTGACTGGTCCATTTTATTCACAACCTGATTCGCTATGGGCATTGGATCCATCTTCCAGATATTAACGAGCTGTAATGCCTCAGAGACTGAACATTTTAAATCTGTTTATAAAGATCTCCTAATCGCCCCAGAGTAGTTTGCTGACCATGCAGTAGGGCTGTCAATGTGGAGCTCCCAATAGATCTTTTTTGGTGGTATTGTGCCAATGCATTTCAGGAGCAGCTTCCAGTACGTGATTACTCTCCTAATCTGAGGACATTAGGTTAAGTTAGAAACGTGGTGAATTTTAGTTTGTATGTGAATATTTTCAAGTTAAGTTTCAGACAGTTGTTAATATTCTTTTCTTGTACGTCGTCCTACTTTGGTGACACTTTGTACACCCTTGCCCCACATTCATTCTAGATCTGGAGTGTTTTGTGGGGTGGGCAAAGAATTTCAGGAATTGCTTTTGGACATAAATGTATGCATGATTGTTTAATTTCTTGTTAAAACGTTGATATCCTCAGTATAAAGAACTTAAAAAGGAAGAAATCAGTGATTAATTTCCTGTGTATGCCAAGTAACACTTAAGTTAGCATGTCTTCGTCAGCTTGCAGGGCACCCTCCATCCCTTAAATCTGCTCCTTTGATTCTCTAATGAGTCCCAAATGAAACGGGATATTGATTCCTTCCTCCTTTGGATAGTATAATTTCTCTCTTGCTACAAAGATGTTGTTGCCAAACTTGATCTGGTGAGTGAGCCCCATTACTAGACACAGTCTTGGGAACAGGAAACATTCTTGCATCTTCTGCGCTCACTGCTGGCTGGTCATCGTTTCTGGGTCCGCTCTGCTCACGGCTCATTTGGCGACACTTGGGTGTGCTATTCCATCTCTTCTGCACTAGCACCAGGAACTCCATACCATTTCCTTAATATCCATTGTCATCAAACCAAGCAAGTGTTTTAGTTACATCTATTCTGGGTAGAAAAGGGGCCTTAGCTTCTAAAAATTGTGCAAGCAAACAAAGACAGCAAATATTTTCTTGTCTCTTATGAAAGAAATGTACTCCAGTTACCTGTTCGCTTTTCTCAATAATCATGAGATATCGTCACTCGGAAGGGAAGAGGACCAGAAATGATGCAGGAGAATTTTTCCATCATCAAAACTTTATAAGATGTTGGCATCCATGTGCAAAAATGCCTGTATGTAACTCCCTGGCACATGCTTCTGGCCTGACCACCATTCCTTTTCTCCGCGTCCGACAGTGTGGGAGCATGAGCAAGCAGTTGTGCATTTATTTATTTTTTTTGACATGCTTACTAATTTAGATTTTCTTTCTTTTCTCCCTAACATCTGATGCACCAATCGGTTCTAGATACTGTATTAATTATGTCAGGCATTTTCCTCCTTGGGGTCCCCAGCCCCTCTGTTTCAGATGCCTTTCGCCAGATCATTCCTGGCCCTTTTGCTTTTTCTGCATCGCTCTTCCCCATCAGTCTCCTTCATGGCGTCTGCAGTGCTAGCAAGCACAGTTTGTTTTACCGCCTCCCAGTTATGTCCCTTGGGGACTGTCAAACCTGGGGTTCATGGATGTGTTCCCCGGGCTGCAAGCAATACACGGACACAGGTGCTGCTTTCAATGGGCCCCGCTCATGCACTGCCTTACATGCCGAGACAGGGCTGTCTTTATTCAAGCAGCGTGATGGTGGAACATGTCATTCACGCCTTAAAGGGAACCACACCACACTCCTCCTTTTTCATGATATGTCATTTATAACGCGCCTGTACACATGTGTTTCTAGGCGCAACAAGACAAGGAAGGGGAGACAAAGGGAGGTCAAAACAAACATTCTTACTAGGCCTTGTCTCATTCAGATTGTGTAAGTGCAGGGATAAGGAAGAGGAGAAGTGCCATGGGGAGGGAAAGGGTGAGTGCAATAAGCAACGCTCAAGTAAATGCAACTGGGGTGGCCAATTCTAAGTACGTTCAAGGAGGCAGGGGACTATAGGGTTGCAGATACAGTCCCTAGTACCTGGTAGCAGCAGAGGCAGTTCATGGGGCTACTGGTCGTGAAGGAGCCTGATCCCCATAAGGTTCAGAGGGAGGCCAGGAAATCAGTTATTGCAGCAGACAAGAACATCAGCAGGGGGAGAGAGAGAGAAAACAGAAGCGAAAAAGGAAGGTTTCGAGATGCTTCTGGAATCTGAGGTGGTCCTGCTTAAGTTTGAGAGAGGCAGGGAGCCAAGGCGAGAGATCGACCCCCACTCTCAGCCTGCAGAAGCATCTGATCCACAGAAAGTTGGAAAGCTCGAGAAGGAAAGTGCTTAGGAAGAGAGAGTTGGATGTAGTGTGGTCCACGGCCCCTAAAAGCCTTGTGGACAATACAGGGGGTCTTGAACTTGATCCTTGCAGCCACCGGGAGCCAGTGGAGAGATTGCAGAGCTGGGGAGATACAATACCTGGGCTTGAGGCCAAGGACAAGTCTTGCAGTCCTGTTCTGGATCAGTTGCAGAGGGCGAAGAGTAGAGGCAGGCAGATTTAGAAAGAGGCTTTTGCAGTAGTCCACCCTAGAGAGAACAAGGTCTCTGGAGAAAGTGAGCTTCTGAGGGAAAGTGAGAAAAGGACAAATAACTCTGAGGAGGTGCAGCTGGTAGTACAAATATTTGCAAAAACAAGCATAACCATAATGCATATATGCATTTTAAATCAAAACCAGAAAACGTTAAATCACGTTGTATCCCTCAGACATTTCCCCCATTGTCAGCCATCTACTATATAGTCTTCCAGGTATGCCGGCCGGCATCTGGGCTCTCATGAAGGATACCACAGCTGACCCTCCTACTCTTGGGCTTCTCTTTTCTGTCCCTCAGGATTATTGTTCCCACTCACAGTCTCTCTCTGTGTTAGAAAACGTTGGTCTTCGTTTTCCTCTTCACTCTTTCTTATCTCCAACCTAGGCATCTGTCCATCCTCCCTTCCTTGGATATTTCCTCCCACAGGGGCAGGAAAGCTTGCCAGTTTCATAAAAAACCAGGAGTTCCGGGTAATCATTCCCTGGCCATCAGATGCGGTCACCATGGACCCCTTGACATCCAGCCCATGGAGTGGTCGGGGTACGTAAGAAGGGACATCTTCCCTCTGGGGTACCAGGATCACACCAACACTGCATCTCCTAGCGCCAAAGTGTAATCGTGTAGGAATCTTCGACTGTTTTCAGGTTCATTTGCTTTCTCCAGTTTCCCTTGTATGTGATCATTGTCAATCACTCCTGGAGCTCTCTCCTCATAATCCGGGATGAACCCGTGGGGGAATCTCTAAAACAGGACTTCCACCAGAGCCATGCCTGTGGAGCAATGGGGCGCTGTTCGGTACTCCAGAAGGAACTGGTAAAGCGCCCTCTTCTCACACATACCTTCGCCATCTGTTATCTGGAAGACCTTGTTCAATGTGCGCATAAACCTTTCTGCCTCACCATTTGCTCTGGGCCACACTGGGGTGATCTTCCTATGGCGAGCCCCATGGTCCTGCAGGAATTATGAGAAAGCCGCACTTTGAAATGGAGGACCATTATCCGAGCACACTACCCTTGGTAGGCCAGGGGTGGCAACAATCTCCTCCATCACTGGTACCAGATAATGGAGTGCAGTTGATGCAACAAACTCTACTTCCGGATTCTGAGACCACTGGTCCACCATTACCATGAAATGGGAGTCTCGGTTGGTGGACCCAAAGTCCATATATACACACTCCCATGCAGTTTCACTTCTGGTCATGCATTCAATGTATGGTCCTTTGTGCTTCGGTGGCTGCCTGGCACAACACACATGCTTTAACAAAATTGTCCACTTTCTTCTCTAGGGCTGGAAACCAGATCTTCAGGCGTAATCAAGCCTTCATTTCGGCAGCACCCTGATGACCTTGGGTTGCCAATTTGATAACCTTTTGTACCAGGGAGGTGGGGACCACCATTCTTAACCCACACAAAAGGAGACCCCATTCCGTGAATGTGAGTTCACCTTTGAAATGCCATAGCTGTCCCAGCGTTGTCCTTGCATCCTGTGTTTGTTTTTCGAGGTTCATCAGCACTCCTTTCCACTCACCCTGAGTCACTTCATCAAGCAGAATGTTGAAACATTTGTCTTTTTCCGACTCGACCCACTGCCATCAAGTTGGGCATGACCCCCTCAGTAATCAGCCTGCCAGAATATTATGTCTCTTCTTCATCACTGGTTGGAGCCTTTGTGCCTCTCACTGGGTGCCTGGAAAGATAGTCAGCGGCAGTATCGTTTCCGGGTCGATAAGCCAGAGTTACATTATATTCCTAGACACTTTTCTATCCAAGCAGGGGATTTTGATGACGATCTTGCCATGATGAGAATAAGGGGTTTGTGGTCAGTCACCACCTGCACTGGTTTCCCAAATATATACAGGTGATAGTGGCGACACGCCCATCGCGCAGCCAGTGCTTCAAGCTCAATTTGAGAGTAGCGCTGTTTGGTCACTGATAAACGCTCTACTGGCGTACACAACCGGACAGACTTCCTCTTTTTGATTGGATTTGGTGAGGAAAGACCCCAGACTGAAAGTGCTGGCAAACACTATTATTTCAGTGTTCAAACTGGGATCGGAAAATGCCAGCCGTCAGGGCTGCCTTGATGTCTTCAAAAGCTTGCTGCTCCAGAGGTGTCCACTGGCAGGCAAATTATTTTTGTGTGAGATTTCGGAGGGGCTCTGAGATAGTTGCAAGGTCTGGATTTCAGACACATTTTCAGGCACCTTGGCCTCACAGATGTCTTTCACATTTGCGGGGTCTGCAGATATGCCACCCTCCTGAAAAATGAAGCCAAAAAACTCTGCCTCACCAACTCACATTTATCTTCATGGAGTGTCAAACTGAGTGAGCAAATTCTCTCCAGGACCTTCTCAAGAGGTTCTAGGTGCTCAGCTTCTGAACGGGCAAACACTAAGATGTCGCTGATGTTAAACCCGCCATGAATGCCGGGCAGTGCCCCACGAATTGCATTTTGGAACACCTCCTCGGCCGAAGATATCCCAAAACGTAGTTTCTTATTTCTGTAAAGACCTTTATGGGTTGTAAAAGTTGTGATGCCTCAAATGCTACAACTACGCTGATGACACACAGATCATCTACAAAGTACAAGACACACATGAATAAAACACAACACTGGAAGACTGCCTACAAGAACTCTACGGTTGGATGAACACAAACAGCCTCAGACTCAACCCTGGCAATTGGTTATATCCAAAATGGGGAAAACAACCACTACATCCCATGGCCAACAGAACTAGGAACAGCACTGACAGTCAACAGAAGTAAAAAAACCTTGGAGTCTTGATGGACCACAAACTAATACTAGAGTCACAAGTAAACGCAATCATCAAGAAATGTTTCTTCCTCCTGCACACAGTAAAAAGGATCCTACTGTTCCTCTCCTTCACCCATAAAACACTCACCATCATCTCACTCATGATTAGAGTAGACTTTGCCAACAGCCTATACCTAGGAATGCGGAACTCCTACTAAAGAAACTTCAACATATCCAAAATGCAGCAGTCAGTCTCCTGCTCAAACTACCACGAAGAGGAGAGGAGGGGGCGCTGTTGCGCAACAAGATGGCCGCCTAAGAGTGGAGCTCCTCTCCGGCGTATTATCCTTTTAAAATTATATCCTTTATCTGCCTCCATCCGTGCTACCAGACCAGTGGAATCGACCACTGCACCTATCCTGCACCCACCGGGAGAAACAACGGGTGAAATCGGACCCTGCGTGCCCAGATACGGACAGGGTCGTGGACAGGAGGCCCCGGGCTGCTCCTCAGCTCCAGAGTAACCAACGCGAGTGCCGCAGCTCTGGGTGGAGCGTGGGCCCTGCTGTGGGCGAGTCCGGCCCCGCGGGCGGAGCGGACTCCCTGTACACGGGCTGTACCCGGACTGGCTCGAGTGCCACCCGAGAGGGAACAACATTCGCTCATCGAGGACGGTGTCCTTTCTGGTAGGAGAAGCGCCTTGCGTGGGACCTGAACTGCATGTTCTGCCCCGTTCTCCAGGCCCGGCTCTTGAGACATCCGGATTCCCCTGCACAGCCCTGGGCGGTCCTGATCGGGTGGAACCCCTATTGCTGGTACCGGATGCCGTCATAAAGAAGGGGGGAACGAAACGGAAAAGTAAATGTGCCGTTCCAGACGCTAATCCTGTGGCCGGCTGTGAACGCGACCGCACGGGGCACCAGTGCCGGCGCGCGTAGTACAGGCCCGCTGTGGACGGGTGACGCGGGCAAATGGGGGAAGCAAGGTGGGACACTGTGTACGACCCTGCTTGATGAGTGCGCGTGGACCCCCGAAGAGAAGCTCCTGTTGAATTAAAGGCTGTCCACGCTGCAACGCTCACCCCACGCATAGTATCTTCCACAGACCCAGGGTCGACAGCACCCTTGTATCACATCACAGCTCCGGGATTAACTACTACATCAGGCCCACTCACAGTCCGAGGCGAAGCACCCCTCAGTAGCCACCTACGATCCTTACTACAATGGACATTAACAAGTGGATGCCCGTGTGATGCCTGGCAAAAACGTGCTCAAAGGCAGGAAGACCGGGCCGATGGATTCCTTCACAAACTCACAAGCACCCTCAGAGGCATCGGGCCCATCGACAACATCTGCTACAGAGGACTCCCAAGTTTGACCATATTTTGACGACGGTCCAAAACGGATTCCTGGCGATAAATGTCAAACTGGTCGATGTTGTGTCCACGATAGGCTCCCTCAAAGCCAGGGTGGATAAGGAAAGGCCAGAATCACGGATGCCGAAAACAGAATAAGTGCAAACGAAGACTCGACCCACCAAAACACTCACGACATTGCTGTCTTGAAAAGCGAAATGAACAAACTCTGTGATAAGTGTGATGATTTGGAGTCGAGGTTGAGATGGAACAATATATGCATTGTCGGCTTAGCAGAATCCTTTTGCAAAGGCCCAATGGAGACCCAAATCGAAGCCCTTTTGAGGACCCTCCTTGGCGCTGACTCCATTTCTCCACAATTCTTGGTCGAACGAGCACATCGCACCCTGGCCCCACCGCCCAAACCGGGCCCCCCCCGCACGATAGTGGCAAAGCTTCTAAATTACAGAGACAGAGACGCGGTTTTGAGGCTGGCAAGGGAAAAGGGCCCTTTGAGACACAGCAACGACAACATACACATATATCCGGACTTCTCCGCGGGAGGCCAAACCCAGAGACGTTCCTATGAATCCATCAAACGGCAGCTGCGGGTGAGACAGGTCCCATATGCGCTATTGTTTCCAGCAAAGCTACGAATTCAACACGGCGGACGTGCGCACTTCTTTGATTCTCCGGCAGCCGCACTGGCCTACATGGAATCTGCTATTCCCCTACCTCCTGGTAGAAACGAACCTGATCAAAATCTTCTTCAGCAGCCGGTATAGTAATCAACATGCAATACTGCCCGACCGCAGCAATGAACCACCTCCTACCTCCAACGAATCGTTCATTCTCGTTTCACCAAAGAGAGGCAGAACTGTTCTTCTATTTGTGCTTCTTATTATTCTCCAACAATTAAAGACAGCCGGATGAGATGCGCTCGGCTATGAAAGCGGTGTTGCTGCACTCGCCCCCCTCCACGAGTGAAACCACAGGGTTTTAAATGGGGTTCATCATCAAGTTGGGCCAGATGGTGTGAGTGGGGTTGGGAACTGGGAATTTGTGTCTGTTTAATCGGCCAGAGGTATGGTCGTTCGAGTCGAAAGCCCCAGTTGGGCAACTTGGGAAGCAGTTTACGGTTGTGTTTAATGTTAAAAATAAGGTCACAGAGTCATGCGCTGATCCCCCCAAATTGTCATCCCGTCCTCCAAAGATTGTCTTTAATCTATCGACATGGCACAGAGACTCCATACTCCCAGCGGGTTGACACTTAAGCTGCTAACTTGGAACACCCGAGGTCTGAACAATAGAGCAAAATCCAGTAAAGTGGGGGCATACATCAACAGGCACCGCCCGCACATAGTAATTCTTCAGGAGACCCATGCTCTGCGAGAGACTAACGAGAAGATCTTGAAACAATGGGGTAACAATAGGTATTATACAGAATACTCGTCAAAGAAAAGAGGTGTCCTCACATTAATGCATCCATCGCTGGGGTTCGCCCCCGAAAAAAGTAAAACCAACCCGTTGGGTAGATATGTAGTGGTATGGGGCACAGTGGCGGGGGAGAGATTGCTACTGGTCAACTCCTATGGTCCAAACACGTACGACCCCGAATTCTATGCCCATCTCCTCAACGAAATCGACACAACAACTGACACATGGGTGCTGTGGGGTGGAGACTTTAATACTATCCTAGATGTGTTATTGGACAGGTCCTCCAGTCGACAAAGGACACTCACCAGATCAGCTAACACCATCCATCAGGCCCTACAGGACAGGGCGCTGACCGATGCCTGGAGAGGGGTGCACCCTACAGACCGTCAATACACTTTCTATTCATCAGCCCATGACTCTGAATCCAGGATAGACTACTGGTTCATATCCGTTCTCCTGCTGAGCTCCGTTGTGAGCTGTGAAATACTCCCCCGTACGCTCTCTGACCATTCCCCAGTTACACTTGAGATATCGCTCCAGAATATTAAACAACCGTCCCCGCGCTGGAGAATGCCTCCAAATATCCTGAAGGACCCTAACGTGGTTGAATCACTGCAAACTGAGATGAAGGAATTCTTTCAGCTGAACACGGGGTCGGTGGGGGAATGGGCTACGGTGTGGGAAATGTTTAAGGTCTGGGTGAGGGGTAATCTTATGTCTAAAACTACTGGCCTCCTGAAAAGTGTCAGATCCAAGCTGAATAAGACCGAAACACACCTGAAAACTCTTGAAAACGATTATAGTGTAGCACACGACAAGAACATATTGGCTGATATCAATTCACACCTTCTTAGATTTAATGAGCTAGCAACCCAAGAACTACAATACATGTCCACTCCGACCAGGGCCCGTAGATACGGTGAAGGAAATAGAGCAGGACACCACTTGGCACGTATATTACGCAATGAACACAGTCATGCCCCCATCACTAGCATCATGACAGACAACGGTGATCCCGTACACACAGAGGAAGAAATCAACGCCGAATTTGCTAAATATTACACCAACCTATACGCAAATCATGATACACGGAGTCAGGTAGACATTGCAACATACTTGAACGAGATAGACCTCCCTAGCCTCACACCTGAGGACAACCTTGCACTTGAACAAGAAATAACCAAGTAGGAAATCGCTGAGGCAATTAAGTCACTGGCAGCTGGAAAAACCCCAGGCCCTGATGGCCTAAGCTTGGACCTCTATAAAACATACACAACAATAATATCCCCTATACTAACTCATTTATGGGAGGAAGCCTTGAGCTCCGGCTCCCTCCCAGAGTCAATAACTGACGCAGTCATAACGGTCCTATTGAAGCCTACCGTCCGGCCCACGACCGCTCGTCCTATCGCCCACTCTCCCTTATAAATACAGATGCCAAGATATACGCGAAAGTGCTCGCAAACAGACTTCTCCCTAAAATGACTCCCCTAATACACCCTGATCAATGTGGCTTCATCCCGACGAGATCCACTGCCCTAAACCTGCGTAGACTGTTCAGAATTATGGCACAGATCAAACCCGATGCACAGGCAGTGGCCGTCTCGTTGGACGCCGAGAAGGCATTTGACTCTGTCTCATGGGCATACATGTTCGAGGTCCTCAAAAAATGTGGCTTTGGCCCATACTTCACACACTCCGTCAGGCTGCTCTACACCTCTCCCAAGGCTAGGGTCTTAACAAATCGCACCCTCTCTACCCACTTTACTTTACATTGTGGCACCAGACAGGGTTGCCCCTTCTCCCCCATCCTGTTCGCACTCACTATCGAACCAATGGCGGCTGCAAGCAGAAGAGAACAAGACTTGAGGGGCATCAAATTGGCCGGCAGCTACCAATCTATCTCACTATATGCGGACGATGCCCTACTGTATATACGTAAACCGGAGAATAACTTGGAACCCATATTGGCAGTAATATAGGACTTCACTCTACATTCAGGGTACAAAATCAATACGGCCAAATCTGAAATCTTCCCATTGACACAGTCCACACCCTGCCCTTCACGCACACACGGTCTAAGATGGTCCCCTGATTACATCAGATACCTGGGGATCCTTGTATCTAGAGACAAACAGTCACTATATATAGATAACTACGAATCCACCTTACAGACGATCAACACCAAACTCCAAATCTGGACCAGGTTGCCCATATCATTGGCTGGTCGGATAGCGGTGCTCAAAATGGTGATCCTCCCCAAACTCCTATATATCTTTAATAATGTCCCGATATGGCCAGGCAGACCCTTTTTTGAAAACCTGCAGTCCCTGGCAACCACCTTCATTTGGAACGGGGGGGCTAACAGGCTCAAATGGGAAAAACTGGTGGAACCCTACGACAAGGGGGGCTTTGCTGCGCCCGATTATGAGCTGTACTACCTTGTGTCACAGGCTCATTATGCCAAATACTGGCAGAACCCCACAACAGAAGCACCACATGTCCCCATTGAACGGCACTCGGTCCGCCCAACGGACTTGCGATCTATAATCTTTGCGACATCTTACAAAGACGAATGCAAATTTGACCCCGTAGCTTGCACGATCGCAGCATGGGCTGCAATTGGCAAGCGCCTCCACATCGATATCCCCTACGACTCCCAAGCTCCATTATGGAACTTTCCGGGCTTTGCCCCCTCGTATGACCCTGCTATACAGAAAGCCTGGATTCCGAACTATGACATCACAATGAAGGCTATGTTCCTCAACGGAAGTTTCGTCACCCCTGAAGACTTCGCTGACACAGTGGGGAGGGGCCAACTAGTCACGTTACAATAGCACCGCATGAAGGCGGCATTCAAGAAACGCTGGCCATCATACCCAGCTGAACCGCCCGAGCACCCCTGTTACCAGGCACTTCACTCACAGCCCCACATAGGTGTCTCCACACTATACAACATAGTCCAAACGCACACGAACTCCTCCAATAATATAAAGTCCTCCTGGGAAGAGGACATGGGTATAACAATAGAGGAAGGAACATGGTCCAGGTACTGCCTCCTCACAAAGAAGGTCTCCCTCAATGCGGGGCTCAGACTCATACAATTCAAAATGCTCAATAAACTTCACTATACCCCAGTGAAGATGGCTAAATTCAAGGAGTCCACAGACACGAACTGCCCCAAATGCAATAACCCTCAAGCTGACTCATACTATATATACTGGGCCTGCCCTGAAATAATTAGAATCTGGAGGGCAGTAGCAAGCATACTGGAAGACATTACTCAAGTCCCTGCACAATTTACCCCCCAAAAATATCTGTTTGGCGACATCGGAAAATTCCCGGAAAAAACCAGGAGGCTGTTCAGCGTCGCATGTGTGGTGGCTAAAAAATGTATTTTGCAAAAATGGAACAGTCCCCAGGCCCCCTCTGCAGAACAATTCTTAAAAACACTGGCATATGTGCACGAATGTGAAGAAACGTAAATGGGACTGGTCCCCTCTCCCTCTCCGTGTAGACCTAAAGACATTTGGTCAGCATTCTGGTCTTACCTTCTCACCACCTCACCTAACCCAGGAGAGTCTGATACCGACTGAAATGTGTGCCTTAACTCCAGCAACATGCATTTAATACCATAAATTGTATTGTTGTTTTATATATGTATATGAATGGGAGAAAACAAAGTTTATAATATGTATATCCAGTAACATTGGGTGGTTCATGCGTGTGTAATGTGAATTGCAATCGAAAAATAAAGTTTAAAAAAAAAACTACCACGAAGAGAACACATTACGCCAATGCTGGAAATGCTACACTGGCTACAGATAAAACAACGAATAAGGTATGAAACAATGTGCATAACGCACAGAGCAATCCACGGCCAAGGGGCAGAGTTCCTAAAAAAAAGAAAATAACCATCTACCGCCCGGCAAGACCACTAAGATCAAGCAACGACATCTGCCTAGAACCAACACCATACAATAACAGAAAATGCAGAGGATCATCTTTCTCTCACCTGGCAGCAAAAACCTGGAATTGCCTACCAAAAAACGTAAGCAATACAAAGAATCACCTGAAGTTCAGAAAACTAACTTAATCATCTCTAACCGGATGGAGGGGGGGGGGCGCCCCAACCACCCATCCACATACCTCTAGAATTCTACCACTCATGTCCACATATCGCTCGAATTCTACAGATGGGAAACCATGGTTGGTAGGGACCCCCACAAGAAGGCTCAGAGGGGACCCATAATCCCCTAACTTTATCATCTGTACCCAAGGGCGGGGGGAGCCTGCCCCTACCACTCATGTCCACACCCGGCCAGAATTCTGCATAGGAAAACCACCAACCCGTGAAGTGCCTGCTGACTAGGCTGCCACACAATATCCAACACACAGGATGGACAAAGATGTTGAACACAGAAGCCCAAAGCAAAGAGGTAAGAAAAAGAAACGCTGCTAATCAAACTCTAAACCCTCAATTTTCTGCACACACTTCTCCTACAGAAACTCACACAACCACATCTCTGCAAAGCAATCGGCACACACTTCACCACACTACAGCAACATACAAACAACACACCTTGCACAACAGAACATGGGAATCGCACCAACCCAAATATCACACCGAAGCTCAGCGAATGGTGCAAACTGAACTGAAGCTGTCAACAGGACATCACAACTCTCACTTCAACTTTTCCCGCTACACCCTACTACCCCCGTGCCCCCTCTTTTTCTCAAAACATCCTTTTCAGATCCGCCAAAGCGCTAGGGTTCCATTCTGTGGGTGATAGTGTGCAGTACAAGTACCCTTTAACATTAACATGTATCGAGAATATTGGTGTAGAGCAAGCTTCTGCCACTGCACTTGCCAGCAAGGTTTGTTCGGCTGACTTTAGACACGAAGAACCATGCCTTAATTGTCTCCTCATGCTGAAATGATGCCACAAATAAACCTTCCAGGGGTAGTAGTGTCTTACCACCGAACATGTATATTCGCACGTGGGTTTCACGGATTGGCAGAGGTTTTTGTAATGCTGTGTAGTGTGTATCCGCCATAACATTCACTGACGCTCCAGTGTCAATGAGCACTGGGATGCTTGTGTCAAAAATCTTCACCACACACCTGGATTGGCGCTGTTTTACCGCCAATGTTCAGTACAGTTGTAATGAAAAACACGTCTTCCTCTTCACACGGCGGGTGTTCCATTTCACTCTCTGCCGGTTCGACGTTTGACACTTGTTGAGTCCGCTTCTGCAACGGCAGCCAAGGGCGTTCCTTCCCCCTTCAGTGAGTGACCGGTGCCAAGGCTCTGCAGATGCGTACACAATTATTTGGGATGCCACACCGACCACACGTGTCCTTTGGCTGGGCAATTCCCTCCATGTGGCAAATCAAAACCACATAGTGGCCATGCAGAACTAGGTCCAGTCTCCTTCTTTTGCCAGCCTGTCTTCTTACTGGCTCTGCTTGCAGCTGTTTGCTCACCACATATACTTCTAGCTTCACGGATTTGAGAGCTACACCCATTTTGGACGCCCTCACATCCGCTGTTCGTGTGAGTGGCCAAGCTCCAAGATGTGCATCACAGTAATGCCCGGCTCTCTGAACATTTGCCCACCTCATTTTGGCCGACGGGCCTTATGCGCTGCTGATCTCATCACAAATCTCCCATAATCAGTGTTCACCATCGGGGGAAATATCACTCAATGCTGTGACAGCGGCCACATAGGAATAGTCAACTGGTCTCAGTGTTTTAAATACCTTGTGAACTGCTCGGCCGGCCAAATATAATGAGAGTCAATATCTTGGCTCGCCAGTGGCGTCAAAATACATCTCTAGCTTCTCTAGCCAGAGACTCCACCTTGGGCTCAGGCTTGCAGGGGAACCCTCAATGTCAAACTCAGTCAGGAGGGCCAATGATTCTTGTTGGTGAGGCATTCTTCCTGCAGCGGGTGCTCTTGTTTCTTCACCTGAAATGTCGACAACCACCAGCGCAGCCCTGGAGTCCTTCACTAGTGAGTCCTCTGCACCCACAGGCTCGGAACTGTGGAAGGTCCTGGCGGCCCAAACACTGTCCCACAATGCTCTGACACACTGGCTCCGCAACAGAAGGTCAAGACAAATATCATGGCGCACAAGCACTATCAGTAAAGCCGCAACCTTCTTAGGGCACACACACACCCAGCCAGATGCCCACTGTAGCTTAGTTGGAGGGAATCTCTTTCACATGGGGTGCACAAGCACTCTCCTGCGAGAGCCGCAACCCAGTTTAGGCCACAGGGGATGGGAAGGCCTCAGTAATTGCACACCTTGTCACATGTGGGAACAATTTCACCACAGCCAAAATGATGGACTGAAAGTGTTTGTGTTTAAGTCTTGTAATTATGGTAATATTATCTCCACAGTGAATCCAGAGATTCCAAAAATTGAGTGCTGCATGCCGCTATAAACAGTCACAAACACAGCCACATTCCAGCATGGGTGCCCACTATGCTCACCTCGTTCCGGTGGGATAAGTGGCAGATTTAAATGACTGCTCCAGCAACCGGGCTGTCGATATGCCGCACATAGGCGGTGTTCTCAACCGATGACAGGACTGTAGGTGCTCCGCCTCGCACAGGCGGCCTGCACACACAGTCCCTCGATGATCGATCGTCCTCGCAGGTCCACAGTTCAGAGTGCGCGCACGCACACTGAACTGAAAGGCCCCCTCATCGCCATTGTTATGTCCCATGGGGACTATCAACCCTGGGGTGCACAGATGCGTTCCCTGGGCTGCAAGCAAGACACATGTGCTGCGTTCAATGGTCCCCGCTTGTGCACTGCCTTACTGTCGAGACGGGCTGTCTTTATTCAAGCAGCGTGATGACGGAAAACAAGGGGATCATGCCACACCAGTGAACTGTCATTGTGTGTGGAGCGCAAGAAGATAAGTACATGTGTTTTTATTTCTTTAGAACCCTGATGTGGTGACATGTACCTTGCATGTCAACAGACTGGTGGGGTTAATCAAATCCTTGTTTTTTTGGTACAAACAGTATTTACATTTCCGCACTTTGCTACAGATAATGTGAACTTACCCCGCCAAAGTCTTCAGGACCAAACACTGACGCTACATATATCTCTGTGTGTAAGTTCAAGCCCCTCTGTAAATTTCTCTCCCTCAACCCATTATTTAGCAGAAGTTAAAATCAGGAAGTCGGTGGGGCGTGAAGACATTGGTACCCCCCATCACCCTTGTAGCAAATGTTTTCAAGAACTGAGTTCCCAGGTTATTCAGAGTGGGTGTAATCTTTTTCATGTCCATGATTTCTCAATTCTTTGCCCACCACATTGACAGGGGGGGCCCTACATGGATTTCCAATTCTTTGATGGTGCCAATCTGGCTGCATTCAAAAGCGGGTCAGCAGCTCTGTCTTCACCCCCATGGGAAACAGCCCTCACTCTTATTTGTCCTTCTGCTGGATAACCAGCAGGTCAAGTGGGAAGGAAAAGCCAGTTAGATGATTTCCTTCCAAGATATTTGAGATTTCTGGCAATCCATCCACCTGTGTTATGAGGTCCAGTGTGGCGCAGGGGTAATTTGAACACCCCTTCCCTCATTGCAGTGCATTGAGAAGCTTCAGTTGCTCTTGTCAGACTCTCTGCCAGGAATCATCCGAGATTTCACTACCCAAATCCAGTCCCAATTTGTCATGTAGGTGTGGCATTCCAGCAGTTCATCTCTGTCGAGAATCTTTTACAACCGTGAGATACATTTATTTATTTATTCGTTTATTTATTTATTTATTTATTATTGTGTCTGGTTTATACAAAGTAAACCTTTACAAATCAAACTAAAACATTTTACATTAAAATACCAAAGCATGTAAAATCAAAAATACTTAAAAAGAGACCAACAAGAAAAATACCATATTTCACATTCATTAATTGCATTTGACTTTTCGCCAGTATTTAACAGGCCTCTTGTTCAAGTTCAACAATATTTATTTTTTCCTATTGCTGCCAAGCCACACACTTCTATTAAAAAGTTCACCACGGCCAGTTTAAGTGCGTTTAGTTTTCTGTGCAACATGTTCCACCATAATGTTTAAATAAAAACCCTAGAGGGGTCGTGGACAAATTTACCAAAAGCAACTAGCCGCTGTGGAGCTATTGCTTCACACTCCAGGAGTAAATGTTTAAGTGATTCGATAGTCGTTCTACAATCGCAAAAACGACAGGAGATTTGTTGTATTAATCCAGATCTGATTTCTAATATTTCCCCCGTAAGGAGAACATTAAATCGAAATCTTAGATAAACTGCTCTCTTTACTGGATCTGGAAATGTAATCATATAAGATTCTAACATAACTAAATTCTTCCCCTCATAGAATAGTTGCTTATAAATCTTAGATGCAACCACCACTTCCATTGTCTTCCTCCAATCCAGCCATTGCAACCTTTTTTTCACACCCACAGGGTTAGAAATCAACATGTCATGCGAGAGGTTAGTAACCTCAAGGAGATTTACACATTCTCTCTGTAATTTCAGCAACCTCCTCGATTTGGTGGTACCACTTCTCAATCTGTTTCCCAGTTGGGCATAAAGTGAATTTTTCTTAAACATACTAAGATTCCGGTACAGTGACATTCTTTTCCACAAAACTCTCATGAGAGAAAGGAGAACTAGCTCAAAACGTATTGCAGATATGGGGACACTCTTTGGTAAGTAGTAGATAAGTTTTCGCCATATTTTGGATTCCAACTTCTCCACCAAATGGGAGGATTCAAGGGGTAAAATTTCAAAACCATATATTAATTTTGGGACTACTTTAAGGTTATAAAACCTGATCAATGGAGTTACTGAAAATGTACAATATTTGCAAGATACCTTTCCCATTTGAAAAATGAGTTTATCCACCTTCTCCAGATAAAAACACCAATAAATATGGATAGTAGCACCCCCAAAAGACCGGAAAGCCCAGGTAGCATAAAGATCTTACTTTCACCTAAAAACATGCATTAACTTTCCACTTGAAATTTATAATTTTCTTCCTATTAGTAAAAGAGATTACCACCGATTTCTTTTCATTTTATAACCAGGGCATTTTCCTCTACGTATGCAGTTAGGGCCATAGGTTTTTGCTGCAAACCAATGGGAGTATTAGCGACCAGAAGAAGGTAGTCAGCATATGCGCTCCAACATATTTTTAAACCTTCTACTTTAGGAGAGATAAGGGAGAAAGTCATCAGGGGAGCATTCACATCTGAGGTATAAAGATTGAACAGGGTGGGGGCAAACAGACACCCTTGTCTGAGACCATTACTTGTTTGAATTAGTTTAGAGAGATCAACAGACATATTCAGTCTTACTTGAATGGCTGAGTCCTCATGTAGATTAATGAGCATAGCCAAAAGTCCTGAAGGAAGCCCCATAGATGACAACTTGGTCCATAGTCTCACCCTATCCACCTTATCAAAGGCGAGCGAGAGATCAATTGACGCCAGATAAATGGGAGTTGCTGTTTTCTTACAGGCCTTCTCTAAGAGTAGACAGGTAATCAGCCCTTCTATCTCCGTACCCATACCTTTTCGAAAGCCAAACTGTTGGATAGGTACAATCTTATTAGTATCAGCCCAATCCACAATTGGAAGGGATTGTGTCCTCCGACGTATTTCTTATCTTGATAGATCATCTCCAGCTTGCTGGCCTCGGAATTTTTTTTTCAATAGAGGACCCTGCGCGTCGACGTCCCTCGAGCCGATGTCCCTCGACAGACTCCGTATCGGCGTCAACGTCATCATGCATATAAATAGACTTGCGCAGCGTCCGTTGTTCAGTTCCGTTTTTCCGCGCTTCGTGGGCCTCGGAATCACGTTGCTCAGTTCGTTAGTCAGATATATTCTTCATTATTCCTAGAGAATACCAACACTTACTCGATGGCTTCCTCATCCGAACCGACGACTCCACGGTCCTGCTTCAAAAAATGTCGAGACTGTGGAAAGAAAATGTCGTTGACAGATCCTCACAGGATCTGTTTGTGGTGCCTGGGATCGGAGCCCCAATGTTGGAGTGCGAGGACTGCATGTCCATGACGGCGAAAGCCTTGAAGGAGCGTAAGGGGAAGCTTGAGAGAGGTAAGACAGTTAAAACTCCTTCGAAAGTTTCCTCGGCAGAGTCGAGACATTCATCTCCTTGCCGACACAGGAAGCATTCTCGTTCTTGGTCTCGAAGCAGTTCCCACCACTCTTCGAGATCCAAGCATTCGAGTAAGAGACGTCGAAGATCCCCTTCCTAGTCTTCTTCCCGGAAAGAGTAATCTGCCCCACAAAACATAGCTCTCAGGCTGAGTGGGAGGAATTCCGTAAAAGGATGCTTAGGGTCTTCGAGATAGCGGCCTCAACCCCCTCGAAGACAGCTGAGGGTGATACCCTGGGTGAAAGACCCGAAAAATTGAAACGCCGCGAGTCGTTGCACTCGGCGAAAGAAACTACTCGAGAGCGTCACAAACCCTCGAGCAAAGGCACTGTGCCATCGACGCCATCGTCGAAAGTCCCTTCGACGCATAAATCTGCGTCATCGACGCCATTACGAAGGGCTCATCGACGCAGAGGTCGATCGAATCGACGAAAAAGAACAAACCCACGGCCGTCACTACGTCACAGCCAGTGGTCATACCCAGGGCCTCTAAGACGACCTCGAGGCCTCTTCCGATCTTCCCAATGCCTTTTTCTGTGTCTTCGAAGCCTTTAACGTCCGCGTCGACAACGTCGACGTTTTCTCAACCAATTACGACAAATTTGGCCCCTTCTGCTCTGGAAATGGGATTTAAGCCATTTCCAAGATCTGATTATTTCAAACCCTTGTCTTCAATTTATGAAGAAGGGGAAGATTCGGATCAAGAAAGACCCTTTGGGTTGCAGAGAACCACAACACCTGAACCAGAGGAATTTACCTCTGAGGAAAATAGGTTAAAGGACCTTCGAGAATCCTTACATGAGGCAAGTGGGTAAGATACTTCCCCAGAAATAGAATTTGCCAAACCAGACCCAGGGGAACATGCCGAGAACCCTTACAGAATTTTAATGGCAAGGATTATAGAATTCATGGGTTGGTCTACACCTTGACCTGCATTTCAACAGGGTGACCTTACAGACATTTTAGTTAAAGGCCCACAGGAGTATCCTGTGGTTCCATTTCACGCTACATTGCAAAGAAAAATATTAGCTAACTGGGAAACTCCTGAGGGTATCCCGGCGGTTAACAAGAAATTATCAGCCAAATATAGGGTATCTGCTACTGACCCTGAATCTTTGTCTAAACATCCAACTCCAGAGAGTCTGGTAGTTCAAGCAGCAACTGCATCAGGCAGTAGATCGGCATACCCTACTGTTCCACAGGACAGGGATGACAAAAGATACAACTCTATGGCTAAGAAAGTCTTTTCTGCATGTAGCGTGGCGTTGAAATCTATTAATGCTACTTGTACGCTCGCAAGGTTCAGCCATACACTTTGGGAGTGTGCTCATCAGCGGCTGACTGCCTCCCAGAGGGAGAAGAAAGGGAAGCGTTTCTAAACATCATTAAGGATGGTAAAGACGCAATGTGCGAATCCCTTCAAACTGGCATTGATTCTGCTGACAGTATCGGTAGGGCCATGGCGGCAAGTACTACAACCCGCAGATTTGCGTGGTTGCGAAAGTCTGGGTTTGCTTCAGATGTACAAGCCAGACTTTTAAATATGCCCTTTGACGGCTCTTCTTTGTTTGGTAAGAAGGCAGATGACAGCCTAGAAAAGTTACAGACATCCAAAGCAGCAGCAAAATCCCTGGGAGCTGCAATCCGTCAAACGCCATATCGCCCCTCAGGAACCTCTTGGAGAGGTAAGTCCTTTCGCTTTTATTCCGCATTCAGAAAAGGCAGAGGACAGTCAGTTCAAAGAGGTCAAAAAAGATTCACCCGAGGTGGACGGGGTAAAAACACAAAAGCCGCTGCAGCAGCAGCAGGTGCCTCTTTTCCCTCGGCATCTGCATCAGCCGCCCCTAAATCACTCTCCTCACAAGACACCAGTAGGGGGCAGGCTAACTCAACATCTGACGGAATGGCAGGCTATTACATCAGATGCTTGGGCATTGGAGACAGTTGCCCAAGGTTACTGCTTGTCTTTTCTACGCATTCCTCAGAGTCATCCACCGGGGAACAGCTCTCTGAAAAGTTCCAGATCTGCTCCTCTTGCAGGAAATTGTAGACCTGCTGGAGAAAGGTGCCATAGAACCGGTACCTGTAGCGGAGAGGAACAAGGGCTGGTACTCCCCCTACTTCCTAATACCGAAGAAGGACGGAGGACTGAGACCTATCTTGGACTTACGAGAATTGAACAAGTTCAAAATGGTAACTCTCTCTCAGATCCTTCAGGCCCTCCAGCTCCATGACTGGCTGGTATCTCTGGACCTTCTGGATGCTTATTTCCATGTGCCAATCCATTTCAAACACAGGAAATACCTGAGGGTCGCAATTGGCGGGTCTCATTATCAATTTCGAGTTCTGCCATTTGGGCTGACTGCCGCCCCGAGGGTCTTCACCAAGCTAATGTCGGTAGAGGTGATGCAGCTCTGGTTTTGGGCAATCCAAGAAGGAATCTCTCTATCGGCAGTTCACTTAGCTGGAGAGAAGAACTTGACGGCGGACGCTCTGAGCAGGCAAAGAACAGTCTCCCACGAGTGGGAACTAGCTCAGGAAGTCCTTCAACAGATCTTCAACCTTTGGGGAACCCCTCAAGTGGATCTGTTCGCCACTAGCATCAACAGGAAGTGCAATCAGTTTTGTTCAAGGGAATTTCCCCCGAGAGGAGCTCTAGGGGACGCGTTCGTAGTGGACTGGGAGTTTCCACTTCTGTACGCGTTTCCCCCAGTCCCTGTCATTCCTCAAATGATCAGGAGGTTGAGAAGGTTCCAGAAAGCCATGATCCTAATTGCCCCGGACTGGGCCAGGAGAACGTGGTACCCGGACCTTCTGGACATGTCTATCTGCCCACCAATTCGTCTTCCACTCAAGGAGAATCTTCTCTCGCAGAAGGGAGGTCAGGTTCTCCATCCAGACATCAGAACCCTCAACCTTCACGCTTGGTATCTGAAAGTTTGAGATACAAGGATTGGGACCTCCCAGATGACGTTATGGAAGTGTTGCTTTCGGCCAGAAGGCCAGCAACAAAGACTTTATACCGCTGCCCTTGGAACAAATTTTGCAGCTGGTGTAGAGAAAAGAATATCGATCCCTTTTCATGTGGTACACCAACAGTGTTATCGTTTCTACTCTACTTGGCAAATTCGAACCATCGTATTTCAAACTACCTCTATTGATACAATTTCTCAAGGGATTAACTAATGTTTATCCTCCAAAACCATTTCAGGTTCCCTTATGGGACTTAAATTTAGTCTTAAACATCCTAATGGGCACTCCATTCGAACCACTTCACTCTTGTTTGCTGAGATTTCTCACGCTTAAAACTGTCCTATTGGTAGCACTAACATCTGCTAGGAGGGTGAGCGAACTACAAGCTCTCTCCTGTAAACCCCCACATACGATTTTCCACAAGGACAAAGTTGTCCTACAGGTAAAGCCTAATTTCCTCCCAAAGGTGGTTTCTGAATTTCATATTACTCAGAAAATTACCTTACCTTCGTTCTACCCTCCTCCCCATCCGGGGAAAGAGGAAGAAAGGCTACATAGGCTGGATCCAAGGCCAGCTCTCAGCTTTTACATCAGCAGAATGGCTAGGATCAGGCAAGCAGACCAACTGTTTGTAGGATACTCAGGTCACAAGTTGGGACTACCCATAACAAAACAAACCATTTCCAGGTGGATTATTTTGGCCATTCTGGAATGTTACAAACTGGCAGGGAAAGAGCCACCCCAAAATCTTAGGGCTCATTCAACCAGGGGTATTGAAGCCTCTTCGGCTCTCCAAAGAGGGGTACCGGTCTGAGACATATGTGCGGCTGCCACATGGTCGTCCGCACATACATTCACAAAATTGTACAACCTGAATTCCTCCACTAGTCGAGAGACCAGATTTAGCAAGGCCGTATTACATTCGGTCCATCCCTAAAGGGATACATAACATTCTTACTCCCACCTCCAATTACATGCCACTGCTATGGGAGTCTATCAAAGATAAGGAATACGTCGGAGGACACAATCCCTCAGAAGAACAAGTTACTTCTTACCTTGTAACGTTCTTTCGACGGGATGTTCCTCCGACGTATTCCTTATCGCCCCTCCCATCCATCCCTGCAGTAATACTTCCCTTGTGGTTGCAGCTTACGCTCCTTCAAGGTCAATAACCAATTCAGGCATGACTTTTCTTATGCTACAAAATGGAACTGAGCAACGGACGCAGCGCGTGGCTATTTATGGGCATGGTGACATCGGCGCCGATACGGTGGCCGTCGAGGGTCATCGACTCGGCGGACGTCAACGCGCAGCGCCCTCTAAAGAAACATTTTTCGTACGCCAGCAAGCTGGAAACGTATTATCAAAGATAAGGAATACGTTGGAGGAACATCCCATCGAAAGAACGTTACAAGGTAAGAAGTAACTTGTTCTTCTGAAGGGATTAACCAATGTCTATCCTCCAAGACCATTCCAAGTTCCCTTATGGGACTTAAATGTAGTCTTACATTTCCTGATGGGTACTCCTTTTGAACCACTCCACTCTTGTTCGTTAAGATTTCTCACCCTTAAAACTGTCTTATTAGTGGCATTGACATCTGCTAGGAGGGTGAGCGAATTACAAGCTCTATCTTGTAAATCCCCTCATACAATTTTTCATAAAGACAAAGTTGTCCTACAAGTGAAGCCTAATTTCCTCCCAAAGGTGGTGTTGTGACTTGCCGCGTAGTGAAGAGTAATGGGCCTCTGTCCACAAATCACCCACAGGGAGAGAGTAAAGAAACTCTCTGTGCAAGCTTTGAGGCCACAGGTGGTTTGATGGTTCGCCGGATCCGATGACGCTGAGGACCCCAGAGGCTGTTAAAAGGAAGTTAGGGTTAGCACAGGCAAACACAGTACTTTGATATGAAAAGGTGTGCAAAACTCTCTTACCTAAGTCTAGCACGATGGTGCTAGGGTGCCTGGAGTCAGATGCGAGGGAGCGTCAAAGATCTGGGCAGCCGTGTCCCAGATGGTAGGTACCGGCTGATACCTGTAGCCCTTCCGTAGCCGAAGGGAACTTGAAACTGATCACGTAGAGCCAATGGTCGAAAGGTCGAAAGCCAGAAGGGGAAATCCGAAAGCAATCCGTTGAGCATAGCAAAAGAGTCCAAAGTACCAATATCCGTGCAGAGTTCCGAGTGACAGTATCTGTGGAGCAAGAAAGCCAATCCGTGGTTCGTAAGCCTGAGTCCAAATCCGATGCAGCAAACAACGTGAAATCCTGAAAGCGCCAAACAGAGTCATGAAACAGCTGTGAAGTGGTGAGCAACTCGAACTTCCCGGCTTTTACGTGCGCCGGTTCCCAGTCACGTGAGCGGAAACCTGAGCACGTGATCGGGAAGCTGTCGCGGAACCAGGAAGTAACCGCGATCGGGTGCTCCTGCCCGAACGCAGTCTCCACAGGAGTTGCCAATGGAAACGAGGCAACAAACCGGGCCGGCCTCTGCGCACAGCCCGAATCCGCCGGTGATGATGACTCCCTTGCACCGTAGGTGAAGGGATGGCTTGGGAGGTGGACTGTGACCCGGGGAGTCTAGCAGTGTGTGTCGGGGCATCAAGCGGGGTGGTGCGTAGTTGTGTAACTGATTTGTTGTGCATGACAGGTGGTTTCTGAATTCCACATCACTCAGAAGATTATCTTACCTTCAGTCTATCCTCCTCCCCATCCGGGGAAAGAGGAAGAAAGGCTACACAGGCTGGACCGAAGGCGGGCTTTGAACTTTTACATCAGCAGACTTGCTAGGATTAGGCAAGCAGACCAACTGTTCGTAGGTTACACAGGGCACAAATTGGGATTACTGATAACAAAACAGACCATTTCCAGATGGATTATTTTGGCCATTCTGGAATGTTACAAACTGGTAGGGAAAGAGCCTCCTCAAAATCTTAGGGCTCATTCAACCAGGGGTATCGCAGCCTCTTCGGCCCTCCAAAGAGGGGTACCGATTCGAGACATATGTGCGGCTGCCACATGGTCGTCTGCACATACCTTCACAAAACTTTACAACCTGGATTCCTCCTCTAGCCAAGAGACTAGATTTGGCAAAGCTGTGTTGCACTCTGTTCATTCTTGAAGGGAAACATGGCAATTTTACTCCCAACTCCAGTTACACACCACTGCTTTGGGAGTCTATCAAGATAAGGAATATGTTGGAGGACACAATCCCTTCGAAGAACAAGTTACCTCTTACCTGGTAACGTTCTTTCGATGGGATGTTCCTCTGACGTATTCCTTATCGCCCATCCCCTCAGTAAAACTTCCCTTGTGGTTACAGCTTACGCTCCTTCAGGGTCAATAACCAATTCATGTAAAGCAACTGTTAAACGTCAAAACGGAACTGAGCAACGGACGCTGCGCAGGTCTATTTATATGCATGATGACGTCGGCGCCGATACGGAGGCTGTCGAGGGACATCGGCTCGAGGGACGTCGACGCGCAGCGCCCTCTACTGAAAATTTGTATCCGAGGTCAGCAAGCTGGAGATGATCTATCAAGATAAGGAATACGTCGGAGGAACATCCCATCGAAAGAACGTTACCAGGTAAGAGGTAACTTGTTCTTCGAAGGGATTGTGTCCTCTGACGTATTCCTTATCTTGATAGACTCCCATAGCAGTGGTGTGTAACTGGAGGTGGTAACTTGTTGTTCTCTGTAATACCAACCCAGCAAATATCTTCGAGTCAGCATCCATCACGGAAATCGGGCGGTAATTGGTTGGGCAGGTTCTATCTCCCTTTTTATAGATTGGAACAACATATGATATCCTCCAAGACTGCAGAACTACCTGAGTCTATATGATGTCATGAAAGAGAAGATACAACACTTTAGCCCAATGTTCAGGATTTCTCTTTAGTGTATTATTTGTCAACCCATTAGGACCAGCTGCCCTTGAATTATTCGCCCCTTTATCTGATTTTCAGTATCTAATATGGTGAACTCAAAATTCCAATGCCCCCTTTTAACAGCCACCAATTCATTTGTTATCTCCAATTTACCTTTATAGAGTGTAGAGAAATAATTTTCCCAAGTATCTTCCTGTACATTGACCGATTGTATCGTCACCTGGCAATTTTCCATCGCATTTATCAGAGACCAGAACTCTCGTCCCGAACAGTCTCTTAGAGCTTCGAGCATGTTGGTGTTATCATTTTTCAACCAATTTTTTTTACCTGTTTAATTCAAAGGATTTGTCTCCTTTTTTCTAACTGATTGTTAGGATCGCCTGTGCGGACTTGCCCTCGTAGTGTAGCCGATGAATTCTACCCTACAATATAACCATATGTGTGACTACAATGAAACCAACACCAGGGATCGATTGTTTGGAAGAATGGACCCAAACGTGTGGCAGAAGACTCCCTAAACCGGAAAGTAAAAGATTGGTTAACAACAATCTTACTTCTTTCCTAAGCAAAAATTGTAACAACTAAATAAATCTAATACCTTAATGTAGATACTCAAAGACCCCAAGGGAAGAAGTTTGAAAACATTATCACCGAATGGGAGCCCTGGAACTATGATTCTAAGCACAAGAGGAAACACAATGGAAAAACGTCTAAATACTCACAAGTGACCAAAGCATGAAGGAAAAGCAAAACAGGACAGACACTTCTTACCATAGGTGGTTCAGGAGACCAAATAGAAGCAGGACAAGTGCTCCAAAATAAGATACAACAGGTCTGGGGCGGCACGCAAACGCCTAGAGAGAGAAAGTCCCACAAGTACACCCGACGAAACGAGGACGCTCCCCCCTTTCTTCCCAGGGTACAAATGGCACTCTCTAGTCCGTAACGAAGAAAGGCGAGGAGGGGGTACCCACAGTCTTATGCAGGAGAGCACTTGCTTTTATATGGCTCCATGGTGGTTTAGTGGTCTGGAAGTTTCCGGATCACAGTACGAGAGAAGGACAATCGAGAGGCAAAAGGCAATCCGTTAAGCAGTCTGGGTCGGCAACGTGCAAGAAGCAAACTGCGTTGAAATCGGGAGGCAAAGGCAATCCGTTAAGCAGTCCGGGTCGGCAACGTGCAGGAAGCAAACAGCGTTGAAATCGTGAGGCGAAGGCAATCCACTAATCAGTCCAGGTGAGAACAGGGATCAGGGAGGGCGATGAAGAGGTAGGTCTGAAGCGGGAATAGACACACAGGTAGTGGGAACAAGGCACAGAAGAGGACAGGGAAAATGGTGGGTGCAGAGATGGCAAGGAATAAGTCTCTTACTAGACTTTCACACCGGCAATAATCACAAAGTAGGCAACTTGACAGCAAGAACAAAACATAGTTTGCAACTAATCAGAAGTAATGAGTTTCGGGAGAGGAGGAGTTGTATGAAGTTACGGTCACATGATCGTAACGTGCATCTGACGTCAGATGCATCGGCGTCTCGCACTCAATTTCCATGGAAACCTCCACCGGGAAAAGAAAGAGGTGTACTTTCGTATTGGCCGGGATCTGCAAGATGTTCCTTTCTCCCTAAAAGGGGTTTTATGTGTTGGCGTCTGTGAGCGCGTGTGGGTACTTCGTACCCTGGAACGTCCATACTGTCTCTGACAATACGGAGACGGAATCAACCTCCCTTGATTCCTGACACTGATCTAAGTCAGATTACAGTATTGCTCAAATATCACGATTTGCCAAATTTGTCTTTTGCCTTACCAAAGGGTCATAAGCATGAGCAAGATAAAATTTCATAATACCATATTTGTTTTGTTTCACAGACCTACCTATCATATCTTTGACATATTCCGTAAAGTAAGATGCCGAAAAAAGGTGCAATCTAATTGAC
Organism: Ambystoma mexicanum; assembly: GCF_040938575.1. NCBI lineage: Eukaryota > Metazoa > Chordata > Amphibia > Caudata > Ambystomatidae > Ambystoma > Ambystoma mexicanum. The sequence goes on from NC_090923.1 coordinate 1,000,169,515, forward strand.
AGAGGCATGCTAGGATATTCATGTACAAAAACAGTATTCAATTTGTTCACATTACCCTCATGCCAGATTATACGATTACCCCCACAAGAAACAGAAGCTTTCATCTGAATAACTCCTTGATTAAATGTTACTGTATTCCATACCAGTTTAGCCTCAAGGAATCTATGATCACTCATGTTAGTTTCAGTTATCCGGAATTCCACACATAGAGCAGAAAGGGAATTCGACATGAAAATATGGTCAATATGTAATTTATGAACACCGTTCGAACATGTATGCTCGTTTACAAAGGAATTAAAGAGAACATTAATGTGAGTGAAGCCCCAGTACTCAAATAGGTTTCTCCAAATCTGACCATTAGTTGTCCTATGTTTCAGAGCAAAAGGAGCCCCCTCAATATTCCCCGTGTTCGACATAGGTTTTATCAAAGAAGAGCCCATCTTTTTCCCCAATACCTTTTCCATATTTAATTTCAGAATTGCGATCCCCTGCAATTATGATATCTAATCCTCTGTATTTGAGCAACATGGACGATATGCATTTATTTAATAACAGGATAACATTGCCCAACAGTTCTAGAGGATTCCAGTAGACATTCAGCACAAAGATGAAACGTGATTGGAGTGTACTTCCGGATTCCAATACAACACCCAAAGAGAAATTCAATAATTCCACAGATTCAAAATGTATGTACCAACTGCTATTTTAACCGCAATGAGTAAACCTCCTGCTGGTCTACCACGGAGCCCCATTTTAGCAGGCAGATGTCTACATTCAAAACCATCTAGTTGTAATGGAAAAGTGAGCCATGTCTCCTGTATGCATATCAGGTCAAATAATTTGAATTTGTCACATAGTGCCTCCGAATTCATTAGATTTGAAAAACCCCTAGAATTCCATGATAATAGTCGCCATTGGTTATTGTCTTTGGTATATTTTGAATTTGTGAGATAGACTTTCTTAGAGACAGGGCAAGCCATCTCCAATCCTGGTCCTCTCCCCCCTTGGGAAGCGTATTCATTTCCTTAGATCTATGTATTTCCTCCCTTGCTTGGTTGGAATTGGCCTTCTGGTGCATCAGATCCTTCCCATTCCTCCACCCATTACTAAAGATCAGGATATCATATCCCATTCTGTTAAATTGCTCTGTCTCCTGTATAATCAAGTCAAATATCTTTTGAGAATTTGGGACAATACGGACATGATCAAGACGCGTAGGATGGATAAAGTCCACCAGACAGATGTCTGCCGAAGAGATCAGCCTCAAGCGGGGAACCTCATTAAAGAGTGACCGAACTCGGGGTCTATTCAGGGATGATGGGCCACCAATATCGCACAAATTATAGAGTAAGATACCCGGATAGTCAGGAAATGAAACATTCTGCCACATTGTGTTCCTCGGGTCACTATCCTTGATATGAAGGAGCCTAGCCGATTCATATTGTATTGATTTCCCCGAATCCTGAGTTACTTTGAATTGGGTCGTTACATGCATGTCGATAGATTGTGCAGAAGAGGTCCTCCCATCCCTTTCAGGATCATCCCTCTGTCCCAACCGGCCTCCATGCATGTGCTGTTTTGCACTCTCCCCTCTCATCAGCTTGAGATTAGTAGACATTTCGTTTTGGCCCCAGATGGAATTTCCATTTTTTTCATGGTCACTACCCGCCAAAGCTTGTTTCCAGGCAGTGCTAGATCTTGTAAGAGGTCCATTATAATTATTTTAATGGTTTTCGGGAGATCTGGGTTTTTTATATCATTCTTAGTGGGGGACTGATGTGCTCCATTTAAGAATGATGTTAGTTCACCATTCACCACCTCATCATTAGCAGACTTTCCTAATTTAGAATCCATTTTCCTCTCTGTTCCATCTGAACCCTGGAATTTCGAAACCCTTATAGATAAAGGGGCATGATTTAGATCCATAGGTTTAGAGGAGAAGCCCAGACTATTTGATTCGGCAGAAGTCGTAGGATATTCAGCCATCAGACTAGAGAGTTCCTGTTGCAATATTTGTGGAGAGGTCGATTTCTCCAATACCTTATAAAAATGAGAGAGTTGGAGTTGTTTTATTTCCTTATTCTCCCCCGCCCCATTTGCTGTATAGTTGGTTTCCCATTGTCAGTTCCTTCTGCCGTTTCTCCGCTGCCCTGTTTCATACAACCATCCTGCTCTTTATTTGTATTTTTCATTTTTTTCAGATTTTGTTTTGTTTTATTGCTTCCCAGAGTTGTTCCTAAAGTGGAATTTGTGGTATCAGGGTTATGGAGTTGCAAGGCCATCCTGCTTTCTTTGTTTAATTGTATTAGATCCGATAAAGCAACTTCATTTGTTGGAACCTTAGATTCTTTTGTCTTAGTTTCCATTTTAACAAGCTTCTATCCTTTCTTTATCATCCTCTTTTTTGCTTTTAAAGCCAGGCATTTTTGCCGCCTCGAGAGGAAGTAACCCTCCCCTCCTACACTTCCACCATCCTCCTGTTTTTTAATTAAATCTTCTCGCCCCCCTGGACCTTCATCGGAGTTCATAATATCAGTTAGAGCGGACGGGCTATCTGGGCTCTCCAATTGACATTTGTTTCCTTTTCCTTAGCTGGCAGCACCGATGTGATTCTTGGGATGGTGTTCCAAATCAGCGTTAATAGGCCTTGTTCCAGTTTGGTAATTTCAATGAGAGCTCATTGACTGCCTCTATAATCTTATTTTCCCCTTCTATTTCTAATTTCAAGGCACGATTTCCACTTTTATCCTTGATCGTACTCATCCTGTTCCCCAAGGATAGCACATTCGCAAAGCTAGGTCCCTCATTTCCAATAACCATAGTTTGTCATCCTTGTCATTTATCTATTGGGTCTATTAGTGCTGTGACCTTCTTCGCCATGGTGTCCATGCTGTCAACTTTACCCGTAAGGAAGCCTTCCACTCTAGTAAGTTTTAGTTGGGATTCCAATACAATCCTTTTTAGGTAGGTCTCTCATCTCCCAATGGGAAAGCTCATGTCCCTTGTCAAGGAGATTCAATATTCTTGAAATCACTGGGAGTGATTCCTCAAACTTATCATTGTTTTCAGGTATAGGGGAGCTCGTAAGGGAGACTCCTGATGTTAGAGGATTGGTAGCATGTAGGGGTGGAGCAGTAATGACCATGTTCTCGGGCACTGTCTGTCCCACCTGTTCTCCCATAACAATTTTATGTTCACCGCCCCAAATGTCCTTTACGTCAGTAAAGATTGAGGCCGATGGTAGGGGGAATCTCGCATTTGCTGAAAACACTCTGTGGGGTGTTAGGGTCCTCATTTGCGGCAGAGTGTTGAAAAGATGCACGCTCTCAATTCCGTTCCATCCTGCATTTACTGGCGTAGATGGACCCCGGGAAAGCCTAGTACGCTTCCCCAGTTCCATCTTCACTGTTGCACCCATCATAGAAACATCTAGATTTATATCATTTGTATTAATATTCACTTCCTCATTGAGTTGTTGGTTTTGTGGCTTTCTTATACTCAAGAAGCTGGACTGAATGGGGATCTGAGATTCAAAAGACAAGCCAGCAAGCACAAAAGATATATCTTACTCCCCCAGAAATTGCCCCCCCATTTTTCTGTGTATTTGTGAATGCATATACCAGAGTTCGACCTCTTGTTTAATTTCAACCCTTTTTTGTTTTCTTATTCCTCAATATTCAAATCCCAGGTACTTTCTTTATTTACAGTGAGAACCTTAACTTTTTGTCCATCCGCCTCCTCCCCAATCTGAATAGATTCATGGGATTCCCTAAATGATTTCACCTCAGTCCCTGTGCATGGGGTAGGAAAGTTGTTATCCATAATCAGTACCTCGCTGGAGTCTTTGCTAAACATACTTTCCCATTCCTCCACACGGTTGCCATTTTGTCTAAAAAATGCTGTTTTTTTTTTATAAATCGGTTTACCTAATATTTTATCAGTAACCACGCTTCCTCTGCCCCCACTCACCCACTCACCTTCATAGCCAAACAGCCACTTTGTACGCCCACTGTGGATGCCAGATGCGCGCGCACCTGCGTATTAGTAGGAAGTGGCGTGGGTGGAGGCGGGCTGAGGGCTGTGCAGGAGGCAGAGCACAGTAGCTGCAAGAAAAGAGAGAGGGTAGGTTCATAAAAAATGAGGGCAGGACGAGCTTGGTTAGATCCCTTAAGCCGCAGCGAATCCGCGGCACTCACAAAAAGGAAAACAAGTTTAAATCCAAATTACTTGAAAATAATGGAAAGGAAGTCCAGAAAGGCCGCGTTTATCAGGCCGTGTTTTTTAGACTGCGAGATACATTTATCTTTGGAGCCCTCGGCCTGGTGTTGTACCAATACGGAGAGTTAACGCCTCATTGAAGCTGTAGCGTTTGGGCAGCTGATCCAATGCCGAACTTGAATGTAACAGTATTGGTCTGTCTCTCACAGTTGCAATCTGATCATGCTTATATCAAAATCTACAGGTGTCTCTTCCTTAAAGAGCTGCATGAGCGATTCCAGGCCTCTAACTTTCCAGGTCAGGAATAAGCCCTCCCCCAACCTGGGTGAAGGTTTGACTATCCAAAAAAGGTGTTAGTAGCCCTACCGACGGATTAACTATTTGTTTAAAAAAGGCTTCCCAAAGAGACATGGCAGTAAGTGACAAGTGTAGTAAGGGGCCTTACCGCTGCATGTCTTTAGGTGTTAGGAATGGAGTTCTAGGGAAAGGAACTGTCATGGTTGCTGGTTGTATCTCGACCAACCTTTTGCAAGTGACACCTCCAGACCATTCAAGCAGGGGAACCAATTGTCCAGCACTACAATACCTTGCAGATCCGGGACCCATAGGCAGCCGCCCACACCAATCTCATTAGTACTCCACGAGTTACCCTAGGCCACTTACCTTGCCAAACAAAATACAAGAGTACCTTCTGCAATGTCAACAAGTCTCCTCAAAGGCCTCCCGTCATCCTCCCATGTGCCCCAGAGAAGTGTCCTACATGTGGCCACACACCTCATCAAGGGTCTACGCAGATACGACCACATCATCCTGGCCCTCATCGACCTTCATGGCTCCCACTGCATGCACAAATCACCTTAAAATCTTGCTGCATTATCTATAAGGCAGTCACCCTCAAGTCACCCATCTATCCCGCAGAGAAACTCAGCATCTCTGGCGGACAGCGCACCACCAGAATCCAGAACACGTGCAGACTTGAAATCTGCTGCATCAAAAAAGACCTGAAAACAAGCCTTCTCCACCTATGCCCCAAGACTATGGTATCTCCTTCCCATCAGCATCAGACTCGCCCCCACGCTTCAGAAAATAACTCACGACCCACCTCTTCAAGGAGCCTCTGCTCCGCAACAACTAGGCCAACACGTTGCCCCTGTGCCACCTAAGTCGCTAGAAGCCATCCGCCCCTCTCTTCCTCGCCACCCTGTACAGCTGTACCTCTCCTCTGTGCCCCACTGCATCCTACCCACGTTGTATATCTGTTACGTTATTACCTTTGTGAAGCGCTCTCTTGTGTATCTGTATTGTTTTATACCTCTGTAAAGCGCTCTGTTGCTTCTCAAGGCTAGGTCTGTGCTCAATAAATACAGTAATAATAATACTCTGGTGTTTGGTACAGGGATCACCTGAAGGACATGCAGCAGCTTTGGTAACATATTTATGTGTACGGTGAGAATCCTACCAAACTTTAAAACGACCAGCTTCTTCCATTCTCGAAATCTCTCTCCTGTTATTTTACTGGGGAGTAATATTGTATTTATTTAACAGTTTAGAATTCCTGATCAGTCAAATCCCCAAATAATCTGGGCTTTTCCTCTTTATCTGGTGGCAAGAATGGGAAACTTGCCTCAGCTCAACCTCAGTCAACCCATCCGAACACATTCACATCTAGCAGTCAGTGCATTTTCTTCTCCTTGTTTTACGGGGTGCGTTGAAATCGCCCATTCTGTATGGAAGAAAGGGGATGGGATTTAGGAATAAGACACATTTACGTAGTGACTAATGTACTCCTAGTCCTTAGTCCCCTCTACTCCATATAACCCTCCCTCCAGCCCCCTAGCAAGTCAATTTAGTCTGTGGGGGAAGGAGATGAGCCGCCGCAGGGCTTGGAGAGCAGCCCGTGGTCAAGCTGCATTTGCACCCTTGCGCCCTTCAAGCTTAAAGGGGAAATGCACTTTCTTGGCAGGGCAAAAACGTTATGGTCCCTTCCCCTTGCAGGGATGCCTGTACAGTATGTAGGAAATTGGACTATGTGCTAGCCGTACATTAGTCACTACAGTGAGTAACTTCTTCTTGTATTAACTTCCATGTATGAAACAGTGTTTATCCAGTTCCATTTCCTTTCCCAACTAATATTCTCCTCAACTCTCCCCTTAAATGTCTCTGGTTTTTTCCCATTCAGGTATCATTTTCATTGGTTATCTCATTATGCCTGTTGGCAACCTTGCCTTTAGTGTCCTCTGCATATGCCGTTCTGTGATATCCATTGCCTTCTCCTTCCTCCTTTCTTTCGAAACCTACATATAATAGCAGCATGTTCAGATTGACAGAAAATAAAACTGCATATTTCATCTAGGTTTGTCTAGATATGTATGACCTTCTAATCCAAACCAAGTTTATATAATCTGGGAAAAGATATTGGTGATCATTACCAATTTGGCGGTGCGGGGAAAGAAATTGGAGGTAATTCTGTTACCTCCATTTTTCCTGCACCACCAAAATACAAGATTGGCGGTATTAGCTCCGGCGGAATTACTGGATGGTAATACTGCTGATTTTTTTAGGTAAAGTGGAGGAGTTACGTGCCCGGAGGCAATTCCGCCAAAAATCCCCAATGGAGTCCTATATTTGTACCGCCAAACCACCACTTGTTATCCCTGCCGAAGGTAATACCTCCAGTGGTAATACCGCTGGGACATGTGGCAGTAGCAGTAATACTGCTTGGTGGTATCTCAGTGGTATTACTGCTGGGATACCACCAAACTCATAATGAACCCCATTGTCTTGTGGACCTCTTCTTTATCTGGCAAATTTTCTTTGTTTCCTTTCGTATGGTATGGCACGGGGACTTGTAAAGCGAATACTAAGGTCACAAGTCATCTAGGCGCTAAAGCACAGATTGGGGTGCAAGAACTGGCAAGGTTACCCGAAAAAATTGAAAAGATACGGTTTCAGAGTCTTGTGAAATTGAAAATGATCAGCAATGTCTCGAAGGGACACAGGCAGACAGTTCCACAAAGAAGGGGCCAGAACTGAGAAAGAACGTCCCCCACCCAAGCTTTGCAATATCTCAGAACCCTCAACAAAACCTGTGAGAAGGATCGAAGAGTTGTAGCAGGCCAGTAGGGAATAAACTTTGACCGAAGGTATTCAGCACCAGTGTTGTGAATGGCACAATGCACAATATCTTAAACTTGATCCGACTACCTATCGGAAGCCAGAGCACTGGTAGATTATCGGGCCTCCTTCTCTAACCAGTACCCTTCAGGGTAACAAACCTCAATTATTAAATGTTTCAGTTTACTGGTAGTGAATGCCTCCACCACACCTCCCCCTAAGCTTCTTGTGAGGTTTTTTCCTGGGCAATTGCCCCGGGCTGTGGCCCACTGTCAACTCTACTGGTGTTGGTCTGTCAGATGTCACTGACCATGTCACTGGTACCTTCAACTGTCCACACTGCAAGGGAAGCTTTCGCTACCATATTGCTCACTGAGGTTGCAGTATCTGCTTTCGGTGCCCTGGGGCAGAGGGTGCTCTGCGCACGCTCAAATTCTTAGCATCTTTGCACCAGTTCATATTTCAGCCACAACTGACCTGCAAGGACTCCCTCTAACACTCCAGAGCTCACCTCTCACTCCTGTCAGACTAGTCTTAGAGTGATTCTGTTTTCTTGGGTTCTCAATGGCCTGGTTTCTTCTCTGTTTACTATTACACGCAGGCTGTCTCCTCTGGTCTCAACTGTACTGCTTTCTTAGAGGCGCTTTTCCACCTTGGCTTCACAACCTGACAACGCGACACACAAATGCCACTCTGTGGGTACTAGAGATATATTATTTGAGGCGGGTCAGAATTACCTTCACTGAAGGGTGCTGTAGTGCCTGATTCTGGGATTTTAAATCCTTCTCCTATACCTATTTGCTTGTTGTATATCCTAGTTGTGACAAAGTCACCAGGCCTACCTCGTACCCTGCCCATGGTCTGCCTGAGAGTAAACTGACAGGATGCTGATACACGCTCGAACCCAACTATTTCCACATCCTAAGTGTTATCTGGTGCAAGTAGAACAATTAATGCACAAGAGAGGGAATGTCCTTACAGACTAGCCCCACATGACTCACCCAAATGACCCTGCCAGAGAGTCTCTCTAAATCAGAATCTGGATGTTAGGTGGAGCATCCCTGAACTATTCTTGAACTCCTTGAGAGAATAACTGGTTGATAACTACCATGTTTGAATGAGATAGGAGATTCTGGACTGCATTTCCCAGGATGCATGATGTTTGACGCTCCATAATCCAAAGCGGATTCCGGAATATATACCAAAGATTCAGAGGAAGATCCGCTATAAGAAAGCACTAACTCATTCCAACACCTCACCCCCTCCAGGCAGCAGGGCTTGAAAAGGAAATGACATTCCTCTACAGATACAAAATGTACGGAGATAAATGTGTTTTCCCCCTCCCCATTGAAGCAACTATTTTTACAGATAGGAAAATTGCTAGAGGTTTTTCATTCCCTGGTTATGGCATTTCAAACTCTGTGATACCCCAAACGATTTTCCTTGCAAGCGAACAGCCAGGAGGCAAGGGAGGAGCAGTGCTGTAAACCAACTCCAGCTTCTGCACTGAAGACAGAGTTATAGAAATCTCAAATGACGGCAATCCAATCCCTTTAAATACTTCCTTACCCTGGCTTGGATTAGGAAACCAATTATCCAATCCTTTTGAAAGTTTACCTCTAGTTAATGGAAAAAGGCTAATGCCTTTAAAACGAAGGCTAAGAATCACAGACCATGCCGTGTCTATGTGATGAGCATTGAGGAAGGGAGTTTGTTGTAGAAGCTGGAGAGCACCAGAGAAGGGGAACCCTTGAGCCCAGAAGATGTGTGTGCTCCAGTGAGGAACAGGTGAAGCCTTGAAACTCCAGAAGAGGGGTATACTCCATTGAGGAAGGGGTGAGCCCATAGGGCCCCAGAAGAGGGGTGTGCTCCAGTGAAGGGAGGAGAACACCATGAGCCCACAAAAGGACTGTCCTCGGGTGACAAAGAGGAGAACCCCTATCACCTCAGAAGAGGGTAGTGCTCCAATGAGGGGGAGGAGCAGCCCATGAGCCTGGAAGAGGAGAGCCCCTTTGAAACAAGAAGGGAGTCTGTTCCAGTGAGAGGGAAGAAAACCTACTAAACCCACAAGAACAAGATACCCCCGGAGACCCTTGACTCAAGAGGGGGTGAAAAGTAGTAAGAGAGAGTGTTTTTGATCCACGGAAGAGGAGATATTTAACAGAACAGGAGCACCCATTTGCACCCTATGAGCCCAGAAGTGGGATGCTCTAGTGAAGAGAGGTAGAGAGAGTGACTTGATCCCTGAGCTATTATCTCGGGAGGATAGCTTAGGGGCAACGTGCTCACCTTGGAAGCAAGACGACACAGAGCAACACAGGTTCCATCCCCGGGTCCGCACTTAGAAACCTCTGGGTATTAAGCGCGTTATAAATTATCTATCATATATTATCATATTAACTATCTATCATATATTATCATATGAACTCTTTATGCTGGAGGAGGGGAGTAAGTAACAGAGAAAGAGAGCAGTTAAGAGGGGGACTTTTGCCAAGGGGGAAGAATCCCCAAACTTTTACGAGTGCAGAGAGGCCATCTAGGCCTCGGAAGAAGGGGTGTAAGGACTGAGTGCTAGAACAAACTAAGGAGGAGACCTTCCTGACTAGAAATGTCTATATGCCTCTTTGTTTGCAGTCAATCATATATATTCCTGAGTTCAATGACTGTTTCCCAACTATATGTTACAGCCATCCTGAACCGTTGTTTGTTTTACCATTGTGTAATAAACCATTTAATAATATTCCAGTGTCAGTAGTTGTGTGTTCCCTCGGTCTTGTGACATAGTTTGTTTTAGCTTTCAGTGTAATCTTTCTGAAGTGCAATCTTTTATTTTTGTAACTGTCTCATTAGTACTTTATCGCTTGACAACCTCACTTCCTAATAAAGCCTTACTCTTGAAAACTGCTAGCAATTAAAGTTAGTTGTTTTGTCCCTACATCCAGCTAAAGACTAATTTCATTGAAAACGTGCAGACACTCGTAGATCCTGTGTCTTTGTAAGAGTGTGGATATTATAGAATGGTTATTTTCAACTTCAGTTGCTGTAAAATGGTAATCAGTTCTTACCCTGCATACTTCTTCACATTCCCCTCCAGAGAATGGCAGCTGAGCTGTTTATGAAATCGGTTTGGTAGGGTTGATCTCAGCCAAGATTTCACAATATTGCCCCTTGGAACGTAAGGTTCCAGAAAGTTAACATCTGTTCCTTTTTCCAATCTGAAAACATGCCTTAGGGAAGTTGTATTGTTTAAGAAGAGACACAGTCCTTGCACACACGATAATGACATGAAATGTATAGCAAGTACACCTATCTACAACCAAATATCCTCTTTCCTAAATATCCTTTTTATTTAGCAAGGTAGGGAGATAGCGGTCAAGATAGGTCACAAGTTACCTGGAAAGATTGTTTTAGTAACATGATTTGTGGTGAAGGACAAAACTGATAACCAATTTTCTCTCCTCTTTCTGCACAGCTTGAGGACCTTCCCTGGCCTGCACTCAACACAGATTATTTTACCCCTTAACCAGCATCTTCCCTAAGGCGTGGTCTCCTCAGCGCATGAATCTCGATAATTTCTAGAAAACTGTTTGCGGCAAAATGCAATGGCAAAGATCCTGTCCTTTTCAGCTGTTCTACGCGAGGAAGATGTACAGGGTTAAAATATTCTAGAGGATATCCAGCACCTGATTGTTTTTATTGTGGTTCTCTCTAATTTGCCTATTTCTCAAAACTACTTTATTTATCATCCATCACATGCAGAAAATAAAGATATTGTTGAACGCATGAACCGCTCTGGCTGTTTTATTTTGATTGTCCAAACCATTGAGTTAAACACGATTGTTTGCGTCAAAGCAAATATATTGATAAATTTGATGAAACCACTCACTGTACCCTAAATCCATTGTAATACACAGAAAAGTATGTACTTTCCATGTGCGAAAAGTATCTGCAACAGTAAAAAAGAATGACCAGAACATGCACACACTATGCATTTACAAAAATCAATCGTGGTACAGTGCAGCCACAAATGTGTGCATGTCCCTATGTTTTGCCATCGTCTTGTTAGAATAATCAAAGTGATTACCCAAATTAGCATAAAATAAACATTCTTCATTCCCAAATGTACAATCGTCCAAAGGAATGCCTCCTGCTCGTACCACCTCATAATTAAATAACCTGCCCCTTCATGCCATGGACTCCTTATACAATGTATTTAAAAACACAGGGTTACAGATACAGTCATCGACAAATTAGGCGGTACCTGGCTGCTTCGTTGGTAGTTCTTACAGTGAATGTACGGAACACTTGTGTCATCCAAAACTTTCTTAGATCATAGTAAATGGGAAACATCAGCAAATAGTAACATATTCATTTATTAATGATTTACAATATTCACAAATGTCTATTTGATTATTTAATTTTATACCATGCCTATAAGAGAATGGCAGTTTAAAGGTGCCAGGAACAAACAGCTCCACCCAGTGTCTGAAATAAGCTCATTTATTTTTATTTAATGTATTTATTTTATGTATGTAGATCTACAACCACCTGATAGCTACCTGCATAAACCACAAGTGTGTTCCTGCTGGAAAGACCTTTCATTTCCTTCAATAAAGTCACATATTTCACACAATCAATATCTATACATTTTTAAGAAAAAGAGTTGATCAAAATGATCATCAAACATTTATTTTGAATTATGACAATCTTATTAACCTTCATCATGTGAGGTACTCAAGCTGTCTATCCCACTATTGCTCCACACTATCCGTTGATTCTTTTTGTTGAAAAACTTTCTTTATTGGGTTTTCAACACAATTAAACAAAAAGTAACAAGACCATGCACCGGTCTACATGAACGAAGTCCCCTCGCACCCTCCCCCTCCCTCTTTTCCTTCCCGCCTCCTCTTGAGTTCAGCAAGGCGGACGGTTGTATCGTCTGGAGCTATAAGCCTGAGTGTTGTGCTGCATCTGATATTGCTGGTTCGGTCTCTGGTGGTTCGTTTTGGTTTTGCGTTGGGGACGGGCTCTGCGGTAGCACTTCTTCATCCGTTGTCAGTAGATACGTTGTATACAGGCTCCAGATGTCGGGAAGGCGGGCGTGGAGGGGCAGTATCCTGATGTAATTGGACTCAACGTCTTGGCAATCTGCGATGTCTCGAAGCCATTGCTGCATGTTTGGTGGTGGACCTCTCCTCCAGTTGCATGCTATCCGCCTGCGTGCTAGGACAAGCAGCAGGTTTGCTAATTTCCTGGTGTGTTTGGGTAGTTGGTCGGTCAGGCTCAGCAAGGTCAGCATCGGGTCAGGGCTGAACTGTACTCTGATAATTTTCCCTAGCACGGAGTTCCAGAACGTTGCTATTTCGGGGCATGACCATGCGAGGTGGACAAAGTCTGCTTCTGGATAGCTGCATTGGCTGCATGTAGCGGATATCGTTGCTCTCTGGGCATGTAGTTTTACTGGGGTGTAGTATGTTTGGTGAACGTAGTTAAAGGGGGTAATTCTGAGTTTGGAGGCAGGCATGGTGCTATTGGCACCATGTCTGCCTCCAAACTCGGGTCCGGGTCCGTTATTGAGGGCCCCTTATTAGCTCCATGGTCCCTTAACGGGTCCCGCTCAGGCCGGCTGGTAAAACCAGCTGGCCCTGGTGGGACCCGCTAAGGGACCTCGTAATATTGCGGTAGGGGGTAAATGGCACCAGCATCCTTACCGGTGCCGTTAACCCCCTACCGCCAGGGTCTGAATGACCCGCAAAGTGTATCTGTTTGTATCTTGTATTTATCGCTACCTTTTTCATGAGTCTTCGTACATATGTCCAATCCTCTTCAGGTATCGTTATGTTTAGGGATCTTTCCCATCTTCTCCAGGAGTTTGAGCAGCGTGAGTTTTTTTCGGCCAGTAGGATCTTGTAGATGTTTGTTACTAGCCGGCCTTCTCCTTGGGCTTGTATTACACCATGTAACAGTGACCAGGTTGGGGGTTGGAGTGGAAAGGTAGGAATTACGGCCTGTAGGTTAGTCGGACTCTGTAGTAGATAAAGGTGTCTAGGGCGTTATTGCAGCCTTTCTCACGCGCTTGTTGCATGGACATGAAAGTTCCCTCCGGAAAGAGATCACCTAGCGTATTCATTTGTAGTTTTTGGGTCCATTGCTGGAATACTTTTTCCGACGTGATTGAGATTCCCGGTATGCTTCTCACTGGGAGGAGTGGGGAATACCTGATCTTGATTCCACTTCGTTTGGCTATTCTTTTCCAGATAGCGTAGGTCATGTACATGGTGTTCGTTGGTGATGAGGGTGGTTGTTGTTCTCCAGAGATAATCGCTCGGAGGAGGTGGGGAGTTCCCTGGGCCCTCTCGATCTGTACGTGGGGTCGGATGAACTGCACTGTGTACCAGTGGCTAAGGTATTATGCCTGTGCTGGCCAGTAGTAACTTTCTATGTCTGGGAGGGCGAGTCCGCCCTGTGTTACTGGGAGAATCAAGGTGCTGTGGGCTACTCTGGCAACTCTGCCCTCCCAGACCAGGTTGAGGATCATGGTCCTGATTCGGTGGAGAAACCACTGTGGCAGTAGTAGGGGGATGTTCGTGAAAAGATAGAGCAGTTTAGGGAGGATTACCATTTTTGTCAGGGCTATTCTGCCCCAGAGTGTGAGTGCTTTCCATCTGTTCACTTTGCTCTGGATTATGTCCAATGTGTTTTCATAGATATCTTGCATTATGTCGCGGCTGGCCCTAGACATTAAGATGCACAGGTATCTGACTTTTGTGTGCTGCCACTTGAGGCCGAAGTCGTCCGCAAATTCTTCGGGTTGCGTCAGTGAGAGGGAAAATTATCGATTTTTAATTGTTGATTTTTAGCCTGGAGAAGTTGCCGAATTTGAGCACTGCTCGCATTGCCGGGTTCAGGTTTTCTCGAGGGTTGTGAAGGAGAAGTGCAACGTTGTCAGCGTACAAGGACACCACTAGTTTGTGTGGTCCCAGGGTGAGGCCCCTGTGTAGATGATACAATCTGAGGTCCGATGCTAAGGGTTCCATAATCAGGGCGAACAGCATTGCCGATAGTGGGCAGCCCGGTCTTGTCCCTCTTCGTAAGTGTATTTCAGTAGAGCTTTTGTTGCCTAGTGTTATGGCGGATGTCGGTCGTTTGTAGATAAGGGCAATCATTTGTATGAACCATTTTCCGAGGCCCATCCGCTCAAGTACGGCGAAGAGGAAGGGCCACTCGACAGAGTCGAAAGCTTTTTCAGCGTCTATCAGAACTGCCACTGCCTGAGTCTCTGGGTTGAGGGCGCCTATCACTCCAAACATTCATCTCAGACCGAATGACGCATTTCTGCCTGGGACGAACCCTGCATGGTCAGCCAGCACCAGTGCGGGCATTAGTGGCATCAGCCTCCTGGTGAGGATTTTTGCGAAGATTTTATTGTCCAGGTTGATTAGCGATATTGGTCTGTAGGAGGCACAATCTGCTTTTGGTTTGCCTGATTTGTGGAGGAGGATGATGTTTGCCATGTATAGCGTTGGTGGTAGCTGGTCTTTTTCTATGGCTTCCTCGTATACTTGGAGCAGGAATGGGGCGAGGAGGTCTGCGAAGAATTTATAGAATTTGCCGGTCAGACCGTCCGGGCCGGGGGCCTTGGTGCTTGGCAGTGTTTTAATTGCCTCTAGGATCTCTTCTTTAGTGATGGGTGCATTTAGGGGTTCTCGGAGATCGGCGTTTGTCCAGTAGAGCTCTATTGTGTTCAGGTATTTTCGTTGGGATCCATGACGTAATGGGAATCATATAGGTTTTGGTAGAACTTGCAAAATGCTTCCATGATATCTTCCTCTGAGTATACTAGGTTGCTTGATTGGTCTAGGACTGATTCGACTGTTGTGGGCCTCCTCTCCGCCGTGATCAGTCTGGCTAGGAGTGTTCCGGGTCTCTGCCCCTCACCGTATTGCCGAATTTTATGTTGTCTCGCAAGGAATTTGACTTCTCCTTCTGCTGTTGTTCTGAAGGTTTCCAGTTCTAGTTTGAGCGTCGCCATTGTGTTGGGGTCGTTTGCAGAGATCAGAGTCTGTTCGAGCATTTTTAGGCGGCTTTCACTTGCTGACAGTTCTTTTCGTATCAGTTTTAAGGTTCCATTTTCCTTGGCTAGGCTGATGAAGCACTTTAGTGTCTCCCAGAGTGTCCCAGCAGATGTCACGTGCCTTGATTTGTTTTGAGGAAAGTTGTCATTTCGGTTCGTAGTTCGTCGGCGAAGACCTGGTCTAGGAGGGCTCTGTGTTTGAACCTCCATTGGGGTCTGTTGGTGTTTACCTCGGGATGTAATACAATCAAGGGTGACTGCTGAGTGGTCCGAGAGTGCTTTGGGTAGGATCTGGCAATCACCCCAGCGTAGTCTGCTATGTACTGACACGAGTATGTAATCAAGTCTCAAGCTGGATTTGTGGACCCAGGAGTAGAAAGTATATTCTTGGGGGTGCCAATGTTTGTTTCTCCAAATGTCTCTGAGGTTGTATGCTTTGTATATTTCTATGATCTGTAGGCTTGCCTTAGAGGTGCGGATGAAGTTCTGTGTGTTTTATCTTTACGTGGGTCCAGTGGTGTATTAAGGTCGCCGCCCCAGATTATTGTGGCTTCACTGGTGGATTCGAGGTGCGTCTGTACCCAGTCGAAGTTGTTGGGGGTGTCTATGTTGGGGCCGTAGGAGTTTATTAGGATGAATTCTTCCCCGTCTATGGTTCCATGGACTAATAGTGTTCTGCCCTCAGAGTCTTTTTGGGTCTGTATCAGTTTGAAGTTGGTTGTTTTGTTAATCAGTACGGCCATGCCTCTGTGGCAGGAGGAGAAGGAGGCGGAATATCTGTGGCATCCCCATTCTCTGGCCCAATGGTTTTCTGTGGAGTGACGTAGGTGAGTTTCTTGAATGAGGACCACATCAATTTTGTGCCGACGTAAGTATTGAATTATTTTCCTCGTTTTGGCAGGCTGGTTGCCTCCTTTAATGTTCCACGTAACTAGTTTGAATTTTCCTGGGGTCTTTTCGCTGTTTAAGCTGCAAGGGTTTGGGAGGCCTTACTTCGCAGATTTGGGTGGTCGACTCTGGTCGTAAATTGTTTTTGGCTTGGCCGCCTTTGTGTTTGACACAAAGTCGCCGATTTTGGTCGGGTGCGGTTGCAGGGCGTCCCGGCCTTGGGTGGTGCATGATCTTTGGATACATACCGAATGGAGGTAATCTTCCTGATCGTAGGCGAAGGGTTGTTAGTTTCCATCCGGGTTGGGTGTGGTATGACTCGGCTCTGGTCGGTGCATGCTTCAATTGGTTAACGTAATACAACTGGTACTCTTCCCCCAACTTGAGTCCCATCTTCCCAATTTCTCTCCCTGTCAGGCAACCCCCAACCCGCCCGATGTAGAGCCCTTTCCCTGTAACATAGCAAACAGTGCTGTGCTCGGGGCACTAGTGCCCTCCAAGAACTACTGATCCTGAGGGAACTGCATAGGACGTGTGCTTGCGTTTCTTCCTTGAGGATTTGGCAGGGTGCAAGGTGTTTCCAACAGTTTATATTCAGGGAGGTTTCCTTCTGTTCCTCTCTCTCCTTTGTGGTTTTGGCATTTCTTGTAGTGGGCGGCAGCCTATATTGTCTAAAAAGGAGTTGGCTTCCTCGGGGGACAAAAAGAACTGTGTCTATTCCACGAGGAGGATACGTAGTTTAGCCAGGAACAGCATTGAGTATTGTATTTGTTCTTCTCGTATGCAGCGTTTTACCCCACCGAAAGCTCTGCGCGATGCCTGCGCTGCTGGTGAAAAGTCCGGGAATATTTGGATTCTGTCCCCGTCATTCTGAATGTCACTTTTATCTCTGGCTAGTTTGAGTATTAGGTCACAGTCTTTGAAATTCAGTAATTTGGAAATGATGGGCCACGGTGCTGCTCCCAGGATCAGGCGATTGGTTGGGATTCTGTGCACCCTTTCCACAACGAACAGTGCAGAGAAAGCACCCGATCCGAATATGTCTTTGCACATCTGTTCTACAAAATCGATGGGGCTTGTTGTTCTCTTACCCCGACAAGTCTGATGTTGTTGCGGCGGCTGCGCCCCTCCAAATCTTCGTTTTTAACAGTGATATCCTTCACCTGACGCTCTAGTGACGTTACTTTAGTCGACAGGGATGTGGTATTATATTCCAGGTCTGAGACCCTCTGTTCGACGGTGTCCAGCCTTGCACCATGCTTATCTAGGCGGTGTTGTATTTGGTCCACTTTGGAATCGAGGGTATCAATTTTGGAGTCGAGATTGCCTATGCCTGCCTTCAGTTCGAGAGGTATTTCTCGTATGTTGAAGGTTGGGGGAGGTTGGCGGCTCGATATCCTGTTCCACTTCTGGTGTTGGGGCGGACTTGTGGTTTGGTTGTTTAGATGTTTTGGCTATGGCCCTGGTTTCAAAGGTCAGTTTACGTTGCGCCTTATCTGTCTTGCCCATTGTGGAGATAGTGTCCTCACTGCGACATGCAGTGCAGTTTGGGGGACATGGGGGGTTTCTTGAGTGATGGATCGGGTGCTCCTTGGGTTTGGTTGTCTAGATTGTTGGAGGGTGTTGCTGAGGGTGTTAACTTGGTCTCCCGGCTCAGGCGTTATATTCCTTGGGGATAGCTGTGATCTTGTGTGCCGGGATTGGCAGGTTTCGATGGCCGGTGCTTTTCAGGCCTGGCTGGTGCGTTGGTGGACGCTGTATGGGCCGGCTTGGTGGGAAATCTCGTGAGGCGGCTGATGGATGCTGTATGGGCCGGCTTGGTCGGAAAATCTCGTGAGGCGGCTGGCCCTCTGCCCGTTGCCTGTCTAGATTGGGTTTTGGTGAGGTTTCCAGGCGGTCACTGGTTTGTGGGCTAGGTATGGGGGGTCTTTTTGGTTTCTGTTGTTGAACTTGACCTTGCTTATGTAGTCCTTCTCTCAGTGGTGGTGCCCTTTCTTTCGTGAGTGCCTTTATTGTAGGTGGGGGACACAGGTTGTGGTGTGAATGCTGCTGCTGCAGGCGGCTGGAGGAGTCCCTTCTCCCCCCCCCAACGGCCCATTTGCTGTGTTGGCTTGTCGAGAGCGGTTGGTGGCCGCCCCGATTTGTGGGAGTAGCAGGTAGTTGTGGCCTGCACAGCCACCCACCTCGGGTCCACGGTCCGACGTGGATGTTAGTGGTAGTGTTTTGGACAGGGAGGGGGAGCCTGATGTGGAGCACGGGGATCCGGGGCAGGGCGGCTCCAGGAGCATCCCAGAATGGTGCAGGAGGGGCCCAGCCTGGCGTTGCTCCTACCTGATTCCCGGTTGTGTGTCTCCGGGGCCGCTGTGGGTTCGGCCTCTCTGTTGCCTCTTCGGTATTGTGCAGTGTTAGCGGGCCTGTGGCACACCGCAGCGCCCCACGCTGCTTTCACTCGGGGGACCAGACCGTCTGTTCGGCTGGGCGGGCTCCCAACTGCTTCCGCCGCCTCTGCTGTTGCGAGCCCCCAGTTCACTGCAGTCTCCTTCCTTGGACACCGGTCTAACGGCGACTCGCCTCTCCGCCCCGCAAGTCTCTGAGGGCGCGATTGGGGCTCTGCTCTGCAGTTCGTGGAGTAACGGCGGGAGCTGTGGCCAGAGGGACCTTCTGACAGGGGCACGCCTGGTGCCCGGCTTCGAGGTCGCAGCCGCTCCATGCTGCAGTGGAGCTGCGGCCCCTCCTCCACCGCTGCTGCGTCGGTCGAGGTGCTGGTGAGTGGTGGTGCATGTGGTGCCCGGCTGGTAGTTCCCAGGGCTTCTCGGGGGGTTCAGAAGGCACCCTTCGATGGATGAGAGGAATTTGGAAGTGTGCAGAGCAATGTTTTCAGGATCTTTCTCGGGGTCAGTGCAGAGCTCGCTAGTGAACCGCCATCTTGGACAGCACACTAGCGCCCTCTACAATCCGTTGATTATGATTAAAATATTGGCACGTTGTTTTCAAGACACATGAAATTTAGCTTTATTTGGCTTTTATTGTCCATAGGGCCAAGTACATGTAGTTGACACAATTGATAGTACAATAAAATGAGCCAAAGCATACATTTCATACAGAGATGGAGTCACCACTGGGGAGGTCATGGACTGGAGAACTCTGGGGGCCAGAGGAAGCCATCAGCTGTTTGATGTGACCTTTGGAGGTGGTATATGGGGAATTCCCCAGAGTTTCCCTAGTCACCCCTCTGCCATCCTATCACACACCCTGAAATCACCCTTTTTAGAGAGGTTTCCCTACATTAGCCACAAAATATATTAGATGAGGAGAGAGGGAGATTGCCCCATGGTATCACATACAGGGGTGAGTACACCAGGAAGAAACAAACCCAAAACAACAGGTCCCTGAAAAAGACTGCACAAAATAACAATCATTTAAACTAGCCCGCTGCTCCAAGCTTAATCCGTGAATCTGCTTGTATTGTGAGATTCCTCATTGAGTGTCCCTCGGGCAACCAAGTCTCAGAGTGGATTGTGGAATCTGAAGCAAAGTGAGTGCCCCCAAAGAGATGGAACAAGACAGGTTATATGCACAGTGCAATAATTTGGTTTGAGTGATTGAGCACAATCCCAGGAGGCAGCCACAACAAGGGACGACCTGGCCTTCATGAAGCCTGATTCTGGCCCCAACCTGGTGGATATCCCGTTTGAGCCTTTGGCCAACATGTCTTCATCCCATTGTGGAAATACTGATTTTGGTATAACCAGGGAGAAGGAAATAAATAGAGAGATGGTGGAACCATTTGGCCTGCACCAATCATGCAACCTCGGGGTGTTGGGGAAACGGACCCACCAATCAGAACTCTTACTGAAACAATGAATGCTCAGTCTTCAATATAAAAAGAGGCAGAAGCAAGCCAGTCGTGTGGGAGATAGGCAGGTGTTCCAAAGAAATAGTGTTGTATAAGTGGAAGTAGCAGGGAAGCAAACGGAGAGAGCTGTCCAGCAAATGCGCTGAGGGATTAGACTTAAAGGAGATAATAGACTGAGGCGCTTGCTGGGGTCATGACCAAGAAGCTGGAAAGAACCATAGCATAATCAAAAGACAATAAACTGCTGCAGGCTGTAGCCCCAAACCTGGTGGTAGCTGTAAAACCACCAGAGTTGAAAAGGTGTTTGTAACCTTGAGAATAGCCTGTAGCGGCATCTGTTCCAAGAGGTTGAACCTTGACTAGGGTATTATAATTACCATAGCCTGAAAAGGGGGTGCGGTGGGCATCCAACCTAAGAAGAGTCCCAGGGCAAGAGGGCGAATCTACAAGGTTTTACTCGGGTAAGTGCTCATGGAGTTTAGGGCAAAAAGGTTAATTTGAAATTGCCTTTTCCCAGTAGGAGTGCGTCACACAGTTATAAGGTCCCTGTGAAAGGTGCATCTTTCGGATCATCTGCCAAGGTCAAGTGAAGAAGCGTTGTAGCCTGTAAAACACCCTGAGACTGTGAGTGCATTAAAAGAAGCTTTCCCGGGTGCAGCAAGACCACAACTGTGTGGATTATGATAGGGTTTGGATATTCTAGAATCTCCTTTTTTGTGTTGGTTGCCCAACTTTGATAAGTGTTCCTCCAACCCCACCGTACAGTGGCATGTCATTATTTAACTTCGTATCAAGGGAAAATCAAACATAATAAGTGTTAAGTGCACCAGACTGACTTAAACTGGTGCAGATTGTAGGGATATTTCGAGTGGATTGCGTCCTCCAACGTATTCCTCATCTTAGATGTATTCCAACCAGCTTTGCTGCTCTTCGGAAATTTTTCCGGCAAAGGGGGCCGTGCGTCGATGTCGTCGAGTCGATGGTCCCTCGAAGGCCTCCGTCGAGGGTGCGTTATCAGGTGTATAAGTAGCATGCGTGGCGCCCGTTGGCCTCAGTTCCGTTTTTCCGCAGTATACGTTGCTTCGGAGATTCGGCGTGCCTCGAGTTCTGTGAAGATAATAAATATAACGAAATATGTCCTCGTCATCGACACCGACCACAACCCCGAAATCGGGTTTCAAAAACTGCAAGTCGTGCGGTTCAAAAATGACGATCACGGACCCGCACCGAGAGTGTTTGTGGTGCCTCGGAGAAGGCCACGACATGGAGGCCTGTACGAAGTGTCAGGCGATGACAGGGAAGGCCTTGCGAGAAAGGAGAGGAATACTACAGGTAGGTAGCAAAACCGATCATAAAGCCTCTAGCGTCGAGTCGAGGTCCCGTGAGGAGAAATCTCCTCGACGTGAAAGGCATCGATCCAGGTCCCGAAGCGATTCCCATCGCTCGTCGTCTTCGATAAAAAAAATCGAAGAAACAATGCCACAGGTCTCCCTCCACCTCGTCATCAGACGAGTCTCCGAAAAGGATGAAATGCCCCACAAAACATTTGTCTCCCGAAGAGTGGGAAGTATTCAGGGTCAAAATGATGGAGGTGTTTGAGAAAGCGTAGCCTCAGTCCGCGCCTTCTTCGGAAGCTGGCCGGGAGCGTCATCGCTCCGACACTCGCGTGCCCTCGAGCCCGGGTGATCGAAAAAGGAATGATAGGGAACCTTCCAAGACGCCGAGCGAAAAACGCTCAAGTTGACCGTTCGAGGTCACCGACGCCGTCTGAGATCCATCACACCTTGAAGGGAAAATCTTCAAAGAGCGCCTCGAAGCAAACCCTGTCGACGACCACTATGTCGTCGATGCCGTCGATGCCCTTATCGATGTCGACGCCAAAGCCCTCGGCGCCAAAAGCTCCAAGAAAGCCAGGGCAGCCAGAAAAAAGGAAAGATAAGGTTACAAGACCTGTAATATCCTCAGAGCCCTGTAATACACCTCTTCCTCCTCTCCCAGAGAATGTTTTCAAGCCTCTCCCCAGGAAGGAGTTTTTTTTAAGTCTCTGACCTCAATTTCTGAGGAACAGGAGAGATCTGATGAGGAGAATGTACCTTTTGGGTTAGAATATGGCACCCCAAATGTCCCAGAATGTTTGATTTCAGAAGAAAGCCGAATGAGGGACTTGGTGGAATCATTACACAATGCAAGTGGCATTGACACATCTCCTGAAAATGACTTTGGCGGACCAGAACCAGGAGAGCATGCCAGTCCATCATACCGTCAATTAATGACGAAGGTAGTAGATTACTTAGGATGGGCTAGACCATCAGCCCAATTCATCCAGGATGATTTAACAGATATATTGGACCATGGTCCCACTGAAGACCCAGTACTACCCTTTCATGTAGCCCTACAAAATAGGGTGGCCAAGAATTTGGAAACTCCGGATTCTATTCCTCTGGTAAATAAATCCCTCACCTCAAAATACCGCCCGGCCAGTAGCGATCCCGGTTATCTGTCCAAACATCCGACTCCCAAGATTCTGGTCATACAGGCTGCCACAGCTTCTAACAAACTTGCATACCCTTCTATCCCTCCAGACAGGGACGATAAGCGTGTGGATGGCTGGGCACGGAAGGTATTTTCAGCTGGGAGTATGGCTTTAAAATCTGCCAACTCCACATGTGCCTTTGCAAAATTTTCGTACACTCTGTGGGAGTGCATCGCAATGGCGGCGGAGCACATACCAGAAGGGGAAGAAAGGGAAGGGTTCCTAGCCATCGTTAGAGATAGAAAGGAAGCCATGCAGGAATCCCTTCAATCTGGGTTAGACACTGCGGATAGTGTAAGCAGGTCCATGGGCACTAGCACGGTAATGCGCAGATTTGCGTGGTTACGTAAGTCGGGTTTTGCACCGGACGTACAGAACCGCCTTCTGAACATGCCTTTTGACGGGTCTCACCATTTTGGCAACAAGGCTGACGAGAGCCTTGAGAGGTTGCAGACCTCAAAAGCAGCAGCCAAATCTTTAGGAGCTGCTATTAGACAACCTCAGCCTTTTCGTGCGCAAGGACAATCGTGGAGGGGACGATCCTATCGTTACTACTCCGGAATGGCCAGTCAAAGGGGCCAGAGAAAAGCCACTTGCGGTGGACGAGCAAAACGTGCAAAGCCAGCTCCAGCTGCAGCCTCTTTGCCATCAGCGGCTGCAACAACCGCCACGAAACCACTTTGAGGACTTGTATCACAAAACACCTGTAGGAGGCAGGCTCTCACAGCATCTGCAAGAATGGCGAGCCATTACTTCAGATGTTTGGGCTCTAGAAATAATAGCCCAAGGCTACTGCCTTCCTTTTCTAACGCAACCTCAAAGCAATCCTCCAGGGAGACACCCATTGAAGTTTTCGGACCCACTCTTACAGCAGGAAGTTCTAACCCTGCTGGAGAAAGGTGCTATAGAACCAGTACCTGCAGCGGAGAAGAACAAGGGATGGTACTCCCCGTATTTTTTGATCCCCAAAAAGGACAGAGTACTGAGACCCATCTTGGACTTAAGAAACTTGAACAAGTTCCTCAGGAAGGACAAGTTCAAGATGGTTACCCTTACTCAGATCCTTCAGGCCCTTCAACTTCAGGACTGGTTGGTGTCATTGGACCTCCAGGATGCTTATTTTCATGTGCTGATTCATCTCAAGCACAGAAAATACCTGAGGTTCGTAGTTGGCAACTCACACTATCAGTTTCGAGTCCTGCCATTCGGATTGACCTCCGCCCGAGGGTCTTCACCAAGGTAATGGTACTGGTGGCAGCGCACCTCAGGAGAGGGGGGATTCATGTCTACCCCTACCTGGACGGTTGGTTGATCAGGGCAAGCTCTGCCGAGCAAGCACTGGATCATCTGAAAATCACCTGTCACTTCCTCCACATCCTTGGGAAAGAGCTCGCCTCCCAAGTCGAGGGCTCAAGACATTCTTCAGATGGTTTCCAAATTCCAAAATGCCCAAAATCTCCAGGCTTATGACTTTGTAAGGTTGCTCGGGCCTCATGGCATCCTGCATCGTTCTGGTGCCAGAGGCACGCTTGAGGATGAGATCCCTTCAATGGGCTCTAAAGACTCAGTGGTCCCAGTTCTCGAGTCAAATGACGGATCTTCTCTAGATTCCGAACAAGGTTCGACAAGATCTTCTATGGTGGACATGTACAGAGAATATCCTAAAAGGAGAACCTTTTTGGCAACCATGGCCAGAGATCACAGTAGTGACGGACGCCTCACTCATTGGGTGGGGAGCTCATGCCAACGATCTGACAATCAACGGTCGTTGGTCTCCATCGGAGTCCAAACTACACATCAACCTTTTAGAGCTGAGGGCAATCAGACTAGCACTGAAGGCTTTCCTGCCATCTGTCAGGGGAAAGAATGTCCTGATAATGACGGACAACACAGTGGCCATGCGTTATCTAAACAAAAGAGGAGGTGTGGTGTCACTATCTCTGTGAAGAGAGGCAATGCAGCTCTGCTATTGGGCAATTCAGGAAGGAATCTCTTTAACGGCAATTCATCTAGCCGGGGAGGAGAATATGACGGCAGATGCTCTGAGCAGGCAGAGCACGGTGTCCCACAAATGGGAACTAGCTCAGGAAGTCATTCAAGAGATCTTCGCCCTTTGGGGAACCCCTCAAGTAGACCTATTTGCAACCGGTATCAACCGAAAGTGCGAAAGGTATTGCTCAAGGGAATTTCCCCCGAGAGGAGCCCTGGAGGACGCGTTTGTGGTGGAGTGGAATTTCCCACTATTGTATGCGTTCCCTCCGATTCCCATAATCCCTCAGGTCATCAGGAGGCTGAGACGCTTTGGGAGCCGCATGATCCTAATTGCCCCAGATTGGGCCAGGAGAACGTGGTACCCGGACCTTCTAGACATGTCCATCTGTCCTCCAGTACGTCTTCCTCAGAGAGAGAACCTTCTCTCTCAAATGGAGGGTCAGGTTCTCCATCCAGAGGTCAAAACGCTCAACCTTCATGCTTGGTATCTGAAAGGCTGAGATACAGGGATTGGAACCTTCCAGATGATGTTATGGAGGTGTTGCTTTTGGCAAGAAGGCCAGCAACAAAGTCTCTATTCCGTTGCCGTTGGAAAAAGTTTTTCAACTGGTGCAGAGGAAAGAATGTCAATACTTTTCTATGTTCTATTCCGGAAGTACTATCTTTTCTTCTGACCCTAGCACATAGAGGTCTGAATGTTGGAACAATAAAAGGTTACCTTGCAGCGCTTTCCATTTTCAAGCGCTCATCGGAAGAATGCTCCTACTTCAAAATTCCTTTGATAATACAATTCTTAAAAGGACTCACTAATGTGTTTCCTCCACACCCATTTGGGAACTCAATTTAGTTCTAAAATTCTTAATGTGTGCTCCTTTTGAGCCTATGCACACGTGTCCATTAAGACTACTAACATGGAAAACTGCCTTCTTAATTGCTTTAACATCTGCAAGAAGAGTGAGAGAATTGCAGGCACTGTCTCATGGGCCACCCTATACTGTGTACCATAAGGACAGAGTTGTGTTGAGGGTTAAACCATCATTTTTACCAAAAGTAGTATCTGATTTTCATTTAAGTCAGAAAATTGTTTTACCCGCATTCTATCCTCCACTTCATCCTACTAAGGAGGAGGAAAGATTACCCAGGTTGGATCCAAAAAGAGCTTTAAGCTTTTACATCTCTAGACTTTCCAGACTTAGAGTGGACAAACCAGCTGTTTATAGGTTACACAGGAAGGAAACTGGGTCAATCAGTGACAAAACTGACAATTTCAGGCTGGATTGTGCTTTGCATTTCAGAATGCTACAGATTAGCACAAAAAGACCCACCAGAAGGGTTAAGGGCTCATTCCACCAGAGGCATCGCCTCTTCGACAGCCCTTCAAAGAGGTGTTCTAATAAGGTCCATTTGTGAAGCAGCAACTTGGTTTTCACTACACACCTTTTCAAAATTCTATAGCCTAGATGGTTCCCAGTCTAAGGAACTGAGTTTTGGAAAAGCAGTGCTTTATTCCGCCATCTAAGGGCATTGAAAAATCTAACCCCTCCTCCAGAGAAATTATACATACTGCTTTGGGAGTCTATCTAAAATGAGGAATACGTTGGAGGACACAATCCACTCGAAGAACAAGTTACTTACCAACTGGTAACGTTCTTTTGATTGGATGTTCCTCCAACGTATTCCTCATCGCCCTCTCAGCCTACCCCTCTGTAGATTTTTCCGGGTTATTGCCAACTCAAGGAAAAGCTAGCTGAAAAATATAGCTGTCACTTTTAAGGCTTTAGAAGGGGAAGGGCCTACGTCACGTGTGCGTCCCTCCGTGTGCCAGGCCCACACCTTACCCTTACGTCACCAACGGTCCACACCCAGTTCCTGTTTTTCCCCCTACTAGGCGAGTCAAAATATTTTTGCTGCACTGCAACTCCCTTTTCTGGGCATTCCTTTGTCTGCCCATCCCTTTTTTCCTAGTGATTGGTTACTTATTTTGTTTTTTTTCAATTTGAGGTGCCTCCCTGTGACAGACTTCAAGCAGTGCATCCATTTTTCAGCAGCCGATCCCCACCATGCATGCATCCGCTGTCTGGGTATACATCACCCAGTGAGTACACGCATATTTTGCTGGGGAATTCACCCGAGGTCTTTGCGGACCCGCCTTCTCTCCATGGCCGAGCTGGGACCAGTGCGGAAGGTGAACGAGGACTTTGTTCGGAACAGGAGGGAGACTGATATCGGTAAGAGGGGGACTATACATTCAAGTGAGGTACTAGTTTCGGCACCGACTGTCGGTACTCAAGGGAAGACAGCCTCCTCAGTTCTGGAGTCTTCACGGGACCGTTCGGGGGGAAACCCCCGGCCTATTCACCTGAGAGTACCTCTTGGTGGGAAAGCACTAGTACCTCCCGGTGGGAAAGTGTTAGTACCTGCAGGTGGGAAAGGGTCACAGAAGACCCATCCGGTACCGAAAGAGTTATTTACTTTGGGCAAAATAACAACGGTACCAGCAAAACCCTCTATTGTTTCGGCACCCCGAACAGGCAAGGGTTCGTGCAAAGAGGCTCATGCCTCTGGGGTTCATTCGGTCCATTCTGATTCCCCTGTATTGGAACAAAGCCAAGTCGGCTTCTGCACATAAATCTTTTCCTTCTTAAAAGGAAAGGTTTTACCCTCCACTACCGCAGTCGAGCTTGCAAGCTTCTCTGTACCGAGGAAACTCCATAAGTCCTCTCATAAGAGGCATAAGCACTCTCCTTCAAGAGCTAGTCTGGTACAGACTTCTCCGTGAAAACACAAACAGAAGAAATCTCCTGTGGCTTTTATTTCGGGCTCGGTACCTAAGAGCCAGAAAGACAATTCAACTTTAATTTCTGACTCTGAAGACTTTGACGCTTCCAATTTTTTTATTGTTCCACCAGAAAAATAATTCAGCACTCCTGTGAGAACTCACACTCCTCACATTTTGATTCAATTTTCTGCTCAGTCTGGCGTCACAACCTGCACCCCAACTGCTTCTAACCAACATTCAGCTGCCTGGACCGGTGGTGTTGAATATTTTCAATCCTAGACAACTACATAATAGGGTTGATTTTTCTACTTCTTCTATCACATTAGAAAAACATTTACCTATCCCTTCCCAAATGGCAAACGACATCACTAACACTGTGCTGGAAACCATGCTCTCTGAGCCCTTCCTCAAAGTCTTGGCTCGAAGCATCAAGGACAAAATGTAACCAGTACTACCGCAGGGATCGATTCCAGTCGACCCTACTCCTGACTCTTTACCGGTATCAGTGGACAATGTGGACCCTGCTCCTCCACCCAAAAAATAGAAAATGTCAAAGGACACTGAATCAGATTCAGAGGACACCACTCATTCACCCTCGAAAGTGTTCCATGACATTGTCACTAAAGCCATGCAGGCTCTTGAAATCCTTCCAAAAGAAAAGCCTGAAACGGCTGGTGTTTTTGGGAAACTACCATCACAGCGGTCTAAGGTTCCTCTGCCCATGGAATTGTCCATCATGAAGCAAGCTCTACCTCATTGGGGGAAACCTCATTCCCTTCATTCTAATGGGAAATCTGCCACCTCAATCAACTGCAACATTAACACTTCTACAGTTCTGGCTGGATTTAATATCCTTAACTGGGAGAATCTGGAGCGCTTCACTGACATGCTACTTCAGGCAGCCGCAAACGAGTTCTCTTTCTGGATCTCTGAAGGCAGCAGTTTCAAGTCGTTAAAGACCTAACTGATACAGCTGCTAGGGAAGTTACTAGTGCAGTCTGCATGGAAAGACATGCATTTCTGTCTGCCTTCTCCCTTCACCAGGATCCAGGAGAAGGTGCTTGACCTTCCATTTGATGGCAAAACGTTGTTGATCCATCTACAGATGAGGTCCTTCAGAAATGCAAAGCCAGTGTCACTGCAGCTGAAACTCTCAGCTCCATCTCGGTGAAGCAACCATATCCCCAAAATTTCAAGGCATCTAAACCATGTACACAAGGCAACAGTGGTTCGTCCATGTCTGCTAAATCGTGCTACTTTTCCAAAAAAGACGGTACAGACCCAAGAATAAATCGGCTCCTCCCTCTACCTCTAATTCTGCTGAAGAGCAGAAGAAGTCTATTTGACTCCCACCCCGGGCATGTACATACATTCCGCTCCAACCATCATCCAGGAGCATACATTCCCGGTAGCAGGAAGGCTTTCCAACTTCCTCCCTTTTTGGAAAACAGTTACTCAAGAGGAGTGGGTTCTAAATATTATTCAACAGGGTTACTGTCTTGCCCTTTGGGCAACTCCACCTTCCTCTACCACAAAGCTCCAAAAATCATCCATGGAGCTCCTGGAAGAGATTCAAAAACTCCTTCTGCTAGGAGCGATAGAATTCGTTCCCCAAGAGGAATAGGTCATGGTTTCTACTCACGTTACCTCCTGATCCCAAAGAAATCAGGCAGGATCTGTCCAATTCTGGACCTTTCAGACCTCAACCAATTTCTGTCTCTGGATACTTTCCATATGATAACCATTCCTCAGATTCTACTTTCCCTACATCCAAACAATTGGATGGCATCTCTAGACCTACAGGATGATTATTTCCATATACCCATCTGCAAACTCCACGGTCAGTTTCTGAGATTCACAATAGGAAAGTCTCATTACCAGTTCACATGTCTACCCTTCGGGCTACATTCTGTCCCCAGGGTTGTCACAAAGGTTCTGTGGTCAGAGGCAGCCTACCTTTGGTTGCAGTCAGTTCACCTTTATCCCTACCTAGACTGCTGGCTTCTCAAATCCCAGTATCCGGAGGTATTGCTTCAGAAGTTGCAAATGACTTGCCATACTCTGTTCAACCTGGTGTTGTCCATAAATGTGTCCCAACAGCAAGTCCCAACTCAATCCCTCGCAAAGGATCCAATTCTTAGGAGCAGTCATAGACACTACTCTACACAAAGTCTTTCCACCCTTGGGAAGAGTGGAAGCCATTCAACAAACCATCGTTCGGTTCTCCACTCACCAGTTACAACAGCTTGGTGGTTTCAAAGGCTCTTAGGCCTCATGTCCTCTTATATAAACCTAGTTCCCTTTGCAAGGCTCCATATGAGAACGACCCAGTGGCATCTTGCCCTGAACTGGAATCAGCTCTCGGATCACCAGGAAACAAAGATCCAAATTCCAGGCAAGTTCAAGACTCTCTGCGCTGGTGGAACTCCCCCAGAGAACCTGCTAACAGGATCTCCCTTTCAACCTTCCTCTCACCAGATGGTCATAACAACAGACTCTTCTGAGTACGGTTGGGGAGCCCATCGTCACAGCCTGATAGCCCACAGTCTTTCGACCCCTCAGGAAAGGAAGGACCACATAAATCTCCTGGAACTAAGAGCCATATTTTTCACTCTAAAATCTTTTCTTCTGTCACTTCAAGGAAAGGTGGTGAAATTTTAAACGGACAATACCACTGCAATTTTTTATATCAACAAGCATAGAGGGACTCGCTCCCACCCCCTGTGTCTCCTAGCAGATCAAATTTGGTGTTGGGCCATTCAAAATCACATTTTCTTGTCGACGTCCCATCCCGAGGGGAAGAAGAACGTTCTGGCAGACAAACTAAGCAGGTTACAGTCCGCTCCGCACAAATGGGAGCTGAATCCATCTGTAGCACAAATGATATTTCAGAAGTGGGGCCATCCATCAGTAGACCTCTTTGCCAACCAGCACAACACACTTTGTCCACAGTTTGCGCCAAGGAAAGGTCAGGGTCCTCTGTCCGTGGGAGATGCTCTACATCTGGATTGGTTGAATCTAGCACTGTATGCCTTCCCACCTCTTCCATTAATTCACAAAGCTATGCTGAAATCCAAAGTCTGACGATTATTTTATTAGCCCTGTTCTGGCCTCGCCAGATTTGGTTTCTGTTAGGGAGAATTCTCCAGAATGGCTAATTTCTCTTACCTGTTGAATCCCTCAGCACCTTTGCTGGATTTCTAGATTTTTTTTTTCACCTGGTAAGAATGTGAGCCTTTTTCCCACTCTTACATTTGTTGTTGCAGTGTGTTGTACATTTTGTGCTCAAGGACTATGGAGCCTCACCTACTCCATGGGCATCTTCTTTTTACTTTGTGCCACACAGCACCTTTAGTGCAGTGACACAGGGTTGTCTTTTTAGACTTCCCACTGTTAAACTCCATTTTCTGAGACTGACTACTGTCTCCCAGAACATGTAAAGTTGCCATTGACTTTATTAGTCTTTTTAGATTTACAGACCCAGTACACACTATCTTCCATAGAGTACTGGAAGGGTTAATACTTCTCCAGCATGGGGTCTGGCATGGATTCACATGCTCATGAATATTCCCCGTTGTCAGGCTGGGAATCCTCGGTAAAGAAAAAATCAACTGAACTGTCTTTCTACTAGTAACCAATAACTGGTCTCTGGGTCATACTGCCCCCAGCCAATGACTGCCCTCTACCTAAGCCCCTCCTCTGGCAGCCATCTTCAGATTTTTACCGCACGTTTTTGAAAGAGTTTACTCTAATTTTTTCAGTCAATCGAGCCTCAAGCTCCATCGATTCGACTTCCGATCAACGGGGATCCGTTTCGGAATTTTCTACGCCCCTCAAGGACGAGTTTTCGTCGAGTTTCGCTTCTTGGAGGATTCCAGAAGATCTTTGAGGCCTACCCTGAATGGACATGGCCCAGGACAAAGGAAACATGACGCCCGGATCCAAGCTTTTCAGGAGCTGCCCTGGATGCAGATTACAAAATGTCTTCAAGGAAGATGAGCACTCTCGGTGCCTCTACTGCCTGCACAACGACAAATAGCACGTGGAGAAGGACTGTGCGTTTTGTAAGAATATGTCCGAACGGACAATGAAGGATTGTCGTACTCAACTCACCAACTGGCTGGAGGGGAAGAGCCCAGCAGCAGGTGAGAAGAAGAACTCCAAGCGGTCTTCTAAGAACTTTGAGGGTGCTCCGGAAACGGGAGCCCAACAGAAGGCAAAGCACTGCGAGTCCGCGGGCACCGGGAGTGCCGATGGGTCGGGCTCTTTGGCTGCCAGACAGGGCGCAATGTCACAGACGCCATCAACCACGAGCCAACGCTCTGGCTTGGGGAAAAGGAAGCCGGAGAACGCGGGTAAGCTTCGGGAGAAGTCCCGGTCGATCTCGATGGCGGCAGCCTAGGGGGAGCGAAGCAGCGACCCTCCCCCCAAGCTGAAGGCCTCAGGTGCGCCTAAAGTCACGAAGGCCCTGATTCACTCGGCTAAGGCCTTGATTGAGGGAGTTGTGGCGGCCCTGGCGAAGCCTGCAGAGGCTAACCCAGTGGAGATGACCTCCGGCCTAGAGTTTCCCTGCCACCTCAGAGGGAATCCACTTTTCAGCCTAGCGATAAGACCCCCGTGAAACCCCAGGCGGAGAAAGAGGGGGGGCACGGTAGCCATTACGGACACAGATACCACCTCTGAAGATGAGCTGGCTGGCGTCCCAAAGATCCTGAACAAGAAGTTCAAGGAGGTCCGGTCCCACGGGAGGGGCGGACGAAGAAAGCGGCAGTGGTGCCGACTAGGAGCCGCAGACCATGGAGGAGATGGAGGATCCTACTCCCCAACCGTCGCTCCCATTGTAACCGGTGCCTGTGCCACAAGACAACTCAGGAGCGATCTTGATGGCTATTCAGGCCTTGTGTACGGAGATAAGGACAAGGTTGCCCTTACCCCCAGCTGATGATCCAGCGGAGCTTGGATCGTCGGGAAGCCCACCGAGCAAGCGGAGGCAAATCCATCCCCCTCCTCCTTTCCAGCCTTCACAGCCTTCTCAGCCTTCACCTCCTTCCCCTCCACCGAGGGATGAGACGGGAACGGAGACGACGGGGACGGACGACGACGGTGGTGACGACAGACTGGACCTTCCATCACCACCCGCTGTGGCCTCCCCCTCTGACGAAATTGGCTCCTTCCACGCCATGATCGCCCGAAGAACAGAAGAAGGAAGGTTTCATCTACCAACGGAGGGAGGCCAAAAGGAAGACTGTCCTCTCAATCCCGTTACTGAATGGCATCTGGACGAGAGGCTAGCGCTCCTGAAGAACCCGTCCACGGCTCCTGCTAGGAGGGACCGGTATGAGAAGAAGTACCGGATCCCGTACTCTGCCCCTATGTGTCTCAGGGTCAGCCTTCCCTGGATTCGGTGGTCTCCCCGGCAGCCAAGAAGAAAGCGGCGTGGGCGTTGGCATCAACTTCAACGTCCCCACCGGACAGCAAGGGGAAGAAGCTGGATGCCATGGGACGACGTGTCATCTTGTCAGCGGCGACGACGATCAAATCGGCCAACGGCCTCGCGATCGTGGCACGCTACTACAGGGAGCTGTGGCTCAAGATCGCTCCCCTGCTAGACTCCCTCCCTGAGGACACGAGGGCTGAGGCCCTGGAGATCCTACAGGAAGGCGAGGTGGCTTCAGGCCACGCCATCACGGTGGCCACGGACATCGCCGACACCGGCTTTCGTCAGATGGGCAACAGCGTTTGCCTTCGCCGGTGCGGTTGACTCAAGGCCACCGACTTCCATCAGGACGTGCAGACCAGGGTACTGGACATGCCCTTCGACGGGAACAACCTGTTCGGCAACACAGTGGACGAGTCACTGCAGGCCATTAAGGCGGACACTGAGACGGCTCGGGCCTTGGGTGTTCTTCAACAGCGACAGCCGTCCTTTCGGAGCTCCAGAAGCAAACAAGGTGCCTCCAAAGGATTCGGCGGCGGTTCCTTGTCGTACCACCAAGCGGCCCACTCCTCGTCGCAGGAGGCCTACAGAGGACACGGCAAGCCAGGAGGATCCCGTTGTCGTCGCCAAGGAGGCCAAGGCAGCAAGGCAGTGGCGAAACAAGACTGAACCGACCGTGGCGTTGAGCCCCCACCGAAGCACCCCGGTGGGAGGCCGGCTGTCGAAATTCATCAGCGTGTGGGAGTCCATCTCCACCGACCATTGGGTGCTAGATGCCCTGGCCCGCGGGCACACCCTCGAATTCTGAAAGAGGTGTCCCCGCATTCCACCCGTGGCCAGAAAGGAAAACCACGTCCCACAACTGCTTCTGGAGGTACGAGCGATGTTAAGGAAGGGAGCCATAGAACTCGTCCCAAAGAGTCTCCGGGGCTCCGGAGTGTACTCGCGATACTTCCTCGTCTGAAAGAAGAGCAGCGGGTGGCGACCCATCCTGGACGTTCGTTGTCTAAACAAGGACATCAAGTCCCAGAAGTTCCGGATGGTCAACCTCCAGCACGTGCTGGGACAGCTGGAGGAAGGCGACTTCCTATCGTCGCTGGACCTGGAGGATGCCTACTTCCACATCCCCATCCTAAAGGGACATCGAAAGGTCCTGCGATCTGTGGTCCAAGGACAACACTTTCAGTTCAAGGCCCTTCCCTTCAGATTGAAGTCGGCGCCCAGGGTGTTCACCAAGTACCTAACACCATTGGCGGCACGGCTGCGCCTGCAGGGGATCCACGTCTGCCCCTACCTGGACAATTGGCTCATCTGAGCTAAGTCAAGAGAACTTGCTGTCGATCACAAAGCGAAGACCGTCCAACTGCTCACGGATTTGGGAATCTCGATCAACTTTGCAAAATCCCACCTGGTACCATATCAAGTCGCCCTGTTGCTGGGAGCCAAGCTCGACACAGTGGCGCGATTGGCTTCACTGTCGGAGGAAAGGACGAAAGCCATCTTGGGCAAGGTACAATGGCTGTTGACCATGGACGTGGCCAGGGTGAGGTCCATCAAGTCCCTTCTCGGCATGATGTCCTTGTGCATCTACCTCGTGCACCTATGCAGGCTGCGGATGCGACCCCTAAAGGAGTTCCTCGACGCCCGTTGGAGGCAAGCGGTGGGCAGCTTTGAAGACAGGATCTCTCTCAACAAGACTTTCCGACAAGCGATCCGGTAGTGGGGCAACCGCGCGCACTTAGCGGCGGGCATGGACTTCCAGACCCCGGCGCATCAGGAGACAGTGACAATGGACGCCTCCCTGGAGGGATGGGGAGCGCACTCCGGCGATCTCCACGCAAGAGGCCTCTGGCTCCCGGCAGAGAGGTCACTGCACATCAACGTCCTGGAGCTCCAAGCCGTGTTCTGGGCCCTTTAGGTCGTTCCTCCCGTTCCTCAAAGGCAAGGTGGTAAGGATCTTCACCGATAACACCACCACGATGTTCTACATCCGGAAGCAGGGGGGCACCAGATCCCAAGCCCTATCCAAGAAAGCACAGGACCTGTGGCACTGGGCTATCGCCCAAGGGATGCTCCTGCTACCCTTACATCTGGCAGGAATAAAGAACGCCATCGCCGACTTGCTCAGCAGGGAGCTACGCTCGTGCCACGAGTGGGAACTTTGGCAGGATCAGGTGGATCTCCTATTCCGATGATGGGGCACTCCCCAGATAGACTTATTCACGAGGGCGACGAACGCCAAGTGCCAGAGGTTCACCAGCAGGTTTCCCCAGCCGGGAGCATGGGCGATGCCTTCTCATTCCCCTGGGACGGCCTGTTCCTGTATGCGTTCCCCCCGTTGCCATTGCTGCTACGTCTCATCAGTCAACTCAGACTGTCCCGGTGCAGGATGATTCTCGTTGCGCCGGCGTGGCTGAGGCAGATCTGGTTCCCGGACCTTCTGAACATGTCAGCGTCCCCTCCGGTCAAACTTCCGACGGACGTTGATCTTCTCGCCAGGGCGGACTGCAAGGAGGTACTTGCTAAGGCCAGGGCGTCTTCGACTCTCAAGTGCTATGGACACAAATGGAAGAGGTTCTCTGTCTGGTGCCGTGCACAGAAGATTAACCCTCTACAGGTTACGGCCTCTGAAGTGCTGCCATACTTGCTATCGCTGGCCAAGGCGGGGCTGGCACATGCCTCCATCAAGATTCATCTGGCAGCTATCTCCCACTACACCAAAACTCAGGGACGATCATCTCTGTGGTCCCATCACCTGGTGAAGGAATTCATGAAAGAACTGTTCCGATTGTTCCCGCCGGTGAAGGCACCGGCCCCAGCGTGGGAGCTCAACGGGGTGCTGGCCAGGCTCATGGGGCCACCATTCGAGCCTCTGCATGAGGCACCGTTGAAGTTCTTGTCGTGGAAGACAGCGTTTCTTGTGGCCATCTCCTCCGCACGACGAGTGGGAGAGATCCAGGCCCTCTTGTGTAAACCGCCGTACCTGACATTCCATCAGATGAGGGTAGTGCTGAGGGCGCACCCCTCTTTCATGCCCAAGGTGCTGTCGAACTTCCATCTCAACGAGCCCTTGGTGCTACCTGTTTTCTTTCCGTCGCCTTCATCGCCGGCTGAGAGGACTTTGCACTCGCTGGATGTGACTAGAGCGCTGAAGTTCTATGTGGACCGCACGAAGGACCTTCGGAAGACATCACAGCTGTTTGTGAATTTTGGACCTGTGAACCAAGGGAAGGCCCTCTCGAAGGCTTCCATTTCCAGATGGCTCTCCGGCTCCATCATGCACTGTCACTGGTTGGCAAACCAACCGTTGCCCGGCCGTCCAAGAGCCCATTCAACCAGAGCGATTGCTGCTACCATGGCGTTCTTGTCGGGTTTTGGCCTGCTGGACATCTGCAGGGCTGCTACGTGGAGGTCAACGCACACCTTCACGAGATTCTACTGCATCGACCGGGATTCCAGGGAGGAGTCCAGAGTTGGCCAAGCAGTGCTGCACAACCTGTTTGCCTGAAGGTGGGCTTGGTGAGCAGGTAAGAGATGCTTAATGTTGAGTTGTTGATATGCTTAATGTTGAGCCTTGCCACCTCCCGTGGTTGTGCATGTGTGTACTGCTACGTATTCTTGTATTCATGAGCATGTGAATCCATGACAGACCCCATGCTGGAGAAGGAACAAGTCACTTACCTGTAACTGTTGTTCTCCAGCACGGGTATGGGCCCTCCCTCCTACCCCTCTACGGCTCTTCACTTGGTCCTACTGCCACTTTACGTACTACCACATCTGAAGATGGCTGCAAGAGGAGGGGCTTAGGTAGAAGGCAGTCATTGGCTGGGGGCAGTATGACCCAGAGACCAGTGATTGGTTACTAGTAGAAAGACAGTTCAGAAACGAAACTGAAACTGATTTTTTCTTTACCGAGGATTCCCAGCCTGACGACGGGGAATATTCATGAGCATGTGAATCCATGCCAGAACCATGTTGGAGAACAACAGTTACAGGTAAGTAACTTGTTCCTTATCCCTTTTTTGTCTGTTTCTCATGGAACATTATTTCGTTCCCCTTTCTCTAAGCTTTGATTGCTGGCAGTGGTATATACCATTGTTATTCTACCGCGAGCTATGAAAATGGCCTCGGTACTGTTAGAGGCTATGGTGGTATCCTCAAACTCTAACCCGCAAGACCCTTTTTATTTTAATTTGGTTCCGGTCGGGTTTATTTGCCATTTCTTTTTGTAAAGGTCTTTCTCGTGTTTTACTCTGCACGCCAAACCAGGTTTGGATCCTTTGTTCGCCGTCCTTTGGCGGGCTTCTACACAGAAGCCCTCCTTAGGCACTTGAGTGTCTGGGTGGACATGATGTGAGGGAGGGGTTTGAGGCCCCCTGCACAGGGTCTCCTTGGAGACTCAAGTCGCACTCTAGTTTGATTGGCTAGGTGACTGTCCTGCCAGGACAGCCACCCTTCTGTGTGATTGACAGCCAGGCTGTGTGAATGGGGGAAAACTGCTTAAAAGCAGGTCTCTGGGACTTGGAAGGCACAGTCGCCACTGGAATGAGAGAACCAACGAGGAGCTGAAGAAAGACGACTGCTGCAACTACTGGACATCCCGTGAAGCCCTGCTGCAGGTCCAAATCGCCCAAACCTCCGACGACAGAGAAGATCTGCAAGGAATCTTCTTCCCTTGAGCGTGGTGAGACCAAACAGCTCGCCAAACGCCAAACGCCGGCCTTCCTCACCTGGTCGAATTTGCTGTGCCTCACTGCAGTGAATCGGATAGCCAGGAGGAACGGAACCTGTTTGGGTTTAAGGAGCCCAACTTTTATTCGAATGCAGGCGTTCCCAACCAGTTGTGAAGGAGGGAGAGCCTAGACTAGGAGAACCAGAATCACCATGAAGGTCATTTTTCATATTTTCATGCTGTGGCCTCTTACATGGTGATGCTGCAATATATTGTCAGAGCCAGCATGGACATGGTTTATGTTATAGTATCTTTACTGGCATTATACATAAAGCAAACATGGGAATTTTCATAAATGAGAATACTGGCATATATTAGGGCATCCAGCATGAACATATTTGTATACTGACATCTATTGTGAGAAAAGGCATCAGGAAAATGTGTTGGAAGATGCTCCTGTGCCCTGTTTGCAACTTCCATCTTTGGGATTTTTACATGACCCTAAGAAATCGATTGCAAACTGTGTGGCTTTTTACCCCAATTTTCACTATAAAATGCAATATTTTAACCGATTATTTAAAAAATATTCTTGGGGGGAGAACCTCATTCTTGCAGAACCTCCTTTGGTTTGTTCGGGCTGTTTCGCTACGCGTGATCGCTCCCACATATTTGTGGAAAGCATTTACGACCCTCCAATTAAAAAAATTAGCAGCCACCACTGTCCTCAGGTAATCATGTACGGCTTATCTATAATCCTGTACATCATTAGGATACTCAGGCCTATGGTCTGTTCACAAGCCTCTCTGGGGGCTCTCAGTGGCCTCTTCTTCACAAACTCAAACCCTCAGTCAGGCTTGTGATGATAGGTTATTCCACCATTTAATGAGGCTCATACGGTGCCAACAAATGTGGTTCACAAGTCTTTCATTTAATATGTGAAGTCATACCTCCCACAGCAGCCAGTCAGACACAATCACAATTCCGTTCAGACTTCGTCAGGATTCTCTATGTTGGGAAGCTTCACAAAACATGCAAGTGGGGCCACCTAAACACTGAAGGTTCCTCCCTATACAGTGGTGATCACAACAGATCCTTCTTGGGGGCTTGGGGGGATGCATTCGTGGAGAACTCTTCCCAAGACCTCTGGTCGGGGAAGATCTAAAACATCACAAACCTACTGGGACTCAACGTGATAGTTCAAGTCCTTTCTTCCTCTGCTTCACAGCAGGGAGGTGCTGACCCAAATTCAAACCAGCAAGGGTTCGGGGACGTTACTGTGGAACTACATCAGTGAAGCTTCTTGGATCACAGCTAACCCCAAATTCTGCCAGTTTGCTTCATGGATGGGACTGGTGAAGGGATCTCCGGGGGATGCATTTACTGTGCATTCCCTTCCAATCCTCTTCTGCAGCGTGTGATAAGCAAGCTCAGATTGTCAAGCTAGTGTGCAATGATTAATGTAGCCGCCCTACTGACCAGTTCTGACACAACCTGGCTGTATTGAGCCTGATAGGGTTCCATGCAAATCGACATCTCATGTTTCAGTAGGGCAGATTGTTACTACTCTTTTGCTCTCAGGCTCTAGCAGCTTGATTCCTAGAAGAATGCTCATGGGTCGCCTGAGTATATTGCAGGAAAATGTCAAGATAATTCAAGTGGCCAGAAAGCCTTTCACTCAGCCAGTCCAAGAGCAAGTGGATGCAGTTCTGTCAGTAATGTGTGAAAAAGCCTGTTTCCTGTCAAACTAGACAATATCGTGTCCTTCACAGCCCACTTGGCAGAGGGAGGTGTTCAGTCACTATATGTAGAACATACCTAACCACCAATGGAGTTTACAGGAATTCAAAACCTCTTATGTTTTTTTCCCCATTGTTAAAAAGCATTTGCATTTGGAAGCATCCAGGCAGGAGAGACCACGTGGTCTGGCATATACATGTGGTCTTAGAAGCCCTGGCATATGAAGCTTTTGAGTCAATGGCATCCATGGATATCGGACTGCTTACATGGAAAACAGTTGCTATCCTGGTCTTAAATTCTGCCAGGATAGTAACATCCAGGCCTTCTCAGGTACTGAGCCTTTAACAGTGTTTCATGAGGGCAAAGTGGTTTAATCCTTTGAGCCTTTCTTAACTAGTCTCTTCATTTAACATTACTTAAGTGGTTTCCTTACCTACGGTTTTCAGTCTCTGCAGTTGAATGATGCTGCATTGCTTGGTTGTCAGATGAGTGCTACATTTTTATCTGATTCGTACCAACGATTTCTCGTAGGCAAGTCTCTTTAGATGTAACTTTCAGACGTAACTTTCAGAGGCTCTTCTCCAGGCCATCAGGCCTCAAATGCCGCCTTTGGGAGATGGATGGTTTTGGCCATTGTGGAATCTTAAAATGCACATTAATGGAGTTCCCTGGAGTCTTGCATCCTCAGGCTGTCAGACCGAAAGCCATAGCTGTGGTTTTGTATAGGGAGGTCCCTGGGATGTGATCAGCAAGGTGGCAACCTAATGCCATCTGTAACTTCTACTGAATAGCCAAGCATATGCAGCCTTTGGCTAGCTAGTATTGAATAAGCTGAGGTTCTCATGAATTAGCTGAGGTTCTTCCGC
This sequence comes from Ambystoma mexicanum, assembly GCF_040938575.1. Classification (NCBI taxonomy): domain Eukaryota; kingdom Metazoa; phylum Chordata; class Amphibia; order Caudata; family Ambystomatidae; genus Ambystoma; species Ambystoma mexicanum. The sequence continues at coordinate 1,000,209,681 of NC_090923.1, forward strand.
CCACTGAGGGTTTATGCTGTGTAATTGCCCATACAGTATGGAGAAAAGGGTACTTGCCATAGGAGTAAGCAAAAGTAACTTGCAGTAGTGACTACTATACTCCTAGTCAATAGTCCCTTTTCTGCCTCCCATAAATGTTTGATTTCGGTGTATTTGGTGGTGCGCTTGCACCACTTAATGCCAAAACATTAGTACTGCAAGTACTAGAGAGAAAGGGGAGTTCGGAAGCAGTCTCTCGCATTGATATGGTAACTGGCCGATGCTCATGTGCAGTGGTCGAAGTGAGCGGAGCGGTCGGAGCGTCGGAGCGGTGCTCCTCTACTTTTTAAAATGACCTTTTACAGCTCCTATACTTTTATTTTAAAAAGAAACCGTTCCGGAATGGTTTCGTTTTAAAATAAAAGTGTAGGAACAAGTTGAAACCTTGACTTTCAGCACAGTGCACTAAACGTTCCCTTAAACAGCAGGTGCAAGTGTTTGGGGGGGTGTATTGTGTGTGGGAGGGGTCGTGGCAATGGGGTTTGTGGGGAGTGGGTGCAGGCCACCAGGGAGCATAGTTCCACTACTACTTTTCGTACACTTCGACCACTGCTCACGGGATGAAATGGCCGAAGCATAGATGGGGCCTTGATTTGTTTCCAGGAGGGCAGTGCTTCCGCCATGTCATACCGTAAGCGTCAGTGTGGTCGAGATTCACAGCATAGGAGGGGGGTCGGCAGTGGGCTGTTGATGCTGTCCTGCCCTTGTGCTGCCCATATGCCGGAGCTGGGAATTAACGCAGTTACTTTGCAAGATCTGCTGGTTCAATTTTATATGTCAGCACAAAGCGTGAAGCCTGGTGTTACTTTTACTGCGACACCTTATGGACACTAATATAAAGCCCTTTCATCCCTTATACCTTGATTTAATGCTCAAGTGTGCAGCACCTTGATCGTGGCTGCGAAACCGTGTGCATGCTGTCCGTGCCCCATCCGGATACGATCTCCAGCTGGGTAAGTGCTTGTTCCCCTTGCATAGATCACATAATATGCTTTAATATAGAGAATTGCACGTTGATAACTCGAACATGCTGGGTACCTGACTTTGACGCTGGCACGTTGGGACAGCTTTTATCTTGCATTGTCTCATCCATTTCAAGGTTTTGTGGGCATGGCAGAGGGGTCTTTCCCATTTCTCCTCTCCAGCTTGCACGTTGGGACAGCTTTTCTCCAGCATTGGAGCTTTCATGGATTCACATGCTGTGAATATTACCCATCATCAGGCTGGGAAACCTTGGTAACTTTAACTTAGTTATTTTCCTATGGGAAACTTTTGACACCTTGAGTGTCCAATCAATGTCGTCGTGGGTGCTTTCAGCAGCACCAATGGGACGTCAAGTGTATAGCTCCATCCCAGCAGCTTCCCCTCAGATTTCAACAGTCTTCCAAACAGTTGGGCTTGCTCGCGCTTCTCTCCTGAGAGAATATTTACATTTATTGAAGAAAACCTTTTTCTTCAACATTCGGTTTTTCCAGCTTTTCGACGTTGAAAAAGCTTCAGTTCCGCCACCATTATGGAACCTTCAGGACCGAAAAAGTCCTTGTTCAGTCTATGTGAGACCTGTGGGCTGAAAAGCGTGTATGAGGGAGACAGGCACTCAGAGTGCCTTTACTGTCTATACCCAAATCATTCGGCTGACGGCTGCAACATCAGCCAAGAGTTCTCTCAAATGACCCTCAGAGACAGAAATGGACTCCTTATTTGTTGGCTCAATGAGGGGACCTACCCAGCGTCGGAGGTCGGGTCGTCACGGAGTGGCTGAGCAACTACTCCCTCTGACAAGAGGTCGCTGTTGCATCAGAGATCCAAATTTTGAAGAACTGGCGACGAAAAAGCAGAGAACAGGCGAGGCTAAGTCTCGTTCGGGCCATGACAAGGCCAAGCACTCATTGGCCCTCATTACGACCCTGGCGGTAAGTATCGGTCATTACCGGCATGGCGCAATTACCGTGTCCGTGCTGGCAATAGACAGCTAAAAGCGGCCCATTACGAGTTCACGGGCACAAGCTTTGCGCCATGCCGGTAATGAAAACACTGCCATGCCGCTAAAGGAGGAAAAAATCCCCCTTACCGGCATCGCATGCAGTGGAAATAGCACCTTCAGCATCCTACCCATCGGCATTAGCGGTCACCGTAAATAAGCGGATCCGGAAGTAGCGTCATCGCACAGGAACGCGAAAGAGCACCATCCACCACAACAAGGAGACATCTGACCCCCAGAACTCCCACACACCTCAACCATCACCTGTGTGAAATCAGGATGCCAAAAGTTGTGAAGAAAAGTGGAGATCGGCTGCGCCAGGAGCGCTTCTCAAGAGAGGAGCTGACCATGTTGACTGAAACTCTTCAGCATGCATGCAGACGTGGTGTTTGCAACAGACATGTCCCGACCGGCGCTGCTGCAGAAAAAGCAGATATGGGCATTGGTCGCCCAGAGGGTCAGTGCTGTCGGCACAACACCCCGCACACCAAAACAATGCCACAAGCGATGGGACGACTTACGTCTGCGCGTGAGAAGCATACTGTCAGCAAACAGAAATCTTGGGATGGCGACAGGTGGAGGTGCAGAGTCGCCCCTAAAACTCCAGCTATGGGAGGAGATATGTGCCATATGAGATATGAGTCGATAGAGGGAGTTGGGGACATTGAGAGAGGAGCCCCGTCACCAGCCGATGCAGGTAGGTATCTCTAATCAAACAATGCCAATACCACCACGATGATGTCCACATGAACGGACAGAGCAATGATGTATATCAGGGTCCACCTATCCTCGCACACCTAGCTTTAATTTTTCCAAAAAAGAATGGGAGTGCCTTAGGAAACTTAAAGAAGACCCGTCCATTATAATCAAGCAAGCAGACAAGGGGGGTGGCATCGTAGTCTTGGATGCCACCCAATATGATCAAGAAGTGATGCGTCAACTTGATAACCCTCTGGTGTACCACAAATTGAGTGGGGACCCTACTGAAGGAATTAGTAAAGAAATCAATGCTATTTGCACCACAGCACGTGAGGCAAATATTATCAGTGAAAAGGAATTTTTATTCCTTACGGCCAAGGGGCCCAGAGTCCCACTCTTTTACATTAAATACATAAAGATCCTACCAACCCTCCGGGCTGCCCCATAGTTTCGCTCTGCAGTTCCATATTAGAACTGTTGGGACAATTTCTTGATTATTTCCTGAAACCTTTGGCATCCAATACTGCCTCCTATGTATCAAACACTACAGATGCTATTAAACATCTTGAGAACTTGCCTTTTAACCCAGAACATGAGATGCTAATCACTTTGGATGTAGAGTCCCTCTACTCCAATATACCTCAAGCTGAATCTCTAACAGTTATTAAACATTTCCTGGACACTCGCCCTGAGATCCAACTTATACCCAGCCAGTTCCTGATCCAGCTTCTAGAACTAGCCCTTACTAAAAAACTATTTTAGATTCAAGAACTCTTACTATCTACAGATTAAGGGTACGGCAATGGGGGCATTCTTTACCCCTAATTATGCAATCTTATACATGTGACAATTTGAGAAGTCACTTATATTACATGATTCGAATCCTTTTTTTGCGGCCATACGTCTATATAAAAGATACATAGACAATATCATCTTGGTCTGGGATACCACCAAAGGGGATTGTACCACTTTTCACCCTTGGATCAATTCCCTAAATCCTCATCTTAAATTTACCATGACTACCAGTAACATCTCACTTCCTTTTTTGGATCTAGCGGTTAAAATTGACAGGTATCACATCTTTGTGGATTTATTCTGCAAAGAAACAGACTGCAATTCAATTTTACGGTTTGACAGCTTTCACCCAAACGCACTCAGAGAAAGTATACCCTATGGGCAATTTTTGAGAGCAAGACGGAATTGCACCAAAGTTAGTGAATATTCTACCTAGGCTGGTATCATCACAACCAGATTAACAGCTAGAGGATATCCTTCCTATTTACTTAGACAGGCTTGGAAAAGAGCCAGACATAAACACTGCGATATATTGCTTACTAAGCAGAATAGACCGGATGTCACTAGTCAACGCATTGTATGTGTAACCACCTTTAATTCTTATCATAAGGAGATCAAAAAAATGATCCACAAACATTGGCACCATCTCCAACTCAATAATCCGCAATTGGAACAACCACTATTTGCCTTTAAAAAAGGTAAAAACCTTAAAAATTGGTTGTCACAAGCAGATCTAGCTAAACCAGTTCCCCGACAACCTACATTATCTTCGCAGTGGGGTTTCCAACCCATTGTGGGACATTTGCCATGTGGGTTTTGTAATGCCTGTAAATTTACCACAGCTTGCTCTACAATATTCATCAATGGTAGAGTTTGGTCTCTCAAACAACATACCACGTGTAATTCTTCTAATGTGATCTACGTCATTGTCTGTCCATGTAACAAATCTTATATAGGCAAGACAGCGAGACCTATCAAAACCAGAATCTCGGAACACAAATCGAGAATTCGGACGAATACCCACAGTGCACTGTTAGTGGCCCATTTTTTGGAATTAGGTCACAATTGTGATGACCTTAAATGGTGGGTACTGGAACGAGTGTTGGGGACAGACCGCCTTAATACAGCGACCAGACTAGCACAAAGGGAACAGTGGTGGATGTACCAAACTGACAGCTACCACACTGGATTAAACCATCAAGAAGAATGGCTTCAGTGTGTTATCTGATGGCTGACACATAGACTGTCATCACCTCCACCGCTCCCTATTCATTCATTTCTAGTAGAATGGTCTACCATCGATCATGTTCCAACATTATCATTTTGTTTGCATCATACACTGATGTCAGATTAGACCTAGTTGTCTTTCTTTCTTCTCTTCCCCCCTTTTTCTTCCCCTCCCTTTCTCACCCTTCTCTTTTCCTTCTTTTGTGCTTTCTCTGGCAGTAGTTGATTTCCCCTATGATAGGACTCTGATATCTATATATATCACAATTCCCTAACTTTGTGATTCCTCTTTCTGCATTGCCGGGCCAGGTGACCCTGCAGATTGCCGCTGCTCCAATGCCTTGTGGCTTTTTTCTTTTTTCACCCTGCTGGTTTTTCTCTCCAGCTTTTGGACAGGAGTGACGTTTGTGGTTTTCCTTGCAGGCAACACGTTATGCATGCAATGTCCCTTTAAGAACCAGGCTACTCAGCCAACGTCACGTGACTAATTGTTTTAGTCACGTGTGACGATGACATGGTATTTCAGGAAGTGAAAGTGTTTCCCACTTTGACTTCCGATTCACCCCTGGAGCCGCCCAAGGAACGGACGTACACGGCAGCATCTCGTGAAGCTGGCTGTGCTGCGGTCGCAGCTTTTCAGTCGGCGAAGAACACGCCCAGCGTCCAGACGCAGGTAGGAGCGGGCGTAGTCTCCTCTTCCCATTATTTCCGTTCACTCGCATTTCGGGTGTTGCTTTCTATTGATTTATTGCCCGCAGGGCTCGTGACAGTTTTTACTGTGCTTTCTAATGGGATTAGTATATTAAACTATGCTATGGACACGGGACATTGCCGCTTTGCAGGGGTTTTGCCTAGTGCTAATTGCCCACTGCAGCACTATACACAGCATATTCACATAGTCCCCTTATTTCTGTTCACTCGTACTTCGGGTGCTGCTTTCCATTGGTTCATTGCCCGCAGGGCTCGTGACAGTTTTTACTGTGCTTTCTTTTTCCACAATGGGATTACTACAGTATACTACGCCATGGACAAGGGGCGTTGCCGCTTTGCAGGGGACTTTCCTAGTGCTATTTGCCATTGCAGCACTATCTACAGCATATTTACATAGTCCTGGATAATGAGACCAAGGGACTTCAATCCCTTATAATTTACGGGGTTTCCCCTCGAACATAACATCCCCTGAGACAGAGGGTTAGACCTCGTCAGGGCATGGCATTTTGAGTCTATCAGACCATATAATGGTTTTCATCGCTGTTTCATCCCCTCTGTTCTTTTCTTTCTCCATTTTTTCAGGATACCGTTCACATTAGGACACTAGGTGACGGGATTCTTCCCCACCTAGTTTGGATCCATACTGCACGCTTATAAGACTCTGAGGTCGCATTATCAAGAGATTCTTTTCCTTCTTTGACTGTTTCCCCTTGGATAAACTCAAGAGGAGTGTCCGTCTTCGACTTGACGGTATGGTCTTGTAATTTTTAATGTATTGAACTGTTAGGATGCCTTCCACTCTGGAGTACAGTTTTGTTGCCACTGGGATGGTAGTGAATGCCAAGATTGATTTAGGCTTTCCTCTCCCCATCTGCCTGGTCGGATTAACTTAATTGTATATTCACGGCATAGATGCAGGGGTGACATGTCCAGTGACATTATCCTATAAATCATTTTAGGATTTCCCACCTCTAACTTCTTTCGAGAGTAGATTGTGGGGTTACTTCCCGATCATCACTATTGGGAATATTTTTCTAAATTGCTTGTATAGAGTTATGTATGGGTTTGCTAGATCAGGTCAAGGAATGTTTTTAACTATGCATTTTTTTACTTTTACTGATGTATTGTCTTACACTTTTCTTTTCTCTTCTGTATACTCTTCCTTTATTTGATGTAACCTTAGCTCTGATTAGCACTAAGATGGAACACATTGACCATCCTCGCGAATTAAGGAAGAACCACATGAAGAAGAAGGGGCACATGGAATAATACTAAGACATCCTTTATTGTCTGTGAACAAGTGCCTTTTGAATAATTATATGTGGAGAAATTACATGTATTTTGCACAATTGATTACCTAATCTGTCCTGTCCTGAGGAAGACGACTGTCAAGCCTTCTCTCTCTTGCTAGGTTAAGAGACAGACGGCTTAGACACTGTTAACTAGTCGTCGAAACTACCTGTGTTAGATACCAGTACAGCCCATGAGACTGTTGGCAGCTGTACTAGGTACTGGTCGTTGACTATTATGGTCAGACTGGAGACAAATATTGCATCCGTTTTAGTATATACTGATGCATTCCTACTTGTCTGTTTACAATAAAATTGATTTTTGATTGGGGACAACCTATTTACCATGCAGGAAACATTGACTGTCTTGACCTGCGAGGGATGGTGCCCTTTATATACATATACATAATGATTTTTTGTTTATTCCTTTTCACTTTTCTCTAATTCTCTAATTTCTTTTCTTTTTTTTCTGCCTTACTTTGGTTATATAATTTTGATTTTGAATACATATTGGGCATTAATTTGAGATTTAAGCTGTCCTCTGATGCAATATGTTTTCGAATTATCTTATGCACAGTGTGTCCACTCTACACTTTAGGACGCTTATTAGACTAACATGCACTTTAACTGGAAATGTTCAGTATTGATTGTGTGTTTTTATGCTGTTTTATTGTGATTTCAGCACCATGTGTAATGTAATTGAATATGTGTCTATTAAAGATTGATTGATTGTTTACTTTCCTTGACCTGGTCTATCCCCTCATTTAGCTCCTACACAGTGAGCAATTTATTCTGTTGATTCGTTCAATGGATTGTTTCACATGAAACCCCCTCTCTCGTGCTAATACCACCAGACACATAAGCACAAGACTGCCTACAGGCAGTGCAGAGCATCACCTTGTCCACATGCATGATGCACCCCATTTCTGTTGCTACCCACATGCCTCCATGCATCACCCACCCAAGAGTGAGACAACCTGTATGTCACTCCCTCCAATGTGACTCATCTACCGATCCATATCAATGCAGCAACCAGAATGCATGCTCAATGCCCGTAGACCCATCACTAACCCTCTCCCTCCTTTGGTCCCCCACAGGCACACAATCAGACAGCGCCGATGAAGACACTGGTGCCACCCCAGCTAAGAAGGCCAGGGCTGAAGAGGGACAACACGGGCCCTCCACTTCAAGGGGCATAAGGAAACCCCTACGACATGAGAAGGCCAAGAGCACACCACAGGGCACAGCACCAATGTGCTCTATGTCCACTACTTTTGCACCCACAACAGCCAGCATCAGCCAAGTGTCGGCGGCAGAAGGGACTGCATCGGCTGCAAGCAGCACAATTGGGGAAACAGCAGCAATCTCGGATGACGAGGAAGGGGATGTGCTGCATGTTGCCACTCCCCACACTGGCCCCCTACATTCTCCCCACCTGTCCCCATGGAGCCTGCCCGACACCAGCATGCACAGGCTATCTCCGGCTAACTTGAGACCGACAACTCCCAGCCCAACCACACCTGTGCCAGAAGAACACAGTAATATGGGCACCCCTCAAACATCCACCCCAGCCCCAAACACCCAAGAGGGGATCCAGGACATTATAAGGCGCCAGCAGCAGTTCACTGGCCTCTTGACACAGCACATTACAGAATGTGGTAGTGCAAGGGAGGACATCCGTGATTATGCTGCTTCCCTGAGGTCAGCAATTGAGTCCAGCTCAAAGGACATATGCGCAGAACTGGCCGCAGTGCGACACGTACTGTCCGAGATGGTGCAAGCAATGCGGGACATGCGTCCATCCGACCAACCCAGTATATCCTCGGCTGCCAGTTCCACCAGGACCAGCCCTGTGGGCATGCCTGGTAGGAATTTACGGCGATCAGACAGGGATGCACCTGGTGCTGGAAGAGGGGGATGCCAGTAGGCACAGCCTTGTGTACTGATGCCACGTGGTCCACTGGTGCACAGTACTGCACACAATGTGTTGGGGAGTTGAGGGGGGAGGGGGAGTGGGTGTGTTGGGGAGTTGAGGGGGAGGGGGGAATGGGTGTGTTGGGGAGTTGAGGGGGGAGTGGGTGTTTTGGGGAGTTGAGAGGGCAAGGGGGAGTGAGTGTGTGGGGTGGAGGGCCTGTTCACTTAGTTTTGCTTATTCAATACACTTTTTGGTTAATCAAAATTCACATGTGTGGACATTGCTTATTGCGTACGTGTGCTTAATTGGGTAACAGTCACAGTGTCCATGACCCGGACACACCCTGTGCCCCGAGTGCCATCTCCACGTTACCCCCCCGTCCATGTCTGCTAGAAACATTGGTTGATCAGAGTCTGATGCATGGCACGTCCCTCATGTGCATCGTTTCGTCCCTGAGGTGCTGCCCCATCCCCAACCTCCTCATCCTCATTGTCAGGTGATTGCAGTTCAGTGTCAGGGGGCAGGGGCACATTCTGTCTGATGCACATATTGTGTAGCATGACACATGCCATGACGATCTTGCCTACCTCCTGATGCCTGTACAGGAGTGCCCCACCAGACCTGCTGAGGCAGTGAAAACGTGCCTTGAAAAGGCCAAATGTCTGCTCAATCACCACACGGGTACATGTATGCGCACAATGGTAGTCCTCTTTGTGCTTGTTCTGCGGGTTCTGGACTGTGGTAAGGAGCCACCTCTTCAAGAGATAGCCTGCATCATCTGCATGTGGGCAACGATGTATGTGTAAGTTACCACATCATATTTGACCTCATTGAGTGACAACATGGCATGCATGTATTTCTTATTTTCAAGCCCATTTCCATGCATGGATGGAGACACACGATGTGACTGCTATGTGTGTATTCCTCTTATGGACTGGTTTGCATGCCATCTACTAGTGGGCGCAGGGGGGTCAAGTTCCTTGTGAGTGCCCATGCACCGTGTTAGTCCACAGTGGTAGTTTCTGTGATGTTGCAGATGTCTGGTGATTTGTATGCTTTCATCCTGGCACCGTTGATGTCAGCCTCATGATGATCTCACTACGCACATCAAAAGGTGTCATTCAAATCATTTGGGCCTCTGTGTCAGTGTAGTGGTGTATTGATGTTTTTGACCCTCATGTGACTCCTTTGTACGCAGTAATGGGGGACTGTCCTTTCAGTTGATGGTGTTTGGTGCTGTGTATTGCTTGTAGCTGCATTTTGATGAGGGGGATGCAATCTGATTTGGTACAGTGCACATGCAGATGGCTGTGGAATGGTTGTGACACTGCTTCATTCACATCGTAGGGCTGCTTACATCTTGCATTATGTGGTCATGTCAGGTCCAGTCTGGGCTGCTTTTGGGCATGAGCATGCTCCATTACCTCTGGCATTCGCAGCCAGGTGAAGTATGCATGTATACGTCAATCACCTACCCACATCCCATTTCCATGGGCATAACATGCGACTCACCGAGAAGCCAGGATCTCTGCCCTGCATGTTGCTCCATGTAGCGTGGTACCGTTGAGTTCCGCACGATCATTGATTCATGGATAGATCCGGGGAATCGGGCACAACAATGTGTGCTGATCCTGTTTGAGTCACATACCATTTGCACATTGATTGAGTGGTATAGCTTACGGTTGCTGTACGCTACCTCCATGGCATGCGGGACCACTAATTCCACATGGGTGCAGTCCATAGCGCCAATGCAACTAGGTATGCCAGCCAGTGAATGGAAACCTACTTTGGTGTTTGAGATCTCCTGGGCAGACCGTGGTAAGGAAATGTGGTCATCTGTGTGCTTGAGGAGGGCATCAAGCACTTGGTTCAGCGTACGTGAGAATAATGGTTGTGAAATGCCATGCAAGTGCCCCACTATGTGCTGGTAGGTGCCTGTGGCCAGGAAGTGGAGCACAGACACTACCTTCAGTAGGGGTGGGATGGCGGTGCGTGTTTCATTCAGGCTGACAATGTCGTCATGTATCATGTCCCCAATGGTGGTGATGGTGTCCCGGTCCAGACGGTACAGGGTATGGAGCTGCTCAGCGGTTAGGTTGAATGGACTGGCTCTGATGCGTGGGATTGGGGGCTGCCTGCGCGGGGCCACTGGCTGTGCTGGTAGGGCATGCTGGCCCTGCCTTGCCCTCCTTCTCCTCCTCCGTCTCTTCTGTGCTGCCTGTTGTTGTTGTTGTTGTTGTTGTAGCACTTCCACTGCAATCAGGTCCTCCAGCCCCAGAATTGCTAGTAGTATTGGGATCATTGTGGAGTGTGACTGGGTGTGGGAAGGGGTGGGGTGTGCTCCTTTTGTGCTTGCCCAGTCTGTAAAGCCTCCACCTGTACTAATTGTGTGCACCTGTGGCAGTTGGGAACACTGCACATGGCCGTTTACGGTTGGTCCGCAATGGCGGTATTCGCACCATGGCGGTAAGGTACTTTACACCCTTCATAATGGCGTTAATTGCATGTCCACCCGACTCGTGATGTTCCCCACTTTGCGCCATGTCGGTATTTACGGCATGGGAGGTTCGTGCCCGCGCCCTTGGCGCTTTTAGTGGCACCGTTAATTACGGTGCCGTTAATTGCGCATTGTCAGGTTATAATCGGCCGGAGCGGTAAACGATGCTGGTAATCCTTTACCGGCATCGTTTTCCACTTACCGCCAGGGTCATGATGAGGCCCATTGCCTCTTAAAAAGCTTTTTTCTAGTGGTGAAAAGTCCCACATAGTCTCCAAGCTCTCTTCAAGAGTATTATGTCAAAGTCGCAGTCAGAGGCACTAAGAGAGAAGATCTTGCACTCGTCTTTGAAATCCGCTGACTTGTCCCAGAAATCTCTGTTGTCGATGGACAAGCATAAATCGAGACCGACTACAACATCCTACTTGGCCTCATCAGCGAAAAAGTCTTCTTTGACGAGCACCAAGAAACACCTCTCGTCATCGGGATCACACAGGTCCTCTTCGGGACACGAGTCTTCCTCAAAACTTGATGACCAAATCTTCGTCAAAGCTGTTGTCTTCTACACCAGCAACGACAGTAGTGTCACCACCTATGTCTCGACTCCCGTTGACAGCTACCTAGACGACGACTACCTCATCGACCACCACCTCGGCGACGACTATTCCGTCAACGACAACCTCATCGACAGTCAATCAATTATTTGTATAGCGCTCTATCACTCAAGGCATCATGGGGCTCAAACAGCCAATAATCAGGATAACTGTAGATGAGTCGCAGTTGTAGGAGGGTAAGTATATCTGAGCTTTATCTAAAAAGAAACGTTGTAATAATTTTTTTAAAGGATAAGCAATCCTCAATTTTCCTCAACTTTTCAGGCAACGCATTCCAAAGCCTGGGTACTGCCACTGAGAAGGCCCGACCACCCACTTGTTCTTTCCAATACTTGGGTATCTGAAGGAGTGCTGCATTTAAAGATCTCAGAGAGCACACTGGGATATATCTATCCAGTTTCTCTTGGATGGCTAAGCATCCATTTCCACCTAAGGCACGATGCATAATGCATAGTGCCTTAAATTCAACCCGAGCTTCTACTGGGAGCCGATGGAGGTGTGTTCTGGCCCTAGTTACTCCTGCTCTCACTGGCAAGTGAGAAACCAAACGCACTGCTGCGTTTTGTAGCACCGGCAGGAGCTGGATAACAAATAGAAGACGATGAAGAAATAAATCGCTGGCGGAGAAGTCGACGCGTACATAGTCTACTGTGCCAGAGTTTTCAGGAATGGAGACAGATGTATTGTCCCTGAGAGGTATATTAAAAACCCCATCTGGGCCCAGGGTACACGACCAGCCTCATTTGGAAATGTCTCCAACGGTCTTATCAGAAGAAATGTTGCAGCACAAAATCAGATCACATTTCGAGGCCCCTCCATATGAATGTCAGGCAGTGTTTGAATCAGATCCTGAGGAAGGAGGTTCACAAGCCCCCACCCACGATCCATCTACGGGATTGGGCCTAAACCAAACACCTTCTTTACCGTCTACATCAGCAGACATAGGAGGTATTCCAACGCAATTCCCTCATTCCTTGTTATCCATACAGGTCCTGTCCACTCTTCAATCTCTACTCGGTCAGCTGGATGCCATACTTCCTCTGCCTCAAACTCCAACAATCCAACCATATAGAGAACCACAGGTTATACCTCGTCAAAAGGAGCCAGCTGACCCTTTTCAAGAACAGGGCACTCGCCCTAGAAGGCCATCCCTTGCAAGCCTCCTTCTCAACCTCCTCTGACATTTAGTCCACAACGAAGAGAACAGGAAGAAGGCGAGCTGGTGCACACTGATCCAGACACTGATCCACAAGACAAGCTTTCCACTGTCTCCTCTCCGAGTAAAGCTGATACTTAGGACATGGACCCAGACCAGGACGCACCAGGTAGTCCGGCTCAACCATCCCCCCCTCCCGGACGACATCAGAGCTTTTCACTCCATGATGGCGAAGGCCTGCCAAGAGTTTGCTCTGATTCCGGAAGAAGAGAAAAAAGATTGCTTCCTATTTCATCATACGGGAAAGATTCTTGACCATGTGTGGCAGGAAGGCCTCCGTACCATGAAGCATCCCTTTACGGAGCCAGCAGTGAAAGGGCGAATGGAAAAGAAATGTAAGGCTCCAGATTCCACACCAAATTGCCTTACTTCTCAGCAAACGCCTTAGTCGGTTGTATCAGCTGCAGCTAGCCATAAAGCACATACACAAAATAAGTGTGCCACTCCCCTGGACAATGACAATCGGAAATTGGGTGCCTTTGGTAAGAAAGTGCTTACAATTGGAGCTACAAGAGTGAAAGCCGCAAATTCCCTAGCCATTGATGCATGATACGACCATGAAATGTGGCATCGTTTAGCCCCTCTGCCAGACCACCTGCCGGAAAAACAAAGAAACAAGGCTATGCTGTTGGTGCGAGAGGGAGAAGAGGCATCAAATCACATCATCAATATAGCAGTGGACCTAGCCGAAACCTGCTTTAAACAGATCACCAATGGGGTAGTTGTCAGACCCCAGGCTTGGCTTCGCTGTGCAGACCTTCGCCAAGAAGTGCAGCACAAGTTGGTGGACATGCCGTGCGAAGGCGAAACTCTATCTGGTGACAAGATAGATGAAGCTCTGAAGGCCATGAAAGCCGATTCAGACACAGCTAAATCACTTATAACTCTACAAAGCAGGAGATCCTTTCGCCCCTTTCGTGGGGTCTCAGGAAACTCAAAATTCTCAGGCTCTAGAGACACAAAGGGCTATAGTAGATCCTCTTATTATTCACAAAGTTACAGGCGCAACTTCCAATCCACCCAGCGCAATAGAGATTCTATGGCAAGACAGCGGCAAGCATTATGCTTTACTCTTTTATTGCCACCAATACAGCTATTCAAAAATGTAAACTAACATATTTTCTGTTTGAGTTAGCAAAAGGAAAACCTTTCCAGTTTAAAGCTTTTATCATCTGTTCTAGAGGCTCCAAACTGCCTAAAACTGCAAGTCCCATGAGCCTCTCCCTTTTAGGTAGTCCTGAGGCTGTACCCTCTCCACCAATCCGGTGCCCGCCTCCTATATATGAACCCCCAAAACAAGGTTCATTCCTCTTTCTTTTTGCTGCCATATACGAGCTAAATTATTCTTTCCTTTATGCTTCTTGCAATACTGCATTACGTCTCATGGTTACCTCATATTAGGATGTGTGTTAACTAATGGCGCAGCGAATATCATTTTCTAAGTAAAAAAAAATGTTTCTTATCTTTATAACTTTGATCTTGTTGATTGTGAAATAGGAGATGCAGTTCTCGCCGCTCTCACGCTCTCGTATTTCAGTGAGACCGCGGCCCTCAGCGGCCGCACAAGTGAAAACTCCTAGCTCAGTGTTCCGAGTTGTGTGGAGGCGGGGCCGGAGCCGTGGGTGCACATGTCTGTGAGAGGCAGCCGGCCCGCCCCACAGCACGTCGCTGGGAAGGCGATCGTTAGGGCTCTGAGGGAACGGGAGGCAGCAAGCCTTCCTGACATTCCCCGGGCCCTTCCGGCGTTTGTGCTCAGTGTTTCTTCGGTCGAGTGATAGATAGCAGCTGCGAAAGTGTGCCCACATAAAAAAAAGGGAGAAATATTAAACAGAGCACGAGACGTTCCTAACCAGCTGCTACCCTCATGTTAATTGACAGTAATGGCAGCTCATGCCTCCAGAAGGCCTGCAGCCTCTTAGTAGAGCTTCTTCTTATTGTTGGCCTATTTCAGTCGACTCAGACAGTTTGCTCTGCTAACACAGGATATCATGGCACAATATGGAGAGGATCACACCACAGCACCAGAATATAGTGAGGAGGAGTGGGAGGAGGAGTCCTCCCATGAGGAAACAGAGCTTTTGCTCAGTTTTTAAAAGGTGTTGGGAGAGTCACTGTCCCTAGCAGTTTCAGAAGGCATGCAGCCAATCGCCCAGAGATTGGACATGCTAGAAGCATGGATGCTAGAAAGGGACCAGAGATCCCCCAGGAAGAAGCGGGCGCTTAGCCCAGATGAAGGCCCGTCAACTGGACACCCCCAGGGAGGGGTTGAGCAGGGGCGTATGGCTCGGAGCAGCAGAGACTCTTTGACCCCCCTCCCCAAGCAAGGAAAGGAAGGTCGACTCCGATCCCCAGAAAGCAGACGACCCAGTCGCAAGACTTAAAAAGGCCTTCCTGGCGAAGACAACAGCCCGCCAGATCGGACCCGCTGCCCCAGGCATGAACAATTCAGGGGATGTGAGGAGGAGGACGTCCCGGGGCACCCCGCAGCAGAAACACCGACTGTAGATGAAGAAGAGGACACGAATGACATGTTCGATCCAGAAGCCATCAGGCATCCAAAGTCCTCAGAGTGGGTGCCTTCACCCAGGGTAGCGCTATACATGACACAGCACATACGTAAACCCTTGGACAAGGAGGTACGCTCTTGCATGAGAGCAGAATGCCCCTGCCCAGACCTGCCCGATAAGCTATCGGAGACCCCCGATCTCGACCCAAAAATTGTCACTTTTGTGACGAAGGCCTCCAGGGACGTCTGGAAGGGTGTGGATAGGGCATGGAGAGCGACCTGGCTGGTCCGCTGTCAAAGATCATGGAGCTCGCTGAAAAAACCAAGGATACCGGAACCCCTATAGACCCCATCGTCCTAGCCAACTGGGCGCAGCGCGCAGTGTGCTTGTTGGGTAATGCCAACTGCGCCCTCTCATCGGAGAGAAGTGCTCCTTTAGATCGACTCTAAATTGAGTGACCTTTCTTCCTACGAGGCGGGTCAAGGAGCGAAAGGACTCCTCTTCGGTGAAGCTTTTGCCAAGGAAATTTTGTTGTTGGAACTTACTCAGCCCTTGGAAAAGCTCAAAGTTCGATAAGGAGGATCTTCCCCGGGCGAGTTTTTGCCAAGACCGGACGCCAACGGGGCCGAGCATCCGGTCGCTTTGCCTTCCATCGTAGGCCCCAAGGCCATAGGGCCCAGTAATGGGAAGTGTACTGGAGAAAGAGACCCCCGACCGGCCCATAGATTCAGCGTTTGCTCTGCAGTACTTTAAGACAAGATAGCTGCAACTTGAGGTGGATGGGGGTATAGGATTTCTTACACCAACACCAATCACTAAGGACAACTCAATGATTTGGCAAAGGGGAGTCCGTTTAATGACAAGTACTAAAAACAGGGAAACATGGAAATCAACAGTGATTCGAGAGCCGTCTCGCTTCAACTCCCAACAACTTCATGCAAACAGTAACAGTTATACCCAAAATTCGTTATCATTGACGTGTAACACTCAAAAGCTATCATGCAATTCTATTGGTTGGAAAAGGTAACTTAAATATAGGTGCTATATCTGTATATGGTAACGGAGTGTGAGGATTGGATAAACATTATCAGGTAGGCGTATAAGCCCTTCCTTCAAAAATGACTATGGTGGACGTCACTAAAAGTACAACATCCCATTGGTTCTACTATCTATAGGACCCCAAGATTATTTGGTCCATCGTGATTGGGTTGGCTTCGACCCCATGCATAAATCTCCACTTTAATTAGCAGCACGCAGAATGGTCAACCAGGTGCAAGATGCCCCAAGATTCACCTGGCCTCCCTTCCATCAATCAGTACTTTAGTGGCTATGTGTCAATTAGTTGGCTGTGGTTGGCCTCGAGACTGTAGCCTCTTGTTAGAAAAAGTTATGGTATCTTCCGTTTGGAAGACAGCCAGGCGTAGGTGTGAAACTGTGCCTCTTCTTGCTCGGCTGGTCACGTGCTTGCACACCGTGAATCGGCTTAGTTTTCCTTCTATTTGAGCATTTCATTCTTATTCGGCTTGCCACCAACCTGGGCCTCCTTATCTCGGCCTTCCTGGGGCAAGCTGTTCTGTTCTTAAGTTTCAATTCCGCGATGCTACTGTTCGCCTCCCTTTCTTGGTCTGACCTTGACTTCCCAGGCATGAGCTGCTCTTGCTGAGTTTCGATTCAGCCGTCTCTTCTCGTTTTAGTTGGAATACGAATCCTGTCCAGTTTGACCCCTAGTAACCTGAGTTAATTCTGCTTCTGTGTAAAGTGGACTTGCACTTATAAAGTTTGCTTCGTTGAGGTAGATATATATGTATATATATGTGGCGCTTGCCGTTCTATTTTTTCTACTAAGCATAGCAAGCCGCACTGTTTTCTTAGTTTCTTCCAGCATATGTACAGGCGTTAGCTGGTTGAATATCTTCATCCTGCTTACGGCTTAAGTTTCTTTACATTTCAACATTGTCTCTCCTTCTAGGTTCACGCTATCCTAACTCATGGCGTTTCGTCTCTGTGTGTCATCCTTTGGTTGTCGTTTCTTTCATCTGTGAGTCTGTCTGGGCTCTCATGTCATCACCATTCGTCTTCAATTAAGGCCTTTTGAGTTTCTTCTGGGACAGCGTTTAAGCAGTCTTTATTTCGTGCCATTTGCTGGTAGGGTTGTCTCAATGGATACCGCACTGTCCATGGTTGTCTGGTTATTGGTACTTCAATAGGTATTGTTCTTCTGATAGGCACTGGGCAGAGCTCTACTGCGGCTCTCTGCTGGTTTATTTGCTCATCATGCGCCACATATCTCGGTGTGAACGTTCTTGGTACTTCAAAATGTGCGACTGGAGTACAGGCCATATTTGGGACCTCTTCTACACTCCCCCCTCTGGTCGATTCAGCGACCACTTCCGCCTGCTCTTTTGAATTCATCTTACTTGGTTCTTCTATATCCATTTCTTCTTCATTTTCTTGGTTTGTATATGATGGTTTGAAGGAGTGTCTCTTTGGAGTCCATATTTTTATCACTCCTTTCGGGCTTCCTGCTGTTTTTACATGTTCGTCTTTGTTCCATGTCATTAACTGACATTGTCCATTTAGGCTGCAATAGATCCATTTCCCTTCATAATTTCTGCGTTTCCTGGGATACAGAAACTTCGTACCTTCTGGTGCATGTTCGCTGGCCTTCACAAAGTCTCTTATTTCATCAACAGTTAGATCTCTGGGCTTCGATCCTGGTCTGACATCAATCATGATCTTCATCCCTATGGCTTTCTTCGCAGTTTTCTGGCATTGCGAGATGATTATCTTGATAACACAAAACCCTAGTAATATCATTGCTAGCAGGGCTCCTAGGAATTTGAATGCATCCGCCATCCATTGTGGAACCCATGAAAACAGTGATCCAAACCAGCTGTCATCATCAACTTCGTTGGTTTCATTGATCATCTGGTTCTGTAGGTTTGTCAGCATACTTATGGCCTCTGTTAAAGTTCCATTTTCTTCGCCATGAGAAGTTATATATGTGCAACATGATTCTCCAATTTTTGCACAAACTCCTCCATCCATAGCTGTGATCATGTCAAGAACATATCTGTCACACTCACCTGTGTCTCTGCTGGAGCGATGGACGAGCCTCCCTTGACCCCGAGTCTTCACTTCCCCTCTTTCACCCAGAGGAATACCTTGATCTTTAGTAGGGTGTGCACTCCATCCTGCAATTGCAGGAGCATGATTCACTCATGTGATTGGTGCCAATGTCTGTAGACTGAGTTCAGATGCCAAACGCTGTTTTATGCCTTCACAGCGAGGCCGAGAGTTCAAGGTGCCAGTTTCTTCACTGGCTAGAAAGTCCTTCACACAAGTGAACGTTGCGCAGAGAATGTTGAGTGTCCAAAATTGTCCGTATTGTCTTTGTTTGCCGGTATTTTTGTGTGTGAGTAGCGCTGCGTATAGAAGCTAGCTGCTGGTAGCTTTGCACAGCGCCTTCAATTCGAGTGCGCCTGGTAATGTCTCTCCCTTTCCCTTGCTGGAGAAATTATGTGGTATTAGCGCCTCGAGTCTGGGTTCAACACTACTGGAGACTTGGTGGTTAGGTAAGTTTGCACAGAGGCTTTTGGTAAGTATGCACCGCGTAGAGAGAGAGAGAGAGAGCGCAGTGAAATAAGTGTCCGCGTTATTGGAGCGAGCGCAATGAATAATGTCTCTTCTTTCTTACAGGGGATTGTGCGCTCGTGCAACTAACCAGGATTCCAGCGTAGTGTGAAGATTCGGTGAGTATGCGCAGTGTTACTGATGTGCATGTGTTAACGCTGTTCTTCTTTGTTCTTACAGGTGCCGGTGTAGAAGTCCCCTCTTGACTGGAGATAGCTGCAGCGTGGAGTAAGAACCAGGTAAACTGAAGCTGAATGATCCAGAGTGGGTAAGCAGAAGTAGGATGATCCGGAGCAGGTAAGCAGAAGTAGGATGATCCGGAGCAGGTAAGCAGAAGCAGGATGATCCGGAGCAGGTAAGCAGAAACAGGATCATCCGGAGAAGGTAAGCAGATGCTGGCTGATCCAGAGCATGGCAAGTGTGTTGCTAATACAGCTCACAGTAAGCAACACGAAGCACTGGAAGAATCTTGGGTGTGGCTTATATAGCCAGCCACACGCAAACACTAGAGAGCTCATGAGTTATCATGCACTTCCTCTTTGGCAACAGGAAGTGGTAACTAGGAAGTTACTACACACATTAGGAATGAAAGCAGGGTTTTGTTATGGGTTCTTTGTGTGCCTATGGTAGGCCTGCCAAGCCTCCACCCAGCTTGCCCCAACTACCTGCCTGATAACCATGACATATCTTTTCTGAAGAGTCATCAGTCGGATGGCTCTCAGCTCTTCCTTGACCGCATTGAATCTTTTTATTGTCGAGTTGATGGTTTGCAGTATCTCCCATCTGGTTATCTGCAACCATTTAGTATTTGCTCCAACTTGGAATTTTGGCATGAGGATTGTCGCAAACACTGATGAGGTAAGGCTGAACAGCCTGTGTTCATATGGGATCGCATGAAATGCTTCTTCTGATTTGGCAGAGAAATAATTTTCTCTCTTCACTCGAGTTGTCAGTTCCACAGATCTCCTGTTCCTCAGGTGAGCATCTGCTTTCGGGAAACTATCAATATTCAGGTCACCTTTCGGGATCACTAGTGCTGGAACGTGGACATTCACTATTGTGCATATGCCTCCCCAGTTTTTCGGCAATCTGATGTATGCTTTGGATCCACATGCCCAATAATGGTCCATAATTACTGCCGTCCCATGAGCCATTCCTGGAGCCTCAAAAATGTGTCCGCAGTTCTGGTTTTCTCCCATCCTCCTTGTGCCATTGTTCCTGAAGCACAATTTCGGTCTTTTTAGTAGTACTATCTGCAAGGGTCCTCCTCTGTCTTCGACCCATGTTAGTAATTTTGTAAGCTTTGGCCATAGTGGTTTGCACAGTCTCTGTGAGTTTTCTATTGCTTCTTGGCAGGCTCCAAGGACCATCCATGCGTGGCAGATCACTACTCCTTCTTCCCATCCGTTTGGTGAAAGCACTGATCCCCAAATCTGCATTTGGCCTCTGTTTTTCCAAATTTGAGCCTCTTCTGGAGTTTTTCCTTGGACGTTTAGTCTCGGGTTTACTTCCCATCTTATTCCTGCTCCTTTTACTTCAGGTTTCTCCTACCTGATCACGTGATTCCTAGTATGGGCTCTATTTCTCGTCTTAATGTCCTGAACATAGTCATCTTCATCGGGATAATCTGTTTCAGTTGCCCATATCAATGAGGCATCACTTCCCATGAAATGGCCTCTGGTGTTGCACATTGCTACGTGTGAGAGACAGTGTGCTGTCGGAACATCGATTTCTACAGCCACAAAGATCTTAGATTTCCCCATGCTGTACGGTAGAAGTGTGCAAACGAAGCACTCTCCTTCTGAATTTTGTCTTCCAACTTCTTTCATGTGCGGGTACCAAATGTTGTTCCCTAAATGTGTTGTGCTGTCCAGGTAATCGTTTAGTTCATTATTATCTTCATGTAAGCTTCTCTTGATTCTTAATGTTTTCCTGTAGTTTGCTATAATTACACCCATGAATCCCTCTGCATGGCTTTGTCTTGCTGGTGCGTTCTCAGGTATCCTGGTCCATGCTGCAGGCTTCCTCATCTGCTCCATTTGAGTGGACAAGGATCTGACACCTCTTTCCTGGTCCTCATGCATCTTTTCTGTGCTGCGTGCAAGTGCCCATGCCAAACAGCCTGACACTGCTCCGGTATATGGCTGTATTGTTGTTCTGGTACTTGTCCCTTGTGTTGGAATACGTGTGCTGGGTAATATAGCCTCTGTCGTTTTGTCCTTTATTTCCTCTTGTCGTTTTCTTGCTCTGGTTATGTGCGGGAACAGAAAGTTTACTAACATTTGTGTCCTTGCGGAGAGTTTTTCTGAGGCCGCTTCCGTTCTCTTATCTTCTGAAATGTCTGCTTCTGTTGGTCTTTCTCTTAATTCTTCTTGTTTTCTCCCACTATCTCCTGTGAAGGGTTTTTCAGTAGGCAGTCTCATCTTCTCTGCTGCTTTCGTTTGAGGTTCTGTTGTCATTGACATTCGGGCTGGTTCGTGTGCTTTTAGTGTGTGTGTGCGTGTAGTTGTCAGTACTTTTTCTTCATTCTTCTCGTGCCGATCCTGTCTTCCGGCTTTCCTGTTCATTCGTTACCATGAAGGTGTGTATATCACTACTAATCATGTTCATTTCAAGTTCATTTACTCTACCATTAGATTTTCTAGGGACTGGAATGACTATATAAGGTCTGGGTGCTTTTGTGGGTTTCATGCTTGTATCATCAGGTGGGTGCACTGAAATTGGAATGCTCCATGCACCAATAAAAATTGCAGTTCTGATTGTTAATGACAGTAAAATAATGATAAATACAATGCATAAGTACATTATGGTTCGATATGTGAGGCGACAACATTTTCTGAGAAGCGGGGGTGCCTCTGTGCTTGTTACTGCTCTGCGTTCCCATCTCGATCATTCGCCAAATGTCAATGTTATTGTTCCCCCACTCAATATCGTTCTTCGAGTTCTGTATCAAAAGTGTCAGGTGTTTCACAAGTGTCCCCCCTCTTGCGAGTGACGAATGTCTCATAATGCAGGATGCAGTTCCTTTGCTAAACTATGGGAAAAATAGATTAAAATAATACTCCGATGAGTCGCCTTTACTGTGCATGTTCAAAGTATGTAAGTTCCCAGTCCACTCCTCGAATTTGATTCAGTCCTGAGGACATGTTGGAAAGTGGTCAGTATGAAGAAATAGGGAAAAAATGACAACAAATATAACAAATAAAGTGCTCCCTCGATCTGTCCCTCGGCAGAAAGTCTCCTCGGGATCTCCTCAGGATTCGATGGAGATTGGAATTTTTAATTTGGGCTACAATGGCATGCAAGAGCTTGTTTAGCTGAGCATTCTTTACTGGATCTCCGAGAAATGTAAGTACATCAACATTGGTTGGTCTTCCCACTAGCTCTGGAAAGTTCTCAATGAGGTGAAAGAAGACATGGTATGCATATCTTCTGTCTTCTGGTGACAGGGACATTTGTCCTGTCTTTGTTGAGAATCAGGATTATACGTTCTTTCCTTGATGTAAACAATGTCTGCACTGTCCAGTCGCGTGGAGTGCGACCCAAATAACAATCTTATTCAAAAGATTGCTTAAATGATCAGTGCTTGCTGGATCTCGAAGGAATGTTAATGTGTCAGTTGTTCTTCTGACAATAGATGGACAGTCTTCGATTAGGCGAAAGAAAAGTGTATTGATGAGCTCATCTACTTCCACCTGTGTTGGAAGCATTTGATCCCTTCTCACTGTACTCAGGGAGTATGATGAATTGTTCAGCAATGACTGTAAGCAGTTGTCTTATCATTTTTTAGTTTTCAGGATCTTGAAGAAAGTCTGTGACACTGGTGAGCCTCCCTACCAGTGACGGGTATGATATTAACACTAGGTTGAAATATGTGACCACGTCCTTTGTGATGTCTCTACTGTGGGACACCATAAGTGCTTCCAAACAAAGTCTCAGTTTTGGATGAATTGGGATACTGTATCTGTTTCCAACGTAGATATTCTTAATCAGATTTTGTTTGTCATAGTCCTTTTCTCCTCAAGGCTTAAGAGTGCCTCAGTTCAAAAGTTCAAATCAACAAAACATGTTGTGGCTTATACGCGCAATTTTCTTCTCTACCCTGCAACTAGGATGCACAGTGTCTGTTTTTTATGTCCTTATCCCTTTTGTTGCTTAGAGGAAGTGTCCAAGTTAAGCCACAACTTGCAAAAGGTTCTTTGTCTTTACTTTGCTGGTCATGAGTCCTTCTTCCTCATCATGGATCTCGTCTGCACGAGCTGTGGTTCTTCCCCATTGTCTGTAGTCTCCTCGCGGTGGGGTGCAGGGAGGGGGGTTCCTCCGATGTATGGCTTGATATCACCCAGGAAGATCCAAGCTCTTATTCCTTGCAGCTTGACTGTGGATGGAGTAACGTCTTCAACTGTGAACGGTCCGTTGAACCTTGGCTCGTCCCACTTTTTCCTTGTGTGATTCCTCACCAAGACAGTGTCTCCTGGGAAGACAAGTGGAACACATAGACCCTGAGCTGAGTCTGGTGTAGTGTTTCCTTCTGTGTTCTGTGCTGCACTACACCCTTTTCGTCGTCGCTGCAGCTGGTCTGAAATTACAGTAAAGCAAGATGTCATACAGTTCAGATAATTTTGCATTTCAGAACCTAGAACCTCTCCTGTCGACTAGGAGTCACATCTAGCTCTATCTCAGGATGTGAGGGGAGTTCTCATTCTTCTTCCTGTGTGGCGTAAAATGATGGTCGGAGCCAGGTTGGTTCCAAAGAGCATACAGTGCCAGTGGAAGACAGTGCAACCATCCCCTCTTCAGAGTAAGCTTCAACTTGGCTATCCTTTCCTTTAACAAGCCGTTGAGCCTCTCACAGATCCCATTACCTTCTGGATGATACGCCAACGAGAACATGTGCTTTATACCAAGCAGCAAGCTAATTTTCTCAAAGATTGCATTTACAAAAAGAGACCCATTATCTGATCTCATTACTTTGCATACCCCCTACCTGGGGAACACTTCCCTCACTAAAAATGTGGCCGCACAGGTAGAGTTTGGGTTTGTACATGGACCTGCTTCTATCCATCTAGAGAATGGACACACCACGACATTAAATATCTGTACCCGTTGCATACTTGAATCATGTCGGCGTAATCGACATGCAAGTGCTGAAAAGGCCCATTTGGCCTTGGGATGACTTCTCTCACTACTATTAATGTGTGCCCAGCAGTGAATTGCTGGCAGATTATGCAGTTCACCATTAAGAATGCAACATGCTCAGCTAAATTCGGTATGAACCAGTCTTCCGCGAGCGTTGCTGCTAGATTCTCTTTCGACATATGCGCCGGGTAATGTAATTGCTCCAGCGCTATTTTTAGTAGGGCTACAGGCATTACTGATTTACCAGTGGTGTCTTGTCGCCACAAGCTGTCAAAGGGGTTTAAAGAACACCCTTGACGTTTCCACAGGTTTTTCTCTTCCTGTGGTGCCTCCTCTTGTAGCTCCATTAGTTGCGTTTGCTCAAGATCGTTAAAGGCTTCCGTTGTGGTTCGTGCAACCATCATTCTTTCATGGGTGCACGCCACTTCCACTTCCATAACCATCTCACTTTTGGATGCCATACGCTTGGCTTCCGCGTCTGCTGTGTGATTTCCACGTGAGACAAAATCTGTCCCTTTCGTGTGGGCGGAGCATTTCACGACCGCTATGCCCACTGGGCACTGTAGTGCCTTCATCAGCCTGTCCAATAAGGCTGCGTGCTGCACTGGCGTGCTGTCCGCTCGGAGGTAGCCCCTCCTTTTCCAGCGTGCTAAGCCTGTGTGCACCGTTGACATCACATAGGCGAAGTCACTATGCACCGTTACTTCCCGGTCTGCGTGATTCTCAATGGCGAGTATCAACGCCAATAATTCTGCAGCCTGTGCTGAATAGTGAGATGGTATTCGCGCACTGACAAGTACTCAAAATTCTCCATTTGCTGTGTCTTTCATTACAGCGACGCCTGTGTATCTTTGCCCATCACTTTGGTCGATCCTCGAAGACCCATCCATAAAGACGATCTCTCCTCCTGCAAAGGCATTTTCTTTCACCCTGGGGATTTCATCATAGAATTCTTCATAATTCGTGCAGTCATGTATCGCCTCTCCTTCAGTGACTGGTTCTGCTATAAACATAACTGGGTTCACTATCTTACATCATAACTGGGTTCACTATCTTACATCGGACTGTTTTAATTGATGGGTTTGATATGATCACTTCATAGGCAGAAGCTCTCTGAGATGTCAATGTGCCTTTTGGTTTCTCTAAGATGGCAAATAATGAGTGCTCGACGTATAACGTCATGGAACATCCCATTACAGTGGTTGTCGCTTTCTCCATGGCAAACGCTGCGGCAGCTAAACTTTGTTCCCATGGGAAGTGGCCTCTCATTACTGGGTCCAGATTCCCACTGAAGTATGCTAGGGGCTTGTACCCCAATGAGGTTCTTTGAGCGGGCACTGCCGTCATAACGCTGCCATCTGAATGTGAAAACAGGTAAAATTTCTCTGCATAATTGGGAATTCCGAGAACTGGAGCTGTACAAATCGCTCTCTTGAGTTCAGTAAACCCCTTCTCCATTGTCTCAGACCATACAATCTATTCTTTTGTCACTTGGGCCTTCTTTAGGGCCTGAAGTAAAGGCTTAGAATACGAGCTGTAATCGAAAACCCATGCCCTTACATAGTTGCACAGGCCTAGAAAGCTCTGCATTTGCTTTATCGTGTGTGGTTTAGCCGTGTTCAATATGGCTTCAGTCCTTTCTGGGGTCACCTTCTTGCCTTCATGTGAGATTAGCTGGCCTATGTACAGAACTTTCTGTTGACAATACTGTAACTTTTCTTTGTCAACCTTATAACCCTTCTCAGTCAGTATAGTCAGTAGCTGAACAGAATCGTGCCTGCATTGCTCTTCTGTAGTGCTGCAGATTAGGATGTCATCCACTTACTGCAAGACGATGCTTTCTAATGCAATATTTCTCAAGTCCATCTGCAGGTCTCTGTTTAAAATAGACGGAGACTCACAGTACCCCTGTGGCAGCCTCATGCTTTTCAGACGCATTTGCCTGAATGTGAATGACGTCAGATCTTGTGAGTCACGATGCAACAGGATTGAGAAAATGACATTTTTCAATTCAATCACCGTGAAATATTTTGCCTCGACTGGTATATTATATAGAATTGTAGATGGGTTAGGGACTAGAGGGAACTCGGCCTCAACAATATAATTTATTGGTTGTACATCCTGAATAGAACATCAAGAACCCCCCTTCGATTTCTTGACAGGATAAACTGACGTATTACATGGTGACTCTGACGTCACTAAGATGCCCTGGTCCATCATGACAGAAATTGTCTTAGAAATCCCTTCATCTGCCTCTCTGGACATGGGATATTGTCGGGCTCTTGGTAAAATTGCTTTACTTCTCCAACCCCCTTCAAGAGGCCTACGTCATAGGGTCCTGTAGTCCACTCTGAGACAGGCACTTTAGCTATATCATCATCAAAATATTCAGGACGTTTTAGTGCCAACAACATTCTCTGTGGTACTTCTCTTTTAATCATCTTTACCCAAAAGGTGAGACTTACTTTCACCATTTTTACAAAGGTTCGCAGCCACTGCTTTTACTCACTGTGGACAAAGACTGATATGCAAATGGATATTTCCCATCTGTGAAAGGCACAGTGAGTAAAAGCAGTGGCTGCGAACTCTCAAGTGGTTAATAACCACTGAACAGGTTATCATGTCTGTTCTTGCGAGAGAGGGGCGCCCGCTACCTTTGTAAATCTATTTTTTAAGGAACCTGGGATTGGTAACCCTAGGTCTCCTGGGGGCAACCAGACGTGGTCTCCCTCTCACTGTGCTTAGAGAGGCATCAGCTTCACCTCACTGATGATCCCCAACAAGGGTGAAACACGTGTATGGGGTTGCTGGTGGTACTCTCGTTCAGATTGGAGTTGCCATTGTATTTCGGTGCTGGACTGCCCCTGGGCAGGACAAAGACTGATATGCAAATGGATATTTCCCATCTGTGAAAGGCACAGTGAGTAAAAGCAGTGGCTGCGAACTCTCAAGTGGTTAATAACCACTGAACAGGTTATCATGTCTGTTCTTGCGAGAGAGGGGCGCCCGCTACCTTTGTAAATCTATTTTTTAAGGAACCTGGGATTGGTAACCCTAGGTCTCCTGGGGGCAACCAGACGTGGTCTCCCTCTCACTGTGCTTAGAGAGGCATCAGCTTCACCTCACTGATGATCCCCAACAAGGGTGAAACACGTGTATGGGGTTGCTGGTGGTACTCTCGTTCAGATTGGAGTTGCCATTGTATTTCGGTGCTGGACTGCCCCTGGGCAGGACAAAGACTGATATGCAAATGGATATTTCCCATCTGTGAAAGGCACAGTGAGTAAAAGCAGTGGCTGCGAACTCTCAAGTGGTTAATAACCACTGAACAGGTTATCATGTCTGTTCTTGCGAGAGAGGGGCGCCCGCTACCTTTGTAAATCTATTTTTTAAGGAACCTGGGATTGGTAACCCTAGGTCTCCTGGGGGCAACCAGACGTGGTCTCCCTCTCACTGTGCTTAGAGAGGCATCAGCTTCACCTCACTGATGATCCCCAACAAGGGTGAAACACGTGTATGGGGTTGCTGGTGGTACTCTCGTTCAGATTGGAGTTGCCATTGTATTTCGGTGCTGGACTGCCCCTGGGCAGGACAAAGACTGATATGCAAATGGATATTTCCCATCTGTGAAAGGCACAGTGAGTAAAAGCAGTGGCTGCGAACTCTCAAGTGGTTAATAACCACTGAACAGGTTATCATGTCTGTTCTTGCGAGAGAGGGGCGCCCGCTACCTTTGTAAATCTATTTTTTAAGGAACCTGGGATTGGTAACCCTAGGTCTCCTGGGGGCAACCAGACGTGGTCTCCCTCTCACTGTGCTTAGAGAGGCATCAGCTTCACCTCACTGATGATCCCCAACAAGGGTGAAACACGTGTATGGGGTTGCTGGTGGTACTCTCGTTCAGATTGGAGTTGCCATTGTATTTCGGTGCTGGACTGCCCCTGGGCAGGACAAAGACTGATATGCAAATGGATATTTCCCATCTGTGAAAGGCACAGTGAGTAAAAGCAGTGGCTGCGAACTCTCAAGTGGTTAATAACCACTGAACAGGTTATCATGTCTGTTCTTGCGAGAGAGGGGCGCCCGCTACCTTTGTAAATCTATTTTTTAAGGAACCTGGGATTGGTAACCCTAGGTCTCCTGGGGGCAACCAGACGTGGTCTCCCTCTCACTGTGCTTAGAGAGGCATCAGCTTCACCTCACTGATGATCCCCAACAAGGGTGAAACACGTGTATGGGGTTGCTGGTGGTACTCTCGTTCAGATTGGAGTTGCCATTGTATTTCGGTGCTGGACTGCCCCTGGGCAGGACAAAGACTGATATGCAAATGGATATTTCCCATCTGTGAAAGGCACAGTGAGTAAAAGCAGTGGCTGCGAACTCTCAAGTGGTTAATAACCACTGAACAGGTTATCATGTCTGTTCTTGCGAGAGAGGGGCGCCCGCTACCTTTGTAAATCTATTTTTTAAGGAACCTGGGATTGGTAACCCTAGGTCTCCTGGGGGCAACCAGACGTGGTCTCCCTCTCACTGTGCTTAGAGAGGCATCAGCTTCACCTCACTGATGATCCCCAACAAGGGTGAAACACGTGTATGGGGTTGCTGGTGGTACTCTCGTTCAGATTGGAGTTGCCATTGTATTTCGGTGCTGGACTGCCCCTGGGCAGGACAAAGACTGATATGCAAATGGATATTTCCCATCTGTGAAAGGCACAGTGAGTAAAAGCAGTGGCTGCGAACTCTCAAGTGGTTAATAACCACTGAACAGGTTATCATGTCTGTTCTTGCGAGAGAGGGGCGCCCGCTACCTTTGTAAATCTATTTTTTAAGGAACCTGGGATTGGTAACCCTAGGTCTCCTGGGGGCAACCAGACGTGGTCTCCCTCTCACTGTGCTTAGAGAGGCATCAGCTTCACCTCACTGATGATCCCCAACAAGGGTGAAACACGTGTATGGGGTTGCTGGTGGTACTCTCGTTCAGATTGGAGTTGCCATTGTATTTCGGTGCTGGACTGCCCCTGGGCAGGACAAAGACTGATATGCAAATGGATATTTCCCATCTGTGAAAGGCACAGTGAGTAAAAGCAGTGGCTGCGAACTCTCAAGTGGTTAATAACCACTGAACAGGTTATCATGTCTGTTCTTGCGAGAGAGGGGCGCCCGCTACCTTTGTAAATTTACTTTCACCATTGTCTCTCCCGTGTCTGCTTGTTCTTCAAACAGATCGTCATCGGTGACGTCAGTCACTCAATATCCTTCTTCGATGGCGGTAATCGCGCACCATTGTCTGCCTTCATCATCGTAACCATCAACCAATACTACTTTCCCTCACACTGCAGATGTGTGTATCATCAAGGGAAATACTTGTCCCTCCTCCTCATGCATAGGTATTCTCGGTCTGAATAAAAACCCATCAGGGGTTCTCATGGTTCTGTCTGCAAGGCCTGGTAATCCCGCCATAAGCACACGCCTGCCATATGCGAAAACCTCTGCCTCTAATGGTATGGCCCTCATCGCTATGTGTCCTGAGTATGCTCTAATCATTTCACATACATTTGAATAGTGCATTCCTAGAGTAGAGCATACTATGCCCTCCTCCGTGAACGAAATTGTCATGTTCAGCTTTGTCATTAAGTCTCGACCCAAAATGTTTACTGGGGTCTGATGCGAATATAATAAAGGTACATTCATTTCGCACTCTCCTATGGAGACTGGGAGTGCATTTGTAATAGAAACTTGACTGTGAGCTCCTGTAAAACTCTGAGTATCTATGCCCTGCCGGACAAGGAAAACTTGCCTTCATGTATACACGAGCGTGTTGCACCCGTGTCCACTAGGAAGGAATATTCTTTACCTCCTATAACGACATCCACCCTAGGTTCCCTATGAGGGTCTGGTGTCACTGACAGGATAGAGCACATCTGGGTTCCCAGTGAGCTGTCCTAGTTCATATATAAGTTTGGCCCACTGTGCACGTGTGGATTTTCCCCATTTTTAGTGTTGCTTCCCCTTCCACGGTTCTGGGTCTGTGGTAGTTGCGGCAGTGCCTGTTGGGATTGTCCTTGTGGAAAATTCCCCATGCTTTGTGGTTACACCCCTTGTTGCGCTCCTGGCGCTTGTTGCTGCACCGTGTGAATCTGTGCAATGCCCTGTTGTAAACCTACAGGTGGATTCGCCGTGCCTGCTCCCATTCCTTGGCCGTTCTGCATCATGCCTTGACTTCTGCATGTGCGCGCCAAATGCCCTGTCATTCCACACAGCCAACATTCTGGCGGTGGTCGGATTATTTGTCCATTTGACATGTCCGGGTTACCATTTTGCATGTTTTGAAAGCCTCCTTGATTATTTTGGAAACCTCCCTGATTGCTCTGCCATCCTCATCACCTAAATCCACTTCCCCGTGGGTAAAACCCTACGTTACCCTGATAAAACCCTACGTTACCCTGATTATTCTGTTGTGGACTAGCCACCTGCTGCATGCTTTGTTCAGCTGCGTTAGTTAGCATGGCTCCTTCAAGAGCATACTTTGATAATTTCTTTTGCACCAGCTTTGCTTCCTCACCCTTTCGAGTTGCCTCCTTTTTGCGATTCTTTTCTTGCAACAGTCTACAGTAATGTGCAATATTCAACTGTATTTCAGCCGAAAGCTTAGCCTCAACTCCTACCAATTTCTTGAGTTGTTTTTGCACCGGTTCTGGCATCCCTTGGCACAATATATGGTAAAATACAGGTATTGTTTTTGTCCAAGATTCATGCGTTTGGAGCACCCACGCGTCTTGGAAATTATGTATATAAATTAACGGATCCTCAGAATCCTTAATTTTTCGAGTCATTGTAGCTCCCATATCGGATGTGTCTGGGTAAAGCACTCGTAGTGCTTTCCATACTGCTACTCTGCAATTGTTAAATGGTGCTCCGTCATGTGCGGTGTTAATTGTGGTTACACCAGGGTAGCCTGCCCGTGTCCACACATCGTCTGCTCTCTCACCAAGTATGGCGATCAGGAGACCTTTAATGTCCCCTATACCTAGCGTGTTTCCCCCCTGTCATTTTTCTAACTGATGTATCCATTTTCCGTCTCCCGATGTCAGCATTGGAAGCTTCTTTTTCAGGTTTTCTCGATCCATGTGTGGCCATGGAATATATTGTGGTCTTGCTCCCCCCTTTTCTATGTGCGGAAATTGGAATGTGCAGCACTTTTTCTCTTCCCTCATAGTTCTTCTGTCTATTGCAGGGGTAATATTCCAGCATCGCCATCTACCTGGCAATGTCCTCAGTCTGTCTACATAGGTCGGTGATGATACCCCCCCTCTGACCATGAGGTACTCCTTCTTGTACGGCTGACTCAGATGCCCTCGGTGCAGAGTTCCTAGTGTCTGACCATTGTATTCTCTTTCCCTTGGGAGTCGTCTTTCGTGCCGTCTCCCTTCCTCGTTTTCCTCGAGCTCTTCCTTTTCGGAGTCGGACATTGCTTGTCGTCAATTCACGCAACTTCTTGTGTCTTCATTGTTTCTGCTGATTTCTAATCTATCCAGGGACAGTTTCCTATTCCCACTACTTCGGGTGACATCCTCAGTGTCATATAGCTGAGTGCTTTCCAAGCGCTCGTCCTCCCCCTCTCTTTGGGGTATTTTTTCTAGCCCCATTTCATCACACACTCTATCGATCGTTTCCCCGATGCTTCTGGTGTCGAAGTTGTCTTCAATATTTGCCCTTGATGTGCCTGGTACTGAACCGTATGCAGGAAAGAATTATTCAATGTCTTCCCAGTCTACAATTGAATCGGGTTTTTTAACTTCCCTCTCCAAATATTCGAGATTGCGTGCCCTCTGTCTTTGTTTACGTTCGATATCGTCATTGAATTCTTTGCGCTTCCTCGCCTCTTCTCTGACCTTCTCTTCTTCCCTTCTCTTTTCATTTCTACATTCATCTGCCCTTCGAATTTCCTCATCTCTTCGTCTCCTTATCCTTTTTTCATGTACCCTTTGCTCTTCTTCTAACCTTTGCTGTTTCTGTCTGTCTTGATCATAGGCTGCTCCCGGGTTGCGATGGAGCTGTTTTTCTTGCTCCTCGCGAAATAGCTATTCTTGTCTTAATATGTAATGAAAACTCTCTTTCGTACAAACGTGCCACACTAGTTCAATATTATCTCCAAAGGTTGAGATTTATTAGTGAGTGCCCTTCATGGTAACACATGTTTCGGCAACATTTGGATAGTGCCTTTCTCAAACCAGGGCTGTTGAATTTTTCATAGTAATTCGTCAAGTGCACAAATCAACATAAAAAAGTGAATAATAAAAATTAACCATTGAATTTCAAGAATTGCCAACAATGATAATATGCATGTCACAGATTGAAAAATGGACAGAAAGCATAAGGGATGGGCGAAGGGGAGGATGTGTAAGGTAAAGAGTATGCAAAAAGAAAAAACAAGAAAAAGACAAAATAGAAATAACATGGCAATTTCTCCCCCTGTTATAGACTCACCCATAGACAATCAGCCTCTGCTTAATGAAGTGGTCGTCAAGGCGGCTGGGTATTTCCAAATAGCAACGCAGGAAGATCAGCAGGACAAAGATTTGGTAGATGAAATTTTAGGGGATAAAAAAGCTGTGACTCAGTTTATCCACCTACTCAAGTCTGTGCAGCGAAAAATTCAACCCTCGCTGGAAACTCCTAATCTGATGCGGGCAGTGGACCCATGCATAGAGAAGCTCTTTAGACCTGCCCCATCTGACCCGCTTTATATAAGGGGGTGGCTGAAGCCCGACTCACTCGTTGTTACTACAACAAGGAAGAGAGCGGGTATGCCCCCAGCCTCCTCTGAAGCTCTGCCAGACAAGGAACGTAAGAGGCTGTACACAGTGGGCAGGAAGGTGGCCTCTTCGCAGCATTCCAGACCAGGATAGCTAACAACACAACTCTGTTAGCTAGTTACAACTGCCATAAATGGGATGAGGTCTCAGCCTTACTGTCATCAGCCCCTGAACTCCTCAAAACTCAACTAGCCCTGGTGGCTGCAGAAGGCAGGGCAGTTTCAAGCTGCTTGTTAAAAAGCAATCTTGACGCTGCGGACAATGCCAGCAGATTAATAGCTGAGGGAACCATTATTAAGCGTCATGCTTGGTTACGCCAATCCGGTTTCAAGCCAGAGACGCAAGCCACCCTGATCAACATGCCCGTTGAGCCCAATGTGCTCTTTGGTAAAGCCGTCGAAGACGCCTCAAAGACTGCCAAGGAAGAATATGATACACTGAAGTCACTGGGCCAACTGACCAATAAACCTACTGGCCAAAGGGGGAACAGCAATTTTTGTAGCTCACGCAGACAAAAGTTTCAAAGGGGTTCCAACTATAATCAAAACCAGGGCACATCCTGGGGGAACAACCAAGCCCCGCCCTCTCAGAATTACCAAAGAAGACTGCAGAGAATCCAAGTGATCCATACCCATATACCCTGAAGCTCTGCTTTTCGACTGCTCAGCATGCATCCTAACTGTTTGAACACCACCCCATCCGTGCCCCCTTGTGACTGTCTTTTTTTAATATAATGGTTTTGTAGCTTGGTCGGGGAAGGGTCTCCTCCTCCAGAAGTGGTACCCCACCTCAAAAACAGTGACATTCCGCTTCAGGTGCCCTCCCATGCCTCTCCAGTAGGAGGGCGCATTTCCAAATTCACCCACGCATGGGAGGGATTCATCTCAGACAGATGGGTGCTGGCCACCGTAGCGGGCGGGTATTGTGTGGAGCTCCTCGAGCGACCCCGGAATCATCCCTGTGACAGAAAACACACTCCAAGGAAGACCAACGCATCCTCCTCAAGGAAATCGCCACACTGCTACTAAAGGACACCATAGAAATCGTCCCGGCAAACCAGGTAAAGAAAGGTATTTATTCAACCTACTTCCTTGTGCCAAAGAAAGATCTAACAATGCGCCCAGTTTTTGATTTATGCCCTGCAAACAAGTATGTCAAGCCACAAAAGTTCTGCATGACTATGCTACAAGAGGTAATCCCCCTGCTAAAAAAGAGGGACTACATGGCAACACTGGATATGAAAGATGCCTATTTTCATATTTCAATGTTCCCAGCGCACAGAAGATTCTTGCGTTTCAAGATAGCGAACCAGCACTACCAATTCAAAGTGCTGCCCTTCGGAATAGAATCTGCTCCAAGGGTATTCACGAAGGTACTGGCGGTGGTGGCAGCACACCTGCGCAGGGAAGCAATCCCAGTGTACCCTTACCTGGACGACTGGCTGATTACAGGGGAGACTCCCCTTATTTGCAGACAAAACATTCAAAGACCCTTCAACCTTCTCTTTCAATTTGGCTTCTCCATCAACGAGAAAAAAATCAAGCCTAGTGCCAAGCACAACCAAGTAGTTCCTAGGAGCTGTTATAAACTCTCACAAGAGGTTTGTCTTTTCATCAGAGGAAAGGGTCCAAAAAAGGTTGCTGCAAATACTGCATTATCAAGCCGGCCGCCAGATAAGCGTACACAAAGCAATGCGTTTGCTAGGCATGATGACATCTTGCATTTACCTGGTACCTCCCGTGTTCCTGCATATGTGATCCATGCAGGAGTGGTTGGTAAAACAGTGGTCTCAGGCAAGTGGTCAGTGGGACGATCCAGTGGGCGTTACGCCAACTCTAGTACAAATTCTTTGCTGGTGGATAAGAGAGAATCTGTTGAAGGAGAAACCCTTCCACGATCCAGAAGTGCAAGCTATTGTCACAACAGATGCCTCACTTGCAGGGTGAGGGGCTCATTACCTTCATCAGGGTCTATGGTCTCATGCAACAGCACAAAACCACATCAATCTGCTGGAACTAATGGCGGTGTTCAAGGCCCTTCTGGTGTTCAAGTTTCACCTAGCGAACCAGTCAGTGCAAGTCCTAACCAACAGCACTACAGCAATGTTTTACATCAACAAACAAGAGGGCACACGATCTCCAAATCTGTCCAAGCTTGCGCAACAAATTTGGAAATGGGCACTCAAACTGAAAATATTCCTATCGTCACAGCGCGTTCCAGGGGAACCAAACTCTCTGGCAGACTCACTGAGCAGAGATCCCCTACCAGAGGAACACCAATGGCGACTCTTCTCTCTTTGGGGTTACCCCACAATAGACTTGTTCACTACAAACGAAAACAGTCAATGCTCAGACTTCGCGTCTATGTTCCCGCAGCCAGGCTCCAAGGGGAACGCCCTATGGATGAACTGGTCAGGGAAATTTGCTTACGCTTTTACCCCCCAACACCTCTCATGAGGAAGGTGGTCAACAAGATCCGCAAGGAACAGGTGACGGTCCTCCTAGTTGCTCCTATGTGGGCAAGACAACCTTGGTATCCACATCTGCACAAACTGGCGATGGGCGATCCCATCAAGCTCCCGTGCCGGACCAATCTGCTCACTTAGCATGGGGGATTAAGAGTGCACCAATCCTGACCACTTGCCTAAGTCTGGCCAATCCTCCTGCAGTTTCTACCTCTCTTGTCCCCTCCCAGGCCATCTGCACGGCCCTGGCTTCCCATTTCATCTCTAAAACTCAGGACATCCTGTCCTCTCTCTCTTTCTCTCACCCTCCTCCCCCTACTCCCTGCTCTTCCCCTGGCCCTTCTTCGGCCACCTCTCCTCCCTCCTTCCCTGCCTTTCCCCTATTCTTCCCAGATCAAGTTTCTAAACAAGTCTGATCTATGAAAGTCTCATCTAAACAGCCTCATCCCTGTTCCTCCAAAACCATCAAGGATCACATTGACTCCTTGGCTCCTTGCTCTGGCTGACTTCTGCAACCACTCCTTTGCCACTGGAGTCTTTCCCTCCCCCCTGAAGCACTCCCTTGTGCACTCTCTTCTTAAGAAACCCACTGCTGACCCGTTCTGCTTGGCTAACAATCGCCCAATCTCTATCACTCCCTTCCTGGGCAAACTCCTGGAAAAGCTGGCCATCTCCCAGCTCAATCTTCACACTGAACCTGTTGGTTGTCACCATGATCATCAGTCTAGCTTCAGAGCTGCCAGAAGTAGAGAAACTGCTCTCCTGAGCATCCGTGAAGACCTGCTCTCCAACCTTGATTACGACACCCCCTGTGTCCTCATCTTACTTGATCTCTCTTCTGCCTTTGACACGGTCAACCACGCCATCCTGCTCAACCGTCTCCGTGATAACCTGGGGATCACCGTTCAGGCCCTGGCGTGGCTGGCTTCTTTCCTCTCTGACCGACTCTCCCAGGTTCAACTCAGGTCCTTCCTCTCCTCTATCTCTATCTCTATCTCTACCTCACGGTCTGGCCAGCCTCTTTTGGCCCTCTTCCTGCTCCCACCTGTGAGGCTAAAAACCTCGAGGTGATCTTCAACTCCACACTCTCCTTCTCTCCTCACATCTGACGTCTCTAAGAAGTCAAATTACCAGCTGCACCTCCTCAGAGGTATTCTTCCTTTCCTCTCCTTCCCCCAGAAGCTCACTGTCTCCAGAGCTCTGGTTCTCTCTAGGCTGGACTATTGCAACAGCCTCTTTCTAAATCTGTCTGCTTCTACTCTCCGACCTCTGCAACTCATACAGAACAGGACTGCGAGACTTGTCCTTGGCCTCAAGCCCAGAGATTGTATCTCTTCAGGACTGAAATCTCTGCACTGGCTCTGAGTGCCTGCGAGGATTAAGTTCAAAACCCTCTGCATTGTCCACAAGGCCTTCTGGGGCACAGGGCTTTTTCACCTTCAACTCTCTCTCCCTAAATATCTTCCCTCTCGAGCTCTTCGCTCATCTGCCATCAACTCCCTCAGGGTCAGTCGCTTCTCCAAGCAACGAGTTGGCAGTAGATCTCTTTCTTCGGCTGGGGCCTCCCTCTGGAACAGCCTCCCTGCCTCCCTGAAACTTGAGGAGAACCCTCTCCGGTTCTGGAAGCACCTCAAAACCTTTCTCTTTACTTCTGCTTTTTCTCCTCCTCTCCCCTGCTGACTTCCTGGCTGATACTGAAACTGCACTGGTTACCTGGCCACCCTCTGATCTTGGGCCCAGGTCCCCTCCCCCGCCAGTCACACACCTGCACTGCCCTCCTGGCAACCCCAGGACTTGGTGACTGTTTTCTGTATCCCTACAGTCCCAGCACTTGACACCTGATGTCCGCACTTACCCTTGCACTTGCCACCTGCTGGCCGTACTTTTTACTTATTGTTATTTATTCTATTATCCCATGTACTGCACTGTCCTCTTCCCCCTTCCCATGCACTTGCATGATCTGATTGTCACCTGGCCTAGTAGGATCGCTGTCTGTCTTCCCTCCGTTTCCCCCTCTCTTGCCTCGTCATGCCTTGAAACACTTGTGTATAGGCGTGTTATAAATGCCATATCATATCATATCACCCTCAACCTCACTCAATGAACTTGGCAGCATGGCTCCTGAAGTCATAGAGCTCGGACATCTTAATCTACCACAGAGGTGTATGGATATCCTGAAGCAAGCAAGAAAGCCTAACACTAGGCACTGTTATTTTGAAAAGTGGAGGAGATTTGTAATTTGGTGCCAGTCTAAACAAATTAACCCCATAGAATGTACCCCATCCTACATTCTAACTTATATGCTCCACTTGCTAGATTCAGGGTTAGTATTCAACTCTTTAAAGGTCCACCTGGCAGCCTTGTCAGCTTATACCACCTCCTACAATAAGGTCTCATGGTGGAAGGTGCCCCTCATTAAGGCATTAATTCATGGAGGGAGTAAAGAGACTTCACCCTCCAAATTCAAACCCGCCGCCAGGTTGGGATCTCAAAGTTGTACTCGCTAAGCTCATGGGACCCCCTTTCAAGCCAATACATACGTCTAGTCTTAAACACCTGACTTACAAGGCTGCCGTCTTAGAGGCTATCATTTCCATAAGAAGAGTTAGTGAAATACCAGCATTGTCAGTGCAGGATCCTTTCTTTACCATACCTAAGAACTAACTGGTTTTGCGTACTCACCCTAGGTTCTCCCCTAAATTCATCTCTAAGTTTCACGTCAACCAGTCTATCGAGCTATCGGCTTTCTTTCAGAACCCCACAAGCTCAGCTGAGGTAAAACTCCACACACTAGATGTGTGGAAGGCGGTCCATTACTATGTAGAAAAGACCAGACCGCTAAGGAAAACAGACCAACTGTTTGTCTCCATAGCAACAGGCAGAGAAGGAGACTGCATTTTCAGGAATGCCATCTCCAGATGGATAGTTAGATGTATACAACTGTGCTATTCTTTATCAGACAAGACACTGCCTTTCACGCCAAGGGCTCACTCCACAAGGAGCACAGGAGCCACTCTGGCTTTCATTACAAATGTCCCTCTAGACAGCATTTGCAAAGTCGCTACATGGAGCTCAGTACACACCTTCACTCAGCATTACTGCATTGACACTCATTCCAAGACAGATACACAGGTGGGACAAACAGTTCTAAGACATCAGTTTGCCCATGAACCTTCTCACGTCCCACCACCTTCTCCTTACACTGCTCGCTAATCGATGCACGGCATGTAATCTATGCAGATTCCACAAGCCTAGGAAGGGATACATTACTCACCGTAATCATATTTTTTTAAAATGTATTATTTTTTTTTATTTTATTAAACTTGCTTCAATTGAAAAGAAAAACAATTTTTAGAAATATGGGAAGGAAAAAGACTGGTGACATCCTCCTCCCTTGTACGTTTCCCCAGTCTTTCTAATTCTAAGAATGAAGTAAAGCAATTCAGCTTTATTAAATGTCCTCTGGTTATCCATAAGAAGATACGTGTTTCTTCAGATGGTGACGTTGAGCTTTTGCTATCATCATGATCTTCCTGTGTGATTCAGTCCTGAGTGATAGGTATAGTTTTGGTAAATCTGTTGAAGCAGAGATTTTAAAAGAAATCCACTACAGCTATTACCCACTTTGTTTCCTTGCCACTCATCAGCCTGTGCTACCATTCCTCTTTGTCATAGTGATTCAAGTTTTTGAAGAGATGGCCCAGATGGATTGTACGAGCTGAGGTTGTCCCTGGGCATGTCAGTAGGAGGTGTTTTATAGTTTCTATTTCCTCTGGTTGTGCACAGAAGCGGCATGTGTTGGTTTCATCTTGGTTTCTTCTTGCAAGAACTTCTTTTGTGTAAAACAAGTTTAGACAAAGTCGTAGAAAGTTTTCCCATAGTTTTTTTTCTGGGCCTTTTGCCAAATATGCTCTGATTTGGTTTACTTTTGTGGTATTCGACGGCAAATGTGCTCTCAATTTTGAAGATCCTGCTTCTTCCAGCGTTCTGATCCAGTCTCTTTCGAGAATTTGTTTTGTTACTGTGGTAGGGTTATTTTTTAGTTCCTCTTCAGAGCTATCCACCCAATCTAAGAGGAGTTTTTTTTTTTTACCATTTCTGCAGCATCTTGCAGGATGCAGCTTCTAATTCCATATTTATGGCCGTAAGGATCCGGGGTGGAGAAGGAAGAATAATTTTTCTATATAACATTACTCCATTCCGTGTTACGATTGCTCTTAATGATTGTAAACTCAGTTCCCTTCTGAATAAAGATACTGGTAGTGACTGTGGCAGGTTTAGCACCTTCCGCCAGAACGTCTCCTCAAGTTTTGACAATAGGGTGTCCGGAAGGTATGGCATCGCTTCAGTACCATAGGTAAGACTTGGGACGACCTTTGTTTTGTAGAAAGTTATGGCCGGAGCCAATGAGAAGCGTACATGATTCCTGTTGATCGCTTTCATTTGAGCTAGTAATATTTTTGCTTTTGATAGTAAATCGTTTTGCATTGGTCTTTCTGAAAGGTTGTTATTTAAGGTGATTCACAGGTACCTGAAGCTTTTTACCTTCTCGAGGGGTTGCCGTTTATGCTCCACTTCAGGTGCTCTGATTTTCTAGCGCTTTTCTCAAAAGACACTATTTTAGTTTTATCCTTGTTCATCTGGAGATGGTTATCTTTCAGGTAAACGGCCAGATTGTTTAATTGTCCTTGAAGGCCAATGGCCGCTTTGTCTATTAAAATAATGTTGTCCACGTATAGGAGTCTGGACAGTTTCTCGTTGCCCAGAGTTGGTGGGAACGATCGTACTCTGTTTTTGGAGTCCTTGAAGTCCGCTATATGGGCATTATATAGCACAGGAGCCAACGGGCAGGCCTGTTTCACGCCATGCTCAGTTTCTATTTCTTTGGATAACAGGCACGCTCGATTAAGGTGTACACACATCGAGGTTCCTGTGCAAAGAGCCTTTAATGGGTCTAGTATCTGTACTGGACAAGTCTAATCTTCTAATTTTCTCCACAAAGTTGATCGGTCGACCTGGTTAAAAGCCTGGACCAGGTCGACGAATGCCATGAAGATACGCGGTCGTCCTTCCTTGACCTTTGCTTTCAGTACACTCAGGGCCAGTTTATTTGCGGTTGTTCCCAAGTTCTTTACGAAGCCCGGTTGTAAGGGGTCTGCGATGGCTGATAGTGAAATCCAGTTTTGGAGATTATCCAGAGCCAAAGAGCCAAAGATCTTCCCCATTGTGTCCAAGAGGGCTATGGAGCGATAGTGGGTAGGATTTTCTCTGGCACCTCTTTTAAAAATCTGGACCACTATAGCCTTTTTCCACAAAGGTGGTACAGTGGATGTTCTTATGCAGTTTCTGAATACTTATTTTATGAAGAGCAACCATGCCTCTGAGTGTTTCTTTAAGTCAAAGTTTGTGATTCCATCCGAGCCCGGGGCCCGCGACCCGTTAAGTTTTTTTATTTTTGTTAAGATGGAACCTTGGTCGATTGGTATAGACCATACACTTTTTGTTAAGGTGATATCCGGTTTCTCTGTCTCTTGTGATTTTCTATATAATGCCCTGAAGCGTTCAAGCCACGTTTGTTCTCCCACTGTATTTTGTAGAGTTAGGTTTTCTCCATTGGCGCTTCTTTTAATTAGTGACCAAAAGTCGAGTGTCCTTTTCCCGCTTATGGCCCGGAGCATGGCTTCGGAGTCGGCCTGATAAAGGCGATATCGGTTGTTTCTTAGCCATTGTCGGTAGCTTCTAGCTGCTTCCAGGGCTTCGGCTGGCTTTATTTTGGACTGAGATGTTTGGCAGCTCGTTGGAGTTTCCTGATGATCTTTCTTCTCTCTACCACCTGTTAATTATATGTATGTACAGTGGTTTTTTGTGGGTTGGCGTTCGCCTTTTTCACTTTCAGGACTGGCAGGAGTTCCAGATAATCGCCTCCATTTGTATTTGCGTCGGGTTGGGAGATGTTTTGATCCACATATTGCTTAGTTAGGCGTTCTATTGCCTTGACTGAAAGTCTTAACCTGTTGCCGCTGTCGCAGGTTTCTATTTCAAAATGTGTGTAGCATGCTGGAGTCCTCGAGGTTCTCCAAGTTGAGATTAAGATATTATGATCGCTGTGTTCTGTTCTTCTCACTGTGAATGACTCCATAAGGGCCAAGAAGCCCCGTTAGACACACATACGGTCTATGGTTGCCTCCCATCCCTCCTTTTCCCAAGTCGGGACTATGGGGTGTTTTGCCTCTGTTGACCAGTGCAGGTTGTGGAGATCTCTGGCGTCCATGAGGTTTGACCATAGACGCCCCCTCTCCCTTGATTTGTCTGAACCTGTTACACTGTTGTTCTTCTCTCCCATGTCCATGCATATGGATTTAAATAGAGATAGGATGGAGGTATTGCAAAGAGGGAGGAAGAGAGCATTCCAGAGTAAGAGAATGAGGAGAGGAAATGAAAGGAAGCACAAGGGGGAATGAGAGATGGCAAAGAGGTGAGCCATGGATGATCATAGGGAGCGAAGGGGAGCGAAGGGGAGAGTAGGGAGTGATGTGGGCTGATAGGTAGGGTGAAGCAAGACTGTGTGTAGTTTTGAAGATGAGAATGAGTTCATACTTTGCGCTCTGTCTCATAGATGACCAGCCTAACTCACAATGGGCTGGGGAGGTTGAAAAGTGTACAGACAGCAAAGTTGAGCACTTTGTCGATAGGTGACTAGCACAGTTGTCCGATCAAGAGAGTACTAAAGAGGAGATTAGGTTCTTAGCAGTGTTGAAGGGAAGTAGAAATATTATTTTTCTAATGTTTATGAGATTTTAAGTCTGGCAACCGCGGCACATTTGGAAATGAAGAGCAAGAGGTTTTTAGATGGGTTGAAAGCGACACTGAGGTTGTGAACAGAAGCAGAGTAGGGAAGGTAGTTAGGAGAGAAGAATAGAAGAGCGGAAGAGGAGGAGAGCCTGTTAGGATGGCAAGTAGAGAACTTCAGTTTTAGTGGAGTTGAGCATAAGTGAGTGAGATTCCATCCAGTATTTGATGGCGGAGAGACAGTTATACATTTGATTTCTTTGTATTATCAATAGATTTTGTAAAGAGGAGCAATTTTGGCAGATACCTATTTGGTCCTTTGCTAGGACCTTTTTTCCACAGCCCAGGTTTAGTTTCTGTATCAAAATAGATGTTGCTTGTTGTATCAAACAAAAGCAATTCATATCTAATATGTTGGGTCGTAGATACTGCCTTTTATAAATATTGACATAAGACAAGCCTCCCGCCTCCCGCCTCCAAGGAGACATCTTCCCTGTTTGAGTAATTCTTTTAAATAATGATTCTAAAAATAGGGCCCAAAACTCAAATTGTGCACAAAAAACAATAATCGCTAGTCAGTCTAAACTTGGTGCAAATGAATTCTTAATATTTTTTATTATATTTAAATGGCTTTGTAATTGAATGTAGCTTTCTCCTCCTGCTTATCTTGGATATATCATTTAAGATTGTTTCCATCACAAGAAACTACCTCAAATGTTTCTTATCATGCAGTCAGTCATTGGGCCTCATTACATGGTATGCGGTAACCATGGCGCTAATAGCGCCATGGTTGCCGCCGGTATTTTACCGTGTCCGCCTTGGTGGATGGCGGAATTACCGGCCTACTCCAAGGTGAGCGGGGCCGGTAATTCCCCATTCACCAAGGCACTTCCCCATTCCCATTTTTGCCCCCATAGGGCTCAATGGGAATGGGGAAGGAGGTAATTACGGTACCGCAAATTAGCACCAAGGTCCCTTTGCGGGCCTGTTACTTAACGGCTGGTAAAACCAGCCGTTGAGGTCGGGTCCGGCAAAGGGACCTCGTAGTAAGGCGGTACCGGTAAACGCTTACTGCATACCGTGTAATGAGGCCCATTAACTTTATTTTGATCGTGAGGCCATAAAAGTACATAAAAG
Organism: Ambystoma mexicanum; assembly: GCF_040938575.1. Classification (NCBI taxonomy): domain Eukaryota; kingdom Metazoa; phylum Chordata; class Amphibia; order Caudata; family Ambystomatidae; genus Ambystoma; species Ambystoma mexicanum. Next base: position 1,000,253,149 of record NC_090923.1, read on the forward strand.
TACAAACTAACACATACATGTTATAATAGAATTACAATAAAATAATCAACAACGCTTTGAAACACTTGTGTATTGGCATGTTACAAATGCCATATCATAATAACCTTCCATAGTGTAATATAGCATTTACATTGGGCCCAGAGTCCCACAGCTTGCCTTCGTACTGTGATAAACCAGAAGGTGTCTCACCCGCTTATCCCTGGGGATCTGTCATCCAGGCGGCCAGGACACAGCCATCGCTTTTGGATTCAGTTCCTGGGGGTGGACCAGTGCGGGAGGATCACCTGGATGAGGGTCTTCTGGGAGTGGAAGTGGGACACCGTATGGCGAGAAGCAGTATCCCCTTCCCTGTAACACCTTTTCTCCATCCTACCAGGTAGTATACTTAGGAACTCAACCCCCCGCCCCTTTTCCGACCCGAATACTTTCTCATGGACAGCTCACTGTGAGAGAAAACAGACTAACACCGAGCCGTATACCTGACATGTCCCAATAAAATGGTCATGCAATTACTGATCATTACACACACCTGACTTTCATCACACTTCCCAACACAGATAAAAGGCGGAGCACGAAAGCTCACTCTGAGCAAGGCAAAGCACACGTGGAAGCAGCAATTCCAAGATGGCAGTTTAATACAAGGAGAAAGACCGCAAGACCGGAGAGGGTTGCAAGGAGGGAAGTGCCCTTGACCTTTTCAGGGAAAGACTGTTACTTTCACGAGCCTTCGATAATAAGAAACATAAGACACAGAATCAAAGCTGAAGACACCTGCATTGTGTGTCGCAGGTACCTGGGTTCTCCTGCATCGATAGCCAATGCAGGGAGGAGCGGTACTCTCCTTGGCTCCTACAACAAAGTAGCACCAGTAAAGTCAGCACAGCCAGTGAGTAGGGGAGACTGATACCAGACTATCTGTGTTAAAGCCAAGGTTGCAAGTGGCAAAATTGTATAGAGAAAACTGAAGGGAACAGTGTGTGAAGAGTATGTGACTAGCAATGCGAATATAATCAAACAGCAGACGAGTAACTGAACTTTTGAAGCCAAGACAGATACCGTAAACAGAGTGGTCCGGTGCCACGTGGGTGCACATTCAAAGGTTTCTGTTAGGTATCCATCTGAAAGGTGGCAAATGTTAAAAGGAATTGTGAAATCGAAGTGGTCCTGGAACAAGTCAAGCCAAACCCTGTGCACAGTCAAATGTCTTTGATAGTTGATGCTAACTGAACTTGGTCCGAACCCGGCTGAGGGTGATTAATTGTGTAAGAGGAAGGATTTGAGCCTGGCTGAGGGGCATCCAAGGTGAACCGTGAGTCACCCGAGAAAGATTACTCTATGAACATTGTGAAAGGGGGATGAGGGGGATGCAAAGTGACGATTGTTGTATTAAAGGGATCTGAGCCCGGCTGAGGGGGATCCAGGGTGATTAGTGAATCATCTGAATTTGAGTACTTGTAAGTGGGAAATACGTTTTTGTTTGTTTTGTTGCATCAGGCCCTCTGAATCAAGAGACTTTGATAGGTAAAGAGACTTGGGCACAGAAGGCCCTGATGCTAGTGATTGAACTGTATCCTCATGCCAAAGAAGCAAGAGATTGTGCTATGCTCGAGTGAACCGCCTTGTCTCGTGCTGATAACGTGGGGAAGGGAGGCCAACGGCCTGAACATCCTGACATATCATTTTTATGAACACTTATTTATTTTTCATAAACACTACCCCACACTATTTCTATTTAGAGGTAAGGATTGGCAGTAGTTTTATTTTTAATATAGGTCCTTTTATTTTGCAAGGCCACTAGAACTGCAGTATTATTATTTGATGGTCCTAGCTTGCTCCCATCTGTAGAATTAGGATTAGACAGGCGTTTATCATACCCGTATTGAAGTTCAATAAACACCCTTGAACTGTGGTCACTTGGGTCTATCTTACTGTTGATACCATGCCTTCCTTACAGTACCCATTAATTGCAATTGGCAAAGATTCTTTTCCCCAGAGGTGTTGCATTAGCACCTCATAGCACAAAGTGCTGAGGCCTAGTTTCAGATGGGTGAGCCATATTGTAATGGGTATAAGGACTTATTACAATTGTGCTGTTAAATGTTTTGCAACTGATGCCCAAAGTGCTGTTGCCCATCGTCTGATCCCTAAATTCAATTTGAAGAAGGTTACAGGCACTCTCCCCGGGTTGTTACAGTTTAGTACATTTTAGGATGGCCTCCTGGGTTACAAATGAACAACCGCGCACAGTACCGAGCCAATACAGATACTTGTCTGTGAGCGCATCCCTGGGTTCCAGTTGGTTTGGGGGCAGTTTGGGGACATTGTGCAGGTAACTGTGCCCCTCTTTGGTCCCTCCCCTCACCCTTCTGTTAATCATGAGTTCCCCAAGCCGTGGTCTGCATACCCAGGGGCAGGTGCCATTAGTTGCATGGTTTTGTTCTTTATAACCGGACAAATCAGTTGGTTTATCGTTATTTGGTTTGTTACTGGATGCATAGACTACCAACCGAGGTGTGGGCTGCTGGAGCAACTGCACAACTTGATTCCATTGTCTTGGGGCAGGCACAGGGCAGCCAGAGGGCATAACCTTGCATAAGCTTGATTTCAGCATTCCTTCTGTCCTCATGCTCCTTGATCTTTCCTCTGCTTTCTACATGGTCAACCACGACATCCTGATCAATTGGCTCCGTGGGAACCTGCGCATCGCGGATCAGGCCCTGGAGTGGCTGACTACCTTCCTCTTGGACTGCCCCTCCAAGGTCCAACTTGCTCCCTTTCTCCATGCCACCTCTTATTTAACTGTGGCGTTCCCCAGGACTCTATCCTCTCTACCTGGTTTTCCTCCCTCTACTTGGCCCCTTTGGCCCAGCTGATCTCTACCTTCTCCTCTAACTTTCAGTGTTGTGCGGATGACACTCAGCTTTCCTTCAGTCTCCCCACAGCCTCTTCTCCTCTCTCGCTCATTTCTGACTGTCTATCCATGATTCAAGATTGGTGCGCCTCCAACGATCTCTGCCTTAATGCCAGTAAAACAGAGATTCTTCTCATTGGGACCCCTCTCCCTGCTTTCCCTCTCTCACTCTGGCCGTCCGCCTTGGGCCCTCTTCCTCACCTTCCTGCGAGGCAAAAAACCTTGGTGTCATCATCGACTCCACTCTCTCTTTCTCTCACATCTCAGACGTCGCCAAAAAGTCCCGCTACCAGCTGCACTTCCTTTCTCACTTTCCGCCAGAAGCTCACTGTCTCCAGAGCCCTGGTTCTCTCTAGACTGGACTACTGCAACAGCCTCTTTCTCAATCTGCCTTCCTCTACTCTCCACCCTCTGCAACTAATCCAGAACAGAACTGCAAGACTTATCCTTGGCCTCAAGCCCAGGGACTGTATCTCTCCAGCCCTGAAATCTTTCCACTGGCTCTTGGTGGCTGCAAGGCTCAAGTTCAAGATCCTTTGCATTGTCCACAAGGCTTTCTGGGGCCGGGGCCCAGGCTGGGGCCCGCATTACATCCACTACCTTCCTTCTCAAGCCCTTTGCTCAGCTACCTCCAACTCTCTAAGGGTTAGACGCTTCTTAGGCAGAGAGTAGGGGGTAGATCTATCTCCTCGGCAGGTGCCTCCTTCTGGAATGGCCTCCCTGCCCTTCTCAAACTTGAGCCAGACCAACTGAAGCTCTGGAAGCAACTCAAAACTATAATATTCTCCTATGCTTTCTCTCTCTCTCCCTACCCTGCTGACCTACCTGACCTACCTGTCTGCTGTACCGACTGGCTGCTTGCCTACCCTCAGAGTCTCACTGGGTACCAGGCTCTTTCTTGCACTGCCTCCGTGCCTACCGCTCACTTAGGGGCTGTAATTGTAACCCTACAGTCCCTTGTTCTCCTTGCACTACCCAGAGCCGTGCTGCCCTGGCTTCACTTACTCAGAGCATTGCTGCCCTGTGTTCCCCTCCCTTCTCCATTGCACCCCCCCCTCCCTTTCTACTTGCACTTCTCGTTCTCGCACTTGCACAATCTGAATGACAAAAGACCTAGTAAGATGTAGTTTGTCTTGTCCTCCCTCTGTCTTCCCTCCCTTGTCTTGTCACACCTAGACACACTTGAGTACAGGCGCGTTATGAATGACTTATCATATCATAAGGTACTGGGGCACCTGGTTAGCCAAGACCTTATTTGGACTGGTGTTTCCTCTATTTGCACAGATGGGCCCCAGCCCCATCGTGCTGATGCTCTTTGTATTGGTATTTGTGAGGGCGTCCGAGTGACTGTAGGCTACCACCCTAGGTGGTTGGTGTGGTGCCCGCCATTTCCAATGGTGGGTCCTCCATGGCTCCCCCCTTTCCCTGGGCTTCTATGAGAGCCGGGAGCAGCTTTCTTAGAACTACAAACTCAGACAGGATGAGACTGCATTTACATACACAGACCGTGGATGCTCCCTCAGCGACTGGAACAGCAGTATGCCCGGTATGTGGGTCAGATGATATAAAGAGATATGGAGGGCTTATGGGGGCTAAAACTCAGCAGTGGGCTTCTCTAAGTACACAGATCTACATCTTTTTTTCCATGGGCTATGCCTTTAAGGGGTTAGGGGGATTAATAAAAAGGGCAGCCTCTGGGGCAGGGCGCCATTCACATCCGTGACCTGGGGTTCCGTTAGTGTCAGGGATGCAACCATATTGGTCATGGCTGGGAGTGGTAGGAGTAATGCCAGCATCTTCCAGTCTCAGTTCGGCCCTGTTAGAGTTGAGGTGTCATTGTCCTTGTGGTCCTTCCTTGGGCTTTTCGTGGTTAAACCCCTCCCCCTACAAAATGTCCAGTCTGGTGGTGGTTAGATGTGGGAATTTGACCCATGCTCGCCAGCACTGCTGCAAACTCTGGTTCCTTACTGTCCATAGAAGGGTGAATATCAATGGGGGTGATGACAGGACTCACTGGTGAATGAATACCTTTTAGAAATTCCAATCTCTGAGATTATTGTAGTTAAGGCTTCTCCATTTCCACCCCCAGCCCTTTCTAATCAGGGTTTTGCCCACCTGACATAGTAGGTAACTCCTCAGGCAATAATAGGTAGATGAAAAGTCAGATGATGAAAAATCTATAACAGTAGTGTTTGTTGAGTTGACTCTGGCCAGATGCTCAGGGGTATAAATAACTGGAAATGTATGGCGTGTTCCTTAGTTAATTAGGTAATTTCTCCCCCACCCCCGCCCGCCTCCCCTGGACCCACCATCCCGGTTTTTACCCAGACACTGATGGATTTCCTTGATGGCTGTGTATGCCTCTCCTGTACATTTTAAAGGGCTAGAGGCTATTTTTCTTGAAACTCCCAGTTCCAGCACCATGTAATGGGGGTTCCGTCACCATTCACCACTTGACAGTCAGTATTTTCCGTTTAGTCGTTGCATGGTGGATCAGGTGTGAGGCTGGAGGTGAAGCAGGGGCAGTGGTTTGATGTAATGGGTAGAGCAGTTGGCTTTTCTCATGGGCCAGAAGCTAAAACTGTCAGACAATAGTGCAGTCTCATACACAAAGGCCCCCAGTGAGCCCCACTCAGCCCTTAAACCTCAGTCGTAGCCTAACCTGCATGGGTCTTTAAATCCCTTCACGACCTTGGTCCTCCTTACCTCTCCTCTCTTCTCTCATTATACACCCCCTCTCGCTCCCTTCGTTCTGCCAATCTCTTTTTACTTTCAGTTCCCCCACCCCCTTGTGCCTCTTCTCGTTTCCGTTCCTTTCAGCTTGTTGCCCCCTTACATTGTAACTCCCTACCTTTCTCTATCCGTTCCTCCCCTTCCTATTCTTCCTTTCAGGGCCGGTCTTTGTGTCAGGCAGTGCAGGCGGCTGCCTGACGTGCCAGCCTCTAGGGGGCGCCGCATCAGCAGTCCGAGAGTTCAGGATGCTGCTGCTTTAATCTTATAAAAAATAACGTTAGTTAAATAAATTAATACTGTTTTGTAGTCACTGAAGTGCGTTTTCATTAATTCATGTCACTGGGACTCAGTCTGACTGGGCTCCTGCTGCTGTCCAGCAAAGCCAGGCACCGCGTTGATTTTTATGATTCTAGTCTGCAGCCTCAGGAAGCAAAAAGCAACATTTGTTGTTTTCACTTCTCCAGGAAGCTAGGGCCCGGGCCTGGCTGCGCGTTCCCTCCTTCAGCACTGCTGAAGTGACAAGGGGTTGATTGATTAGGCTGGGAGTGGCTGGGAGGAGGCAAGAAGCCGCCCGTCTGCCTGCCAAGATTTATAGTTGGCATAACAGTGTTTATTGGAAGGTAAGATTTTACAGGTTTCATAGGGGATAAGGCTGCGATACTATGTGATGTGCAAAGTCGGTGGGTTTAAGGAGAAACAGGTTGAACACAGGTGGATACTTCCAACGTTCTGGCAGTATCGATCTTTTTTTAGCTAGTAGGGACGCTACTTTTACAATAAGTAAAGAGGCGCACAAATTGTGTCTTTTATTCGTTTGTGGCATTGCTGTAAGGTTCCTGTATCTGGTGGAGAGCAATACTTTTCATGTACTTAGCATGTTGGCGCTGGCCTCCTCTTTTGACCTGCATATTCTTTTTATGCTTCCATTGCTGTGGCGGGCACGGCATGGTTTCCATACTTGGTTAGCTGGCAGGCGCTGTGCACAGTCCCGAACGCCCCTATGCAACGGGAGCTGTCACGTGCGACAGTCATGAAAACCACAGCACAACCATTTGAATTATAGGCCAAATCCAACTCTCTGCAGATTGTGGGCATGTCTCGAGTTTTATTTTTTTAATTTGTGGGAGGGCAGTTTAATGTCCCACCATATGTTCTCATTTTAACCAACATGTCCCTTAATGGATTTTGAAAGACCACCTTACACTACAGTGACTATGAGGGTGTAAAGATGCAGAGATGCCAATCGTGTCTGTGGGCCTCATTACACGGTAGGCGTTAGGGATTTAACGTTCCCGGTAATCGATACCGGTAACGTTAAATCCCCATGTGAATTACGACCCGGCTCGCCGCTATTAGTGGCACCGCTAAGTACGGTGCCACTAATAGCGGGCAGTCCGCATGTGCGTGACCCTCCATCCCGTAAATAACGCCATGCCGCTAATAGCACAGCATCACAAGGCAAGTGGACATGCCAATAGCGGCATGGTAAAGCCCCCAAAACCCCTTACCGCCATGGCGCTAATACCGCCATCGTGAACCACCCGTTAAGAGAACTGAGCATTGTTCCCACCTGCCACAGGTGGACACAATCAGCACAGGTGGAGGCAATGGAGACTGTGGCAGCTCAAAAAGAGCACACCACACCCCTTCCCACACCCCTTCCCACACCAAGATGGTTCCAATACTTGCAGCATTACATGGGCTGGAGGACATGATTGCAGCGCAGCAGTAACAAAAACAGGCAGCACAGAGGAGACGCAGGAGGAGGAGGAGGAGGGCAAGACAGGCACAGCAAGCACCACCACGGCACCTAATCATACCACAGAGGCACCCACCAATCCCCAGGATCAGAGCCAGTCCATTTAACCTTACCCCATAGCAGATACACACCCTGTACCGTCTGGACCGGGATACCATCACCAGCATCGTGGACATGATACACAACGACATTGTGAGCCTCATAGACATCCAAACTGCCATCCCCCCTCTACTCAAGGTGGTGACTGTGCTCCACTTCCTGGCCACAGGCACCTACCAGCATACAGTGGGGCAGATGCATGGCATCTCACAACCAGTATTCACACGCACGCTGAACCAGGTACTTGATGCCCTCCTGAAGCATGCACCTGAACACATATTCATGCCACGGACTGCCCAGGAGATTGCAAACACCAAAGTTGGCTTCTATTCACTGGCAGGCATCCCAAGTTGCATCGGGGCCATCGACTGTACCCATGTGGAATTAGTTGTACCACATCACAATGAAGTAGTCTACCGAAACAGGAAGCAATTCCACTCCATCAATGTCCAAATGCTATGTGACGCCAACAAGATAATCACACATTGCTGTGCCCGATTTCCTGGATCAACCCATGATTCCATGGTCCTACGGAACTCAACTATCCCACGCTACATGGAGCGACAAGCCGGACAACGTTCGTGGCTACTTGGTGAGTAGCAGGGCAAGCACTTGGCAGTGTGATTGGAGGGGAGAGATGCATACTCCAACTGGGTGTGATTGGGGGGGGAGATATACATACTCGAAATGGGTGTAGCTTGTCGTCCGTCGGACGAATGCACATACAGATGTACGGCAATGTCCATCTGGGAAGGCCGCAACGTACTTGAGATGAACGAACATGCAAGTATAAGCTACACAACACAGATGACAATCCAGGTCTAGAAACCTTAAACATCCATCCACATCCACATTGCACAACATTCCACGCCACAAAATACAAAAATGTCATACATGCCGTCACGATAGTCATACAGAATTAGTCCAGCACAACATCAATAATGCAATGTGCCCTTGAAAGCATGCAAAGGGATCACCCCTAGCCATAGCATTGCACCATGCACCTATAGCACCACTGAAGTGATGCCTCTCAGCATGGGAACATCAATGTTGGAATGGCATAACACCAGCAGTGTGGTACCAAATCTGCCTGGGCCCAGGGACACCTAAGACGTGGCCTCACCCAGGACATGTCAATTACTGTTGGAGGCATTAATGGGGCATGTCTACTTGCAGGGTCAAGCTCACCTTTGCACATTGCAGTCACACAGACCATCTGCATGTATGTGCATGTATGCTGTTAATTGTGTACTTCAATCACAATGAAAAGTCAATTTGTGTGATATGAACAGGCCGCTCTTGAGGTGAACAGTAACAGGACCCCATTCGTCCCCCCATACAGGTGATGCCAGCTATCCCCTGAAGAGGTGGCTCCTCACCCCTGTACGGAACCCACAGAACAGGCACAAAGAGGAATACAATCCTGCACATACCCGTACCCGCATTGTGATCGAGCAGACTTTTGGCCTTTTGAAGACACGGTTTAGGTGCATTAGCAGGTCTGGTGGCGCTCTCCTGTATGGCCATGAGAAGGTGGCCAAGATCACCATGGCATGTGTCATGCTGCACAATATGTGTATCAGACGGAATGTGCCACTGCCCCCTGACGTTGAAATAGAAGCACCTGATGAGGATGATGATGGTGATGAGGACGGAGGTGAAGGGGATGCAGGTCATGCAAGAGGGGATGGCCAGGAGGGACGTGCTGTGAGACAGCATCTGATCAACCAAATATTCTGAATAACATGGTTTCGTACTGTTACATGGATATGTGTAGTAATGCACTGGTGTCTGTTTGGAAGCGCACAATGGACCATAGCGTCAATAAAATACACATACACAATGAAGATGTCCAAGCCTGTGTTTTGTTCAAACACCCGTGTATTAAGGAACGTAAAGAAGAAAATGTGCATGTCCCCAAACATCCCACCACCCTTCCCCCCACCCCCCACAACAGTCCCATAACACCATTCCACCCACCCCCCACAACAGTTCCACATGTGTCTGCCACAATGTTTCCCTCCAGCCATGCACGCGGAGGCTTCACCATGCACTCCCTATTGGCCATTGCCAACACCAGCATTGGTAGGCTGCGTAGACGTGCGCCTGGTGGTGCGTGAGGAGTGGCAGAGGGGGCTTGTATGCCTCGAACTGGCAGCTGAGGAAGTGGCAGACTGTCCTGGTGGTGGTTGTGGTGGGAATTGGCAGTCCAATGCGTCCGCTATCCGTGTGAGGACCTCCCTGACACGAATAATCTCCCCACACAGCCTGTCTGTACATGCCTGCATCCCCTCCCTGGAGTGCCTTGCTGTCTCCGTAATCTCTGCCCTGAGACGGGCAGCCTCCTCCACATGCTGCCCAACCAGCACAGTTATTTCCTGTTGCCACTGGCTGATGCTGGCCAGGTCGAGGGCAGTGTTGGGTTCTGGTGGTGTGGCTGCTGTGGCCTGTGATGGTACCAGGTCTACAGATGAAGCCACCGGGGGGCTACTAAAAGCTCCCATGTTCTCATCATCAGTGACATTAGACCCAGGTGTCTGCTGTGGTGATGGCTCGGGAGCTCCAGTGGGGGTTGGGGTGTGCATCTCCATGTGAAAGTCGGTGGAGTCCTTCACATCAGATAGTGGGGCAGTGGCTGCCGCCTCTCCTGCGGAACTAGCTGGAGCTGAGGGTGGGCCCTCTGTGGCTGGGATCAGTGGTGGTGGTGGGTTAACCTCCGGAGATGGGGCAGTTAGTGGTGTGGCAACTTGTGTCTTGGAAGTGGCGCTCCACCGATGTTTCACACTATGCATCTGGACCCTTCTGCCTTTGCCCCTTGATGTTGTGGGGGTGTCCTCTGTGTCCAAAGCCCTTGTTTTCTTATGCGCAGGGGATGCCTGTGATGCATTGCCAGCATTCTCATTGTCTGTATGTGAGTCTGTCAGGGACAAGAAGGGGGATGTCATTGGTTACAGTTCTATGTACTTAATGCAGTATACATCAATAATGCAGTTGTGGGCATTTTGACTACATTGTAAAGGATGCAGGTGATGTGTCAGTTCAGTGGCTCATCCATGCATGGTTGTGTGTGGCACTTGTCGCTGGTGATGTGTGCATGGGTGTGTGTTTGGGTCTGACACTGACATGGCCAGGGTGTGATGCATGTGTGGATGTTTGGCCATCCATGAGGTGATTCTGGGCTCACATTTGGGGGGGAACAGTAGATTCACATTGCATGCTTTCATGTGTACACTCACCTCCATCTGAAGTGGTTGCCACGCCATGCTCCATCGTTCCGACTCCCTCTATGCATTCCACTCCAATGAGGTTGGCGCAGGTCTCCTCCCATTCTTTCAGTTTTATGGGCGACCCAGATCCACCTGCTGTGGCAATGTTGTGGTTTTTGGCAAGGATGCCTCTAACCCGGAGTCTCAGGTCATCCCACCTCTTTCGGCACTCACGCACATTGCGGGTGGTGGTGCCCACAGCACTGACTTTCACTGCGACCTCAGCCCAGATTGCCTTCTTTTTCATGAGTGTCTCCCACCGCATGTCGCTGGCAAAGACCACGGCGGCATTGTCAGCTAGGGTCAGCATTATTAGCTACTTTGAGGTAAATTTTTCTTTCCGCTGCCGGTCGGTGTTTTTTTTTAATGCCTTGGGCATGTTGAGGGTGTCCCTGATGATTTCCAACTGCAAGCTACTCGAAACAGGTCCAGGGGGCAGAGGATGGCAATGGTTTGTGTTTTTAAAGATGGCCGCCGTGCTCTTTCCCGTTCCTGTGCGATGACGCTATTTCCGGTTCTGCAATTTAACGGTCACCGCTAATAGCGGTGACCGCTATTTGCATGCAGCGTGAGGGCGGAGGTGCTATCTGCACTTTCGTCAAAGGCGGTGAGAGACTTTTTGGGGACTTTAGCGGCATGGCGGTAGGGTCATTACCGACATGGCGCAATGCTCGTGTCCGCTTACTCGTAATGGTACGCTATGACACGTTAAGAGCGCCATGCCGGTAATTTGAGATTTTTAGCGCACAACGTGTAATGAGGCCCTGTTTCTTATTATGCCGAAATAACCAACAAACATTATTATTATTATTCAATCCCAATGCACAATGTTTATTTAAGCGAACGAGGTAAGGGGGGCATATGTCGAGGATGTATAAACAGCGCATCTTTTAGGTGTTGGCTATCTAGTCCCTTCCTTTGATTGCGCAGTGAATTTATAAGCTATGCATATGGGCAAACAGTCTTACATTGATACCGTAAGCCCATTTAGTTTCGGAGTCTGGATCTGAAAGTGAATGCATGCCTCCTACCCAATGCATATTTTCGCACTTCACAGTGCATAACAACATCAGGATGGGTGGACAATTCGAGTGATGACTGGTCACCCCAGACATGGAGCGAACCTGCACATCGCTATTTCAAATGGCTAGTTGAGCCGACTCGATCCTCCATCCTTCACAGGTCGCTAATTTGACCACTTTAACAATGGCCAGAGATAAAACCTATTACAGCGCGTAGAGGCCGGTGGAAACCAGCACGAAGCGCTATATAAATACCTGACATTATTATTATTAGTAATGAAATGGGTTTAAACAAAATGTTGCAAGCAGGCTATCGTTCCTCTACTAAGGGTAACATCATCTCCCTTTCACCCCTGTTAAGTTTTCTAGTGATAGCGTGGGACCAAGCCTCTGTAGGTGTGTGTACGCTTCACACCTCACTCCAACCGGATTTTTAAAAGGACACGTTTCCACGCCAAGGAGCGATGACCCAGGACAGGCCTCATTACGCATAAAAATCAGCGATTGTTTGCAAGATATCACACATCTTTAACCACACACAATCCCCCTCCCCTCTGCCCACCCCAGAGGGATTGATCCACCCGATAGCTCAGCGAGTTCACTACTCGCCGCTGAGATCAGCCAGAGATTCCAAGCCTGGCAGAGATGAGTCAGGTTTCCTTTCATCCTAGGTAATAGTAGTAGGTGCTAAGCAGGAGGCTTTCACCACTCCCGAAAAATTGACATGCTGCGAGGGCAGACTAGGGCCATTATAATAGGACCGGGGCTGCTGCAGACAATCCCTGCATTTTTAAGATGAATTGCTTCACTGCACAGCCCTTTATTTTGGCCCACAGATTGTGAATGTTAGCATGCGCCATACTTGGATGAAACTGTTAATGTTAGCATGTGCCACACTTAGACGGAAATTCCTAACTTTATTCTGTGTTGCATTTAGATAGGATTGTAAATGTTGGCATATACCACACCGAGATGGAACTTGAATATTAGCATGTTAGCATGTGTCACACATAGAAATGAGAACATTAGCCCGCGCCGCATCTAGATAGGATTGTGAATGCTAGCATGCGCCATACCTAGATCAAACTGTAAATGTTAGCATGTGCCACAACTAGATGGAACTTGAATGTTAGCATATGCCACACTTAGAATTGTGAACATTAGCCTGCGCCGTATCTAGATAATATTGTGAAGGTTAGCGAGTGGCACACTTAGACGGAATTATGTAGGTCAGCAAGTGCTAAACTTGGACAGAACTGTGAATGTTAGCATGTTAAATGTCATATAACCCACTAACCAATATAAGCTCAAACTCTCTGCATACTTATCTCACTCAAAAAAAATCACGCAACCATCTCTCGCACAACAAGCTGCACGCACTTCATCACACCGCAACAACACATATGCTGCACCAACAGCACACGCGGACTGACACCGATCCAATACTTGCACCAAAGCTCAGCACCTGGTGTCTACCGAGTTGAAGCTGCCAACAGTACACCACTCCTCTCACTATCCTACTCCCTCTTCACCCTACTAACCCATCCCATCTTCTCCTTTACAGATCCTCCAGAGCGGCTGGGGACCAATTCCGTTGGTGACAGTGCGCTATATAAGTACCTTTAACATAACATAACATTGCCCTTTGCAGCGTCCTGGGCATTGGTGTGAGGCTCGACCATCCTTCTAGCTTTTTCTCATGCTGCAAGGACCGGCATGACTACAGGGGTACTTTAATTATATTTCCAGTCTGCAATGATTATGCCTTTCATGCAGGTTCCTGCTCGGGAGAGGAGGGTCAAGAATTATTTCTTTGTAGTCCAAACAATGTCTTCGATTAATTAGCTCCAACTAAAGGCGATCAATGCGAATGTTTTAAAACTATTCATCAGAAACGACATGTTGCATGTAGACACTGTTTAGTGAAAACAGGCGGGAGAGAGCGCTTCTCAAAGCAGCGCTATTGCAGAGGTGAAAAACTGGATAATCTGATACGGGCCATCAAAAACCTTTTAAAACAGCTATTGTTGCTTGGGGCGCCGGAATATGGGCTACTGCTGGAGATGGTGAAATATAACAAGGTGGTAAATATTTATTGTAAAGTCTTCCTGAGTCGATCATAAGCCGCCTGTGGGCCCTTCCTTTAAGACAGTGAGCACACAGGAAAAGCCCAGAAGTGGGGGATTTGTGGGCTAAGTGCAAAATTAAAGGCAGATATTTTTGCATTCCAACAATAAGGCCTGTGTCATTGCCATTTGGGCTTAGATGTCTCCTATACCCCCTGCTAATAAAATATGATCATGCAGAAGCAGCAGAACCTTGCAGTGTGCGCCTGCCTTTATGCTTGTAAAGCCGAGGGCATTGCTGTAGCCTCACAGGCTTTGCTTTGTGAATCTACAGTAATGCTTCTTAGTCTGTTTTAGAATCTCATGTACACCCCTTCACCCGTACAAGTATAACGAAAAATAGAGTATATAAATGTCACCTTGGGCAAACAAGCTTGTTATCAATGGTAAAAGGCTACAGAAAGAAATGTGGGAGTTTGTTTAAGAAACATATTTGCATAGACTAGCGGTAATGTTATTACATACATACAATATTAATAAAAATGTGCCCAAATGCAGTCTTCTCTTGGCCCTTAAATTTAGCTAACCCAGTGTTACCTGTGTATGTATTGATTGGAATGGTAACGTCTGGACATGTTAGAATCCTTTGTGAAATTATTGGAAATTATTTAAAATGTGTTCAATTATTCCATTATATGCGTTTTGATTTCTTGTATGACAGTGATCCTGGTTCCTGGTGTGGTTGTTTGGGATTTGCTTGTATTTCTTCATGGAATCAAGTGCTTCAGATGGGCATCCAGATTAAGGGCCTGATTCAATTTTTTTTACACAGTTAAAAGTGACTTTGCACTATTGAAAAGTAACTTTGCACTGCTGACACAAACCCTGATTCATGGAACTCTGCAAAATGTACATTGCATTGCAAAGTCATTTGTACTACAAAAATGACGTTGTACTGACTTTGCACTGCAGAAATACACTTTGCACAGTTCCATGTATAAGGGTTTGTGTCGGCAGCGAAAAGTCCCTTTGAACCGTGGAAATAAATTCCATGAATTGGGCCCTTAGATGTTAAAAGTCATTCATATGTCATGTTATGGCAGAGATGAGGGTGTTGGTAGCAATATGTAGCTGGCAAAAGGTGCAAGCAGGGCCAAGTGCGATCCTGCCATGAGTTATTAGGAAGTTGCAAAGTAGCGCTGAGATATGGGGAACCTTTATTTCAGCAACTATGTAAACGATATGAAGAGACTTAATAAACTGTGAAAGACATCACACGGAATTCTGTAACAAGGGGCACCGCAGAATCTTTGAAAGAAAAACCTCCCCATAAATGCAGTAAAACAATAAGGCAAGAAAGCAAGAGTTTATCCGTAGTGGTCTTCAAACTATGGTGCTGCCTTCTCCCCTACCCCTAGGAGGGTCCGAGGCTCTTTCAAAAGGGATAACGTTGAGTGACTGCTTTTAAAAGAAAACTTAAGCAGTTATAGTTGGTATGGCGGCCAGGAAACAATACGTTTATTCAAGGGGGCGGCGCGCGCAATATAAAAATGTTGGAATACCACTGGTTTACTGTAATACAGATCACCAGTCAAACAAGCATTGTCAAAATCAATAGGACTGGTTTAAAAAGTGCGTGAGTGTGTGTGTGTGAGAGAGAGACAGAATGAGAGAGAGAACAAGTGTGTGCGAGAGTGTTTGTTAGTGGGTGTGTGTGAGAGAAAAGCGTGTGTGAGAGTGCGTGTGTCCATGCGAGAGAGAGTGCATGTGACTTTGCTCACTACTCTCTCTCTCTCCCCTTCTTTCTCCACCTCCCTCTCGTCTTCTTTCTCATATGTAAATTGTTCTACATGCTGATTTTCTGGTTTGACTCATGTTTACCGTTTTTGCTTCTACTGTTCCATGTTTAATGTGTATTTTGTTGTTCATTGTAAAGCGCCTTGGATTAAGGCACTATATAAAACAATAAATACAAAATATAAATATAAATGGGTGCTTCACGCGTCAAGTGGTCCTGGTAATGAGGCAGCTCAGCCCACTTGTAAGTATACTTCCTGGCGAGGCTCCTGCAGGGCAGCAAACACCCTGCAGGGGCAAACCCTGCAGGGGCAAACACCTACGCCCTTTCGCCCCGTGGGCTTCGCAGGGGTTGCTGGGTTGCTTTGTGCTGGTGCCGGTGAAAAAGGTTGGCTGGGCTTGATGGCAGCAGCGGCTGCGAGAGAAACCCCTTACATGTCCTTGCACCGGCGCCCTTTCCCCCCCTTTGACAAAACAAGAAGTAAAATGGGCAGAATAGGGGGCTTATATGTTTTTAAGTGGCTTTATGTCATATCATTCTTATTTTTTTTTTTTTTTTTTTTTATTTTGCTTCTATCAATTCAATGATTTTGCAAAAACAGAATAAGCAGGCAGTCAGAATTTCTTTTCTAGTCTTTTCTAGTCTTTCTTTGTCAGTTTATTTCAATTTGAAGCAAGAGTTTTGGGCTTTGCAGTTTCCCTTTTAGACTTGAGGTCTGATTGGATTCCACACTCATCTTGTACTTTTTGGTACACTGGAATCTGCTCCTTCCAGCCTCTCTGAATTGCGTAGACAAGACTCCAAAGCATTCTTTAATATTTTGGAAGTTGCTAACGCCCAGGTTGTTCTCGATCCACTCATCAGTCTATTCCACCAGACTTGTTCTTCATATAAGGAGTCACTGTCTATTAGGGGTCTCAAGTAGGCTCTTCTCCACTTTAATGTTTCGGAGCAATGCAAAAGAAGGTGTTTTACAGTTTCTGGCTCACGTGTCGTTCCACATAATCGGCAGAGATTTGTTTGAGATTGACCTCTAATAGCCCTTATTTCATTTGTCGGCAGTAAGTTGAGGCGGGAACGCAAGAAGACAGATCTTAACGACTTGTCAGGGAATCTTCTCAGAACTTCGTTTGGTGTATGTAATTTTTTTGGTTCGAAGTTCACGTGACAGAGGAGTTTGTTTTTTTCCGCCAGTGCTAAGGTCTCTATCCAATCGAGTTGGTCCATCTTGCGTTTTATTCTCGTTGGATTATGAATTAGGTCTGCTTCACTGCAACAATTTTTGGCCAGAGATACTCGCTGTCTAGCTGCCCATCGGGAAATGGCTAAGCTTCGACCTTCAGTGATTTCAGAGTTTATTATTTTGTATAGCGGCGGAGAATCTGGCATTATTATTTTTCTGAAAAGCGCCATTTCTCTCGCTTCGATTGTTGCTTTTAGGGAGAGAGTTCCCAATTCTCTTCTGATGATCGAAATTCCTGTGGAATTTGGGAGTTGAAGGACTTTGCGCCAGAAATAGGCTTCAAGTTTAGACCAGATTGTCAGAGGAATCACTAGCATTGCTTCGCAGCCATACGTCAGACTTGGTATTACTTTACCCTTGTAGAATTTAATGACAGGGAGAAGTGAAAACCTCCCGTATTTTCGATCGATTATTCTAGCCTGTGTTGTTAGTTTTCGGGTCTTGTCCCAAAGGTGTTGTTGCATTGCGACTTCTGTTTTCGAGTTGTCCAGCCACACCCCCAAGTATTTAAAGAGTTTTACCTCTTCAATGGGGGATTTTTCGATGTACCATTTAAACGGCTTTGAATTCTTCTTTGTTTGTTTGCCTAAAGTCAAAATTTTTGTCTTTTCTTTGTTTATTTCTAAGTTGTTCTTCGATATATAACTGCCCAAGTTGTCGAGTTGCCTTTGAAGTCCAATTTCGGTTTGGTCTAAAAGGATAATGTCGTCGGCATATAATAGGCGAGTCACGGGTGTAGATCCGATTTTCGGAGGAAAAGATCTTATCTCATCCGAATGGGCTTTGAGGTCGCCCAAAAAGGAGATGAATAGGGCCGGGGCCAGTGGGCAGCCCTGTTTCACGCCTCTAAGGGTCGAGATTTCATCAGAAAGCCTTCCTGCTTGGTCCAGCTTGACCCTGATCGATGTTTTGTCGTGGAAAGCCTTTATTGGGTCAAGGATGTTAGGCGGACAGTTCCATTTGCCTAGTTTTGACCAGAGCAGATTTCTGTCAATTTGGTCGAACGCTTGGGTTAGATCAATAAAGGCTGCATATACCTTTCCGAGACTTTGCGTTGATCTTGCTTTTATAATGCTTAGGGCCATGATGTTCGCTGTGGTCCCTGAGTTTTTCAAGAAGCCTGTTTGGAGTGGGTCTCTGCACGGTGCTGTTTTTGCCCATGATTGGAAGCTCCTTAGAAGAAATGAGCTGTAAAGTTTCCCAATTGTGTCCAGAAGTGCTATAGGACGATAATTTCTTGGGTCAGTTCTGTCTCCTTTTTTGTAGATTGGAGCGATCACTGCAGTGCGCCAAGAGTTAGGAATCGATCTTGTAGCGCTGCAGTTTTTGAATACCTGCTCTATGAAGTTAGCCCATTTCTCTGGATGATTTTTTAGATCGATATTAGTTATTCCATCTGGTCCAGGTGCTCTGGACGATTTCAGACGCTTAATGGCCAGTATGATGTCTTCTTTATCGGAAAAATCTTCCCATGCGGTTTGGTCTGACTCTGTCGACGAATCTTCTGTGACTTGACTGGGAATTTGGAAAATGTTGGCAAAGTGTACTTTCCATTTTTCTTCTGGGACATTGTTTAGTCCTTTTGCGATTTCTCCTTCATTGAAGTTTCTTATTAATTGCCAGAAGGCGCCCGAGTTTTTGTTAGCCAGTTTTCTGAGCATTTCTTCAGAGTCCTGTTGGTATAGGAAAATTCTTCGAAAGCGTAGCCAAGATTTGTACTTTTTTTGTTCTTTTACGTAGAGGATTCTGGGATCTTCTGAGATTGATTGTGCTGCCAATTTCTTTAGCTTTCTCAAGGTGGAACGTTTTGATGCTAATTCCTTGTCGTAGATGTGAGTGGGATTCTGTGTGGGTTTTCGGGCTTGCCTTCTGGAGATCACGAAGGGAATCAGTAAGGGTTGGTAGTCAATAGGTTTTAATGACTCATTATTACCCCGTAGACAATGGTTTTTGTAGCTTCTGGACAGTTCCTCTATTCGGTTGGCAGTGAGTCTTAGGCGGTTACCTTGAGTGTTTGATTCGATATGTTCTGACATAGTCATTTTTTCTTCTCCTCCCGTGGGCCATACAATTTGCAAAATGTTGTGATCGCTCGCCTCTGTCCTCAAAACCTCAAAAGATGAGATTCGGCGGAGCATCTCCTCTGTGACATATATGTAGTCAATTGTCCCATTCAGGGTGCCCCTTTCCCAGGTTGGGATGTGGACCTTCGGCGGGAGTGAGTGGTCAGTGTTTCGAAGATTTCTTGAAGTCATGAGTGATTCCCATTTCATTCCGCGAGATTCCACCTGGCTTTTTGGGCGTGTTGATGTCGATCTTGAGGGATCGCTCGGACATTTGGCGTTTAAATCTCCACTTACAATTATTAGTGGGTTATTTTGAGTTGCTATTATGTTGTCTAGCTCTTTTTCAATAGATTCAATGAAGATTTTGTCCGAGATGGCTTGTGGATTCCAATAGACCGTAATAACAGTTATCACAAGAGAGGTTAAGGTTTGGGTCTTTCTGTCTAGTTGGTCCCACTTTATTGAGACTGCAAGGTAGGATTGGGTTGCTGCCAGCTTCTTCTGTATTGATAGGCCTGAGCCCGATTTGACTGCCACAAGTAGCCCAGATGATGGGCGGCCCAAACGACCTTTCATGGCCGGTGAGATTTCAACTGCGAAGCCATCAATTGTCGGGGGGGTGGTAAGCCAGGTTTCTTGGAGAGCGATAATATCGAAAGTACCCAGGTTTATATCTCCAGGTTTAGTGAGATGGTTGAAGCCCCTAGTGTTCCAAGACATCATTTTGAGTGAACGTGGCTGGAGGTCATGGGGGAGACTTTTTGTTTTTGGACTCGCATCTGCTTTGTTGAGGTCCGCCTTGATGCTAGACGGCTTTTGTTGCTATTTATTTTTTTGCCCAGACGTTGATTTCGGGAACCATGCTAGTAGCTGTTTAAACGGGGCAAGATTTGGTAAATTGCTTTTAGGTTCTGATCGGTTCGTAGCACTGCCAACTAATTTTCGTTCCGCCCTATCTCTCATGGGCGACAAGGTTCTATTCTTGGTTTGCACTCTATCTTCTAGTCTTTCATTGGCTCTGTAAGAGACTTTATCTTCTTGTTTGCTAGTTATAGAGCCTCGGTTTTTCGGATTTTCTCTATTAATTAGTCGATGGGGTGAATCTCTTCTATGGGTCGGTTTCCAATTTCGATCATTGGATTCAATTTTAGACCTGTAATGAATTTTTTCATGTTGTTGCCGGGCGAATTTGGACTCCGAATTCGGTCTCGTTTGACCTCTTTTTATCTCGGAAGTCAAGTACCCCTTTCTCAGAAGATCTTCCTTTCCTTCCTTAGTCAGTCTGCCTTTGGCTTCTGCGCTTACGTGTAGAAACGCCTTTGCTTTTTTGTCCTTGTGGTAGGGTTCTACCAGTAGCAAATCATTTGTTGTAAGCTCTTCGAAATTTATGACGTTTTTCAAAATTTTTAGCACAGTGCCCCTGTTTAGGGTGATCTTTTCGAAGTTGTCCGGGATCTGTTCCAGTTTGAAGACTGACGCAAGAGCCAGTCTTTGTTGCTTTATCATATTGTGATTTCGGGTACTGGGTTTAAGGTTGTCTTCTTTCGATTCTGGGTGGAAGGCAGGTGTATTATGCCAAGGCTGACCCTCTTTTCGACTGTTTTCCTTGTTTTTTGATGATTTTTGGTCTACATAGTCTCCTTTAATAGCCGATGATTTTTTCCATGTGGCATCTGGACCTCTAGGATGTCTTTGATTTGGGTTTAACCACTCTTTTTTGTGCCCACTAGACGTTCTCCGTTTTTTTGGCGTTGGGGGAGTTGCGTTTGCTTGGTTTTTTGGCAAACTCACCGCTTTTTGCTTTTCAGTGTGAGGTGAAATTTCACTTTCTGTAGACGAATAAGTGGAGATGTTCATCATCGTTTCGTCTCGTAGGAAGTCGACGACTGTGACAGGAGAGTGGAACTTTGAGTCTTCTGATGGGCTTCTGACAAAATGGCATGTCTGAATTGGAGAATTAGTAGGACTTGTGTCCTTGTTAGATTTTGAGACCGTCTTGCTACCTTTCCCCTGGGGGAGGTGAATAGGCTCACGGATCTGGCAAGCTGAGGGACGAGGCGAGGAACCTGCTGTCGTAGGTTTTGTGCTTTTTGATTCACTTACTTTCTTTAGGTTAGCAGGATCAGCGTAGCAAGTTTTCTTCGGTGGATTCAGTGGACAGTTTGGGATATGTGATTTAGGAGGTTTTAATGACAGTTCTCTCAGACAAGGTTTGAGAGTTTTCTTTGTCATCCCTTCGAAGAGAAAATGTTTTGGTGGGTCCAATTTTTCTTTTGATTTTTGATTATTTGTAAGCTCTCTCTCAACATTGAAACAGAATTTATTTGCAGGTTGATTGTCGGCTGACTGTGTCTGTGTGCTCATTTCTGCTACTTTCCCTTCAGTTTGGTCAGTTTGTGTTGCACTTTCTCTTGAATCTTTTATTACAATGGGATGTGGCGGAAACGTTGAGATTTTTGATTTTGTCTTGAAGTCGCTTACGATTTTGTCGTAAATTGCACTATCGACTTTTTCTTTTGCGGTAATGTAGCCTTCAAAAAAGGTCATTTTGGTGTGAGTCATGGCAATCAGTGTGGTCTGGTCCTTTAATGTGTCGTTTATTGCTTCGTATAGTTTTCCGAACGGGGCAAGCGCTATAGTCAAAGCTGACATTAGTGTTGTTAGATCACGCTTCCTTGGCGGGGTCACATTTGTATCCTCTTCTGTTAGATCAGGACCCGAGCTTTCCCTTCTCGGTGAAGTATGGGCTAGACCACATGGGCTAGAAGATGCTGTTTTAGATGAGGATTCCGGGGACTTTAATTCAAATGAGGCAGTGGAAACAGGCCGCTGAGCTTTTGCTTTCGTTGGAGTCTGAGGATGAGGTGATGGTTGTTTCTCAGTGAGTAGCCTATTCCTTTCGCCCTTTGTAGCGTTATCTTTTGGCTGCATTTCTTTAGTTTGCCGATGAATTGATGAATGCTGAAACTCGTTCATACTCGTTGCCATTGAGATTTCTCGGACAGGCAGAGGCGACTTTTCTGGGGGACGACTTGCTGAAACCGGGCTTTGATTTTCCAGTGGTGCTATTTGCGATCCGTTGGCACTGCTCAATAGTGGGCGTACTGCCTGGTTTCTTTCGTTGTCGACAGAATCTGTCGTCCTTTCTTTTGGTGTATAAGAGAATTTAGGTGCCTTTGGGCCATCAGGCTCGTCGGGTGCTGCGTCCAGCATTTCAGCGTCTGTCAGCTCGAGCAGAACGTCGTATTTCCGTTTGCCTTGACTGGCAAAGTACGCTTTTAGCGAATTGGCTATGGCAGTGTTTTTCAGCATACTTTCTGATGAGTTTTTTTTGTTAATTTTGTTTTTTTGATGTAGGGGTTTACCCGATGGTTTTTTTCTTTCGTTTTGATTTTTATGTTTGTGCTTTGCTGAACGAATGGATTTTACTGTTTGTTTTGAGAAGTTCAATGAAGTCAGTTGGTCTGTGGGAGAAGATTCGTTCACGTCATGAAAGCAAGGGGTCCGTACGTCGCTGTTTATTTCATTATTTCCGTCTTCATTGGGAGCTTGTGAGTCCTTAGCTCCACCCCTTTGAGGAAGTGGAGCCTCGCTTTCGTCCGTGTTGATCATCCCACGGGCGTCCTTTTGCTCGGATGACGCTTCCTTCATCCGACTCTCCGCGGGCTCGATCGCCCACACCTCAAGCTCACCCGGCGTCCAACCCGACTCCAGAACCACGGCTTGACTGCGACTGGAGCCGCAGCCACCGGGGCGCGGCGAAACCTCCAACCCTCTCCCCGTCACCGGAGAGCCCTGCCCCGAGGTAGGAACGGGGTATGTGGGGGAGGTGGTTTGATGCAAGCCCTCCGGGGTTGTATCTGTCTGCTGGTGTTGGGAAGCCGCCGCCAGTTCTCTCGCGGCCCACCCTTCGGTCGGCTGCACTGGGAACTTTTGGACGTGCGGGTTACCTTGCACCGTTGTTGGTTTCCTTGGTTCAGACAGTGTAGAGTTTAACTGACAAGCGTCCGCCCCGCGGGAGTCTTCTTGAGGTGGGGCGTGTAGACTGAGCCCTTGAGTTGCTACGGAGGGCTTAAGTGATCTTTGTAGAGCCTCCTTGCCAGGCGCAGGAATCAGGTGTTTTGAAGATGTAGTGAGGTCGAGGAGCTTTAAAGAAGTGTCGCTTAGAGCCCTCGGTTTTTGCAAATTCTTTGGTCTCGGTGCTGGATGCACAGTAGGTGGTCGTGAGAGGTCTAAGCGAAGGGGAGCGAGCCTTAGAATCTTGCTTGAACTTCTCAACCACCTGGCCTCCTCGTCCTCACCACCTGGTGGTGGCGAGGTTGGATTGTCGACGTGCTTTACTTCCATGATGGGTTGAGGGGCTCCTGCCCTCGCCTGCCCACAGACTGCCACAGACTGCAACTCAGCAGCCAACTCCGCGGCCGCTCCGCGGCAGAGAGGGGTTTTTAAGTCCAACCTTCAAAGCAGTGGCAACTGTAGAAAGACTGAAGAATAGAGTAGACTGCCACAGACTGCAACTCAGCAGCCAACTCCGCGGCCGCTCCGCGGCAGAGAGGGGTTTTTAAGTCCAACCTTCAAAGCAGTGGCAACTGTAGAAAGACTGAAGAATAGAGTAGACTGCCACAGACTGCAACTCAGCAGCCAACTCCGCGGCCGCTCCGCGGCAGAGAGGGGTTTTTAAGTCCAACCTTCAAAGCAGTGGCAACTGTAGAAAGACTGAAGAATAGAGTAGACTGCCACAGACTGCAACTCAGCAGCCAACTCCGCGGCCGCTCCGCGGCAGAGAGGGGTTTTTAAGTCCAACCTTCAAAGCAGTGGCAACTGTAGAAAGACTGAAGAATAGAGTAGACTGCCACAGACTGCAACTCAGCAGCCAACTCCGCCAACTCCAACTCATTCTTATTGTTAATTAGTGCCCAAATGCTACAGGTGTCTTTCACAATGACCGCTCCAGACATCGTTTACCAGTGTCATCTAGCTCTCATTTTCCTATAATTAATGTGCCAATTTTTGTAAATCTTGCACATTTTCTTTATTTTCATATATTTTAATAAACCAAGTCCGGTACACTGCACGTTTAGCAGATCTTGTCTTAATTGTATTTCTTTTTCGGATTGCTTCATCCCAGTTTACCTTCCTTTTAAACATTTTTGTTAATTAGTCTTTGGTTTGGCCGAACTGTGAAGCATTTAGTCCATCTCTTTTTTGTTAGCATGCATTCCACAACAGCAGATTTTTCCTCAAAAGCTGTTGCCATTCTCCCCTCTAAATGCATCGATAGTATATATTTATTGAAACAGCTACATTTTCATTTCACCATTAAGTACCCTTTGAATTAAGTTTCAATGTTCCTACTCGCTACTATTCTAATTGAAGCGGGTGGTTCAAATCTCTATTTTGATGTCACAAGAGCATGGTCGCTAATATTAGTCCTGGTTATACATACATCGTGACTTAACCAAAACAAAATGATTAATCTTAACAGAATAATAATCAATCGTAGAATTAGAGACAACACATCTGGTGTGGTGTCCTGGAATATCCCAGCCATTTGTCTATTTTCATAATCATATCCTAGTTACTCAACTGTTTAATCCAAAAATAACCAGCAACATTAGCAGTTTTCTGTAGCATATTGGCTTCTGGGATCCAGCAGAAAAAATATGCTTCGAACTCCAATACAAAACGTTTTACGAGGCATCTTGCATTAAAATATCCACCACCCAAGATTAGTGCCTCCGGATATAGAGTAACTCATCGATGAAAGGTTGTAATTAAATCCTTTGCCACCGTTTTCATTACCTGAATTCCCGTAGATACTGAACATCAAACCATTAGTGATAACGTTTAGTTTGTTCTTATATTGAGAGATTACAGACTGAATCGAATCATAATTCATACATTCTTTGGATGGACTATCATTTTTAACACCCATAACAAGCCCTCTTGGTCTTGGTCTACCAAGTGGTGCTTTTGTGCTAGTTTACTATATGTGGTAAAGCCAATATACATTGCAGAACTTAGCCAAGTTTCCTGGATCATAAATATCACATAAATATCACATGTGAACAGATTGTTTTCATTATCTCGTGTTTATTTAATAACTGTGCCCCCTGGAATTCCATGACAGAATACGAAGATTGTCCCTGTACTTATGAGAGAGAGAGAGAGAGAGAGAGAGAGAGAGACAGAGACAGAGAGACAGAAAGAGAGACAGAGAGAGAGAGAGAGAGAGAGAGAGAGAGAGAGAGAGAGAGAGAGAGAGAGAGAGAAATGTGTGTATTTCAGGTATGTTTTAAAACATACATTCAAACGTGAACATAAGCATGAAAACACATAAAAACATCAGGTTAATAATCGCATCTTTGAAAGCACAGTCAGCAATTTTCCAGCATTAGATCATTAATGGATTCACATGCTCATCAATAATATTCCCCATCATCTGGCTGGGAATCCACGGTACTAATAAAGCAGTTTTGTTTTAAAGTTAAAAAAAACAAACGCTTGGTACTTGCATAGCCTAATGCTGTCACTTTGGGCCATACTGCTACATCCATTGACAGTATCCCTCCTTAGCTCCACCCTCGGTGGCCATCTTCAGAATTTTACTGCACGTTTAAGTGTTGGGAGTCCTCGCTCTTTTGCTCTTTGAAACTTTGACTTTTTCGGCTACTTTTCATAACATTTTCAAACTTATTTCTTCATCAGTCACGGCTGAGACAGCCGGTAGTGGGGTATCAGTTGCCGGTGAAGATCTGAGCATCAATGATCTTCAGAGAGGCCCTCTTCTCAATTTTCAGCCCCTCTCCATGCAGGCATGGTGGACACCAGTAAGAAGAGCCTTTTCAGGCCTCAAGAACATTTTTGTGGACGATGAAGACAAATGCATCTATTGCCTGCACCCGCACAAGGTGTACAACTGCTACATTTGCCAATCCTTCTCCACGAAGACTTGGAAGGATCACCATAGAAGGTTGGTGGCTTGGCTGGAAGAGGGTGCCAAAGCCTCTGACTCTGCCTCTGTCCGGAGTCATGCCTCTGCCAGGGTTGGCAGACCCATAGATCGGACTCCATCTACAAAGAAGTCGAGATCCCAGGAGGACAGTTCCTGGGCGAAGAAACCTAAATGGGAACATAAGTTGCAGGTTTCAACTGCCTCCCCGTTGACGACATCAGCAGTGGCCTGATATCCGGTCCCGTCTATGAATGTGATGTCTATGATCACAGCTACGGCAACAACAAGACTCTTGTCCCACTCTTCGGAGACTAGGGTTTCGTTGATGACCATGACGTCTACTCTGTCTATGAGCCACAGGTGAAAATCGTCGTTGTCGCCAGTTACTTTGTCCATGACCTCGTCAACGACATACCGTCGATGGAGAGTTCATTGTTGAAAATCTACCACGTCGTCGACGACCACTCCCATCTACGATCGCTTTGTCAACGACTATGAGAGTATCTAGGATTGCTCTGCTTCCAAGGCCAGCATCTGAACCATTGTGGTCAACGGCATCACTGTCGACTCCACAAGCACAAGTGCTCACTTCATTTCCTAGGAGCACAAGTTGCACAAGAAGATAGCCCCACCTTTCTCTTCCCTACCGCAGTCAACTAAAACCAAACCACTCTTTACCCTGGTGCCTCCTGCCCAGTTGTTGCAAGAGAGTGTGTTTTCAGGAGATGAAGAGACCCCGGAGGCTTTATTCTCTGAGAATGAGAAAATGGAGCAAGAACCGGACCCAATTGTACTGGCACCCTGGCCACCAGTGGCTGTGCCACCAGTGGCTGTGCCTACGGTTCCCCCGGGCGAGTGCCAGCGGCACCCCAAGACCTATCTGTGGACATTCTGGGGGTCATCACAGGTTGTGCACAGTGGCAAAAATGCGTCAGTAAAACTATTACCGCCACATTACGGCTATGCCCAATACCGAGTTTGGGCGATAAGTGGGAGATTTACATCCAGCTTTTTGCTGGAGGTGAACCTCTGCACTTTCTGCCCATTTGTGTCGCTATTACCGCGGCGCTAATAGCGCCACGATAATAGCGCCAAGAATGTCCTTGGGAATAGGGACTAACCAACCCCCCGCAACCCAGGATCCGGTGCCTTGTACCGGCTGATGAGGATCCACCAGACAAGCTTTCGAGAAATTTTCCTCTAGACGAAATTGGCACTTTCCACACTCTGCTTGTGCAGACTGTGAAGCTTTTTGACCTTGTTAGAGAGGGACAACGAAAGGAGGGGATCCTTTTCAGAGGCAGGAAGTCTCCAGAAAATCTGTAGTTGGCGTCCCAATGCTTAACAACATCTGGGAGGATGGGCTGCTGATTATGATGAATCTTTCCTCAGCACCCCCAAAGAAAGACAGACTGAAGAAAAATATACAGTTACAGATTCCACTCCACAATGTCATCACACTCATGCAGGCTCGACTCTGTGCTAGCCGCTGCCGCAAGAAAGCAATGGCAAACCTGTCCTCCCCTTGCAGGATGCTCCTGGACAAGGAAAGCAAGCAACTAGACACTTTTGGAAAGCAGGTAATTACCACAGCTGCAACCACCATTAAGGCAACCAATTCCTTGGCCATTTTCTCCAGGTACGGCAGGGAGCTATGATACAAGATGGCCCCATCTTGGACTTCCTGCCTGATAACAAAAGGGACAAGGCTCTTGCTTTGCTGCACGAGGGGGAAATGGCCTCAGATCATGCCATCGCTGTGGCTCTAGACATTGTGGACACAGGCTTCCACCAGATGGGCAATGGAGCATTCCTAAGGCACCAGGGGTGGTTAAAAGCCACAGACCTTTGCCCTAAGGTACAGTCATAGGTTATGGACATGCCTTTTGATAGGGTGGAACTCTTTAGGAAAAAGATTGATGAGACACTGTTAGCCATCAAAATGGACACAGGTACCACTCAGTCTGTGGGTACCCTGCAGCAGAGAAGACAGAGCTTTCGGTCCAGGAAGGGCAGATTATCCAGGACCTCCATAGATTATCAACCAACATATTGTCAACCAGCCTGCACCAGCTCGCAGGAGGCATACAGAGGAAGATTGGAGGCATATAGGGGTAGGCAGAGGTGTGTGCTACTTCCACTCGCACGCAATCCCCAAAACAAGCCTGACCAGCATCAGGTCTCGAGCCCCCACTTCAGCACCCCAGTGGAATGCCGGCTATCGCAGTTTGTCAAGCAATGACGGAACATCACCACCGACAAGTGGGTGCTCAACATCATCCAGCAGGGTCACATACTGGAATTTGTAGACAAATTCCCCTCCATTGCTCCAGTATGAAGGCAAGACTGAACCCCTTGAACATCTGCAAGGGGTTCAGTCCCTGCTACAAAAAGGGGCCATAGAAACCGTTCCATCACAACTCCGGGGATCCAGAGTGTACTCCAGATACTTTCTGGTCAGAAAATGTCTGGTGGGTGAAGACCCACCCTAGCCCTCAGGGAACTCAACAAGTTTCTAAAATCGCAATAGTTCCCCATGTTGACGGATTTCCTCTTGTCCCTGGACTTGGAGAATGCATACTTCCACTTCCACATACCTATCCATCTGAAGCACAGGCATGTCCTTCTCTTTGTAGTGCCGGAGACGGAATACTACCATTTCAAGGCCCTGCCGTTCGGACTAAAGTCGACACCAAGGGTATTCACCAAGTGCCTAGCACCAGTGGCTGCCCATCTGCCCAGCACAGGCATCTACGTTTACCCTTAACTGGCAGACTGACTAATGTGTGCACAGTCTCTCCTGCTAGCCAAGCAACACACCGAGCAAACCATCCAATGCCTGACTTTGCAGGGATTCGCCATAACATTTTTCAAAGTCATGCTTGTGACCATCTCAGAATGCTCTGTTCTTGGGCTCACAACTCAACACGCTGCAGTGTCTAGCGATCCCCTCGGAAGAGAGGGTCATTGCCATACTTCACAAGATTCAGCAGCTGTTCTGCCTCCAAATGACGACGGTTCACTCAATCAAGTCATTACTTGGATATTGTTCTCATGCATCCCTCTAGTACCTCACTGCAGACTGCGTATGAGGAGTTCCTAGATACTAGGTGGAAACAGGTGTTTTGTTCCTTGAACGATAAGATCTCACTCTACCCGGCATTTTGCTAGACTCTGCATTGGTGGACTCATCAACAGCATCTCACGCAAAGCACCCCCTTACGCCCACTGGCCCATGAGGTCACAGTGACAACAGATGCCTCTTTGGAGGTTTGGGGGGCGTGCACTGGAAGGTTCAACGCCAGAGGACTCTGGCAGCCAGAAGAGAAGCTACTACACATCAATGTGTTGGAGCTCCGAGGTGTGTTCTGGGTTCTCGAATCCTTCCAAACCCAGCTCCAAGGCTAGGTGGTTCACATTTGTAAAGACTACACCACCAATGTTCTACATCAGAAAGCAGGGAGGTCCCACTCTTCCGTTCTGTCCAAGGAGGCATAGACACTGTGGCACTGGGCGCTATCTCAGGGCATGTTTCTCATTCATTTTCACCCAGCAGGGAGCCACAACCCTATTGCAGATTCCCTCAGCATGGAACTGTGATCATGCCATGAATGGGAACTCCATCAGGATCAAGTTCGGTTTTCTCTAGGAACATTCCTCTGGGAGGGCATGTTCCTATACGCATTCCCTCCAAATCCTTTTCTACAAGTAATCAATGCACTCACACAGAGCCGAAGCAAGATGATCCTCATTGCTCCGGCATGGCCACGGCAGATTTGGTATTCAGACCGTCTACATCTGTCGGTAGCACCTTGCATCAGACTGGTTCCTCCTATGAACTTGTTCTCCAGAGAAGGGTCCGTTTGCACCACAACCTAGCATCCCTGAAGTTAACGGCTTGGCTCCTACAGCCCTAGAATTTGGACACATCACATTGCCTTTAGACTGCAGAAAAATCCTGCCAAAGGCTAGAGCTCGCCTACTCTCTCCTGCTACAGGCATAAGTGGAAACATTTCACAATATGGTGTCATTCACAAGGGTTAGACCCTCTTTGCATCAAGGCTAGTCAAATAAAGCCATATCATTTATCATTGGCAAAGGCAGGGCTGGCACATGCATCCATAAAGGTCCATCACACGGCTATCGCTACACTCACACAGCGAGCAAGCCTTCCCTGTGTTCTCATGGGCGTTATACATTGGTCTGTTCTTGACATTCCTTCCAGTAAAAGAACTAGCTGCAGCATGGGAGCTCAGTGTGGTACTCTCAAACTCATGGGCCCACCGTTTAAGACTCTACATCGAGCCCCTCTAAAATTCCTCTCATGGAAGACTGTTTTTCTGGTGGCTAGTATATCTGCCAGACAAATTGGGGAGTTTCAAGCTCTCTCCTGCAAGCCACCGTATTTGACTTTCCATCACTCCAGGGTGCTGCTGCGCACTCATCCCTCATTCATGTCAAAGGTTCCATTGACTTTTCACCTTAAAGAGCCTTTGGTCCTACCTGTGTTCTTTGGCTCTCCAACATCTCTGGCAGAGATGGCATTGCATTCACTGGACGTAGCCTGTGCGTTAAAGTTTCATATCGCACTCACAAAAGAGGCTTCCATTTCTAGGTGGCTATCTGGCTGCATCTCCTACTGTCATCGGCTGGCGAACAGACCACTACCAGGTAGACCAAGGGTGCATGCCACCAGAGCTGTAGCTTCCACTATGACATTCCTGTCTGGTGTTCCCCTGCTCAACACCTGTAGGGCTGCTACGTGGAGGTCTACTCACACCTTCACAAAATTCTACTGCATTGACAGGGATTCCAGGGAGGAGCCTTGTGTTGTCTTTGCAACCATTTTGCTTGAGGTGGGTGCTCCAGGGGTGAGCTTCCATTGCTTCTGTTGAGACTTGTTCTGCGTCCCATTGGTTGTTGTGTATGTACTGCTATATAAATCGCATTCATGAGCATTTGAATCCATGAAAGATCCAATGCTGGAGAAGGAACAAGTTACCTGTAACTCCTGTTCTCCGGCATTGGTATCTTTCATGGATTCACATGCAACACTCCTGCCTACCCCTCTATGGCTCTTCATTGGTTCCTACTGCCACATTGTGTGTTTAAATCTGAAGATGGCCAGCAGGGATGGAGCTAAAAAGGACCAATGTCATTGGCTGGGGCAGTATGACCCAAAGCGACAGCAATAGACTATACAAGTACCACACAGTTTTTTTCTTTTTTTTTTTACTTTAAAGCAAAACTCTATTATGGCAGAGGATTCCCAGCCTAATGACGGGGAATATTCATGAGCAAGGTAATCCATGAAAGATACCAATGCTGGAGAACAGGAGTTACAGGCAAGTAACTTGTTCCTTACAGAAACTCATCAAAGAAACACATCAACGTAATGATACAAATCACAAAGATGATCAGCTTAGCTCTTCTTTTCCAGGCGAGATGTAAATAAAACAAGTAATAGAAATAGAAAGGCAGGACTCAATTGCCTGTAGCGAGAGCCTTCAAAATGTCATAGAGAAAGTATTTGCGTAGGTTGTTACATACAGGACAAAAAAATCACCAGGTGAGCCAGCTTTTCAACAGCACTACAAAGGCAAACTTTGCTAATAAAAGGCGTGGCAGCCCATCTGCTGGTTACTGCCTTAACATGTATGACAGTGAACCTAGCACAAGTCAATAATACCCTGCAATAAGGGTTTGTAATGAAGTCGAGGTAGGGTGCCATCCTACCTGAGGGAGAAGGCAGGAGGTAAAATTGGACCGTGGACTTAAGACCCAGATCCTCTCTGTTATTAGCCAGTGCACCAGGAGCAGTCATTGTAGTCCTTTAATGGGAACCGTCGTTATACAACAAGGATTATAAAAATAAGAACCTAGACCCACAGACCCAAGAGTCAACTTAATTTGTCCCAGCCACTTAATACTTCGGTGATTGCCATGAGTTAGAATGTGCTTCAGCAAGAATGTTGTAAAACAGTCAGCAACCGAACCCCACAAAGAGTTCCAGAAACAAAACCGGGGTTAACCACAGCGTGCTTGCGATAAAAGCATGTACTGTCTCGAGATGGTTAATGTAAGCCGCAATTCTGGTCACCTTGAATAGATGGGCTAGGAAGGAACTTTCATCTGACTGAAGCCCTGTAGGGTTCCCAGTGCCCCAAAGTTCACTTCTTTAGATGCCCACCCCAGTCTCTTGCCTTTATAGGCTGTAAGCATAAGTGGCACTGATGAGTCATGCAAACGTTTCGCAAATCTAAAAGGGAAACCTATGGGCCGTTTCATTTTGATTCTCTTTGCATGTATAATGTCCTTCCATGTAAGCCTGCTGTTAAAGATGATCCCCAGTTATTGAAAGTACTTACTGACAGACAGTGTGTGGTCCCACAGGTAAACCCTCGGGTCGTGCTACCTGCCGAGTGAAAAGTCTAACATTTTTCTTAATTAACTTTGAGTCCTAAGTGAGTCATGAAGTGCTCATAGCCTTCTACTAAAATCTGTAGAGACTTCAGTGTTCTGGCTAAGAGGACAGCATCATCCACGTAACTCAAGACTGGCAGCTTTCTCCCATTTCGGTGGGAAACATCTACAGCAGTTTGCTCTAAACCAGATGGGAGCTGATTCACATATAAATCAAAAAGCAGAAGGACCAGTAAGCAGCACTGGCGGACACCTTTATTCGCAACTAAGATTCGGACACTAGTATCTGCATGAAGAGACTCCAGGGATCGCAGCAGTGATTGGGGGGGAAACGCATTTCATCCAGCGATTTCCAAAAAAGCTATTGATCTATTACATATGTACAGTTTAAGCTGAGGTGTGCTAGGAAGTGGAAGCGCTTGAGCCAATAAATCCAATGAAAAACACTTGGTGAACCAAAACTGCTAGCTGCAGCACTCGGGTGAAACAAGTGGGCACCTCAAACCCACTCAACATTGAAAAGAAACAGGAATTGTTTCATCATGTGAATGCGCTGCCAGCTGCCACTAAAGAGAAAGTCCTTAGATAGTACAGTTCAGAGTCGCCAGTGCTCCAAGTCCTCAAAAAATATTGCTCAAAGAAGTCGCAAAATTATATATTTCAAAATGTAATTGAGTCCAAAGTCAGAGTTGTGTGCCAACACGTGTTTCGACCTCCACAGGTCTTTTTCAAAGCAAAGCTCTGCTTCAATTAAGTGATTATAGAAATTAAAGACCAAACATATGAACGAAAAAGGGAATTGCGCATCCGCATTAGAGAACATTTTGCAAGTTTAAGGAAACCAGATTCTAAATTACTGCTGTCCTTTCATTGGCAAGAACACCATTAAATGGATAATGTGAGGCACATGCAATTTATTGGCTTAATGCAAGCACAAGCTCACCCTAGGGGGGGCGACCGGCATGCACTTTTACGTCAACTAGAAGCCCACACCATATGCAAATTACGTTGTACCACCCTTGGTCTGAACAGTGATACTGAATTACATGTCTTCTTGTAGGTGGGCAATGGGATGTGACAGACATCCCACAATTAGACCTTCATTTTGGTGCTGCAATTGTAATAGGCACTGCTGGAGACGGGGAAACCAGCGGGGTGCCTGCACTGCACCTTACGTCCAAAGTTAATGGATATGGTCTAACATTAGAGCTCATATTAATGTAACTAGCATCTTTAACTTAATGACCTTTATGTTCGTGTCGAACCTTGTGAGCAGCTAGAGGTATTTTTTTTTTTATACCACTTTGGTATGAGTTTTTTATGTGCAGATTTTGCAGGATCAGGATTTAACTGACTAATGATTGTGTTTCTGTTAAGTGATGCAACTTTTTCGATGAGTCTTCACTCAGGTTTCTTTTATTTGCACATGGACTTGTTAGTTGGTCGTCTTTTGACCATATTGGGTCATTTCCATGCCAGGTGCTTGTTCTGTGTGACCCTTCGCTTCTTGTACATCACAATTTATTTTTCATGTTCATTTGTGAATTGGAATGGATCATGGGATGTCTTTGGTTATGTGTTTCAATTGGTGCCTTATGTCTTGGCTTGGGCAATCTTTCTCTTATTATGACACGTACGTGATGTATTTTTTATTTTTTGTACTTGCATTATTTCTGCCCAGCTCTACAAGCACGCGACACATCTGCTGCTATTTTTCGGTGCTTTCATTTTTGTACTACATCCAGCGCGCAGCGACAGTATTTACATTCTGCGGATCACATGACCGCATCGGGGGACGGATCCCGTGACGCATCACGTGCTCACAAGGTTCCTTTTTCTATTCAGACAAACACTGAAACTAACGCCGCTTACAGCTCTTCTATCTCCATCGCTCTTGGGTTTCGGGGCCGGAAGTGACGTTTGACGGTACGGAGGCTGCCGGTTTCCCATGTGGGCGGACTCAGGCAGGGCGGAGCGGTGACTGAGAGGAGGGTGTTGGGCTTGAGGAGGCTGAGAGGTCTCCTTAGGCGGGAGCAAGGGGAAAGTGTGTCCAGAGGAGGAGGTAAGGATGGGAAAGGGGGACGGGAAGCCTGGAAAGAAAGGAAGAGGGGGAAGGTGTCATCTGTGAGATCCTCATCTGTGGAGGAGGGGAAAGGGGGAAATGGGGGACGGCTTTGCAGCAGGTCTCCTCAGAGGAATAATGAAGGAGGGTTGGTTCAGGACATCTCAGGGTCGGAGTCTCAGGAAAAAGGTGGTTTGGAGGAGCTGGGGGCTTTGGGGAGCGGTGTGCTGGAGGAGGAGAAGATGCAGTGTGATAGTGTGTGGAAGGTGGTATTGAAGACTAATAGTCGCGAAAAGACATTTCTGGGGGTGAATCCATTGGAAGTTGCTAGATGGATAGAGGCAGCTGTGGGGGATGTTACTCGGGTGCTAGTGGTGGCTGGGGGTCGGTTGCTAGTGGAGGGAACGAATGCTGATAGCAAGGCTAAGATTCTGGAGGTGCGTTGTTTGGGTAGACATGCGGTACATGCGATTGATCAAAGTGGTGTGTCGTGTAAGGGGGTGTTGTATGGAGTGCCGGTGGCTGTGAATATGTCTGAGATAGAAGATAAATTGGTGGATGTTGGGGTGGTGGAAGCGTGGAGGTTGGGGAGGAGAGATGCACGTGGGGATGTAATATCCACGACAGTAGCAGTGAGATTTGCGAGGAAGGAGTGTCCGGAAATGGTGGAGTTGGGATATCAGAGGTTCCGTGTGAAAGCTTATGTAGCGATGCCAATAAGGTGTTATAAGTGCCAACAGTTTGGGCATATGGCGAGAGTATGCAGGAATGAGAGACATTGTGGGAGGTGTGGAGGGGACCATGATATTAAGGAATGCAAGGTGGAGACCCCGATGAAGTGTGTGAATTGTGGGGGAGGGCATTCTACTGCGTTTAGGGGGTGTGAGAGTCACAGGGTGGCGAGAGAGGTGGTGCAGGTTAGGGCGGCGGAAGGTTTGTCTTATGCGGAGGCTGTAGCAAAGGTGAAACCGGCACGGGTAGTAAGTGAGGTGAGTGCGAAAGAGCTGGTAGTGGAAGAGGGTGTGGGAAGAAAGAAAGTGATGGGTGAGGTGAAAGGCAAAGAAATGGTGATTGTTCCGAAAACTGAGTTTATGTGCTTCATAGTGAGTGCGCTGGAGTTGGTTCAGAGGAATGCGTCTATCAGTGTGTCGGATCTTACGAAAGGAGTGGTGGAAGCGGGGAGGAGGTATTTGAGTGTTGTGGATGTGGTGGAAGAGGATGTATTTAAGATGGTTGCTAAAATGCAGAAGCAGAGTGGGGTCCCGGCATGAGGATTTTGCAGTGGAACGCGAGGAGTTTGTTGAGGAATGGACAGGAGTTGAAAGCGGTGTTGTGTGGGGAATTGAATGTTGACGTGGTTTGTATTCAGGAGACGTGGTTGAGGAGTGATCTGAGGTTTGTGATTCCGGGTTTTGAGCTGTTTCGTAAGGATAGGTTGGGAGGGAGAGGGGGGGGGGTGTGGCTCTAGCGGTTCGAAAGGGGTTGGTAGCAAGGGAGATTGTGGTGGATGGAGCAGTAGAGGCGATTGGGGCGAGGATACGGGTAGGAGGATCGGAAGTATTGGTGCTGAATTATTATAATCCGTGTGAGGTGGTGGAAGTGGGTGTGCTGTCTGAAGTGATAAGGGGACATGTGGGACCTTGTGTTTTGTGTGGCGATTTTAACAGTGCCAACACGTTGTGGGGTAGCGGTCAGACAGATACGAATGGTGAATTGTTGGAGGACATGGCGGATGAATTGAGTCTGGTTTTGCTGAATGATGGTTGCGGGTGAATGTGATTGGGAGGTGCGTGTGGATGGGGAGTGATCATTCTGGTATCTTGGTGACTGTAAGGGGTGAGGTAGGGATCAGGCCACGGATGACTGGGAGATGGTTGAATTTTAAGAAGGCTGATTGGGAGATGTATAAAAGAGTGTGTCAGGAAGTGATTATTCCTCGAGGTAGAGATGGGGGGGTGGATGAATGGAATGAATATTTGGTGCAGGGAATGAGAGCAGCGTCTGAGGCGGCAGTTCCAGAGATTGAGAAGGGGAAGAGTGGGAAGATTGAGGTACCTTGGTGGACGGTGGAATGTTCGAGAGCTGTGGCGGAACGTAAGAAGGCTATGGCCAGGGCGGTAAGGTCAGGAATGATAGTGGATTTGGTGGCATATAAAAAGGCTAAAGCTATGGCGCAGAGAGTAATTAGGGAACGGAAGCGTGGTTATTGGAGGGGTTATTGTGGGTCCCTGGGGAGTGATTCTGGTGTGGGTGAGGTATGGAAACAGTTCAAGCGGATGTCTGGATTAACGAGACCACAGGGTGGAATGTCAGTGTTGTTGAAAGGAGAAGAGGTGATTAGTGAGGATGGGGAAAAGGCGAATTTGATGGGGGAGTATTTTGCGGGGGTGCACAGTTCGGGGAACTTCCCAGAAGCGGTGAGGTTACGAATGGGTGTGGTAGAGGAGGAGATGCGGGAGGTGTTAGCGAATGTTGGGCCTTGGGAAGAGCAATATGAGGTCCCGTTTTCGATGTTGGAGTTGGATGGCGCGATTCGGAAGGGGAAGTGGTCAAGTCCAGGGGTGGATTGTGTTATGTATGTATTTTTGGAGAAGTTGCCTGTAGAATGTAAGTTGGAAGTATTAGCTCTGATCAATGAGATTTGGAAGAGTGGTGTTTTGCCGAAGTTGTGGAAAAGAGCGATTGTGGTGGCGATTTTGAAGGGTGAAAAGGTTCCAACGGAGTGTAAGTCGTATAGGCCGATTGCGTTGACTGTTGTGATGTGTAAAGTTATGGAACGGATGGTGGTTGAGCGATTGGGGTTTTATTTGGAGTCGAATGGGTGTTTGAGTGACTTTCAGAGGGGGTTCAGGAAGAATCGGTCGGTGGCTGATCCATTAGTGAGATTAGTGACTGGGGTGGAGGAGGCATTATGTGATGGAGAGTTGGTGGGAGTGTTCTTTTTGGATTTGGAAAAGGCATATGATATGGTGTGGAAGAGTGGGTTGTTGGTAAGATTGTTGGAGATGGGTGTGAAGGGGAGGATGTTTCGGTGGATAAGGGCATTTTTGGCGGATAGGACCTTTCAGGTGAGAGTGAGGGGGGTGCTGTCTGAAGTTTGGAAGATGGAGAATGGGACACCGCAGGGAAGTGTGATTAGTGCAATGCTGTTTAATGTGATGGTGGATGGGCTGATTCGGGCTATGATGGGAATCGGGTGTCAGGTAGATTTCTTTGCGGATGATGGTGTGGTATGGGTAAGAGGGCGGAGTTTGTTGATGGTGCAGAGTCGGTTGCAATCTGTGATAGTACGCATGGAGGAGTGGTGTGGGAAATGGGGCTTTTCGGTGTCTGTGGAAAAAAGTGTGAGTATGGTGTTTTCGAGGAGAAGAGTGCAGCAGGAGTTGAACTTGGTTTTGAAAGGTGTGAGGGTGAAGAGTGTGAAGGAGTTCCGGTACTTGGGGGTGATTCTGGATAGAAAGTTGAATTGGAACGTGCAAGTGGATGGAGTGATGGACAAATGTAAACGCAGGCATATTATTTGGAAAGCACTGGGGAGTATAAAGTGGGGCGTCGGACAGATGATGTGTCAATTTGTACAGCTGAGTTGGTGGCGATTGCAATGGCGATTGAAAGGGTGTGCGAGTTGAGGTTTGAGAAAGTAGTGGTGTTTTCATATTCGTTGAGTGGGTTGCAGGCGATTGTGGCAGGGGATGGTGATAGGAAGGATGTGATTTTGGATATCAGGAGTAGGATTGATCGGTGTGTGCGTGGGGGGATGGATCTGGAGTTGGCATGGGTCCCCAGTCACAGGGCATTCTAGGAAATGAGTTAGTGGATCTGGCGGCGGGTGAGGGTATGAGAAGGGAAGCGGTTGATGTAAGGTTGCCTTTGAGTGTGGATGAGATGAAGGCAGTGATGGTGAGGCGGGTCATGGATGAGTGGCAGGAGAAGTGGGTGAGTGGGGTGAAAGGCAGGTGGATGTTTGGTATTCGTGAGAAAGTGTCAGTAAAGGTGGATCCGGGAAGTGTAGAATGGAGGAGGGGGGAGGAGGTGATGCTGAATCGATTGAGAATAGGGCATATGGGGCTGAATGACTGTCTGTTTAGAGTGGGGAAGCGAGAGTCGAGGGACTGTGCGGTGTGTGGAGTGTCTGAGACTGTGGAACATTTTCTGTTTAGGTGTGAGAGACATGCTGTAGGGAGAGAATTGATGAGGGTTCGGTTGTCTGCGCAGGGTGTGGCTGAGTTGAGTGGGAAGGCTTTGTTGGGAGGTGACAGGGTGAGTGGCAGGAGGAGGAGTAGTGTGTTGTTGGATTTTGTGAGGCAGACAGGGCGGTGGGAGGAATTGTGAGTTTACGTGGGTTGAATGCTGAATGGTGGATAGGTGCACATCATCCAATTGGATGGGGAAGTGCCTGCGTGGGTCCGCCCACGCCTACACTAATTTAAAGAAAGAAAGAACGCCGCTTACACTTTATTTGCGCTTGGACTTGTTCAGGACAGACGGCAGCTTATATATGTAAGCGAACAATTAATTTTACACGTCACACGTCACATACTTTTGATATTACTCTGTCATCGTGTGGATCTGTAATCACACGGCTTTATGCTTCAGTAGGTTTTTGCCATTTTGAGGCTGGACATGCTCCTTTCGATTGGACAGACACAACGTTTTCCGTATATTGGCAATTGTTAGGGAGAATTCTCTGTTAAGGCTAATTTCCCATGCCTAGTGAGTCTCCCAGCAGCCTTGCTGGATTTTTGGGGTTTATTTTTTTCTCCTGCTAAGAGTGAGACTCTTTTTCTCCCACTCTTAGGCATGATTTGAGAATGTCCTTTGACTGTAAATGTGTTTTATGGGCTATGGGGTCTTTTACTCCATAGGGCTTCATGTGTTTTTGGTATGTGTGTTGCACAGCACCCTCAGTGCAGTAACACAGGGGTGTTATAGTGACCCCCAAACATAGACTCCATACCCTGGGACTGACTACTGTCTCCCAGGGCATGTAAAGTTACCATTGGCTTTACTAGTCTCAAATTGTGAACAGAACCAGTACAAACCATCTTATTGTGGAAGTACTGGTAGGGGTAATTCGATTGTCCCTGGGTCTGTTTTCCAAGGGGGCACTGTCCAGTCCCCCCTTGTCGAGTTTCTGGCTTGTGGCAGCGGATACCACGCGAAATATTCCACCGGAATATTTCTTATGGGATTTTCCCATTGATTTTAAACGCGCCACTTTTTGGTGCAATGTTAAAGATACCGCTGGGTTATTTATTTAATATTTATTCCCCGGTTGGGTCTTTTTGCCAGGACTCGGTTTTCTCCACAGAAGCCCTCCAAAGGGTGCCACTCTGTCTGGGGTCTACAGGATGTGTGGGAGGGGGATTAGGCACCCTGGACTGAGTTGCCATGGCACTCTTGTGTGATTGGCCCAGTGGTGAGCCGCCCGGCTCACCACTTAGCATGTTTGAGTGACAGCTAGGCTGTTGAATGGGGGTTTTTCTGCATAAAAGCAGGGTTTTGTGGACTGGAACTTGAGAAGTCGCCACAGGACCTAAAGAATCCGAAGAGGGGAGAAGCTGAACCATCTACAATGATGACACCACCGGTGGATCCCTGCTGTACGAACTCACCACTTCCCCGACGACAGAGGAGATCGCCTTTTTTGCCCCTCCTGGACGTCTCATGGTCGAATCGCCCATGCCAAGCACCCCAGCGGCCGGATAGCCACGCTTCACCACTACCGCGAATAAAAGGGTTGTATCTTTTAATCGGGAACTCCGCGGCTGGTTTCTTCCCTGGCAGTACAACGACCTCCAGCTTTCTTCCTCGTCGAGATCTTCTCTTCCTCTGGTCAAAGCCACGACTTTTTACCGCTGCCAGGAACAACTGCCACCGCTGGAGCTTTCTCACCATTTCAGGTACTGTGTCCCGCCTGGTCTCCCTTGCAACAGACTGTCCAAGGTGTGATGGAAATCCTTGACTTTCTAACTGGGTTGAACTCAGACCTGCTAACCTTGCCTTTATGAACTGATCCAACCTCTTTTTCACTTTTCTGCAAAGACTTTGGCCCTCATTACAACTCAGGCGTTAAGGGTTAACGCCACCGTTAACCCTTAACGCCTAATTCCCACCTTAATGCCTGCTTTTTGCAGGCGTTAAGTTCCATGGTGCTAAGGCACCTTGGTGCTAATTACGGCACCGTAAATTACGGTGCCGTAATTAGCGCCTTCCCCACTCCCATTATGCCCTATGTGGCAAAAATGGGAATGGGGAAGGGACAATGGGAAATGGGGATTTACCGCCCCACTCACCTTGTAATGGGGCGGTAAATCCGCCATCCACCATGGTGTAAACGTAGTTTACACCATGGTGGTAAAGTTGGTGCACTTAGCACCTCAGTTGTAATGAGGGCCTTTGAGTGCATTTCCACTGTGTGATCTTGGGCACAATCCGCCTTGTTCTCTCCAAGAGTGGGCCTGGCCTATGAACTTTTGGCTCTACAGTAGACCCTGCCTTTCTTGACTTGCTGTGGTTTCTTAAAAGTGTTGGTACTGTGTTATTTCCATACTCTGCCTTTTCTCTCCCTTTTTAAACAAATTATTGGAGTGCCATCTACGGTTACGCGCTCACCTCTGTTTTGCTAAATAAGTGGTGTCTTAACCTAGACTTCTTGAATAATTAACTAGGGAGGTGTATATACTTATAGTGACTGTGTTTGAACTTGCTTGATATATTAGTGCCAGAGTATTTTCATAAGTGTGTTTTTAAATAAATAATTATATAGTTTTATACCAAAGCTCTGGTCCGTGTTTGCTTGTTCTACTGTATTTTTAGCCCTATTGTGTATACTCTACATACTGCCTAAATCTTCTTGAGAGAAGTCTGACTGCTCAGCCACAGCTACCAGGTAAATCTGGGTGATGCAAACTGCTACCAAATGGGTTTACTGCTTACTCCTGTGGTCTTAGACTTTTTGCAGTGGTCCCTAAGGGAACTGCACAGGTTTCTGCCTAACAGCAATCTACATTTCAGCTGCTAATTAATAACTCTAGGTATGTAACCTAGGTATGTAACAACCGCTTATCACACTTTTGGGGCATTAATATTTTGGTTGCTTAAGCCCCCACGTTGACCCACACCTTAATCTTTGTTATCTAGGATGTCAGAACGTTTATTGTTATTATACTCCAATACATTCTGAAACGAACGCGTCCCTCAGAGAAACTATCATTGGTAATGGTACTTTCCAACCCAATTATGTCACTGCACATCACTTTTTTAGGTAATTTACACGTGATTTTAGTGCACGGGAATTGCCAAGGTCATTTTTAAGTTTTCACACGGTGTGTATTTTAATGTCTTTCACTCGGGGCTTGGGACCTTTTGACTTTCCACTCGGGTATCAACACTTGAAATAGGTGAATGAGATTAGTGCTGACCAGATAAGCTTTATATTGTACATAGTGAGTTTGGTTATTTGCCTTTTGTTTTATTTTGGACAGAGGGTGCAGTGGTAGGCATCACGTTTGGAGACACCGGGCTACTGCTGGTGCTAATGTGCATATACGTTTATGTGCTCAGGTTTGAATCAGACACCATGGATTTTTTCGGATGAGAATCATAACTCATGTAATATTATCGGCTGTACAATGTTCATTGGACATAAGTTGTTCTTTCTCACCCTTTTCCTTACATGTGCTGATGATGACATGTTCCTGTATATATTACATGACAAATTATTTTGGTAATGTATATTTTATGTGTTGCATTCATTTATATTTTTTTGCTTCTAACTTATTCATTTTTATTTTTCTGTATATGTTGCTCTGTATTCTATCTTTTTTGTTCATATGTTGGGTCTTTAATTTCTGTTATCACTTATTTGAAGCAGAGCTTTGGCTTGAAAAAGACCTGTGGAGGTCGAAACACGTGTTGGCACACAACTCTGACTTTGGACTCAATTAAATTTTGAAATATATAATTTTGCGACTTCTTTGAGCAATATTTTTTGAGGACTTGGAGCACTGGCAACTCTGAACTGTACTATCTAAGGACTCTCTCTTTAGTGGCAGCTGGCAGCGCATTCACATGGTGAAACAATTCCTGTTTCTTTTCAATGTTGAGTGGGTTTGAGGTGCCCACTTGTTTCACCCGAGTGCTGCAGCTAGCAGTTTTGGTTCACCAAGTGTTTTTCATTGAATTTATTGGCTCAAGCGCTTCCACTTCCTGGCACACCTCAGCTTAAACTGTACTTTTGATTTCCTTTTAAGCCAGGTGGGGCTTTGCTGAGCACCCTACACAAGTCTACTAGGATCTAACATGGCCGAATATTTAGTCAATCGAGAAAGGGACAGGGTAGCATTATTCTCCCCGAAAGGTTCTTCTGGTAATGCGTTCACTGGTAGTAGCACACAACCAGGGACTTTAGTTAACAAATTCTACAAATTTGAGAGATTAGCGAAACGTGAAACTAACAAACATTGGGAGAAAGTATCTCTGGCTAACTATTTAGAGCATAATATGATACCCAGGGGATTACGCATCCTCATATTTCCCGATTTCACCAACAATGCTGATCAGGATCTTCCCCAGGAATGGGAAGAGAACCTAACTTTGAGTTCTGAGAAAATGTTAAAATTACTGATCACTCATGCTGAGCGTGAACATGAAAGAGTCTCCACACAAATTGAAACATTACACAAAGAAATAGAGGA
This sequence comes from Ambystoma mexicanum, assembly GCF_040938575.1. NCBI lineage: Eukaryota > Metazoa > Chordata > Amphibia > Caudata > Ambystomatidae > Ambystoma > Ambystoma mexicanum. Next base: position 1,000,296,252 of record NC_090923.1, read on the forward strand.
AATGGGGAATCCACCTGCTGTTAAAGAGAAAAACTTTGATAAAATGCATACTATTCTTAAGGATTATCAGGGTGAGATTTAACTTTGTAAATTCCGTAAATTCTTTCGGGATGAGAGAGATTACAATAACGATAGGGTGTATACTTTTCAGGCTAAGTTTGACAAGGACAATTTTGGTCATATGGTTAAAACTCCTACTGGAACTCCAGCCTCATTGGAGGTGGACTCTGAGGAAGAACCATCTAACACAATAGAAGGCTCAGGGGGAGAGAACCCTACTCCCTCCTTAACACATCGTAGAAGGGGCTTCATGGCAGAAATCAAAAGACATAAAAAAGGGAATTTCGCCAATTTTAATGCTACCACCAATAAACATGTGAGATTCACTGTCCCTTTAGGACGAGCTACAGCAACACCGACCACATCGTCCGAGGAAGAAGAGGAAGAGGATCTAGGATACAGGGCGCAACATAAACAGACGCCAAACAAGGGCCAGTCTCAAGAATCTCCAGGCCAAATCCATTCTGAAAACCTAGTTCATAATCTTTCTTCCAAAGTACTCACCCCGTTGGAGATGTCTGTTCTGAATAAAGGTTTGTCTTTTGCACCAAGTCGGAAGCCTGATCTTATTGACTTCCAAATAGATCTATTTAAGTTTATACGCAAGTTAAAGTTTACATTTTTTTTCCACACACAGGTACAACAATATAAACCAAGAAGTATTCCTATCTCTCCTAGTGCCTTGACGTTATCTCATATTGAAGATACTACGTTGCTCTTGTCTCTCACAGAAGATGTTGGTTTTAATGAAAGCCAATTGCAACATGAATTAGGTATCCACCAATTGAATTTGGAACTATCGGAACATAAAATGTCTTCCAAATTTACACCGGTTTCACAGAATGCGAATGTTATTGATACATTCTATCAGGCCGTTACACAGGATCTTTACTATGTTATGGATCATCCTAGGAACAGGTCACATCAATACAACAATCTTTCTAATGGGGAGCAGCAAGCACTTACTTAATTGATGCACGATTCAGAAATAGTTATCAAGGAAGCTGATAAATGCGGTAATATAGTCATACTAAACAAATCTGATTACATTAAGATGGCTAGTGACCACTTAGCTACTCCTGGTTGCTATCGCTTATTACCTGGTAATCCTACCTCGCAAACAGTTTGTGAGTTATCGCACTTTATTCACAGCTGCACTCAAGGGGTTTAATTTCGGATGATGAGAAACAGTTTTTGCATTGGGCAACTCCAGTCATGCCGACCATGTATTTTTTTCCTAAAATTCATAAAGTGTTCAATGAATTACCACAAGTGAGGCCTATCCTAAGTAGTTTGGGATGGGCAACAGAAGGGCTGTCTCAGTATATTGATACTGCGATCAAAAGTCTGGTCACCACACTACCTGCCTACCTGCGAGATACCACGCATACTTTACAAGTATTGTCGTCAATTCAATGGTCTAAACAATTCATGTTAGCAAGCTTTAATGTCAAATCTTTGTACACTGCTATACAACACAATCTTGCTATTGACACTATTGATTTTTCCTTTCGGAATCATTCAGCATCTTACGCAGAACACATATCAATGATCAAAGAATTTCTGGTATTCACGTTAGAACACAATCAGTTTCTGTTCAATGGCGATTACTATGTGCAAACCAGAGGCCTGGCTATGGGGGCTAAGTACGCTCCCTCTCTGTCCAACCTCTTCATGGGGAATTTTGAAGAACATTGGGCCTCATTACGACCCTGGCGGAACGGGTTAAACGGCGCCGTAAAAGGCTGTGGCGCCGTTCAACCCGTTCCGCCACATTACGAGGTCCCCTCGCGGGACACGTAAAGCACGCCTGGGAAAACCAGGCGTGCATACCGGGTCCCGCGAGGGGAAGAGGGAGCAAACAACGGGCCATCTCGTTATGGCCCGTTGTTTACTCCCTCTCCCATTCCCATTCAGCCCTATGGGGGCTGAAATGGGAATGGGGATGAACCGTGTCCGTGTCCTCGAGTGAGGAATTACCGGGCCATCCGAGCTCGGAATGGTCCGGTAAGTCCTCATTCCGAGGACACGGACACGGATGCGGTTTTGCCGGCAGCCATGCCGCAAATAGCGGCATGGCTACCGGCATACCTCGTAATGAGGCCCATTATATTTATAATCCACATAAATTTACAGAACACATTGTCGTATAGAAGAGGTACATTGACGATGTTCTATTGATTTGGGATGGTTCTACTGACATGTTTCATGAATTTGCAGACTATTTGAATAATAACACTTTCAGCATTGAATTTGTGGGACATATCAGTCCCAACAGAATTGAATTTTCGGACTTAGTCATCAGTATTTCAGACTGCCAGATACGCACAAAAACCTTCAGGAAACCAACAGCTGTTAACTCAATTTTACATGCCACAAGTTGTCATAAACGATCAGTGATAGACAACATACCGTTTGGGGAATTCCATTGAGCTCGCAGAAACTGCAGTGCCACATCAGATTTTATTGATGTATGTGGACAGATTTATGACAGGTTTAAACATTGAGGTTATTCTACAAAGAACATCAGACAAGGCATGCAACAAGCTAGTAACATACCACGAGAGAATATACTTGGAGTACAAAAGGCGCATAAGCCTAATAGCTATTCTGATGTACGCATTATTACTAAATATGTTCAGAATTCTGATATGCTATATGGACTGTTAGCCAGACATTGGCATTTACTTCAGCTTGATTCAGACTTACATCTGTACATAGCGGATGGACCTAAATTCATCTACACCCGCAATCATACACTCAAAGACCACCTATGTCCTTCGTTCTTAGCACCTGCTACCAAAATTGCAGACTCAATAACCTGGTTACCCTCTGAACCCAAGGGCTTTTTCAGATGTGGCACATGCAATTTCTGTAGGTTTGCTATTATTTCTGACTCTTTCATGTGTCATAATGGTCTTTCTATTCAAATCCGTGACTTTATCAATTGTAAAACCAAATATGTGGTGTATGGGATTCTTTGCGTATGTGGTAAGATTTATCTGGGTTCAACAATAAGGGAATTGTGCATCCGCATTAGAGAACCTTTTGCAAGTTTAATGAAACCAGATTCTAAATTACCACTGTCCATTCATTAGCAAGAACACCATCAAATGGATAATGTGAAGGACATGCAATTTATTGGCTTAATGCAAGCACGAGCTCACCCTAGGGGGGGCGACCGCCTTGCACTTTAACGTCGACTAGAAGCCCGCACCATATGCAAATTATGTTGTACCAAACTTGGTCTGAACAGTGATACTGAATTACATGTCTTCTTGTAGGTGGGCAATGGGGTGTGACAGACATCCCACAATTAGACCTTCATTTTGGTGCTGCAATTGTAATAGGCACTGCTGGAGACGGGGAAACCAGCGGGGTGCCTGCACTGCACCTTCCGTCCAAAGTTAATGGATATGGTCTAACATTAGAGCTCATATTAATGTAACTACCATCTTTAACTTAATGACCTTTATGTTCGTATCGAACCTTGTGAGCAGCTAGAGGTATTTTTTCTTTATACCATTAATGGTATGAGTTTTTTATGTGCAGATTTTGCAGGATCAGGACTTAACTGACTAATGATTGTGTTTCGGTTGAGTGATACTGCCGTCTGTCCTGAACAAGTCCAAGCGCAAATAAAGTCTAAGCGGCGTTAGTTTCCGTGTTTGTCTGAATAGAAAAAGGAACCTTGTGAGCACGTGATGCGTCACGGTATCCGTCCCCCTATGCGGTCATGTGATCCACAGAATGTAAATACTGTTGCTGCGCGCTGGATGTAGTACAAAAATGAAAGCCCCGAAAAAAAGCAGCAGATGTGTCGCGTGCTTGTAGAGCTGGTCAGAAATAATGCAAGTACAAAAAAATAAAAAATAAAAAATACATCACGTACGTGTCATAATAAGAGAAAGCTTGCCCAAGCCAAGACATAAGGCACCAATTGAAACACATAACCAAAGACATCCCATGATCCGTTCCAATTCACAAATGAACACGAAAAATAAATAGTGATGTACACGAAGCGAAGGGCCACGCAGAACAAGCACCTGGCATGGAAATGACCCAATATGGTCATAAGACGACCAACTAACAAGTCCATGTGCAAATAAAAGAAACATGAGTGAAGACTCATCGAAAAAGTTGCGGTGCTTGGGACCTTTTGACTTTCCACTTGGGTATCAACACTTGAAATAGGTGAATGAGATTAGTGCTGACCAGATAAGCTTTATATTGTACATAGTGAGTTTGGTTATTTGCCTTTTGTTTTATTTTGGACAGCGGGTGCAGTGGTAGGCATCACGTTTGGAGACACCGGGCTACTGCTGGTGCTAATGTGCATATACGTTTATGTGCTCAGGTTTGAATCAGACACCATGGATTTTTTTGGATGAGAAACAGAACTCATGTAATATTATCGGCTGTACAATGTCCATTGGACATAAGTTGTTCTTTTTCACCCTTGTCCTTTCATGTGCTGATGATGACATGTTCCTGTATTTATTACACGACAAATTGTTTTGGTAATGTATAATCTATGTGTTGCATTCATTTATATTATTTTGCCTCTAATGTATTCATTTTTATTTTTCTGTATATGTTGCTCTGTATTCTATCTTTTTTGTTCATATGTTGGGTCTTTAATTTCTGTTATCACTTATTTGAAGCAGAGCTTTGCCTTGAAAAAGACCTGTGTAGGTCGAAACACTTGTTGGCACACAACTCTGACTTTGACTCAATTACATTTTAAAATACATAATTTTGAGACTTCTTTGAGCAATATTTTTTGAGGACTTGGAGCACTGGCGACTCTGAACTGTACTATCTAAGGACTCTCTCTTTAGTGGCAGCTGGCAGCGCATTCACATGGTGAAACAATTCCTGTTTCTGATCTATTACATAACCCATTTGTTAAGCTGCAATCCATTTACCTCAATTTTGTTTAATCAATTGTGGCAGCATCAAAAGCCACACTACGTAAATTTAACAATTTTGATCATCCAGAAATTCCACATAATGTATTTATTTTATTATCTATATTGCGCCAAAACCAGGCCCGTAGGCATAAGAGTGCATAAACAATAACAAATCTAAAACAATAAGATGCACCAATCCAGAATCAGGGCACAAACAGAAAGAACGACACTCATGAAAAAACATTAGTTTTTAGGGACCATTTAAAAGTATCCATTGATGAAATGGCACTCAACTCAGAAGTCAAAGAAAGAGTTCCACAGCATGGGAGCAGCTTCATAAAAACCACCTTCGGTGACCAGGGCCATCTTAGTCTTAAGTACCACCAAGAGGTTGATATTGTTCGAACAAAGTGTCCATCGATTCAGGAGTCAAGAAAGGCTTTCAGATAGATATGCTGGGCTAGTACCAAACAAACATTTGTGTTATGGTCAAGAGCCGAAATGCATTTATTTATTTTTATTTTATTTATTTTTTTGACATTTCTGTGGCGCCTATACACAAGTGTTTCAAGGCACTACAAGACAAAAATGGGGGAGGCACAGGGGAGAAACAAACAATAAATAGTCGTACTAGGCCTTGTGACATTCGATCATGCAAGTGTTGTGACAACAAGTGCAGGGGGAGGGGACAGGACATGGAGGAGGGGGTGGGGTAAGTGAAAGGCGGAGGGGAGAAGTGCTGGATGGTTGGACCCAAGGGTAGGGCAAGTGCTAAGGGGAGCCCAAGAAGGCAAGTGCCAGAGGAACCAGGCGTAGGGATCAAAGAGTGCGAGGATAGGGGACCAGATTTAGGATAGTCAGGGAGGGTGCCCGAGGACAAGTGCTGGCTTATGGGTGCTGGGGAGGACTGGACAAGTGGGGCCTGGCCACTGTAAGGCACATAAAAGACCAAGCGCCAGATGCAGCGGCAGGGGGATGTAGTGTCCATGGTTCACACGCGCGCATGCAATTTGCTGTAATGCAAATAAAGGGACCAACACGGCGGATGCCAAACAACGTCTGTCTTTATTGTTCTCCTACATGCTACACACCCTCCCGTGTCACTTCCTTCCCTGCCTGCCTCCCACCTCCCAATGTCACGGAACTGATGCGTCAAACATGACACCCCCCCCACAATTTAAACAGTTACCCGACAGGGATGATGTGCAAACAGGTATACATGTTAACCCATTTCCTCAATAAGGTAGCATGGCTTATTCCTGGCTCTCTCAGGTCTGGATCTGAAAGATTCAGCAGAGCCACTGGCCCCAGGTCTCTCACCTTGGTCCTCCCGACCAGATGCTTCTAAGTCCTCTTGATCCCCTTGATAAGAATCATCGGACATGTAATCAATGGGTACCTCCACTCGTCCACTTAGCCTCCTCGACCCCAAGACGGGTACTTTCTCGAAATGCGAGGAATTACACGTGGTCGGTCCTTTATATATTTGGGCCGTAATCATGGAGTCCTTTTTCTCCAAGCTGATCAGGGGTCCTCTTGAAAAGCCGCGATGTGCTTATGAGTCTGTGGTTGTCACACAGCGACTACGTCTACTACCTCCAGTTGGAGATTGCGGGCCTTCCGGCAACCATCCACGTATTCCTTCTTGCAGCACTTTGCCGCCTGGTCTTGTTCTCTTATCTCAGCGTCCAGGGTCGAGCGATCCTCAGGGTGGCTGGCCTGTGGCAGCCGGGTTCTGATGTCCCTTCCAAACATTATCTCTGCTGGTGATTTCCCGGTGGAGCTGTGTGAGGTGCTTCGGTAGTCTCTCAATAGTTGGTAAAGCACTTGGTCATAAGGTTGCCCTGTGAGCCGGGCCACCTGTAGTGCTCTCTTCAGATTGGCCATGAACCGTTCAATCATACCATTGGCCTGTGGCCAGAGTGGTGCGATTTTGTGATGTAAAACCCCATATATTCGCCAAACTTTGTAAAGCTTTGTCCATTGAATGGGGGCCCATTATCTGTCTTCACTTTCCGGGGAACGCCGTAAGCCATGAAGATGTGGTCCAATACCGGAATGACGTGGTGGGCTGCGGTTGATGATATGATCTGGGCTTCTGGATATCTGGAATATTCATCCATAACGGCCAATATGTATCTCCCCCACTCAATAGGGCCAAAGAAATCAGCCGCCCCCTTGCAGTTTATTCTTAACGGCTCTGGATGCCGATTTGGCGTGAGGAGGCAGTACTTGGGGCATTGTTTCAGGAGCTCCTTCACCATGGTGTCTAGCTGTGGAAACCACACCTTCTGCCGTAGCATGCGCTTCGTTGAAACCATTCTGTGATGTCCCTCGTGGGCCAACTCTATGAACTTTCGTTTTAGAGATGTTGGAATTACCACCTTGTAGCCCTTTAACAAAAGCTTGTCTTTTTTTTTAAGCTAGTTCCTCCTTTACCTGTAGCAGTCTGTCCACCTCCTGCCGAACGTTTTCTTACTCCAGACGGCCCGTTCTTTGGCTCGCCTCCACTGACCTGAACTGATCCCCTCACACATAATTTGACATGCCAAGTCCGATTCCACCTCTTGGGCTAGGTTTGTTGGCACAATGCATTTGGGCATGGCCTGCTGGATCAGGTATCGGATGTACCTGTCTGCTATCAATGCTTCCGGGTTACACCCACTTCTTGGATGTCTCAACACAAAATCAGCAGGGTTTTCTTCCTTCCCAGGTCTATGTACAGTTTTGAAAGAATAGTCCTGCAGCTGGAGCCCCTACCTGACGATGCGGGTCGGCATCTTGGCCAGTGGGTTGCCATAGAGAAACAGAAGTGCCTGATGGTCACTACTCAAAAGGGCTTACCATAGAGAAACATGAGAAAGTGCTCACACTCCCACAGTACTGCGAGACTTTCCTTCTCTGCCTGGGAATAAGCCTGCTCGGTGACCGAGAGGCTTCTGCTTGCGTATGCAACTATGTGTGTCTTTGTCGGGTCTTCGGAGTCAATCAGAGCCAAGATGGCGCCTAGCCCCACCAGACTTGCGTCGACAGTCAACTCTGATTTCCGGTCCGAGTCATAGTACATGTTCTCGGCTCTCGCCACTCTTTCTCGAATAACCTCGAAGGCACATTGGCAGTCTTCTGACCAATTAAATACTGCATTCTGCTTTGTTAATGCTCTTAGTGGCTCGCTGACTTTGGCAAAGTCCTTTATGTACCTTGTGCAATAACTGGCGAGGCCCAGGAAAGATCTGAGTTCTGAGACGTTGGTCGGCGGTGGTGTCTCATTTAGCACGGCAACCTTGTCTGGATCAGGCATCATGCCGTTTTCTGAGAACACATGACTGAAAAACCACAGTATGCCTTTTCTAAACTCACATTTTTCCTGGTTGAGGGTGAGGTTGGCAGGCTCAAGGGCCATGCACACCTTGGCCAGGGTCTCATCATGTTTACCCACATCAGTCCCGAACACCAAGATATCATTGCTATAGTTTATGCAGTTTGGGATCTGCTTGATCACATTATGGATCTCTGCCTGGAATATCTTCGCTGCCGAAGAGACCCCGAAACTCAACCTCTTATACCTGTATAGTCCCAGGTGTGTGATGAAAGTCGTGATGTTCCGGCTCTCTGGACTTAGTACCAACTGGTGGTAGCCCTTTTTCAGGTCCAGTTTTGAAAAGACCTTGGCTCCGTTTAGTAAATGTATCATATTAGTGATACGTGGGGCCATGTGTCTTTCCCTTTGAATAGTTTGATTGGGTCTCCCCATGTCCACGCACAGTCTGAAAGCATCAGAGCCTTTCTTCGGCACCGGGACAATGGGTGAGACCCACGTGGTGGGGCATGTGGCCGTTTCCATGATATCCTGCTATATGAGCTTATGTAGCTCATCCTCCACTTTCTTCTAGATATTCACTGGTATGCCCCTATAGTGTTGCGCTATGGGGCGCACTTTCTCATCGATGTGTAGTTTCACCTGCCTGTTTCAGAGTTTCCCTATACCTCTGAACTGGTTGGGGTATAGGTCTTTTACCAGGAGTACTGGATCTATGTATTTGTGCACCATGAACTTTTATAGTATATGTATTAGACCCATGCCAATGGCAGTCTTAAACCTGAGTACACAGCCACTCCCGCTTCCTGTTGCCAACACACGCAGCAGTGCTCTTTTCTCTTGTCCCTTGTAACGGCATAATCTTTCGAGTTGTCCTAGCCACTTGAAGGGTGTTGTGGATCCATACGGATATATCTCAACGGTTGCTGGGTTTAGCTTTGGAATTCGTGGCAGTTCCTTGAGTACCTTCTCACTGATTACCGTAGCCCCGGTGTCAATGAGAAATTCGGTGGGTCTTTCTTTCAATTTCATAATCAGTGTTGGACTGTGCTCAGTGGCCACCGAGTTACCCAAGGTATATATGTAGGCCTTTTTCCGTTGTTCAATTCCCGAGGAGCTGAGATGGGATTTGGACGGAGACTATTCCACCTGGTAGCGCACGTGGCGCCTAGATCTGTACTCGGGTCTCATGCGAGTGACGTATCTTCTGCTTTCCCTCCTCTCTCTCCTGTGTCGCTCATCCCCTGATTCCGGCTCCTTCGATTCAGGGTCCTTGTGTCTCAACCGGGGATGTGATGTCGCCTCCGATGATTGTGGTGCTGAGGGAGAAAGTCTGGTTTTGTACCTGGGGAACGATTCTCTGCCTCTGTCTCGCCTCCTCTCTCTGGACAGTCTACATAAAGTGAGCTTCTTTGCCACCTGTGGCACAGCGCTGGCCAATTGCATGGCATGTCCCTTCATGTGGATATTCGAATCCACATCTGAAACAGAATGGTTCTTCTTGTCTCCTCTCCTTTTGTAGTCGATGTACTGCCTCTGTGGGTGCTGTGGTGTTAAAGCTTTCCACTTGCGAGTCCACTGCCCTTTCTGCTCTTGCGACTGTCAGCAATTCGTCCAAAGTGCGGGTTTTCTGTGGTAACTTTCATCTGAATGTTTGGGACTCACCCCCTGCGATAATTTGCGACCACAGTGCTTCGGTGTTGGAGTAGTTTGCAAAGTCGCAGTGCTTCATCTTGATTCTTAATCCCATGATGTAGGCATCCATAGTCTCGCACTTCGCCTGCTTGGTGCTGTGGAATAAGTTGCGCTCATAGTCCACGTTGGTGTGTGCAGTGAAACATGCAGGTAGAGCCCCTGACAGATCTTGTATGGAGTCAATAGTCGTTGCAGGCATCTCATCTATTATGTTACATGTTGCCGGGCCTACCGCCAGCTTAAGAAGACACTTCTGTCTTTCTTCATCGATGGGCCCTGTGACCCCCATGTACAAATCAAAGTGCCTTATCCATCTGGCCCACCTTGGTCCCATGTTGCTTGTGTCTGTAACATCAAAAGCTCCTGGCATCTGCACTGCCAGGCATCTGGCAATCTGTATGGGGCTTGCTCCTGCTGAGCTGCTGGTCCGGGGTCCTGTGCATCCGGGTCTGCCTCTTGATCAGACATTTTCTCCCAATGTATGTGCACTCCTCCCTAGGAGAATGGGCTTCTGGTGCTTGTCAACCCCCACACAGCCACCTTAGAGGCACGGGCACTGTGTTATAATGTGTCCCAGTGGGGTTCAAAGGAGTGAGCTGATGGTCTGATGGCCACCTTCCGGCACGAGCACCATCATGTGGCTTTCCATCTCCCTCCCGCTCACCGTCTCATCCTTCGTATCACTGCTGTGGCACAGGTGTCACAGCTACTTACTGCGCGTCGTCAATCATGTGCGGGGCACTGCAATCACCGAGTGCGGCCCGTGTCGGGTTGACACAGCCTTGCTGTGATATCTTCGCTCTCCTGTAACGAGCTGGGAGCACTGCAGCCATTCGTCCGGGCATCCGCTCCCTCCCTCACTCAGGAGAGAGTTAACATGCCGACAGCACGACCCTCCTTCGTCTCCAGTGTAGTGTCCATGGTTCACACACGCGCATGCATCTCGCTGTGCAGCAAATAAAGGGGCTGACACGGCGAATGCCAAACAACGCCCGTCTTTATTGTTCTCCTACATGCTACTAACTTACCCCACCCTCCCGCATCACTTCCTTGCCTCCCTGCCTCCCACCTTCCAACGCCCCGGAACTGATGCGTCAAACATGACAGGGGACATTAACAGGGGAGGGGGAAGGAGGAGGCAAAAGGGAAGGTCTTGAGAAGTGTCCAGAACTTAAGGAGATCCGCTCAAGTCTGAGGGGGGCAGGATGGCCGTTTCAGAGGGCAGCTCCTGCAGAAGAAAGACATCTACCCTCTACTCTCTGCTTGGAGAAACTTCTGATCTGCAGAGAGTTGGAGCTATAGGACCGAAGGACTCGAGCAGGGAGGGATTTTGTCAGAGAAAGTTGGATGTAGCTGGTTCAAAGGCCCCAGAAAGCCTTATGGATGATGCAGGGGGTCTGATCCTTGCAGCCACCGGGTGCCAGTGTAGAGATTTTAGGGCTGAAGAGATGCGGTCCTTGAGCTTGAGGCCAAGGATATGTCTTGCAGACCTGTTCTGGATTAGTTGAAGAGGGCACAGGGTGGGGAGAGGCAGATTGAGGCAGAGGCTGTTACAGTAGTCCAGCCTAGAGAGAACCAGAGCTCTGGAGAAGTTGAGCCTCTGGGGAAAGGGAGAATGCCTCTGAGATGGTAGAGCTTAAAGTTGAACTTCTTGGCAAGGTCCGTGATGTGAAGGAGAGAAAGGAGTTGAAGATTAGCCCAAGGATTTTTGCCTCACAAGAGGGTGAGGAGAGAGGGCCCAAGGAGGGCGGCCAGAGTTGGAGGGAAGCAGGGAACAGGTGTCCCAATGAGAAGAATCTAAGCCTTACTGCCATTAGGGCAGAGGTCATTAGCAGGACACCATGCCTGGATAGCAGTCAGGTATGAGGGAGATATCGGAGGGAAGCTTAAAAGAGAGCCGAATGTCATCAGCATAACACTGGAAGTGAGGACAGAAGGTCGGATCAGGTGAGCCAGAGGGGCAAGGTAGATATTGAAGAGCCACAGTGATAGGATAGAGCCCTGAGGGATACCACAGGTAGAGAGTGAAGTGGCAGAGAGGAAATGGACCAATTGCACTTGCGAGGGTCGGTTTGAAAGTAATGTGGTCAGCCAGGCCAGTACCCGGTTTGTGATGCCAAGGGTATCACAGAGATGATTTATGATGGCATGATTGACCGTGTCAAATGCAGAGGAGAGGTCAAGAAGGATCAGAATGGAGGGAGAGTTGAAATAAAGATTACAGAGTAGGTCTTCACGGGTGTTCAGGAGAGCAGTTTACGTGCCTCTGTATACTCTAAATCCAGACTGGTGGTTGTGGAGGGGTGGTGGGTCAGTTGGGGGATGACCAACTTCTCCAGGAGTTTGCCCAGGAAAGGGGTGATGGAGATAGGGCGATAGTTAGCCGGCTAGGAAGGGTCAGCAGATGGCTTTTTTTAGGAGAGGGAACACAAGGGAGTGCTTAAGTGGCTGCAGGAAAGAGCCAGTGGCAAAGCAATGGTTACAGAAGTCAACCAAGGTAGGGGCGAGAGAGGAGATGTTGTCCTGGATAGTTCTACAAGAGCAGGGGAGCACCTGTTTGGAGGAGACTTTCAAAGAGCAGACTACTCTAGAGACCTCATCCTGTGCAGTGGGAGAGAATGTGGGTCAGGGGGCCCAAGGGAGGCAAGAGTGGAGGTAGTTTGGGGAGGGGAGTAGAAGAGAGTGAGGACAGGATGTCCTGAGTTTTGGTGGAGAAGTGGGAGGCCAATGTGGGAGGCCAATGCATTGCAGAGCGCCAGGGAGGGAAGGAGCGAAGATGAGACTGCAGTAGGATTGGCAAGTTCGTTGCAGATTTTGAAAAGTTCAGTCATGTTATTGGAGGCCCCAGAAATGCGGGCTTGGACATGAGCCCTCTTCTTGGAGTGGATGGAGAGATGGTATTGCTTTTGGAGCAGGCGGCAGGCCAGTTTGTCAGAGGATGTGCTTGAGGCCTGCCACTTCCGCTCAGCAACTCTGCACTTGCGTTTCAGAGCGGGCAAGTCAGAGTCATACCAAGGGTTGCACTTGGAGGCAGGCTTCATGCAGATCCTCATGACTGGGGCAAGGAGGGTTGGAAATGGAGAGATGGAGGTTAGCAAGTGCTAAGTCGGAATGAGAGTCAGTAGCAGGGGTGAGAGGAGGAATGAAGGTGGCAGTGAACGCAGCAACTGATGACACACTTCATCGGTTGAATGACGAAGAAAGAGTCTGGCAGTGCAGGCAGAGGCATCACCGGGGGGCCATGGTGTTCCAGATGGGAGGAGAGAGTGGTCAGACCAGGAGAGAGGGGTAGTAAGAGGATTGGAGAGAGTGATAGCAAAGATGAGCGCATCCAAGGTGTGACCAGCAGAGTGGGTCGCGCCAGCAGGAAGAATTGTGAGGGGGAGAGAGAGTCACAGAAGTCACAGGAAAGAACAGTGGCTGCATCAGGAGAGTCTAGATAAATATTAAAGTCACCAATGAAGGGAAGTCTGGGGGAGGAGGTCAGGAGAGAGGAGGAGAGGTTGGCCCATTCAGAGAGGAAAAGCGAGGAAGTGCCACGGGGCCTATAAGTAGGCCTATATGTAGTGGCGAGTATGAGGGAGAGAGTAGGAGAGACACCTAGCTGAGGCATTCAAAGGAAGAGTAAGATAGGGTGGGAATGATAGTAGCAGGAATCCATACAGGGAAGATATGGGCAACTCCACCTACAGACTGTTTAGTACTGGGTTTGGAGAGAATCTAGTAGCCTTCAGGAAGGAGAGTGTCAAAGGCAATGACAGAGATGGCATTGACCCACATCTCGGTGAGAGCGAGGACATTGAGGTCAAAGTCTTCAAGGAGGTGACAGATGTCAGAGGAGTGTTTAACAGCAGAGCAAGAATTGAGGTTAGCTAAGTGATGCTGGTTGCCACCTTTAAAAGGTCTTCCAAAGTGGGGTACAGGGACGTGGTACACCCATCGGATGGGGCGGAGAGATCAGAGGGGTGGCAGGAGAGGGAAGGAAGTTCATGAGCAACAAGAAGCGACTATCAAGCAGGAGGAGATTGGGCTAAGAGCCCTGGGCCATGATAGTGTCATTTTTGTAGACATTAATAATGCACCTAGATGATGAGAAGTATGCCAAAAGAACTTCCCATCTGGTTCCACCATATATGGGCGAGGAGGAAAAGGGGGATAGGACAGAGACCATATGGGGAGTCCATAGGTCAGGAGAGGGGACAGTGAAGAGGATGTCTGTGATAGTCTGTCTGGAGGAAGCATTGACATAGATATCAGCAATGGGGAGGCCTGGGTTGGAGGCCAGGAGCATTTATTAAACTTGTTCCTATTTTTCTATCAGACTTCGTAAGAGAGGTATGATAGGTGATTGAGTATCAGTTAGAATAGATAGGGGAGACATAGAGCACAATGAGTACAGGAGGGGAGATCAGGAGGAGGAACTGCACTGTGCAAGAGGCAATTCACCAGGTGGCCTAGCAGAAAATACAGGGGAGATGAAACAGACGTATTGTAAGTCAGAGTCAATGAAAAAGGCTACAGTTGCAGCAATCAGTAGTATGAATGAGATAGGGGTGGGAATAAGGTGAAAAAAGGCCTAGATTATAGCAAAGTCACAGGTACTTTAAACAAGCTTCGACAAGAGAAGTAGAATGGTAAAACCCCTATTCTGAGTTGAGATATACATGTGAAATGCCAGCGCTAAAGGGAAGCAAGTTAAATTCACCCAGGTTAGGAAGCAAGAAGCAGAGAAAAAACAGCAATACAGCACTTGCAACAGAAAATTCAGTGCACCCAGATTAGAATTGGAAATCTGCTATTGCCAAAATGCAAGTGGCAGGTTCAATCCTTGCGAGTATGTTAAAGCACACTGTTCACGCAACAAAGCTAGTCAGGGTAGAGGGACTGGATTTCCTACCCAGATAGTAAAAAACACACACACTTTCTAGATGCAGCAGCAGGGAGTAAGGGGGATAGCTCAGAAGCAACGTGTTTGTCTTGAAAGCAGGACAATGCAGCACAACACAGGTTCGAATCCCGATCCTGCGCTTAGAAACCAATCTCTGGTATTACATGCATTATAAAAGAACAATTTTAATTATAATATGCAGGTAGTCTGATTCGTATTTCAAATGAAGTGAGTAAAAACACATTTTCTAGATGCAGCAACAGTAATATGCAGGTAGGCCGATTCAATATTCAAATAAGTGCGTATAATACAATTAGGTAAGGAATGAACAATCAGGGTGCCAATAGAAATGAAATCCAAGTAGCCAGTGTGACTTTTTTCTGTCTTGCAACACGTGATCTTGCATACTCAACCTTACTACTGCATGTACACCGATGTTCTGTAGTACCTAAGGTCTGTTCATATCGCCCTTGCAAATTCCTTGAAGAAGAGTACCACAATAGTCTATCTTTGTAACAATTATGGCCCTAGCAATGGTAGCACAGTTATGCCTGGTGAAAAATGACCTGATATAGATTAGTAATTTGATGTAGTAAACTGTTGAAGAAATTGGATAGTTGACCTGAGCTCTCATATTCATATGCAGGTCGAAAAAGACCCCTAGAGTTTTAACTTTTGACAATGTGTTCAATTTGTAGCCTGCAATGTCAAAATGTTGATACTCAGGATCCAGCTGTACCTATGGCCATAAGCTCAGTTTCTGGGTCATTTAGTGCCAGGCCATGTGACATCCGTCAATGCTTTATCAAAGAAAAGATGGTATTCATCACCTCAAGATCTTTAAGATATACACCAGATAGAGGGATTAGACACTGTGGGCCTCATTACACGGACGGCGGTAAGGGTTAACGGTCACCGTTAATGGCAACGGTGACCGTTAACCCTTACCGCCGTACTACGAGGTCCCTTTGCGGGTTGGTGCTTTAACGCCTGCTTTTTGCAGGCGTTAAAAACCAACCCGCTAAGGGACCTCGGAGCTAATTACGGCACCGCAAAATTGCGGTGCCGTAATTAGCGGCTTCCCCATTCCCATAGAGCCCTATGGGGCAGAAATGGGAATGGGGAAGGGCAATGGCGGAAGGGGGATTTACCGCCCCTCCAACCTTGGAATGGAGCGGTAAATCCCCTTTCCGCCAAGGCGGTGCCGGTATTTTAACGGCATGAGCCATGGCGCTAATAGCGCCATGGCTCACCGCCTTCCGTGTATATCGCCTAGTTAGTATAACTCATTCCTCTGTCATCTAGTAACTGAAACAGAGGCATGGTATAAATATTATATAATGTGGGTGATAAACAGGAACCCTGAGGAACACCATACTGGATTTTAACTTGATCCGCTGCCGCTTACCCACTGTATACTTTCGCTGAACAATCCATAAGAAAGGAATTAACCCATGCTAAAGCAGATGGTGAAAAAGCGGCTACCTGTGAACGCTTATCCGTAATGAGAGCATGATGAAGGAGATCGAACACAGTGGAAAGGTCTAACAACATCAACATGGAATCTTATCACTATGCAGCCCTCATTACAAGTTTGGCAGTGCAGGAAAAAAGTGGTGGTAATTCCATTATCGCCAATTTGTTTTGCGGTGACAAAATTACCACAATTTTTCCTGCATTGCCAAAATATAGGTTTTGGTGGATTTACCACCAGTGGAATGTTTGGTGGATTTACCACCAGTGGAATTACTGTGCAGTAAATCCTTTGATTTTTGGAGCAAAAAAAGTTACAGCTTGTTGCTGGAGCTAAATACTCCACTTTTCCTCCAAATATCTGCAGATCTAACACAGTCATTTCACTGGCTGTAAATCCACCAAAAATCTCCCTGTAGTCCTATGGACTCCAAAAATTGGGAATTGCACCACCCTACCACCACTAGCAACTCTCTGGTAACTCCACAGGACCAAGGGGTGGTTACATAATCGAATTTGGCAGTACTTCAGCGGATTTACCACCAAACTCATAATGAGGCCCAATGTCTCTTGTGATAAATCAGCATTGCAATTGCCTGGAACACTGAGAATCTGCCTTATCTTTCATGGGGCTACATTTTCTCCAGAAATGTTTTCCATTGTCACTAGAGTGGTAGTTGCGTTTGGTTTACCCCTCTGCTGTTAATGATTGACTCCTTAATAATAACCATTTTTGTAACAGAAGGGTTTGAAAGGGTTGTTTTGTCACTGTCAGATGGATGGCTAGTGCCCTGTGTTCAAACTCCCTCTTCATGAAGTCATTTTTCATTCCTTCCTATTTTCCAAAGGTGATTATTTAGATACATCTTGTACATTTAATGACTCCTCCCACTACAGAACATCCTGCAAGGTTTGGTATTTTTTAATACCCATATTCAGTCAATAATAGTTGATTTCGCAAATATTTCCATAAAGATTTACATACAAAAGCATAAGAACAGTTAACATATGGAATCAAAGCAAATGACAATAAAATGTACAAATCCTTTGGCATATTTCCTCTAATTCTAGTAGCAACATTTAGGCATGACAACAAAGCCCACGTGGCAATCGGAGTATTTGCCATTAAAATGTAGCACAAGGCAGGCCTACATTGTGTTAAATGCAGTCTTTGAAATAATGGGAGTAATGTGTGTTTACTCATTCTTTCGTACAGTGGGCAAGTGAACATTGTGTAAAATCCACTCTTTGCAATAATGGGATTCATGTTCGTTTCCTGCGCACACTGGGCAAAAGAACAAAGTGCAACACATCCTCTGGCTCACCACCACACAGTGCACAATCAGAGTCAACGGTTAATAAACCAGTCCATTTAGCAGTCACAGCTGTAAATGGAATGACATTAAATCAGACTCTGGTAATCAACAAACGGTCATACAGATATCCTGTCCACATTAGATAATTCTGTAGCGAGTTGGATGTTAGAATTACATGGGAGCGATGAGTAGGCTTCATCAGTTCATCGTTCCGATCTATAACCTCTGACAACCTTTCTCCGAGTACTCCCCACAATATCAACATGTTTACGTTGGGCTTAACATTTGTATTTCGTTCTCTTTTATTCTTGTGGTGTTGTTACGTGGTGTTCTTGATGTATAAATTAGCCTCACTTTCTTACTCACATAATTGATAAATTCCTTCTTGATTTTCCACTAAAATTACATCTTTTATATCCACTCGAATTCCGTCCACAATTTCTGGATGCTTGTTCTTATCAGCCTAGCTTTTTATTCTTTTTCCTCTTCAAATGTTTTTTGCCATTTACCTTATCATTTTTACATTTCCCTTTCTTGTTCCGTGCAATTGGATTTCTCTGAGCTATCCAACCGAATAACTCCTTCTCAGAACAATCATTTAATCACGCGGTGAAGAAGTCATTTGTGACTGCACTCTATAAGGTATTAATATAGATTATATAGTTTCTCTCTGGCCCAGAAGATTAGAGCTCAATAGTCACAGAAAACATTAATTAAACGCATGTCATGTTTACATGGCAGTCGTTTGTTCCCACAAATATGCAATTACATATCATGTTTACTGATGAAAAGGTTACGCCTTGCTGTTCGACTTCCCTAGTCAACTGTTTGCATAATTTGATGAGTGACTTTGGTACTAAAAGGAGGGCTTGTAAAGTTGAAGGAGCAGTAGTTTTTGGTCTGTTGTAATCCATGTCTTCCCCGTATCAAGATCAGGGGTAGTCGAAATGCATGTCAGGTTCTCATTATTAATTAGGCCAGACGTTTGTGCTGGAGACAAAAGCCTAAAAGAGACATCTTCCATTATGGTAAAGTGCCCTGAAATTATCTGAATTGTGAATGGAAGTCAGAGACTCTGTTAACTATTGCCTTGGTGGTTCAATGTTGGGCATTGTGCTTTTATTCTCTGTAATGTTAGAGCAATTCACCACAATATTAGTAGAAGTTATATCAACTCTTCAAAATGACTGAATATTGCATAACATATAGAATGGGGAATGTAGTCTGAAACAGTCAAGTGGCAAAGGGACATTTCTAAGTCAAAGGTGAGGCATATTATAAATAGTACACATAGTTTAAAGGGGTTGCTCCGATATTCTTTAGTCCTTCAACTTGGAGAATGCACAACGCAGGAAGATACTAGAAATGGCCATCTGGATAGTGGTGAAATAAAACAATCTGGTAACACTGGGTGAGTTCGGCTAAGTTCTGAAGAGGTTGGGAGGGGGTAAAATGTCCAAATATGTGGTGATGATACTGAGTTTTATAGATGAAGGGTTATTTCTGGGTTGTCAACTTTTGTCCTCATAGGTGGGATATCGAACATGATGTTGGAGTTGGATTTGGCAATGCTCAATTCTTCATTACATGTAGTATCTTCTAGGTTCTCTTGCTAAAATGTTTGAGCTTTTTAATGATTACTCTTCTCTTGCGCTATATTTTGTCCTTGGCACTGTATGTGGCTATGCAGGCCATTCCCTGATTAATCTCACAGGGACATGCTCAACAATAGTTTTTTGGTAATGTTGTGCCTCCTCTTTCTCCCACTTCTGTCAATTTCCACTGCCACAGAGTGTGTAGTCAGTGTTTGTTTTTCTTACAATAGCCTTTTCTTGCCAAGTTACTTGTCCACATGTCTATGCATTATAGCATGCACGTTTTTGCACCCACATAGTTCTCAGATAATGTATGAGCGGCAATCATGGTTGCTGGCCTTATTGTGACCAGTGCTGTGCTCATCCACCTTCCTGTTACTTTTGGCTCCATTCTAGTCTACTCCAGAACGCCAGCTGTGGGGCTCTGCACCCACATTCTGGCATTACAGTGGGAGGGCAGGGGTTATCCATGCGAAAAACATTGTCATTTGCCAGTGGTTCACCTCGAAGCAATGGGGCTTAGTTCATTGGTTTAATGGTTTCCTTCCTGGTCAGTGGCCTTTTTGATATTCTGCCACTAGAGCCCACTTAAGCACATCTCAAGGCTATCACAAAGCCACACATGCATTCCATCTAGCAACAGCTGGCTTGGATATTTAATTCACAATAAATCAAGCCATATATTATGGACATTTTCTCTCATACTGACTGATAACTTATCACAATTAAAATAAAACATGCATCCACACTATTACAACCACTCTTCCCCTTTATCCCTATTGTTTTTCCCCATTCAATTGTTGTCTCCTCTGACTGAATCTTCTATTCTTTCACGTCAGCACCCAAACCTCTTCTGTCTTATCCTCTGACTAAGGTATGGCAACACCCTGGCAGGGTCACAATATGCCACATCTTGAGCAAAGTCAGATGTCGCAAGACCACTATGATGGTGACGGATGGCATAGAAGTACTTGACTACATAACATTTGAACACATTTATAAAGGGCCTGGGTGTAGCACCACTGCACAGTGTAGTTTTTGAAGCACTCTGTTGAAAGCATGTATTGTAGATATATAGCATCTGGAGTTTTAGGGTCACAAATCGTCCATCCTCTTGGTGATTTCATCTCATTGAACTCTGTCAGGACTTTCAGAAACAGGACTTGGTACTTTATGTGCCTGTGCTTTCGTCAGGATAGCTCACACTGATTCAGAAGTGATCTCATCCATTGGAATAAATCTGTAACCTTGAACTGCACTGTGCACTTAAAGGCAGGACCCGTTTTTATCCTCCGCCCCCTTGAGTGAAGGAATCGCGAGAGGCTTCGCAGTTGGACCCTATTCCCTTCACACTCTGATGGACTGGAAGTCCTGACTGCAGAGGTTCCACTTTGATAGCTCTCCCTCGCCTGCGCTGGGGCAGGGAACAGAAAGAGGGACAATGCGCTCAACCCAGTTGCCACCAAAAAGATATATCCGGCTTGATCGAGGGGATTCATGGTATTCGAGCTGACACTGGGACACGCATGGACACCTTGGGTAAGAGTGCACAAAATCGGCGATACACTGCAGAACTTGGAAAACAGCCAAACCAAGATGGAAGTGCACATCAACATGCGGCTCTCCAAACTGGAAAGGCTGGAATTGGAGATGACACTCAGAATGGAAGAT
Organism: Ambystoma mexicanum; assembly: GCF_040938575.1. Taxonomy (NCBI): domain Eukaryota; kingdom Metazoa; phylum Chordata; class Amphibia; order Caudata; family Ambystomatidae; genus Ambystoma; species Ambystoma mexicanum. The sequence goes on from NC_090923.1 coordinate 1,000,317,182, forward strand.
TTTGAGAATCGTGAAAGGCGGAATAACCTCTGGATTTGTGGGATCCAGGAGAAGGAGTGAGAGAGGTATTAAAAAGGTTATCCACAAGGTGGTCAAGCTCTTATTTGATGGAGACACCACAGCTGAGCCTACTACGAAAGAGTAAATTGAGCAGGAGGGCGCAGGGTGGGGGAAGAGGCCAGAGATCTATGCTGGCACGCTTCCACTATTATGAAAAGGAAATGAAGATTCTTGACAAGGCCAGGAGGGAGGGCTGGTGTCACTGCGAGACTCAATCCGGTGGCTCAACAAGAAAGGAGCCAGATATCGCTGGAGGTTCCCTTTCTCCCTCTCCTTTGAGTATGATGGCCACAAATATAAGTTGGTTTCAGAAGACAATATTCTGAGGGTCATTGGTGAGCTGATGGGTCCCTCAGGTGAGCAGCCCCGTGAGGACGATGGACCACAGGGTGATGTGTTCCAAAAGGTAAAGGAGGGCAGGTGACGTCGAGTGCCAGGCTCTAGAAAATGTAAAAAGTTAAACACCCCTCCGAGGGGAGAGTCCTGGAGAGCGTTGGCTACTGGGCATTAGGAGTTTAGTGTTTGTGTTGAAGTTGATGAGCAGTTGAACTAGTTCTAATTGGTCTGACCTCTTGTGCAAATCTGGTGGGTCGAGTTATTGGGAGGGAAACTCGGCACGCTATGCCGCTGATTTAAGCAATGGAGGACAGGGGGAAGGGGTTACATACCTGTCCTTTCATTGGCATATGTTACATTGTTTGAGGTCAGCTAATTGCTCCACAATGGAAAACAAAATCATTTGGTATGGTTGATACAATGTGTGGGACAAAAGCACAGTGATGCAGCCTGTGGGAGGGGGAGCAGAAGATGCACATGATCAAGTTGCTCTAGGTTGACAATGAGTGGACGTGTGGTCCTACAGGGCTACAGTGGTGCTATTGCAAGGGGGGGCTCTTCAGAGTTTGAGTATAAGGTATATGACCCATAGGAACCGGCTTTTTCTGGTGTTTGGTCCTAAGCCAGTGATGGTAACTTGGCAGGACTGGATGCCTGGGTGGGGGAGGGAGGGCTCTAGGTTGAGGAGAAGGAGATTGTTGGTGGGGTGTTCAAAGTTTGCTATTTGACAGGGACAGGGGTGCTTACAAACTTTGAGGACTACGTTGTATGGAAAGTGAGGTTGGTTTGGCAAAATGTCTGATAGTCAGGTGACATTATCGGATTGGGGTTGGAAGCCCATGACAGAAATGTTCGAGGGAGAAAAGACAGAAAGTTATTTTTCCTAAACGTTCAGTTTTTTCTCCCCTGAACATTGCTGCCACAGGCTTCCAACCCCAACCCTACCTCCTTACTTACCTTGCGGTGGCACACTTCACTGTGTACCGCTGACTCGCTGTGTGCATGCAACGCCTGTCCCCTTTCACTTCCGTAACTGGGAACCAGGACAGCAGGGTCCTTTCCTTTTTTTCACTCTTTTATTTTTTTAAACGACATACAGGATCGGCTGCGGCGGACACCCCCGCAACCCTGATTAACTGTATAGTGAAGAGGTTGTGGGGGACACCCCCAAGCCCTTGCCACCGAGTGAGTGATTTGGTCAAACCTTTTGGCCATTCAAACCTTTCAAACGGCCGAAATTCAGCCAAATCACTCATTCAGGGTTTTTTAGTCTGCCTTTTTGCATGATTCCCGATTATCAGTGGGAATGTATTTGTTTTCTCTGACTGATGTGATTGTTGCCTTGCTGGTGGGGTCTTCCAATGCCCTGGGTTTCAACTCCTTCACAAAACGATCTCTAGTGCTTCGGGAATTCAGCCAAGCTAGACCTGCTACTGTTGCAAGAAATGAACTGGGCTGGAAAAGGTACGCCGGGGCTGAAGGCCAGGTGTATTGGCGAAGTGTTTTAGGCCTCGGCCCCGACTAGGAAGAGAGGAGTGGCCATAGTGGTAGCGTCCACACTCAGGCTGATGGTTCGAGACACCTTGCAAGACCCGGAGGGCAAGTAGTCCAATCACTGTTTCGGTCTACGGGCCTAATGAGGGGCAGATTGCATTCTGGGCTAACCTTAAAGAGAAACTGAAACTGTTTGTTGAGGGCCAACTGATAATTGGGGGTGACTTTAATATGGTCCCTGACCCTCAGAAAGATATGAAATGGCCAAAGGGGGAGCGGGTGCCGCATGCTGAGTGCTCCCAGGCCAAGAGGGTTCCATAGCATTAATGCCAACCTGGGGGTTGAGGACGCCCTTACATTGCGTGCAGTTGAAGAGTCCCCCTATACTTTTTATTCTCGAGTCCATGACTCATATTCCAGAATTGACCTAGTCCTGCCTTGAAGGGGTTTGTCAACTCTGTTACTGTCCCCCCGGTCCCGTGGATGGACCATGACTTAGTCCGAGTGATATTGGAGAGGGTTGGGTGCGGAGGCCCCCGCGGAGGTGGATGTGTAATAATGTGCTGCTGAAAGATAAGGTGTTAGCCCAGACGCTTCGAGCACACATAGTGGAGTATTTTGAGCTTAACGATGGGAGGGATACAAGCCCGTGGTTTGTGTGGGAAGAGTTCAAAGCCACGCTTAGGGGAGTGTTGATAGGGCTAGGTGCACATAAAAAGTGTGAGAGACAGAGGGGAAAAGGCGTACCTACGGTTAAAGATCAAGAAACTTCACCCGGGAGGTACTAGGGCAGGAGGTCTGAACCTGCAGCGGGCGGCTCAACTGCAGCTATATACGTCTCGGCAAAAGAACCTGCTGATCCAAGACACGTTAAAGAAGTTAACAGGGTAGTTCTTGAAGCAGAAGTACCATGAGAAGGGCAGCAGGGCAAATATAATTTTGGCATGGCTCTTGCGGGAGGTGCAGAAATCCAAGCTAGTCCATAGAATTACTAATCCAGTGGGCGGGGGGACTCTTTGACTCAGGGGCAACAGAAGGGGAGTTTCAAAAGTTCTACAAGGCCCTCTATACATTGGAATTTTTGTCGGACCTTGCGGCGGATAGCATGATGGACAGATTACCCCAGAGGAGGTAGCCTTTACAATTAAGGGATTAAAATCAGGTACCCCCCGGGAGATGATGGATTTTCAGTCAAGTTTTGTAAGGCATTTCAGTCTTTGTTAGTCGCTCACAAGGCCAAGGTTTTTAACAAGGTGTTAGAAGGAGTAGCTCTTCCCGCTTCGATACTGACCACCATTATAGTGGTTATCCATAAGCGGGGCAGGGACGTGGGGGAGTGCTCCTATTACAGGCCCATACCACTCCTGAATACTGAAGTGAAGATACAGCTACAATTCTGGGACAGAGTCTTGAGGGATATCTTCTGACACTGAACCATGGCGATCAGGTTGGCTTTATTCAGGGATCGGATAATATTAGAAAGACTATCGACTTGATTCATGTGGCGCAGGCAGCAGATTTCATTGGACTCAGAAAAGGCATTCAACCAGTTCGAATGGCCTTACATGTTCCAGGTCCTGGAGACGTTGCTGCTGGGACCAAACATGCAGAGAATGATAGCGGCCCTTTATGGCTCCCGGTGGCCAGAGTGCTAGTTAGATGGCTAGAGTGCTGGTTAATAGAACTCTCACTGCCTCCTTCCCGTTGGCCAAGGGGACGAGGCAGGGATGCCCCCTCTCGCCACTGCTGTATGCTATGTCTCTCTAACCCCTAGCGATCATGGTCGGGGTTAACCTAATAATCAAGGGTATTCACTACAGAGAAACATCCTTCAAGCTGTCCTTAATCGCAGAGGATATCTTGGCATATCTGGTAAATGTACACCCATCGGTTCCTGTGTTTATGTCTCTGATTACAACCTTTGGCCGGTTTTCAGGACTTAAGATCAGTGTCCGCAAATCCTGTATTATGCCAATCTGACTTGAGGGCTCCTGTTTGGAGGATAGGGCTCATTTCAAGGAGATGAGATTGGGGAAGGTAGCACTCACACACCTAGGGGTTCAGCTTCCCAGGGACCTTACTGCGCTGTTTTCCTTGAATTATACTCCAATGCTTGTGGCATTGAGGAGCGATCTGGCGAGATGGGCTCCTCGGGTGCTCTCGTGGTATGGGAGGATGGTTTCTGTTAAAATGAACGTTCTTCCTTGGTTGCTCTATTGCTTCTCGAGCCTGTCCTTGGTGGTCTCTGAGGTGTACCTTCGGGAACTGAAGTCAATGCTGGTCCGATTTGTTTGGCAGAACAGGGTCCCTAGGATTAAACACTCAACGCTAACATTGCCTAGAGACTTGGGAGGTTTTGCCTACCCCGATCTACATAACATACCTGTTATAAATCAGCTCAGTTGAGGGTGTTGGTGGAACATTTAAGAGATGACTTGGGTAATTATTGGACCTACCTCGAAGATGTCACGGTACACCCCAAATAAATCAAGGATTACCTGTGGTCCCCATTGTGGGCAATTCCAAGGATGTTGCGATCTCACCCCAGCCTGGGGGTTCTATGATAAGTGCAGAAAGTGGCAAGGCCTAATGTCTGCCTGTCTTCCTGGCCATCCCCGCTTTCGGCAGTGTGGGGGCCCCCGATAGACTTAGCGAAGCAGGGTTTTAGACACTCCCAGATGTGGTCGGATAGAGGAGTAGAGAGAGTGGGGAAGTGGTTTTCTGAAGGTGCTTTTGTAGGCTGCGAAAACATATCTGATGCCGTAGGGAAAGACTATGTCCATTTTTGACTATCTGAGATTAAGAGGGTTGCTGACCGACAAGAAGTGGGAAGGTAACTTGTCAAGGAATTTGACTCAATTTGAGGTGGTTTTGGCTTCCGCAAAGGTTCGTAAGGGCCATGATCACAGCTGAGGTGGGGAACAGACAGGACTTTAAGCAACGGTGGGAGAACTGGCTGGGGAAGGATATTTCAGAAGAGACTTGGACTAGGATTTTTTACATTGCCTTCCACGGTAACCTGTTGACGTCCACTATACAACACAACTTTAAGGTCATCCATGGGTGGCATAGAGATTCAGTTAAACTCTCCAAGATGTTTTGGGGCTCCTCCCCCCTCTACCATCAGGCCAGTGGGCAGCGGACCTCTTGGTTCCACATGTGGTGGGATTGCCCAGCGATCCAGATTTATTAGTCGAAGTCCTTAGTTGGATGAAGGATGTCACAGGGGTCTACCTAGCTCTAGATCCCCCTTTAGAATTAATTGGGAGCCCCTCCAGAGGAGGATGGGGAGTTAAGGTTTCCAAGGCTTTGGGAATCAATGCTATATGCAGGCAGGATAGCGCTTGCGCAAAAGTTAAAGTCACCGGGAGCCCCGATAGAGCGGTCTGGGAGCAGAAATCTAGGGATATTTACACAATGTAGAAGCTTACGGCCATTGTGACGACCAGGTGGCAATGTTTCATGAAGAGTGGGGCACACTGATTGGTAAATGGGGACTGAGTTAAGAAGTGGGGAGTTGAGATTTGCCAGTCGGGGATGAAAGGAACTCATGGTGACAACAGTAAAGACAGACAAGTGATCACAAGTGATCACAGTTTATTGAACTATAAGTGCAGGGTGGAAAAACGCCTAAACTGAACCTAAATCTAAAAATGGGAGCAAGCGTCGACCATCAAATGAAAAAATAAGACAGTCCTAGTAGCGTTGTGTCAAAATAAAATGCCCTATACTAATAAAAACCTATTGCCAGGGTATCAAAATAAAGAAGAAAGTGTTCACAAATAATAAGTCAGGATGTGATTTCCCCAAGGTCTCCCTTCCCCACGTTTTTAGCACAGGACAAGGTTGGACTTTGGAGCACAGCACACGCTCTGGCCTTATCAGCACGAGCTAATAGTTCCGTATCAGCTATCAGGTTCTTTGATGGTTAAGTGTCTTTATAATGAAAAGTCTCTTGCCTTTGAGGCCTGATACTCTCAACAAACAAACACAAAGTTCTGTTCTACTAACACTTTGGGTAATGGCTTCACCGCTGGGTCCCACTCTTCTGGGCGCTGACCCCTCAGACGTATTCAACAAATGACATTTCCTTTCTCAGCGGACTTTGGGTGGTAACTTTCCACCCCTGGATCTCCCTTGGCCGGGCTCGGACCATAGAAAATAATGGGGACACTTCCCTTACGCTTGTTGTAAAATGTTTCTCGCTTTCACAAATCTCAATGTCTTTTTAAACAGGTTTTCAGCCTTCACCCCTGTTTGGCGGCTTCCCTCTACCGGGTTCACTCTCGCCAACTTTTGACTGTCAGCTTCCCTCTGCCGGGTTCACTCTCGATGACTTTTGTAACACACTGTTCATGTACTTGAATCATCGACATGCAGGATTCACTTCCCTTAGCTTTCACAGTTCTCGGGCGGTCAAAGACTTTCGACGGTACAGGGGTTTTTACGAGACCCCTATATGACCACTTTGACCATTCTTTGCCTCTTCCCAAGGCCTTCTGGTTACAGTAGTGTTTTTACCGTTGGGTAATCGCCAAGAGTTTCCTGCTTGAACACCCACATGGTGCCTTATTCTTCTGTGTCTGGTTTTCCCCCTCTTTCTCAAAAGTATCATTTTGCATTTCAAAGTTTGATTTATCCTTCGGCTACTTTTCATTCAACACAGTTCGTTTTATTATCGACACTCCCCTCGACTCACCCGCTGTGATGAACTGCTTGGCTTTCTGATGTCTTGGAGTCAAGGTTTGTGCCACTGAGATCAGCGTCCCTCCCCGGCTTGGTAATCAGCGGAGGAGGGTCTCGCGTACCAGGCTCATCTGTTGCAGTACATGTTGGCTATTGTTTGCGGACTTATCGTTTCCCTCTGCAGAGGTTCCACAGGCCTTGGTCGGAAAGGGCAAGGTCGACTTTCTCCTGGTCTCCCTCCCGGTCTGCACTGTCTTTCTCTCCACTTGAACTGCCCTGTTGATTTGGCTCTTACGTCATGCGGTCCACCTTTTATCCCTGTGGGGAAGGGAAAGGGCCGTCAGGTGTGTGTGATTCTGGTCAATTGCCTGACTTTGCCCGACCCTGGTATTGGGACACTTCAGATAAACGGCTCTGGTGTTAGTCTGTTGTCTTTCGTGTTGTGCAAAAGTGTTAGTGTAGAAAAAGGGGCGGCAGTGTTATGGAATATCCTACGTGGTAGGGTGGGGAAAAGGTGTTGGAAGAAGGGGGATACCGCCTCTCACCCGTCAGTGTCCCACTTCCACACACAAGGACCCCCCATCCAGGTGATTCTCCCTTACTGGTCCACCCCCAGGAACTGGATCCAATAGCGATGGCCGTGTCCTGGCCACCTGGATTACAGATCCCCATGGACTAGCTAGGGAGACACTGTCAGGTTTCTCGCATGGACAACAAGGTCAAGTAGGGATGGTGGCTTGGAGGCCTGGAGAGCGAATGGGGGGAGATACCTAATAGACTAACTACATGTGTTAATGTGTAGAGCCGGTTCACACCTGATCACCTTGGTACAGACTGTGATACTTTGTTGATACAAACATTTGTGGTTCTTTTCTTCATTTTGCAGTTTACTGAATCAAGCATCCCTTGAGTCTTTGGGTCGTTAGGAGGGGTTTGTTCAGTTGTCATAGTGTTTTGTGCTATGAACCTGATATGCTGTAACTTACCATGGTTTGACAAAATGACAATAAAATGTAAGTTAAAAAAAGTAGGACCCCTATGGACATGAAGCTCCTTGTGTGTGGAGATTGTGTCCTTCGAGGCTGCATTTACTTCCATGCTTTTTATTTCATGCTGGTGGTGTTTTTCTTGCTTGCAGGATTTGCACAGCCATTGCAACAGGCATTGACGGCCTTGAAGGTTTACAACTACCAATTACATAAATTTGCCTGTTTAATATGTAGTAACCAGACCAGGTACTTGAGCAGTAGCATGCCAAACCTATACAACATGAGCAAGGTAGCCATTGCCCCATACCTGACCTCACAACTCCACTTCTTACATCAGTTCGCCCTTGGCTCTGCTCTGCTATCCAGTCGTTCACTTTGGCATGTTCCCTTTACTTTAATTGCAGGTTTCTCGAGGAATTACCAGTCGAACCATGACAACCTCACTCCACAGGAAGAGGAACAGAAAGAGAAAAACAGCTTCCAGTCCTCGGTGCACTACCTGCTGGGGGTTGCATTGGGATCCTAAACCACACAGTGATCATCACAGAGCATGCACAAATAGCATGTTTGCACCTGACCAGGACTACCATTGCCACCAGGCCAGAATACCCACTCACTAGCTAAATTGTCCCTGGATTCAATGTGTCTCAGATCCACCCATGAAACTACTCCCACTGCAACCAGCAAAACCTGCAAGAAGAGACAGCTAAAATGCCTGAAACAAGTGTCAGTCGCATTCCCTGACAAGACCATCATGTACTAAGCCAATCACTCAATCACTCCCATAGGAGCATCTTAAAATCCTTCCAAGAAAGCCTGTGCTACTTCCACTTGGGTGAGTATATGCATCTCTGTTCTCCATTTTACAGACAGATTCACCATATGAGAGTATTGCATCAACTCCCTTCTACACTATCTCCAGTTTGATAAATTGCAGCTTCTGACGATACAACAGTCTCTCTGCAGGAATCTGGAAAATAATCTGTCACACCATAGAGTATAACCTGTTTCTCCCTCTTTGTAGGATCAATTGTGCAAATACAGTGCGTTCTTATAAACATTTAGCATACAGCACATGCATTGACATCACATGCCTTCTATGCACACCACTGCTCCCAAGGAAACGCAGGTTGCTGCCCTCATTGGAAACAGACCGTCCCAGGATTCATGGGTTTATTTATTTATTTTTGCATTCATTACAGTGCACAAAACCCTCAGGTATCTAGTTACATTAAGGGAAATTGAGAAGATGGGGGGTGGGGGGCAAAGAGTCTTAGACGGAGAACAGTTAGTTTAACAGCCAGGTCTTTAAGTTTCTGCAGAAGGTCCAGTAGGCCTGTTCTTCTCTCAGAGTAGGAGGGAAATTGTTCCAGATTTTCACGTCAACGACTGGGAACTCTTACCTCCCACCGAGAGGTGATTGAAGTTGGGGAGCTTCAGGAGGTGTGAGTTCGAGGATCTGAGAGGTCGGGCCGGTAAGTATTTCTCCACGCAGCATGAGCGGTAGGACGGGGCAGTATTGGAGAGACAACGACGGACCAGGGGCAGTGTTTTGAACATAATCATTTCCCGTATAGGCATCCAGTGTGCCTCTCTCCCGGCTTTTGATATGTGATCAGATTTGGAGAGACCAGTGGCCGCTCTGAGAGCAATGTTCTGAATCGTGTGGAGTTTAAGGTTGCATTCAGAAGTGCCAGTACACAGGGCATTGCAGTAGCCAAGCTTTTGTAGAATGGGTGCTACGCTTGCTAGACCCCACAGCACCCCCCCTCAAACTGAATGCAGATAACTGATCAGGCTGATGAATAGTTCCAGTATTGCAAAAATCAGAATTGTAGCACTTTTAAGGCAAAAAAGCAAATTTTAGGGTGACATCTTGTTTTTACCGTCAGAATGCCTTACACGGCTAAGGGTACCTCAGGTACTACATATATATTATGAATATCAAAAATCTAGTGTGAAAACTCAACAGAAACTGAGTTATGACCCCCCAAATCCCCATTGCTAGTGGCACAGAACATTCAGACTAGAGTAAAAGTCAACTAAAACTCAAAATGGCTGCCAAAAAACATTATGGTGGGAAGAAAAATCCATAGTCATGCAAAGATAATTAAATAATTCTCTAACACCAGTTCATGGGTAGTTCACTTCAGCTGGGGCATATATTTAGAACTCCTTGGCAGCAGTTCTGACATGGATGGGTCGAGGGAGGCTAGTTTACGGCCTGGGAAAGTCCCAATTAGACAGCTGTTAAACTAGCAACAAGTGCGTTGAGTTCATAGGCAGTTCACTGCAGCTGATGTTTAAATTTAGAATTTTTTGGCAGAAAAGCAGGGTATAGCCTGCCAAAAAGACTCTGGTGATCTGAAAAAACTGCTCCTTTCAAGACATCAAAGGATTTATAATAAAGGTCAGTAGGATCTCGCACAAATTTAATTAGCCTATATGCCAGTAAAGTGAGGCATGCCAAGTTACATCCTGTGGACCTGGTGAGTGGCAGTTAAGCCAGCAAATTGCAGGCAAATAAGGGCTTGTCTTTAATTGAAAGAGCCAATCAAAATGTATTGTGTAATAAAATGAAATGTTGCACCAGCCGTAAAAAAAAGTATATAAACCCAGTAATCTTGGGAGCTCATTGCTGTTGGTTTTCTGCTATTCTGTGATGCATTAAAGATGACTTTTGAATCCAGCCCAGGTACCTGTTCTGTCTCCTTGCCTTTCGTCCTGTCTCTGCTGCCTGATCCACAAGTGTCATGCCCAGGGAGGGCACTGGGCCCTCCTCTTCACTTGGCTGACCATGAAGGGGCCCTGAAGACTTTTGTTCAGGGACAAGAATCTATGTATGCTGACAGACATGAGGGGGTGTTCCCTGGTAAGAGTGGAAGGGTAAATAAATGAATCTGCAGTGTGCCCACACCTTGCCAGTGGGGGGGAGGCTCTCCTATGGCTGTCAGCATGTGATGATAGCATGGCGCTTTGGCACCTGTGTATTTTGGTATGTATTATGGGAGGCGAGGCTAGGCTAAGGAGGGAGAACATAAAAATATGTATTTTTTAAGGCGTTTTTGTTGTAGTTTAGAAGAGCAACAGGGGGGTTTGTCTTAGTGTGTGACAAAGAATGTCAAAATTGTATGATAAAGTGTTGAGATGCGACGAGGAGCGTCAATGATGCAGAACGTCATTAAGCCCAGAATCCTACATCAAGGACGTCTAGAATGAGTTGTTTCAAAATCCAAGTGGATATATAGGCTACAGACAGATAGATCTGTTAAAGGAAACAATTCACATTCCCTATCAGGAGTAATTTTAGGTGCAAGAGTAGCCACGAGGAGCGTTGGCAAGAGATACATGTGAAGCCGGCTTGTGTGTCCATGTTGCTGTCTGTCTGTTATGTGTTATGTGTGTAATTAAATGTATTGAAGGGCAAAAATGAGGTGTAAATAATTGAAACAGGTCAAGAAATTGCATTATTTATTTAGGTAAGTTGATTTGCACCAAATCCAAAAATAGACAGGAATTGTTGAAAGATAGGTAGGAGTAAGCCTTTAATAAGGGCATTCATATGTTATTTTTGAAATGCTATGAAGAAAGAAACAGGCAAAAAATGAGTTGTGTAGGAAAAAATAAAAGTGTAAAGTGCGGTCACTTTGAACCCTGGCAGCACGATAGAACATCGCATTTCCCTTCACACAAACGTAGGAGAGACAGAAATGAAAAATGTTAATTTGGCTTCTAAAACAACTAGCTACGCAGTTACAAAGAAAAGCATTTAGGGAGTGCAAATCAAGATGAAACACAAATCCGCCATCACATTCTTTTCTTGCTTAGAACAGAGCTAATAAGACGCAGTACAGAACTTGAAAGTTACATTTTATAAAATTAGGACCATTTGTAGATGTGCTACGCAGTTGATAAAGGTAAGTGTTGACAAGTGGAAAAGGGAGATTTGTGTGTTTGAAGTTAATCTGAAAGCAACTACGATGCCCCGTTCAAGGAATCAGAGATCAGTTGGCAAGGTCCAAATGGTAATTTATGATTGAAGAAGAAAAGAAAAAAGCAGGGTTGTTGCACTTTTGAGTTAATACTGAGATAACTTGTGCAGGAGAAACAGGAACATGTGGTTGTTAAATGGTCTTAGCAAGGATATGAGTGAATTCAGAAATTATTTTGTATGAGCATTTATGTTGAAAAATAGGGAGACGTATTAAAAAATTATGAACATTTTTATGAAATACTGATTTAAATTAAGTAGGATTAACACTAGTATGTATGAAAGCATGTAGGAAAGTGCTTAGAAATATATTTTGTGTAATTTTGAAAAATCTGGTTTTTCTAATGCCGGACTTCTAGTGGCCTGGGGCTCGCCAGGGCGCATATGGAAATTTGGACTTGAACCTGAATGTATTCAATTAATTTGCAATTTTGTAGAATTTTTAAAAAGGTATAGATGTGTAGTGGTAATGGTTTATAGTGGGGACACTCAGTTAGGGGTTGAAATTACTGATATGTGTTGAGCAATCGACAGAAGGATATTTTGAAACATTTCATTTTTTATGGCATTAGGTGTATGGTTATTAAAAATCAGATGCTGAGAGAAGCGCTGGTTTTAATTTGATATGTTGCGAGGTGAGTTAACCCCTAGTTGTCTAAAGTGAGCAAAAATGCATATTTGGAAAAATGTATTGTTTATGTTAGAACAGTGATGTATAGTTGAACCTTGTTGTGAATATATTGCCTTTGTACTAGAGGTGGCTCCCAGTTGTTGTAGTATATTTGAAAGCTGGGGGGGGGGGCATTAAGATGCTATTTAAGTGTGTAAGTCATTTAATGGAATAATGATGGATGGTTTATGTATGAGCACACACTGAGGAGCGCCCCTGAAATTGTTGGTTTTGGATTAAGCAAATAGCCATCCTTTGTTGAGAAGGGATGGGACACTTGGACAGGGCATAGGTCCTGGGGCAAGTATGGACCAATTGTACAGATAAGAAGGAAAGAGGAAGAATGTTTGATTAAGCAGTTTCAGCGTGCTCTGGGAGAAAAAAGGATAGATTTCTAAATGGAAGCACAAGAGTAGTGCTGTGGATGGCCACATTAGCAAGAGAAGCGGCATGGGATAGGTATTGTAATATACTGACGAAGCATGGGGTGCTATGCATGGAAGTTTAAGATTTGCACCAAAAATGTGGAGCACATTGGAGAGGTGCCAAGCAGGGCAACAATGTTTCCCACACTATACATTGGCCTCATTACGATCTTGCCGGTCCAGATGCAACGCTACCGGTAAGCTTGCCGGTACCATTGGATCCGGACCAGCAAACTCTGAGTTGTGCTCGCGGGTGCCTTTCATTCCACCAGGTCTGACCTGGCAGAATTAAAGACACCCGTGAACACAGCATGCCTGTAGCAGAGGCACCGTTATGAACAGTGCCGGTGCTACAGGCATCGCCATTCCCATTGAGCCCCATGTGGCTCAAATGGGAATGGGGATCACCCGATTCCAGCACCCACGAAAGAGCAATTACCGGGTCCGGCGGGGCGGAATACCCCAGTAATTGCTCATTTGCAGGTGCTGGACTTTCTTGCAAGTTTGGAGGTAGGTTTGCTTGTTTTACCGGCAAGACTACCTCAACCTTGTAATGAGGCCCATTATGACTCTGAGGTATGGAGACATTTGGAGAACAAATTTGAAAAAATTGTGTCTAGAATCACACAAGTGGAAAAGGTGTCGCTGAGATTTAATATGTAATTATGAGTGTGAAATACAGCAAAAAGCATGTCAATGTATTAGCAGATGATATTGGACTAAGCATAGTGAATATTTATGGGGAAAAGCAAAATAAATGAAATAAAAACACCTTTTTGAAAACAATTAGGAATGCATGTAAAAATGCAAAAATTCATATTTATACTGAGGAAGCAATGAGCAATGAGGGAAAGTGCTCACGAAGCGTGTTAAGGTTAAAAGCACACACAAAATGAGTAAAAGGCATGGTATATTTAATGCAGTTAAATTGAGAAAACATTAGGTTGAAGAAGTATTTTTTGTAGAAGCACACACCCTGATATTTTGGCTTCTAAGAATAAGGAAGGCATTATTTAGGGGACTTTGTAAGAATTGTTTAAATGGAAATGTAATTATGAAAAAAGTGCAAACCGGCTGAGGCATCAACAGGAAAGAATGAGAGAAGCTTAGCATAAGAGACGGTTAAGTCTAGAATCTCTGTCATGATAAGCTTGGAAAAAGAGAGAGAGTGACATGAGAAGGCATGCATGCACATGCATGCACATTAAAAGGCATGCATACACATGCATGCACATGTGATTTTATGAAATATAGGCGATCAATGAACTATAGACAATGGGCATCATTACGAGTTTGGAGGTAGCCATGCTGTTTTTAGCCAACGGTCCGTTAATGACGGGTCCATTACTAGCTTCCTGTTATGCTAGCGGGTGCCGCTCTGCACGTTTGGTCTGGCCAGGCGTACAGAGCGGGACCCGCTGCAGAACTTGTAATATGGTGGCCCGGTATGAACAGTGCCGGTCCCTTACTGGCGCCGTTAATACCGTGGCCACCAGTCGTAATGAGGCCCAATGTATTTAAAAACACACGCACCTTTTATTTTCACATGAGGAACATCAGTTAGGGAACCAAGGTTTTGTTTACACATGATACAAAAGAAGTTAGATTTTGAAGACTATGAACAAAAAGAAAATAAGGATTCACTTTTTATATTCAGGAGCACTAAACCCTTCAAGAGTGCAAACAGGGGTGGAAACAGTGGCAGTACTTTACCACAGTTTATGTCAGAGACTATTTGAAGTAGGCGCCTGGGAAAGCCTGTGGGAGTGGAAAGCAAGGTCATGGACAAAGATATAGTTGACTATCGCGCATTTTTTGCAGACTGCTGCCAGAGAAGTATAGCGAGGAAAACTTGAGAAAGCCAAGTTAGTTCAAAAGGAAAGTGTCCAAAATATGCCATAGGAGGGGCAATACGGACGAGTGAAGAAAAGGCTGGGAATGTAGCAGCAAGCAGGGGATGCATCACAGGTGAATAATCAGCGCCAAATAAATCAAAGAGGGCAAAGTGCCTCTTATATGATGAGCATGTGGCGTGAAAAGCCACATCGCACACATGTAAAAGCCAAGGATATGCACAAAATGGACAATTCTCAAGAGGGGAGACAGCTTATCTTCCAGTATATAGCTCATAAACTAGGGAAGGGTTTGCCCAGGGTCAGACATTTTAGCAGATATGAGCGCTGAGAGTGCAACAAGAACAGCAGCTATAGCAGTTGGAAAACGGATTCACTTCAGGGGCAAGTGCAGGGAGCTCCATGCAGATTCAGTAATATGCAAACACAGGACAGATCTTGACACCCAGGATAGGAGGTGCCATTATGGTAGGAAGAAATCCATTCACAGGAACAGAGGTATGCATGCACCCAAAATGGGATAGCTCACAGGACAACTTGATGTGCTCATAATTATTAAGTGATGATAGTGCCTGAGAAGTGCCAAGAGTTAATGTGGCAGTTGGGAGGTGTGATTTTTGCTCTGTTGGTCGATGCTGGGATTGCATGTCTTTGAACAAAGGAGGAAAGGTGTCAGATAGTGGCAATTATCAGAAGATTGAGGGTTTTTTGGAGTTACAAGTTGAGCGTCTTTTTGTTAATGAATTATTAGTCTTTAATAGGAGAGTGTGTTAATGATTGATATTTGTTATATTGGCGACAGGCACCTGCCAATGTTTTGGGAAGGGAAGGGATTGGATGACAAAACTTAAACATGATGATTTTATTTATTTTGACTAAGGGATTGTGTGTTCCACTTTTGGGATGCACCATTTGAATACGGGTGAATTTATATTGGCTGTTCAGGTCAAGTGGCGTTCTGCAAGATGCTTTCAGTAGAAGCTACAGGTCTTTCGTATTAGGAGATAAGCATTGTGTTAAACATGGTTATTTGGCCTCCTGGAGAAAATTTGATGAATTTTTGTTTAAACTATGGATATCTAAGGAGAAAGACGGGGGACAGATCATCCCTCTAGCATTAGAAGCAGCCATGAGTACAAAAGGAAAAGGCAATGCTCCAAGGAAGGGACAATAAAAGCGGACCACAGAGGACAGTGATGGTTCTCAAGGAAGGGTCTAGGTTGATTGATGTCACTGATGGCGACATATCTAGATAGGCCTTAACAGATGATGAAGGGGTGTTTCTTTAAGAGCATCACGCACTGGAAAGGAAAAGGGAAAATCTTATAGCATGTGACAATAATGTAGCAGCATTCAGCATAATTTCAGGAAAGCTTAGAAAGAATGCCAAGTGTCTTGTGGACCACAGACCCTTATGGCATAGGTTTATTGAAATGAATAAGGAAACAAAATAAAAATACAGGCAAGCAAGGGTTTATAAATATGACAAATATGAACGTTTGTGTTATGATTCAACAAATTATGGAAAGATAAAAAATAAATAATTGAGCTTAAACAGCACATGAGTAAGAATCTCAAAAATTAGAGGTTTGATGTTAAATTTAGGAAGCCCAATGAAAATAAATAAAAAATGAATGAAGGAATGAATTGAATGAATGATTGGATATTAAAGCAGCAAGAAGCATACATGAATACAATATTTGGATTTGGAAAAATAAAGAGCACCATTGAAGTTGCTGACCATAATTAAAAAGTGTAGTGTATTTTTGATAAAAGAGACAATATGATTAATGAAGGACCAAAGGGTAATGATTGGCCAAGATTGAGTTGCTCACATAAAATAATTTTGTACAGAATTGATACCAAGAACATATAAGGGTAAGTAACAAAACATTATTTTGAATGTGTATGTTGATGATGATCTATGTTTTATAGATGAAACTTACAGTCCTTTCTTGAGAACAAGAGGACTATCTACATGGCCTAGCAGAGTAGAGTAATATAAGGGGGGGAAACATATTGTGACAGAGGTAGGTATTAGTGAAGTAGTTAGAGTCAAAATAAGTAAGTATTAGTTCACGCTACAAGTGTGTGAACACAGTGTTGATCATTATTAGGAGTAAGAGGACCCAGGTGAGTCCGGAAACAACGGTGGCAGCGGTTTTACCGCCACTGTTGTTTCCGGACCGGCTGACTCATAATGAGGCCCACAGTCCTTTTTAATATATAGCATTTTCCTAAAATAGGCGCAAACAGGTGTGAGCGTACAATAGCATGCATATGCAAGTATGGCCATCTCTAACAAGAACGTAGAATACTTAAGATAAAAGGTGGAGTAACCTTTTTAAAATTTTGCTGAATAACAAAATGCCAAAAGGGTAGGTTTGGCAGAAGTGAGGGAAATGGTTAGAATGGCAAACAATGTATTTCTTTTATGTCATATTTGTATATATTTAATAGGAACCGTGTTGGGTTCCAATTAACAGGGGTAGACTAAGATTAGTGTAGGCGAAGCAGCAAAGCAGCAAAGCAGCAATCAGCACACATCGAAATGTGTTAATTAGGTCTCAACAGAATCAAAGCACAGCAAAAAGGAGATGCCCGCAGTCCTACGTGACCAGAAGGAAGACATCAAAATACACAGAGAAGAATATTCAGCTAAGCAGGAAAAAGCAGAGTACAAGCCTGAGTGCTACGCCAATTGAGTGTTTTTTAATGTGCACCAACGATCTAGAAAAAAGCAAGCCTTTAGTTAAATGGGCTGGAAGTTTATAGACAGAAGGGAGCAACTGTCTATTCTAGGGAGAAACCGGACCCCCTTGCCAGTCCCCAAATGACTTTGCCTCTATTTTGGTTTTCTACAGAAAGCAAGATCACACACCAGTGATTTCTTCTTCAGCTATGGATGCGCCAAGAAGACAGAAGAGGGGAAACAAAAGAAGATGTGCTTTTTAAAGTGTTTTTAATTTGTCATATTGTTTGTTTGTCATTTGTTATTTTTGACTCCTTGGTCTGAGAATGTTGACCTTAGAGGAAAAATGTGTCCTTTAAAAGGATATGCAGTTTTTGTAAAAAGAAGCCTATAGGAAAATATGGGCAATATCAGACAGCTGGATGTATTTGTGTATAAACCCAGATCACAAGCCAGGTCCCGACATCAGCCATCATGTATTTTAAAGATGAACAAGAAGAAAGAGAGGAGAAGTCATTTTGGTATATTAGAAATGAAGAAAAACTCAGTGTAGATTGTTTAGGAGGCATGAATGTTTGAAAGAAACACACAAGTAGCTATTTAAGGGTTGGGGTTGAGGAGGAAGTGCTGACAATAGAATCATACTTCTTTTTCAAAGGAAACTCATTCAGTTTTATATTACAGGTGGACGGGAGAGATCTATATACTCAGAGAATTGGCGGCATCCGAACCTGCAAGCAGAGAGAAAAATATTTGAGGGACCCAGCCAGATGCCCAATCATAATTCATGTTATATGTTTAAGAACTGCCTTTACAGAAGACTCCCCCGTCCTTGTGGTTCTTGCAAAATGCCCTCTCTTGTTTCTGATTGCGGATAAATGTGCTAAGAGCCAGAGTGCTCTGAACAATAAAAGACAAATGGACTCCTGGCCTATAAGTTTCTAGGGCCTGGTAGACTTGCTGCAAAGCAGCCGAAAGGAAAAAAATACAATATGACCAGATCAGGAAAAATATCTGTGGATGTGGAAGATGCTAAACCAAGATGAGTCAGCGGAAGAAAAATGGAAGATAGACATTTGAAAATGTGCATGGGGAAGACAATGAGAAACAAGGACATTGTGTGGAATGGGAGTAAGGAAAAAGTGTGCAGTAAAATCACACATGAACAATTTGTGAAACTGGGCTGTTGGGTTCCCTCAAGGAATGATTTTCTCTCAATTTTTGTAGTGGCCGTAATTACCTGATGTTTACAGTTAGTTTAACATTGATTGGGTAAATAGAGGTGGGATTCCGTTAAAAGCAAACAAAGGTATTCTTTAGGGATACATACATGTTTAGACTAGGAGAATACAATATGCTATTACTGACTTTTTAGAAATGTTTTATGATAACTCCCACATGTAGATAAAATCACTGCACTGAGGGGGTGATTGGAATAGGGATGTATCAGTACACTGAAGTATGGGGGAGGGTGGACATTGAGTGTAGTGGCCATATATTGAAAAGGTGTCTAAATACAGGCCAGAGAGGGAGTGTAGAGGAGGTGATAGGCTTGCTAGACCCCCCAAACTGAATGCAGATACGTTATCAGGCTGATCTATAGTTCCAGTATTGCAAAAACCAGAATTGTAGCGCTTTTAAGGTCCAAAAGCACATTTTAGAGTGACATATCTTTTAGGGTCAGAATGCCTTACGCAGTGGAGGCTATCTCAGGTAGTACATATGTATCATGAATATCAAAAATCTAGTCTGCGTAGACCACCAGGGAGCACAGACTGTGATGGCTGAGTGAAGCTGCTGCTCCGCTCAAGCCCTGTCACACTGGAGCTCGCTACCCCTTGGTAGAATTAGCCACATGTGATTTGTACACACACCCCGGGGTCCTGGACAGGCCTAGGAGCCAAGACACACCACGTCTCGGGTGGCATGCACAGTGAAGTGCAGTGAAGTCTGCAGCGGGCCCGGAGCGTGAGGAGGGCTGGACCCGACGCCCGCCCTGAGCAGGCATTCCGTGGTGCCCCTGAGGTGAGAGGAAAGCATATGTGAGAGGAAGAGGACCGGAGTCAGCGGTTTGTGGCGTCTGCCCACCCCAAGGTGCCCAGACCACGGAAGAGGGGGCGGAGCTGGCGTGAGGGTAAAGGAGGTATCTGGAAGGTGAGGAGGAGCCGCCCCGTGGGCCCACAGCATTGATCTAGTTAACCCCGTACCAAAGAAGAAGACGGGCAAGTGGGAAGTGGACCTGATCGCAGGCAACAGGTGAGAGGGAGGGCCAGGGAGATGCCAGGAGACACTCGTCCAAGCCAGAGCCTAGCTACACCTTCGGCTCCGCAGGGGACATGAGGGAAGTTGTGCTGTGGCGGCCTGCCCTCCACCACCTGAAAACACGGCCGTAATTACGGCAGCATGAGGCCCGGGAGCTCACAGAAGGACGGTGCATGTGGACACTGGCCGTAGTGGTGAAAACTCTCTCCAACCCCCACTAACAGCAAAGAGTACAGAGAAAAGGGGGGCAACATTGAGTACATGAGTGCATCCCCCGGCCCTTACATCCAGGGGCCAAGCGGATTTACTGCATGTGACAATTTCATTGGGCAGGGTGGTGACAAGGTGGAACTGAAGACTCCATACTCTTCCACAGGAAGGAGAATCTCTGGTAGTAGGATATTCCTGCGAAGGGTAACTGCATTTCTGAAAAACCCTTCAGGTGGATCACAAGAAAGCTAATTGGTGCTTCCAACCCAGAGTTTGTAGCAAGGCCTGCCACACTTTGAAGTTGCTACAGACCCAGTATTGATGGCATAGCATGCGTAGGACTCACAAACTGTCCAGCACTGCCGGATCTAGAGGACAACCTGTGGAGGAGAACAACTGGAACCCAGCATCTAAGAGTGAGAAGGCATAACAGCAGGAGAGCAGGAGAGGACGGGTGAAGAAGGAGACCCAAAGCAACAAGGGAACTGTGGTGTGGAGTGTGAGAGGGAGAGTAGCACACAAACAGGAGACACTGGGTCCTGGTTCAAACCAAGGATGCACACTGAACATACCAGGAAGTGAGGCGCTGTCCTCGCTGGAGGAGATAGAGAACCCTGGGGACTCAAGGAAATGGTTTGAGATTTGGCCCGATTGGAGGACACAAGGAGCCTGGGAGGTGAGTGCTAAGGGCTCTGGGAGACAACTGCCAAGGTGACCACAGCAAACGGAAGCACAGACCCCTTGAGTTCTGCCCAGGGTGATGCGGACATAGTCACAGTGCAACTGGGATCCGAGGGCCACGTGGAGCCCCAGAGAACAAATGGACTGACTGAGGGCTCAAAGCGAAGTCGAGGAGGACCCAGTGGTAGCCAACTAAAACACGGATCTTCGAGGGACACTGCCTGGGGCCACGCTGGAGGGGTGGGGACCACAGAGACATAGAAGATGGGTGCAAGCAGGTGTTCAGGCACTGCAACGCTTCCGGAGAGGCCAGGCGGAAGATGAGAGAGAGAGCCCCGGCCTTAACCAGGGATGACCTCAAGGACATACTCCAAGAAATCAAGGGGATACGGACGGACATTCAAGCCTCGATATGCGACCTAAAGGGCTGCATGGACAAGCTGGAAGACAAAATGGAGGAAATGTAAAATAATCAGTTGCAGGTGGACCTCCTGGACATGAAATATGAGGCTCACATAACGGACTTGGAAATGCGAGATGAAGAAACTATCTTGAAGCTGGACGATTTGGAGAATAGAGAGTGCCGGAATAACCTATAAGGGGCTAGGGGAAGGGGGCCAAGGTGAAGATGACATTGGGGAACAGGCAATTGCGAAGGATGGAATGAGTGGGAACCGAAGCGCTCATTGCTGGGGAGGGAGTTCCGAAATAGAAATCTGGACATGCTGCTAGTGCAGGAGACACGGTTGCTTCTGGGGGAAGAGAGACGTATCCCGGGCAAACAGGTTGGGCAGGCTTTTGGAGCCTTCAGACCTACCAAGAGGGGGGCATGGGCATTTTATTCAATCGGAGGATGCGTTTGGCCGATCCACTAGTCTGGAAGAAGGGAAACGGGGAGCTCTGGTGGTCACCAGGCCCTTGGAGTGCATGCAGCTAACTTTTGCGATGATGTACGGCCCCAAAACAGGGCAGATGCAGTTCCTACAGGAAGCCATGGGAAAGATACTCCAGCGGGCAGAGGGTCTACTGCTATTGGGGCAGACTTCAACATGTGGACGGACAGGTGTATGGACCATAGTGGAGTGCAGGAAACGGCAGGGGCGGATGTTGGGCAACAGGGTGGGTGACTCCTGGGATACATGAGGATTCAGGAGCTGGTGGATGTACGAAGGGACAGCCACCAGGCAGAGAGGAGCTGTACTTTCTTCTCCCCAGTCCATGGGACTAGGACTCGGATTGATTACTGGTTCCTGGAACAGAGATATTTCAGTAGAGTCACTTTTAGTAAGCACTCACCAGTTAGTTGGACAGACCACGACATGGTGGTCATGGGGTTTGAGCTAGCGGGATTGAAACCTGTGACTCCCTATGACGCTGTAATGATAACCTGTTGAAGGATCCGGTCTTCGTTAAGGAGATGCAGGGGGGGGGACAATAGAAGAGTTCTTTACTCTCAATGATATTGGGGGGGAGGTCAAACTGGGCATGACAAGGGACGCGGCTAAGGCGACAAGGAGGGCAATACTCATTCGGGAAGGCGTGGCCAAAAAAAGAACCTAGGAGCGATATCCGACAACTAGAGAGGCTGAAGGGTAAGGGGGAGGAGGCAGGGGTGGACCGGGAGTTGGTGAGGGAGAGGAGGCATGAATTGAGGGACCGGGTGGTGGGAAACGTGATCGCTGGCCTGCAATTCCTGAAGCGGAGATACTATGAGAAGGGGGGCAAGGCAGATGCGTTACTGGCAGCCAGACTGAGGGGCCAGCGGGCGAAGAGATGGGTATCTGGAGTCCGGGGTCCGGATGAGCAGCTGCGCTCCCTTGCTGGGGACGTCGCTCAGGAATTTGCCACTTTTTACGAACAGCTTTACAGGCAGGATGGGGAGGCAACCGACGCACAATTGCACAGATTTTTGGGAGAGGTGTCCCTGCCGAGTCTCCATGATAATGAAAAGGTGGGAATTGAGGTGCAGATCACGCAGGAGGAAGTCCTGAGGGCAATAGTGGGATTGAAGTTAGGTAAGGCTCCCGGAGAAGATGGGTACACGGCAGGGTTCTACAAGAGCCTTGCGGGGTCACGAGTGCAGCACCTGGCAACATTTTTTTAACCACATTCTGGATACAGGGAGATTTGGGAAGAATCTAATTATGGTAATACCAAAAAAAGAGGGCAGAAACCCAGAGTGGTGTAAATCTTACCATCCCATTTCGTTACTCAATATTGATGCGAAGATCTTTACCAGAATACTAGCCACACGGATGGAGGATCTCATGCCCAAGTTGGTCCACTTGGATCAGGTGGGCTTCATTCAGGGGAGGCAGGGGGCAGATACCCTATGAAAGACTCTGCACCTGATGGAGGCCGCATCAAAGAGGCAGGGGGTCCCGGTCTTTGTTTCCCTCGACGACGAGAAGGCTTTTGATCGGGTAAACTGGATATTTCTACAGGGAGGGGTCCTACAGAAATTTTGATTAGGAGAAAGAATTATGAGGGGGATACAGGCACTCTATGTAGCCCCGGAGGGTGATGGTAAACGGGAGGCTCTCAAGGGTGTTCAGATTGCAGAGGGGGACTAGGCAGGGCTGCCCTCTCTCGCCCCTCCTATTTGCTCTTAGAATGGAAGTGTTGGCGGAGTGGCTACGGAAGGCCCAACGGGTGGAGGGCATCAGAGTGGGCCCGAGGGAGTTTAAACTGGGACTCTACGTGGACGACGTGCTATTGTACCTGGTGAACCCTGCCAGTTCTGTCCCCGCTGCACTGGTAATAATTGAGGAGTACGAGCAGTTCTCGGGATTTAAGGTCAACAAAGACAGATCTGTGATATTCCCTATTACCGCAGGGGATGCAA
Organism: Ambystoma mexicanum; assembly: GCF_040938575.1. Lineage (NCBI taxonomy): Eukaryota > Metazoa > Chordata > Amphibia > Caudata > Ambystomatidae > Ambystoma > Ambystoma mexicanum. The sequence goes on from NC_090923.1 coordinate 1,000,340,376, forward strand.
GGCAGATTGAGATGCTCAGGCCACTGGGACTACAGATACAGCTCGACAGCATTAGATATCTGAGAATTAACATAGTTAGACCAGGAGAGGATTTAGGTAGAGATAACTATCCTCCCCCCTCTTTGAGAAACTGTTCACGGAAATGGTTACTGGGGGTAGGGGACAGCTGTTGTGGGAGGGGAGACTCAATGCAATAAAAATGAACCTCCTCCTGAAAGTACTAAACCTCTTTCAGATGTTGCCAAGTCAGGCCCCGGAGGCGTACCTGAGAGAATCTAAATCACGGATCGTGCGGTTTCTCTGGCAGAGCCAGAAACCCAGGGTGGGATATGAGACTCTGATACTACCAAAGGATCCGGGGCTGTGGGGCTCCCAGATTTATTGACATACTATAGGGCAATGCAGCTTAGGGCATTGGTCCCACATCTGAGGTAGGATCCAGAGAGACAATGGGTATATCTGGAAAACCAGCACATAATGATGCTTCCAGCTTCGGGGGAATGGCTATGGGCCCCTAAGGGGAGACCCCCCGAGGAGAATTTGCAAACACCCTTTTCTCGGGGTCCACTGGGAGGTGTTGAGTATGGTAGGAAAACGGGGTGGTATAAGCATGTGGCCTTCCCCGATGAGCTATATATGGGCACCCCCGGTGCGGGACACTATACCAGAGGTCGCAAGGTACCAGGCTTGGTTTGAGGGCAGGCTCTCTAGAGTGGGGCAGTTGTTGAAGGACGGGAAATTTGTGAGTATTCAGGAGTTGGAGGAAGCATTGGCGATGGGTACCCTTCCAGTGCACCTCTACCTTAGGTTGAAAGGTATTTTTACAGCAGAGAGGTGGAGGGAGATGATTCAGAGAGATCTCACACCAGTGAGTGGGTCTTTGATGGGCATAAGGAGATGAAGGGTCTCATCTCACGTCTCTATGGGGCACTGCTAGACTCAAAGGAGGGGGCAATTCAAGGGCTGCGTCAAAAATGGGAAAGGGACTTGGGTATGGAGCTGGATTGGAAGCTCTGGCGACAGATGTGCCAGAGAGTCTTCAAGACATCGATCTCTTGCCAGTATAAGCTGCACATGTAAAATTATTACACAGATGGCAGTACGAGCCGATGCAGCTATCCATGATGTTTCCGACAGTGAACGCCCAGTGCTGGCATGGTTGTGGCGACACTGCAGGCTATTGGCATATGTGGTGGGGCTGCCGTAGAGAGTGAATCTACTCGACAGAGGTCCTGGGAGGACCAAGGATGCCGAAATGGTGGGGGGGTGTGGGGAGTTCGACCCTGATCCAATGCTTGGTCTTGAAAGGAGGGAGGACAGGTGGTATAGCATCCCCCAGTTAGCACATTTCCTCCTCCTGGTAGCCCGGGCAAACCAGGTTAGACATTGAAAAAGAACCGCCCTCCCTGCACTGAAGGAGTGGACGAGTACGGCGAGAGACATATTTAATGGAAAAGGTCACGGCAGCAATCCACAGAGGGGGTGCCTCGGTAGAGATTGAGTGGCAACAGTTTTGTAGTGCTTTTGGGGGAGGTGGGCAAGGGTAAAGAACTGCGGGAATCGGGCCTGGCCCGGCCCAGACTAATAATATTGGATGGACAGATGAGTTGAAGGAGGATAAGTGTGGCCTTAAACCCCGGAAACCAATGGGGCGTTGTTCTATTTTAAGGTGACTAAGTTCTGGATTTATTGAGGACTATTCACCTGGGGGGAATTGAGGGGGGAAAAGGGAGGGAGGGTGGGGTTGTTAGGGTACGTTACAGCAACTGTATTCTTGTTATGAATGGTTGTCCCTGGGATTTAGATATGTTATTTGATGTTTGACTGTGAGTACGAAACTAATAAAATTCAATTAAAAAAATAAAATAATCTAGTCTGAAAACTGAACAGAAACCGAGTTATGACCCCAACTCCCCATTGGTAGCGGCACAGAACATTCAGACTAGAGTAAAAGTCACCTAAAATTCAAAATGGCTGCCGAAAAACAAGATGGTGGGAAGAAAAATCCATAGTCATGCAAAGATAATTAAATAATTCTCTAACAGTTCATGGACAGTCCACTGCAGCTGGGGTATGGATTTAGAACTCCTTGCCAGAAATTCTGACATTGATAGGTCAAGGGAGGCCAGTTTACGGGCTGGGAAAGTCCCAATTAGACAGAACAGCTGTTAAACTAGCAACAAGTGTGTTGAGTTCATAGGCAGTTCACTGCAGCTGATGTTTATATTTAGAATTTCTTGGCAGGAAAGCATGGTGTAGCCTGCCAAAAAGACTCTGGTGATCTGAAAAAAAAACTGCTCCTTTCAAGACATCAAAAGATTTATAGTAAAGGTCAGTAGGATCTCACACAAATTGAATTAGTCTATATGCCTGTCAAGTGAGGCATGCCAAGTTAGGTCCTGTGGACCTGGGGAGTGGCAGTTAAGCCAGCAAATTGCAGGCAAATAAGGGCTTGTCTTTAACTGAAAGAGCCAATCAAAATGTAGTGTGTAATAAAATGAAATGTTGCACCAGTAAAAAAGTATATAAACCCAGTAATGTTGGGAGCTCATTGCTGTTTTCCTGCTATTCTGTGATGCATTAAAGATGACTTTTGTAACCAGTACAGGTACCTGTTCTGCCTCCTTGCCATGTGTCCTGTCTCTGCTGCCTGATCCACAGGTGTCATGCCCAGGGAGGGCACTGGGCCCTCCTCTTCACTTTGCTCCTATGATAGCTCTTGCAATGGAAAGGCAGTTGGGAGTGGGGAGGAATGGCTGGATGGCCTGAAGCAGTTTGGCAGTGTAAGCTGCAGATGAGGCAATTGAGTTCACATGGCGCGAGAGGTCGAGGTCAGCCTCTAGGTAAACGCCAAGGGTTTTGGCGATGGCAGATGATTCGGTTACCGTCAATGATAAATTCTTTGTAGGCTGGGTCGATGTTGCCCAGTGTGGAGTGGGAGCCAATGATGAGGATTTCTGTTTTATCGTCGTTGAGGCAGAGTAGGTGGGAAGCCATCCAATTTTGTATGACTTCATATACAGAGTTTATGGTGGCTGAGTCTTGTGGGTAGGAGCCGGTAAGGGGGGATAAGGAGCTGCGTGTCATCAGCATAGTTAGTGTAAGATATGCTGAGTCTGTCAAGGTGGTCGAAGAATGGTTTCATATAAATGTTGTAGAGGGTAGGGGAGCGGCAGGAGCGTTGTGGAACTCTGCAAGTGACAGGAATAGATTCTGCGGGAAGTCATCAATGAAGACTTGTGAGCATCTGTCAGCTAGGAAAGAGCTAATCCAGTTGGTGGCTAATGGAGAGAAGTTAGCTGTCTCATGAGTTGAGAGCAGAGGATATGGTGGTCAGCCAGATAGAATGCTGTGGCTAGGTCCAGCATCATCAGGAGGGCAGGTTTGCCTGTGTCCTTAATGGCGTCAATTTGTATTTTTAAGTTAAGTAGGGTAGTTTTGGTTCCATGTTTGGGGCGGAAGCCTGATTGGTGAATGCTCAGGATATTGTTCTCCTCATGATATTGTTGAACTTGGATGTACGCAAAACGATCCAGTATCTTCAGGAGGTAGGGTACCGTAGTTATAGGGTGCTAGTTTGTGGGTATGGAAGGGTTTTCTGTGCAGTGGTAGGACCAATGCTTCCTTCAGGGATGCTGGCACCGAATTCGTGGAGAAGGAGGCTTTGGTGATGGCTGTGAAAAGGGGGTGATTCGGCAAAGCCTTGGATGACTGGAGCTGGGCAAGTGTCACCTTTGCAGCGCAATAGTATGAGATTTATGATGAACTTGGAGACGTCCATGGCTGAGACTGGGTGGAATTTGAAAGGGGTGCAGGTGTGGGTCGGTAAGGGGTTGGCTGCTGTGGGCGAAGTAGGTTTGGTTAGACTGGCAAGTTGTTTGGTGCAGGTTTTTTCTTTGGGGGAGTTGACTTTTCCACTGTGGGCATTTTTTATTTTTTCGCACCAAACACTGTCTAGTGTCAGGTCTGGCTGGGGAGCAGAGGGGGCTTCTAGCTCCCGCAGTATTGTAAAATGTTCCCAGGTGTTGGACTTGGCGTTGATGATTCTGGAGTTGTAGTGGTTAGCTTTGGCAGCGTGGATTTCCCTTCTCTAGTCTTTGGCGAGGGAAGAGAAGAGGGCTTTGGATGCCAGGGAGCTTTATTTTCTCCATGCTAGCTCAGAAGTGCACTTTTTTGCACGGGCTTCAAGGAGTATAGGAGTAAACCAGGCATTTTTTTGTGAGGGTTTGGCTTTCCTGAGTTTGAGGGGAAAAGCGTGTCTACTGCCTGGTCAATGGTTTATTTGTAGGGGTTAACTAGTGTTGCTGAGTCTGTCACTGTGAATGGGGAATCGCAAGGGTAGCACGTAACGGGGCGACGTTGGTGGGGTTAAGGTTTATTATGCACCGGGCCATACCTTCAGATTTGGCCAGGTGAACTGGTCTAGGTCGATCTGAATGTGGGATTTTGAAGGCAATGGTAGACCATGGGAATTTGGAGGTGACAGGGGTGGAGATGTTGCAGTTGAGGTTGCTGATCCAGTCTAGGGTGCAGCCTTGATCGTGGGTGGGATCAAGGGAGTGCTGTGTAAAGCCAGTGTGGTTAAGTGCAGTGGCTGTCGCTGGCGGCCGTTGCGTCTGCTGGGTTGTTAAGGCCTAGGTTGTGGTCCCCAAGGATTACAACTTTTGAGCTGGGCTTGATGGACGCGAATATGCTTTGCAGTAAATTCTCCTGGAAGGCAGGGCTAGGTACCGAGGGGCATTAGATCAGGAGGATGATGATGGAGTCATTCGGGACAATGAGAGCTTGGCAAGTAGGGATTCGCAGTTGGGCATTGTGAAAACGTATTTGCCATAATACCACCTGATAGTAAATGTTGGCCTAAGCACATTCGCATCGCACTGTAATATCACAATGAATGAACCTGAAATAAGCTGACTACGTTGCTATTTTGATTTGTCCACCATCTTGATCGCTTCCTGCTTTTGGTTCCATGCTCAGATTTTGTGTTTTCGTATTTAACACAGCATCAGGCCGCTGTATGAACTTTGTGCTGCTTTATGGTGCTGACATAGATAGGAATGTTGAAGCTGCTAAAGTGGATTGTTTATCCTACACTGAAGGACCTTGAAGCTAGGCAAGAGCTCTGCTCTGCTAATCTGTAATTTAGGTGCCATCCTGTCCCAACAGTGTCTTCCCCGTTCAAGCAGTAAAACAGAATAAAGAATAGCTGAGCGTGCTCCTACGCAGAAATCCTTATTTTCTCTCTTCTTAGAACTGACTGACCTTAAGCCCAAGAACAACAGTAGATAACATAAGCGAGTAAAACAAGGAATGTTACCTTGTACTAGAAAACATTATATGGCAGCCCCACATACGAATCCATCCCACTCCCAGATAGTAAATTGTCTGATGGAAAACAGCAAACTATGCAGTAATGATGTTTAAGTATAAATCAGTCACATAGGCAGGTCACAAACCCTAGGCTTTGCATTACAAGAAGGGGGGTTGGACGATGTGTCTGGGGCTGTGAAGAAACCATATAAATGTATGTACTTGTGAAATGTTCACTCTCTCTCGTCTCACGGTGTCTGCTTGCACGCATTGTGTGGTGTTGAGAACCAAGTAGCTACTTGCTTAATAAATGCAATTATAACTTTGACCTTGTGACTGGCGTATTTCTATTATGTGGTAGTAAGCCTTGATTTTGATCTTTCAGGCATGGCATTGGTTTGCAACACTCTTATTGTGAGGCCTCTTGTTTTAAAGGATCTATCGCATCTTAGTGTGGCATAGCCCGTAGGGATGGCAATGGAAAGGGCTGGGCCAGCAGCGGGGTGCCATGTTTCAGTGATGGTAAGTAGGTTGAGGTTGTTGGAGGTTATAAGGTCAAGGATTTCAGCTGCATGGGCCGGGACTGATCTTGCGTTGATAAGCGTAGAGTTGATGTACTTACAGGTAGGTCTCGCAAGCGTGTGTGTTAGCGTAGGATGTAGAGGCTCAGGGATGCAGTGCGGGATGCGTGAGAAGAACTGAGTACAGAGTCTGAGGAACCTATTCCTCATACTGATCAGAGGTGGCATGGCGGTGGCAGAGTCAGGGGTTTCAGGTTGCGTGGGGACTGGCCTACGGATCTGCGGTGGGCAGGATGATTGATGAGCGTGGTGTGTGACGCATACTGTGATCTGAGTGCGTAGCCTGAGGAGGCTATTCCTTCTAAAGATCGAGGGGTGCATAATTCCCAAATGTAGGACCCAAGACTGTTACTTAAGGAAGGAGGAAACTGGACATTCCTAAAATCGGCTATGATTTTAATATTTGTTCTCGACTTCAGTTGCTCTGGATTTAATACCTCAAACTCTTTTATTAACCCTTTGTATTTATTGTACAGTTGGTCAAAGGGCGCATTTAGTCACAAGCTTATTCTCCAATACCATAGCTTTTCCTCACTATGCCACGGAATATTTTTTCCTGTAGATCTATTGAGAAAATAAAAAGCCCCATTAATTCAGCCTCACCCTAGGAAGACCATGAGGAGCTTGAAAACCTCCACATCTGCCTCATCCCACTTTGTCCAGAGAAGATACATCTGTGACCAAGCAAAAGATAACAACTGGTCAATTGCTATGAGAATTTCAATGTCAAGTCTGGAAAGAAAAAGAGAATTGCCAAAAGACTTGGGTTCAGCAGTCGCCTTGGCCTAGAGTTGAGCACTAATCACCCTTTCCCTTCCAGTAGGAAGTGTACTTGAAGAACTAAAATCGACAATGCTTAGGGTACTGCAAAATAAACCAACCAATCCCTCTGAGGTTTGAACTATTCCCTTGCTGCACTTGTAGGCTAAACTTTAAGAATTGGTTGTGATGCCACAATATCAGGGAATTTGTGGTGGAAAGACGCTTGCTAGACTCCCACCAACCACAGTTTAGACTTACCCATAGTACAGATTGTTTTTTCTATATAGCAGACTTTTGACCTCATTAGTGGTCTGCTGGTAACCTTGCCGGTGCTACCGGCAGGTTGCTGCCGGACCTGTAATGATTTACTGCCAACTGACTTCCCGTTGTCACTGGGAGATTACAACCCTGGCGGCCCGGAAAGTCAGGCGCCGGCAAATTGTAAGTCCCCATTCCCACAGAGTCTTATTGACGGGATGGGTCTGCCTACCGTGGCTGCTGTGCCCGGCAGGGTCAGACCTGTCGGGCAAGGCAGTTCCGGCAGGCAGACCTGTAATATGCCGGTCCGGAAACAACGGTGCCGGTAAGCTAACCGGCACCGTTTTTTTCCGGACCGGCAGTGTCTGAATGAGGCCCAATATTTTTTAGCTCATGGATACAAAAGGGGTCAGGGGCCTATTATCTCTTGATTTGTGCTATGCTTGATCTGCAGCCTTCAACACAGTTGATCAGGGAAAACGTCCTGCATTGATTGAGGACTTTTAGGAGAAACAGGAGACAAATGATTGTTGTCACCTTATAATTCACTGCCCCTTACCCTTGTCAGTGGGGTACATCAGGGATCTTTCCTGTCTTATTTTTTAACTTGCACATGTGCCCATTGGCTACACACCTGAGGAAAAAGAATATCAAATTTCATACATACAGCGATGACCCACATACCTCAGAGGCTTGATTGTGTCCTCAAGGAAGCAGTTACCAGATTTAAGAGGTGTGTACTTGAATGGATCTCGAAATGCTCAAATTTAACTGAGCGAAAACAGTCAGTAATCCCTGAATTCGGCAGGGAGACACGAGATTGCAAATTCTGTCCCCATTTTCTGGGTGAGTGCTCCACTTTGGTAAATAAGGTACAGAATCTGGCAACCAATACTGATTAGGACTGGACTTTATACATCGCTGTGAAGCAAGGGGATATCTACAAATGTAATCTTTGCTATGTAGAGAGCAAGTTATGCAGTGGTGCAAAATATAATGGCAACAACAATCATGTGAGACACCAGCAACAGCTGAGGTGCAAGACTGCTTTAAATTGGCTGTATGAGTAAACGGGGGAGTCTGGTTTCATTGGTAAGGTGGTATCAGGGGTGGGTTGCAGAGCACAAATATTAGTAGATTGTCAGTGTAATTACCATGTTGTAGGGGACATATACAAGTGGGCATCCATTACCATCCTGTAGATTAGTCAAGTGTGGCTGCAAGACACAAAGGAATAGTTCACTCAAAATGTTTATTGGCTCAAAAGATGGGCCATGATCAAAAATATATATAAACAAATAATTATTAAGAAAGCTCATATGTAAACTTTTGAGCAAACGAGGCTCAAAGTCACACATTTCCAGCACTAGGAGGCATCCATTTTGTGAAATGGATGAGCCTCCTGTGCTTGTGTTAATCTCTGCCCTTGCGGCACTAATGAAGCAAACGCCAGCCAGCTGTAATAAACAAAAGCTACCAGCAGGCGGCTTTTGCTTCATTATTGCCAGAGAGCAGAGATTGACACAAGCTGCTGCTGGTAATTGCTTTAAATTACATCATTTTTTCAAAGCACTGCAAAATAAATGCTGCGGTTTTCTTTCTAACTTAGGTTTAAGCTTCGGTTTTCTTTCTACTTTTCCTGGGCTCCTCCGAGCTGGAGGAGACCGGGAAACATAGAAAGAAAACCGCAGCATTTACAAATACAACAACGTTGTATTTCTGACTGCGACAGCTTGCGCTTTGAGTATCCTGTGTTCCCCTGGCCCGGAGGAGCCCAGAAGACTCAAAGTTGAAGCTGCCGCAGTCAGAAATACTACGTTTTGTATTTGTAAAATATTGCAGCATTTACAAATACAACTACGTTGCATTTCTCACTGCGACACCTTTCGCTATGAGTCTCCTGGGCTCCCCTGTGCCGTGGAGCCCAGAAGACTCAAAGTTGAAGCTGCCACAGTCAGAAATACAACGTTGTTATATTTGTAAAATATTGCAGCATTTACAAATACATTGTATTTCTGACTGCAGCGGCTTTCGCTTTGAGTCTCCTGGGCTCCCCCGACCTGGCCCGGGGGAGCCCATGAGACTCAAAATTGAAGCTGCCGCAGTCAGAAATAAAAAGTTGTTGTATTTGTAAATATTGCAGCATTTACAAATACAAATACGTTGTATTTCTGACTGCAGCAGCTTTCGCTTTGAGTCTCCTGGGCTCACCTGACCCAGGGAGCCCAGTCAGAAATACGACGACGTTGTTGTATTTATGATTTACGTGGTTTTCTAACCACGACAATCACAAATACAACAACGCTATATTTATAATTGCTGCGCCTTTGCTTTTTGCCTTTCATTTTACGTTTTCTGTGCTTCCCTGGGCTTGGGGAGCACCAAAAACATAACATGAAAGTGAAGGCAGCCTCCTCCATGTACAGCTGTGCTCTGACTGCAGTAAGAAAAAGCTCCAAGTTGGGGGGGAGGGGTTCTGCTTGTTTAGTGCCGCCACGGCAGAGCTTAACATGAGCTGAGGAGGCTGCCTGAAATGACAAAATGGATACTCCCATGTAAACGCTTTGAGCCTTGTTTGCTCAAATGTTTACATAGGAACTTTCTTTAAAAACATGTTTAATGTATGTTTTTGATTATTGCCCATCTTTTGGGACAATAAAATTCTTGAGTGAACAATTCCTTTAATGGAAAGGGTTTAAGATGGATAACAATTAGGGATATTTGGATGCAAGAAGCACATTGCATGTTAAGGATGGCAAAGAACAAAGGTTTGATGATTCCACAGAACAATATACATGCAAGCAGAAATTGTATTATAAATTTACTGACTGTCCTGGGCTTACACAGTTTGTCTGATTAGAGTGAGGTGTTAGTATTGTGTTGGTGGGCAGGAGCAGTGTGGCAGGATGGGGGTTTGGGTGGCTCGTGTCTAATAGATTAATTTCTCCTCTAATGAGCACGATATTCAACATAGGTCTCAGGATTTCCCTGCTAGAGAACAGCCAAGATGTGCATTTGGGTAAGACCTATGTTGACTGGTTAAATAGTACCTTGTGTGCCAGTGGTCGCAGGGCGAGCGTCGCAAATGTTTTCTGCCGGCGTAATTATGGAGTTTAGTCTTGGTGCGCTGAACGTTTCCGGTCATAAATATATCACTGATTCCAAGGCAAGTGGTTATATTGGCTATACTAATGCACAGATGCTAGAAAGCAGTCTCCTTGTTAGTGTATATAGAGCCAAGCTGTGTGTAGAAAACCTGTCTGGTTCATTTTTGCTTTGTAGCTATTTTGCAATGTATTTCTATACCTTATAAAGCATATATATATATACATATATATATGCTTTATAAGGTATAAAGCAATTGTAAGGGAGGCATGGTATCACAAGTATGACACTGACATAAGAGGTACAATTTGTAAAAACTTCATTCAATTTTTGGGGTTTGGAAAAACTCCCACTTTGCCCTATGACTACGATGGGAGTAGTCTCTACCATCAAATAATAAAGATAATACAGTCCTAGTCAGTCCCTGTCAAATCAAAGATGGCCTATACTAACAATACCTAATGCCTGCCCTATCTCTTATGCAAAAAGTGTCTAAAGGGGAATATAAATGCAAAGTAAAATCAATGTTAGAATATAAAGAATCAATGTGGCTGAGTCAGCTCTCCTTCCCACTTTGTACAGCACGGAAAAGGCAGTCCCGGCAGACAGGATGACAAACTCTGTCTCAGTTTTGCAAAACAAAGGCAGTTCAAAACGGGGATCAAGGCACGCTTGGCCTTCCGCGTTAAAATCACTGGTTTTCAGTTCACCGAATTTCTTTCACAGTTCAAAAAAAGGTCACATAGGTCTCCCTCTGTCGGGCTCAGACATCTCAAAGAAAAAGTTCAAAGTAAAAGTTCACATTGGTCTCCATCGATCGAGCTCAGACCTCTCAAAGCTCAAGATCAAAGTAAAAGTTCACATGGGTCTCCATCAGTCGGGCTCAGACCTTTCAATCACAGCACTTGCAGTGGTTCCCTCCCCCAAGCTTAATTCACTTTCTTTAGGCGTTCCTTTTCCCTAACTTGTCACACTTCCGGTCTCCCTCTGTCGGGCTCAGACATTCCTGATGTGAAAGACTTTTGAATGTGCAAGGCTTTGTCTATAGGCAGGACCACTGACTTTACATTCAGCTCATTCAGCTCACACTCTTGTGTTCTTTGCCCCAGTGTCTCTTGGTCTGGGTAGTTAAAAAAATCATAAGCACAAAAGTTCAGCATTCACCTTTTCACTTCCCCTTTCGCCGATCTTTGCCATTTCGCATATTAGAGTTCATTCACTTTGTCGCTGCGGTATAACAGCATTTCACCTTTCGTAGGGCCACTCCCCTAGTCAGTATCACTGGCTTTTCAGTTATCGGTAATTTAAAGTTCACCCTCCTTCGTGTCTCAGCCACACATGTGCAGACTTCAATTGTGAGATATACTGTTGCAACTTCAATCTTTCCTTAACACACACCGCCCTTTCATGTTGCTCGCCAACTCACCAGCTGTGTGCATGCCTTTCTTGTCTTTGTGGTTTTAATTCATGAGTCAAGGTTAGTACCACATGGTACACTGGAAAATCTTATAAAATAGGATGGGTCATGCATACGGGAAAGGGCGGGGAATACTGCATCTCACCATGGGTCGTCTCACCCACCCCCCCCCCACCCGAAGACCCCTCACCCAGGTGCTCCTCCTGCACTGGTCCACCTCCAGGAACTAGATCCAAAGGCGATGGCTGTGTCCTGGCCACCTGGATGACAAGTCCCCAAGGACTAGCAGCTGAGACACCCTTTGGTTTCTCACACACTCTTATTCTATTTGTCCTAAATTCTACCTTGAGTTTAATGATGAAATATTAATGGGATCAATAATTGATGCCAGAATCCTGAGATGACATTAAAGTCAAATTCTACATTGAGTGGCTATGAACTGGGGATGTCACGTTAGCCTTTCAGTACTGGCACCCTCAAAATTGCAGAGGTATTACCCTGTAAAAAGTGTAATCTTGTAGAGGATTGACGTGGTTAGGAAACAAATGCAGCAGACTATGGCAGAAGAGCTGTGAATTAAGGATCCTGGTTGATATACTCAGATTTGCCACAGTGTGTCTGTGTAGGCTAAGAATTTTGCTGCTAGCGGTTACTGGAAGTAACTGAGAAAAACGTAAAGTGAATATTATACATTGGTATGATATATTTGATCAAAAGTAAAATCATGAAGCAGTGAATATAGTTTAGTGACATATGAATTTGCAGTAAATATTGATTGCCACACAAACAGTCAAAGAACCAATACAGTGCTTATAGTTCAGGGCAAAACATGCATTATGGACACCAGAAGATAGAGAAACGATTCTGGTACATCACAAGAGTATTCAGTTAGAGCTGTAGAAGGGAACTAAATATGGCCAGCAATTACAATAACGTGGCAATAAAAGGTAAAATGACATGTGGGCATCGTATTTCAGCAAAAAGTAAATTCCTTCAACAGGGATTCTACATTAGTGTCATATTACTGCAAAGTCATTTGCAATTAACCATCCAGAACATAGCCTAGGAACCATTACAGTGAATCACATGAGTGTTTAGTTAGCACACATGTAGAAGGAAAGATGAATATGAAAAGAAATTAAACAAGAACGTGTGAAGAAAGATATCTAACTAGTCATTGACCCTTACTGAGTAATTGTGTATCTAGATTACAGCCACAGAGATTTACAATAGCCAAAAAGCACATAGCCTTTGGACTCTGGCACAAATGACCCAGAGGGTTAAAGTATCAGTCTGTGTCTGCTCGTGCTTAAGGATAGCAAGGTTGGTATTTCATATTTGTCATTTATATAGCGCCTTACGCCAAGGCCTCATACAAAACCAATTTACAGTACACATGAATTAAAACAGTAGTACAATAGACAAGAATTAGAAACTACAATGAGATTAAGATACAATTAAGATTGAAGTAAGAAAGTTTTCAAGTCAGCTCAGAAAGTGGGATAAGAGTGAATAGATTGTAAAGAGAGTGGAAGAGCATTCCACCGAAAAGTAGCCAACAAAGAAAAAGAGCAGAACCGTGGAGATGCCCACAGAGGGAGGGTACAGTCAGAAGAAAGTGAGATTGAGAGCGAAGATCACGAGAGGGAACAGAAAAGGAAACGAGATGAGAGAAGATAACGAACGAAGAGAAGCCAGAGAAGTAGAAATAGAGTCAGGAATAGATCATGAATACAAGAGACGACTAGAGAAGTTAAAAGCAAACTTTAGACGAGCTACGCGAGAGATGGGGAGACAAGGTAGCGCTCTACAGGAAGGATGGGGATGCAGAAGTTACTCAAACATCAATAATAAGACCGACTCAGGAAGTTGACAAATAGCGGTTTTAATAACAATTATCTAAAACACGGAGTACAACTGACATCAACGGATGTCACACAGCATCGCTCTCAAAGCTTACTCAACGCATTTCATAAAAAAGACACTTTTATACTAAAAACTTGTCATTGCTGATGTCGTTGTACGTGACAAAATAAGAAAACCTAAACCAGATTGTGATAGGTCAACCGGAAACATCAAGGTACACTTTCTTTGGGGTATGGGATTGTGATTGGGTCTCTACAGTCAGGTGGACAACTAAGCCTACCCCTAGTGCAAGTCATCATCAGTGTCACAAAATACACAACGTTTCATTGGGTCTCAAACTATAGGGCTCTTTGATACGTGGCCCTCTATAATTGGTTGACACGCTTGTACCCTTCTGCAATATTCCACTCGCTAGCAGCACGCAAACTAGTACCCCAGGTGCTGGAGGTTTGGACTTGACCATACCTCCCGACCCAATTAGCCCATCATCCATCATCACTCAAGCTGTCTGCCATGAGAACAGTCTTTGAATTTGGCCTGGCAAGTATCACAGCTCCTGGGAATGCAAGGGAGTGTGAGCATGCCCTTATCTTCAAGTCTTGGCGTAGTATGCCCAAGTCTATTTCCATCTAGGTCATGTGACTGGAGACCACATTTTGAGCTCCTTCGCATTTAATACTACTAAAATGAATAAAACCTGGCACTCATTGGGCCTCATTATGAGTTTGGAGGTAGCCATGCATGGCTACCCCCAAACTCGGGTCCGGGTAATGCAAAAGGGGACTTACCGGGCCATTCTGACCTTGGAGGGCCCAGTAATTCCCTTTCGTGGGACCCGGAGCCAGTACGTCCCCATTCCCATTTGAGCCCCCATAGGGCTCAATGGGAATGGGGAGGATGGTAGCAGCGGTACCGTTCATAATGGTACCATTCCTACCATCCTGATCTGCTCGCAGGTGCCACTCTGCATGCCTGGTCTGACCAGGCATGCAGAGCGGCCCTCGCAAGCAAACGCGTAATGTTGCGGCATGGCAACAATGGCGCAGGTAGCACTACCGGCGCCGTTGTTGCCTTACCGCAACATTTGTAATGAGGCCCATTGTCTTTCTGTAGCACCTTAACAGGAGCTTGCCTCGCCTCTGAGGTTCATTGCATCTTTCCATGATAGATAACTATATTCTTGGCCACCTCAACCCTTGACACTGGGCCAGACAAGCCTTCTCGATTCTTCTTCCATCACCAGCCGTTCTCATTCTACTGTGCCACACTTTCAGCCCTTCTGCTCACAGGATCCCAGTTTGCTTAAACACGATGTGGAACATCCAGATTTTTTTTTTTTTTTTTGTTTTCTCTCTCTCTCTCTCTCTCTCTCTCTCTCTCTCTCTCTCTCTCTCTCTCTCTCTCTCTCTCTCTCTCTCTCTCTCTCTCTCTCTCTCTCTCTCTCTCTCTCTCTCTCTCTCTCTCTCTCTCTCTCTCTCTCTCTCTCTCTCTCTCTCTCTCTCTCTCTCTCTCTCTCTCTCTCTCTATATATATATATATATATATATATATATATATATATTCACTATGTATAGCCAGCCTTCACGAATACTTAGTCTACTTGCGTTACTGCATCTGTAAAATTATTAAATGGTTTGCATTTTCTTCCGTGCTCTTTACACATGCAATCTTCATTCTGCACGTAAAGGGTCACTCGATTCTGTACTTCATCCTCAGATTCTACATGGTCTATTAATCTACTCTCTTGTCATCTCTTCTTGGCATGTCACCTTGCTTTTTGTGATGTTACCAGGCTCCTCTATCATCCGTCTTTACACGTTCTTCAGGGATCTCTTTTAAGAGACGGTCTGTCAGCTCTTCGTGGATATGTGAAGAATGGCTTTCTCAATGGATACCTTGCTTCAAAGGCTGCTCGTGTTATCGGCATCCTTACAGGTGTTGTGCTTGTCACCTTTTCCGGTTCCCAACATATTGGCAAGATAGGGGCGGGGCTCTTCCTCTACACTCCCTCCTCTGGTTGACTCATCAACCACTCTCTCATTAGTCTTCACATCTAGACATCCTCTCTTGAAGTAGGGTACACTGCGGTACTGCACAGTGACTCTGACGTCACTGAGATACTGTGTTTCATTAGTGCTGAAATAGTCTTAAAAATATCCTCATCCGCCTCTCAAGGCATGGGGTACTGTCTTCCTCGAGGTAACATTGCTCCAGGCTACAGTTTAATCCTAACCTCCCCTACCCCCTTCAAGAGGCCTATGTCATAGGGGTCTGTGGTTTATAAAGAGGTTGACACCTTTTCCAAGTCCTCGTCAAAATATGCTGGATGCTGCCGCACGATCATCATTCACTGTGGGACCTCTCTTTGCTCTATTCTGATCCAATAGGTAATACACACCTCAAATATTACTTCATCATCTGCTGGATAATCTCGAAACATATTCTCATCAGTGACATCAGTCAATCTATACCATTCCCCATTAGCAATCACTGTTCTCCATTGCCTGCTCTCGTCATCGTTTCCTTAGAGAATGGCCAATTCCCCTTGTACTATGATATGATATGTTATTTATAACGCGCTTACTAACCAAAGCGCGGACCCGGGGATTGAACCTGTGTTGCTCTGTTTTGTCTTTTTTCCAAGGCGAGCACGTTGCCATTGAGCTGTCCTCCCGAGACTATGACTGCAACTAACCCTAAGGGAATAGTCTGTTTTCCCTCTTCATCCATAGGTATCTGTGGCCTGAACAAAAAACTCATCACTTATTCTTAAAGTCTTTTCCACTAAGCCGGGTAGCCATGTTAACAGAATGCGTATCTCATAAAGAAAAACCTCAGGTTCCATCGGCACTCCTCGTAGGGCCTTGTGCCTTGTAAATAGCAATATAAATTCGCCCACGTTCAAATAATGTACCTTGGAGCAGAACACACTATGCCATCATCAGTGAAGGAAATCTTCATGCTAAGCTTTGTCATTGAATCTCGCCCCAGAATATTAACTGGTGTCTGCCGTGAATACAATAATGGAACACACATGTTACACTCTCTTATAGAAGCTGTTAATTCATCAGTAAAAGCAACTCTACTTGTAGCTCCAGAGAAAATGTGCGCATTCATGGCATTTACCAACATTGGATATTTGCCCTCTCGTATACATGAGCGTGTTGCATCAGGGTCTACTAAAAAAGAAAAAGATTAGCCTCCTATCAATACATCAACCCTTGGTTTCTGTTCTGTTGAGGGTCTGGTGTTACCAACAGAACTGAACACACCAAGTCACCCTGTGAGCTGTCCTATTGTGAATATATGCTCATCCCTGTACCTGTGAAAGGACATCCTCCCACCACAGTGGCACCCCCTATTCTAGGTGTCAATATTTGTCCTGTGTTTGTGTTCTGTTGTATCTGCATGGGTGCATGCTGCCACTGTCCTTGCAGTGTTATCAATGGTGCTTGCTGTGGCTGCTGTGCCTGTTGCATTTGCGGCACTTGTGCTTGATTCACCATCTGATCTTGGGAAAAACTGTCCCTAGACTGTGGGCTATATGCTGGAGGATAAGCTGTCCCCCTCTTGATAATTGTCTGTTCTGTACATACCCTTGGCTCCCACACATGCGTGCAATATGTCCCATCATTCCACATGTCCAACATATAGGAGGATCTCTTCTAATTTGTCCTCCTTGCATATTCTGATTATCATTCTGCATATTCTCAATGTCACCTTGATTGTTTTGAAAACCACCCCTTCCTCTGTAACCCATTTCTCGGGCTCGTGGCATGAACCCATTTCCGCCTGGGTCCATCGGACGTTGATTATTTGCCTGCAATGTAACCACTGCCTGCTGCATTCCCAGCCCTTCTCAGCTCGTCAATACCACCCCTTCTATGGCATATTTTGACAATTTCTTTTGAACTAACTTGGCTTCCTTGAGTTTTCTAGCCTTTTCCCTCTTTCTGTTTTTCTCTTACAGTAGCTGACAGTGATGCACTATGGTCAGCTTCATCTCCGTCCAAGGTCTTGCTTCCATTCCCCCTAATTTCTTGAGCTGTGTCTGTACTTGTCTGACACAAAATGTGGTAAAAACTGCCACTTTCTTCCCACACGGCTCCCACATTTCAAGAGTCTAGCATTCTTGAATACTTTGAATGCGAGTAAGCAGATTCTCGCCCTCTTGCATCTTACGTGCCATAATTGCACCCATATCTGACATGTCAGGATACTGTACCCTTAGAGCTCTCCAGACATCTGCTCTACAATTATTAAATGTCACTCCGTCATGCACTGTGTTTTGTGCCGTGACACTCGAGTAGCCTGCTCGTGTCCAAATGTCATCAGCCCTTTCCCCAAGATGGCTGCTAGGAGACCCTTAATGTCCCCTATTGCTAGAGTATTCCCCCCCTGTCATTTTTTCTAATTCATAAGACCATTTTCCCGCCCCCACCGTTAAACTGGGGAGTTTACATCTTAAATTATCTTTATCGATTTGCGGCCATGGGTTATACTGTGGTCTGGCCCCTCCTTTCTCCAATAAAGGGAACTGCATAAACCCAAATCCGCAATTTTGCCTCCCATTGTCTGCCTATCCATAGTAGGGACAATGGCTCCACATCGTCTTCTACCTGGCAATGATCTTAGCTTGCTCACATATGGTGGCACCCCTCCCTTCTCACTACGCGCTCATCCATTAGGGCGCTCAGGATATGCTATAGGATCTAGCGTCCTATCCTTAGGCTGCTCTAGGTCACACCATCTTACTTCCTTATCTGTCAGCATGCATCCCTCAGGACCACATGCACTTCCCCCCTCTTCTCTGCGGAAGGATTCCCTCTCGTCTGACATATCTAGCCCCCAGCTAGTGTGGCTCTCGTCCCCTTCACCCTTCTTTAAAGTCAGCCTGTCTAGAGACAGTGCTCTATGCTCGAGACTAAATAGGTCTTTTCCTTTGCTCTGTTTGTGGAGGACCAAAGACTGACCTCCCTTCTCTTGGCTTTCCAATCGGCTACTTTCCCTTAAGTCTTGATAGGCTTTATCGATCCTATCTCCAATGCTCTCTATGTCAAAATGTTCTTCTAGGGCTGCCCTAGATGGCCCTGGCGCTGCCTCCTCTAATGAAGCAAACTCCTCTATATTGCCACATTGTAATACTGGATTCAGTTCCATTAACTCCTTTTGAATGCAATCAATATCGCATTCCCTTTGTCTCCTTTTTTGCTCCATCTCTTCATCTAATTCCCTTCGCTTTCTTGCGTCCCATCTAACTCTTTCCTCTTCTGGTCTTTTCTCCGCTCTTCTTTCGTTCGCCCTTCACTCTTCTTCCCTTCGTCTCTGCATCATTTTATTAATTTCTGTGCTTCCTCCTCTTTTCTCTTCCTTTCCATCCCTTTCTTCGATTGCTCTCTGCCTGTTATCATACTTTCTTTGCTTCTCTACCCTGTCTTCATTTCTTTGTAGTTCCTACTGGTACATCTGATCTCGCCACCGTCTACTCGTTCTTTTGCTTTCATCTTCCTTCAATCTTCTTTCTCATTCTCTTTCCTATTTTGTTCATCTTGACCTTCCCTCTGCCTAACTTCCTCGATACTTTTCCATAAAAGTTTAAGTAATATCTGTCCACCCATCCGTTCTGTACGAGCGTTACCTCGTCAGCTTTGCCCTTTTCCCCTTTCCATCTCTTAATCTCTCATTCTATGTCTGTGGTTGCATTAGATCGTTCACTTTTCTCCTCCTTGTCCAGTAAGACCTTAAAGATCTGTTCCTTCCTTCCTTCTAGTCTCTTCTTGACTATTGTCACTGCGATAGGAAGGCGGTGCATATATCAGGTTACTATACCCTGTCGCCGCTTTCAGTTCCTTTAACAGATACAGTCCTATCTCTTCCATACTCCTGCCATTTACTTCCGGCGAGGTAAGGGGAGCAGAAGGCTCAATACCTACCTCCCTGCTCTGGCTAAGCATCCATTCCTCAGGGGGCGGATCCTCCCACTCCTCCTGGTAAATTTTCCAGAGCTCTAATATAGCTAAAGTCTTCTCCAATTTCTTTCCATGTGTACGCAGCGTGCAAGTATGTGGTCATGTGTTGCAACACTGATCCCCCTTGCAGCCATGGCATGAACATTTTATCTGCTGTGCCCTTTACCCATTCTGCACTGTACCGTTTGATCTTGGGCATATGCTTTGGCAGTATCTTGCACATGTGCATCAGTGGAGTAACTTCTCCCATTTTTACAAGTCTTAATTGATTGAATAATTACCAGTGGTTACACAGAATACGTTCCAGAAAATTAAATATGAGCGTGCTCCATCCTTCACCACTCAAAGCATCTATTTCTAAATTATCTCAATCTACGATTTGGTTGCACGCGGCTACAGCCTGAACGGCTGGACGGATTTTCACTGAATCTGCAGCAGGAGCGGGCGCTTGGGCCAGAAAGCGTGCTTTTGTGTGTTTGGTGGAAATCGGACTGGTAGTTTTGTGGCAAAATACTGAATTGTACATCCCAAAAAATGTGTGATATCTGGGTCCAAATGTCATTGGCCTGCGGTACGCCGTGCGGTCAGCGAACAGTTGACGCAGCCAGTGGTTGGCTGGAGGGAATCGTGCTGTGCGTGAAAGGTTTTGGGAAATGCCACCATGGCATATCAGAGGACAGTGCTGCTGTGTGTGTGGCAAGGATCTACGCTACTGTGTGCATGACTTCACCTTTTGTACGTTGTTTTGCTCTCCAAATATGCACGGACACTTCATCACCAGTACATGTGTAGAGAAAAGAAAAATAATTTGAACGCAGGTAGGCGAAGCAATAACTCACAGCCAAATACGCAGTTAGTGAAATAATGAGCACTTATACGGCTATTTATTCATAGCTTGGAAGCAACAAGTGATAACACAGAAATAAATCACAGAAAAGACAGAGAATTCAAAAGAAAATACATCACCGTGGGTGTAACTGAATCCCTCATCTCGCCAGAAGCGGCTGGAAGACCCCGGTAACAGCCAGGCTGAGAGCACAACAGCCCACAGGTATGTCAGACAAAAGCGTCCCCCTTCCGACTGAGGTCTTTGTGCTTATGCCATCTGACTGCTGAGGGGTTCCGCATATATGCACTCCTCAAACAGGGGTGGCAATTTCTCGAACCTTCTAGCAATGCGCATGCGCATTGATAAGTGACCGTTGGTTGCCATCTGGGTCAACCGACAGTAACCTCAAGGAGCAAAGCGCTTCCCTCCTCTCCTAAGAACAAACGCCACGGAAAACAGTTCCATAACTCATAGCAAGACATAACAAAACCAGCTTTCCCAGCAGAATGTCCTTGACTGGCTGAATACCAGGTTTGGAAAGCATGTTTTTTCAGCAAAGCAAATTCAGCTCTCAGCAAAGTAAGTACAGCTTTTCATTGAGGCATGGAATAAATATCCATTATGGCTCTGAGTGCCCCCAGAATGCACTGCGCACCAACGCCATGTTTTAGCTCAAGCATAACATACGTAGAAGTGTGCGTACTAAAATTAGTCATATCTGGCTCTCCTCCGCCGTCCTATTTCCCTGTTTGCAGCAAGGCCAAAACTTTCATAGCACTGCAGTGTGCAGTGACGGGATGTGTGAAAAGTGTTCCATGCCGGCGGTATGTTGCATCAGAGGACAATGTGGCAGCAAAAGGACCTGAAACCCATAGTGTACATCATCTGATGGTGGGAAGAAGGGATGGAAAGGGTGCGGGAGTGAGAAGAGCTTCACATGATATTTATCATTGTACAAGACGACAGTGGTGTGATAGTGCTATCCATGCATTCTCCACCAATGCACGCATACCTCAACAGGCAACTATCTTGTGTGGTCATTGTAGGCAGCCTTAGTTATGGCATGAGAGCTGCAGCGACAATGTCTTTCATTCATGAGTGGTGGTAGGCACATTTGCAGAAGGGAAGTGCATTACACGACACAGGAGGATGTCAACATAGCGTGTACTATGATGTGCTCTGTGAGGTAAGTCCGTAGCACCTTGGATGCATGGCTGCAGCCCTAGCACAGCAAATTATGCCCACTGGTTGAAAAGGTATGTGCACTGGTTGAAAGTAGCTGCCATATTGTTGCTTATTGTGTGCGATTTGGCTGCAGTACACACAATGTTGGTTGAATGTGTCTGGTGATTGGTACAACAACCAACAGTTGTCGGTGTATGGGTGAAGATGGTGCAGTGACCAGCTGTGCAGTGTGTATACTGGGTGTATTAATGGAATAGTGTACATATGGAAGAGGTCCCGGGGCAAATGTTTCTTGTATGTGCTTGCTTAGTGATCATTGCGCAGATTAGCAAGTGTTGCTGTGCATTATGCAACATTGGATCTATGCAGAGTGGTGTGAGCAGGCTGCATGTTGCAAAAATGGTCTTGTTTTGTTGGCATGCTTACAATGCTTTCTGATTGGAAGTGGGTAGTGGCCCCAAACACGTGTCCTTGCGTCCCTGCTTTATGGTGTGGCGCTTGGGTGAAAGTGCTGGTGCGTATGTTGCCTTTGTGGTTTCTGGCACATGCGTACCTGGTCGCCTGCATGGCTCTGTTATGTTGTGGCGAGTGTGGCGTAGGCCTGGACTGTTAGGTCCAGCCTAGGCCTTGATCAAAGCCTCCAGAATATAATGCAGCAATGCAATTGTTACCGTGCATGCATTTGCAGTTGGTGTGTAGCAGACAATGGTTGCGGAGGACAGTGTGCACTTGGTGGAACAGCAGAAGTGAGTTGCTAGGCATACATTACCATATGGAGTACATCTTCGCCCCTCTTGCACAATAGGGAGCTACCTGTCACCATCTGCGTTTGCTATGGGTAGGCCCTTATAAGACCCTTGCTTGAGGAAGTGTTTTACCACATTGCGCCATGAAAGGAAGTCATCAGCATCAGAAACTTGCAATATGGAAAATGTACCCAGCCACTCCCATACTGGTATGGACAGACAACGCATTGTAATTGAGCGATGTATGTACAGATGTGGCCTGGGTGTAAGTTGGCAGGCGCATTTGCAGATGGGGCCTGCATTACACATGATATGAGAAGCAAAATATAGGTTGCACTAGGGTGTGAAGTGTGTGGTGAGGTGCAGCGGTTAGTGATGGTAGAGGAATGGCAGAAGCGGAGAACACATGAAACTTACAATGTACTTTGCATTACGGTGTGTTGCGTGTCGTGTACTAAGCCTGTAGCCTGTTCCATGAATGGGTGCCCACCTTGCACTGCCAACAAAGTGCTGTGGGGTGCAGTAGGTTTTACAATGTTGCCTTCGATGTGCGTTTTGAGATTATTGCATAAAATGTTGTTTGTATGGTTGTGGGGATTGGTTGCAATTCCTACACTGTGTAGTATATGCCTGGACCTGATGGAGTGACGACTCCTCCAGTGTGTCCTGTGGGAGTAGAGGTGAAGTAGTGGATGTTTAGAAGTGGCTAGGGGTGACCTGCATGTGCATGGCTACTTCTTCACCTGCATAAGTCTGTTATGTTGAGCTGGTTGCGGCCAGGTGCTACACTGTTGGATGTATGGCAAAAAGCCTGTAGGCCGTAGGCCAGTCCCCGAAGAGGCTAGGCCTGCTCAATAGCACGCCACCATAACGCAGACATGCACTTTTAAGTATGCAGGTCTCCACTGGTGGTGATGTTGAAAAAATGGTTATGCAGGACCTTGTAGATGTGGTTGCACAGCACATGTGAGCTGATATGTGCCCAGTACCATATGGTACCCATTATGCCACCACCTTGGCCATTAGGGAGCCACATGGCACTACTTGTAGTTGACTTGAGGTGCACCACCCATCATATGTTACGTTTTTGGATTGTGGTATGTGGGAAATGTTCTCTTTCATGGGGCCATTATGCTGTGCTGGGTGTAGGTAAGGCCTACAGTATTGGGCACATGCCCAAGGGTTATGCACCTAAGAGCCTATCGCTTGATGACAGCCAGCATCCCATACTGCAGCCATGCAGATTTGCCTCTGTTTTTGTCCGAGGATGGTGACCTGTGAATAATGGATGCAGAGAGAATTTTACACTTGGTGGAACAACCAAAGTGAGATGCTATGCGTTTGCAAGTACATGGCGTAGGTAATTGTACGTGTTGCACATTGGGCTGTAATTTGCCCACAGCTAGAAGTTGGGAGGTGTTTTATAAACAGAAGCATCTGTGCTTTTATGTGCAGTGCTGGGATGTTCAGCACCAACGATTAGGGAGCGAAATGGCGCTACTTGTGGTTGACTTGAGTTGCCCTTTGCACCACCCATCATATGTTACGTTTCTGGATTGTGGTATGTGGGAAATGTTCTCTTTCTTGAGGCCATTTTGTTGTGCTGGGTGTAGCTAAGGCCTACAGTATTAGGTACATGGCAAAGGGCCATAGGCTATTGGTTATGCACCCAAGAGCCTATCCCTTGGCGACAGCCAGATACCATACTGCAGCCATGTAGATTTGCCGCCGTTTCTGTCCGCGGATGGTGACCTTTGAATAATGGGTGCGGAGAGCATTTTACACTTGGTGGAACAACCAAAACAAGGTGCTATGTGTTCGCAAGCACATGGCATAGGTAATTGTAGGTGTTGCACATTAGACTAATTTACCCACAGCTAAAGGTCGGGAGGTGTTTTATAAACAGAAGCATGTGTGCTTTCATGTGCAGTGCTGGGATGTTCAGCACCGACTATGCCAGCATTAAGGAGCAAGATTTGTAGTGGGTCCAAGAAAGTGGAATTTTTTTGCCCTCCATTGGCAATGCTGTTTTGTTTGCCAATCTGCACGCAGCATTGCATACAATTCTGTAGAACTGTAAGATAAGCTTTGACGTTCAGTAGGTACAAGTGTGAGGAGGAGAAGGGAACAAACACATCGAAAGACATAAAAAACAAAAGTAAGTGTAAGCAAACATGTACAAAACAAAAACAGGACAAAAAAACCTTCTCTTTTCTGAGACAGTACTACAGCCCGAACTCCTTATTCTGTTTCACATTTACCCCCCTACCCGACCCCACACCCCCCCTCCCTCCCTCCCTACCACGAAAAGTCAGCAGTTTACACTGTACTTTACGCTTTCATGTGCCACATCCAGCCTTTTTCTGGATGGGAGCCATGGAAAGGAAACTGTGGAGCAAAAGACATTGTTTATAAGGTTGGTGGGCCAGGTGTGTACTCAAACAGTGTACCATAAGGTTTCTTTGCACAAAGAAGTGGAGAAGGCTATGGTGGAAGTGAGCAATGTAAGGAGCAGGCAGCCTGGGTGTATTCGTCAACTGTATGCATTTATTTGGAGTTAGTAACATACAAGGTGTGCTGCGTGTGCCCAATATTTTGTGAAAACTGTGCAGTAAGTGGGGTAGGGCAACTTTGCAGTGTATACAGTAAGTGGTAGCCATCCTAGTGTTGTGCATGTATTGTGTGTATGATATCAAATGATGTGCGATTGTATAATACGGCACTCGTAATGCACATACACACACTTCTAGCAAAGCACAACGAGGCAACAGAAGGCAAACAGAGGGGAGACAGAAACAATGAACGTACTAGGCCAGGTGTGACTTAGATCGCCCAAGTGCATGGGTGGAGGGAGGGGAAAGTACAGTACATGGGAAGAAGAATAAATGACAATAAGTAAAAATACGGCCCAAGTGCCAAGTGCACCAGCATACAGGAAACAGTCCTCATCTGCAGGGTTTGCTATAAAGCCAGTGTAGGGGTTTGCCTGGCAGGGGGAGGTGACACGGGGCCAACATCACAGAGTCGTCAGGTAAGTAGTGCAGATTTAGTGTACGACATGCAGTTAGCCGGGAATATGAGCAGAAACAGTAGACGCAAAGAGAAAGACTTTGAGGTACTTCCGGAAACGGCAATGGTTCCCCTCAAGTGTCAAGGTGGCAGGGAGCATGTTGCGGAGGGAGGTCCCAGGTGAAAAAGCACATCTACCAACAACTGCTTTTTTGCAGAAGCACATCATGACCCTGAGGGAGTTGGAGACGGATGAGGGAAGAGCTTGCTCACGCAGATATATAGGGAGTTACATTTGAAGGTGTTGGGGTCCAAGGGCACAGAAGGCCTTCTGCATAATGCAGTGTCTTCTCACTTCATTCCTTGCAGCCACTGGGAGCTACTGGCAACATTTCAGTGCAGGAGACATACCATCCCAAGTCGCGCACTCCTCTTCTGCATGTGTTGCAGAGGGTGGAGAGTAGAAGGGGGCAGATTTAAATAGAGTCTGCTGTAATAGTGCAGCCTACCTAGAAGTACAGCTGTGCAGACAATGCTCTTTGAGAAAGTTGCTCTCCCTGGGTACGATACATTGAATGCTGCTATTGATGCCATTTTTGTACAATTTATGTAGGAGGTGGGTTAGTGGGGAAAACATTTCGTAGGATTGTCGAAAGCAAAGCAGGGAGTTCCTGTGGCGATATTACACTGTACAATAAGGGTCAATGAGACCGTTGCAAGCACATATCGCTAACATGTTACTTCATGGTAGTGGATGAGAAAAAAAAACGGTCTACTTTTAAAGACCGTAATGGCCACTCAGTGGCAACTACCGTGCGCAGAGGCACATATAGCACAGTAATACGCATACTGCAGAAACATTTCTCGTACCTTACATTTGTAGCAAGTGACAGAAAAGTAGCAGGCTGATTTTCTAACGGTACCTATGAAGTGTTGGGCAGCACAGACAGTCCTAGATGGTAACCTCGTGGATGGCATTGGTGGAATCGTGTGTGCCCTTTTACTCGTACCCAATGAGGTGGTGCAGGACAAAAAGTAGTCAAAAGGGAAGGACTTCTACTGCTTTCCTGGGGTGCAGCCCTCGCCATAGTTTGGGAACCGCATGTGCCACAATCTTCGCTTTTTACGTGGTTCTCCAATGAACATGGGACTTTGGGGAGTATTCAATCAGGTACTGTGGGTGTGGTTCAGAGGAAGAGGCATTGAAACTACTGTACATTATTCTCTAGATAGTGAGGCTGTCTGACATGGCAAACCCCATTGTGTTGCCTATAGGTGATGCCTTTCTACTAGATCTGCACACGTATGCCCTGGAAAGAAACTTTGATGGCAATTTCGGGTTGGAAGGAGTGGTAGCATTGTGGAACGGTGTGTACGAGCGCAGTTTCGCCGACATGGATGCACTTTGCTAAGACCTGGCAAGTTTCGGAAGAGGCGAGGTTATCGTCATCCGCTACGGTGGCTTGCAGATGTGTTACATGTCTTGTTTAGGCTTGTTCCATTGACTAAAGAGGTTGCTGAAACTAGTGAAGGGGCTTTTTTCCACTGCCAAGGTGTTGTTCTCATCGATAACACCACAAAGAGTGTGGCGCACTGCCCATGGATGTTGTTCCGAGCCAAGCGCAGGAAGTTGTCTCATCAACAGAAGAATGTATACTTTTTTGTCTGCTGCTGGGATGTTCTTTTGCAACAATGATCTCATTTTTTTTTTTTTTTTTGAAAAATCTTTATTGGTTTTTCGAAACATATAGCAGACAGCGCATTGGCGGAGCGGTGTAGTATGTGTAATAACAAAACATCAACCTTAACTTTCTCTCCCCACCCATTCCACCCCCCTCCCCTCGAGACCACAGTTTAAGCCTCAGTCCTCAATAGGCTTGCATGCCGAGCAGGGACTGCCAGGACTGTTTGGTGTGCTGTCTGGTGTTGCTGAACGGAGAAGCAGCTCCGTCAGCTCTACCCAGCGGAGAAGATCTACACTGGAGTCTAGTTTTTGTACCAGGATAGCCACTTCCCAAGCCGCCGTCTCCGCGGCGACCCATCTCTTGAGGTCGTACCACCAAAGGGCCTCGCTAGGCCCCCCTGCGCTCTTCCAGCCCATGGCTATGCGCCTTTTTGCTGTTATATAAATCAAGTCCAGGAGTCTATTTAGGGGCTTGTTCTTGGTGCTTCGCCTGTATGTCCCCAGTATGCAAGCTGCAGGTTCATGAATTTCAACTTCAATCCCAGCCAGCGCCACCCTATCTTTCACCCGGGTCCAAAACCTCAGGACCACGGGGCAGCTCCAGAACATGTGGGTCATTCCTGCTTGCGGCGCATGGCACTTGGGGCATGTCTGTGGCGAGGCCCCTTTGAACTTTGATATGGCGTCAGGTGTAAGGTAGGCTCTGTTTGTGATGTATAGCTGTATTAATTGGAGGCGAGCGTTCCTGGAGGTCTTTTTGTGGTAGTGGGTAATCCTCTCCCATGTGTTGTCCTCGAATACAAGGCCCATTTCGCTCTCCCATCTCTTTTTGCATTTTAGTTCTTTCGTTGTCGTTGCTAGTAATAGGGCCTCGTATATTCTGGAGGTTTCGTGGCCTCCCTCGGCAGTGTCTAGCAGTGTTTCGATGGTTTCGTTCTCGGTAAATTGATTGTCTACCTCAGGCCATCTCTTCTTTAAGGCCAGTGTTACTGCCCCGTGGAGCAAGAACTGCCCGATGGGCAGGCCCGTCGACTCGCAGAGGTCGGGAAATGTCAAAAGTTTGTGTTCTTGCATGAGGTCGCCCAGTGTTGCCACTCCATAAGGCTCCCACACCGAGCGAGTTTCGGTGTGCCCCCAAGAGGGTGTCGCCATGACTGCAGCGATGGGGATCTGTGGGGAGTAAGGGTCTCTTAGTCCTACAGCCTTGCAGGCCCTCTTCCAGAGCTGAGTTCCCAGCTTGGCCAGGTATGGGAGACGTCGTGGCGCCCCCTTCTCGACCCATAACAAGTCTCTAAGTAGCAGTAGCGGCAGAGCCGGCTGGAGAAGTCTGGTGTCAGTGGTGGTTTCATCTGCCATCCAGTGCGTTACATGTTTCAATTGGCTGGCCAGGTAATATAGTTCGAAATTAGGGACTTTCAGTCCGCCCCTCTCGTAGGGCCTCTGGAGGATGTCAAGCCCCACCCTGTGCCTGCCTCCCTGCCATAGGAATCCTCTGCAGAGATTGTTCAGGCCTCGGAAAAAGGCTGAGGGGATGTTGTAGGGGACGTTGGTAAAGCAATGCAGTAGGCGTGGGAGCGCTACCATTTTGAGGAGACCTGCCCTCCCTGCCACAGAGAGAGGGAGTTTCCCCCAGAAAGCCATGGAGTTAGTAAGTGCGTCCATTGTTCTGACTGTGTTGAGAATGTGTTCAGTGTTCGGGCTACGGTGTATGGTAATACCCAAATATTTGAAGGACGTCACCGGCCACTGGAGAGCTAGTGGGGGCAGGGATCCACCCTTATTGCTATATAATGCTGCGAGGGGGTAGAGACACGACTTGTCTTTGTTTATCTGGATGCCTGTGTGTTTTTGGAAGCAGTCAAGTGTCTCCAAGATGTAGGGCAGTAGGTGCTCGGGGTTATTTAGGTAGAGGAGAGTGTCGTCCGCGTACATGGAGATAAGGTGTGTCACTCCATCTAGTATGATGCCTCCCCCGCCGTATTCCTGCCGGATGTACGCGGCCACTGGTTCTGCGGCAATGATGTAAAGCATGGGGGATAAGGGACATCCCTGTCGTGTACCTCTATGGAGGGGCCATTTGTCGGAGTACGTCTTATTGGTACGCACTCTGGCCACGGGGTGGGTGTAAAGCAATTGGGTCCATTTAAGGAAGGCGGGTCCAATGCCCATCCTGACCATGGTGGCGTACAACCATTCCCAATTAACCGAATCAAAGGCCTTGGTGGCGTCTAATGATGCCACCGCGTATTTCTGGGTGTCTTGCTCGGTGCAGTATATGATGTGGTGCAACCTGCGTAAGTTTTCAGTGATAGAGCGCCCGGGTACATAACCAGTTTGGTCGTGGTGAATCAGCAGGGGGATCACCTTGCGTAGTCTATTGGCGAGGAGTGCCGACAGTATTTTGCAGTCGACATTTAGCATAGAGAGAGGTCTATATGAACCGCAATCTGTTCCTTCTTTGCCGGGCTTCAGCAAGGGGATGATTATTGCTTCCCTCATGGAGTCAGGGAGTAAGCCGCGTTCAAAAGCCTCGTTGTATACTTGTGCTAGCAGAGGGGCAAGGGTCTCCTCGTATGTCTTATAGAATTCCCCGGGGAGGCCGTCCATGCCTGGAGCCTTCCCAGAGGGTAATGATCTAATGGTTGCCTTGACTTCGTCTGGGGTGATCGGGTCTTCCAAGGCTACGGCCAACTGCGGGTCTAGCTTGGGTAACTCTATGCAGTCTAGGGCGTCCTCGATCCCGGTATCCAGCGAGGGCGGGGCCTGGGAGTATAGGTCCTGGTAGTACTCAGAGAAGACCATGTTACTTTCTGCCTGGGTGTGCACCGAAGTGCCATCTGGTCTGAGGATGTGGCAGATGGGGGTCCTAGGGGTTTCCCTTTTGTACAGCCAGGCCAAGAGTTTGCCGGGCTTGTCTCCCAGAGCGTGTGTCCTTTCAGTGTGTTTGGCGTAGCTTAGTTTCCCCAGGGACTCCCAGTGCGACAGACAGGCCTGTCTCTGCGTTATTATTTCCCGTACCTGCTCAGGAGTCGGATTTGCCTTGTTCTCCAGCTCCCCCAGCACACTTTCTGCTTTCGCCAGGACATTCGTAATGGCCCTTTGAGCCCCCCCTACTGCCGCTAGCATGTCCCCTCTCATAACCACCTTATACGCCTCCCACGCGGTGCTGATGCGTTCTACACTGCCTAGGTTGTTTAGCCAGTATTCGTCTGTGCTGTCTTGTACATGGTCCCTGAAGGCCGCGTCAAGCAGTGCTTCTGCTCGCAGTCTCCATGTGGGGACCGGGGGTCTGGGCGGGTACACCTCCCAGGTGACTGACAGGGGTGAGTGGTCTGATAATACTCTGGGTAAGTATTGTGCCTCGCTGAAAGTGGCTTGCTGCTCCTGGCTGACCAGCATGTAGTCCAACCTAGTGTGGACGTTATGTGGCGGGGAGAAGAAGGAGTACTCCCGTCTCTCCGGGCTCAGTTCCCTCCACAGATCGCGAAGTGACAGGTGGGAAATCAGTTTGGATAGTATCTTGGCAGGGGGGGACGGGCGGGAGTGTTTGGTGTCTGACCTATCTTTGAGAGGGTCTAAAGTGCAGTTGTGGTCCCCACCCCATATCATGGTGCTATTTACGTAGGGGCATAATCTAGAGCTCAGGGAGTGGAAGAAAGCCGTGGCGTCATGGTTAGGTGCGTAAGTGCTAATCAGGCATAGGTCTCTTCCCTCCATGGTTCCCTGCACCAATGCCATCCTGCCCTCGTTATCTGTCTTGGTGTCCGTGACTTTAAAAGGGACTGTCGGGTTAATCCACACCAGGACCCCCCTAGCATATGAGGAGTAGGAGGATCCCACCAAGGTCCCCCACCAGGTTTTGGCTAGCGCGGTCAGTTTTGCCTCTGTTAGATGTGTCTCTTGAAGCATGGCGATCCCTACCTTGCATCGTCGCAGGTATGCTTGAATCCTTCGTTGTTTCACGTAGCTATTCATGCCTCTGACGTTCCATGTCATCACTTTTACTCTCTCAGCCATAGTCATGGTGGTGTTCTCTCTCCTGTCCTGGTCTTGGTCGAGATCTTGTTAGAGGTGCTGTAGTATTGAGGTAGTCCTGTGGTCTCGGTATTTCAACTTTAGGGTTCCCAACTAGGGTGCGGATTTCCGGCTCCCCTTTCCCTAAGAAAAAACTTCCCCAACAAATAACTGGTCTGACAAGGTACTCCT
Source organism: Ambystoma mexicanum (assembly GCF_040938575.1). Classification (NCBI taxonomy): domain Eukaryota; kingdom Metazoa; phylum Chordata; class Amphibia; order Caudata; family Ambystomatidae; genus Ambystoma; species Ambystoma mexicanum. Next base: position 1,000,371,306 of record NC_090923.1, read on the forward strand.
CGTCGTGACTGTCCCGTTTCCGCTCCTTAGGACCTGGCATGGTCTTCGGGTGCCCTACGGGCGGGTAAACGTACCCTGAAAAAAACAGAAAGAAACAAGCTCCTGGGGGGTTGTGGGAGCTGAAACTTCGGTGTTCCGCGTGACAGGATCCTTTCAGCTGCTTTTGGGGTTAGATTGCTATGATCTTATGGTGCGATACGATACGGCAGTCTCAGGTAGGTGTATCAGTGCGGCTTGCGCCTCTTGCCTTCGATGTCTGGTAGTTGCTGCTCATCCATCCAGTCCCGGGCTTGTTCCGGTGTGTCGAATAGGTGGGCTCTGTTCTTGTGTATTACTTTCAGCCTTGCAGGGTATAGGAGCATGTATTTCAAGCCAGCGACCTTCAACCTGGCTTTGGTGTAGCTGAACTGAGCTCTGTTCATCTGCACTTGGAAAGTGTAGTCGGGGTAAATAGCGATCTTGGCCGAATTTCTCAGTATCTGGCCCCCCGACCGAGAGTACGCCAGGACGACCTCACGGTCTCTGTAGTTTAATACTTTTGCTATCATAGGCCTGGGAGGGCCTCCCGGCGGGGGCCTCCTGGCAAGCGACCTATGGGCCCTTTCGATGGAGAACCCCTGCGATAGTTTCTCCGCGCCGATCTCCTGCAGCAGGAGGTTTTCCACGTAGTTGGTGGGGTCCGAGCCTTCGATGCCCTCCGGTAGTCCGAGCAGCCGGATGTTATTCCGGCGGGCCCTTCCTTCGGCCTCCTCCACCTTGTCCTCCAGATTCTTGACCGTTTGCTGGAGGCCTTCCATGTCATGCAGAAGCTGGGTGTTCGCTTCAGAGTTCTCACGTACTTGGGTCTCGAGCGCGTCAGTTCTGCCGGCCAGGGAGCGGACGTCTTGGCGAAGGAGTCCCAGATCTATGGCCACAGCGTCGATTTTGTTCACCATAGTTGTGATGGCCTCCAAGAGTTGTGAGTTGGTGGGTTCAGACGTCACTGGTGTAGAGCTCATGTCTCTAGCGGCAGTCACCATGGTTGGACACTCCGGGCTGGGGGGCTCAGGGGCTGTGTAAGCGTCCAGGGTGGTCTGCCGCTGTTTAGACCTGGCCCCCCTCCCCGTAGACTTGTCTAGGCCGGAAATCCTCTCAACTCAGCAAGTATAAAATACTGCAGCCGGGTGCCTGGGCCGGGGTACTTCGGAAGTGCCCTCTGTAGAAATTGCCCACTTACGGTTCCTCCGGCACTCGTAGGATTATGGTCCGCACTTTGGGCCCTCCAGCGGGGTGTCAAGCGCTCCGGCGCCGGTCCCCCAAGGCCTCCAGGCTCCGCGAGGTGCAATGAGTTCGAGATAGGCCCCGTATGGTGGCGCGGTCGTGGGCCCCCCCACACTCCGCTCGGCAGGGGCCGCTCTCCAGCCTGAGGTTGCTGCCGCTCTCGGTGCTCAGTGGGGGGGGGGGGCTCCTCTCGTTAGCCTGCCCGCCCCGAGCGTCGCGGTCCCAGCGACCCGCCTCTGGGGCGCAGGGGGCCCGGGCCGTGGCGTAATTCGGGCGGATGGCGCACGCAGCCTCCGTGGTAGCGCCAACCTGGGGCAGCGCAAGGTGGCCAGCGCTCGCACTTGATGTAGTGCGCGATCTCGAGGCCCCGGTTCCGGCCGGTCCTCAATCCCCTACGATTCCAGCAACGGGGCCGGCAGGCACCATCGGCCGCCCTGGTCGCCTCCTCGTCTTCGAGCCCGGAACTCCCAAGCTTACCGTAGGGGTGGCCTCCGAGGGGTCAGCAGGGGCCCCACCCTCACCCGTTCCACTCGGCGACGTAGGGCGGCCTTCTCCCGGGAGACGGGCTGACGCCGGGCTCTCCGGGCTCAGCAAATGGAGGCCGCCATCTTGGCCGTCCGCTTCGTGGGATACGCGGTCTTCTTAACTTGGCTCCCGGGCTTCCACCTTCGCATGTGGGGAGTCCAGGAGGCTCCCGTCGCAGCCGGCAGCTCTCGGGGTGGTTTGTAGGCACCAAGGCCAGCTAAAATGCAGGAAAAAGCAGCTTATCGATGGCTCATCGTGCGGAGCTTGCCGGAGTCGCGTCCGCTCTACATGGCGGTTGGCCACGCCCCCTCCCAACAATGATCTCATTAGTGGTGGAAATGTGGAATTTTTCCAACCAGATGGAATTTCCTTTTTGCCCAATGGTAATGCTGTTTTGTTTGCCCATCTACAAGATGCGGTGAAGAGTTTACTGTAACAATGTCCGCACAAGAAAACAGAAATAACAAAAAAAATGAAAAGGTGTTCCTCTAGAAGAAACTAAAATACAAAAAATAAAAAAGCTCTTTAAAGAGCCGCCCGTTATTACAAACTTCCCTTACCCTGGTTGCACTTTATGCCCCCACGCTCGCACACAGCAGGAAAGCCACATCCGGGGATTTTCCGGATGGCGGCTATGGAAATGGGACTATGGAGCCACAGGGATTGCGCAATAACATTTTTTGGGTGGGCTGTGTACGCAGAGGACTGATGTACAGAACTGATACTGTTCCATGGAGAGCTGTTCAATGCAATTGCTGGAAGCATATGGAACTTTTCAACAGTACGAAATGACGACGTGCTGCAAAGAAGAAACTGGAAGTGGAAGAAGGCATGTTTGTGCTTCATTTGGACAAGGTTGTCACCATCCTTGGATACAGGCACGTGCATATACTCCCTTTTTCTGGAAGTTACCAATGACATTGCTACAATGGGGACTATCGCTGCTGTGGGTGTGGGTGCCACCAAGGTCCGTTCATAATTTTCGCCACTAGTGTGCGTACCTAGGCACAGTCATATGGCTGGTACTAGTTGCAAACGCACTGTAGGTGAGCAGATGTGGTGCCCCATTACTTGCAAGGCAAACCTATGTGCTGCACTCCGCTGCTCGGAAAAGGCACAAACACATTACAGAGCACTTCTACATTGTGCCTTTTGGGCAGATTGTTGTGTACATGTTTCACCCGGAAAGCAGCCGTACATTGTTCCCAAAGCAAAAACAAAGAGGTGATGGCTGGAAGGTTTAGAATTAATCTTAACCACTGGCATTGCTCTGGGCAACCCTCCAGACCACCGTTCTTTGCCTGCCAAGCCATTACAGAAGGGGAAAGACCATATGCAAATCAGGCTTCGCCCTACCCAAAAAGGGGCAGTCCAGTCTGAACTGCTAGGTCACATCCCTTCTGCACTAGGCCACAAGCATCCCCAAACATGTTTCACCCTTGTTGGGGATCATCAGTGAGGAGTAGCTTGGGTCTCTAGGCCCAGCAGGCACAGGACCCACGTCTGGGCATACCCGTCCCACTCGGGGTGACAAAGCAAAAACAAAGAGGTGATGGCTGGAAGGTTTAGAATTAATCTTAACCACTGGCATTGCTCTGGGCAACCCTCCAGACCACCGTTCTTCATGCATGCATGCATGTGCAATGGGAAATCGCGATGTGTTTGTAAGCCTGCCCTTTCCAAAAAATACTGCGTAGATTGCTCAACCGTATGCTTTGCCGCTGTTTGAGACTCTGCCTCCTGTCCCCGAAATGAGGGCACACGCGCACCGTCGATATGGTTGGCTGGTCAAGTTGGCACTGCTTTCGTCACGTAGCTCAAAAGGTACATCTGGGGACTTTGAGGATGGCGGCTATGGAAATGGGACTGTACAGCCACAGGCATTGTGCGACTACGTTTGTGGCCGCGGGGTACAGGCAGAAGGCTGTTATAAACAACAAATACTGGCACATGGAGAGCTCTTCAATGTTATTGGTGGAAGCGTGTGCAACTTTTTGCGCGGAAGCAATGTCGCTGTGCTGCAAAGAAGACACTGCAAAGGGAAGAAGTAATGTTTGTTTCAGCTTCATCCGGATAAGGCAGACGGCGTACTTGGGTAAACGCACGTCTGTATACTTCCTTTTTCTGCAAGCTGCCTATGCCATTTGGACAAATGGGACTGTTGCTGCTGCGGGTGTGGGTGACATGAAGCGGCGTTCATAATTCTCTCCACTACTGTGCGCATTCAGTCAGAGCGAAATGGATGCTGGTATTTGCAGACGCACTGTAGGACACTACTTTTAGCCATTTCACCATTGCGAAAAAGTGAAATACACCCAATTTCTTCTAGAAACGGTTTCAAAAGACACTCTTTTACCCCAGCCTACCTAGGCCTGTCATATGCATTTGTGACATACTGCTCAAGAACATTCAGAGGCCCCCCGCAGTGTTTGTGTACCGTGTGCGGTCTGACTGCTTGTGTAGGAAAATGAGTGATATCTTATGAAGGTCAGTAATGCACTTTGCACAGACCCCCACCTGTGTGAGGTCCAAGTGACTGTGTAAGAAAGTCAGTGATGTGTCCTTTCAGTCTCTATGCACGTTTCGAAACCCCCCGACACTGTATCTGTTCCTTGTGATATCACATTGCCTGTGTAGGAAACGAGTGATATATTATGTTTTTTTATTTCTCACTTATTTGGATTTGTAAAGTGCACTAGCAGCCAGCCCAAGGGCATCGAGGCACTCTTGCATGACATTGTCTTAGTTACATGAACTTGTCCTAGTAACATATGGATACTTGGGTCTTGGTTACAGAGATATAAACTTATACAGACCTTATACATAATCCAATGCTTTACCAAATCCGAACACACAAGAATACAAACAATGTACAAAAGAAAAGCAAATTTAAAGCATACCCTGTCTTAAAAAGAAACTCCTGCTCGTGGCCACCAAGGAAAGTATCATCTACTTCTTCGTCTCCATCAAAGAAACAATGGATTATGAAACCCATTCCATTCAAGTAATACAAGCATTGACAAATTGTTTGGTGAAATTATAAGACAAACTGGCAAATTATAAATAGGATAAATCAACATAAGAGTACTTTTCTCCTCCTGAAGAGCCACACTTTGTGGTGAAACACGTGTAGAGGACTTTTTCTTGAATAACTAAGGATTCTTTTCTGGAATAATTTTGCTGTAGATGTGTCATAATGTTGAATTACAGATTGTCCCAAATTGACATAGTTGTACTTGTTTGGCAGTAGTTGATGTGGGAGTCACATGTAGCTCCTGGTAACTGTTGAGTGTTAAGCTAGGCAGGCCCTTCTCTGCTACAAGTAGCATCTACATTGCTCTGAGCTGCCCTGATTGTGGAACCCTGTATGGCATGTTTGCTCATATTGTGGCCTATTTTTCTGATGCTTACTTATTTTAATGTAAAATTACGGTTCGTAACACCAAGTACACTTGTTTTTTGTTAAGAAGTGTAGGCTTTGTTAGGCCTCTACAAAACAAAATCTGTTTGATGTCAAGGTACTCTTTGCTATTTAAAAAGTTACGGCATTTATCTACTGGGTACACTATTATTACTTTCTTTACTTGCTCATATTCACTCACTGACATGTTGGTTGTTTTACTAAGACCTATTAAAATGGTTCATTCGTACAGAAATAATACATGTGTCGTGATCTCATACATTGCTGACTAGGTTTCATCCAGTTCTAAAAATCCAAAGTGAATGGTGTATCACATTGTTGTTATTGATAGGTTTCAAGAGGAAATTGTGTTGCGCTGAGGAAGAAGGTGGTGACACTATGTACACGTCACTCATTTAGTACTTTGCTTTATCTTGATGGGTAAGAGGATATGGGATGGAGAACCCCAGGCACTCCACTCCTGTGGCCTCTTATAGGCAATATGCCAATGGAGGTCATTTCCTGTGATGTCATAAGGTCAAAGTTAATGTGAAATATTTCGTCTGATATTATGTCCTGTCATTTCATTGGGTGAAGTTGATGTGGTATAATTTCCCGTTATGTCATCAGTTTGGTAGGTACGATTTTTGAAATGTTAACATGCCGACACATTTTTGGGCACAGAATGTTGGCATCTATGCTTTTGGACGACTGTCCGTGGACGCGTTTTGGGTGCACTGCGTTGTGCACATGTGCGTGGGTGGGTGTACTATGCACACAGTTGCCAAATTTCTACGGAGTAATAGTGTGCAACATGTGTGCCAACCATTTTGGGAAGATGCTGGTTACTTATAGGGTGCACCAGGTGGGATGCTTTTTGCATACCAATCTGTAGGACATGGGTGCACACCCCCACCACATTAATGTTCTTTTGCATATACTGCAGAGTGCTTATGTTACCAGGACACAGAGGCAGTACGCACAAACATCCATTCCCACACGCATTACTAGGTGGACAACATGTGGCCATGCAAAGCCTGCTGCTGTCATGTGGATGCGTACATTCTGATTGTGGGTATTCCGTAGGACACTTCTCTTTTGCTTAATTGCAGGCATTGCAAGGAGGACTGTGTGCCGCTGAGTCTGAACGCCATTTCAGGGAAAAAAGCATACCACCCAAACACTTAGCAACACTATCATTATTAATGTTCACTTTTGCACATTCCTACAACCCATTAGGGAAGGGAAGGGGTAGGGCAGCACATTTCCAAACTTACTGTGGGGAACTGCAGATTTGCAGAACTTGGTTGCTAAAGAAGGAAGAGATTGCTGTGTCACTGTCACGTCTCCCATGACACGATTTATGAGGGGATGGCTGCCTGCGACATGGGGAAGGAGTATACGTGCACAGCCATTTCATTTTGTCCACATGTGTTTGTATGCAACTTGTAAGGGGGCACAATTGCTCTCCATTGCTTTCACTTTGCCTTCCAGCCGGTCCTTTTTGCTATTTGCACAGTTTCTTTCCTTTGCTATGCGCAAATGGTGTTGTGCAAGGATTGTGGCTTCTATTGACTTGCTTTCCTTTCCAATCTGTTTTCTTACGGAAAACAGAATGTGTTCGCTGTACATGCAGCAATATAGCATACATAATGTACACTTCACACTACAGTGCGTGCCAATGGGGTTACTGTAGAAAGTCATTCTGTTATGAGGGACATTTCTTTCCTGCAACTCAGAGCTGCTTGGCATTGCTGCGTTACAAAGAGAGACATTACACATATGTACTATTGCATACTGCAACACCTGTGTAATCATTACAGACTGTTCTGCTTCCTTGCTACATTGTACCGACATATTGCTCTAAGCTCTTGCCAGTCATTACTCTACCAGTTACTTCTTTGTTCCCATGTACAGTAGCAGTGCGGTACAATTGGTGAAGGTAGACGTTAATTCTGTTGTTGATGCATTTCCTTACGGTGTCCTCCGGATGACTTTCTCCTGTTGGCTTTGTACGTACACAATTTCTACACCTACTCCATTTCCACTTGCCCTCTTTGCCATGCTGCTGTTTTCAAATATTTTTATGAAAATGCAATATTATGTAAGGAAAAAAACGATATCCCAGGAAGAAATAATGTGTCACTTTTGTCATGAAGAGACTGAGACTTTAAGACATTAGATGATAGATTGAGAGATATTGTTAACACAGATGTATACACTTTAAATGTCACTTTGTGGAATATGTGAATGTAACCCATTATCAGCTGTGGCATAGTTTATTTCATACAAATCGAAAATGCGTTAGATATGCAATCATTAATTATCTGCGGACATTACATTCAAAGGAAGACACACATTAGTAGCCATTATCACAATCATGTGGGAAAAACTGTAACTTAGTTCTGCCTTTTTTCCTTCTCCCTTTCTTATTATTTTTTCCATTAATGAATTAATTGTATATAATGTAAATCAATGGATAATGTAGGTGCAAGGTTATGTGAATTAGTATTATTTAGTTCGGTTTTATGCCTGAGAGCCCCAAATGGGAAAGCAGATTCAGGCAGAAACAACGCGGTTGTGTTGGAAAACGCTGCGGTTTTTCTTTCTGAGTTTCTCATGCTCCTCCATACCGGAGGAGCCTGAGAAACTTGGAAAGAAAAACCGCAGCGTTTTCCAACACAATAACGTTGTATTTATGTTTGCGGTCGCTTCAAAAGCGACCGCAAACATAAATACAATGTTTTTAAAGCTGCGGTTTTATATCTAATTTTTCCGGGCTCCTCCAGTCCGGAAAACTTAGAAAAAAAAAAAACAGCTAGTGCTTATTTTTTAAAAAAAATAAATAGCACTTACCGAGATTCAGCTGCAGCTTTCCTGCTCTGGTCTCCGGTCCCCGTCCTCCGCGTACAGCACTAATGAAGGGAAAGCCACCCAGCGGTAGCTTTTGTTTACTACAGCTGGCTGGCTTTTCCTTCATTAGTGCCGCAAAAGCCAGCACAGGAGGGAATCCATTCCACAAAATGGATGCGCCCATGTGCTTGTTTTTGCGAATTTTGAGCTTGAATAGCTCAAAATTTTACATAGGAAGTTTTAAAAAAAGAGAATGCTAGTATTTTTTTTTTTAATGTTGCCTATTTTTTAAATAACATTTTTTACTAGACCATGCCTTTAAATGGGGGAAACCAGGAAGAATGAGCTTAGGTGGGTTGGATATGTGCCTTTTGTCAATCGCCCAATTGTGCTAAGTGCTTGCCAGTTGATTCTTTTTGGAGAGGCAAGAACTGCAAATTTATGTGGGCAGGGCTTTTCTAGGGGTGAGCAATAGTCTGGGGCAAAGATGGAGGGCAGGTGAGGGGTGCAGCAGGGACAGCCTGTAAATCACGAACCTGGGAGACCAGAGAGCCTTTGCATTTTAACACCATTAAAAGGCAGCAGCAATTCGAGGACCTGTGTAGGGCACAATAGCCCACTGTTAGGCAGAATTATATGCAGTACCCTTTGGGAACATTACACACAATTAAGACTACAAGTGACAGTACAATTTCACCTTTGGTACAAGCCTGTATTACACAGTTATAGTGGTAGCAGTAGCGGAGCAGCCAGACCTATCTCAAGAGTAAGTGAGCAGTACAAATAGTTACACAAAGAACAGCAATTACTATGATTCAGGCAAACACTGACTCAAGGTTTCCAAGTAAAAGAATATATATTTATTTACTCAACAGCTGTATAACATTTCACTATTCTAAGCAAGTTAAACATCGCAATCATAAATACACCACACCACTTCCCTTAAATTCCAGACAAGTTAAGCTCACAAAATGAGGTTGGAGCAAAATTGCACTCCAGCAATTTAAAAAGGAGGAAAAGAAAGTTATTAGAAATTAGGCAAAACCAACAGGTAAGTACTCTGGGCAATTTGAACAAGAGAGACTACAGTGAGGAGATCAGATAGAAAAGACTTAGGGCCAAAGTCAATGGGTCAAAAGTCTTTTGCTCAAGATCCACAGTTCAGGGAAGTTTGCGGTAAAGTTTTTGGCACAGATGCCGGACAAGGTTGGTTGGTAGTAAAGTTAGTTCAAAGAGAAGAGAAGGACAAGCCCTCAGATTGGAGAAAGATTTCAAACACTTTCACCGCGGTTGAACAAAACAGACAACCGGATTTGCACAGTACCTTAAAACGGAGAGGGAGCTGTAGCTGAGGCAGACGTTCCTGGTGGTTCCTATAGGCTCGCGGTTCCTGAAGCGACTGTCGGACTGATCAGAAGTAGGAAGACTGGAGGGTCCTGTGCCACCCAGGGAAGAAGCCAGCAGCAGGGTAAAACAATGAATAAAAGGTGCACTCCTTAAAACCCAAGCAGGGTCCGACCTTCCTGGCTATCCGGCCCACTGTAGCTCTGTACAGCAAATTCGACCAGAGGAGGGGTCATGGCTTGAAGTTTGGGCGAACTGGTTGGTCCCACCAGCTCAAGTGAAGAAGTTTCCTGGAGGATCTTCTCTGTCGTCGGATTCGGAGATTGCCTGCAGCAGGGCTTCAACGGGCGGTCCAGTTGTGCTAGGGGTCCTCTTCTTCCAGTTCCTCGTTGGTTCTTTCGTTCCAGTGGTGACTGTCTTTCCAGTCCCAGACACCTGCTTTTTATGCAGTTTTCCCCCATTCATACAGCCTGGCTGTCAATCACACAGCAGGGTGCCTGGCCTGGCAAGGCCAGTCCCTTTAGCCAATCAGACAAGAGTGTGACTTCTGTTACCATACCAAGGGAACCCATGGCAGGTGTCTGAAGATCCCGCCCTCACATCCTGCCTACCTAGACTATCAGGCGCCTTAAGGAGGGCTTCTGTGAAGAAGCCTGCGAAAAGACAGCAAACAAAGGAGTCATCCCAGTTTGGCGCGCACAGTAAAACACGAGAAAGACTAACAAAAAGAAATGGCGAATAAACCAAGCCGGAACCAAAATAAAATGTATTTGGTCAAGCGGGTTTATGTTCGGGGCTAATATAATAGCCTGGAACAATACCACGTTTATATAATATAATCGCGGTAGGAAAGCTAGGGTAGATACCACTGCCACCAGCCAAGTCTTAATGTTAAGGCAGCCAAACAAGGCTCCAAGAAGTAAAGCCAAAAAGGGATAAGAGTGAACCCTTTAAATTCTCCATGTAACATGGGGTGTACTGGGTCTGTGGCTTAAAGTGACTATATAAAGTTAATAGCAACTTTACCTGTTTCTGGTAGACTGTAGTCAGCCCCAGAAAAATTGAGTCATGGGGAAGTCTCAAAGACAACCCTGTGTCACTGCACTGAAGGTGCTGTGTAACATACACAAAACGTGTTGCACATGGAGTAGGTGAGGCTCCAGTGCCCAAGATCACACAAACAGTAAAAATACACGCAGCAAAACACATGTAAGAGTGGGGAAAAAAGGCTCACACTCTTACCAGGTGAAAAAATAAATCCTAGAAATCCAGCAAAGCTGCTGGGGGACTCTTTAGGTAATGGAAATCAGCCATTTATGAGAATTCTCCCTAACACCCACCCTGCCCATATTCATTTGTCCCCCGTGATGCACCCAATGGCTTAATACTCTGCTTAGAGGTTTTTAAATAATGCCTAAAGTTCCCAAATTAGCATGTCCTTGCCAAACTAAACATCCTTAAACTGCCCAGGACCCTGGGCAGTGGGATAATTGCAACACAGGGAAACTGGCATGCCAGAATTGAGGTTTGGACGGTTTATCATAGACTAAATAGGACTTTTCTTTTTTGCTTAATCAAAGGCCAGAGACTGTCTGCTGGAGTGGGAGGTTGCGGCGGCCAGGGGTGGAAGACTGGAGTAAATGGCCAGAGTAAGGCATGATAAATGAAGCATGTTGGAGGTGACTAGGCTCATTTTCTTCTATGTGTGATGTTTTAAGGTAATGAAATGAGTGGCGGAATGACATCTGAACCACCGCTGGAGTTTCCTTTTGAAAATCATTGTTTTCTGGAATGTTAATCTAGTTGAAAAAAAAAAAGACTACAATTGCCAGAATGCATTGATCCATTAAATGAAAGCCAAGAACTGGAGAACGTGTGTGTTCAGGTGACATGGAGTCACAATTCCAAAAGATGCGTTTACTGGGAGGCAAAAAAAAAGTACTTGAGTGTTGGGGGGAGTATCAATAGTGTGACCTATTATATTTGCAGCCCTTTATGTTGCAGGCAAAGGGGCCAGGAGTTGGAAAAACGGGAGGGTAATGGTTTAGAGTTGAGCAGATGCCTTTGTTTGGTGTGTTATGCATTCCGGAGCAATTTCATGTGTGTGTTTGACATTTACTGTGAAGAAATGGTATCTGCAAAGGTAGATAAACAAGCATTAACAATGCCAAATGTTTTGAAGTGTGTGTATGAAAAATGTGTTCTTTGTGTTGCTACTATAGGCATTGAGATCGCATGCCCATGTGAATTACCTAGAGTTACATTTTCATGTCCAGGTTACCATCATTTGATGGCAACAAAGTCGCACCACATTAGAGGTATTGTCATCATACAGTAAGATCACGTGATTGGCGGGTACTCACAAATTGCCAGCTTTTGCCGTCAGGCAACAGCAACTCGCACAATAGACTAGGTATTTCAATATGTTCCCTTAAACTTACATCATATAATCGGGTGATTTTTATAGAGCTTGGTTTAGATGGACCACTTTTAAGCCTTGTAATAGTTGGTGTTTTACCGACTGATGTACTTGATTGATCGCCCACAGACGGATGAAGAGTCTAGTTGGTCCATCCAGGGTTTTGAACTTGCCACGTGACTGCATCCCATTGCTGAAATGCGCATGTTGCACATGAGCTATCCATTCGGCGTGCAACTATTTGTCAGAAGTTATCATTATACGGCCAGGTACTCCTACCATTAGGCAGCTATTGCCATCACATGCCTAAGTAGTCAAGCCATTTTCAAGCTATTGCCATGCTGTGCTCTGGAACTCGCACAACATGCAGCAGATTTTATTTAATTATTTGTTGTGAATTGGTTTAAGAAAAGTACACCTTGCACAAATATCTCCCAGATTTCGGCATTATTTTTTTTCCTTTATTGTTTTTGGTTTATTTAAACCTTTACAAAATGTTACTCAAAAAACACAATAAAGGTTACAAAAGTTCAAATACCATTGTATAAAAAACAATAACAATCATTCAAACACATTTTACACATAAATATACTTGAATTACCAATAAAAGATAAAACACCTTAACAGTACATTCTTGGCGATATTATCGAGTCAAAACATTACATACCAAGATTTTAAAATGTTTTCTGATCATTACATTACAGCACTTAAAGCATTGACATATTCATACTAAATCACATATTACTCTCAAATATTCATTAATACATACTTTAAAATCATACCAAAGATTATCTCTATTCAGCACATATTGTTATAATTTTGGTCTACGTAATCACATTATATGGTAACATGACTGCTGCACCTGATAGCCTACCTACGTTTAGCCTTCCCGGGCAGCACTTTCAAGCAGCTTCAGGCACTCTTTGTAACACAGCCTCACTCAATATAGCTGGGAACTGCCCTCTCCCCCCCCCCCAATGCCCACCCCTCTTTCACACTCTTTTATCGTCCTTCTTTGGAGCATTTAGAACAGCCTCGAGCAACCACTGAGCACCATGTTCACCAACTGAAGAGAGCTATTGGCTCTTGCTACACTTTCATTTGAGAGCAAAATAGTTGGAAAAATTGCGCTGCACCAATAGTGTCTTTCATTTAGATAATTAACAAACATGGTATAATGCAAATGAGTTTCTGATTGTAAAACTGTTGTATACGTTGTTTGCTTATCAATTTTAGGTACAACTCAATAAAACGTTATTTAAATTGCAATGATTTCATAATGTTTGAGCGGGAGTGAACTGCATAGTGGCAGTACAGGAGCAACTCACTAAGGGGGGATGGGAGGCAGTTCCAAATGGTGCCCCCAAATAACCATACCCATCCTGTGCAGCAGTGCAGTTACATCGTTTCTTGGGGGAGGGAGTGCAGTCTTAGCCTCTAGCAGTGCAGAAGTGATATCAAACAAACTAAAATGAAATTGTAGTTCCAATCCGGAAGGCACACTATTATAGTGTGCAGAGTTCAATGAGAGATACCTAAGTAAGAGTGTTAGATGCTAAAGCTATGGGTTCAGTGAAGATCTTGCGCACAACACTCTGATTTGAGTTTCCAACTCTTGGCTCAAAGTTAGAGTGTGGGTTCTTTTCCTAATTAAATAGCATGGAGTACGTAATTCCAAAAGGAGATACCCATCTCTAAGAATCGGGAATGTGGCTGCGGGAAATGTAAATCAACCTTAAAGAAGGGGAAGAAATCCACAGGTCCACTAGTGGAATGTCTGCCCAGTGTGTAAATGCCTCAAGGGTGTGGCGATGGGTGTAAGAAGAAAAAAGGGGTGTTGTGCTATTGCTTTTTAGTGGACAAAAGAGCCATAGTGGTCTAATGTCCTGGGATGGCTGTGTGGAAGAGGTAGCTTGACAGGAAAAGCAGAATATGTTTATATTATAATAATAATAATAATAATAATAATTTTATTTGGTTTTAGTTCAAATAACTTTTTGCAATATATATTTCACATTAAACTTACAATATCATTATCACAGTTCATTACATTTCATCATTTACATAATTCATAAATAACAGTTACATTTAAGTAAACCCTAGAATCTCTAAAATCTCTTAAAAATATCATTGTCTTAATAATAATACATTTTTCAATGTTTACGTCTGCTATGGCACTTTTTTGACCCTTCTTGTTTACTCCTGCCACATCCTAGTAACACGATTGTAGTTACCTCATGATACACTCCCACAATTGAATTCCTTCTGACGTCATTTAACTTTTCAATATTGCGTTACTTAACCCCTGGTTAATATTACTAGCATTTCTTGACTAGTAGGGTAATCATCATTTCTACATGGGTCTGACGATAGTCATTCGGCTTACAGTAAATGCCTATAGTTTCACTGTACATTTCGCACAGATATTTTGATTATAGACTTAAGGTTTAACAACTACGCCAACCATAATTTAACCTGGACCCATACTCTAAACACGGACACAGAGAAGGTTCAAATTGCATTGTATAGACAATAAGCCCAGAAAGCATCCGATTTAATAGCATCATACTGGCTTACAAAGTCACTCAACACATTCATGTACCAAGAGCAAATTTTCAGGCATTGTGTCAGTACATGCCTTGCAGTCTCCGGTATCATACAGTTTTTGCATATTCGGCAAAACTGGTGTTCAGCAGTAGTCTGTGTATACACTCCCTGTACCGTAAGCAATGGTAACTAGTTTATGCATAATTGCAATCTAAAGTCCCTGACCAATGGTCTCGGGCTTTTTACAAGATACAATTCTGGACTTAAATATTTGTGGCTGACGCATGAGATGCAATTGTAACTTTTCAACTTTCCCACAGAGACAAAGTTACTCACCCAATCCCAGTTTTCAAGCTTGTGTTTAAAGATTTTTTCCGCGTCTCATGATCTGTTCCCTGGGCAAATCAGGTGTCCAACCAATCAGCCTCAAACTTTCCTCATGTATACACTGGAGACTCATCCCCTTCGTTTCATATGTCCCCAACGGCCAGCTTTGTCCCAAGATGTTCAATAATGGACATCTAGGTCGGCTCACATCGTTCATATACAACAACCCCCAGTGCTTAATAACCTGGGCCCTTAATGATGTCAAACCCAGTTCCAGCCTAAGGAGGGCCATGGTAGTCCCTGGCGGTAGGCCAAGAATCTTCCTCCAAAAATGCCCTTCCAGGACATTTATCTATGTCAAGTTATTCATTTCCAGAGCCTCCAAGCCATAAAGGATTGCCGGGACAAAACTCTGCTTATATAGTTTTATAATCCCGCCAAGGATATAACCTGCTGACCGAACAGCAAAACTTTTCATTGCTTGTGCTAATTGCCTTGCCTTTCTTGTTTTAGCTTCAATTATTATGTTGTAGCTACCACGAAATGAGAACTCGAGTCCCAGGTACAGGTAACTATTTACTTGCTCAAGCGTTCCTACACTAAAATCGATGTTTCGCCTATGCACTTTACCACCAGCTATGACCATTAGTTTAGTTTTTTGCATGTTAATTTCCAGGTCATTTTTAACCACACAGTCAATCAAGGCAGTAAATGTATCCTTAACACCATCAATTGTCCTATCCATAATGACCAGGTCATCTGCATAAAGTGCACATAACAGTATATTCGGACCAAATTTCACTGAGCAACCCCTCTCTGATGTTAAGACGTTCGTAAAAAGTGACAAGAACAGGTTAAACAACTGGGGGACATACACACAACCCAGTTTTAACCCTCTGTTCATCATTACATCCTCTGCCAGCATACCTAAGTCATCCAGTCTTACCTGGACACTTCTATTACTATGAAATTTGATAACGATATCCAAGAGCCAGTCAGGGCAACCCAATCTAAGCAACTTAGCCCACAGTTTCGAGCTGTTCACAGATTCGAAGGCAGCTGAATAGTCTACAAATATTAAATATACTTCTGGTCTCTCATTTCCTGTAGCACCCTTGATTACTGAATCCAACAGCCTGGTGTTGGGGGTTGTACTTGAGCCAGGTCTAAAGCCTGTTTACGATTGGTGGAGAGCATTTGAATGTTCTGCCCACTTCTGTAATTCAAGAAGAACCAGGGAGGCAAAAAGCTTTCCAATTAGATTGAGTAAGAAAAGCAATCGATAATTTTCAGGTGCATTCCTATCACCATTCTTGTACACTGGCAGTAGGATAGCCTGCTGCCATGATTTCAATAGTATCCCCTCACGACATATCTTATAAAAGAGTATTGTCAGCAATTCCACCCACCTTGAGGACTTTGCCTTAAGTACAGTATTTGAAAGCCCATTTGGGCCTGCTGCACGAGAACCTTTCAGACTAATAATTTCTTTATGTACATCTTCATGTTATTTCGCATGAACTTGTTTAAAACTAAGGAGCGACTTCGAACTTGGAGGTGTAACAAAAAGTTAAACCCAAGGTGCAGATTCTGTATAAAGGAAATTGAAACACTTAAGCACTTGGTGTTATTCTGCTCCTATTTTCGAACTGAAAGAACATTTCATTTGGCCCCTGGAGCGTAAATCACCTGTCTCTTTGTGCGGATGAATGGTGGGGACACATGCTTAATGGAACAGACTTGAAATTGTTATTTCCTTTGACGCATTTTTTAGCAATAATCAAAAATCAGTTGAGCTTGGACTCTTGTTAAAGGCATCTGAATGTAAATGAAAGTCCCCTGCGGAAGGTTTAGATGTGGACATGATATGGGAAAACAGATTTACAGAGTGATGTGTGTTTTGTTTGTTTGTAAATTTTAAAGGTTTGTATAAACCAATGAAAAAAATGTAAAATAAATAAATAATTGCTTTATGTACATCTTCAGTCATGATTTGCGCTGGCCAAGATTTGAGGGGGATTATGATTAAAGTCCCTATTCCTGTCATTACATGTTTAGTTGCAATATATTTAACCCATTTTGCTGCCGGAATCAGGTTTACTATATTCAATTCCTTTTCCCTTGCAATTTTTGACAGTTGGAGCCAAATCTCCCTGGTACTTTTCCCGACACATAATCTGTATCATGTTCTGCCAATGGTCATTCGTTATTTTTTCCCGCCGTCCTAAAAGCCTTTGTTTATAGTGGCTTTTATGTCTTATTATTTGTACCATCATTTTTCCAATGGACCCACCCGCCCTCTTTTCTTTTCTGATGTTACAGCGCACATTACTTTTTGCAACCGGGCTTCATGGTCAAATGCATTTCCATGCTTGCAGGTGTGTACCACAAGCTCTCTATGCCAAAGTGCCCGGTTGACTGCGCTAGCCAAGTCAAATGATTGCCCATATCAGACACACTGGATATTGCAAAATTGTACAGCTCATATTTATTTGTGTTTCTTTGTGTCCATCTTATCCTATTTCCGTCATCGTTCACTCCTACTCCCGCCCCGCCTGTTTGTTTTTGCCCTGTGGTGCCCATATTGAGCACCATTACCAACAGTGAGTGGTCACTATATTTTGAACCACAGACCTGTAATGACTCAACCATCACAGCACACTCGTTACTAACAAAGAGGTAATCCAGGGTGGAGGGTTTGTTATTGGATGACCAGGTAGGTTTCCCCGGCTGGTCACCCTCCGTTCTTCCATTTAACATAAACATTCCCCATTATATCAGAATTGATACCAAACTTGCACCCTTTGCATTGCCTCTCTGTTTTAATACACAAATTGGATGGATCGCCTTGTAAGTACCACATTTATCATGGTCCCTGCAGCGTGCGTTAAAGTCACCCCCAATTATTACACAGTCGTCACCCTTAGTAGCAAACCATTCAGCGCACAGTTCATCTAGGGGTTCATGCTCTGCCTCCAATGTTACCACTGTTGGTGGGATGTATAGATGTATCAACAAAATCGGGTGACAAGCACCACTGCTTCCAACCCTCGCCTCTATGGCCAACATTTTGTCTGATTCAAATAACATTTCCACACACTCCAAATCCAGACTTTGTCCGATTGCCACAAGCAATTCCCCAAAAGGGAAGCCACTGGGATCTTTGGTCGCCCAGTCTTTGAAATACCACGTACCCCTTAAACTGAACACGTTTGGCTTAACCAAGTTTCTTGTAAAAACACAATATCATGTTCACATAGAAATGGTAACAAACCACTTTCCCCCAAGAAATCAACTTTACTGTTAATGCTATTTCCGGTATATGTTTTTCAAGAATTTTTTAAACCATTCCCATCCCTGTGCATCGTCTATGCTTGGTTGCAGTACTTTATCTTCCCCTGCATTCTTATGCACAGAGCTACCAGGCGCTCCCTTTAGCACCTGGGAAAACAACTGCGTAGGTGCATCCACCAAATACCCCACCTTTAAGATGGAATCTTGGTGTACTCAGATGAGTGCTGATACTTCAGGCAAGACACAGGGCATCCTGACATAGCTGCCTCCTGCATGATTCACTGGCTCTACAAAACTAAAGTCCGCTGAAGACAAGACTCTTAGGGCAAGGACTTTGTTACACATCTGTAACAGATCAGATCTATTTGTTCTTTTCTCAGAAAAAGTGTTAGCTCCTCTCCCCAAAATAAAGATCTTTTCTTCAAGGGGTCTCAAGGGTGAACCATCTTCACATTCTATACCAACTGCTTCTGGCAACTGACTGCATAAGCATTTCGGTTGGTCTGTGAAATGCACGGGCAACTGTTGCAATGCAGTGCTTTCAACTACCTCTGGAGCCAGCTGTTGAGTGGTTTTCACCACTTTACATACACCCACAACTGTTCCAATCTGGCACTGAAGCCCACCCTCATCCAACAACCAGCTAGTCAGAGATCCTGCAGTTTTAGTCATCCTCCTCTGTTTTCTTAACAATTTTTTCTTAGCATTCCTTTTGAAGCAGGCTCCCTGCAATATAGCTGTAGAATTCAGGGGTTATGGCGTTGGGGGTTTAAGGGCTTTTACGTCAACACTGACATTTTGGCTGGTAGAGCGGGAGCTTTGGCTGTCATTGGAAGCCTTTGTTCTTTGCTAGTCACGTGTATCGATGTTTCATACGGAATTACCCAAATTGACCTTTTATCATTGACCTTTTTGTCCTAATTGACCCAACTATAGTGGTCCTAGTTTGTATTGGCCTGGTTTTGGATTATAAATGATATAAGAGGATTGGGTGGGGGTTGCAGAGGTTTTTGGATTGGGTGGGAGGTTGCGGAGGGGTTTCCCCCCCACATATATGTCCTAATTGACCTTTTAAATTAGGTAAATTCTCCCGAGGTCAATTCTGCCATGGTCAATTGTGAAAAGGTCAATTAGTATACATCCGTTTCATACAACGCTGCATCTTAACAAGGAGGCCTCACAGGGTCCCATCCTTACCTGGACGGTTTTATTATGCCCTGTGGAGGGCCCACGCACTAGGTTACGCAAACCCACCCCCTCAGGGCTAATCTTCACCAGCTCCTCAAGTCTGCTGTCCAACTGCACCACAGGTTTGCCCTGGCTTTGCACCCCTTGTAATATTACCCCCCATATAATTTCAAAAGTAGTTTTACAGCAAAATGTAGCACATCTACTGCACTTTTATTTCCATCAGCTGAGGCAGATCCATCATATCGATTTGAAGTGTTTGGATCTCTGTCTGCCAAATGCGATGCTGGAAACAATTCGGGGGGTATAGAAAGACGTTTTTGCTCATTTATGCGGGATGCTGAGCCATTTGGTTGTTGTTTTAGGCTCGAGAGGGGCGAGGTCTCTACTTCCACCGAGGGCGCCCCAATTCAACTGGCTTTGGCATTTCCTTAACACGTACAGCCGTGGCTGCCTGCAGGGCATAACACATGGCCAGTAATGAGTTGTCAATGTTGGCAAAATCACAGTTCAATACGATGACAATAATGGCCGGAGCTACAGGGTCCATGGCTTCCTGTCGCTCCCCATTTCACTGCTTATAATAATCTGTAATCTTGCCAGAATTTACTGCCAATGTTTTGTTTTCCCTCATGCAGACCAGTGCTTCCCTTGGCGGGCTCATTTCCATGTCGGCACTATGGTTGCAAACGAGCCGCACCTCTTGTAACAGTTTTGCCCGCGGACATACCATTTGTTTTCATTTCTCTTTGCATTCAGGCCATCAGACCAACAACCAGATTTGTCACCACCTACGCTGAAGTGGTCAGGGGCTTGGGGAGAGGTGGGTGTATCATTCAAGGTGCGGGGCACGCCGTCCAGCCCGTCAGCACCACAACACCACAACCATCTGCCGCCACATTCCACGAGACGTGCTTCACGCTGGCTGATGAATTATATAGGAGGGACTGCAATTTAAAGGTGCAGCACATAGGAGGGACTGCAATTTAAAGGTGCAGCACACAAGAACACTGTAGCATCCTAGCAGAAGTCAGCAGCTCAGCCTCTGGAGTGTCCTCAGTCCACAACACTCTGCTGCCACACTCCTCTGCGCTCCTTGAGTCCTTGAATGACAGTAAGGGGGGGGGGGCATTAGCTTGTGGGTTAATATAATTGGAGAGGATTGTTAGACACAGGAGAATGGTTCTATGTATTGGAAATGCACGAATAATGCGATGTGCACATTTGCTCAATATTAAAACAATATATCTAACAAAATGGTATATTGTGATCCTGCGCTGTTTCAATAAATAGGGATTTGTGGAATGTTGTGACCTACTTGTTCTTAAGCAATTTGATTGATCTTTTGTAAACCTTGTTCTGAATGTTGGAATTCTAGGGTCTTGTGCACAGGATCACAATATACCATTTTGTTCGAAATGTATTAGAGCATGCCCTTTTTTTGGGGGGGGGGGCTATACATGTTGTGTTTGCTGCATTGGAACATTTGTCATTTGAATTTTGAGGACTAGCGCACTCCTATCTGCTACTCCCTAGCACACATCTGATACTGTTAAAACAATATATACTTGCGATACAAATACACAAAGATGGAGCGGACATGAAAATGCAAGATATACCAATGGTCAAACTATCAAGTCCTGAATCAGAAAGCCATGGTGTGGTTGCTACTGCCAGCCTCTTGACTCAAAGAATCAATGTATTCCATCACGGCAGGGAAAAACAACAGACCCAGGTGGATTTAACATGGAATTCTATAAACTGCCTGCAAAATTGCTGGCAGCAGTCACATCCGGAGTCCGTAACAGGGCATTAAGCAATGTTAATTTTTTCCAGAATGCTGCATGAGGCACTTATACACTGCATAAACCAGGAAGCAAATCCTCTTGCTGTGGATGGTATTGCACGCAGACACTGCTGGATGTAGACCTTAAGGTTTTAGCAAAGATCATAGCCACAAGAATTGCTCCCTTGATGACAAAGCGGGTTCATCCGTTCTAGGCGGTACGAATGCAAGGTTCAGACTTGTCAATTATAAAATCTTGACAGGTTACTACAGATTACCTATGAAATTGCATACTCTTCACCCAGATTATGACCCCAGATGTAGGAACAGCGGATGCACATGCTGCCACACATTTTGTGAATGTCCAATAATTATGCACACACTGTTGAAGGAATGAAAACGTAAGTGATCCACCATAGAAAACACATTTACAATACATTCCTATTAGGTGTGGACTAGGTGCACTGATTGAGAAACAGTGGGAGGGGTGGAAGCAGAAACAACTAGTCGCAGCCAAACTCTTTAACTGCCCCTCTACAACCACCTTCAATTCGTTGGGAAACATTTTATGAAGACAAGTTTTTGTGGATACAACATTTCAAGACCATAGCACCATGACTGTAATAAGCGGCATACAACCAAGAAAGCTGTATGTTGGTAGATTTAGGGGCGGGTGAAATCCTGAGAACATGCTGTGTGGAATTTTCAGGGACATTTTCATATTTTTCTAAATTTCAACCACCCAAACCAAATTTGCACTTACTGCACAAATGATTTGCATATTTTCTGCCGAAAGTATTGCAAAAAATTACAGTTACACATATTTCTCTTTGCTTATGTATATAATTCAGGCTTAACATGCTGCAGTGCACCGCTCAAAATTCTTTTGTCCTCCATGAATTGGAAAAAGCTAAACGCAAGATAAAAATCATCAATGTCACTTCTCAATGTTTGTAGTTGGAGGGCGCACAAGAAATATGAAAAATACATTGTTTTTTTAGCATGGCGGGAATTGAATTTGGAAGGCTGCAGATCGTGAGACATGGAAACACTTAGCAATCCGTGCCACTCCAATATACCTCCATGTACAGACATCTAACACAGCAGATTCTCGATTTGGAGAATTGTTAGATTCCAGTGTCCTTGGTAAATCAAAAAAACACTTGGCTCCGACACAGGCCCCCAGACTCAGCTGGCCCTGGGTAAAAGCAAATAAACCATTCATATAAGACAATGGGTTACCCACACCAATTACCCTTGGTGCAACACAAAAACATTCCAATTCAGCAACAATTCAACAATTGCCATCCAAGGGCATGCATATACCTGCAGTATCAGCGTCTGATTGTTGCCAGGGGCACATTCCACATACATAGTCTCGGGAGGATAGCTCAGGGGAACGCGCTTGCCTTTGAAGCAAGATGACACAGGGCACCACGGGTTCGATCCCCATGTCCGTATAAACCAACTGCATCAATTGTGTATCACACACACAACATACCTTTAAATGCTGTAAGGAATCATCCAGCATATGGCACCCAAACCTGGACCCCGCACAACGTCAGTACCTACAACGTTCCATAATTGACACCTTGATAGCTATGGTGCCCCAGCTGAATGGCCCCTTGTACTGACAAAGCAATGGGATCCATCACGGCTTCTCAGGCTTGCAGCCAGTTGCGTAATCCAAGAGCTCCGCCCATTCCCATGGAACCGGTTGCAGGGGTCCACTGAAGAACCAGAAAAGCCACTCTCCATAATCAGGGTGCCCCCATCCGTTCACCCTTGTCAGGGGGCCACAACCCAACAATGCCCCTTGCTGGATCTGAAGAACAACGCATTGGTGTGCCTCATCCGTTAACCCTTACTGGGGGGCTACAACCCAACAATGCCCCTTGTTGAATCTGAGAACACATATGACACCCCCAACCCCTCATCCTCAAGCTCTGAAAACAGCCAGGGCATGTTGAATCAGATGCAGAAAACTCCATGTTCACAGCGTCTGACGGCTGCCGGGTACCACCGTCCATTTCTTTAGGGTCTGTGGATTGCACAATCCCACTGTTGAAATACATGGGGGACATCTTTTACACAGCGCCATTCACTGTATTGTGATATTTAAATACATTTTTTTTAATAAGTTTATTTTCAAACATAAACAGATACTGTGCTTCATTTTACCATTCGTAAACACAGTAAGTGCAGTTTAAAAAAAAAATGCAATCAGCTTGTGCGAAAGAATCCCGGCTACACAGCTTAATCAAAATGTGTGATCTTTGACAAATACTCCAATCCCACGATGCATGGCCTGCTAAAATTGGGAGTTCACAAAGCCCTGCATCTTGGGGGTGTCAGTTCCAAGTTCTACATACATTGGCTTCAAACAAAAATACATTGCGACAGCCAACGCAAGCACTCGGTACCAGATTTCACTCAAACATTTATTGCGCACTGGTTAAAAATAACTCACTGTATTTACATTAAATAGGTACTTGTATTGGTTGGTGCTAGGTGAGCGACGCCTGTTTTGAAGTTTGACACCATTTGCTTGGGTCATGCCTTACCCTTTGTTCATAAATGCAGGTGAGTGACTTGTACTGCTAGTAGCTTTCAATTTAAAATGTTGCTTCCCTGCTATACACACATGTATACTCTACATGAACAGTTAGGCATGTAAAATGGAGACCACCAACACTTTATAAACAGTGTGTTACCATGTTTTACACAATACACTATGGCAGTTAGAAAATACGGGAGGGAGGGCGGGCACGGGAGTTAGTAACCACACTAAAAAGTCTTAGATGACTATGTAACCCAGAGCAAGCTCAAAAAATAGGTTTCAGAAGTCCATTTCAAACCCTGAAAAAGGTCAATCACTTTCACAAGTAACAAAATTCACTTAATTGTCAGTAATATGAATTTTCTCCCACAGGCTATGATGGGTACCATGAACAGGCAAGCATGTTTGTAGTGTGGCACTTTACAAGTTGGTAACAAGATTCTAGAGGGACGTCAGATGACATTCCGATACACAGACTCCACTACCAAGGCAAAGGCAATGGTGGCTGCTAAGAATGTTCACCCTATTTAATTCAATGTGGGTAGGTGGGCAAACAGGCATGCAAGCTTAGCGCTCAAACTCAAGCAAGAGAAATAAATCCAGGTAAGCCTGAAAAGGTGGGCGCAACTGTTCAGTGCTGGTGATGCCAGGGTCAGTATCAAAAGCAGACGTGTCCACGAGTTGGCAGCAAGTTGATGGTTCCAGTATCTATTCACAATCTTACGGTTCTTTACATGAACACAAGCTAGACTTCAAGCTTTCTTTAGATGAAGGCCCTTTGCTTCAGCCCCCATGGCTATGCAGCAGACAGGTGTCTTGGTCACCCAGCAAGGGTTGGTAGGCAATGCTTGAGGACAAAATACTTAATATCCAGTAAGAACTCCCCACCCCTCATACCGGTGGGGTGGAGCCGAGTCACAAAGTCATGCACCTTAATGAAGTAAAAGCAAGTTGAACAGCACGAAAGGTTGCATGATGTGCAGCTACAGAGGAGTCCCCACTCCAGAGGATGCAGACCAGCCACTGGCCCATGGCTTCCACCAGCTTCCTGAAGACATCAAGCACGTTTCAGGGAGACTATGAACTGGTACTTTTCACCCGTTTAAACAAGGAAGACCCTGTTGATGCTTCCTCCTGGTGAAAAGTTGACAGTTTTGCCAGTACTGGTAATAGCAGTGGCTCCAAGCAGCCGTTCCTTGGACGCGTGTGCTTCAAGTACAGGTTCCAAGCGTTGAATGAAAAATGCCTCTAAAACTGGTGCAGATGTAATACAACATGGGTGGGGGGCAGAATCCAGCCCCCTTTCCTGGATTTGTCAGCCATTCAAACACGGGTTATCCAATGTTAGATAACCAGCACAGAAAACCACTTTACCTCAGTCAAGGTGATATGGATTAGAGTGTCTACACCCTATAACAGACCTTGCCAGTTCCAAGCACTTGGTTTTCTTTATCAGGCTCAAAACAAAGCCTATAAATATTCCTGACCATATATGACTATGCTCTACCCTGAATGTGTGGAAAGCTGCCAATGAAGCCAGTGGCACCCAGAGAAGGGCTGATGTTAACATGCCAAGCACTTTAGGCCAACTAAATGGCAATCTGCTGACTCAAGCACTTTTCCAGAGGTGAGGCATGTGACTCTGCAACAAGACTCGCAGGCATAAACGCAAAAGATGATTGCAAAAGGAAAAACTAGAGGCCCTTACAGAAACATGCAGCAGTTAACTGAATGTTCCTACCCTGTGCACGTGGAGAAACGGGCGGACCAGTTGGACAGGGTGCATGTGTGAGAGGACCACTGCTGTGCATGTCTGCAGTCGCACATACATCCGACACGATTTGTTTTCAATTTAAATGCAATTCTACATCAAGGGGCTTTTCTGTCCCCATAGAGAATTATCTCTCACAAATGGAGGAAAGTGATGGGGCATATGAGTAGGTGACAAAATGGCTTTTCTACTAAATTAGTCAAGTCTGGCTCAATAGTACATGTTCAGTGAGTAACCCTGCATCATTGAGACTGGCAACTCCACTACAGTTCCTAAAATACAAAGACAAGTTGTAGCTTCTACCACTCCCCTTCTACCAGACACCTGCAACACACGGTGCATACATGTAGCATTTAACTCCAGCGCCTAATGGCAGCATTACACCAAATGGTTGCCCATCAAGTTTCATAATGCAAACTGAAACCCAATAGAGAGTTGCTGTTGATTATGACGATGTGATGCCTCAACAAATTCTCCCACGTGCATTGAAGATCGAACAAAAAACTATTCACCTAGGTGTGTCATTCAGGTCACCTTCAACGTGCAATTGAGTAATCACTTAGCTGAAACTACAAATAAGTGAAGTATTCCTACTATCGACTGGGAGCCAGAGGCAGGAGTGCATGGGGCCTAGGGTAGACCAAGTCGTAGGATTTAGACTTCAATCTGCCAAATGACTGGAAAATTCCAACAGCTACTGCATTACAGTAGGTTCGGCTTGAATCCGTACAGGAGTTTCAGGGTTCAACCCAAAAGTAACTAGGTTAGCATTAATGACTGCATATAAGTACAGTTAATACATACTAAGAAGTGAGCCTTGGGTGTCTGAAAAGCCTACTTCGCAAATACGGTCAATATTCATCCTTTATAAATATACAAGTGAAATATAGATGCAAGAAGAAACGATATGAAACAAGTGGTAGAAAGAATAAGGGGAAACAGTCTGCATTTAGTAATTAAAGGCATGCAGAAGCAGATAGACAAAACAAAAAACCAAAGAGTTTGCAGAGTGTGGAGATCCTGCTGGAGACCCCAGTTTGGCTGAGGAATTCAGCGAGTCTGTTTACTGTTTCCACTGCTGACCACTAACTGCCTCTTTGAAAACACTTACTCAAACATGGAGCGTCGCAGAGTGTTTGCAGAGTGTTCACAAAGAAGTGAGGAACCAGGAATTGGCGCCTGGTGGGGCTGGACCATAGATGCCCACAACAGACCCGATGACAGGTATGCCTCAACTCCAAGACTCCAGTCTTATAGCCCTCCCTTGCACTAACTGCTCTAACCCACAGTGGGGGTCATTACGACCCCGGTGGTAGCCGTGCCGCCAGAGTTGTTTTTTTTTCTGGCACCTTGTAATGGGGAATCACCAGGGCATTACAGTCCCAGCGGTCCCTGAAGCCAGGCATCAGAAAAAGTTACTCCCCATTCCCATTTGAGTCCTGTGGGACTCAAATGGGAATGGGGAGGATGGATGCACCGGCAGAACTCGGAGTGTGCCGGTCCCGTAACAGTGCCGGTAGCTTGCTGCAACATGCACACTTGTGGTCCGTCCCTCTTAGTCTCACGCCACATAAACTTAACTTGTTAAATAGCCCCACAGACATGGTGGAACTTATCGTCATCACCCACAGAGATGGTTGACTTTCCGTAATGCAGGGACCCTCGGGGGGCTGGCAGTATTCTTAAAATACCAATCGTCTTGGGGACACCCCGAGAAGGACACGCCTCTTTCATAGACCCGGCAGATTTTACATTGCGTGCCAATAGTATTATGGATCTTTGCAGGGTTAGTGAAGAGTTTGAAACATTAACCATTATGGGCGCATCGCGGGAGGACTCCCGGAAGCCATCTGGCGCAGTAGCAACCTTGTTGCAGAGGAAGTTTGGAGTCACTGGCGAAGCAAGCCCAGTACATAAAACTGCAACTCGACGCCCACTAGCCAAAAGTGGTGACGGAATTGACGCCCTGCGTCTGCAGCAAGAAAAGATTGCAAATGATGAATAACACATCGGATGAAGTAACAGAAAAAGCGCCAGTGATTTAAATAAAGGAAGTATGCATAGCACCGACCAAGACCAACTAATGAAAAGAGCACCTACAGGTGTACCACTCAAGAGCCTAAATGCGACAAGGAACAAAAAGTGGCACCCTTATTTTTAAAAAGATGCAATTCGGCCTCTGAGATGGGAAAAGTAAAGTGGCACTTTAAAAGGCCTGTTTACCAGCAACATTCTCCCCTGACAATAACAACACAAGGAAGGGATCTTTTCGAGCATTCAGACCTTTGCAGGGTGCAGCCCCCACACCAGGAATGATTGGGGGACCCTGGGAAAGCCTGGCAAGAACCCACAGATGAAGCCCTTTTAAGTAGTGGTATGTTTGAAAGTCCTGGTAAACCTGGGTCTTGCTCCCCCAAGTTGACGGGAACTGAAATAACCCCTGGAAATGCGCCCCTGGATCAGCAAGGGTCCCCTGTAAAATCGCTGGATATTGAAGGGCCAATCTTAAACCATCTGGATGAACCAGATGACTCCATACGAGATAAATTAACAGCAATTGGACAGACTATGGCCTTCGAAGAAAATGTACAGACTCTCTTTGAGGAGAAGGAAAAGCATGCATGCAACATATGGAACTTCGGCCCAGTCCTTCAAAGCATCTCAAAAGGAAAGAGCAAGTCCAATCCTGAATAACGGCGGGCGAATGCGCCGCGGGACGCGGCATGGCAGGCGCCGCCCCTTAGTGGGGGCTGCCGGGCCAGAGACTCGCCCCCCCCCCCTGAGCTTCAGCTTCCTGGCGGCGCGGGGGGGAGGGGTCCACTCACGACGGCGGGGAGGGGGGGGTGAGGGGGAGGGGGCCGCCCAGGAAGTGGCTGGGGGTACCTGGGATTGTTTGGGGGGGGGACAGGAAGCCGGGGGGGAGGGAAGACCCTACAAAAGGGTAGGATCGTCACAGGAACGATCTTTTCCTCCGGCTTCCTGCCCCCCTCCTACGTGGGCACAAGTAGAAGCATTTTTGAAGCTCTTTGTTCCAGCGGCGGTTGCGGTTTGGTTTCCCGTGGTTCCGGCGGAGGAGTGAGGAGTTCGGGCACCGCTGGTGAAGGTTACTGCCCCGTGGAATGTTTCCGGATACGCGGTGGATTCACAGGTAAGCACCTGGGCGTTGGGTCGGATATGAGTGGTGGGGTATAGGCGGGTTCGTAGGGGGGCGAACTTAGGGGGAGAGACTTTGCCACGAGGTACAGGCCTGCCCGGGTACATCGCGGAACTGTGGGTAGTGGGCAGCCGCGTTGATGCGCATGGGAGCAGCGGTGCAGTCGCGTGGTGGGGCGGGGGGCGACACGCCCGCCTGCCGTCAGTAGACTTCGTGTTGCGAGTAGCAGAAGTCAGCCGAGGAGTTCGGGAGCATCTGGTGGAGCAAAGGAACTGCGGGGCTGGTGCATGGAGCGGAGGAGGTGCCGGAGCGACGAAAGAACTGTCCCAGTGATGGAGAAGAAAGAGCTGCGGGGCGGTACGTCAGGGATAGTCAGAGGATCGAGCGGGCGGGACAAATTGTGCCGGTTTCGGGTGTAGGGTCATCGTGGCTGACGGCCCGTTAGGTAAGGAACAGGTATTTACCGGCGGCGGCGGCGATTAGGCAATCTCCGAATCCAGGGGCGTCCAGACAAAGGCGCCGGGGACCGCGTTTAGGGCCCTCGTCCATGGGACGGCGCTAAGTAGCCGCGGATGAGTAGCGCGCCTGGCCCAGCTCACGAGTTGCGCTGGCTGTCTATGTCCCTGTTAGTTTAAGTACATGTTGGCCACATTTAATCCGTTTTAAAGGAGTGTCGAGGATGCCTCGGGGGCCCCGGCCTATAAATCAAATGGCTGTTAGGCCAGCTGTATACACGGCGTGTTAGAAATGAATTTGAATAAAACCGTGTCTTGGATAAAGGATGTCTTGCCATGCAACGTCAGGGCGACTCAAGGGGGCTCGGGGTGAGCGTTTTATGAGGCGGCAGAACCCCGCGGTGACATGCACGTTTATATCGCGTGCGCAGTGCGGTTGCGCCTTTTCACATTTGGTTTATCGGCTTTGGTTCAAATGGACCACACTTGGTTTGTGCCATTAGTGAAAGACGAGCCAAAGGGAGGATAGCTCAGTGGCAACGCGCTCGCCTGGGAAGGAAGAGGATGCGGAGCAACACAGGTACGATCTCCGGTTCCGCCCCTGGGTATTAAGTGCGTTATATATAACCTATCGTATCAAAGCATCCCAGTTATATGGCGGTGCAGAAATCTAACATTTCGACATCAGAGCAAAGTTACGAAAACTAGTCACACCTTTAGGGCAATCTGCAAGTTTAAAGAATCTAAAAATAGTTGTCAGCTCATTTAAATGGACTGGAAAATGTTACCATACACTAAATAAGAGCGTCTCCTAGTTGCACGCGCCCCCACACACACGCATGTAAACCTCCCCCACCGTTTGCTGTATTTCTACTCTGTTTCTCTTTTTCTATCTTTTGATCAGTTCCTTCTTTAATTCATTTCTGCGTTCTTCGGTTTCGGGTGTAGGTCATCGTGTCTGACGGCCCGGTAGGTAAGGAACAGGGGACACCGTGCCGCAGTTTCGGGATTGGGGTGTTTGGCACAGTGGCGGGGGTCGGGCTGGGAGCGCACCAATACAATACGAACTGCAATTGAAGGCAGCCGTCAGCATGTATCACGGGGGAGAGCAATTGTGTGTAAATATAGCTGAGGGATAAGAGAGGAAACAATGGCCGCGGTTTAAGCAGGGAGGGAACGGTTAGGACCGATGGGCTGAACATGTGCAGCGCCACGTTACCAGATAAAATGCCGTTTACATGGACAGCAGCCCATCCGCCTGCGATGGTGTGGTACCAGGAACTCCCCCTTTTGTTGCGGATGGCAACAACAAATTAATGTGGGTGGGGAGTGCTCCTTTGCATCGGGCAAACCATTCTTGAATGTGCTCTCTTTCTGTGGCTCATTGCGAAGTGGCAAGCAGTTTCTGAGCCGCGTCTCCATGCGTTGCGCAAGGAAACACTTAAGCATAATAATTTTGCTTCAAATCATAGACGGCTTTGGTGCGGGTATGTAGAGAACGCACATGTGGCAATGCATTGTGGTTAGCGTGGAATGTATTCGGCAGTGGGTTTAATTTGATTCACGAAAAGTAATGGAGCGGCCAGCATGACTGGTAAGTTGGAATTATGTGGTCTAAGCGCTGCGTTGGTTGAAATATTGTATTTCTAAAGTGGGGATCCAAGCATGCATTGTTGCGGGTAACGGTCAGGACAGATGTAGTGGCGCGGAATGAATATGCGCTTTCACCTTGTTCGGGTGGATATCGATCAGGCACTTGCTGGGTAGTTCACTGTTGCATCCTGGATGACGTAGTTCAGTTCGAAGAAGGGGCAACTTTTATTGCATTATTTAAACGCTTTGGGAGGGTTACTTGGCGGGGGAGGATGAAATGTTTTAGTGGCTAAGAATTATTTTGGATGGTGCCAGTGCAATGTTGGGAATTTGGCGCTCCCTACGGTGGTGGGATGCCATGTCATGTGATATGCGTCGTCACATGGGTGGTAGGCGAGTGAATGCAACGCATGCGGTGATCTGAGACCACCGA
The DNA here is from genome assembly GCF_040938575.1 of Ambystoma mexicanum. Taxonomy (NCBI): domain Eukaryota; kingdom Metazoa; phylum Chordata; class Amphibia; order Caudata; family Ambystomatidae; genus Ambystoma; species Ambystoma mexicanum. The sequence goes on from NC_090923.1 coordinate 1,000,402,215, forward strand.
GTTCATCCTGCTCCCCCTCCCAGCCGAGTGGAATGAGCTGCCTCAATTGGTATGGAAATTACGCTAGGCGTCGGGGTCCAGCATTTCGAAGGCCTTGCTAAGTTTACTTTATTGTTCAGTCTTGAAAGGATCTAAAAAGTGCACCCATCTCAGAAGGAACAAGTGCTACCACGAGTTTGTGCAGCCATCTGTATGTTTGTAGATCAGTCATCTAGTACATCGGATCCCCACGTGGCGAACAGGGGTGTTATAGAAGGGACCAGCCCATACGCCAGCCTTCCCCAAAGCGCTTAGAAGTTGGTGCGTGAATATAAAACACCATTCGGGCGCTTGGCACAGGCATGATGTTCAGAAGTGTGTGGTGTATAAGTGCGGCCGTGTCGGGATGTGCATCTCGATACTCACCTCGAGTATGGGCAACCGTTTGGAATTTACATGGACTAATATAGCCACTGCGCTGCGCAATGTTGTTAAGGAATATAAGCTTCAGTAGAGCTTGCACGGCGGCCTGGTTTGTAGTATCCTTTTCTAGGCTACACGCCCTCCCCATCCCACTTTTATGGTGCGGTTAGGTATGCGAAGGCGCGTGGGTGTCCAGCGCGAGGGAGGGCCCGGCTTGGATTATACGGATCCTCTCATCCAGGCAAGCAGTATGGATGTAACTGGGGGTGTGACAGTGAATTTTAAAATAAAGGGGCAGTCTGCTTGGGGCAACGATTAAACGGATGTTTGGATACTGCTTTTAAGAATCCCGGTAGGGCTAGTGTGGGAACGGAACCCCCACTGGAGCAGGGTAATTAAGTGCATGATTACTAGGTGCGCAGGCATAAATGATGTCTAATGGAAACAGTCACAGCAGTATGCAGGTTGGTTAATGTCGTACCAGTTGCGGAGGGGGGATATGGCACGTAATATGCGCTCTGTAAAGCACTGTTACTACTTCTTTTCGTACACTTTAACCACCGGGGGGGATATAAAAAGGGCAGCATCCACTCTCGTTAAAGGGGTCAAACACCAGTGTGGGGCCAGTCAATGTTTCAGGTGGATATTACGTTGGAGTTTAAGGGTAAACGCGCAATGCGGAGGAGGGATTTCAACAAGGGGATTGTCCACAGGGGGGGGGGTGGGTTAAGGGGGGCCGATTCCTCACTGTGCGTCCCCCCTCCCACAAACATTGACACGCTAGGGTATGTGTAACTTTCTCCTTCCTACCAATCGGTCTCCTCTATCCATACTCAAACATGTCTGCATTCAGCGAGTACTGGCCACAATGGCACGGGTGAGGGTATGAGATGCAGGTAAAAAAAAAAAAAAAAAAAAAAGGGGGGGGAACTCTCTGCCGCCGGCAGCCCGCAGAGAGTCTTGGAGGAGTTACATTGCGATCCCTGTAGCAAAGCGCTGTCAGGCCCATAGGGGAATGCACAGCCAACAGATTAGACCTTACGGTGCCCCAGGAGTACTAGACTCAGGGGAGGCCCTGGGAAAAGGGGAGGGAGATAGGGGTCTTGGAAACCATTCCAAACCCAAAAGAGGGGGGGGGGGGGATCAAAAGAACGAAGGTCAAAATACAACAAAGGTATACAAGGGGAAGCCCCCCGGGGGGGAGGAATTGGGGGATGAGGGTCTCGAGTAGAGGCTGTGTTAGAGAAGAAGTTGGGACTGTGAGTCTAAGTAGTATGGGACACCAGTACATATGGACATCGCAGGACGATGACCTTTTAGGCAGGGAGAAAGTGGTGGTGGGTCGGCACCGGAGGTCGGGGCCGGCCCGGTGTATGTATGTGATGTTGGGACACTGTCGGTGGTGTCTGTATAGGAACTTGCCAGTCGCAAGGCGCCAAGGGGCGGCCTGCGTTAGATAGAAGGGGACCTGGGGGACCCAGAGAGGGGAGGGGGCGGGCAGAGCTGCATTTTGGGTCAATGGACCAAAGTTAAGAGGAGAACTCAACGATATGGATGGGGGCAAGTGGCAATCAACGACAGATGAACACGGGGTAGAGAGAAGATAGACAGGGCCGGGGTACCCCAGAGGCGTCCGCACGACGCCGACGGGGAGGGGGGGGGGCGACCCTAGGTAACCTCACACGGAGTAGAAGAACCTGTGGTGTGGTGAATTACGGATCGCATGTAAGATAACTCCAAGACTTTATGCAAAATAAAGCTGCTGTGGCATTAACACTTCCAATCGTACAACTTGTCTCTGCCTATTATTGCGTGCACAGGGAATGTGGAGGAGGGAAGGCCGGCACGGGAGAGAGGGTGGGGAGGGACCGGGGGGGGGAGCGGCTGGGGGGAGGTGCCGGCCTACACGATACCGGGGGTTACAGGTTGGTTGGGTGGTGGGCGTGCAGTGGGGGGGGAGGTGAATGGCGTTAGGATGCCCCCGCTACGGCGGGCGAATGCGCCGCGGGACGCGGCATGGCAGGCGGCGCCCCTTAGTGGGGGCTGCCGGGCCAGAGACTCGCCCCCCCCCCCTGAGCTTCAGCTTCCTGGCGGTGCGGGGGGGAGGGGTCCACTCACGACGGCAGGGAGGGGCAGGCTGAGGGGGAGGGGTCCGCCCAGGAAGTGGCTGGGGGTACCTGGGATTGTTTGGGGGGGGGACAGGAAGCCGGGGGGGAGGGAAGACCCTACAAAAGGGTAGGATCGTCACAGGAACGATCTTTTCCTCCGGCTTCCTGCCCCCCTCCCACGTGGGCACAAGTAGAAGCATTTTCCCACCCGCCCTCCCTTTATGAAGAAATGTGTTGTAATGAATTTGCTTCCTTTTCAGGTCGCCCGGCGGAGTTACATTGCGATCCCTGTAGCAAAGCGCTGTCAGGCCCATAGGGGAATGCACAGCCAACAGATTAGACCTTACGGTGCCCCAGGAGTACTAGACTCAGGGGAGGCCCTGGGAAAAGGGGAGGGAGATAGGGGTCTTGGAAACCATTCCAAACCCAAAAGAGGGGGGGGGGGATCAAAAGAACGAAGGTCAAAATACAACAAAGGTATACAAGGGGAAGCCCCCCGGGGGGGGAGGAATTGGGGGATGAGGGTCTCGAGTAGAGGCTGTGTTAGAGAAGAAGTTGGGACTGTGAGTCTAAGTAGTATGGGACACCAGTACATATGGACATCGCAGGACGATGACCTTTTAGGCAGGGAGAAAGTGGTGGTGGGTCGGCACCGGAGGTCGGGGCCGGCCCGGTGTATGTATGTGATGTTGGGACACTGTCGGTGGTGTCTGTATAGGAACTTGCCAGTCGCAAGGCGCCAAGGGGCGGCCTGCGTTAGATAGAAGGGGACCTGGGGGACCCAGAGAGGGGAGGGGGCGGGCAGAGCTGCATTTTGGGTCAATGGACCAAAGTTAAGAGGAGAACTCAACGATATGGATGGGGGCAAGTGGCAATCAACGACAGATGAACACGGGGTAGAGAGAAGATAGACAGGGCCGGGGTACCCCAGAGGCGTCCGCACGACGCCGACGGGGAGGGGGGGGGGGGCGACCCTAGGTAACCTCACACGGAGTAGAAGAACCTGTGGTGTGGTGAATTACGGATCACATGTAAGATAACTCCAAGACTTTATGCAAAATAAAGCTGCTGTGGCATTAACACTTCCAATCGTACAACTTGTCTCTGCCTATTATTGCGTGCACAGGGAATGTGGAGGAGGGAAGGCCGGCACGGGAGAGAGGGTGGGGAGGGACCGGGGGGGAGCGGCTGGGGGGAGGTGCCGGCCTACACGATACCGGGGGTTACAGGTTGGTTGGGTGGTGGGCGTGCAGTGGGGGGGAGGTGAATGGCGTTAGGATGCCCCCGCTAAGGACTGGGAACAGAGTCCGGGACCCGAATTCCATTGAGTGAAGATCACCTCCAGCAGGACTGTGAGAAAGCCAGTCTGGCTATGGACGCTCAAGTAGGATGTTCGGAGGATCTAATGAGGAGAACTGATCTACACATTGATGTTGAGGATGACCCATCAAAGGCTGCCCGCCTCCCAAAAGACATCGCTCAGCTGGCTTGGCACCTATGCAAATAAATAAGCCATAAAAGTGCATAGCGTAGTTACAAAGCAAGCAGAGAAGAGCTTTAAGGGATTGACTCCATCCCAGTAAAAAAGAACAAGAATCTAGAAGTGTGGGTCAAAATATGAAGTCATTGAGCCCTCTAAAGGGCCATCAGGCAAGGGCAAGCAAATCATCTTAAGGCCAACCCAAGCCGCCAATGCCTTACTTAGATCAAAATCCTCAAGTGATGAATCCTCATTGTTACAGCTCTTCAGAAAAACCATCATGACAAACAGCCCTCCCCAAATTGGCATAATCAAGACTAGAAATCCTGAGCAGAAGAAGTGGGCTCTAAATCAGTGGCAGAATTTTTGTGTAACCATCTTACAAAACTTGGGGATTTCAGAGGAAACCATATGTTAAAACGCAACATGTGCAAAAGGGATTTTGTGGGCGGACGATTGGAGGTTGGCCGAAGAAAAAAGAGCAAATTCTGCCACCCACACCATCTCCAAAAATAGCTATGGCCAATTTAACACTGTCCTGAAGAAATGTCCTAACAAGCAGAGAGACTTGTTTTTGAGATTCAGGTTGAACGTCCTCCATACTATGAACACACTAAAGAGGGATGGAAATGAACAAGAAAATGAAAAGTGACGCCTATGTGGAGCTCGGAGGGAATCCCTAAAACATTTGACACTGTTCTTTCCCAAGTTGAAAAATCAAAATGTTGGGGTTAGACGCAGAAAAGTGGTGGGAAATCTTGTATGGTGGTACAAATCCAAAAATTACCTTTGCATTGGTAAAGTTCCTGGAAGCAATGTTTGAAAAACAAAAAAAAACTTGAAATGTAATCAAATGGCTATACCAAGGGGGGGAAACAGGTCTCGAGGGGAAAAAAAGCCATATGTGGAAAGTTTTATTATTATTTGCTTGCAATTATGTTCAGGGGCGGTGCCTGCCTTCTTTCACAAATCCATACGGTCCATGTCAATGTCCACAATTTAGTTCAAGTGTGGCAAGTGCTAACATTCACACAACTCTATACAAGTATGATACCTGGTAGCAATTATGGGGCTTGTGAGGTTGTTGGCTGGAGTTTTCTAGGGATGCCGATTTCTGTCCTCGTGGGTGTCTCTTGTGTCCTATTCGACTTAGCATTGTCTCTCTTGTTGTAGTAAGAGTTTCTCTGGTCAGTTTTGGGTGTTGTCAGTGTCATCCTAAATTTAGTCTTCCTTTTCTTTGTGTTTCCCGTTCAGTTGTTTCGGTTTTTCAGTTTGAATCTGTGGTGTGAATAACTCTGTGCCCTCTGATAAGTGTTCATAACCCTAGAAAAGGAAATTGAGTTACCTAGAAACCATTTTCTCTTCAATACTACCTTTCCGATGTAGCAACTCCATTTGATGACTTCTACAGATGGTTGATATCATCTGGACTTCACCCATCATAAAATGGCTCGCCTCATAATGCAGCTGCCTCCCCTGATAGGCAATAGCCCCTGTGTAACTGCACCATTGTGCCTGCCTCCCAGTATTGCCCCATTTTGCCGCCGAGTGTTAGGCAGAATTATATGCAGTACCCTTTGGGAACACCACACACAATTAAGACTACAGGTGGCAGTACAAATTCACCTTTGGTACAAGCCTGTACTACACAGTAAAGTGGTAGCGATGGCTGAGCAGCCAGACTTATCCCAAGAGTAAGTGAGCGGTATCAAATAGTTACACGAAGGACAGCTATTACTATGATTCAGGCAAACACTGACTCAAGGTTTTCAAGTAAAAAATAAACATTTATTTCACTCTTCAATTGTATAACATTACACGATTATAAGCAGTTTAAAAATCACACTCTTAATACACCACACCACTTCCCTTAAATTCCAGACAAGTTAAGCTCACAAAATGAGGTGGGAGCAAAATGGCACTCCAGCAATTTAAAAGGGAGGGAAAGACAAAGTTAATAGAAATTGAACCACACCAACAGGTAAGTACCCAGGGCAATAGGTCAAGAGGCACTACAGTGATAGAATCGGGTAGAAAAGGCTTAGGGCCAAAGTCAATAGGACAAAAGTCTTTTGCTCAAGATCACATGATTCAGGGTAGTTCACAGTAAAGTTCGTGCCACAGATTTTGGACGAGGTTGGTTGGTAGAAAAGTTAGTTCAAAGAGAAGAGAAGAGAAGGACAAGCCCTCGGATTGGAGAAAGATTTCACACACTTTCCCCGCGGCTGAACGAAACGAGCAACCGGGTTTGCACAGTAACTTAAAACGGAGAGGAAGCTGTAGCTGAGGCGGGCGTTCCTAATAGTTCCAGCAGGCTCACGGTTCCTGAAGCGACTGTCGAACTGACACGAAGTAGGAAGACTGACGGGTCCTGCACTACCAAGGGTAGAAACCAGCAGCAGAGCAAAGCAATGAATAAAAGGTGCACTCCTTAAAATCCAAACAGGTCCAACCTTCCTGGCTATCCGGCCCACTGTAGCTCTGTAGCTCTGTACAGCGAATTCGACTCAAGCTCAAGGGAAGAAGTTTCCTGGAGGATCTTCTCTGGCGGCAGATTCTGAAGATTCGGACCTGCTGAAGGGCTTCACTGGGCGGTTCAGTCGTGGTAGGGGTCCTCTTCCATCAGCTCCTCATTGGTTCTTTCGTTCCAGTGCCGACTCTGCCTTTCCAGTCTCAGAGACATGCTTTTTATGCAGTTTTCCCCCATTCATTCAGCCTGGCTGTCAATCAGACAGCAGGGTGGCTGTCCTGGCAAGGACAGTCACCCAGCCAATCAAACAGGAGTGCGACTGGGGTTACCAAGGGAACCCATGGCAGGGGTACTAAGACCCCTATCTCACATCCTGCCTACCCAGACTTTCAGGTGCCTTAAGGAGGGCTTCTGTGCAGAAGCCCACGAAAAGACTGAGAACAAAGGAATCAACTTCGGTTTGGTGCGCAGAGAAGAACACGAGAAAGACTAACAAAATGAAATGGCGAATAAACCCAGCCGGAGCCAAAATAAAATGTATTTGGTCAAGCAGGTTTATGTTCGAGGCTAATATAATAGCCTAAAACAATACCAGGGTTATATAAGATAACCGCGGTAGAAAAATTATGGTAGTTACCACTGCCACCAGCCAAAGGGAGCGAAACAGTGCTCCAAGAGACACAGACAAAAAGGTATAGGAATTAACCCTTTCCAATACTCCATGTAAGATCGTTTGTACTGGGTCTGTGATTTAAAGAGACTACATAAAGTTAATGGCAACTTTACATGTTTCTGGGAGACAGTATTCAGTCCCAGAAAAATGGAGTCAGGGGGAAGTCTAAAAGACATCCCTGTGTCACTGCACTGAAGGTGCTGTTTAACACACAAACAAAATGATGCTCATGGAGTAGGTGAGGCTCCAGAGCCCAAGATCACACAAATGGTAAAAAAAAAAAAAAAACACAGCAAAACACATGCAAGAATGGGAAAAAGGCTCACACTCTTACCAGGTGAAAAACAAATCCTAGAAATCCAGCAAAGCTGCTGAGGGACACATTAGATATGGTAAATTAGCCCTTTATGAGAATTCTCCCTAACAATGAGACGCCGTGCAACGATGAGCAGCCCCGGAAAATTGTTGCGCTACTTTGTTGTAGGGTTGCTAAGCAACCAAGCAGCTTTCCCATTGGCTGCCGCTGCCCACTTCCTCAAGCTAGCCCCAATGAAAGGCGAGAGCCGGCCCTCGTCAGAAGGGCTGTGGCGTAAGGGTCAGGCCTGTCTGTGCTGTCATGTGCCGGAGGGCCGTGGGCCCACACGCATCTCCAGGTGCCACTACCAAGTAAGCAACCTCCCAGTTAACACTTACGCTTATCACACTACATCAGCGTCTGATGCTATGTTTACTCATGCCACCTTGTTGTGTAAACGTAGCACGTGAGTACAAGGTCACGAAGGGCTGGCTCTAAGACGAACCGCAGAGACTTGTTCTAAAACACTCATGCCACTTTCCATTAAATATGGAGCTATTGCGCTACATTTACACAAACTTTCCACTCTAGATGTGCTTTGACGCGTATCCTGTCGCCACGTACCCTAACGACAGAGCACCTCAGGTAAATATCTATGTTTAGACTGAAATGTTGCTTATGGGTATCCCCTTCTGTTAAGCACCTGATCATGCCACACATGACCATTCTGACCACTTTGAACACTTATTTACCTATATATGCCAAACTAGCCTTCCTGCTCTGATTTAGTAGCACATGTTACCCATGCTGTACCAACTCATATGTAACATACTCAAACATAGCCATATTTATGTGTTACTGTCCTCCCAGGTTGCCCTCTTGGATTTGTAAATGCACCACCTACTTTGGACTATACCATCTTGCTCCTGAATTGCGCTCTCTATGTGGGACTAGCCTATTGCTGATCTGTAACTACCCTGCCTGTGTGGGACTAGCCTATTGCTGATTTGTAACTATCCTACCTATGTGGGACTAGCATATTGCTGATTTGTAACTATCCTGCCTATGTGAGACTAGCCCATTTTTGACTCGTAACTACCCTGCCTATGTGGACCTAGCCTATCTTGCACGGCCTATGTGAGACTAGCCTACCTAACTGGCACTGCATTACTCACTACCCTGCTGACCAGTAAAATACAGCGACTACGGCGAGACTATGCACACCAGAAAGACCCAGTTGAACCATTTACGCTTGTCCCTTCTTTACAATCTTACCATAATGGCCTGCATTAAAGTCGCACCATGCCCATTACAGAATAGAAGCAGACTACGAGCGAGACTCCCCCGCCTTCATGAGCCTAACACAAACAACAACAGGACCCAAAACACTCACCCTAATTACACCACCACGGCCTTGGCCCAGAAACCGCATAAAACCGCATAAAACCGCATAAAACACTTAACCGTCTCCCTCTCCACCCCCCGCCGTCCCTGCATTCTCACTTGAGTATTAAGCCACCCAAATGTAGACTTGCCCCTTCCCAAGAGCCGATTAACACGACAACGATATCTGGAGCTCTTGTTAATGCAACATCTCTTATGGCACATACCACCGAAATTGCAGACATATTATCGTCTGATGATTTAGACATCGTTGCAATAACTGAATCCTGGCTCAATGATGCAGCAGGCCCTGCCCTTCTGTTAGCTATTCCAGAGAACGACCAAATACTTAGAGTAGACAGACCCAATGCCAGAGGAGGCAGCTTAGCCATTAGAGCTAAAAGTAACCTGGCAATAAGACTAACGCCACCACCCCTACCCAAATCCTGCGAAATACTCTCAGCCAAAGTACCTATTTCCAGTAACCGTACGCTAACCATTTACCTGGTATATAGACCCACAGGAACTATGGGCACCTTTCGGGAGGACTTATCGAGTCTTCTCTCTAGCAACACCAAAGACTCCTCACAGCTCCTACTTTTAGGAGACTTCAACTTGGGCTTCAATGACCATGAAGACAACCACGCCCAAACTGTAGCAACTATCCTGGCCGAGCACGGTCTTGCTCCCACCCACATCAAAGGGAGAACCTTAGACTGGGTCGCCGACCAAAAACTGTACCATCACCATTCCTAAAATAACCCCACAACTATGGACGGAGCACCACTTAATTGGCTTCTCCTCTACTATAGACCCTCAAAAGCTTAAAATCATAGATATGGTATCCCCCCTTCCTAACAGAAGCAAAAAAGACATAACAGCTGACAAACTACTCCCTCAAATCCTCCTGTCCCTTAATTCTCTCCCCAGTAACTCTGACCCCAATTTAATGGTAGAGACATTCAACAATACCATGACCAAAGCCCTCGACTCCATTGCGCCAGAAGTCCCACCTTAATGCCTGGTTCACCCCCCATCTTAAAGAACTTAGACTCAAAAAAAGAAAATTACAAGCTTTATGGCGACACTCCCCTACCGATGAGAACAAAATCCAGTTAACTAACTTTGCCAACATGTATAAAAAAGAAATAATCACTACTAAAAGAAACATTGTCGGACAGAATTTCCAAGACTAACTCTAACACCAAGGAGCTATTCACCATCCTCCGGGAAATGGAGACCCAGACCCATCGCACCCACTGACAATGTCCCCAAGGACAAGCAATGGTGCATGAGCATCCATAATGCCCTCTGCAACAAAATAGCAACCCTCCAGACTAAAATAGCCAATAAAAAAGCACCCCTGCACACCACTGAGCTACATCCTACCTTACCCACTGAAACTAACACTCCCCCTTCAAATTCACCAAAATCTCCATTCTAGAAACTGAAAAAGTCAAACTTTCCCTGAAGCCTTCAAACTGTCAAGGTGACAGTTGCCCGGCTCAAATAATCCAGGACGCAGCTAGGGACCTAGCGCCGTTCATATCTAGACTAATTAATGCCTCCTTCAAGACCAACACTGTCCCCAAGAACCTTAAAGAATCCTGGGTTCTACCGCTGCTAAAGAAACCGACCTTAGACCCTGCTATCCCGACGAACTACAGACCCATCACCACGGTCCCCTTCCTATTAAAAATCATCTACAGAGTAGCCTATCTTCAAATTCAGAACCACCTGGAAGCAAACCATCGATTAGGCTCCTGCCAATCTGGATTCACACCACAACATGGCACAGAAATGGCACTAATAGATCTGAAGACCCAAATAGACGAGCTTAAGGATAAAGGTAAAACATCTATGCTACTCTTCCTCGATTTATCGGCTGCCTTTGACCTGGTGGATCATGCAGTCTTATGCGAACACCTGGCGTCAGCCGCCCATTTCTCGAGTGATGCTGTAGCCTGGGTCCAATCCTTCCTAGCTAACCACACAATGAGTCTTCTCCCCATCTGCAGCTGCAGACCAAATCCAAACCACCTGTGGTGTGCCACAGGGATCATGCGTCTCACCAACAATGTATAACATCTTTACCAAGCCCTTATTTGACATATTGGATAGACGGTGTCGCCTACACTAATTAAGCAGATGATACCCAGATCCTCATACCCCTTTTGAGCAATTTTGTCGAAGACCCGGCCTTGGTAAACAAGATATACCTCCTCATTCAGGCATGGATGGCATCACACAGCCTCTGCCTGAATGACGATAAAATTGAGATCTTGATTCTGGAGTCTGACGCTATTTTTAAAAAACTCAGCCCCAGCATTGATGGCAACACAATTAAAGCAGTACCCGAGAAAAAAAAAACACTTGGCTTCTACCTCGATTCTACACTAACACTAAAAAAGTTAATGCCATGGGATCTTCAACCGCCTACACCTGCAAACTTATTAGGGCCTGCAGACCCTTCCTATCCAAAGCCAGCTGCATTACGTTAGCCAATGCACTAAATGTTGAAACTAGACTACTGCAACGCTCTATACATAGGAGCCAACAAATACATCTTAGACAAAATGCAAATACTTCAAAATAACGCCTTAAGAGCAGCCCTGAACATACCTAGCAGAGAACACACTTCCAACATTAGAAGAGATCATCACTGGCTAAACATTTGCGACAGGATCCTTCTCAAAACGGTATCACTCACCTTTAAATGCCTGAACAATGCTGCACCCCCATATCTTACAGAAAGAATGATTAGAAAAATCTCAACCCGCCCAACCAGATCTGCCAACAACCACTGCTTAGAAAACCGTAGATTTAAACTTACCAAATCTGGTGGAGCTAGCTTCCCAGTTAAAGCGGCTCTATCCTGGAATGCACTTCCTCAAGCCATCAGATCTGAACAGTCATACCCCAGTTTCAGGCGTCACATGCTAAATCCTATACGATTGAATGATACCTAATGAGCTAATACCTTTGCCTCACCAATCCTGCACTTCACCATGTATGCTATTCTTTACCTATTGACCCTGATAATGTATATCATGTATCCTACTGTATTGCAATCTGTCCATTGCACAGCTTATTTACATGTTGTAACCAAACTTCAAGTATAGTTGCATCTGTTGCGCCCAATTACCAAAGGGTTTGGCGCGCATTACCAAATAAATAAATAAACAAACAAAAAGCAAAGCATCACTGGAAATGAGACAGATCCTAAACTACCAAACCTAAGGGAATACGTAAAAAAACAGGAAGTTCCCAACCAATCAGGGCTCAAAATAAAGAGTAAAAGGAAAACAAGTTAGGAATTCTGATGAATAAGATATCCCTTCTGCAGATTCCTCAGCTTAAAATAATCAGCCTGCAAGGCTGGGTCCTTGGGCAGTTTTTAAATCATGCTCACAGCACCCTGTGGGGACACCTACATCCACAGCTCTGATGGAGTGAGCCTCGCAGCTTCCACCAGTAGTAACAGTTCACAGGGTGTAAGTGGCACCCCTTGTGTTGAGTGCAACAGTCACTCAGCTGCTACCTGCCACAGGTGGAATGGGAGCATTCCGAAGTGGCTGCGATGAGGATGGACAGATAATGAATCTGCAAGAGACATTGCAGCAATCAGAACCAATGATGCAACCAATAAGGCAATTTGTTCTTCCAATGGATATTATATCCTATGCAAATTTAATATATTTAAAAATCTCCCCCAGCGAAGTCTAAAAAATGTAGGATGGAGTAGACTGAGTAACCTGGACATTCAACATAGGAAATCCACCACACCCAAAGGCGTACTGCACTACAGACCTTCCAAATAAATCCAGTGCCCTGGCAGCACTTTAATCCAGGCAGCCTTCTTCAAATGTGGGTAGTCTCAAACAAGCTGCTGCCCTGCTTCTGGAATCCCTCCTGGGAAACAGTGGTAGTTGCAAGAAGCCTGGTAGAATGTGCTACAATCCCCTGAAGGAAACTTCTTCAGTGCCTCAAATTCTTATGCACAAAACAATCCATCCGTGGAGATGGTTCGATTGACCACAACCACCTCCCCCCTGGACATGTTACTAAAGTCTGCGATCAGTTGTCAGTATCCGTCAGACCAGGCAATAGAATTATTCAAGGCTCTCGTAAGGTTCAGTGTATGCAGGCTTTTCTTCGACTTCAAAATGCAGGTTTTTCGTACACTAGGGAATTGAAAGCCTGACTTTGTATTGCCTGGTTGATGTGAAACTCACTGTCACTTTTGGCAGGTAAGACTATTACACCCCCAAGTGTAAATTTGCCATTAGTAAGATTGTGTAGGGCTTGTTAGCCAACATCTTGTAGCCTGCTCACTGGCCTGGCAATACCTACAGCCTCTAAATAACCAATTTTCAGAGTGATGCACTTCTTGTTGCAGCTGTGTAAAGGCTCACAAGATGGAGCCATCAGTTATAACAGGAACAAATTGCGGTCATCATGCACCTGGATATATAGTGTTGGTGGATAACAGATTACCAACACCTCCAAGAACTGGACTACAATAGTGAATCTCGAAAAAATACCCTGTTTGGAATTCCACTGAAAGATGTACAATGCAGCTCCGCACAGTAACATTATGCAGACCTTCCTTCCAGGAACTCTGCAAAATCTGGCACTCTAGCTAATGAGGCAGAGTAACAGTCGATCCGCTGGCAAACATCTGAAAATGTGCAACCAGCTGCAGGAGTAAAGCTTCCTTGTAACTCTGCCGCTTCGTACCAACCAGAAGGTCCAGAACCTTTTCAGACAGGTCATGCCCATGAAACCTCAGGTATCTACAAATCATGAGTGTTGAAGGCTACCCAGAACATCATACGTTCCTATGTCAGCAGACCCGGAACACTGGATTAGCAAGCACATCTCTAATGTCCTTCCTCTTTTCATTGTTAATGTTTGGGACGAGTTAGCCCTGTCCCCTTTCTGTTATTCGGTTTTGGGCTGTAACCCACGTGTTGTAGGCAAAGCGCCTGCCTGTGCGCCAGTTTGTGCCCGTTGATTAAAGAGATCACAGCTACCAGCAACGCCTCTGCATTTCATTTAAAACGCGCGATTGCTATTTGTTATATTTGACTGCAAGCATTACAAGCCTGCATATAACACAGGCGACAAGGTGTTTCCTCATGGAGTGTCGCACAAGCTTTCGCCAGCGGCCCCCCTTGGGGCTGCACTGCTGCGCTATCACTGGCTGTCTCCTGCTTCATCGCGCAGTCGGAGCACGCTACACTCCCACTTAGGCCCATCCTCCACACTGTATATTCAGATCGCTCAGCGTGCCTGAGCAACGCGGCACCCGAGCCATGGGCCTGCAAACAATTCACTGTCACGGAGGAAATGAAACATCACAAGCTTGCAACACATGGTACGTGTTGTACCAGAAGAGCTTTGAATTAGCTCCAACGTTTCGCCGCCACAGAGAAAAATTCATGAGGTGAGCCTGTCACAACACCACGATGTGTGTACAAATAAGAACTTATTTACACCTCAGACACCAGGCACAGGAGTACACATGCCCTGGGAGATCTCCTGCTTCTACTGTTTCATCCCAACTGCATACAAAGCAGCCACAGACAGCTCAACAGACCACAAAGGTGAGCTTTTGCAACCCCCACGTGCCCAAGCCATCATGTCTGATAATGAAGTGGGTAGTAGCTCACCGAGACCACAGTCAAATTCAACCCCTTGCAATCCCACACACAGGGAAGAGGAAGGGCATGAATAATTGCAGCTGCAAGCCATGCAACATTTTGATATCTCCAACACCAGCAGTCTGGCGCCAAGATGGACTAGGTGGCCCAAGGAATTACACATTTATATTGATGTAAGGGGTGTCGGGGAATAGCGCCATCTTAGAGGCATATTATTGCACTCACTTGGCCCAATAGTGAGAGACATTGGCCCTCATTACGAGTCCGACGGTAGCCGTGCCGGTAAAACCGGCAGGCTGCCGCCGGACCCTTAGGGATTTACCGGCTCTGGACTTGCTGGAACTACCGGGGCATTAAAGCCCTGGTGATCCAGTAAATCTGGAGCCAGCATTCTGTAAATCCCCATTCCCGTGGAGTCCAACAGGACTCCACGGGAATGGGGAAGTGGAAACACCGGCACAATGTGGCAATGGTGCCAGTGTTTCTGCGTCTGTCTGGGGCCGGTGGCGTTATGCCCACCAGGTCAGACCTGGTGGGTGTAACACCACACGGCCACAGAATTTGTAGTTAGCCGGACTGGTTTTACGGCACCGTTATATCCAGAACGGCTAACTTGTAATGACTCGCTGAATAATTATTTTGCGCCACTGACGAACATGGACTATGAACGACATTTTCCATACGTACACACAGGAAAATGGAGAGAACATTGACAATTTTGTCATGAGACTGCGGAAAAGGGCAACATTTTGTGATTTCGACAGATACTCTACAGAGGAGGCTTTAAAATCTCAGGCCATCGCAGGGTGCAAATCACCTGAGTTCTGGGAAAAAGTGTTACAGGAAAGCACAACCCTCGATGAAATACTTCAACTTGTGAGGGCGGACTCTGCCCTGTCTCTGCAAACAGAATCACTCAGCAATATTAAAATCACACAAACTGCGTCACCAGCAGCGGTGTGCCCCATACGCACATCGGAATGTGCTCTAGATCAAAAGAAATGTTACAGAAGTGGCTACAATTTCCCACATGTTGGTCCATGCCCGGCTGTAGGTCATCATTGTGATAAATGTGGAGGAGAAAACTACTTCCAATCAGTGTGCAAGAACATTACATTCCTCCAGTCGACAGAGGCCAGCAGAGACCCCAGGAGGTGGGAAAACCATTGCCCGAGGCGATCAACAACAAGCAGACACAACTCACACAGCAGAACGCGAGAGTCATCCTGCAGAGATAGGTGGCATGATGACAGAAGAGAAGACTTGGAGCAACAGAGACCCAGAAACGAAACACAGAGAAGAGCATCACGACAGAAAATCAGATTCAGAACCGCCATCATTCGCCATGGGGAAGACATGAATCCAATTTCTCCTCATCGAGTGGTGCCCGGAAAAAGAGGATGCGTACATACTATAGGGAACAACACAGCCATCGAATACAGCCTAACCCTGCTGCTGCAAATTAATAGTCAGAGCCTCAAATTCCTCATGGACACTGGAGCCACGGTGAATGTCATCCGTGAAGACACATAAAAGTCCCTCAACAAAAGAAAAGATTTGCTCAAGACAGACACTGATATATACCCGTATGACACTAACAAATCCCTTGACTGCAAAGGAATGTCTACAGCTACGCGTACGTACAAGGACAAGAGCTTAAAAATTAAGATATATGTGGTGAGAGGAGATGTTCCAGGGGGAAGCATTCTTAGTTTTCGGCCGGCCATCCAAATGGGTCTAATACAGGTGATGTACCAGATCATGTCTGCGTACACGACGAGCACCAAAGGATATGTTAAAAAAAAACGTTCCCAGCGTTATTCAAAGGTATGGGGAAACTTAAAGGCAAGCAAATCAAGTTGCACATGAACCCTCAGGTACAGCCGATGGCTCAAAACTATCGGGGTATACCCCTTAACATTCAAAGAAACGTGGAGGATGAAATACAGTCCTTACTAGAACAAGACATCATCGAGCCAGCTTTGGGACCCACACTCTGGGTGTCCCCAATAGTACCTGTGCCAAAGAAGGAAAACAACACTAGCATTCATATCTGTGTAGATATGAGAGCCCCCAATGTGGCGATAGAGAGAGAAAAACACCTGGTGCCCCGAATGACTGACATGATGCATCTGCTGCATGGGGCAAAAGTATTTTCAAAGCTCGATTTAAACAAAGGCTACCATCGGCTAGAGCTACATCCTGACTCCAGGTATATAACATTCTCTACACACCTGGGGCATTTCAGGTATAAAGCATCTCCACTTCGGGGTATCGTCAGCCGCTGAGATTTTTCGGAATGAAATTCACCAAGTTATCAAGTATATCCCCCACTGTCTAAACTATAGCGATGATGTTTTAATCTTTGGGGCCACACAAGAGGCACATGACGGTACACTCCGGAGAGTCTGCATGGCGCTAGAAGAAGCAAACTTGACCCTAAATGCTGATAAGTGTGAACTCGGAAAATCAACGCTCAAATTCTTTGTGCACATATTCTCACACAGCGGCTTACAACAACACCCAGACAAAGTACAAGCATTAGTAGAAGCCCCTACACCCACTTCAGTGTCTGCGGTCAGACCATTTCTAGGAATGGCGAGCTACTGCACTAGAGATATTCACAACTTCGCATCAGTTAGCACACCCCTCTGGCTACTCACCGGAAAAGGACAAGAGTTCTCCTGGTTGACTGAATGTGAAGAGGCCTTTCAAGAAATCAAGAAACGCATTTCCTCTGCCTCCTGCATGGCGTACTACAACTCTGAACTTAACACAGAAGTGACGGTTTATGCCAGCCCCGTTGGCGTAGGGGCAATAATAGCACAAACAAAACCAGGAGCCTCACCCAACTCAGCAAGATGCATAGTAGCATACACGAGCCACAGCCTATCTGCAACAGAATGAGTGTACTCGCAACCAGAGCAACAGAGTCTCGCTGTTGTATGGGCATGTGAACACTACCATCTGTTCCTCGATGGGCGTCCGTTTATCATCATCATGGATCATCAAGCCCTCACAACCATCTATGGCAAGCCAACGGCTAAGATGCCTCCACGCATTGCAAGGTAGGACTCTGTTGGCAAGAGTATTCTTTCAATATCATACACCGCCCAGGAAGAGATAATAACCCAGTGGATTTCCTATCTCGACACCCATTACCTGCCAAGGATGAGAGACAATCTATCAAGGCCAACCAATACATAACTATATGGTGAGTAATGCACTGCCCAAATCAGTCACAAGTGCACAACTCCTAGAAGGACTTAAAAATGACCAGCTGCTCCAGAAGATACAAAGATGTGTGAAATTGGGCCAGTGATACCTCAAAACCAAACACGATCAGCTACTGTCACCAGTTGAAGAGACTGGCGCTTCCCTCTCTCACTACTTATGCTAACATCTAAAAAATAGTGCACACTTGAGGAAGTCAAAATCTCTTTTTAATTACTTCCTCATAGTGGGTCTTATTAAAAAAACAACAATCCCCGCAGGCTGAAACACTAAGGGTGATTGGAAAAGTGTTACAAGAGATCGTACCAAGAGTTGAGATGCCCATTACATTCATTATGCAGTTGGCTGAGTTAGCCCTCACAAAAAACGTCTTTGTGGTAGAGGATAGAGATTTCGAGCAAACAGCTTGAACAGCGATAGGTGCGAGATTTGCACCAACCTTGCTAATCTCTATGTACCAGACTGTGAAAAAATGACTATATACCATCAATCAAATCCATTTTTGAAGAACATCTTAAGATGGAGGCGCTACATAGACAATGTGCTGATGTTCTTTAAGGGGGAGGAAGGCACCCTTGTGAAGTTTATAGACTGGCTGATGGGTCAAAACCCTTTCCTAAAATTCACGCATGAATATAGTAGGGATGAAGCAACATTCTTGGACCTGAAGATCCTGGGAATTGAAGCACGGTTATAAACAACGGTGTACAGAAAGGTAACGGATAGAAATTTGTTATTAGAATTCAACAGCTTCCATCAAAGAACTCTCAAAGAAAATGTGCCATTTGGGCAATTTCTTAGATTCAGAAGAAACTAAGATGAAAAAAGAATACGACCACCAGG
Organism: Ambystoma mexicanum; assembly: GCF_040938575.1. Lineage (NCBI taxonomy): Eukaryota > Metazoa > Chordata > Amphibia > Caudata > Ambystomatidae > Ambystoma > Ambystoma mexicanum. The sequence goes on from NC_090923.1 coordinate 1,000,420,769, forward strand.
CTAATATACTAACTGAGAAACAGAGAAAGAAACTATCCCGAAAAAAAACAGACACACGAGAAAAGGAGCTTGAAATATGCACCGGGAAATTACACTCACACAACATGGGAAAAAACTGCATAGTAATGACCAGATAACAGCAGTCTAGTCATTCACCGGTGGTGAATAAAATAAAAAAGAAGTCAAGAAGTACCCTGAATCTCCCAATGATTGCGATAAAAAGAATAAAACACATATGCGATTTGCTTGTACATACATATAGAGAGGAGCCCAAAGAAAATGAGAACCAAACAAGACTTTGGGGTTTACCTAAAACAAGTGGACACACCCCATGTGGTCTATGTTCCATATCCATCCTGACCAAACGCACCACCAAAATAGATATTGGATGGCCGCCACCATGGGAACAACGAGCCTTCACTAATTGTAATACAACTAATGTTGTATACTTAATAAAATGCCCATGCAACAAAAATTACATCAGGATGACCACCAGAGCTATAAAAATCAGAATCTGCGAACACAGATCTAATATTAGAACTAAACATATGACAGCACCACATGTAGAACACTATGTAAAGGCAAAACATTCTGAAAATGACAACTTGTGGACCATCCTAGAAAAAAAGTACAAATACCTAAAAGAGGAGATAATAATGGGGCCATGCTCTTGAAAAGAGAGCAACTTTGGACATGTCTTTTCAGGATGTACCCATCCACGGTAGGGCAGGAGCCCAGACCACACAATCCTTAACGGATCGGATCCACCTATGGAGAAGCCGATCGTCTATGAGGACTACAGCAGCAAGGGTAAGGTGACACAGTGCAACCGACGCTGAGAGGAGCGAGCCGCCCCATTGGCCTGCAGTGCCCATTTCCTGCTTGGCACAAGCCGGGAGGCATTAGCCGGCACTCCCCCTGCAAGGCACCCCACCATAAGGCACAGGCATGTCTAAGCCTGTCGGAGCCGGTCGAGGCCATGGGCCACAGATCTATGCCCGCTACTAGCGTGCAACTGCACTGCCATAAGGCAACTACCATCAACCTACAACCATGCGTGATGCCAAGTGCAACATTATCACTGTCCGGTCGGAAAGACTGGCTTGTCAATCATACAGGTACATTTCTCCTCAGTTGCCAAAACTAGACTTGCCCGGCTCCTAAAACTACACATCTGCTGACAAATTAGCTCCTATTGTTGCAGTAGGCTTAGCTTGCCTGCACTATGCTCGATCCATATGCTGCACTGAAGCCTATATTTATGCCCCACTTTTGTGAACTGCATCTAGCCTATGTTTATGCCCCACTTTTGTGAACTGCATCTAGCATATGTGTGCAATTAGATAACCCCCACTACAGTACTGTAGCCATTGGGATCACTCTCTTAGGGAGGCCTAACCTGCCTAATAAACCTAGTGGGCCGTTGCTCAAAATGTTCTTACGTAGGACCAGCCTCACTGATATCCTACCATTTCCTCTCTGGATATTGACATACTATCCTGACACTACACATCCTAGTGACCATGTCTTGCTTGACAAGTACCGAGCCCCTTCGGACTGTACGTCTCGGCGACCTCAAAGTCAGCCGATGCCTCAGTGCCCCTTGTATCCTAGAGGCCAGAAAAACCAGACTCCGCTCACGCCTTCGTAAATTACATGATCCACTGGTCAGATCACTCGCAGCAATTAACACTAGAACTAGCCACACTACCCACAAGTCAGCCAACGACAACTTATAACACCAACCTCCACCATGCCTCAACTAAATCAAACACCTCCAATAACTATAAAAGACCTTTCCAACAGCCACCCCGCACCACCGCCACACCTGCTCCTCCAGTTAAGGCAGCACTAATACATGCTAGATCACTAGTGGCACATGCCACAGACATTGCCGACCTAATATTAACGAACAACTTAGAGTTCCTAGCCATTACGGAGTCATTGCTGCATGATGCAGCAGGACCCCTACTCGCCTTAGCTGTCCCAGATGGTTTTACCATAATCAGACAAGAGAGAGTACATGCACGGGGTGGAGGAACCGCCATTATCGCTAAATCCAGCCTCTCTATGAGACTTGCCCACACCCATAATACACTCTCCTGTGAAACCCTCACAGCCAAACTCCCTCTTACCAACTCTCAGACATTAACTATCCATCTCATCTACAGACCCCCTGGTCCCATTGGAACATTTGAGGACATCCATACTCTCCTATCCGAGAATCTCAAAACTACGTTTCAATGACTAGTCTCAGGTGATTTCAACCTGGGATTAAACGATCCTCTTGACAAGCATGCCACCATCATCGCTAATACACTATGTGAACTAGGCCCATCTCAAAAAGTTAGTGAGCCCACTCACATTAAAGGGTGGCAGAATACAACTGTACTGCCAATATTACTGCCATCACGCCATACCCCTGGACTGACCACACTCTCCTGTCCTTCTCACTCCTCACCTCTAGACCACTTCTGCCTACCATACCCACCGCTCGCCCTGCCCAACTAGAAACAAACAAAACATAACTAGGGACACAGTTATCCCAGCTATCCTGACTACCCTCAATCAGCTAGAGGACAACCTCGACCCAAGCATACTTTTTAAGGAAAACAACAAAATTATGCTAACTACCTTAGACAGCATGGCACCCCTTAAACTCAGACCCAGCAAGCCAAAAGCACATTTGAACAAATGGTTCACTCCCCAACTCAAAGACCTTAGACATCTAAAAAGGAGTTGTGAAACTACATGGAGACTCCTCCAATCTACCGCCAACAAAACAAAACTCCGACATCTCCTCCCAATATAAAAAAAGAGATCCTCCTCGCAAAAAGTGATTCCTACAACAAACGTATCTCGAGTGCTCATTCTAGCACCAAAGAACTATTCCCTATCTTCAAAGAACTGGAATCCCATATTATCACACCTGAAATCTGCACCAAGGATAAAGTGTGGTGCTCTGACATACAACAGGCCCTCTTGAATAAAGTAATCACCCTTCAAAATAAAATCTCACCAAAAAACCAATCACTTAACCATCTACCGAATCCTAAGTTCCGCTCCAAGGATACCTTAGCTAACCTGACCCCCCCCCCCCGCCCCTGTTTCTATTTCACCAAAATCTCTATCCTTGGGACTGAGAAAGTAATTCTTTCACTCAAGCCTTCCAACTGCCAGGGAGACATCTGCCTGGCTCAGCTTATAAAAGATGCCGCAAGAGATCTCGTCCCTTTCATTACTAAACTTATAAATGCATCCTTTACATCAGGAACTGTCCCATCCAACCTCAAACAATCCTGGGTGCTCCCTTTACTAAAAACAAACATTAAATCCGTTAATACCTACCAACTATCGTCCCATCACAACAGTGTCCTTCCAGCTCAAATTCCTTGATAAAGTGGCTCATCTCCAGATCCAAACATTTCTGGAATCTCACAAACTCCTAGGTGCTCGTCAGTCAGGTTTCTGACCCCAACATGGAACAGAGACTGCCCTTATTGACCTGAAGGCACAGGTTGATGAGCCGTGAGACAAAGGGAAAACAGCCCTCCTATTATTAGACCTCTCAGCTACATTCGACCCTCTGGATCACAAGGTCCTTTGTAGACACTTAGACACGGCTGCCAACTTCTCTAAAGAGGCAATAACATGGATCAAATCCTTCCTGAGTGACAGAACTATGAGGGTCTTTGCACCCTCTGCGGCAGCGGACCCTATTCCTATCACATGCGGTGTCCCTCAGGGATCCTGTGTCTCGCCCACCCTGTACAACGTATTTACCAAGCCCCTCTTCGATGATCTTCTTGGTATCACCTACACTAACTATGCAGATGATACCCAGATTCTCCTCCCACTTTCCGGGGATTATGATGAGGATTTGGCCTTGGTGAATAGGGTGTATATCATCATCCAGGCATGGATGGCCACCCATGGTCTATGCCTGAATGATGAAAAAACAGAAGTCGTTATTCTGGGCACACATGCCAACATAAAAAAACTAGGACAAGATTACGCATCATTTATTATTGATGGTAATCTTATTAAGGTAGCGAAGGAGGTAAAAACCCTTGGGTTCTACCTAGACTCCACCCTCTCTCTAACTAAACAAGTTAATACTTTGGCCTCCGCCACAGCTTACACGTGCAAGCTGATTAGAACGGGCAAACCTTTTCTCTCTGATAAGAATTGCATTGTCCTAGCAAGAGCCTTGATTCTTTCTAGGCTTGACTATTGCAATGCATTATATATTGGCGCCAACAAAACTATTACCCGAAAAATCCATATCATTCAAAACAATGCCCTTAGAGCGGCACTAGGCGTATCTAAAAAGATCCCATATCTCAGCAATAAGGCACCAAAACAACTGGCTCTCCACTCTCAACAAGATCCACTTAAAAACAGCCTCCTTGACACACAAGGCACTGAACAATGCCGCCTCCAGCTACCTCAAACAGAATTCAAAGAAGAACCTCCACTAGACTCAATAATACTAAGTGCATCATTACTCCAAGATTTAGGCTATCCAAGGTTGGAGGCAACAGCTTCCAGGTCAAAGCTGCCCAACTTTGTAACTCCCTACCAAACTAGATCAGGGTTGACCAATCTTACCCAAAGTTCAGCCTCAGCTACATTAACTGGCTCAAACCGAACGATAGCTAACAAACATTACACGCCCTCTAGCCGGTACCTTAGTCTGGCATCATCACTGTATATTCTTGTAGCTAATATTTACACTACCACTGTATATTTTTGTATATTTGCTAATACTTAAATGTTGTATCCTTTGGTTACTTGCTTTACCTATACTATGTACTATCATGTATTTACTGTTCCTCATTATCTGCAAAACTATGTAACCTGTTAACTAAGCCTTGCATCAATCTTACTGTTTGCGCCCGGATACCTCCGGGTCTGGTGCGCACCATATAAATGAATAAACTAAACATATCGCCTTAAGAGCCACAAAGAGTGTCTGAATGAAGAGATCTGCTGGCAAACCCTGGCCACATTATAGACAACAGACTTTATATCCAGGCTACCACTCTCTGCTTCCAAAATGGGTGGAGTCTAATGTGAGTGTTCAAGACACTACGTGCACTAGCGGGACTAAAAAGGTAGCTCTATGCCTGCAGCTGCACCATCCTGCAAGCCAACAAGTGACATGACTTTTCCACAGAATGAGGAACATTTTTTAAATAATATTTCACATTCTGAAAAACCATCATATGATCTAATGGATCAAATTTCACTCGAGTTGGAGATCACAAAAAATGAAGAAAAAAAAGGAAGGAACATTTAATAGATCTGAGGCTGCTCCCATTCACAATGGAACACGTTTATAGTAAATGGCCCGACATGCCACAACAAACTTGAGTGTGCAAGAATGCTGCCTAATACAAAATATGGCAAAAGTCAATACCCTAATATGCGTATGACCCTATGCGCAGATTGCCCTGTGCATAACGCACATGGCAATCTGCGGACAAGGAGCAGAATTCCTACAAAAGAAAATAGCAATCTACAAGCCAACGAGACCGCTCAGGTCAACCAATGAAATCCGACTGGAACAAAAACCTTACATCAAGAAAAAACTCGGAGGCACCTCCTTCTACCACTTAGTCGCGAAAACCTGGAACATCCCAAAAGTAATAAGGAACACCAAAGATCACCTTAAATTCAGAAAACTACTAAAAACCTGGCTCTTCAACACTAGAGACTAAAACCGAAACAACAATAAGACAAATGACTCAACAGGAAAGGACATTGACAAGCCCCTAGAACCGACAGAAGTAATCAGTAGGGCTGACGCTGGACACAGGGGTCCACCTGCGAGACCCAGGGAGACGGAGGCAACAACCCCAGTCAATCCTTACCATCCCCCACCGCCCGTACAGCTACAACTAGGTACCACGGTGTTGTGGAACGGACGAGATACCACCAATCACCACACAATCGGAAGTATGGACACTAGCAGGTGCGCTGGTCATGTGGGTGGGGGTGAGGAGCATGCAAAGTTATTGAGAGAGCGGACGGAGGGGACAGCTAAATGCTCAAGCGGCCTCGATGCAAAACGGGCACGTACCTTCTGAGGCACAGGGTGCACAAGCATCCCGTCGTGTAAGATTACACGAGCCCAACCGGTCAATCCAGGATAGAGATACCAACTAACCAATACCACTAACAATTTCCTTCTCTGCATACATCTCTCAAACTCCAAACCAAACACAACCACAAACCTCCAGCACAACAAACCGCACAATTTTCACTACACTGCAACAACAAAACAAAAACACACATAGACTCGCACATCAGCACACAACGACTACCGGCCGCATACACCCCAGGCCCAGTCGACGGAACCACCGGGCTGAGGCTGACAACAGCACATCACTGCAATCTTTCACTTTTCCAGCCTCCACCCACTAACCCACCTCTCCCTCCCTCTTTCAGAGCCGCCAGAGCGCCAGGGGACCACTCCGGTGGTGATAGTGCGCGGTACAAATGTCCTTTAACATCAACATTAACAGTATGAGACATTGTACACTATGAGTAAAAATTTCCAACAGTTTCTGATGCCTTATAGCACAGACAACTACATATTCCAGCAGGCATTGCGGGTGCGACCGACAAGTGATGATGTTATATGGAGGAGTTGTGGGATGGGTCCAGTAAGGCTGCACGCAGGTTTTACAATGGCAGTAACAAGTGCCAACAGCCACTTGTAGCATGGTTGCACACTCGTTCGGATTGTTGAGGTTTAAAAGACAAAGGTATGTGAGCAACAGAAAGAGAACTAGCAATAAGAAATGACATGGTCACGTGATTTCGAATATGTCTGCTAATGTCGGAACTGACATATTCCGCATTTTGAATGAATGGGGAAGCATTGGTGCGACACGAGCGAGAAGAATAGCACACTGTTGCATGACAAGAACGTGAGCTAAAATAAGTACAGTACCCGTGCCGCAACTATGTCTAGACTGGGTGATCAGAATGTGCATATACATAGGAGATTGGAAACCCACAAAAAACGATGTAGAATTGTTTGAACTCATGGAAGCGCAAACCCCAATACTATCAGTAAGGGGAGGAGCGGAACGTAATTAAGCACGAAAAACAGACGTGATAAATGGGTGTGTGGTTGGAGAGAGATATCTACCATCACACACGCTATACATAAATACATGAAAACGTGTTCATATAAACGGAGGCGAATGCAATGGACATGTCAATTACTGTTGGAGGCATTAATGGGGCACGTCTACTTGCAGGGTCGAGCTCACCTTTGCACATTGCAGTCACACAGACCATCTGCATGTATGCTGTTAATTGTGTACTTTAATCACAATGAAAAGTCAATTTGTGTGATATGCACAGGCCGCTCTTGAGGTGAACAGTAACAGGACCCCATTCGTCCCCCCATACAGGTGATGCCGGCTATCCCCTGAAGCGGTGGCTCCTCACCCGTGTACGGAACCCACAGAACAGGCACAAAGAGGAATACAATCGTGCACATACCCGTACCCGCATTGTGATCGAGCAGACTTTTGGCCTTTTGAAGACACGGTTTAGGTGCATTAGCAGGTCTGGTGGCGCTCTCCTGTATGGCCATGAGAAGGTGGCCAAGATCACCATGGCATGCGTCATGGTGCACAATATGTGTATCAGATGGAATGTGCCACTGCCCCCTGACGTTGAAATAGAAGCACCTGATGAGGATGATGATGGTGATGAGGACAGAGGTTAAGGGGATGCAGGTCATGAAAGAGGGAATGGCCAGGAGGGACGTGCTGTGAGACAGCATCTGATCAACCAAATATTCTGAGTAACATGGTTTCATACTGTCACATGGATATGTGTAGTAATGCACTGGTGTCTGTTTGGAAGCGCACAATGGACCATGGCGTCAATAAAGTACACATACACAATGAAGATGTCCAAGCCTGTGTTTTGTTCAAACACCAGTGTATTAAGGAACGTAAAGAAGAAAATGTGCATGTCCCCAAACATCCCACCACCTTTCCCCCCACCCCCCACAACAGTCCCATAACACCCTTTCCCCCACCCCCACAACAGTCCCATAACACCCTTCCCCCTCACCCCCCCACAACAGTTCCACATGTCTGCCATAATGTTTCCCTCCAGCCATGCACGCGGAGGCTTCACCATGCACTCCCTATTGGCCATTGCCAACACCAGCATTGGGAGGCTGCGTAGACGTGCGCCTGGTGGTGCGTGAGGAGTGGCAGAGGGGGCTTGTCTGCCTCGAACTGGCGGATGAGGAAGTGGCAGACTGTCCCGGTGGTGGTTGTGGTGGGAATTGGCGGTCCAATGCGTCTGCTATCCGTGCAAGGACCTCCCTGACTCCAATAATCTCCCCACAAAGCCTGTCTGTACATGCATCCATCCCCTCCCTGGAGTGCCTTGCTGTCTCCGTAATCTCTGCCCTGAGACGGGCAGCCTGCTCCACATGCTGCCCAACCAGCACAGTTATTTCCTGTTGCCGCTGGCTGATGCTGGCCAGGTCGAGGGCAGTGTTGGGTTCTGGTGGTGTGGCTGCTGTGGCCTGTGATGGTACCAGGTCAACAGATGAAGCCACTGGGGGGCTACTAAAAGCTCCCATGTTCTCATCGCCAGTGACATTAGACCCAGGTGTCTGCTGTGGTGATGGCTTGGGGGTGCCAGGGGGGGTTGGGGTGTGCATCTCCATGTGGAAGTCGGTGGAGTCCTCCACATCAGATAGTGGGGCAGTGGCTGCCGCCTCTTCTGTGGAACTAGCTGGAGCTGAGGGTGGGCCCTCTGTGGCTGGGATCGGTGGTGGTGGGTTAACCTCCGGAGGGGGGCAGTTGTTGGTGGTGTGGCAACTTGTGTCTTGGAAGTGGCGCTCCACCGATGTTTCACACTATGCATCTGGACCCTTCTGCCTTTGCCCCTTGATGTTGTGGGGGTGTCCTCTGTGTCCAAAGCCCTTGTTTTCTTATGCGCAGGGGGTGCCTGTGATGCATTGCCAGCATCCTCACTGTCTGTATGTGAGCCTGTCGGGGACAAGAAGGGGGATGTCATTGGTTACGGTTCTATGTACTTAATGCAGTATACATCAATAATGCAGTTGTGGGCATTTTGACTACATTGTAAAGGATGCAGGTGACGTGTCAGTTCAGTGGCTCTTCATGCATGGTTGTGTGTGGCACTTGTCTCTGGTGATGTGTGCATGGGTGTGTGTTTGGGTCTGACACTGACATGGCCAGGGTGTGATGCATGTGTGGATGTTTGGCCATCCATGAGGTGATTCTGGGCTCACATTTGGGGGGGAACAGTAGATTCACATTGCATGCTTTCATGTGAACACTCACCTCCATCTGAAGTGGTTGCCACGCCATGCTCCATCGTCCCGACTCCCTCTATGCATTCCACTCCAACAAGGTTGGCGCAGGTCTCCTCGCATTCTTTCAGTTTTATGGGCGACCCAGATCCACCTGCTGTGGCAATGTTGTGGTTTTCGGCAAGGATGCTTCTCACCCGGAGTCTCAGGTCATCCCACCTCTTTCGGCATTCACGCACATTGCGGGTGGTGGTGCCCACAGCACTGACTTTCACTGTGACCTCAGCCCAGATTGCCTTCTTTTTCATGAGTGTCTCCCACCGCATGTCGCTGGCAAAGACCACGGCAGCATTGTCAGCTAGGGTCTGGGTCAGCATTATTAGCTACTCTGAGGTAAATTTTTCTTTCCGCTGCCGGTCGGTGGTTTTTTTAATGCCTTGGGCATGTTGAGGGTGTCCCTGATGATTTCCAACTGCAAGCTACTCGAAACAGGTCCAGGGGGCAGAGGATGGCAATGGATTGTGTTTTTAAAGATGGCCGTCGTGCTCTTTCCCATTCCTGTGCTATGACGCTATTTCCGGTTCCGCAATTTAACGGTCACCGCTAATAGCGGTGACCGCTATTTGCATGCAGCGTGAGGGCGGAAGTGCTATCTGCACTTTCGTCGAAGGCGGTAAGAGACTTTTTGGGGACTGTAGCGGCATGGAGGTAGGGTCATTACCGGCATGGCACAATGCTTGTGTCCGTGTACACGTAATTGGAACGCTATTAGCGCCCTCTTGCGAGGGCGGACACGTTAAGAGCGCCATGCCGGTAATTTGAGATTTTTAGCGCACAACGTGTAATGAGGCCCTGTTTCTTATTATGCCGAAATAACCAACAAACATTATTATTATTATTCAATCCCAATGCACAATGTTTCTTTAAACGAACGAGCAATATAGGGCGCATATGTCGAGGACGTATAAACAGCGCATCTTTTAGGTGTTGGCTATCTAGTCCCTTCCTCGACCATCTTTCTAGCTTTTCCTCATGCTGCAAGGACCGGCATGACTACAGGGGTACTTTAATTATATTTCCAGTCTGCAATGATTATGCCTTTCATGCAGGTTCCTGCTCGGGAGAGGAGGGTCAAGAATTATTTCTTTGTAGTCCAAACAATGTCTTCGATGAATTAGCTCCAACTAAATGCGATCAATGCGAATGTTTTAAAACTATTAATCAGAAACGACATGTTGCATGTAGACACTGCTTAGTGAAAACAGGCGGGAGAGAGCGCTTCTCAAAGCAGCGTTATTGCAGAGGTAAAAAACTGGATAATCTGATAATGGGCCTTAAAAACCTTTTAAAACAGCTTTTGTTACTCGGGGCGCCGGAATATGGGCTACTGCTGGAGGTGGTGAAATATAACAAGGTGGTGAATATTTATTGTAAAGTCTTCCTGAGTCGATCATAAGCCGCCTGTGGGCCCTTCCTTTAAGACAGTGAGCGCACAGGAAAATCCCGAAGTGGGGGATTTGTGGGCTAAGTGCAAAATTAAAGGCAGATATTTTTGCATTCCAACAATTAGGCCTGTGTCATTGCCATTTGGGCTTAGATGTCTCCTATACCCCCTGCTAATAAAATATGATCATGCAGAAGCAGGGCATTGCTGTAGCCTCACAGGCTTTTCTTTGTGAATCTACAGTAATGCTTCTTAGTCTGTTTTAGAATCTCATGTACACCCCTTCACCAGTACAAGTATAACGAAAAATAGAGTATATAAATGTCACCTTGGGCAAACAAGCTGGTTATCAATGGTAAAAGGCTACAGAAAGAAATGTGGGAGTTTGTTTAAGAAACATATTTGCATAGACTAGCGTTAATGTTATTACATACATACAATATTAATAAAAATGTGCCCAAATGCAGTTTTCTCTTGGCCCTTAAATTTAGCTTACCCAGTGTTACCCGTGTATGTATTGACTGGAATGGTAACGTCTGGACATGTTAGAATCCTTTGTGAAATTATTGGAAATTATTTAAAATGTGTTCATTTATTCCATTATATGCGTTTTGATTTCTTGTATGACAGTGATCCTGGTTCCTGGTGTGGTTGTTTGGGATTTGCTTGTATTTCTTCATGGAATCAAGTGCTTCAGATGGGCATCCAGATTAAGGGCCTGATTCAATTTCTTTTTTTTTTTACACGGTTAAAAGTGACTTTGCACTATTGAAAAGTAACTTTGCACTGCTGACACAAACCCTGATTCATGGAACTCTGCAAAATGTACATTGCATCGCAAAATCATTTGTACTACAAAAATGACGTTGTACTGACTTTGCACTGCAAAAATACACTTTGCACAGTTCCATGTATAAGGGTTTGTGTTGGCAGTGAAAAGTCCCTTTGAACCGTGGAAATAAATTCCATGAATTGGGCCCTAAGATGTTAAAAGTCATTCATATGTCATGTTATGGCAGAGATGAGGGTGTTTGTAGCAATATGTAGCTGGCAAAAGGTGCAAGCAGGGCCAAGTGCAATCCTGCCATGAGTTATTAGGAAGTTGCAAAGTAGCGCTGAGATATGGGGAACCTTTATTTCAGCAACTATGTAAACGATATGAAGAGACTTAATAAACTGTGAAAGACATCACACGGAATTCTGTAACAAGGGGCACCGCATAATCTTTGAAAGAAAAACCTCCCCATAAATGCAGTAAAACAATAAGGCAAGAAAGCAAGAGTTTATCCGTAGTGGTTTTCAAACTATGGTGCTGCCTTCTCCCCTACCCCTAGGAGGGTCCGAGGCTCTTTAAAAAAGGGATAACTTTGAGTGACTGCTTTTAAAAGAAAACTTAAGCAGTTATAGTTGGTATGGCGGCAAGGAAACAATATGTTTATTCAAGGGGGCGGCGCGCGCAATATAAAAATGTTGGAATACCACTGGTTTACTGTAATACAGATCACCAGTCAAACAAGCATTGTCAAAATCAATAGGCCTGGTTTAAAGAGTGTGTGTGTGTGTGTGTGTGAGAGAGAGAATGAGAGAGAGAACGAGTGTGTGTGACAGTGTTTGTTAGTGGGTGTGTGTGAGAGAAAACGCGTGTGTGAGAGTGCGTGTGTCGATGTGAGAGAGTGTGAGTGTAAATGCACAGAGCGTGAGTGTGACAGTGTGCGAGAGAGTGCACATCTGTGGGGATGCAAGAGTGCTTCTGAGACAGTGCGTGTGTGCATGCCTGTAATACAGGAGACAGTATGTGGGTGTGTGTGTGTAATACAGAGAGAGTGTTTGTATGAGAGAGTGTGTGTATTTTTAGAGGGGAACTGTGGAACATATGAAGGGGGAACAGCAGGGGGCACCAACAGTGCTTTCCGCCTGGGGTGCAATCTGGTTTAAGACCGGCCCTGCTCACCAGGGCAGCCCACTCCCTGTTGCAGACCTCGGCTGCGGGCCCGTGGCAAAGGGCAGCTCCTGCAGAAGCAGCTCCAGATTGTGTTCCCCAGCAGAGCCTGCAGCCATCAACCAGCAGCGACTGACAAGGTAAGTGCAGTTGGGGCATGGGGTACAGCCATTACTGCTGCCCACTAAACTGACCAACCAATCTTTTTCTATATTAGCTTGTAGTCTGATGCATACAGCTCACAGTTTGTATAGTAATCGCATCTCGCATCTTGCCATAGTGTGTTAGCCATATGTCACATCTTGACAGTGTGTTAGTCAGCTATAACTCACATTTGGGCAGATTGTTTTGGTAAACCCCTATTTCTAGGTGTTACTGCATTTACTGTTCTGCCCCCATTTTAGGTCCAGGTAGCCCAAATCTAGGTGTTAATGCATTTACTGTTGTGCCCCAATTGTAGGTCCAGGTAGCCCAAATCTAGGTGTTACTGCATTTACTGTTGTGCCCCCATTTTAGGTCCAGGTAGCCAAATCAGAGGTTGCTGAATTTACTGTTGTGGACTGTAAGGAACTCATGGTGGCAACAGTAAAGACAGACACAAGTGATCACAATTCAAGGGTGTTTATTAAACTGTAAATGCAAGGTGGAAAAACGCCTAGCCTAAACCTAAATCTAAGATGGGAGGAAGCTGAAAAATAAGGCAGTACTTGTGGCGCCTTGTCAAAGTGTGTGGCGTTGTGTCAATGGCCAATACAAAAAAAAATGATTGCTAAATCCTTACAACTAATTACATAAAGAGTGTGTGATAGGGTTTTCAATAAAGAAAGAAGTGTTCATAAATAGTAATTCAGGATGTGATTGCCAGGGGTCTCGCTTCCCCACATTTTGAGCACAAGACAAGTTGGATCTCCTGAGCACAACACGTACTCGAGCTTTTCCTGCACGAGTGGACTGTTCTGTACCAGCCATCAGGTTCTTCGATGGTTAAGTCTCTTTTCGTTAAAAAAAAAAAGTCTCTTGCCTTTGAGGGCCTGATGTATTCACAAACAAACAACGTTCTGTTCCACGTATACTTTGGGTGATGGCTTCACGCCTGGGCCCCCCTCTTCCAGGCATAGACCCTTCACAAATGTATTCCGCAAATCAACTAAACAGTTCCTTTTCCAATGAACTTTGGGTGATAACTTTCCACTGCAGATCTCCCTCTGCCGGGCACGGACCCAAATGACAAGGGGGGGGGGGGGGACAATTCACTTCCCCTGGTCTTCCAATACTTCTTACATTCACGAAGCTTAATGTTTTTTTAAACAGTTCTTCAGGCATTGCCCCTTTATATCTGCCTCTCTCTGCCAGGTTCACTCTGGCCACCTTATTCAAAACAGTTCACGGTGCACATCCCTTGGTTGGGTTCACTCATGTCAACACACTATTCATAAGGACTTCAGGCCTCGCACCTTTCCGTTACCATCCCTCTGCCGGGTTCACTGTTGCCAACCTTTACAATACATTGTTCATGTGCTCATTTCACAGAGTGGGATTCATTTCTCTTAGCTTTGCAATCATTTGTAGGTCAAAGACCTGACAGTACAGAGGATTTTACAAGACCCCTCTATGACCACTTTCACTTTGACCTCTTTTCGCCTCTTCCCAAGGCCTTCTGGTTTACGTTAGTTTCTACCATCAGGTAATCGGCCAGAGTTTCCTGCATGAGCACCAACGTGGCGCCGGACTCCCCTGCTTCTGGTTCCCCCTTTTCCATTGATCATATCTTTAAGCCTTTCAAAGTTCAAATTAGCCCTTGGCTACTTTGCGTTCAACACAGTTTGGTTTCTTATCGATTCTCCCCTCGACTAACCAGCTGTGATGAACCGCTTGCTTTCTTCTCCTTCGAGTCAAGGTTGGTAACACGGAGACCCGTGTCTTGGTTGTCAGCAGAGGAGGTTCTCGTGTACCATAGACATCTGCTGCAAAACACGCTGGCTATTGTTCACAGTCGTATAAGTCCTTCAGCTGAGGTTTCACGGGCCTTGGTCGGAAAGGGTAAGGTTGCTTCTTTCCTAGTCACCCCCTCGGTGTGTGCCGTCTTTCTGCTACTCTTTAACTGCCACCCTGAGTTAGCTCTCACATCGTGCAGTCTGCCTTGCTCGTCTTGTGCTCCACCTTTTATCCCTGTGGCGAAAGGGAAGGATTGTCAGGTGCACGATGTTTTGGTCAATTGCCTGACCCATGGGTTGGGACATGTCAGGTAAACAGTTTTATTAGTCCATTATTTATCATGGTGTGTTAAAGTGTACAGTTTGGGAAAGCGTTGTGGTGGAGACTCCACGTATTTTACGGGTTAGAAGGGGGAACAGTGTTATATGAAATTATAGCCTCCAAATGAATGGGGTTTGGTAAATTCAGAAGGGCAAGATTTATAGGAGGTGTGGAACAAACAGGAATGACCAGTATTATTGTCGGAAAATAAACAGGAAGATTGTGGGAATGGTAGTGTTTGGTCCAAATAGACAGAGTGCGACAAACCACAATAAGAGGGACATAGAGAAGAATGAATGGGAGTGTTTGGATAGGAAACAGAAAAAACGGGATTCTGGGAGTTGTGGTTTATAAATGTAACAGAGTTTGGGCTCCTAGTGGATTTGCCAGGTATGGTGTGAGCAAGTGTGAGCTGTTAGGCTGTGCTTCGCTGTGCCACGCTCTGTCTTGCTGTTTCCAGCCGTCTTTTCGTGCTCAATGCTGTATGGACAAGAGGAAGCACCATTGGTATGCCATTGTGGCAAAACATTTTGAACAACTCGACTGCTCTGCAGACCACGCCCCCTACCCCGGCAAGCCTATACCTGCGGCGTGCATGCGCACCCACGCTCGGTTTTACTGTTTCCAGCCATCTTTTCGTGCTCACTGCTATACGGACAAGAGGAAGCCCCATCGGTGTGCCATCGCGGGGTAACTCTCTGGACATTTCTTTTGAAGTAATTATTTTTCTTACCACTGTTACTTCTATGGGGGACTCTGTGGGACTCAGTCAACTTTGTGACACAATTACTTCCCGAGTTTACATTTTGTTTCTTTCTTTGTCCTGCAGCAACTCGACTGCTCTGTGGACCACGCCCCCTACCCCGGCAAGCCTATACTTTCCACTCTCCCCCTTCCATGCACTTTTTCCCTTTTCCCTTTCCCATGCACTTGCGCGTTCTCAATGTCACTGGGCCTAGTAAGTTTGCTGTTGTGTTGTGTTCTCCCCTGTTCCTCTCCCTTGCCTAGTCACGCTCTGAAACACTTGTGTACGAGCACGATACATATAAAATATCATATCATACCTGCGGCCTGCATGCGCACCCACGCGTGCTCCCAAGTGTGAGCTTTTAGGCTGTTTGGCTGGGCGGTGGGGGGGGGGGGGAACGGGTAGCCGTATACATTTCGTTCTCTTGGACTCGAACAGAACCTCCCTCTTAAGGCACTAATCAGCGGTATGTGGTAGAATATCTGGTACTCCATTTTTTGTGTTCAGATGCAATTTGTGTCGACATGCAGGAGCCATCTCCACTTACAACTGATTGCCAATCTTCTGTACTTTTGTGATATTCACCTTTGGTCGTATTGTCGTACTTCTTGTTGCTATGAAGTATACAAAGTACATGTATAACAGGACTGGACCAATAACAAGAAGGGAAACGATGATGGGGGAGCGAGCATTTGTTGACATATTGTCTGCTCCATTGGCATTTACCCCAGTGCAGGGGACAATTAAAATGGCACTTGAAAGGCCTTTACCACCATATCCCCCATCTGTAGTGGATTTAGCTAGGCTGAATCCTAATGAGAGAGAAGTATCAATACTACTGGAGAAAGTAAAGTCGGTGATAGTAATAACTTTCCGAATTCCGATGTAGATCTATTATGTACTCCCAGGCGGGAGAACGCTAGCGAAGGTGGGAGCTGTGCCTCCTTTCAAACTTCGCCCCCAGATCCGAGCCCAATTGATAGCTCCTTAATGGCACTGTTTCAATATCCAGTGAGTCAAGAGGCTGACTGGGATATAACTTCTGCCCAAAAAAGACCGGCGGCCTCCAGGTGGTTATTGGGAGGAGGGGTCTACCAGAACGTTTAATGTGCACATTTTGGCAGAATTACAGTTGCACTTCATACTAATTAGAAATCTCGTCATTGCTGTAAATTCGCAGAAATGTAAGCATGCAATTATTGAGAGAATCACTGTGGTTTCAATAGGAATCAATAAAGAACTCCATCTGGATATGGGAAGGTTGTTCCAGAGGGAAAGGGAGAATTACGGCCCCCCCATACTTTCACAAACCCCAAGGAGCAACCCAAAGATGGTTTTGAATTAGACATGCCATCAGGGCCGCTCAATGAGGAGCAGGTATGCTCCTCCTCTCCTAAAATTAAGTACGGGTTGATGGAAAAAATAAAAAATAAACAGAAGCCAGGGAAGGGTCAGAAGGGCATCTAAGAAAAATTGGTGCAATTTCATCAAGGAAGATGTAATTACCCCGCATATGGTTTCAAATTTGGATACCGTAGGGAATGAGGAGACGATGTGTAAGCGGGATGGCGGTTTCTTGGCCACCGATACAATCACTGAAACTATGAAAAAGAAGGGCAAATCCAAAAGACAAGGGGGCACATCCAAAGTAGTATTTGTTCAACAGAATAATAAGTGATGAAGGGCAGTTTGTTTAACTTCTTCCCTAAAAAACCTGTAATTGATCTAACAGGAAATTCGGTGGGGTCCACTGTAACACAATGGACACCAGTGGGATACAACTTGAAACCTCTGGGAATCCAATATTGGTCCACGCAACAGGGATGGGAACTGGTGATGTAATAAGTGATAAGATCACGCAACCTTTAGTGGAAACCGCCGACTATAGAAAGCTATCGCCTGCCTCATAAATCAAGGATTTTTGGAGGCAAAGCTAGCTTCCAGTCGAATGGTCCGGAAAGGGCAAAACATCTGAAGGATCTCCCCAACGTTTTCCTGTTGGGTGGTGAGACAGAGTACAGGGAAACATCCGAAGGATCTACCCACCATTTGTCCAGTGGGCGGCGAGATAGAGGGTATGGAAAATTCACTAGGGAATAATAAAGATCAACCCATCTCAGAGAATATAGAGGGAGAGGTCTCTGTGACTGAACAAATTGTTAGGAGAGTAATAAAATTAATGCTAGACGAATATCCTACGGTACCTAAAGCCCCCTGACTCAGGGAATTGCTGAAGAACAAAGTGTGGGGTAATGGACTCACAGAGGGTGGGTTGCCAGTTGGAGAGGCCACAGGTAAATCTTCAACTTGAAAGTGTGGCTAACTCTAAAAATTATACTGAATTTGAAAGTGGGGGTAATTCTAAATACTATACCCTGAGGCATGAAATCCAACTGCGACACCCCCACTATCCTGATAACCCCAGTTCCTGCTGAATTATCAGTTCTCCAATGGTGGGCCTATCTCCTTGAATCGATGGAGAATACTGGCCCGGTTTAGTGAAATCCCAAAGCTTACTCTGAGCTCTTCGGGAGACCTGAAACTTGTAGATTGTGTGCACCCTGAACGACATGACTATGTGCAGATAGTATTCCACTTGTTAAGTGACCTCAATTCAGCATTACAACTAAGTCAATACCAAGTCCGGGATGCCCAAGGGAAGCCCTTATTTATATATTTTTATGAGAAGTTATAATCTGGATGATAAACCCTTATATAACGCCCCTCTTGTTGAATCCCCCTGACCTCACTGAGCCAAGACGTAGGTTTGTTTTGCAATTTACAAATTTATTGGAAAATGAAACATGATATATCACACTTTTATACATAAATTAATATTTGATAGCACACTTATGAATATTGACAGTGATCAACAATGGATAATATTACACCAGCACACTTATTGAATTACTTAGGAGTTAGTATAGAAGGGATAAGGTAGCTGAGAATGCTTTATGGTTTCAAGGGGATGCAATGATGGAAAATAATGCAGCACAGGGGTAAGCTGATATGGTTTCAACAAGAGATAATATAATCACTTTTCCCCTTGTGGCAATTCACTCCCCCCTATGTAATGTAAAGAGATGGAAGGAGAGCACACAGTTTTCAGGAATACAATCAGGAATACAATCAAAATGCAATTCAATGTTCAATTCCCCCCAGCAAGCCTAGAACAACCGGTATGCTTTTAAACACAGCCAAAAATACTTTTCATGGGATTTGCAATGGAGTGAAAATATGCTAAAAATGATTTTAATTCCCTATAGGAGATTCAGGGTAGGTGGTAGCTACTTAAGATTGGTTCAGGTCAACACTACAAATTATTCCTGAGGGATTATTAGGTTGAAACGAATCTCAGCAATGCAAGCAAAAGACAGCGATTTTTTTTACAAGTGGTGAAATTGAGCTAGTTGCAATTCGCTGCACTTTTTACGAGTACGTTGAGCGCGATTACGGTTCTGGGTTCGTTAGAAAGCTCGGGATCTTAGCTTTAAAATGAAAGTTAAATCTCGTTCCTAGCACATGCGGTTCCAAAGATACAGACAATTTTGTGGAGGTAGATTATCAGAAATGAAATAATGATTCAGAATGGCAAATGACACTTTCGCAGCTTTAAAATCACAGAATGGACACACGATTTCTATGATGCAGTTCTAGGTAGGCGGAATTGGATGGGATAAGCTTATTTTAAACTAATAGAGGACTATGCACAGTTCTGGTTGGGTACTCACACTATAAATTTACAATAGGCCATCAAGATCTGGTCAGGGTGGCTGTGGTTCTCTGGCCACGGGACGGTATCTGGCACTGGTTCTGGTCACAGCGATCTGGTCTGGGTCTGGTCTGCGGTTCTGGATCTCTGGTTCTGGTCTCGGCACTGCACAGCGGTCTGGATACAGCTCTGCTTTCTGGGTTCTGGCACAGGGTTCTAGCCAGAATCAAACAGCTCGCCCGGCTGTTGAATAGTTTGGTTAGGTGGCTGGATTCTGAGGCCTGCTGAGAAGGATTCAGCTTTTGGACTAGGCCTCACTGCTGCAAGTTCTGAAGTCTGGATTCTAAGTTCTGGTTCTGGAGTCTTCTGGATATTGTCTGGTCTGGTAAAATGCTTCGCAAGAAATCAGTTTGAAGTGGAAAGTGAATGTCCCTCCTGGATTTCAGTGACTCCTTTTAGGGTAGGCTAGAGAATTCTTTGTGCTCTCACTGGGGAACTAAGTTGTGAGTCAGAGTGATGCTGCCCTTTCACCATCTATTGAAGAAACGTCCCTTTGCTTTTACTGAGAAAATCAATTTTACCCAAAACACATATTTCCCAGATACACAAGTTGTTGAAAATACATGTACAAATGATGGATGAATTAAGACAGGTCTCTGATCAAGCCCCATGTTCCTGCGAGCTTGGGTTCAGAAATGACAACATTTTGTGCTTTTTAGTAGCTTTTGCAACATTGGTTTTTCCTCAAAATGTACACAGAGGTACACCTCCTCCCTGACCACATTACAATAAGTTTACAATTCTCTAGTGTAAGCACAGTGTCTGCAATATTAATAATTAGCGGGGTTCGGTCCCAGAACATCGTACGGAATTGAGCTTAGACTCAAATTGTAGGTGCATTTTTCATATTAAGGATCTCCAAATTGTACATTTCTGTCATCTGGTTACAATTAGTTATCAGTATTCTTATAAAACATATATTTGCCTTCAATTCAATTCCCAAAAGTGTCTGAGTCCACCCCCAGAAACTTGGTGAGTCAGAGATCACATGTCCTTCCTTCCAGGCAGAGCACTGTTTACAGTAACACCTCAAATCAGCGTATTCTTTTCAATTGAAAGAGTCTATTGTGTTGTTTCCTGCAGGCAAGTCCCCTCCCTCCCAATCAATAGGGCCCTGTGATATCCTGGGCTGCTGCTGGGAAGCACAGTTGTGCAAGACAGCTCTCCTGTCAGGATTTATAGAGCGCCAGCGCCAGTCAGTCGCGTGCAATGGTACTGCACCCATTTTCTTTTTGACAGCTGTTCTTAAATTTAAAAGGGGAATTTTGCTTGACGGTTATGATCCTTGCTGACAATGTTTTGATGGGGATCCTTGCAGTAGAGTGATGTGAAACACCCCAATGAAACAAATTGGGAACAGAACCATCTCTCTTTGCACTGGTTGGTGGCAGGGCAGGCAACCATTTTGGTGTGCGCAAAACTGCGTGGTTTTCCTGGATTTTGGCGCAAATGTGGGCTTTTCCGCCATCTTGGATTTTCTAAGCCCACAGCACCCAATGTTGTAGCATGATAGTTCAAACGTGGGTCAAGACACCTGACACACTCTCGCACAGTATATGAAGCTGTACTCTCGGAGGCAGAGTCTTTCCATAAATTTGGATACAACCTCTGTAGTTTTAGCAGGGGTATTGTAAACACTACTGCTGGAACTCAGTTCGTTTAATTAAGGGAAAGGGGTATGGATGAGTCAGAGGGCTACAAGCAGGATTACAGGAGGTGAAGAGTCAAATGATTCCAGTCTCAGGTGGCTGGCCATAACCTTACAGGATTCTATATCTCAATTTCAGGGTTTGAAACCAAATAGTTAACGTGGATGGCAAATTGGCCTCGTGTCCTAGAACACTAAGGGCCATTGTTTTAAAAAAAATCGCCCCTGAAATGTGTTCCCACCTAATGCAATGTTCTATTATGTGTCTGCACAACCCTGTATGTCCTAGGTGGATTTATAGTATACTCCGAACTAGCCACAAAGGGACAACGAGGTAGACCCTCGGGGGGTCTAATAACTGCAATTTGAGTGGACGGGGGACCATTAGTTAGAAAAGTCTTTCGCATTTCTAAATACTGTTTAGCGATATTGCTGCAGTTAATAAACTGCTTTCGCCCCAGCAACATCTTGGTGGGAAATATTTACTGGCGTGTCAAAACCAACTTGACTGAGTCCTTAGTATTGCTTGGACGTATATTTGAAGCAAGTCATGAAATGTGCCCAGACCTCCTGATCATTGCAGCATGTGACTTTAATGTGAAAATAACTTTGCAAGTGGATGAAGGGAATACCATGGGAATAGATTCAGGTTTAACAAACTGCTCACAAAACACGAGATTTGTATTTGTATTTATTTAGTTTATATAACGCTTTACTACAAAATGCTGCACATTTTAACAACAGGATACATTTAACATTAACAATATAACAGTAGAAGCAATATACAATTGTGAATCAGACCAACAAAACAGTAAATGGAGCAATTAAATTGAAGGGAAGAAGGAGTGTAGTCCAGTAGAAGTGAGAGGGAGGGGTGGGGAAGAGGAAGGTGATAAGGCAAAGGGGGCTGGGGGGGCAAGAAGGGGGAGGGGTTTCAAGGGGGGTGATGGAGAAGGAGAGATTTAAGGGATGTGCGGAATGAGGAAAAGGTAGAAGTAGAGCAGAGTGAGGTAAGGAGTTCCAGTGCAGGGGGGCTAGGAGTTGGAAGGAGCGGAAACGGGATGTGGCACAAGGGGATGGAGGAACAGTGAGTAGGAAGTGGTCAGCAGAGCGAAGGGAGTGGGAGGGAGTGTAGAAAGAGAGGAGGGAGGCGAGATAAGGGAGAGCAAGACCGTGGAGAGATTTAAAGACTAGGCACAGAAAATGAAATTTAAGTTGGGCTTGAAAGGGAAGCCAGTCAAGGGAGGAGAGGGAAGCAGAGATGGAGTCACGGGGGGAGATGAGACAGAGGGTATGGCCGGCAGAGTGGTAGATAGATTTAAGGGGGGGGGCGAGATGAGAAGTAGGAAGTCCAAAGAGTAAGGAGGAGCAGTAGAAGAGGCGAGAGAAGATAAGTGAGGAAATTAAAAGTTTAGTAGCATGGAAAGTGAGAGAGGGGCGGACTTTGCGAATATTAAAGAGGTGAAAGCGGCAGGCACGAGAGGTGAGAGAGATGTGATGGGAAAAGGTGAGAGAGGAGTCAAAGTAGATGCCTAAGTTGCGAGCGTGGTCAGAGATGGGGAGATTAGAAGGAGGAAAGTGAATGAAAGGAGGAGGAGAGGGAGGGGGAAGAGAATTGGAGGGGAAGAAAACGGCTTCAGTTTTATCAATGTTAAGGGAAAGGAAGCGAGAAGACATCCAGTTTTTTATTGCAGTAATACAGGAAGAGAGTTTAAGGTGGAGGTCGGTAGAGAAGGAAAGGAAGAGCTGAGTATCGTCGGCATAGAAATGGTGAGAAATGCCAAACGATGAGATGACCGGGGCAAGCAGGAAGGTGTAGAGTGAGAAAAGGAAAGGGCCAAGCACCGAACCTTGGGGTACGCCGTACTCCAGAGGTTGGGAAGGAGAAGAGCGGCCTCCCCCGGAAACAGTAAAGGAGCGGTAGGAGAGGTAAGAACAGATCCTTTGAACCCAAAGGAAGAAAGAGTGTTGAGAAGAAGCGGGTGATCGACAGTTTCGAAGGCAGCAGAGAGGTCTAGAAGAATAAGGACAGAGGATTGCTTACAGTGTCGGGCAGAGAGGAGGGAGTTAAGGATGTAAGTGAGGGCAGTTTCAGGAGAGTGTTTAGGACGGAAGCCAGATTGAGAGGGAGGAAGGAGAGAGAGATTAGCGACAAAGGTTGAGAGCTGCGAGTAGGCAAGTTGCTTGAGAAGCTTAGAGAGGAATGGGACGGAAGTTAGAGGTGAGCCGGGGATCAACAGAAGGTTTCTTTAGAATAGGAATGATAGTGGCATGTTTGAAAGCAGAGGGGAAGATAGCTGGGGAGAGGCAGGTGTTGAAGAAGGAAGTTAAGTAGGGAATGAGAAGAGGGTAGATTGTGGGTATAAAGAGGGAGGGGAAAGGGTCAGTTGGAGCAGATGAGGGGTGGGCTTTAGAAAGGAGGATGGAAACATTGGAAGGAGATACAGGGGAGAAGTCAGTCATGCAGGTAGAGGGGCAGAAGGGGGGAGTAGGAGGAGCAATTGATTTTTTGCCAAAGGGCAAGGATCTTGGAAGAGAAGAAATTTGCAAAATCGGAGGGAGAAAGGGTGAAAGAGGTTGAGGGATCAGGGGTAGGAGGAGAGAGAAGACGAGAGAGAGTTTGGAAGATGCAGCGAGGGTGGGAGGCTTGGGATTAGAGAAGGTTGGAGTAGTAGGTGCGTTTAGCTGAGGAGAGGCAAGAGTCGTAAAGAGAGTGGTAAGAGAAGTACGAGTTTTGGTTGGAAAGTGAAGGAGATTTGAGCCAGAGTCTCTCAAGACGTCAGAGGAAACGCTGCATGGAGAGAAGTTGAGGAGAGAGCCACGGTTGAAAGGGTTTCCGGGATAGATCTAGAGAGGAGGAGATAGAAGAGGAGAGAGTAGAAAGTGCATCATTGGCCAGTAGTGAAGAGAAGTCTTGGAGAGGGGGGGGAGAAGAAGAGCAAGTGTCGAGAAAAAGGGAGGGATCAAAGTTGCGAAGGTCGCGCTGTGAAAAGATGGAAGGGGAAGGCTTAGAAGAAGAGAGAGGAAGGGGACTAAGGGAGAAGGAGAGTAACACATGGTCAGAGAGATAGAGAGAAAGTGTGGAGACAGTGGAAGAGGGGTAGGAAGAGTTGGATATAAGGTCAAGAGTGGAGCCAGAGGAGTGGGTAGGAGAGGAAGGAAGAGGGGAAAGAAGGTGGGAGTCGAGGATGGAAAAAAGGGGAGAGGAGTGAGGGGGAGAGGGGAGGTGAAGATTAAAGTCGCCAAGTACAGTTAAAGGAGAGGGAGAGATGAGAGAGAGGAGATGATCGAGGTCGTCATAGAAGGAAGAAAGAGGGCAATGGGGTCGGTTTATGATTAGAAAGGAGATAGGGTGAGGATAGGAAAAGGACTTGTAAAGAAATTCGAAGGAAGGGAAGGAAGGAAGAGATGGAGGGGAGGTAGAGGAAAGATATTTGGGATGGAAGAGGAGGCCAATACCTCTGCCAAGGCCAGTAGCGTGAGAGATATGAGAGAAGGAGGAGGAAGAGGTGGTAAGGGAAGCAGGGACTGTAGTGTTGTGAGGAGGGATCCAGGTTTCAGTTAGACAAAGGAAATGAAGGTTGAGATGAAAGAACATGTCTAGGAGTGCTGAGGCTTTATTGCAGAGGGATCTGGCGTTCCAGAGAGCAATGTTCATGAGATATGGCGGTCTCCAGGGTTGTACACCGAAATACCAGCAGGGGATAATGTGGGTAACTTCTTTGAAGTATGGGGTCTATGTAATGCCAGTGGCCTACTGTGTGGAACTACAGATACCACAATGTGGTTTAATGGTAGTTTTTCTACAAGAATTGATTACATCTATCTCACAAAACCACTGTTTGATCTTTCAACTTCACTTCGTTTAATGAGAACTGCCTGTAGTGACCATAAGATCTTGGAGCTAGAATTTGGAGGGGTAGGGGGACATTGAAATATGGCACTTATCCCCCCTCATACCTGGTGAATCCAGCTAAGACATGTATTGTTTGGGATAAGGATAATGTGGTCAAAACAATCGCTGTCTTTCTGTCCGACTTTACATTTTCAAATATAGGGAAAAAGCGAACTCTTTATACCACTGCTACCTTTTGTCACTTCGTGCAAACCACTATAAAGAACACAGCATCCCCTTTGAGTCCTAATTGTAATAATACAAAGCATCTTAATACTTATGATCCGGTGGTGAGATAGCTAAAAAAAAACAACAGATCAAGAGAGCTTAGGTATCTTCAGAAACAAGGTCACTCTCTACTAGAGAAAGGGGTGTTGAAAAAAAAGGTTAAAAATAAATAGAAGAACAAAATAAAGGCGCACTGAGCACTACTTTACCAAGTTGATGGTGAAGAAATGCTAACTGCTCCAAGGGATCCTACATCCAGATTGATTTGGGCATTAATAAATAATAGAATTTATCTCAGGTTACTATACAATCCTCTGCAATTTCGGAGAAACAATGGGAAGGCCATTTTGGAGTGATTTATGCTCCTTTCAAAATCCAATATTCCCTTGCAATATCCATCATAAACACTCTGTGTAACTTTTCAATTGCTCAAGATGACATCAAAACCCTGTTACAGAAAGCCTCTCCATCTAGGGCGGCCGGGCCAAATGGTCTAGCAAATGTCATCTTCAAAGGTAATGTGGATTTGTGGTCAAAAATTATTTTCATGCTCTTTACAGATATTGGGGGTCATTACAAGTTAGGAGGTAGCCATGCCACTACTAACGGCATGGCTACCCCCTTACCGGGTACCGGGTCCGGGTTCCTCGAATGAGGAATTACCAGGCCATTCCGACCTTGGAGGGCCAGGCAATTCCTTATTCGAGGAAGCCTTCCCCATTCACATTCGAGCCCCCATAGGGCTCAATGGGAATGGGGAGGGTGCTAACAACGGGCTTGTTAATAACGGCCCATTGTTAGTACCCTGGTCTGCTCGCGGGACACGCTAAGGGCGTCCTTAGCGGGTTCCCGCGAGCAGACTCGTAATGAGGCGGTATGGGGTTGACGGCACCGGCGCCGTTAAGCCCTCACCGCCTCACTTGTAAAGACCCCCCCCCCATTGTAAGGGTACAGGCTTTAGCGGTAACCTAGCACATATCCTACATCGTAAGTGTTTAAGAAAGGGGACAGGTCTTGCCCAGCTGATTATAGGCCGATCGCACTCTTGGACGCAGACTCGAAAATGTTTTCTGGTCTGGTCCTAAAGCATATCCAAGAGTGGGCGCATGCGAATAACATGTCTAGGTTCCAATTTGGTTTTCGGAAGCATGTAGGAACCGATGCAGGGGTCTATTATTGAACATAATGCAAAATAAAGCATGGAAGGCCAATAGCGTTCCTGTTCAAATAGCATTGATAGACCTTACTATGGCTTTCGGTATGGTTGACAGGAGTAAACTTTGGGGCAAATTCTATCAAATTGGTCTACCACCATCTTTGATTTCGATTGTGTACCATCTGCATGAGGGCTCAAAGTTACAGGTACGTCTCAGTAACACTGGAACATTGTCTATACCTAATAATGCCTTAAATGGCTTATGCCAAGGGTGTGTTTTTGCTCCAACAATATTTAACCAATATGTATCCAATGCCAGTGGTGTGCTTGAGGCTGCGGCTTTCGTTCCACCCATGGTAGAGGGAGTTAAGATCAGTTGGACCACATACGCTGATGATTTTATGTTGTTCGACCACACCCTGCGAGGATTGCAATGGTTGTTGACTGTTTAGAGATTACACTTTGTCCAGTTGTCTCTTGATTAATGCTAAAAAAACAGTAATACTTCGACTTCACTCTAGATCTAGTAGGCTGAGGACAGCATGGTTTCTGAACCACGAATAACTGGTAGTCAGACCACAACTTCGCTATTTGGGGTACCCGATATATGGAGATAAGAAGAAGGCGCACTACAGACTATATTTAGAAGGGAAGGCTATCTCTCAAATAGCACAGCTAAACAAAATGTATACTAAATCTGGGAAATGTTCCTTCCACTCAACTCTGCGTTACTATAAATGCAAAACTAATACCTCAGTTTTGTTACGCCCTCAAGCTTTTTCCTATGTGGGCCATTGATGAATTAAATATGAAGCCCCTATGTTGAGGTCTGTTTTCAAATGTTTGCCGAAGTGTGTACCCCTGGCCACAATACGTTATGAGTTAGGATTATACTCTATAGGAAATGTGGTCATGCGGCGAAGGTTATGCCTCTTCAGGAAGTTGATTACTAGTCAGAAAGATACCATGTATGATTTGTTGGATAATGGTATACGCAATGGTAACTGTACCTCCGGTTATTTAAAGGATCTAAAAGCCGAATGTTTAGCTTTTTTTGAACAAATTTTTTGAACAACAGCGAGCTTCTTATTTTCAATCCAGACAAAGTTAAAAAACTATCTGAGCAAATGGATTGGATTATCACTAATGAAAAGGTTCTTGAAACACGATTATATAAACAGCTGGTCTCCAATTTTAAGAGAGATGGTATCATGGAGCCATCCTTGACCACATTTTCTGATAAACGATTGCGTAATTAATTAATGTGCTTCAGATTTAATGTGTTGGCGACCAGAGAGATCTTAGCTTTGAGGCGAAAGATCCTCCGTCACTGTACAGGTTCTGTGGCGCTTTGGGGTTGACAAAATCATTGCAACAGTTATTAATTCATTGCAACTCACTGAAAAAGGAACAAATAGATTGTTTTCAAAAATGTGTGTATAATACAGAACATGTAGACCTTGATAGACTATGGTGGGAAATGCTACATGAAAAGAAAGTCTGGATACAGATTGCTATAGTTCCGTTTCTGACTCTCACCTGCAAATTATCACCTAAAGAAAAACTGCTTTTGATTTGATGTTTTTGATTGTGATACCCAGACTCTGTATATGATGTCATATGAAGTTATATGATGCATTTTTTATGATGCTGTTTTTATAATGTAGTAGAAAGTATAAGTTGAGATTTTGTTTACCATTATTTGTGGTTTGGCAACTGTTTGTCTTAATATTCAAACTTCCTTTTATGTCATTTTAAAATTTTGTACTTTTGTTCCTTTTTCTGGTTCTTTTTGTAAAGGTTATGTTTACCAAATACAAATAAATAATAAGAATAACAGACTCCGATATTTCGTCTTTCTCCCTGGTGCAATACTGTGTCTCTCCTGAGGCATTCCCCAAACAGAACCCTGGGCTTCCAAACCCAGGTGAGCCTCCCTCACTCATCCACCCCCAGGGTTGGGATCTGAGAGCCCCAGCCCCTCCCTGGCCACCCGAACAAGGGAATCCCAAGGTCTACTGTGGAGAATACCCTGAGATTTCTCACATAACCTTCCCCTATGCTGGTTGGGCACTGGCGTTACATGGGGAAATTCCACCATGGAGCATCTACTGTATTGGTCCAAATCTTCCAGTATCCAGGATCGTTATTGTTGGTATTTCTAACCCTTTCCCGGTTAATCAGGACTTGCGTGGGCGATGGTTTAACAAGTTGCCTTACTTCTCTTTTGATCTTCTTTTCCCTCTCTTGAGTTTCCATCAACTCCTCCTCTATTTTTTCAGGGCAAATCTCTTTAAGATAAGATGGCCCCACTCTCCAAAAAATACACATTGGTCGACCTGGGAGGATTCTGACTCATCTAAGGATACAGTAGATATGGACCCTCTCCTATCCTTATTTAGGGGGCTAAAAATAATTTCGAGGGTGTTATGGCTCTCTAGTTTTTGATCTTCTTGCATTTTCCCCTTTGAGTTTCTTATCTCTTCCCTTAATTGTTTGCCCTTTGTTTTCCCCTCTGAGTAGTAAGGATGGGGTAGTGGACTTTCATTTTTGATAAAAGGGGTTTTAAGATCTCCTCCTGAGGTTTTATTTTCTACCAGTGAGTACCTTTCAGTCATGATGGGCTATCTCTATTCCTTTTTTCACATGGGAAACATTTATATATATATTTTAAATTACAGAGGATTTCCAGTCTGAGGTCAGGGAAAATTTAAGAATGTGAATCTATGAAAGATACTAATGCTCGAGAAATACAGTTACAGGTAAGTAACAAAGATTTTCTACAGATTCCTGTCCAGGATTGGTGCAGTGCTGCAACTTGCGGAAATAGACTATATTTTCCTCAAACTTGCATCTGCAGAGATTGAGCAAGGCCGCTAGAGCCTTCCTTGATTTACAAGTCACAATACAGACGGTAGAGTATGTTTACGGCAATATCCTCTGGGAAGCCACCTGGACTGATGCCTTGTTTATCAAGATGTATGCGAGGTTCTCCAAGGTATTTTCACTTAAACTCAAGTTCTTTTCAACACTTTTTTTGACCACAGATGTGTCATCAAATCCAGGAGGAAATCCTTGATCAATTCCATTGCAAAACATGGTTCTCCAGCATGTGACCTTTCATATTCCCCATCAGGCTGGTAATCCTCGTTCCTCGGTCATATTAAAGCAGTTTAGCTTTAAAGCTATAAACAACTGCTTGTCATCTATATAGACTATTCCTATCACTTTGGGTCATATTGCCCCAGCCAATGACATTAGTCCTCCTTAGCGCTAGCCCTGGTGGCCATCTTCAGAATGTTTACTGCACTTTACGTGGTGGGAGACCTTGCGTTTCTGCCTCGAAATACCAACCTTTTCCATCTGATACATCTTCAACCTTTTATCTTCATCCTCGGTTAAATCTGGCCGATAGCAGGGATCCGTTGCCTGTGAAGATCTGGGCATTGCAAGATCTTCTAACCGCAAGAGGCCTTCCACTTGAATTTGAGGCCTCCTCCACAGAACCATGGTGGATGCCAGCAAGAAGAGCCTTTTCAGACCCTGCTCGAAGTGTCGCCACAAGAACATTTGTGTGGACGATCAACACGAAAAACGTATATATTGCCTGCACCTGGATTTCGATGTGGACGCCTGCTACATTTGCCAGTTCTTCACCACGCAGACATGGAAGGATCGTCAGAAGGCTAGTGACTTGGCTGGAGGAAGGTGCCAGAGTCTCCGACTCAGCCTCGGTGTGAAGTCATGCCCATGTCAGGGTTGGCAGATTTACAACAAAAAAAACACTACCTCTGCGAAGAGGTTGAGGTCTCACGAGGACACTTCCCCGGGGAAGAAACCAAAAAGGATACATGGTCATAAATCACACCTCGACTGCCATTCCGTCAACGACTGCATGGCTACCAGGAACCAGTCGTTCACATCATCTACGGATTTGTCCCCGATACCAGCACCCCACGATCAGAACAGGATCGTCATCTTCTGGCAAACAGCGTCTGTTGACACCAACTTCGAAGACAACACTGCTGATGAGCCACAAGCAGAAATCATCATGTACACCATCTCCCTCGGCGACACTGCCTTCAACGGCCTTGTTGACAAGTCATAGGTCCGGATCTACCACAACAGCGCCGTTATGACCATCGTGTCCATGGTTGTGTTGCCACCTAGGCCTTTGCCCACAACAACAACACAAGCTCCTGTCATTGCTTCTTTTGCCAAAAGTGCTAATGTTAGGAGGGATATGCTGCAAGCACTTTTTTGCCATGACCATCAAAGCCTAAACCAATGTTTTCTCTGGTGCCCATGGCCACGGCAACTCCACCTGTCCAAATAGTCCAAATACTACAGGAAGGTAGCATGTCTGAAGAAGAGACTCTGGAGGCTTTATTTTTGGATCAGGAGGAGATAGAAGAGTAACCTGACCCTATTCTACCAGCAATACATCAACTAGTGCCTACTGCAGCACCTCGTCAACAGGTGCATCCACCACTTTCACCTTCTGCATCTGCTGCTGTGCCTACAGTTCCTGTGGGAACATCATCGGCACCTAGGGACTTGTCCACTTTGCAAACCTTGGTGACAGAACTGGAACATTGCTTATCTCCTCCGGCCCATCAAGGTGACCCTAGTAGGAGCCCTCCAGCGCTGCCTGTTCAGAAAGATAATCCCCCAGCGTCTGTCCTCTTGGCAGGTGCTTCGTTTGCTAGGTCCAGTGGCTTCTCTCACACACACACATACCAGTTCAGACACGGACACATCCCAGGATACACAGGCTACTACAGATGATTATGATGACCTAGTGCCCGAAGATGGAGAACCCCCTAAGGGTACTTTCTACTACTTC
This sequence comes from Ambystoma mexicanum, assembly GCF_040938575.1. NCBI lineage: Eukaryota > Metazoa > Chordata > Amphibia > Caudata > Ambystomatidae > Ambystoma > Ambystoma mexicanum. Next base: position 1,000,452,026 of record NC_090923.1, read on the forward strand.
TCCGCCAAACGAAATAGGCTCCTTCCATGCATGGTTAACATGAGTAGTGAAACTATTCCACCTTGTCCCAGAGGAACAGGAAAGAAGATTTCCTGTTCCAGAGGCGTGATGCCTATAAAAAAGAAAATCAGTGGCGTCTATCCCTATGCTAGATGACATCTGGGAAATTGGTTTATTAGTCATGAGAACCCCTTTTTTGGATTTTACCAAAGAAAGATTGTCTGGAAAAGAAATATAAGCTTCCAGACACAGCGCCGAAGTGTCTTCGCACTCAGCAATCTCCATCCTCAGTTGCAGCTAGGAAGAGATCCGCTAACCAGTCCTCACCATCCATGGTTTCCATCTGACAAGGAGGGAAAGCAGCTGAATGCTTTCAGAAACCGGGTAATTACCACGATTGCTACTACGATCAAGGCCACAAATTCCTTGGCCATTCTTTCCCGGTACGACTGGGAATTGTGATATAAGATGGGTCCCATCTCCCTCGAGGTGAAAGAGCGCAAGCCAAGGCAACCTGCAAACGAAGAGACCACTGGTAACTGGCAGCTGGACAAAAGCACACACCAGGAAGATAGAACCCACATTTTGATACAGCAGGACTGATCCGAACAGGAGCCACACTGGATACGGACTGCTCTTAACACAATAGCAGCCAAAGCGGACTTCTTCTGCCCCCAGAAGTAGTTTGGGTACATGTAACCCATCCGTAGGGCACCAATGGGACCAACAAGAGGTCCAATGGAGCGTAAACGGGGTATTCAGAACGGGGGGAACCTCGCTAGACATGTTATATTACAAGGGAGTTTAAAGTTTGAGGGAAAGGGAATTTGGGAGTTAGTTTCGAAGTTGGGGAATTACACACAGAGGAACCAAGACCACCCTAAGCATCGTAAATCACCGGAACCAAAAGGGGACATGCCAAGAACGCCACCCTTGAACATTTGGCCATAGAAAACCCATGGCTGACAAAATCAGAATCATGACTTGGAACGTCCGAGGAATGAACAGTTACGTCAAGCAACGCCGAATCCACACATTCATTAAACGAAGTAAGGTCAGAATCGCCCTCCTACAGGAGACCCACTTGGATGTACGAAATTAGCAGCATTGGCCAAAACCTGGAGAGGAACACTGATAGGCACCACATACTCCACATACGCAAGAGGTGTCCTGATCTGGATTGCCCCAACCATTCCCATAAAATTGATGCACACGAAAACGGACAATGGAGGTAGGATGGCCCTGATACACGGCACCATCGAGGAAAGGTGTTAGGGAGAATTCTCGGTTTAGGCTGAATTTCCTAACCTAGTGAGTCCCCCAGCAGCTTTGCTGGATTTCTGGAGTTTGTTTTTTTCTCCTGCCAAGAGTGAGACTCTTTTTCTCCCACTCTTGGACATGATTTATGGTGTTCCTTTGACTTTTAATGTGTTTTATGGGCTCTGGGGTCCTTTACTCCATAGGTTCTCATGTGTTTTTACTATGTGTGTTACACAGCACCCTCCGTGCAGTGACACAGGGGTGTCATAGTGACACCCCACCATAGACTCCATACCCTGGGACTGACTACTGTCTCCCAGGGCATGTAAAGACACCATTGGCTTTACTAGTCCCAAATTATGAACAGAAACAAGTACAAACCATCATATTGTGGACGTACTCGTCGGGGCAATTCGATTGCCCTGGGGTCTGTTAGTCGAGGGGGCCCATCTCCGTCCCCCCTGATCGAGTTTTGGTTGGTGGCAGTGGATACTACTTTTCATATTTGGCCGCGACTATATCTCTATGGGATTTTCCCATTGTTCGAGGCTACCAACTTTAATTATTTAATTCTCATAGCCTCGAACATACCGCCGGTTTATTTATTTAATATTAATTCGGCGGTTGGTATTTTTTGCCAGGTCTCAATTCTAAAATGGCGTTTGTGTTCTCTTCTGTGACTCTAACCCAAGTCGAGCCCTTTGTTCCACTTTTTGGCGGGCTTCTCCACAGAAGCCTCCAAAAGTGGTGCCACTCTGTCTGGGTACCACAGGGGGTATGGGAGGGGGTTTAGGCACCCTGGACTGAGTTACCCTGGTAACTCAAGTCGCACTCTGGTGTGATTGGCCCAAGTGGTGAGCCGGCTCACCACTTAGCATGTTTGATTGACAGCTAGGCTGAGTGAATGGGGGTGTGCTGCATAAAAGCAGGGCTTTTGGGATTGGAACTTCAGAAGTCGCCACAGAACCTGAGAATCCGACGAGGGAGAAGTGGAGCCGACCTGCTACGACGACACCACCGGTGGAGCCCTGCAGAACCGACTCACCACTTCCCGATGACACAAAAGATCTCCCGGCCAGAGAGTCTTCTTCCCCTGACTGGTGGGCACAACCAGTTTACCTTCTTTTCCTTGCATCCCAGGACGTCTTGTGGTCGAATTGCCCGTGCCAAGCACCCCGGCAACCGGATAGCCACTTACCACTGGACCGCAAATAAGAGGACCGCTCCTTTTAACTGAGAACTCCGCGGCTGGTTTCTTCCCTGGCAGTGCAACAGACTCGTGTCTTCCTCCCCGACGAGATCCTCTGTTCCCCCGGACGACGCACCGACTTGCATCCGCTGCCAGGAACAACTGCCCCCGCCGGAGTCTTTTCACCACTTTAAGGTACCGTGTCCGCCAGGCCTCCCTTTCTAAAGATTGCTACAAGGTAATAATAATCCCTTAACCTTCTGGACTGGGCTGGCCGTCTTGACCATCTAACTGGTCCCTTTCTTTTGGTCCAACTCTTTCTGAACCCTTTCGTGCACTTTTCAACCGTGTGATCTTGGACACATTTCGTTTTGATCCTCTTAAAGTGGATCCGGCTTTCTGAACTCTAACTTCACGGTTTGACTCTGCCTTCCTCTCTTGCTGTGTTCTTTTGAAAGTGTTGGGATCTGTTTCAATTTATGCTCTGCCTTTCTCTTCCTTTTTTTACCGAATTATTAGAGTGCCATTTGCGTTAAGCGCTCACCGCTGTCTGAAAATAAGTGGGGCTTTACTTAAGACTTGTCAAATGTTCTTTTAAGGGAGTGTATATCTTTTAGTGACCGTGTTTTTGAACTGCTTAATATTAGTGCCTGTGTGTTTTATTAGATATGGTTTTAAATAAATAATTATATCTCTTTTACACCAAGCTCTGGTCAGTGTTTGCTTGTTCTACTGTGTTCTTTTGACCTATTGAGAATACTCTGTATACTGCCCAACTCTTCTTGAGGGAAGTCTGACTGCTCAGCCACAGCTACCAAGTGTATCTGTGTGGTACAGACTGCTACCAAGTGGGTTTACTGCCAAACACCTGTAGTCTTAAATCTTTTGCAGTGGTCCCAGAGGGAACTGCACAGGTTTCTGCCTAACAGAAGGGAAGTCTGCCTGATCAACTCTTACGCCCCCAACCATGATGCCACTGTCTTTTTCCGTTCACTATACCAACGACTCGGCCCATATAGAGATACCACCTTGATATGGGGGGACCACAATTGCACCTTTGACCCCCGGGTAGACAGGCCGGACAGCAAACACACCCGCCCGTCCCCACCTACAAAAATACTGAAAGCACTAACAACTCTCACTCAGACTAATGGAGGGAACAGCACCCCAACAAGAGAGAGTACTCCTACTACTAATGCCAACAAGCAGTCCACACTAGAATTGATCACATGAGTGAGGAACAACAGGTCTCGTTCGGGGAAACACAATACTTGGCCAGGGTGCTCTCAGACCACTCTCCTTTAACAACTACCTGGACAGTGCTGGAGTCTAGACCGCCCGCGCCCACGTGGAGACTCGGAGGCGAAGCCCTGCTCGATAAGGCCTTCTGCGAACATATCCGTAAATGCACGCTAGACTATTGGCCAATAAACGAAAATAGTGTACAACACATTACCACGGCATGGGAAGCGTTCAAGGTGGTCATGAGAGGGGAAATGATTGCAACCATAGGCGGAGCCCTGAGGTCCATAGTTGCCTCACTAACACGTACCGAGGATGAATTGAGGGAGATAGAAGCCGAAGCCTCCACTGACCCAGCCCATATACAAAAGAATAGTAGAGCTCAGGCAAGCTTGCTTAGTGCACTGGGAGAAATTAGGGAAATTTAGCTATGCAAAACGCATTGAAACGAGCCACACCCTCAGGGACAAACCGGGGAAGCTACTAGCTTGGCTCTACAATCGGGAGACTCCCAGGAAGCCCATCTGCCATGTCCGCAAGCTGGACGGCACAACAGCACACACGCAGGCTGAGAAACTCGGTGTTCTCTGGGTTCTACCAGGCCCTCTACACAGATCCCCCGTCACCCACAGACATAGAAATAGAAGATGTCCTATCATTAAACTACCTACACTAGATATGCAAATGGCTGAGGCCCTTGGCCGAACCAATCACACCAGAGGAGGTTATAGCCACCATTAGATCTCTGCTGTCCGGTAAGGCCCCATGAACCGATGGGCTCCCAGCGGAATTCTATAAGACATATGAGGACGCCCTGGCACCTCTCCTAGCCCAAGTATTTAACGAAGAATACGAAATAGGTACCCTCCCGGACACCATGAGAGAAGCCGTAATTATCCCACTACTGAAACCGGGCAAAGACGGGGGGGGGGTGGCTCATACAGGCCCTTATCCTTGCTAAACTCAGACAATAAGATCCTACCAACACTGCTTGCAAGGAGGCTGAGGAGGGCAATTCCGCTGCTGATCTAGCATGATCAGACGGGCTATGTGCCAGGGCGATCCATTACAGAAAACCTGCGCAAACTACAACATGTCATACACAGCACTAACAACAGGCCAGGGAAATGCGCAGTGGCGTCCTTGGACGCCACCAAGGCATTTGATTCAGTCAGATGGAACTGGCTGCATGCCGCCATGACCAAAATGGGAATAGGACCTGCCTTCTTGAAGTGGACCAAACTTGTATATACCAATCCCACAGCCAGAGTACGCACAAACAATACCTACTCTGATAAATGACACCTCTATAGAGGCACCCGGCAGGGTTGACCGCTTTCCCCATGCTGTACATCATAGCCATCGAACCTGTAGCAGCATACCTAACACAAGAGTACAGGGACATAGTGATAGACAAAGAGACCCACCTGGTCTCAATGTATGCAGACGATATGCTCCTCTACTTAAACAATCCAGAACACATATTACCATACATACTTGAGACCTTAGAGGGGTTCCACAGATACACAGGGATACAAATCAATCACAACAAATCATGCCTATTTCCCCTGGCTGCTCTGGGCGAGGCCAGAGAAGAAAGTCTCCCAATCATGGCCTTTAAGTGGGAAAGCACCTCTTTCAAATACCTTGTCATATCCATACACAGAGACCCTAAGACAGAACACACCCTAAACACAGAGAGAGCCAAAGACAGCCTGGAGAAATCAATGGCATTCTGAGGCAAATTACCGCTTTCAGTGGCAGGGAGAGCGGGGCTTCTCAAGATGGTGGCATTGCCCAGACTCCTACACTTTTTCACCAACGTCCCATTCAACATCCCACCGCAGTTCTTGAAAGAGCTAAACAAGCTCTGCAGAAGATTCCTATGGCAGGGAGGGAGGCACAGAGTCGCGCTAGAAGTACTACACAGACCTTATGACAGGGGAGGCCTGAAAATCCCCAACTTTGAATTATATTATCTAGCTGCCCAACTGAAACACATAATACAATGGATGGCAGACTAAACCACAATGGACACCCGGCTGCTGCAGCCAGCGATCTCCCATATGCTCCTAAGTGACTTGTTCTGGACCTCGCCTGGGGCAGCCCAACACAATTCATACCTAATTAGATTAGGGATCCAGATCTGGAAACGAGCCTGCAAAGTCATGGAAAATAATGATCCATATTCCCCTCAGATCCCAATAGCAGCTATCATGACAGGCAGACCTGGATGCTTGAAAGAGATCAGGAATATATGGGAGCCCTGCGGAATTGCCACCCTGAGCGACCTGGTGGACGCCCAGGGCATCCTGACATTTGCAGAGCTGCATGAGTCTGTGGGAATACCAATTGGGCAGTTCCTACTTCACGGAGCGGTGGTGAAAAAGCTCACTAACAGATGGCCGGAGGTAGAAAACCTCGAAACCAGGCACAAAGCCATTGAAAACTTGCTGAACGCCGCCGAGGGAGGGCACGAAACCTCAAGGCTATACGAGACTTTGCTAGACAGCACAACCAGGCACGACCTCAAGTGCAAAGAGAAATGGGAACGGGAGCTGGGCCAGCAATTCGAAGACAAAGACTGGGAATCCATAACACTACCACAAAAAAGTATCCAGAAATGCCCGTCTGCAACTTATGCAATTTTACATCACTAACAGGGCTTACCTCACACCTGAAGGCATTTCCAAATTCAAAGGAGCAAGAGCCATAGAATGCCCAAAACGCCAAGAACTTTGTTTGGGGATGACTCAAATGTTTTGGGGGTGCCGGTCGATACAATCCCACTGGTCGCAAATCGCCACTAAGGTGGTCGCTGCAGACATCACTCGGGACGTACAGTCACCTAAGCAGATCCAAAAAAAAGCAAGAAGAACAAACCTCTAAATAGGCTCAAGGACGTGATGTACATTTTGGCAAAAAGACGTATTGCCATGGGGTGGAAAAGCCCCAATACCCTCAGTGTCACATTGTGGTGGGAAGATCTCTGTAAATGGTCGGCAGCAGAAACTGGTGCGTGGGAGAGAGCGCAGCTTGAGCAGAAACTGGACATCAGCGAAGACCTGCAATAACGGTGTCACTGTTCCAACCAAGGGAGGAAGCCTCCTCCTATGAAGACACAAGTAGCCCATGATGGTTATCCGGCACAGCTGAACTGAACATAAGAATAGGTGGTCGGGGGGGCAAAGGGAGGGGGGCAGAGGGAGGGGTTATGTTATGTTATGGTTATGTTTGGGCTTTAAGGAGCATACCTTTTATTCGTTGCTTTGCTCTGCTGCTGGTTTCTTCCCTGGGTAGTGCAGGACCCTCCAGTCTTCCTACTTCGTGTCAGTCCTACAGTCGCTTCAGGAACCGTGAGCCTGCTGGAACTACCAGGAACGTCCACCGCAGCTACAACTTCTTCTCTATTTAAGGTACTGTTCAACATCCAGTTGTTCATTTCGTCCAGCCACAGTGGAAGGGTGTGAAAGCTTTCGCCAATCCGAAGGCTTGTCCTTCTCTTCTCTTTAAGCTAACTTTTCTGCCAACCAACTTCGTTCTGAACTCTTGGCAAAGACTTAACCGCGAACTACCCTGAACTCTGTGATCTTGAGAAAAAGACTTTTGTCCTATTGACTTTGGCCCCAAGCCTGTTTGACTTGATTCCCTCACTGTAGTTCCTCTTTCTAGATTGCCCCGCTTACTTACCTGTTGGTACTGCTCCCTTTCTCCCTAATTTCGTCTTTCCCTCCCTTTTAAATTAACGGAGTGCCATTTTGCTGCCACTTCATTTTGTGAGCTTAACTTGTCTGGAAACTATTGAGAGTGGTGTGGTGTATTAAGAGTGTGATTTTTGAACTGCTTCACTTTGGTGAAATGTTATACAACTGAAGAGTAAATAAATGTATATTCTTTTACTTGGAAAACTTGAGTCAGTGTTTGTTTGAATCATAGTAACTGCTGTCCTTTGTGTAACTATTTGAGACTGCTTACTTGCTCTTGAGAAGTCTGGCTGCTCAGCCATTGCTACCACTTTACTCTGTAGTACAGGCTTGTACCAAAGGTGAATTTGTGCTTCCACTTCTAGTCCTTATTGTGTGTAGTGTTCCCAAAGGGTACTGAATATAATTCTGCCTAACGGTGCCCCCTCACAGATGCTAGCCCTGCAGCACACCCAAGGGGCCCTCTGATGCCAGACTTCTCTAGGATTCTCCATCAACTTTCCAAGATCATGCATATTACTGTCTCACAACGCTCTGTTCCTGGACGCACGACGGATACACTGCAATGTCTGGTGACTCCCTTGGAGGAGAGAGTCCAGGCCATACTCCACAAGGTCTAATAGCTGTCCTCTCACCAGCTAACAACTGCTCGCTCCATCAAGTCGCTACTTGGGATGATGTCTTCCTGCATTCCTCTGGTACCTCACTGCATGTTGCATATGAAACCTCTTCAAGAGTTCCTAGACACCAGGTGGAAGCAGATGTCAGGTTCCTGGAATGACAAAATGAAGCTCAGCCCGGCATGGGGCCGTACTCTACAGTGGTGGAGCCAACAGCACCTCACACCGGGGGGCCCCCATTTCACCGGCCAGCACACCAAGCCGCAGTGAAAACCAATGCCTCCCTGTAAGGTTGGGGAGTGCAGACAGGAAACTTCCACGCAAGAGGGCTCTGGAGAGGAGAAGCGGCGTCACATCAATGTGTTGGCGCTCCACGCGGTTGGCGAAGTGGTTTGCATCTTCACAGACAACATGACCAACATGTTCTACATCAGGAAGCTGGGAGGAACCAACTCTCCCCATTATATCCAAGCAATGAGCCATCTCGCACAATATATTCCTCTTTCTGTTTCATCTAGCAGGTGTCCAGACCACCGGTGCAGATTCCCTAAAGCAGGGAACTGCGATCCTGCCTTGAATGAGAACTCTGTCAAGACCAGGTTCTTCATCTTTTCTCGACACGGGGCCGGTCGCAGATAGAGCTTTTCGCCACAGCAGCCAACTTAAAGTGTGTCCAGTTTGCCAGCAGGTGCCCTCAAGCGAGGAGTCTGGGGGATGCCTTCTCCATGTCATGGTGAGGCCTGTTTGTCTATGCATTCCCTCCAATCCTGCTCCTCCTACAAGTAATCAAAGCACTCAAAGAGAGCAGGATGATTCTCACTGATCCGGCATGGCCACGCCAGATTTGGTACTCTGACCTTCATCAGTCAGTAGTGCCTTGCATTAAGCTGCTTCTTTCAGACCTGCTCTCCAGAGTAGGGGGATCCATACTACACTAAGACCCAGCACACCTAAAATTGACAGCTTGGCTCCTGCAGTTTGGACATGTTGCACTGCCTTTAGAATGCCATGCCTTCCTGGCGAAGGCTAGGGCTCCATCTACTCTATCAGGCTACCAACACAAGTGGAAGCGTTTTACTATATGGTGTCATTCGCAACAGCTCGATCCTCTTTGAATCGAGCCTTCTCAGATTCTGCCAGATCTGCTATCTCTAGCAAAGGTGGACTTCACACATGGATCCATTAAAGCTGCTATCTCGTGCTACACTCGCACGACAGGTAAACCTTCTCTTTCATTTCATCGACTGGTTTAAGAATTCCTCAAGGGCCTGCTTCAAGTTTTCCCTATTGGGAGCTGAATGTGGTCCTCTCCAAATTGATGGGCCCACCCTTCGAACCTCTTCACTGGGCTCCTCTAATGTTCTGATCTTGGAAGACTGCCTTTCTAGTGGCAATTACGTGCGCCGGACGTGTCAGTTGCAAGCTCTCTCCTGCAAGTCACCGTATTTAATGTTTCATCCATCCAGGGTGGTTGTGCTGTGCACTCATCCCTCATTTATGCCCAAGGTACTGTCAACTTTTCATCTCAATGAACCTCTAGACCTTCCAGTGTTCTTTGGCCCTGCCACATCTCCGGCAGAGAGCTTGTGCGTTTAAGTCCTATATCAAACGCACTAAGGATTTTTGCAAGACTTTGCAACTGTTTGTGACATTTGGGCTTGTTGATAAAAGGTAAGCCATGTCGAAGGCTTCATTTTCACGGGGGCTACCCGACTGCATTTCCCATATTTATCGGCTCGCAAACAGGCCACTGCCAGGTAGACCTAAAGCACATTCCACCAAGGCTATAGCTCTTCTTGGTTCCTACTGCCACATTAAGTGTGCTTCCAAATCTAAAGATTCCCACCAGAAGAGGGTCAAAGGAAGACTAATGTCGTTGGCTGGGGCAGTAGTACCCAAAGCAACACCAATAGGCTATATAAGTGATAAGCAGTTTAAGCTTTAAAGCTAAACTGATTTAATATTACCGAGGATTCCCAGCCCGAAGACGGGGAATGTTCACAAGCATGAAAGTTCATATGATGGAGAACATGAATTACAGGTAAGTAACTTGTTCCATATGAGCATGTGGACTGTGAAAAATGATAGCCCCATTTTGCTCCTGGACGTGGCACAAATGTATTCCCCGACCATAATCAGTTATGTAGGCAAATGGATCTATTAAGCTCAATCAGGCTTTAGGGGTAATTGGTTAGGTGTTGACACGGTTCACTCTATTTTAGACAATATTCATTTAACAAGGAAGAGGTAGAAAGCTTATTATTATCTTATTATCTTATTTAGACACACTCAGTATATTTATCTGTAGAGGTGTGTTTATAGGCATGTTTCACGGATTGGGGTTGAAAGACCCAATTAGAAATGTTCGAGGGAGAAAAGACCACCGAAGATTATTTATTCGAAATAATCTTTGTTTTTTTCACCCCTGAACATTACTGACTTGGCCCACACCCCTACCCCGAACCCCTACTTACCTTGCATTACAACTTGCTGTGTCCCAGCAACGCCCGTTCCCTTTCACTTTTATTTATTTATTTATATCAGGACAGCTGTAGGGGTGTCCCACGCAACCCCCGCTCACAATATAGTGAGCAAGGGTGCGGGCGACACCCCGCAGCCCCCATCACCAAATGCGTGAACTGGCTGAATTGTTCAGCCTTTCGGATTTTTCGAACGGCCGAAATTCGGCCAAATCACGCATTCAGTATTTTTGTTTTTTTATTTATTTTTACATTTGGACAAAATCTATTTCACACCTTGTATAGCTTTCAAGCTAGCAATAGTCAGCCAGTCAAGGGGTAAGCAGCATCAGCATCCCAATATGCCCAGATGTTTACAAAACTTTATTATATGTGGCTGATATGGTTGTATTTGTGAATAAAGCGCAAAGCTCAGTGCTGGAACTATTATGGATGGCTGAATTTGGAAAATTGTCAGACCACAAAATAAATTGGACATTATGTCACTTTCTCCCATTTTTCATGGAAGATCACAGAAGGTAGATTTATAATATGGTTGACAAGAGCAAGTGATAACCTTCATATGTATGTGAAAGCCATTCTGTGGGGCAATTTAGCTCTTATAATTGAAATCGCAGCATCAGCTGAAAGCACTGGATCTCGTTTGGCATTTAGCTGAGGACATATGGAAGGCTCAGAACCCTGTCCCTTTGATTCTCTACAAGAGATATTTGGCCTCCCTACAGAGGGAAAGATTTTGCGCTGCAGAGCCCATTATGGGAAAAAGCAAGCATGCTTTCCTCAGCTTTGGGGAGGAGCCGCTGAGGATTGCGACAGTGCAGGTTCAGAGAACGCACGCAATTGTGGGCTGTTCGGGTTTGGCCATGGGAGGTGGACAAAGAGGCCATGGGAGGAAGGACAGTGTAGAGGAGCATGGAGATGGTTTAAATGTTAAAAGGTATTTGTATTGCGCACCGTCACCAACGAAGTTGCTGTCCAGGCGCTCTTGCAGATCTGCAAACGAGAAGGCGGGGTTGGTTAGTAGGGTGAAGAGGGAGTAGGATAGTGAGAGGAGTGGTGTTCTGTTGGCAGCTTCATCTCGGTATACACCGTGCGCTGAGCTTTGGTGCGAGTATCGGAGCGATGTCAGTCCTCGTCTGCTGTTGGCGCGGCTTATGTGTTGTTGCATGTGGTGAAGTGCATGCAGCGTCCGGTGCGAGAGGTGGTTGAGTTTTTTTGAGTGAGCAGAAAGTTAGAGCTTTTGGTTAGTGGGTTTATAGAAAAGAGGGATACTGCTCCCTCTTGGCTCATCAGAAATCCATAAAAACGGTCTCTGCGCAGAGGAAGTGCACAAGTATGCACAGTTGAGCAGTGACCTTGTGTCGGCATTCTTGGCATGTGGAAGAGACTTCTCTAATCATTCTCACCTGCTACAGTTTTGGACTTCCCACAGATAACAGTACCTGAGCACAAGTAAGTGCAGTAAGCTTGGAAACATCAGGTGTTTAGGTGAGATGGCATCAATCTTATAAACTTGCATGTATTATTCTTTCCCACTCTGCCCTCTAATCTTTACAATTTACAAAGTGAGTCGGTTCCTGCTGACCTGTATCAGTAAGCGGCTCGTGGGCCTAAGGAAACCACACACATATTACTGTTGAGTGCAGGTGCAAAGCTCCGTCACTGGCAATTTTGGGGTGGCACCAGACTGGCTAGGATAACTAAAAGTCAATCAGTTAGTGCCTCAATGTTAGCTATAACCACCCACTATTTGTAGAGAGAACTAGCCCAGTGACTAACTGTTCTCCACTATGTCTGCATACAATCTAAGAAACAAGCCAGGGAACAATGAACTTGAACAGATCTCTCATAAGGCAAATAAAACAACCGCAAAGGGAAACAAGACCGGAACAACCAAAATCTCTGCCTTTTTCAATCCACCACAATACAAACTGAGCGAAGTGGAAATAGGCGCTATGGTCAGACAGAAGAGCATCTCTAAAACTAATGTAAGGGTTGGTGAAAGGGTCATGACCATAACCAAGGAAAGAAACATTGACAGCACAAACAAACCACTTGAAACTACATCTACAGAAATGTTTATTTAGCCTGCCCCCGATTCCCCGGTCATTGATAACTCTCAGAGTTGTGTTACAGCTTACAAAGAAACGTGCTGCAAAACAGAAAACTCAGCATTAAAACCTGTATGGACATGCTTGCCACCAATTGCATTGAAATTAACCCTTCTGCGGGTGTCGTCCAACTTGAAACGGAGCCTTGTGCCAAACTTGAATATATCTACTTTGGGAGATTGTATTAGATCAAGCTTTATTGCATCAACTCGCACCAAAAGCCTCTGCATGTCAAATAAATTCACTCATCGCCATACAACTGAGTCTGATCTCATTACGATATGCCTCTGTATGTTTGAATGTCAAAATGATCAGGGGACCCTACTTCATGAATGACATCTGTAGCAACATGAATTTTAAAAAGATGTCCGATGGTGTACAAATTGACTCACAACAGTACATTCAATCGAGGAACATTGTTGAGGAGCCCTTGTCGCATGAAGAGCTTGTGGAAACTGCCCTAAAGGGGGATCGAGAATCAATGTATACCCCCAACAATGCCTAAAGCATTGTCATATAGAGATGTTCATGTAATGAGCTGTGCCCCTGAACCTCCCCCAATGGAAAGAGCAACGTTTACAAAGGCAAAAGGGAGGAAGGAGAGAAACAGGGAAATTGTGCAGGCTTAGTGAAGGGAACAGGATGCCAGGGAACACAGATTGAGGCTGAAGATTCTACTGGGCCAGTCACTATTTTGCACAAGAAAAGGAAGAGCAAAAAATAATAAAAGGGAAAAAAATAAATCATAAAATCACAAATAATACCTTAGAAGCCTGGTTATCTACGGACAAGGAAGCAAATCCTATTGTGAGCAGTCCTCCAAACAGGACGGAATTGCAAGATGAAAAAACACTTAATGGGACTATGGACACACTCAAAGACGCAGAAGTCTATCTTAGTAGAACCACACAGTTTGATGTCCGAGTATGAGCAGGTGCCCTCGCCTAACCTGTCGATCAAGTAGGACTTTAGAACAAAAAAGGCTGGAGAATGAGTATCACACCTGCATAATGATACAAGAACTATTCAGCACTCAAAAAAAGCCCCACTAAACAGCTCCACAATTCTACTCCTGATGACACAGAATATGTAGAACAGATGGTAGAAGACTAGAATAATAAATCTTATTCATTGCAAATCAGCAGATATAGCATCTTTCATCTTAACGTACAATGCTGATTTCAGCAAAAGGGCTATATCACATCACAATAGCCTTGCCACACGGACGCTGCCCTGGAAAGACATCTCCTCTTATCTTAATAACCTGTATGCAGGATGATTGAAACCAGTGATTATATAAGCAGGAAAGAAAAGGAAACCGAGCACGATATTGGGGCCTGGTTGCAGGTGGCGCTTTAATCCAGGTTTAAGCAGTTTTCCTAAAGAAAGAATTAAAAAAAATATGCATTAAATCTTGGAATACTAGAGGCCATAAGCACTTAATGGAAACCACAGCCTCAATTAAAATGATACGTACCACAGATATTTTACCAATACAAGAGTTGGCTAGTGGAGTCTTTTCACCTGGGCGGTTATCATTTGATCACAAATCCTGCCGAAAGTGGGCAACTGAAGCTCCCCACGGGTGAACTTATTGTGGGCATTAGAAACTGGTTTAAATATGAACATATTAATTTGATGAATCCGTCACCCCACATTTTGGTAGCTAATCTAAAAATTAATTGCAGTACTTCCCTCACAATCAACATTTATAGCCTTCCAGATGGGGTCCACGTACAACATTTTATGACAGAAATTGAGGAGATACTGAACTGACGGAGCGAGTGTGTGGTTGAAGGAATAATAATTGGTAGGGATTTAATTGCTCACTGTTGAGAACCTTACGATAACAGACTTAAGGATCATGTGCCGTCCTTCAAACTAGAAGCTACGTTAGCCTTTAGTTATGGAAACAAACTTGGCAAGGACTGGCTGAACTTTATGCCTAGCATAATGTTCAAAATGATTAATGGAAGAGCAAGTGGAGTGACTGGAGGAAGCCCCACATGGCATATTGTAAACAAAACTGCTACTCTAGACTATTTTTCAAAGACAGCATTAACATTTTTCTGGTGGAAGAGTGGACTATAAATAAAAGCGCTTTAGAGGTCATACAGCAGCTAATTTAATCCTTAATATAGAACCAAAAAGTGGAAGGAGGATACTTGTAGGCAAGATTAATGCCCAAGAGAATAGAATAAAATGGGCATTAAAAACAAAGAGTCTTAGAAGAGAACATGAATTTGCAAATAAAGAAACAGTCAACCATGGAAGGATTCAGAAGAGTCCAACAGATGGTCTGCCCTGTATATTGCGTATTGGGGGCACAAAGGGAGCAAGCCATATTAGTAGAACCCTGGGGCAACATTATGATCTGCAAATTGTACAGCGCACACGCAAATTAAGGTGTGGCATCACCAGGTTAAACTTCAACAAAAATCTCACAGAAGAAGCTAAAAGAACACAATCTAAAAAACAGGAATACAAACTGGCTTGCACAGTCCAAAGGTTCCATTAAGACAATGAAATGGCAAGCTATGATTAAAATACTTGCAACTAATGACTCAAAACCTCATTGACGGCCATATCTAACGCAAGTAATAAGTAAGAATACATGGATAAAATTCATCCAAGATAGTTACTATATGTATGAGCAATTTGGATTCCTAGCACCCATTGTAGCAAATGAGCTGAAGGCCTCATACGAAAGTGATGTTAAAAGGATTATAATGAGAAGGAAAAACTCAGGGGCCATTGGGCCGATGGGGTTACCAACAAAATCATGAAAGAGAATCCATCCCTCTGTGAGCCAGATTTGTATTAAACACAATAGAAACATCGTAAACAGGAAAAAAAGAAAGTCCTAAATAGGTGGAAACATTCTCTGCTCATCTCTGTATTCCAAATAGGACAGAGAATGTCTGGAAAATTATAGGTTACAAGCGTTGGTAGACACCTCTAGCAAGATCTTTTGCTGCAATATAACTACAATTGTTCACTATCTGGGAAGACAGAAAACAGCTCCTTAATTTAAATCCAAACCAGTTTCAGAAAAGGATGCGGCACCATGCAAAATATCCTCATTCTCGACAGAAAGGCCAAGAAGGCTGACTTGACCTACCTTTATATGTATCCTATATAGGACTACAGCAGGGCCTTTGACAATTCACAGTGAGGCTGTGGAAGAAATTGCAACAGGGCTTTTCTGCTAGATTACTAAACATAATTTGTTAATTAAACACGGACACTGAAGTTAGGATAAGGCTCGATGAAGGGGGCAATTTTTCAGAAATAATCTGCATCAACACGGGATAAAAGCAACGCTGTGTGTGCTGGCACCCCTCCTTTTCAACCTATATATAGCAGACATGCCTACTGCATTGGATAACATCCGACTGTCCCCTCCAAATGGTGAGATGAACATATAAAACCTATGGCCTATGCTGTTGAAATCATCATCTTGGACCGTACGTGCAAAGAGCACTAATCACAATTGCAAAATACTCAACTGATCATGGACTGACAATGAACTTGCTTAAGCAAAGATTATGTGCTTTAGCAATACAATAAAAACAACTTTCATACCATGGAAAATAAACAACAAAACAATAGAGACAGTCCCAGATTACGTGTACCTTGGGGCTCTAATAACGAGGAAGCGGATCTGCAGAATTTTACCAAGCAGAAAGTGATAAGGAAACTAGCTGCCGTTGTGGCGCATGTAAAAAATAGCAGTGGCTACAGCCTTTAAGGACTTTTGGTATACAGGCAGAGTGTAGTACCTAACATTCTCTATGGACTGGAATGCAACAGTAAAACAAAAATCCATTGGCTTGATACCTTGGAAGCCATCATGCTTTGCCAACTTGCGTGTCTTCCTAATTGCATTCCTATCTATAGTATCCACTTAGAACTGGGCTTCAATGCCTTGAACACCTGCCTTAACATCAGGAGGTCCATTTTATACCTAGAAATAAGGAAAATAAGTGAAATAATCACATATGATTTTATAAATAAAGAACTGAGCAGTAAGGATAACTCATTGCTTGATGAATTTAATGAAAGGGTAATGTCATTCATTCAAATAATAGAGGGGAAGATAGATTGGACGCTTGACTGTTTCACTTGGACAGCAACTGCTGCGAAAAGCCTAACTGGGACAGATGCTATAACATCTCGAAACTGTCTCAGTATAAACTGACACAACAATTACTTCAATAGACATATCGGAAGTGTAGGCCACAGGGTTAGCCAATTAAACTTCTTCTCTTGGATTCGAAAGTTATTGATGCAATTTTGTTTTAATTTGCTCCCATACACAGTCGTAATTGGCCAGTGGATAGAAATAGAAGAGAAGGATTGCTTCTGCAAAACGTGTGGGATAACGAGTACAATTATTACTTCCAGACATCTACTAACTGAATGCAAACGCTTGGCCAAGCTAAGAGTATTACACATTAGAAAATCTCTCCACAATCATGAGTACATTGCAACTGACAATTTCTGGCTTTGTTGCTTAGCTGGAAGATACACATCTTCTACCATCACTTTAATTAATTTATGGAAAGCAATAATATATTTATTGGGTAAAAATGAGCAGACATAGCAAAAGTTGAATACCTTATTCACAGTTAAAACAAATGTTTAAGGAAATAATCCATTTGTTAACATTTTTATGGTATATATTGATTTATTATTGTGTGTATAAATTATGGAATTTTGTATATTGTGTAAACAGTTATAAGTGTAATACTTCTAAATAAAACGAATGGAAGTGGATGAGGCTCCTCCCTGTGAATTCGAAGATAGCTCTTCACAGAATAAAATTAAAGAGGCTCAGACATTTGACTTGCGCATGACCCTGTTCGATGGTCAGTGGTTTGGATTTATGGTACAGGCCCTCCAGGATAAGCCTGACTTTATTACTAAGATTATTCTTTAGGATACAAGGTTTAAATTGTACTGTACACGAGAAAGGATGTTCTCTCTACGGCTGCTGGAATCAGACAGATGGTAGAGATGCGCAAGTGAAGGGGATAGGGTCTGCCCAAGGGTAGAATGGTTCTGGGAAGGTCTTGGATAGGATGAATTTTGTGTTGGGGTCTCAATTCTTTCAAAGGACTCAGGGTGGTTATGCATGTGAAGGCGAGGTCAGCAAAGCGAGTAGCAGATTGGCACTGTGGCTTTCAAGTGTCCTGGTGGCACCAATGTAGATTTTAAAGGTGTGAAAATGATGCAAATAGCCCAGTGTGGATGATTGGGTGAAAGACATGGTCAATCCTGCGAGGTATGAAAAGATTACGTGGGAGTAATCAGAACGTGAGAAAGGTAGGCTATTGAAAACCTGTATACAGAACATCCTGTTGGTTTGGTGCTGTCTTGACCCCACCCCTTTTCCTGTATCTGGTTCCCTGTGGTCTGAATTTCCCCCTAATTAGGTGGAAAGTCCTCCTTTGACTTGATGTGATGGCCATCTGTATTTTATCCTGGATTCTTTAGTTTTTGACTCAAGTATTTCTCTTAGCATAACATGACCCAATGCCTCTTAGAGAGAGTGGCTCCATATTTTGCTCTGCCTTAAGAATCCTTATGGCTTCTAAGGCAGTGCTCCCCTAAATCATACATAGTTTACAAGGGTGTCCATCCTCCATGTTGGTAATTTGGTTGGGCTGGGGTCAGCTTCTCTTTGCAAAATGGCCTTCACTCACCATGTGGAACTCTTGTCTAGCTGGTTTCCTTTTAGATGGAATCCTTCATGTACCTGAAAAGGAGATTTGCTTTGTCCTTCTGAAAGTCCTGAGGGGTCACCCTGAACCAATTGTAACTGGCATAGCATAGCAAGAGTGTGGATTTAGCTTTGTCTTGGTAAAGATTCAGAAAATCACTTTAGGTTTCACATCAATGGGAATACATATTAACTTGTCAAAGTCAAACACACCAGGAAAAGAGATCTGTTAATGAAGGAAGCTTATGCTGGTTTATCACAGGAGCATTTGAAATATAAGCCTTTATTATAATTAATGTTATTATCTGTAAGTCGAAAGAAGACCGAAGGTTGCAGACTAGACAATGATTTTCCAAAATGGTTGTGCTTGTGGTCCAAGTTCTCAGCAAACAGACTCGTCTAATAGAAGGTAAAGACTAAGAGGATTGTTGTTTATTAGTTTAGAGCACATGTATGTTTGCTGTTGTCGGACATGGCAGTGCCGTGAGGCCTTTGGGTGAGTGGTGCTATACAATGACTATATAGATAGATTTGCATACATGTTCTTCTCAGAAACAGAGCATGCTGAAAGACTTCTCACATTAACTAGAATAGATGAGCGGGTATTTTCATGCCCTAACAGTTTGTATGTACAAAACCAGTGATGCTGGAAGGACGAAGAACTTTGACCCTCCTGGAACTCTTCTATTGCCATAGCATAGTCTGTGTGAGATGCCATTAAAGGGGTTGTAGAATCTTGATATTTGAGGCCTCATGACAGCCCTCACACAACATTTGTGTGAGGGCTGTCATGAGGCCTCAAATATTCTACAATCCCTCCTTTGAGGGCATCACACACAGACTATGCTATGGTGATAGAAGAGTTCCATTTGGGCCCTCTGAAATCCAACACAAGCATTAACTGTTGCTAAGACTGTTTGGTCAAGGTATACCTCAGCATGGTGCCAACATACATACATGTATATCCAAGAATCTCTGATCTGTATCCAAATAAGTGTCATCCTTGCACTTCATTTCTTCATAAAGGCTCATGAACATTTTTGTATCAGGAGAGAAAGTTGAGCAGTTTTGTTTAAGCAACACTTTAATAAAGCAATAATAGCAACAATAGCCACAAGTATTACAATAAATAGCATTGCACAATGTATGAACCCAAGGATCCCAACAATTCAGTACAACAATGCGATATGAGACAATTGCTGTGCATCCAGTGGGAGGGAAGTAAGCAATGTTTCCAATAGGTTCAGGATGATTGTGCATTATGTCAAAACTATCAGAATATAAATACAGCATTATTCTTTGATTAGGGCACTTATGCCTCCTTGTGCATCAAGAGAAATATCTAGCCATTTGCATTCTGCAAAACCATTTTCCATATCCTTTTTTGCTCTTCTGCCAGTACGCGTTTAAAGCGTGAGCTATGTCCTTTGCCAAATGTTCACCTATGGCCTGCAAGTGAATAACAATAGTGCCTATGTGTGTTTATAGATTAGCCAACAATCTTTCAATTTCAGTTAGAGGGTGCTTGGATTGTACTTTGTTGTGCATCTTCTAAGCTTTTGGCTTCCTCACATGGCCGGTGGGAAGGGGGGAGGAGGTGTGGACGAAGCGAAGGACTTTGGACAGTAACAGCAGGATTGAAATGGCCGATTGTGCAGGTGCCTAGTCAGCGCTGGGTCTAATAGGCTATACTGCCATGTAACCAATATTAGCCAGTTGCTGTAAGGGGAGGGTATTGTGGTATAGTCCTCGTGGAATATAGATAAGGAGGTAGTTCACCAGTGGCAACTTGTCCAATAAATTCTGTGGGGATGTCTAGATGCCAACGAGCGCCACAGTAGGAAGGAACACTAGGTGCTACCTCAGTGTGTATAAAGCTTTTAACATACTTAGGCATTTAGAAATTAATAACATGCATATGCCAAGTAATCCCATGAATAGCTAACTAAGTTGTGTAAAAAGTCCACTAATCAAAGTTCTTTGCTGTCTGTGGCAAACCAGAAGAAGGAGTCAGACTCAAGGATGAGATTTCAAGGGTGTGTATTAAACTAAAAAGAAAACACCTGTCTATGCCTGCTGCTAATAGGGATTTTCTCTACCTAAAAAACGAAAACTAAGGGTGCTTGTCTGTCATGAAAATCAAAAGTACTCCTCAGTCCAAACCTAAATCACTATCTTGCCCTACCACTGTGGAAAAAACATAAAAATACAAGTCCAAGCAACAGCCTCTCAGCTTAGGATATGTTCCGGTCAATTGTCCTTTGGTGCTCTCTGGAGCGAGTTTTCAGTTCATACAAATTTAGTTTTAGAAAAGAAGTGCCCTCAGCTCCCCTCTTGGCCTCTTCAGAAAGACCTGTAATGAGCATAGGACATGACGGGGCCAGGGGGGGACAAATCCCCTCCCATAATATTAAGTGGGGGATACAATAGCATTTATCCCCCCCCCCCCGAATATGTCTGTGTAATGCACTGTGTCTCTGCCACTGTCTGCTGCACATTCCAGTTGCATACAGCGTGTAAAAGTACTTCTGCAGCCGTCCGCGTGTAAAAGTACAAGTTCTGCAAGCTAAAAGTACTTCTGCTCGCAGCGTGCCACGCGCCTGCGCATTTGGTACGTGCTGGTGCCCGGGCCGGGGAAAAACTTCACTTGCCCCTGCACAGTGCACTGCTGCGCAGCCTGCGTTTGTCCAGTCAGTGTGTGACTCGTCATAGAAGCGAAGTGGAGCAGCCAGACAGCGACACGTGCTGAGACTAAGCATGCAGGCTGGGCCGGCCGCCGCAACAGCGTTTGACTGATTAGCGATGGAGAGAGACTTCACTCGAGCTAAGGTAAGTGAGTACTAGTGTGTGATGTCGTGTAAGGAGAGGGGACAGTGTGAGTGTGTGATGTTGTGTGAGGCCGAGGGGTGACAGCATGAGTGTGTGATGTGTGAGAACAAGGGGGGGACAGTGTTGGAAGGCCGCGAGTGAGGAGATTAATGGACCATAGAGATGCCACTGAATTTGCTAGAGTGGCATATAGGTTAAGGGTTCCCTTGGAACCTCAGCGGAGGCAAGCATTTGCCATTTGCATTAGTATTGTATTCAGCGCTGCATTCAAGAGCAAGATACTTAAGTGCACTTGTGCGCGTTCAGCCTCTCCCGCCTGGGATTGTTTGAGTAGGCACAGTGCAGTGTGTCCACGGCTGCCCCTCTCCACCTCTATTTCATTTATGAACCATTGTCTTTTGATAAAGAACGAGTTGCATTCTTTCTCTTACTGCCAACATAAAATTAGCAACAATTCATTATGTACCATTGAAGTACAGGAGATTTCATAAAAGGACGCTACCTCTTAAAAGTGGGTATGTGTGGGGCAGGATCATTCACATATCGGGCGTGCCTGGCTCCGATTTTCATCCTTCTAAGAATAAGGACATGAGTAAAAGTGAGATGGGTAAATATTAAAAGGTGAGATTTAATATTACAAGTCAGAACCTCTAGGACTCTGGAAGGGCTGGGTAAAAGACGAGTCTGCCACGTGTAAGGATTTGCATTGCTCAGGCTTTCATACTTTTAAGTACAATATGATATATGACATTTATTACGTGCTTGGACACAAGTGTTTCTAGGTACGACACGACAAGACAAGGTAGGGAAGACAGAGGGAGGACAAAACCATGGTCTTACTAGGCCTTGTGTCATTCCTATCGTGCAAGTGCGGAGAAGACAGAGGGGAGAAGTGGCAGGTGGAAAGGTGGATAACATGACGACGTTAAAATCAGAACTTGGGAATTTTCATGACAGCCCAGGACTCCTCAAAAGCCAACAGGGCTCAGGAATAGCCATTCTTAATTGTCAAGCCAATGATTGGCCCATTTAAAGGCATTTTACTTCTGGCATCTAACCAAGCCATTTTAATTGTGCCTTTCAACCCTCCGTTGTTGCTGTTGAAATGTGGAGTGCTGGGAGTAGGTAAAACACACTCATATCTCCCATTATGTGAATACTGGAAATAAATCCCCTTGAGCTATCTTACTGGGGTTGGAACCACACATGCACACACCCTGTAGCCAGGGGCCGGCTTCAGTCCTGGCGGCGCCCGGGGCAAAACAAAATGTGTGTACATCCCCCCTCCTCAGGGTGGCAGGGGGCACCAAATTTGGGGTTGCGCTTACACCAGTATAGGGGTTTTCAAATGTTGCCCCGTGCAGGTGTAGCAGCAACGCTCTATTAAAATGAAAATCGTTGGGATGACTGGGTGTATTCAGGGTCGGACTGGGACAAGAAATAGGCCTGGTCAACCAAAACAAAGTGGCCCACCCCTCGTCTCATGACCCTTGACCTCTGATGACATCACAGGAAGTGATGTCAATTGACCCCACCCCAAAGTAACATCGCGGGAAGCGATGAAACACAACCTTTCAACCCTTGACAAAACAGGAAGCGGCATCAAATAGCATTGTTCTTAAGTACACTACAAATAATATGGCTATAATTTCACTAATGTGATATACATTTCATACAAGAATGGATCACCATATATAGCATTAATATCTATGTGTATAGATCCATATTGTCAAATGACTGTGAATCCAAGCAGACGTCCAAGGCCAAATGATAATATGGTATTGTATAGCACTTACGCTTAAGCTCTTCTTTATAGAACAAATATGCATACAATATCACCCAACCTGTGTTGGTACTCATTTATCAACCTGAGAAGCGGCTGGGATCGGCGTGCACTGGTGGTGGAGGTATGGCCCACACTCCCGCGGAGTCTGGGGGGGGTGCGGAGGAGGCTGGCCCGGAGATATTCTGCCCCGCTGATGCTGCCGGAGGTCCTGCAAGCGGGGCCGAGCGCATGAAGGACATGCCCTGAGGCTGTTGGGTCCTCTTCTGGTGGGGTCTGATGCTGTGTTGGCGGTGACCTCGTAAAGATAGCGGGGTGTGCGGTTTCTTAGAGGAGTGTCAGTCTCTGGACTTCAACTTACCAGGAAATTCCTGTTCAAGAGCCTCAAGGCAATAGGGTGGTCGATCCATGAGCAAGACCCTGCGGTGTTCAAATTGGAAGCCCCTTTTCCCGGTCGGAGTGGAGCGGGGCAGGAGCTGCCTCGTCTCCAGATCTGCTGCATTAGTAATTAGGGATCTATTGTGGCGGACCATCCCCACCCAGCTGGCACAGTGACTAGAACATAAGGTTTTGAAGAGTATAGGAAGGGTAGAATACTCTTCAGGATGTGGTGATGGTGTGGGGATTTTCTTTGATGACGCCCTACATCTGAGGGGAAAGAAGATCAGACCTATCACTCAGGAAGCAGGGTCAAGACACAAGAATTATATCAGCTGGTGGGCCATGCTGGTGCTACCCCGTGGAAGAGGTCCCTGCTTGTCTGAAAGAACGGAGGGACTGAGCCTGCGAGACAATACTATACTTCCGGTACTCTGAATAGTTGTGACAATTGTTTGCCTATGCATACAAACTATCGCAGGCATCAGTTTTACTGTGGTGCTATCGCCCCTGTGCTGTCCCCACCCATAGTTGTGGGTGGGGTCGGGCGTGCGAGGGGCACCGGCCTGGGAGTAGGGAGCAACGGTGGAAAGGATCACTGGTCCAGGAGTGTTGTGTGGTGCCTGGGGCCCTCTGCCTCCCTCCCTCATCTGGGCATCATGTCGAAATCAGGTAAAGGCGGCAAACAGCAATCCAGACTGCACTTTGAAATACCTGCTCAGGCCAAAAGCAGTGGGGCAATGGTGGATTTACCCGATCAGCGAACACCGGAATCTGACACGGATCCTACTATGGCTTTTCAGGACATCAGGTCATGTTTACACAGTTGCATTCTGGGATACAGTCTCTTGATGGGAAACTTGATACACTGACATGTAAGGTTGATCACATGCAGGTCCGCCTGGACAAACATGGGGAATGGCTGGATGAGGCAGAGGGTCGCATATCCGGTATGGAGGACGTGGCGACCTCAGCGTCGGGTGAAATGGCTGGAGTGAGAAAGGCCCTGAAGGAACTCAAGGAGATGCAGGAGGACCTTGAATCGAGGTCGAGAAAAAATAACCTTAGAATTGAAGGTCTGGCTGAATCGGTGGACCAGAGAGATATGGAGGCTCTGGTCAAAGGAATACTGAAGGAGGAACTGGGTCCAGAGGGGTTCTCCCAATTATATGTGGTGGAGAGGGCACATAGAATCCCTGGCAGGAGGAGACCGGTGCCTGGAGCTTAACCGAGACAACTGATAGGGCGTCTGCTGAATTATCGGGACTGGGACACTGCTCCGGAAGGCAAGAGAGAAGGGGAGTGTCACCTATAGGGGGGGGGGGATATCATCAAGTTTTTCCCGGATTTCTCTGACAAGGTGCAGGCAGCCAGGAGGACATTTGTGGATGTGAAAAGGCAGATGAGGGATAGAAACATGAAGTATGCGATGCTGTATCCGCCAAACTCTGGGTGGAGCATAAAGGCAGATCACTCTTTTTCCAGACCCCTGAGGAGGCTGCATTCTTTTTGGATATGTTATCAGAAGTACCCGGACAGCCGAGCGACAACGGCGCCTGATGTGGGGAGGCACAAAGGTATTTGCGCTCCGGACAAGGGACTTGCTACGGTGTCCGGGCTTGATTTTTTTAACAGGTGTCGGAATGCTTGGAGTTGTGTGCTGGAGGGTCGGGCTTGCAGCTACCCCCGGTGCGAAAGCTGGTTGAGAATATGTTGAGGGCAACTGGGAGGCCGGATTGTTGGGGTGTCCGGCGTGGGAGAGGGGTGGATGTTGGGGGGGAGGGCCAAGAGGAGGGGGGGATGCACCGACAAGTTTGGGAGTTGTTGGTAGGGGAGGGGGGTGGGAGATTAGCGGCACAGGAAATGGGACCATTCGGGATGTTGGCAGGTACATGGACAGTAAGCTTTGAGGTGTTTCTTAATGGTGACACAAACTTTTGACCTGGAATGTTAGGGGCCTCAACAGCCCACCGAAGTGCCGAAAGGTGTTACAATACTTGCGACGTCACCAAGTAGGGGTGTCCTTTCTCCAGGAACCCCATCTGACGGTAGATTCAGAGTCTAGGTTTGGTAAGAGCTGGGGGTGCCATAGGTATTTTTCTTCATACTGTTCCTTTTCTAGGGGGGTATTTTGGTGCACAGTTCGGTGGGATTTCGAATGACCAAGTTGCTAAGGGATCAGGAGGGGAGAGTGCTGATAGTGCAGGGGGTTATTCAAGGGAGGTTTTACACATTGATTTGTTATTATGGCCCTAACCAGGACACGACAGTCGTTGGAGTGGGTGGAGAGGCAGCTAGTGGACATGCCCGAAGGGGAAATTGTATGGGCGGGAGATTTTAATGTGGTGCTGGACCCTGCTCGAGATCGGGTGGGGAGTACTCTGCGCTTGAGTAGTAAGAGTTCTGTCAGAGTCCATGGTATGCGGGCAGTGTGGAGACTTGCGGATATCTGGAGGGTGCCGAATCTGACGGTTAACCAATATACACATTACTCCACACCGCACAACTCATCTGCACGCTTGGATTACTTCCTGGTGTCCGAGGGTCTCATGGGGCAGACAGCCTGGGTGGAG